>NC_086106.1:126813879-128046379 GCF_963921235.1 Mobula hypostoma
TTCTCGGCTTTTGATAGCTAGGACCCTCTGCCTGGGCACTGGGCTATTTATTTGCCAGGAAGGTAAGGGCTGATTCCAACTCAGAAGTCCCACTCTTGGCTGGGGGACTCATCAGACATTCCAAATCAGACCACTCCTTCCCCTCGCTCTGCGGAAACGAGAGCAACCTGTCTTTGAAGTCTCCGCCCCCAGCTACAGGAGACTTGGCTTGCGATTCGGCCCGCTGTCCTACACTCCCCTCCTCCCGGAAAGTACAGACAGCCTACGGCCCCCCCTCTCCCAGGGGCCCAACATTACCAGGCAATTCCACTGCTGTTACGTCAGCGCTAATCTGAACTAAAACTTAGACTTGGCTATCATTTTATCAAACTTGCGCTCCACAATCGTAACCACTCCTATGGCTTTGACAGTACTTAAATTTCGAATTAACAATTCATCAGGGATGTGGATGTCTACCCCACCCAACACGCACGCATTCGTTACCAGCAACCCCATGGATTCGCAGCACCGCTCAACCCCGAAAGCATCCATAACCACGTGTTGCAATCACTTTACCAGACAGTAGTTTAGCACAGACTTAAACACACAACCCACTGGATCAATGCTCAGGGCAATCACACAGCACCCAACAAAATCGATCCTGGAAGATAGCCTACAATGAAATATCCCATTTTCCTCGTCTGTGTAAATCTGGGGAAGACAATCTCCGGCCCTGTCAAATGTGTGAGGTTGAGGCGCGAGCCCACCCCAAAACCCACTGTTTGTGTGGATACTGCGTGATTTGTTACCCTGTTACAAATAAGTGCTATGAAATGAGAGACAGTACACCACATACACTTAAAAGATTGAGCTTTATAATTCTTATTTTGTAAAGAAAGAACATAACAAGAAAAGAAACCATTTTAATGAAACATAATGTGCATAAGTTGGAGCTCACGGTTTCCCCTTCACCAATTCTCCTTCCATCTCACCCCAGGCTTCGTCGAATCACGGCCCTGCTCTGGGTCAAACCTTACGACCTCTTCTCTCCGGCGTCTTCTCTCTCCATCTGCTTAACAAAAGCCCCAAGCCCAACCTTGGCGTCCCTCACCAGAGAAATCCTTTAATCCGGCCATCCTAATTGGGTGGCACACAATTCTCTTATCTCTTATCTTCACCAAAACCCAAACAAGCAGCTTGCAGAGAACAGCACAAAAATCAAATACTGAACAGCATAACAGTAAAAAAATATGAACCAGGGCATTACATGTGCTTAGAAAGCATTTACCCTATCAGGAAGGAAGAGGTTACTCTCATTGGCTTGAAATCGGTTATGGTTTGGCCTGTTGAAGGGCCTTGGCCTGAAGTATCGACTGTTTATTCCTTCCCATAGAAGCTGCCTGTCCTGCTGAGTTCCTCCAGCATTTTGTGCGATATTCCGTTACTCTTTCTTTTTCTCACTTGTATATATTTTGAAGTTTATAGTAATTTTTGTGCTTTTGCTCCATACTGCTGCTACAACTAACACATTCTATGACACATAGGTCAATGATAATAAACCTGATTCTGATTGCTATTGTACAACACATTTTCAGTGAGTCATATCTCGAACTCAACAATTATTCTGTTTTGACATATATTCTCCTCATCCTCAGAATGTGACAGACGTAGAAGACCTCAGAATTAAAAATAGAATATAGAAAATGTCACATTAACACATGAAAAAATTGTGCATCGGAATGGTGCTTCAGTTGGCACCAGGAGAAGAGAGGTAGCATTTCTAACTATCCTCCACTAAGTGTATGTATTTCACTGAGAAATTAAACCAAGCTGTTTATGTTGGCAAAACGATTATAGTTCTTTTTCCTGTGCTCTTTAAATAGATTTTGTTTCATAAATAAACTGACTTGGCTGCTGTAAAACAGTCTTTCTGCCATGAGTCGCCTGTATGGTGGCTCCAACTCATTGACACATGCAGTGTTGTCAATAAATACACAGTTTAAATAAAGATAGGCAAATGTCACGACTGAAATATGAGGCAGAAAAATGTTATACTCTGATCAACTAACACATGAGATTCTGGAGATGCTGGATATCCAGAGCAATACACACAAAATGATGTAGGAACTCGGTAGGATCAGGCAGTATCTATGGAGAGGAATAAACAGTCGACGTTTTGGGCTGAGAAATTTCATCAGGTCCTGAGGAAGGGTCTCAGCCTCAAACTTCTAAAACCTGAAATGTTCCTCTAAACATAAAGGATCTCTATGTGCATTCCTCTCCATAGATACTGCCTGTTCTGCTGAGATCCTCAAACATTTGGTGTGTGTTACTCTACATACAATTCCTGTATAAGGTAACATTTAGACTTGGATGTTACCTTTGATACAATCAGTGGCCACATAATAGGTACAGGAGGCACCTAATTAACTGGCTATGAGTGCACGTTTGTGGTCTTCTGCTGCTGAGGCCCATTCACTTCGAGGTTTGACATGTTGCGCATTCAGAGATGCTCTTCCATACAACAGTGTTGTAACATGTATCATTTGAGTTACTTTTGTCTTCCTGACAGCTTAAGACCAGATGGCACAGGAGCAGAATTAGGCTATTCAGCCCATCAAGTCTGCTCCACCATTCCATCATGACTGATCCCGGATCCCACTCAACCCCATAGATCTGCCTCCTTGCCATATCGTTTGATGCAGCGACCGATCAAAAAATGATCAACTTCCACCTTAAATATATGCACAGACATGGCCTCTACCACACTCATTGGCAGAGCATTCCACGATTTACTACTCTCTGGCTAAAAAAATTTCCTTCTAACCTCTGTTCTAAAACGTCTCTCCTCAATTTTGAGACTGTGCCCTCCAGCTCTGGATACCCTCGCAATAGGAAACATCTTCTCCACATCCGACCCATCTAGTCCTTTCAACATTTGGTAGATTTCAATGAGATCCCTGCGTACTTCCAATTCCAGCGAGTACAGGCCCAAAGCTGCCAAACGCTCCTCATATGTTAACCCCTTCATTCCTGGAATCACCCTCATGAACTTCCTCTAGACTCATTCCAATGACAATACATCCTTTCTGAGATATGGGGCACAAAACTGTTGACAGTACTCTAAGTGTGGCCTGACTAGTGTCTTATAAAGGCTCAGCATTATCTCCTTGCTTTTATATTCTATATAAAAGAACCAGTCTGGCCATTCTCCTCTGACCGCTCACATTAACAAGTTTTTTTTCCCCACAGACTTGCTGCTCACTGGATATTTTCTTTGTCTGTTGCACAATTCTCTGTAAACTCCAGAGAATTTTTATATATGAAAACCCCAGGAGATTAATTTCTGAGATACTCAAACCACTCCATCTGGCACCAATAATCATTTCACAGTCAAAGACACTTAGATCACATTTTTCCCCATTCTGATGGTTGGTCTGAAGAACAAATGAACCTCTTGACCATATCCGCATGTTTTTATGCATTGAGTTGCTGTCACATTATTGGCTGATTAGTTATCTGCACTAACGAGCAGATGTATCTAATGAAGTGGCCATTGAGTGCATTAGCTTGACAAACATGAGTGACTTTGCCATCCTGAAGTCCTCTATTCCCTTCCCCTTCTCTGTTCCTCCATCCTCTTTTAAAATGCAGTCGAAAGCCTAACCCGTTGGTCCAGTTCTGGTAAAACCTGATGTGAATGGGTTTCATAAATAACAGTCAGAGAGTAATTCAGTACGCCAATGGTCCATGGTCTACTTGTCCACGCCCACCATGGTGCCCAGCAAGCCAGTCCCATTAGTTCACGTTTGGCTGCGATCTCTTTAAATACCTCCCATCCATGTAAAATGTCTTCTGTGATTCAGAGAGTCATAGAACACTAGAAGACAGAAATAGCCTGATCTGCCCTAGCTGACCTGTTACCCTGCCTAGTTCCATCAATCTGCACCCAGACTATGTTCCTCTACTCTCCTCCCATCCACGTATCTTTCCAAGTACCTCTTAGAAGTTGAAACTAAAACCACATCCACTACTTCCGCTGGCAACTCATTCAACACACGCACCACCCTCTGAGTAATGATGTTTCTTCCCATGATCCCCTTAAACAATATTCCTTTCACCTTTAATCCTTGACCTCTATTTCTCGTCTCACTCAACCTGTGGAAAAAGCTGCTTGCACTTACCCTATCTATACCCCTCATAATTTTATGTACCTCTATCAAGTCTCCACTCATTCTCTTATGCTTCACGGAATAAAGTCTGCTAAATGTAATAAGAATGCAGATTAAAGACCCTAAGGATTCTAACTGGTTACTTCTCAACTCAATACTGATCCAGTGCTATTGTTGTAAGTGCTGTATCGGGACAAATGACCCTCAGCCCCATTGACTCCTAACCTCACCAAGCTTGTATTGGTAATGGAATTTGGAAATTGGAATTGGTTTATTATTGTCACATGTACCAAGGTACAGTGAAAAGCTTGTCTTGCATTCTGTTCATTCGGATCAGATCATTACACAGTGCACTGAGGTAGAACTAGGTAAAATTGTAATGAAGCCCTCCATTGTTCAGGGTTGCATCCTAACTGTCTACATGATGAGCAAGCCAGGAGTTGTTCATGCAGCCAGCTCCTCCTCTCCACACAGCTGATGAACGCAAAGGAACAACAGAGATCAATACATATTGGCACCAGCGGCATCGCAGGAGTAGCCTGACAACGTTGTAGGACTGCCTTAAGCAGTCCAGCTCCAGATTTTTCTTCTGCAGTCTTCCACGTGAACGGGTATAGCTGGAATGCAGTGGAAGTTTGAGATCAGCGTTTTCCTTCTGCTGAGTTGAAGAGCCCTATTTGCCTGAAATGACTGGTTTTAAACTCCAGTTTAAAAAACAGTCACTTTCAGCAGAATAAAGTATTACAGTTACGGAGAAAGAGTGCAGTACAGGTAAACAATAAAAAGTCGTAGTTATAGAACACCACAGCACAGAACCAGGCTCTAAAGCACATCTAGCCTTGCCAAACTCATCATCCGCTTAATCCCATCATTCTGCTCCTGGACCATCGCCTTCCGTACCCCTCCCATCCATGTACCAATCCAAACTTCTTTTAAACATTGAAATTGAACCCACATCCACCACTTCTGCTGGCAATTCATTCCACACTCTCTTCACCTTCTGAGAGAAGAAGCTCCCCCTCATGATCCCCTTAAACATTTCACCTTTCACCCTTAACCCATGAACTCTGACATGCAAGATCCTAACAAGGGAGATTGTGAGGTCACGAATGATTGGTATTGTAATCGGGAACAATTTAATAATTTATAACAGTGTGGTAGAAACTGTTCTTGAGCCCGGTGGTGCGTGCTTTCAGACTTCTGCATCTTCTGCCCAATGGAAGAGGGGAGAAGAGAGAATGTCTGGGGTAAGAGGGGATCTTTGACTATACTGAATACTTTATTGAGGCAGTAAGAAGTGTGGACTGGTGGGAGGGGGAGTGGTTGGTTTTAGTGATGTTCTGAGCTGTGCCCACAACTCTTTGCAGTTTATCTGTGGGGTCGTGTGCAAGGGCCAAGTTGTAATGCAACTGGATAGGATGCTTCCTATGGTGAGTCGATAAAAATTGGTAAGCCTCAGTGGAGATATGCCAAACTTCTATAACTTTCTGAGGAAGTACAGGCATTGCTAAACTTTCTCGGTCATGACATCAACATGGTTGGATGAGGACAGACTACTGGTGATGTTCAATCCTTGCCACATGAAGCTCACTAACCTCTGAATCTTAACTATACAGTTATTAAACTAACTAATTTACTAAAATCAATCATTGTTGCTCCCTCCAAATAAATACCAAAGATCTCACAATAATTTCTTTAACAAGTAGCCTAGAAGATCTCCTTGGTGTACCAGCCAATATTAATTCCTTGAGCAACACCATTTAAATTTGTTTCTTGTTAAATTATTGTTTCAGGGAGGTTGCTGGGCACAAAATTGACTGAAAGAATATAAATAAGGGATTCATAACAAGAAAGCAGTCATTAGCCTCTCTGACAATTCTGCATAACTCCAAATCTTGCAGTTCTATTCTCAGCTGCCTCTCAAATGCAGACTCCCACAGGTTTCAGCCACAGAAAAATGGAAATTGTGTGTTAATGCACTAGGTGATGACAATGCACATCAACGTGACAGCCTTCTAAAAATATTAATGTGCTTAACTAGGCTTCAACACACCAACAATGCCACACTAATGCTATATTGCTGTATAAATATGATACAAGGTCTGTTCCACTCTTTAAAATGAGTAGATTACCTCAGGAGGCAAGACTGCAAGTTCTTGCGGCTGATAGTACTTGTGAAATATTCCCAAGAAGCTTATTTATATCTTTGCTGTATATCAAATATACATTGATTCCTCATTATTTATCCAATGCAAAGTATTCCATAGCCTCAAATTACTCGTAATCTGCATGTGAGGATTTGGCATTACTTCATAAGATAAACTGTGCGATGGTAATTTTCCTAGTTTATCCGATGCACTTGGGTGTAATGAATGAGCAGTTCCTGCAGAGGCTCTCAAGAAATAAAGCCCTCTAAAGTCTTTGCACAAGCTGGCAGGATGCTGAGTAAATAATTACAGAGAAAAAGAAAAATTCATCAGAAAGATAAAAAAAAATCAAAGCTCATTTGGTTAGCCAAGACAGTGTGATCTGGCTAAAGAATAAAATATAATGAGGAATATTTTTATAAGAATTACCCTCAGTGGTCACTTTTTTACCTACCTCGTGTACCTAATAAAGAGGCCGCTGAGTGTATGATCATGGTCTTCTGCTGCTGTAGCCCATCCACTTCAAGGCTCAACAGTTGTGCATTCAGAGATGTTCTTCTGCACACCACTGTTGTAACATGTAGTTATTTGAGTTATCGTCACCTTCCTGTCAGTCTAATCCAGTCTGGTTATTCTCCTCTGACTTCTCTCATCAACAAGGCACTTTTGTCCAAAGACTGCCCGCTTACTGGATCTTTTTTTGTTTGTTTTTGTTTTTCACAGCATTCTCTGCAAATTCTAAAGACTGCTGTGTGTGAAAGTCCCAGAAGATCAGAAATTTCTGAGATATTCAAACCACTCTATTTGGCACCAACAAATGTTCCAAAATCAAAGTCACATAAAGCACATTTCTGCCCCATTTTGATGTTCGATCTGAACAACAACTGAATCTTTTGACGATATTTGCATGCTTTTATGTATTGAGTTACTGCCACAAGATTGGCTGATTAGATATTTGCATTAACAAGCAGGTGTACCTAATAAAGTGGCCACTGTGTGTGTTCCCAAGTAGCTTCTTTATACATTTGCAGTACATCAAATATATATCAATTCCTCATCATTTATCCAACATGTAAAGCACTCCCCTGCCTCAACTTACTCGTAATCTTCATGAAAGGGTTTGTCATTACTTCATAAGATAAACTGTGCGATGGTAATTTTCCTAGTTTATCCGATGCACTTGGGTGTAATGAGTGAGCAGTTCCTTCAGAGGCTCTCAAGAAATAAAGCCCTCTAAAGTCTTTGCACAAGTTGGCAGAATGCTGAATAAATAATTGCAGAGTAAAAGAAAAATCGTATCGAAAAGATAAAAACAAATTCAAAGCTCATCTGGTTAGCCAAGGAGGTGGTGATCTGGCTAAAGAATAAAATATACTGTGGAATATTTTTGTAAAAGTTACACTCATTGCATTGTGGGAACCTGTTCAATGATTCTTCCATCTATTTGTTTACTTATTGAGAAACAGCACAGAACAGGCCCTTCAGATGCTTCGAGCTGCTCCACCCAGCAACCCACCTATTTAACCCTAGCTTAATTACGGGACAATTTCCAATCATCAATTAACTTACCAATTAATACGTCTTTGGACTGTGGGAAGAAACCAACACAGTCATGGGGAGAATGTACAAACTCCTTATAGTCAGTGGCAAAAAATTGACTGTACTGTAAAGCGTTGTGCTAACCACTATGCTACCGTGATTTCATGCACGACACTTATTGTTTTATTTCATTCTATTAGACCTTTCCAGATTATTCCGAAAATTTAGCAGCAGGTTACGTTTTAAATTTATCACACTGCAAAACTCCAGCAGTTCTTCAACTGGAGTGCTGCCTTGTCATGATATTCTGAGAGAATGAATCAAGTGATTCACACAGGGGTTAGAACAGGAAGTATTGTAAACACTCAGCAGGTCAGACAGTGATCGCAGTTCGAGAAACAGTTAATCTTTCTGGTCCAATGTTCGTTGTTCTGATGGACCTGACACATTAACTGTTTCTCGTTCTCTGAGGGCTGCCTGACCTGCTGAGTACTCAGGCATTTTTGGGTTTCAGTTGAGATTTGCAGCCACAGCAGACTTTTTCCCTCTTGACTTTTGTTTAATGTGCACATCTGATTTGAATCCAATCTCGGTGAAATAGACACGAACTGACATGGTTCTGCTGAATAATAAATTATCTCTACAGAGTAGAGAGGTGGTTGTACGTTGATATACTCTGATATTTAGGTAACTTTGAGCCTATCTGAAACAGTGCTTTCACCGAATCAGCCTTGTACCTGCTGACTTCTGTTATATCCCATTGCTGGGTCATGTTGATTTTACATTTAACTCATGTATTCAAATTCCTCCATATATTTGTAACCTGGTCCACAGCTACGACCTGCTAAGGGCTCTGAGTCCCTCCAATTTCAACTAATTCTACAGACCAGTTCTGATTGCTCTGGTATTGGCTACCTTTTCAGTTACCTGCGGTCCCCCACCCTCAGTCACCCTGCCTCTCTTTCTGTCTCCTCACAGAGGCACCAGGTTCTGCAGGACAGAAACAAGCCCTTTGGCCCAATTCTTCCATGCAGACCAACTTGTCTTCACGAGCTTGCCAGCAATCTGCCTACATTTGAAGCATATCCCTCTAATTCTTTGCTGCCCGCCTCTTTGCAAGAAGGATGTGGAAGCTTTAGAACAGATGCAGAGGAGATTTACTAGGATGCTGTATGAATTAGAGAGCATGTGTTATGAGGAAAGGTTGAGTGAGCTGTGTTGTTTCTCTTTAGAGCCAAGTAGGATGAGAAGAGATTTGATCGAGGTGTACATGATGATAAGAGGCATAGATAGAGTGGACAGCCAGAGGCGTGTGGTGGAAAGTATCTTAACTGGCTGCATCACAGCCTGATAATGTGCTTGAATGAAAAATCCTATAAAAAGTAGTGGATATAGACTAGTCCATCACAGGCATCCTATCTGGAAGACATTAAGATTGCACTCCTTCCCCATTCTGATGTTTAGTTTGAACAAGAACTGAACCTCTTGACCATGGCTGCATGTTTTTATGCACTGAGTTGCTGCTACCTGATTGGCTGATTACAGATTTGCATTAACTAACATGTGAGCAGGTGTACCTAATAAAGTGGCCACTGAGTGTAGAATTGCACTATAAAGCATTGTTGGTTTAAAAGATGAGGAGATAGCACATACTGTGGCAATTTATTTGAAGGCTTACACATAAAATACTGTAGTGTGAGGTAATTTTGTTAACTATCAACACCTTGTCTGCCACAAAATACTAAGTGTTTAATGGAAGTGACAAAGGGCTGAAACAAACGTGTAACAGAGCCAGAGGAACAGAGAAAACAAAGTGGTTCCCAGAAGCTAGAAACACCCCCATTTGTTTTCTCCTATTCTCCTAGACCCATTATCCCTTTCCTTTAACCCTTTCCCGACCTTCATAACCAGCCCATCCCTCCCTCTGTTACCCAGCTCCTTCTGTTTATTCCGTAGTTCGCTGCTCTATCCTGTCAGAGTCCTTGTCCTTCAGTCCTTTGTTAATTCCACCTATTGCTTCCCACCTTCTCACATTATTCCCGTTCATCCCGCCTCCCCCACTTCACCTGGATTCACCTATCACCCACCAGCTTCTGCTCTTTTACCTCCGCCCACCCCCAACTTTTTTATTCTGGTTTCTACACTCTTTCTTTCCAGTCCTGGTGAAGAGTCAAACCTCAAAGCATCTCCTGTCCTGAGACTGAACGACAGTGTATGAGCGTGGATGGACGGGTGGTGGCAGGGAACAAAGGAGCTTGTTGTGCTCTCGTTGATTTGTTGCCTGTTGTATTCTGTGTTCCTCAGCTGAGCGTTGTGGGTATCCTATGCTGGCACTGGAATGTGTGGCAACACCTGTGGACTGCCCCCAGCACATCCCTAGGTAGTGCTGGTCATTGAATCAAAAGATGTATTTCACTGTACTTCTCAATGTATATGTGATAAATGAAAATTAAAGTGAATCTGAATATTTTACTGTAATTTTTGTTCTATATTCTATGTTTTTATAGGAATGTGCTACTCAAGAGTATTAAGAGTGCAGGTGAAACACAAGGAATGTTCTGCCATGATCTAACTACACAGTAGAGAAGGTTTGAATGGCAAGGAATATGTACTTATGGTAGCAGTTATACCACACACAATTATAATTTGAATGAGATATCAAAATGCAAGGAAGTAAAATGAATTTTCTGTATTTCACAATCAAATAAGAAAACTTCAAGGACTTTTATGGGAAGAAATTTTCTAATTTAACACTCTCTTGCAGCTGCACTTCTGACACCAAACAATTGAAGAGAATTGTACAAATCTACTATGGAAAGTACCATTCTGGTTGAATCATGGTTTGGTACAGCAGTTCAAATGTGGGAACATACGAAGATGCAGAGCTGTGGTCTCCGCCCAGTACATCACGGGCGCATTCCTCCCCACGTACAGGAGTTGTGCTTCAAGAAGGCAACATCCATCATCAAAGAAATGTTTAAGGGGAGCATGAGGGGAAACTTCTTCACTCAGTCAATGGTGAGAATGTGGAATGAGCTGCCAGCGCAAGTGGTGGATACAGGGTCAATTTCAACATTTAAGGGAAATTTGGATAGGTATATGGATGGGAGGGTTATCGAGGGCGATGGTCCAGGAGCAGTATGATGGGATCAAGCAGATGAAGAGTTTGGCAAGACTTGATGGGCATTAGAGCCTGTTTCTGTGCTGTGGAGTTCTATGACTCTGTAACTCTATTCCCACCACCCAGGCTATGTCATCTTCTCACAGCTACCTTCAGGCTGGAGGTAGAAATGCCCAAAGCTCCATACTACCATGTTCAAGGATGGTTGCTTTTCTTCAGTTATTCAGTTCTTGGACAAACCTGCACAACTCTAATCACTCACCTCAGTATAGCAACACTATATCAACACACACAAAATGCTGGAGGAAAATGACCAAACAGTTGACATTTTGGGCTAAAATCCTTCATGAAGACTCAAAAGTCTTTCTTGAGTCCTGAGGAAGGGTCTCAGCCCTAAACATCGACTGGTTAGTCATTTCCATCGATACTGCCTCAGTGTAATTCCCTCTCAGTCTCCTTTGTTCCAAAGATGACAAGATCAGCCAGGTTGGTATTCCCTCACAACCACAATTTGCCAGCCCTGCCAACATTCTGGAAGGAGAGAAGTCATAGGAGGGATTTCCAGAACTTATGGCCTTAGTTGTCGCAGACTTGGATGCCAGTCACACAACAGCTAAAGTCGAGAACATTAAAATGCCAGATTTGGAAGAGTGTGGAGATTACAGATTGTTTTGGAGTTGGGGTGGAACAGATTCAGAAGTCTGTGACCATGATGGGATTGAAAACAAGTCTGAGAATTTTGAAAGCACTGGGGAGTCACAGTGGTGTAGTGCTTACCATGCCTTCTCAGGGCATTGGATATCAGAGTTCAATTCCAGCATCTTCTGTATGGATGTCTATACATTCTTCCAATGTGTGAATGAGTTTCCTCCGGGTCCTCCTTCCTTCCACAGTCTGGAGACATACCGGTTAGTAGGTAAACTGGTCATTATAAATTGTGCTCTGATAAGGCTAGGGTTAAATAGGTGGGTTGCTGGGTGGCACATCCTGTTGGGCCAGATGGGCGTGTTCTGTGCTGAACCTCTAAATAAATTAATAAAATAAAATACATAAATGCACTGTTTAACCAGGATGCAGTATAGGTCATTTGGCAGAGGGCTCCATGAAACAACAAATTTGGTGCCTCATTCTTCACCTCCAAAGAACCTTGGATCCAAAACATCAGAATCCAACATACATTTTAGAACACATTCAGTGAAATAAAAACTTTCAAACATCTGTAAAAACATCAACTAACCTGACAGCTGTTCTGCGACATTCAGCTGCTGTATTACATTACCTTCTCAGAACAACACACACAAAATGCTGGAGGAATACCTTAACGTTATACCTCCTGGCTTCTGCCTCCTTCCTTTCCAGTCCTGATGAAGGGCCTCGCCATGAAACATCGACTGTTTATTACCCTCCATAGATGCCACCTGAGCTGCTGAGTTCATCCAGCATTTTGTGTGTGTTGCTCTGGATTTCCAACATCTGCGGAACCACTTGTGTTTATTAATTTCTTAGTCTGGGTTTGCTGGTCTCTAGCAGTGTGTTATTAAATCCATTTCTTCCGCTCAGTTCCATTAATGTAGAACAGTGCCCGACAAGTTTTCCTTTACAGAATTTAATCTGCTTTCAATTTAGATTCAGGCAGCAGTGTAAAACAGCTTAAAATTAAATTTTATGAGTTCCCTATCCGGGAGTACTGGGAAACCACAGGAGGCTTTATAAGGCATTGTTTAGAGGACACCTGGAGTATTGTAAACAGTTTTGGTCCTCTTATCTGGGAAAGGATGTGCTGCAATTGGAGAAGGTCCAAAGGAGGTTTTTGAGAATGATCCCAGGAATGAGAAGGTTAATGTATGAACAGCATTTGATGGCTCTGGGCCTGCACTCGCTGGAGTTTAGAAGAATCAGGGGGGTTACATAGAAACCTACTGAATATTGAAAGGCCTTCATAGAGTGGCCATGGAGAGGATGGTTTCAATAGTGGGAGAGTCTATGATCTAAGTTCACAGCCTCAAAATACAAGGGGGAGGAGAGAGGAGGGGGAATTTCTTCAGACAAGGTGTGGTAATCTGTGGAATTCATTGCCACCGATGTCTCTGGAGGCCAAGTCATTGGGAATATTTAAAGTGGAGGTTGATAAGGTTATTGATTGGTAAAGCATCAAAGGTTATGGGGAAAAGGCAGGAGAATGGGGTTGAGAGGGATAATAAGTTGGCCATGATGCATACCAAATGGCCTAATTCTGCTCCTATGTCTTAAGGTCTTCAGCAATCCTGGATTCTTTTTGTTGTCTGCATGCTGTCAGACCTAGTTGAACAAGGTGGTCTAAGGATTGATGTTTAAAAATCAGAACCTGAAGGTGTTGTGTTAAAATGCGTCGGCAGGAACCTGAGAACAGACAAGCCCGAGTAACCAGTGCACCCTGGGAAATGGGCAAGAACTTAAAACTGGGGCACCCTGGCTGCTCTCCAGTATTGCCCTGAATTTTCCAAGGAACCAATATCACAGAGTCACAGAGCGATGCTGTGTGAAAATAGGCCCTTCGGCCCATTTGGGCCATGCTGACCATAGCATCATTTCTGCTCGTCTCAGTTGCTTGTGCTTGCCCCAATAGCCCAAAGGGTCCTCCCATTCCATAAATATACCTGGGGGGGGGGGCTACAACTTTTGCACAGTACTGTAGTAATTTTATGTATTACACTGTCCTGGTGCCACAAAAAAACAGATTTCATGACATATGTGAGTGATGAAAAACCTGATTCTGATATGGGTCTCTATTGAGGACTGAGAGTGGGAAGGGGGCGGGGAGAGAGGAGTCATGGTTTGGAAAAGTGGAAGGGAGAGGGGAGAGAGCAGAAAGCATCTGAGAGACCTTCTGTAATGATCAATAAACCAGTTTTTGAATCAAGTGATCTTGCCTGCTGTCTCAGGGCTGGGTGTGTCTGCACCCATGCTACACCCTGCCTCCCGGAGCTTCTCTGCCACCTGTCCCACAACCCTCCCATGGCACTTCACCATTGTCATTCTTAACATCCTTTGCTCCTCCAGATTTACAGACTCACTCTCTCCTCCATGTTAACATATACAGTACTGTGCAAAATTCTTAGGCACCTGAGCTATATGTCTGTGTGCCTAAGACTTTTTGCACAGTACTGTGTCTATATACTGAATGTCACCATATACTACATTGAGATTTATTTTCTTGCAGGCATTTGAAGGAAAATAAAGAAATACAGAATGTATTAAAAAAAACTATATAAACAAACACTGACAAACAAAAAATGAATTGAGCAAATAAAAAATAAATAATACTGAGAATTGCAGAGTCCTTGAAAGTGAGTCAGTAGGTTGCGGTGTCTGTTTAGAATTGTGGTAAGTTAAGTTATTCATGCTGGTTCAGTCGTCTGATAACAACTGTTCCTGAACATTCCTGGTAGAAAACTATGACTGTCCATCTTATCCATATCTGTTATTTCTCTATTTATTTATTGAGGAAACAGTGCAGAATAGCCTCTTCCTGAGCAATCCTCAATTTAATTTTAGCCTAATCATGGGACAACTTACAATGACCAATTAACCTTCTAACCAGTATGTCTTTGGACTGTGGGAGGAAACTGGTGCACCCAGAGGAAATCCATGCAGTCACAGGGAGAATGTACAAACTCCTTTCAGAAAGTGGTAGGAATTGAACCTGGGTCATTGGTACTGTAAAGTGTTGTGCTAACCACAGCACTACTGTGTCGTCCCATGATTATATAAACTTCTATTAGGTCATCTCCCATTGTCCTGTGCTCCAGGGAATGAAGATGCAGCATGGCCAATGTCCTCCTACACCTCAGGCTCTCTAGTCCAGACAGCATCCTCGTAAATCTCTACTGCACCCTCTCCAGCTTGACAATGTGTTTTCTATGACCAAACCAGCACACAAAATTCTTAGTGTGACTTCACCGATTCATATACCTGCAACATAATGTCCTGACTTGTTCCACCTGAAGAAGGTCAGTGTGCTCAATGCCTTCTTCACTACCCTGTCTACTTGTGCGGCTCCTTTCAGTGAACTGTGCTCTTGTACTTCCAGGTCCCTCTGTTCCACAAAACTTGTCAGCGCCCTGTCATTCACTGTATAGGTCCTTCCCTGGTTTACCTCTCCAAATACATCACACTAGGTCGAAATCCATTTGCCATTCCTCAGCCCGACTTCCTAAATGATCAAGATCTCTTTGCAAACCATTGAAACTTGCAATACCGTCACTCAGAAGAAGATGGTGGGGACAACTTTGTAGAAAAGAGAGCAAAGAACAGAACAGTGTAGTATAGGCCCTTTGGCCCACAATATTGTACTAACCTTTTAATCTACTCCAACATCGCTCTAACCCTTCCCTCTCGCATAGCCCTCCATTTTTTCTATCATCCATATGCCAGTTTAAGAGTTTCTTAATGTCCCTAATGTATCTGCCTCCACCACAACTCCTGGCAGGGCGTTCCATGCACCTACCACTCTCCGGGTAATAAACCTGCCTCTGACATCTCCCCTGTATTCTCCTCCAAACACTTTTAAATTGTGCCCTGTGGTAATAGCTATTTCCAGCCTGGGAAAAAATCTCTGGCAGTGCATTCTATCACCTTGTACATTACCAAGTCAGATCTTATCCCTCTTCTCTTCAAAGAGAAAAGCCCTAGCTCACTCAACCTGATCTCATAAGGCAGGTAGCATCCTCATAGATCTCTTCTGCACCTCTCTAAAGCATCTACATTGTTCCTATAATGGGGCAACACAATACTCTGTATGGTATAACCAGAGTCTTACACAACTACAACTTTACCTCATGGCTCTTGAACTCAATCCCCCAACTAATGAAGGCCAACCACTATATGCCTTCTTAACAACCCTATCAACCTGTGTGGGATCTTTGAGGGATCTACGCAAGTGGATCCCAAGATCCTTCTGTTCCTCCACCCTGCTGAGAACCCTGTATTCTGCCCTCAAGCTCGATCTTGCAATTTGAATCATGCAACATTTTTTCACTTTAAAGGGATCTTGTGATGCATGAATGGATTACTGTGTTTCCCAATTCACAACAGAGACTGCAGCTTCAAAGTAGGTGCATCACTGGCTGTGAAGCACTTTGAAGAAAGCTGAAGTCAGAAAATTCAAGTCTTTCTTTTTTAATCTACCTTAAAATGGTACCTGTGGAATAGCAGTGCCAGAGGCATTGTTTTCTACAGTACTGTGAAATATTATTAAGCAGTACCGCAGTAACACTATAAATAGTTCTGTCAGAGCCACTAGCTCTACACTATTCCACCATCAGGCTTATCTGTCCAACAAATACTAATTCTTTCAAAATCCAATTTGTGTTGTACTTCTCTTCGTAAGTCAATCATTCCCCTCACTGCGATAAAACAGGAAACGTGTGGGTTTGTATTCAATGCACTGATCTATATTTCTCATTAGTCTGAATTAAATATTCAGCCCCGGTCACTGGCTGGTTGCCCAAAGTAACTCCTAATGTCAATAATGCAAACAAGCCTAATCATCGTTGCAAAAAGCTCACTGGCCCACTTCCTACCTTTTTGGTACATTTATGGCGATTTCAAATGGCCATTAGCAGTCCCTTCCCTCCACTGTTGTTGGAACACTTAGATAAGGGCCAAGAGATGAATTCACTTTACAGGCATCTGTAGTGATAACATGCAATGAGGCATGTGCATGCACACACACACACACACACACACACATACACACACACACATACACACACACACACACACACACACACTCACACACACACACACACACACACACACACACACATACACACACACACACACTCACACACACTCACACACACACACATGCACACACTCGTGCACATATGCGCATAGGCAAACTCACACCTATCTTTTTTAACTCTTTGAAAACCAAACACACATACATGCATGTTCACACGTGCACACTCATACATGCACACACATGCCCAAACATGCACACGCATATATGCATACACATGCTCAAACATGTGCACTCACTCAAACACACACTTACACACGCAGACACATACACGCACACACATGCGCACACAGATATGAAAACACAAACACACATACCTATCTCTTTTAATTATTTGAGAACCACTCACACACATCTTTTTTTAAGTCCTTAAACATGTACACACACACACACACACACACCTATTTCATTTAATTCTTCTTTGGGAAGTACATATGTATATCAATTTATCTTTTTTAACTCTAAGTAGGAAATGCATACACACACACATACACACACACACACACACACACACACACACACACACACACACACACACAAACACACACCCTATATTTTTAAATCTTAGAGAACTTTCACTACAATACTGCATGAAATTAAATCGCACAGCAAGGTAACAATGCTGTCACTGTAGGCACACTTTCCCATTTCATAAGGGCCTGACTTGTGTTATAACCCACACAGTGGTGACTGCCTAATACTGCAAGCTATTGGAGCAACATAACTCAGGAATCTGGCTTGCCACTGTGCTATTCTTTAGTCAAGGCTCCCTCTGAAAGACACACACATTCCTGCTGCCAAAAATATTACCGACTCAGGTCGATCTGTAGATCACAATATTTTTTTTTAGGAGCAGACTAGGGGACGAATGAGATCTGACTGGTTTGAGTGCTGTCACCATTATGGACTATGCAGTTGCTCCTCAACTTACAAAAGGGATGCACTCCTGTTAAACATTTTCCAAGGTGAAATTTTGTCAATTAAAAAGGCAAGGGAAAATGCCTTATGAAAACTTTGGTACAGTACATTCTCGAGCAAGGTGAGTGGAACGTTATTGACGAGAGCAAATAAAGTAGTTTTGTAAATCGATGACCTTGGCCTCGAAGAGTCAGTGGCATTAGAGAGAAAATCCATCAGCTGAACATTTGCTCACAAGGAATAAGGAGCAGAATAAATTCATTAACAAGGGAAGAAAACAACGTCTTAGTTTTCATTGTTCTTAAAATTTGAAGTCATTATCTTTTTATCAAGCAGTCATATATTTGAGTATTACTATTTCCACATTTGTAAAATTAACTAGTTTCTTTAAAATTCATTTCAGTTCTTTAATTGCAATATCCTTTGGGATGCATTAAGATTGTAAGATCATCGTTGAAATGGAAGACTTGTTTTCTCATTAACTAGCTAATCTTTTGCACTTAAAATTAGGAAACTGGGGTACTTCCTCAGATCTGTCACGAAGATGGAAAGCAACGACTCATGTTAATACAAAACACTGCAAGCTGCAGTACGTTCCAGAGAGCTTATAGTCATACAGCACTACAGCACAGAAATAGGCCCTTTGGCCCATCTAGTCCATGCAAACTATGATTCTGTGTAGAGCCATTAACCAACACCTGGACCATAGCCCTCCATTCCCCTCCCATTCATGTACTTAAACAAGCTTCTCTTAAAAATGATGCAATCAAAACTCGTTAGATTCTGGACTAGTTCCTGAGGATTGGAGGGTGGCTAATGTAACCCCACTTTTTAAAAAAGGAGGGAGAGAGAAACCGGGTAATTATAGACCAGTTAGCCTAACGTCGGTGGTGGGGAAACTGCTGGAGTCAGTTATCAAGGATGTGATAACAGCACATTTGGAAAGCGGTGAAATGATCGGACAAAGTCAGCATGGATTTGTGAAAGGAAAATCATGTCTGACGAATCTCATAGAATTTTTTGAGGATGTAACTGGTAGAGTGGATAGGGGAGAACCAGTGGATGTGGTATATTTGGATTTTCAAAAGGCTTTTGACAAGGTCCCACACAGGAGATTAGTGTGCAAACTTAAAGCACACAGTATTGGGGGTAAGGTATTGGTGTGGGTGGAGAATTGGTTAGCAGACAGGAAGCAAAGAGTGGGAATAAACAGGACCTTTTCAGAATGGCAGGCGGTGACTAGTGGGGTACCGCAAGGCTCAGTGCTGGGACCCCAGTTGTTTACAATATATATTAATGACTTGGATGAGGGAATTAAATGCAGCATCTCCAAGTTTGCGGATGACACGAAGCTGGGTGGCAGTGTTAGCAGTGAGGAGGATGCTAAGAGGATGCAGGGTGACTTGGATAGGTTGGGTGAGTGGGCAAATTCATGGCAGATGCAATTTAATGTGGATAAATGTGAAGTTATCCACTTTGGTGGCAAAAATAGGAAAACAGATTATTATCTGAATGGTGGCCGATTAGGAAAAGGGGAGGTGCAACGAGACCTAGGTGTCATTATACACCAGTCATTGAAAGTGGGCATGCAGGTACAGCAGGCGGTGAAAAAGGCGAATGGTATGCTGGCATTTATAGCGAGAGGATTCGAGTACAGGAGCAGGGAGGTACTACTGCAGTTGTACAAGGCCTTGGTGAGACCACACCTGGAGTATTGTGTGCAGTTTTGGTCCCCTAACCTGAGGAAAGACATCTTTGCCATAGAGGGAGTACAAAGAAGGTTCACCAGATTGATTCCTGGGATGGCAGAACTTTCATATGAAGAAAGACTGGATGAACTGGGCTTGTACTTGTTAGAATTTAGAAGATTGAGGGGCGATCTGATTGAAACGTATAAGATCCTAAAGGGATTGGACAGGCTAGATGCAGGAAGATTGTTCCCGATGTTGGGGAAGGCCAGAACGAGGGGTCACAGTTTGAGGATAGAGGGGAAGCCTTTTAGGACCGAGATTAGGAAAAACTTCTTCACACAGAGAGTGGTGAATCTGTGGAATTCTCTGCCACAGCAAACTGTTGAGGCCAGTTCATTGGCTATGTTTAAGAGGGAGTTAGATATGGCCCTTGTGGCTACAGGGGTCAGGGGGTATGGAGGGAAGGCTGGGGCGGGGTTCTGAGTTGGATGATCAGCCATGATCATAATAAATGGCGGTGCAGGCTCGAAGGGCTGAATGGCCTACTCCTGCACCTATTTTCTATGTTTCTATGTTTCTAAAACCACATCCACCACTTCCCCAGTAGCAAATTCCACACTCTCACCAGCCGCCAAGTGAAGAAGCTCCTCCTCATTTTCCCCTTCAGTATTTTACCTTTCACCCTTAACATTCGACCCCCATTCTGGTCTCACCCAACCTCAGTGGAAAAAGCCTGCTTCCATTTATCCTGACTATACCCTCATAATTTTGTATGCCTCTATCAAAGCTCCTCTCATTCTCATCTGCTCCAGGGAATAAAGTCCGAACCTGTAACTCGTGTCCTCAAGTCGCAGCAAAGTCCCTGTAAAGTTTCTCTGCACTCTTTCAATCTTATTCACCTCCCTCCTGCAGTTAGGTAACCAGACTGCACACAGTACTCCAAATAAGCTTCACCAACATCTTATGCAACTTCAACAAATCATCCCAAATCCTGTGCTCAGTGCTTTGACTTATGAAGGCCAACGGGCCAAAACCTCTCATTACAGCTCTTTGTACCTGTGACACCATCTTCATGCAATTATGGATCTGCACTCTCAGATCCCTCTCTCCTACCTCACCTCTCAGTGCCCTACTGTGTAAGACCTACCCTGACCTGTCCTCCCAAACTGCAATGGCTCACAATTGCCTGCATTAACCTTCACAGACTGTGCTGGACACTGAGCCACAACAAAATATTAGAGCAAATGACAAAAGCCTCTCACCGCTGACACAAGAAAACAGATCCATCATCAAGGGCCCCCATCACTCAGACCATACTTTCTTCTCGCTGCTACCATCAGGTCACAGTTAATATCACAGGCATATGTCAATATATACTGTATATAACTTAAATCAGTAGTGCAAAAAAAAAGTAGTGTTCGTAGATTCAGTGTCCATTCACAAATCTGATGACAGAGAGAAGGAAGTCTTTTCTGAATTGGGCAAGAGATACAAGAGCATTAGGTTCTACAACACCAGGTTCAAGAACAGTTATACCCCTGGCCCACCAGGCTCCTGTATCAACTTCAGCAACTTCACTCACCACAACCGCAAAATGAACACCGAACACAAACTATGAAATCGCTTTCAAGGACTCAACATGTTCTCAGTAGGTATGTATGCATGCATTGATTTATTGCTTTTTTGCTTTATTTGTACATTTGTCTACTTTCCACATTAGTTAATTGTCAGTCGTTATGTGTATTTATTTTATCGATTCTATTGTATTTCTTTGTTCTACTGTGAACGCCTGCAAAGAAAATGCAGTATTTGGTGACATACCTACTTTAATAATAAATTTACTTTGAACTTTGGGAAACCTCAGTCGCAGTGCTAGATTTTTTTACAGAAGGATAAAGAGTTAGAGTTGAGGAGCTTTAAAGCAGGGTTCCCTCAGTTTTAATTACCTGACAGCTGAGGCTGTGTTAGTGGTGGAGAAATCCAATTAGGAGATGCCCAAGGGGCCAGAATTTGTGGAAAAGCAAACCCTTAGCTTGTCATGGATTCAGTGGGAGTTGCAGAAACAGGGAGGAAGAGACAATGAAGGGATTTCAAAATAAGATTCATAAATTTGAAATTGAGTTGTTCCTCAGCCTGGGGGGCAAAGGTAGATCAGCAAACACATACAAAATGTTGGATGAACTTAGCAGGTCAGGTAGCCTTTCTGGAAATCAATAAGCAGTCAAAGTTTTGGGCTGAGACCTTTCTTTAGGACTGGAAGGGAAAGGAGAACATGCCAGAATAAGAAGGTGGGAGGAGGGAAAAGAGTACAAGCTGGCAGGTGATAGGTGAAGCCACGTGGGTGAGAAGCTGGGAGGTGATGGGTAAAACCACGTGGGTGAGAAGCTGGGAGGTGATAGGTGAAGTCACGTGGGTGAGAAGCTGGGAGGTGATAGGTGAAGTCACGTGGGTGAGAAGCTGGGAGGTGATGGGTAAAAACACGTGGGTGAGAAGCTGGGAGGTGATAGGTGGTCACGTGGGTGAGAAGCTGGGAGGTGATAGGAGAAGTCACGTGGGTGAGAAGCTGGGAGGTGATAGGAGAAGTCACGTGGGTGAGAAGCTGGGAGGTGATAAGTGATAGAGGTAAAGGGATGAAGATGAAGGAATCTGATAAGAGAGGAGAGTGCAGAAAAGGAAGGAGGAGGAGATCCAGGGCAGGTGAGGAGAAGAGGAGAGGTAGGTGAGGGGCTAGAATATGGAATGGAATAAGAGAGAAGTGGGGGAGGAGAGGAGAAATATTGCATTAGAGAACTCAATGCTCATGCCATCAGGTTAGAGGCTACCTAAATAGAATAAGAGGTGCTGCCCCTCCAACCTGAGAGTAGCCTCATCATGGCAGTACAGGAGTCGAGGACCGACATATCAGAATGGGATTGTAAATAGAAACAAAACAAGCAAAGATGCAGGTTAGAACATCAAGATTTCCATAACCTTTGATAGGAGGGAGGTCAGCCAAGAGTACATCACAATATCCGGGCCTATAAATGCATGGCTGAGTGTGGAAATGATGCAGAGAGAGGGAGAAGAATAACATTCTTGTGGAATGGAATGGCACTGCAGGTTTTCACTCAGCTACTCCAACAGTACCGTATAATTCCACAACCTCCACCACCAAATAGGGCAAAGGCAGGAGGCAGACAGGAGCAGTTCTGGTCTCCACACTTGAGGAAGGATATACGGGCTTTCGAGGCAGTGCAGAGGAGGTTCACCTGGTTGATTCCATGGATGAAGGGGTTAACCTATGAGGAGAGATTGAGTCACCTGGGACTATACTGTCTGCAATTCAGAAGAACGAGAAGGGATCTTATAGAAATATACAAAATTTTGAAAGGGATAGATAAGACAGAAAGATAGGAAAGTTGTTTCCATTGGTAGGTGAGACTAGAATAGGGGAGATTGCCTCAAGATTCAGGGGAGAAGATTTAGGATGGAGATGAGGAGAAATTGTTATTCCCAGAGAGTGGTGAATCTGTGGAATTCTCTGCCCAAGGAAACAGTTGAGGCTTCCTCACTAAATATATTTAAGAAACAGTTAGACAGGTCTTTCCATAGTAAGGGAATTAAGGGTTATAGGCAAAAGGCAGGTAGATGGAGCTGAGTTTACGGACAGATCAGCCATGATCTTATTGAATGGCGGGGCAGGCTCGATGGGCTGGATAGCCTACTCCTGCTCCTATTTCTTATGTTCTTAATGTTGTTATGAGCATCACCACTTTCAGCTTCTCTTCCATACTGACATGAGCATTTATTTTTTCAACATTACAGGGTCCAAATCCTGGGATTTCCTAGTGTTAATGTGAGGTCACCACTATCACTTGGAGGACAACGATGGTTCCACAATAATGGCTCACCACGACCTTCTCAAGGACAGTTTGGGAGAGGCCATAAAGTTCAAACATGCAAAGTGCTTTTTATTATCAAAGTATGTCTCTGTTACTATATCCTACCCCGAGAGTCATTTTGCAGGCATTCACAGTAGAACAGAAACATACAATATAGTCAATGAAAAACTACAAAGATTGACAAATGACCAATGTGTAAAAGACAAAATGTACAAATACAAACAAGATTAAAACATAAATACATTGCTATATAACACTGAGTTGTTGCAAGTGAGCCCATAGGTTGTGGGATCAGTTCCATGCTGAAATGAGATAAGTTATCCACGATAGTTCAGGATCCTAATGGTAGTAGGGGTGGGGGGGGGGGGGAAATAACTGTTCCTGAACCTGGAGTTGTGGAACCTAAGGCTCCTGTACCTCCCCAGTGATACCTCCACCTCCAACAATAAATACATAAATGAAGGACTTCGGTGAAGGAGGACGTGATCAACTGTCAAAGGAAACTAACAGTTCAAGAAAAAATAGAAAGGATGAGTGAACTTGGTGACAACCACTAGAGATGGTATTTAGAGAAGAAAGAAGCTGGTATGAAATTGTGATAGGGCTGAAAACCTTTCTGGAGAGATTTCTATGAAAATGTCCTCGACAGATGAGCATAAACTTTGAATTCTACTGTAAAGTTTGAGGATATTGGAGAGGAAATGGAAAAGGGTTTATGGTGACATTTTCCTTGAGCTTAAAGGGGGGAAACAGCAGATTTGGAAATTTGGGCTCCCTGGTAACGTATCAGTTAGCACGATGCCTTTACAGCTTCGGGTGTTGGAGTTCAGAGTTCAATTCTGCCATCGTCTGTCAGGAGTCCTCCCCCTTGAATCCCAGGTGCCAGTTTCCTCCCACAGTCCAAAGACCTACCAGGTAGGTTAATTGGTCAGTGTAGGTGGTCCTCTGATTCAGTTAGGTCGTCAGGGTTGCTGGGTTGGCTTAGCTCAAAGGACCAGAAGGCCTACTCTGCATTCGATCACAAAATAAATTAATAAATAGGGGATCAGTATCCGGTAAGAGGGGACTGTTGATAATATCAAATAACCACGCAGCCAGAAAATAAATTGGTTGGTTGAGAAATTTAGTGGGATTATGATCAAGTAAGGAGTATGTGTCTCTCAAACTCGATGAATTTAGCGATGGTCTGAGGAGAATAATGAGAGAAACTGGAAATAAAATTGGAAAATCACAGCTTAGGATGGAGGGCCAGGTGAGGAAGAATCACCAAAGATGTACCAGTGGACTAAGAGGAAGGAAGAAAATGGAAGAATCCTTCAGAAATAGCTGACTAATTATATTATCACAAAGCAACATCAAAGCAGATCACAGCCTATACACATTATGCAAAGCAAATTTTGCATAAAAATATAACACGAATATATAATAATTCTCACTATGTTCTTAAAGAAACTAACAATCTCTTAGAAAAGATTAATCTCAAGGTCAAGAGCTCCTCTAATAAGCAATTAAAAGTTTCAGTTAGATCTCAAAAATGATCAAGGCTTTTTTAAAACGTTATAATATAGATCTTGAGAATCAAAACAAATGAACAGATGCAAATTGCACCGCAGTTTTGCAGAGTTTGCTAGGTAATATTTGAGTGTTATTTCATTGTGATTAATAGGTCTAGTATATAACAACAATTCAATGTCACTTCTTCAGCATAAAATGACTTGAGATATTCTGAAGCAGAAAATTATGTTAAGGAAGAACATATTTTCTTTCTATAAAGCAGTTTAACTGGATTAATAATATATCATTTTTCCAAAACTTGTCACTGGGGATTTTTAAACAAGAATCTTAATTATTAAACTTATTACTTTCAATGAAAAATGTCCTCACGTTTTATGCTGGACATACCAAGCTCTAAGTATAGATGATTTGGAGAAGATAGCATTATACCATACGGTATCTGTGAATAACATCAGTAACAAATAATTAATCATGCATGAATAGGATTCCAAATTCTTCAAACTATTAAAAAATATTGCAGTCATATGGAATATCACACTGAATAGACAATCTTAGTTGCAAATTGCAGAAAATTATGAAAGTATTAGGTCAGATAGGTCTAGTAGGTAGATTTGTATTTTGACTATTGTATGAATGCTTATTTAAATGGTGGTAAATCATTGCTCTAGATTTTAACCAAGTGACTAAAAACTATTCATTCACTTAATTGTTAAAAAAAACATTCAGTCCCACTAATGCTACTTTGCCAGTACGGTTTGCGACAATTTAAAAGGGACCTGGTCCCTTTTAGTTACAAAGTGAAAAGTAATTTTTAGCCAAAAAGTTATTGAACAAATGAATGGAAAACAGGAAGTTTTTGGAGGCTAGCTAATTATTATATTATAACGACTATATTAACATGAATTACTCCTCAGTAGTACTGGACATTACTCAGCAGGTAGAGTTCAGGGAAAGCAAAATTTGGGTAAACCATTATCTGCAAGTGAAACTCCCTATCACACATCATCCAGCCTTGAAGGTATTTTTTTTTTCCGCAAAGTACCGTTTGTAGTACCCTATGTCTTTTGCTCTGGTAACACTGGTATAGCTTATGTGCAATTTGTTATACAACTGAATATACGTCCTATGGCTTAGGCTGCACAGGAAAATAACTGGTTCCAAAATACTCGGCGCCATAAGATACTAAAAATAAAAATGTTTAAAACATGTTACCACTTAGTATTTGAGAGCAAAATAGGAACACGTGCTTTTTGTTCTTGAAACACTATATTGTGTACAATTTCTGTTATCCAACTGCATATCAGTTTTCAGGCTTGTGTTGCACTCTCATGCAAATGCATGTAAGTGATCAGAACCACAGAATGTATATAATAATGTTATCACTGCCCCCTTATCCAGATACATCTTTCATAGATTAGTGGGAGCATCGTCACCACACACACCCCGCAGTAGTTCAAGAAGACAGCTCACCACCACCTAGTCAATGGTATATAGGGGCAGATAGGGGCAGACAACAAATCCAATGATGCCCAGATCCAAATAAACGAATAGAAAATTAATGTGCTGACACCAAATCTTTTTTTGGTTTTGAGCCATATTTCAAAAAATCTCTTTTTGTTGAAATAGATGAAATATTTGAATGCATCAAATGCTTGATCCCTAATGCATGCACAAAATTAGTTTTAATATATAAACCCAACACGGTAATCCAACTCACTTTTGTTGTGTTTTAATACCATATATATACAATCGCTCGGAAGCATTTTGCTCCCAAGATACAATGTTGTGAAGAGCTGCAGAGAGTTTACAGTGCAAATGGACCCCCAAACGTCAAAAGGGAAATATCCAGTAAAGGAGAATAACTAAAGTCTTCAGTCAAAAATTGACCCCTCTGTGCTATATATATTCTACATATAGCTGGCTATTTTGTTTTGAAGTCAAGTCTTTGGAAATTTTAAACATAGAACTTACACAATAAGAGCAAATGGTTAACGTCAAAAAACAACTAAATTCAACAAAAGGATATTGTGTGTGTTTGTGGCAATTATGAAGTCGGTGTAGCAACCGACGCCACGTCCAATAATTATAAAATACTGCTCTCCTTGATCACGGGAATTCAGTGGGGTTTTGGAGAAAAAGGCGTTCGTTCTGAAGCTCACCCGGAGTGATGGCTCAGGTGAAGTTAAGTCTAGTTAGAATAACCCATCCTGTACGTATTTGTCTAGTAGTTAAGTCTACTTTCTCTCATTGTCCTACAGTTGGCTAATGACAGTTTGTTTGGCCAACACCTCGAGGTAGTCTGGTTCTGTGTGGGGCTTCGCTTGGAGTGAAAGATTGTCGTTTTTCGCCGGCTGTTTTCTCGGGGTCCCGTACAAAACCGTTTTGTTTAGCCTGTCCTGTTCCTGGTGGCGGGTTCCTTGGGACGAGCTGGCGAACTGGCGCTTGGGCAAGGTGCAGAAGGTGTAGTGGGCGTTCAGACCGCTGGGCAGCGCCTTTCGCCGTTCGCCTAAGTTTTGGTACATCGAGTCTGTGTGTCGGGGCGGCTGCGGCCCGAGTAGTTCCACAGTGCTAATGGAGTAAGGCGCACTGCCCAAATGCTGTGACTTCTTCGCCTGCAGGCTGCTGAAACTCAGATCGGGCAGGTCTCGGTAGTAGGTTACCTGTTCCGCTTCTCGCTGGATGTAGATGGGGTTCTTGCACATTTGGCCCACGGGGTGAGGGATATAATTATACACGTGCGCCTCTGCTTTCTCCCCGGGCTCAGAGCCATACGGCCCGCACTGTAACTGGTAGGAGCTGAGGTCCAGGTTATTCGGGGTTGCGCTCTGACCACTTGCGCCGCCTTTGCGCCGCTTCAACACGAAGACGAACAGCCCGGCCCCGAAGCAGACGCTGAGAATGAAAACTACCAGTAGGCCCAAGATGAGAACGGAGAGGGGCACGGGGCTGGACTGGGCCGTCCCGGGACTGGGAGGCTCGGCGTCGTCCTGTGGGAGATTGGGGTTGCGGGTGACCTCGTGGGAGCTGTGGAGGGGCAACTCCGAGCAGATCTCTTCATCCTTGAGGGATCTCAGCGCCTGGCCGGCCAACCTCACGGGAGATTCGCAGGCCACTTCATTGATCACCACCCCAGCCCGAGATTGCTCCAACCATGTCTTCAGCGCCAGTATGGGGCAGTCACACTCCCAGGGATTTTCCTGGAGGTCGATCTGGACAGCGACAGACAACTGGTCCAAAACCCCTCTCACTGGCAGGTGCGGGAAATAATTATTCCTGAGGTTCAGCCTGGTCAGGTTGGTGCCAGCGAACACCCCGGAGGGCAGGGACCGCAGCAGGTTATTGTTGAGGTACAGTAAGCTCAGTCTACCCAGGGAATGAAAGGTATCTTCTAGGATCTCCTTGATGACATTGGACTCCAAGTACAGGTACTGCAGCCGCTCCAGTCCCACAAAGAGGGCGGGCGACAGCCTTTCGATATGGTTCCCGTTAAGGTACAACCTGCGGAGGTTGCTGAGGTTGCGAAAGGCGCCGTCCTGTATAGCTGAGATACGATTGTTGCCCAAGTGAAGCAGCTCCAATGCCCCGTACTCCCCGAAGTCACTCACCTGCACAAGGGGTAACAGGTTGCCCGTGAGGTAAAGCTTCTTTGAGTTTGAAGGTCGGGGCTGGAGTTCCGTGATGTTCCTGATCCTCCTCTCGTGGCAGTGCACGTTCAGCGCCTTGTCCGAATTCTGGACGGTGCACGAGCAAATGGAGGGACAGCCGGCCGGTATGGGCGACCTCGTCTGGTAGACCATAATGGGGCCGAATATCTGTCGGCCTTTCGGGCTCGGGGTGACCCGGGCGCGGTTCTTGGGCTGCCGCTGAGCCTTGCCGCCTCGCAGGGTGGGTTTGGCCGGGCTCGGGGACGAGCCGGTGGTGGGGGGCAGGTGGGAACCAACCAGCGAGGGGCGCAAGATCCTCAGGCTGGAGTCGACGGCGCTCTTGCGGGGGCAAAGGTCTTGCTTGTTCAGATGGGTCACGTCCTTCCCGTGCAGTCTGAAGGGAGTCTCGCAGACCATCTCACCCACGAAGAAGGAGATTGTATCCAGCCAAGCCTTCAGCGGGATCAGGTCACAGGTACAGTTCCAAGGATTTTCCTCCAACTGGATCTCCACTATGCCGCCAATATGCTCCAACACCCCGGCAAAGGGCAGCTTCTTCAACCGGTTCCCCCTTAAATCAAGATGAGTCAACAGCACGAAACGGAAGATGTTGTTCGGGAGACTGGGTAGCAAGTTATCGTTCAAGATAAGTACCTTCAGTTTATTCAGCTTGCTAAATGTGCCTGGTTCGATGATGCTGATGTAATTGTAATCTGCTTGTAGGTACTCCAGACTCTCCAAGCCCAGGAAGGTCTCCTCTCTCAACACTTCCAGTTTGTTGTTGTTCAAGTGCAATCTCTTCAGCGTGGCCAGTCCTTGGAAAGCGCCGTTCCGGATTTCCTGCAGCCCGTTGCTACTCAGATGCAGAGTCACTGTATTGGTGAAATTGATGAAGCCTTTGGGAGGGAGCTTGCTCAGGGAGTTCCCGTTTAAGAAGAGCTGGTAGAGCCGATTCTGTGGCGGCTGGAGCGAGCTAACCTTGGTGAAGCCTTTGTTCTCGCAATTAATATTCAGCATCGTCTCCTTCTCCTCGCACGCACATCGGTGCTTGCAAATATCTTTGGCACTTCTGCGGTTCTCTGACGGGGTCTTGGAGGAAAAACCAGTCATTGCAAATACACTCATTACCAGGACGGAGCACAACATCTTCCGATTACCGCCTCCCCACCCGACAGAAGTTCCACGACACCTTTAAATCTTAAATTCGAAACAGAGAAACCCGCTTATAGTCAAGGCTGCAATAACTTCAGCTTGCAGGAGGGATGCGGGGTGCTTCTCCCACTTTCTCCAAACGATCTTGCATGTTAAAATAAGAAATAACGACACATCTTAAGGTCTACATTCCTGTGTTCCATGTTTGCTTCTCACCTCATACCGAGCGCAGATGCTCAATGCTCCGCAGTTGGCATTCGGTGCAGGGAAGGGCACACTCTGTCGAGGCGATCTTTCTCTCCCCTGAACGCAGACTCTGCTGAACAATTTGCGGGAGGTTTCACAGGTCTCTGCGATTATCCCGGCGCTCGCGTCCACACTCCAGAGCTGGCAGCAAGCGACGCTCGGCTTCGCGTTTCTCGCTGAACAGTTTAGAGTTTGCCCGCAGAATGAAGCCGGAGAGAAAAGCTGGGAGCGGATCGCTCTCTGTCGGCGAAGAGTTTGCGCTTAAACCTTCCCCCTTCCAGTCGCCTGCCAGTGGTCACGTCATGCGCGCTGAAACCTCCCCGCCGTCCCATTAACTCTGCGAAGGGCGAAGCGAGGTGCAATTTCAGGCGCCAGGCACCCCGAATAAAACCTTTTCCGAACTTCTAAGGAAGGATGTGCTGGTATTAGAGAGGATCCAGAGGAGGTGACGATCATGATCCTGGGATTGAAAAGGTTAACGCGTGAGGAGCGCTGGCACCGAGCCTGCAGTTGCTGGAGTTTAGAAGAATGAAGAGGAATTTCATTTTAATCTATCGAATATTGAAAGGCCTAGATGATGGAAGTGGGAAGGATGTTTCCTATATTGGGAGAGTCAAGGATCTGAGGGCATAGCCTCAGAATACAAAGACATCCTTTAAAACATGAAAAGGAATTTCTTTAGCCAGATGGTGGTGAATCTGTGGAATTCATTGCCAGGGATGGCTGTGGTGGTCAAGTCATTTGGTATATTTAAAGCGGAGGCTGATAGGTTCTTGATTAATTAGGGTGTCAAAGGTTACGGGGCAAATATAGTAGAATAGGTTTGAAAGAATAATAAATCAACCATGATGAAATGGTAGAGCTAACTGGAGGGGCCGAATAGCCTAATTCTACTCCTATTCTTATGGTCGTATGTTCTTTAACCTTAGCAAGGCAGACCATCCACAGCCGGGAAACATGGTGTGCTGCTTGGTGAGTTGTAAATGCGGTGAGTTCCACCTTAGAATAAGGTTTCTAAAAAGATGGGGGGGGGGGTTGCACTATCTTTCGGTGCATTATGTAGATGGGAGGTGAATGCAATATCCACAGCGTAAGGCTGGCGTGCAATATCCGCAGGACAAAGCTGCTTTGCAATGTCCACAGGCTGAGGCTGGGGTGCAGAATCCACAGGAAAATCCTGCTGTGCAATATGTACAGGGAGCGACTGGGGTGCAAGATCCACAGGGCAGAGTTGGGGTGGAATATCCACAGGGTAGGATTGGGGTGCAATATCCCCAGGGAGGCCTAGGACTGCACTCTCATAACTCTAGTCAGGGTCTCTGGTAGGTGAGGGTGATTCATGATGCATCTATGGTGGATGGAGGAGTCCATTTTCTACAAGGGGCTCTCTTGTATCTAAGGGGGGGGGGCGAGATGTTCTGTAACTGTAGAGGTGGTCCAATACCTACAGGATTTCCGCTAAATAAGTGGTGTTTCCACAATGTACACGTAGTGCCTAAGTGGTTTGGGGAGGAAGGTGTGTTGATGGGACAGGTGGTCTAATATATACAGCGAGTGTCCAGGATGATGTTCTATCATGTTGAATAGAGGAGTGTCCTGTACAACGTTTTATAACTTGTAGTAATCACTGGCCTTTGTTTCTACCTCCACTCCTCTCTCTATTTTCCCTTTCCCCATTCTGGAAACCCTCTCACACCTTCCTCTCCCCAGTCCTCATCACCTCCCTCCATTCCCCACCACCTGTCCTTTATGCCACTCTCCTCTCCTATCAGATTCCTTCTGCCTCTGCCCTTTATCTCTTCCACCTATCACCTCCTAGCTTCTTTCTTCAGCCACCCTCCTCCACCCACCCACCTTCCCTCTCACCTGGTCTCACCTATCGTGTTCCTGCTTGAACTCATTCCCCACCCCCCAACCTTCTTATTCTTTCTTCCTCCTTCCTTTCCAGTCCTGATGAAGGGTTTTGACTCGAAACTTCGACTGTTGATTCCTCTCCACAGTTGCTGCCTGTCCTGCTGAGTTTGTCAGTGTTTTGTGTTTGTCACTCACATGCCCAGCTTTGAATAAAATCTTGTGCCACATGCTGTGAAGCCCAAAAGAGCATAAGACATCGGAGCAGAATTAAGCCATTTGGCCTTTCAAATCTGCTCCACCATTTCTTGGCTGATCTCTCACAACCCCAATCTCTTGCCTTCTTCACGTAACCCTTCATGTCCTGACTAATCATGAATCTTTCAAATTCAGCCTTAAATATACCCAATGACTTGGCCTCATGACTGCTTGTGGCAATGAGTTCCACAGATTCACCACTCTCTGGCTAAAGAAATTCCTCCTCATCTCTGCTGTAAGTGGACACCCCTCTATTCATTCCATACAATGTTCTGATAGCTTTTCCCTATATTGGTATTTAGCTTAATGGTGGAAACTCGTTATCATAGAACTGTGAACTTTTGAGATTACTCCCTAGGCGTCCCTCAGGCCAGTGCATTACCTGGGGAATAGAGATGAGTCCAGGGTTGTCATTTGTTGAAGGTGCAGCCTAATGGGTCCAGATTTGATATCAGCCTGTCACAGTCCTGATCGGTTATTCCTTGGGTCCCTTTAAATTTACTTTCTGTCTAAAAGAAGAGTCCCAGCTCTATATTCTGTACCCAAGGAGGAGCCCCGGCTCAGTGTTCCATGTCCTGTGTCTAAGAAAGGTCCAAGCTTCGATGTTCCGAGTTCCAAGTCCAGGCTCCAATGTTCCGAGTTCCAAGTCCAGGCTCCAGTGTTCCGAGTTCCAAGTCCAGGTTTCTGATGTTCCGAGTTCCAAGCCCAGACTCCGATGTTCCGAGTTCCAAGATCAGGCTCTGACGTTCTGAATTCCAAGTGCAGACCCTGTTATTCCGAGTTCCAAGTCTGGGTCCTGAGTTCCAAGTTCTGAATTCCAAGTCCGGGTCCCAAATTCCATGTCCCAAGTTCCAAGTCCAGGTCCCAAGTTCCAAGTCTGGGACCCGAGTTCCATGTCTGAGTCCGGAGTTCCATGTTCCGAGTTCCGAGTTCCAAGTCCAAGTCCAGGTCCCGAGTTCCATGTTCCGAGTTCCAAGTCCAAGTCCGAGTCTAGCCACACTTATTCCCATTTCTGGTTTGCTCACTCCTTGATCTGCCTCTGAACAATCCTTGCTTCCCTGCTTTCCTAGTAACGATTAATAAACTCTATTCTTGTTAACACTACAAAACGTGTTTGTGTCCTGCTTTTGGGTCCACCTGTGCTCCGCACTTGTGACATGGCCAGGGTGATCTGGAGGGGACACCTTCATTCAGTGTCTCCCACAGGAGTAGATGACAGTCTTGGCCAGTCCCACTGTGAGTCTGGGATGATTTGAGTGACAGCTGTCAGAAAACATTTGTCACCTTTCTACATTGATGCAAGCATGAAGACAGCACCCAGTGCCTTGACCTCCTTGGGTATGTTATTGAAGATCTCTTTCAAACCTACTGAATATCGAAGGGCCTAGAGAGGGTGGACATGGCGAGGATATTTCCAATCGTGGGAATGTCTAGGACTAGAGGGCACAACCTCAGAACAGAAGGAATTTCCATTCAAAGAGACATGAGGAGGAATTTCTTTAGCCGGAAGGTGCTGAATCTGGAATTCATTGCTATGTATGGCTGTGGAGGCCAAGTCATTGGGCATATTTAAAGTAGGGGGTGATTAGTTTATTAATTAGTAAGGTGGTCAAAGGTCAAAGGCAGGAGAATGGGGTTGAGAGGGATAGTAAGTCAACCATGATTGAATGGATGAGCAGACCCAGTGGGCTGAATGCCCTAATTGTGCATCCCTGTCTTATGTTTTTATTGTCCAAGCCAGTCTCTTCTCAATACTAACAACAGGTAGAGGTACAGGAGTCTAAAAATATGCACTCACTCTTGTGAATACACAAATAAATGCACTTATTTCAGAGGATCTATCCTGGACCCAGCACATAAATGCAGTTATGAAGAAATCATGCGGTGCCTCTACCTCTCTAGGAGTTTGCGAAGATTCAGCATAACATCTAAAACTTCAACAAACTTCTATAGATATGTGGTGGAGAGTATAGTGACTGGTTGCATCACAGCAATGCCCTTGAAAGGAAAATCGTACAAAAAGTAGTGGATAAGGCCCAGTCCATCACAGGTAAAATCCTCCTCACCATTGAGCATACCTACATAAATGTTGTTGCAAGAGACCAGCATCCATCATCAGGGTCCCCCACCACCCAGGATTGCTCACTTCTCACTGCTACCATCAGAGAGAAGGTCCAAGAACCTTAGGAACAGTTATTACCCTTCAACCATCAGGCTCTTGAACCAAAGGGAATAACTTCACTCAAGTTTAGTTGCCTCATAATTGAAATGTCTCCACAACTTATAGACTAATCTTTAAGCCTATAGGAGGAGAAGATGGCGACGTGACGGCAGCGCGCGTGGCCTCTCTGGAATGAATGATATCTGTAATCTGTCAAGTAGGGGACTATGTACGATTCTGATTTGATGGAGATGGATGTGAGAACACAGAGGAACATCTGGAAAACTTCAGAAATGCCCACTTTGCTGCTTGCTGCTACTGTGTGGTAACTGGAATCTTCAGAGCAGAAGGCCCCGAAATCCTTGGCTTTGCATGTTTCAGTGGCCAGGGCGAGGTCGAAGGCGCTCGGCAGAGGATGGCGCTCGGGAGGCTGTATCGGAGCGGCTGGTTGGAGGCTCAACGTTTTCGGGCGGAGGGACTCAGTGTGGGCTGTGGTCGGCTACTTCCAAGGCATTGGCAAGTTTACGGTGCCTGGAGGTTTATAGCAGGGAGTTTCTCCCTTTTGCTGCCTGCTATCGGGGACTCTGGAGTCGATCCACTCAGGGACTTTGAGACTATTTTTACCGCGCCCATGTTTCGTTCTTCATCAAATTATGGTATTGCTTTGCACTGCTGTAACTATGTGTTATAATTATGTGGTTCTGTCAGTGTTATTAGTCTTTGGTTTGTCCTGTTTTCTGTGATATCACTCTGGAGACACATCGTATCATTTCTTAATGCACGTATGCTTTTCTAAATGACAATAAAAGAGGACTGAATGTTCTCATAATCTAAAAAATGCTCTTGTCATCTCATGTTCTTGATAGTTATTGGTTCTCTTTTTGTATTTGCACAGTTTATTGTCTTATGCACACGGGCTGAATGCCCAAGTTGATACGGTCTTTCACTGATTCGATTATGGTTGTTACTCTATTATGGGATTATTTAGTATGCCTGCAAGAAAATCAATCACACGGTTGTATATGGTGACGTATATGTACTTTGATAATAAATAGACAATAGACAATAGGTGCAGAAGTAGACCATTCGGCCCTTCGAGCCTGCACCGCCATTCTGAGATCATGGCTGATCATCTACTATCAATACCCGGTTCCTGCCTTGTCCCCATAACCCTTGATTCCCCTATCCATAAGATACCTATCTAGCTCCTTCTTGAAAGCATCCAGAGAATTGGCCTCCACTGCCTTCTGAGACAGCGCGTTCCACACCTCCACAACTCTCTGGGAGGAGAAGTTCCTCCTCAACTCTGTCCTAAATGACCTACCCCTTATTCTTAAACCATGCCCTCTGGTACTGGACTCTCTCAGCATCTGGAACATATTTCCTACCTCTATCATGTCCAATCCCTTAATAATCTTATATGTCTCAATCAGATCCCCCCCTCAATCTCCTTAATTCCAGCGTGTACAAGCCCAGTCTCTCTAACCTCTCTGCGTAAGACAGTCTGGACATCCCAGGAATTAACCTAGTGAACCTACGCTGCATCTCCTCCACAACCAGGATGTCCTTCCTTAACCCTGAAGACCAAAACTGCACACAATACTCCAGGTGTGGTCTCACCAGGGCCCTGTACAAATGCAAAAGGATTTCCTTGCTCTTGTACTCAATTCCCTTTGTAATAAAGGCCAACATTCCATTAGCCTTCTTCACTGCCTGCTGCACTTGCTCATTCACCTTCAGAGACTGATGAACAAGTACTCCTAGATCTCTTTGTATTTCTCCCTTACCTAACTCCACACAGTTCCCATAATAATCTGCCTTCCTGTTCTTGCTCCCAAAGTGAATAACCTCACACTTATTCACATTAAACACCATCTGCCAAGTTTCTGCCCACTCACCCAGCCTATCCAAGTCACCTTGAGTTCTGCTAACATCCTCATCACATGTCACACTGCCACCCAGCTTAGTATCATCAGCAAACTTGCTGATGTTATTCACAATGCTTTCCTCTAAATCACTGACGGAAATCGTAAACAGCTGTGGTCCCAATACCGAGCCCTGTGGCACCCCACTGGTCACCACTATAATAAAGTTTACTTTGAAGTTTGAACAATTATTTAGAAACAGCTTGTTTCCCTCCACCATTGTCAGATTTTCAAGTGGTGCATGAACCTATCAATTCCCTTCACTTTGCGCTATTTATTTTCCTTTGCGATGTATAGATTTTTATGTACTGTTTCTACAAAGCAACAAATTTCGTGTCATCTATTAGTGATTGGCGATTCCACATGGAAAAAGGTGGTGGAACCAGATCCTGTAGGGACTAAGAAATTTGTCTCTGTGGTTGCCCACATACCAGGCCTGGAATACACATCCATGAGGTAGTGGATTCCATACTTGCAGACAGGAAAGACAAGGTCACATTCACTTTCTTTCACTGATTTTATTTATGTATTATGGATTTAATGAGTTTTTAACAGATTATATTTTCCACTTTATTTTTTTTTAAATCAATACATTTTATTTCTTCAATCATTTCAAGTGATTTCTGCTGTCTTGTTTGCCTGCCTAGGTGTATTTGTTACAAAGCTGCACAGGTTTGACAGGAGGTCAGAATAATTTCCAGCCTTGCCTTCCACTTGGTTGAGCTTTCTGGGGACAACAAATTCGTAGAGGCTTGGTCACCACTGAATTCATGTCATGGTCCGGTCCATGAAGTCCACATTCCGGTTCATGGTCCGGTCCATGGATCCTTATTCCAGGTTATCTGGTTTTCCTTTGTTCTCTTGTGTGCCTTAATTGAGGCACATGATTTTCATTTTGGGCTGGTATATAGACAGCTCCTGGGTTCAGCTTCAGTTGCTGGACTGTTCCCTTCCCCCCTTCCTTCTGAAGCCCTGCCTGCAATGCCGTCGTTCAACCGCCAGAGCAAGACCGGGGCCTTGCTGTGTCAAAATAAGGAACAATCTATTGTTGTTTGGATTTATCTCTTTGTGTCCTCGCCTTCGCTAGGTAGGTCCGGCCGTTTGCCGATACCTTGAGTTGAGAACTGTCTCTGTGTCCTCATCTTCGCTCGGTAAGGCCGACCGTTTGCCACTACCTTGAGTTGGGAATTGTCTCTGTGTCCTCACCTTCGTTAGGTGGGTCTGACCATTTGCCACTACCTTGAGTTGGGAAATGTCTCTGTGTCCTCGTCTTTGCTAGGTAGGTCCGGCCGTTTGCTGCTATCTTGAGTTGAGAACTGTCTCTTCTCGCCTTCGTTAGGTAGGTCCAGCTTTTTCCCACTACCTTGAGTTGGGAACTGTCTCTGTGTCCACGCCTTCGCTAGGTAGGTCCGGCCGTTTGCCGCTACCTTGAGTGGAGATCTGTCTCTCAATGTTCTGTGTATGAGTCCGGGCCCTACGTCCTGCTCCCCAGGAGGGGTCCTGACTCTGTGCAGAGCCCCGGCCCCAAGTCCTGTTCCCAAGGAGGGGTCCCAGCTCTGTGTTCCATGTTCCTGTTCTTCCCCCGACCCAGGCTCTGCGTTCCTGTTCTTCCCCCGACCCAGGCTCTGCGTTCCTGTTCTTCCCCTGCCCCAGGCTCTGCGTTCCTGTCTCCCTTGACCATGTCAAGGCTTCGTGTTCTCGTCCTGTTCATGTGCCTCGCTTAGCCCAGGAGTACCTCTCCCAGCCCGGTGTTGGGGTTCCCTCATGCTGTCCAGGAGTCTCATATCCAGTTCTGTTGCCACTCCTTGTACTGTAGCCACGTCTTGTCCCCACCTAGATCCGGGGTCTAGGCCCGAGTCAAGACCTAGTTTCCAGGTCCCTGTCCAGTCTCTGGCTCGAAGTCCTTGTCCAGGTTCCATGTTCCTAGTTCCTCGTCCCGGTCCTGCTTTCCATGTCTAGCCCTAGCCCAGGTCCTGTATCCTAGCCTCATCCAGGGCCTGTGTCTTGTCCAGCATCATTTCTTTCTGACTTCCCTTGCTGACACACCTAGTCCTGTTCCTAGTACTTCAGTGACTGTGTCTTGCATTTAGGTCCGTCACCAGTGCCCCCTTATGACAGAAAAGTCCAGTCAAATATGGAGCCAACATCACAGACTCTGTTGCTTTACTCTTGCTATCCTGAGTTCCCTCCTGTTGAATGCCCCCCAAACCCGCCGGTATTGTCCTTTGTCCTGGAGAGCCTGTTCAGTCGCCAGGAGGCTCCCATAGAGGGTGGGGGGGTGGGGTACTGTCATAGTCCGGTCCGTGAAGTTCATATCCTGGTTCACAGTCCGGTCCATCGATCCTTATTCTAGGTTTTCTGGTTTTCCTTTGTTCTGTTCTGTGCCTTAATTGAGGCACATGATTTTCATTTTTGGCTACCTACATAAACAGCTCCTGGGTTCAGCTTCAGTTGCTGGACTGTTCCCTTCCCCCTTCCTTCTGAAGCCCTGCCTGCAACGCCATCAAAATCAACTGCCGGAGCAAGACTGGGGCCTTGCTGTGTCAAGATAAGGAGCAGTCTGTTGTTGTTTGGCATTGTCTCTTTGTCTCCTCACCTTCGCTAGGTAGGTCTGGCCATTTGCTGCTAACTTGAGTCGGGAACTGTCTCTTTGTGCCCTTGCCAGAAGGAGTCCTGACTCTGTGTAGAGCCCCGGCCCCAAGTCCTGTTCCCAAGGTGGGGTCCCAGCTCTGTGTACCATGTTCCTGTCCTCCCTCGACCCAGGCTCTGCGTTCCTGTCCTCCCCCGACCCAGGCTCTGCGTTCCTGTCTCCCTCGGCCAAGTCAAGGCTTCGTGTTCTCATCCTGTTCTTGTGCCTCGCCCAGTGTAGGAGTACCTCGCCCTGCCCAGTGCTGGGGTTCCCTCGTCCTGTCCAGGAGTCTGACGTCCATTCCTGTTGCCAGTCCTCATCCTGTAGCCACGTCTTGTCCTCACCTAGATCCGGGGTCCGAGCCCGAGTCAAGACCCAGGTTCCGGGTCCCTGTCCAGTCTCTGGCTCGGAGTCCTTGTCCAGGTTCCTAGTTCCTCGTCCAGATCTTGCTTTCCTAGTCTAGTCCTACCCTAGGCCCTGTATCCTAGCCTCGTCCAGGGTCTGTGTCTTGTCCAGTGTCATTTCTTCCCCACTTCCCTTGCTTGCTTGACACACTTAGTCCTATTCCTAGTACTTAAGTGTCTATGTCTTGCAGTGCCCCCTTATGACAATTCAAATTCAAAGTAAATTTATTTTCGAAGTACACACGTCACCATAGACAACCCTGATATTCATTTTCTTGCATTCGCAGTAAATACAGGAAACACAATAGAATCAGTGAAAGATCACACCCAGCAGGACTGCCAGACTGCAATAAATATATTTTGAATCATATCAAGAACATGAGATGAAGAGTCCTTGAAAGTGATCCATAAATTGTGGGTGCAGTTGAGTGAGGTTATTCCCTCTGTTTCAGGAGCCTGATGGTTGATGGGTAATAACTGTGCCTGAACCTGGTGGTGTGGGTCCTGAGACTCTTATACCTTCTTCCTGATGGCAGCAGTGAGAAGAAAGCATGACCTGCATCCTGGGGGTCCTTACCGATGGATGCTGCTTTCCTGAATCAGCGTTCAGTGTAGATGTACTCAGTGGTGGGAAGGGCTTTACCCTTGATGGGCTGGGTCATATCCATTGTTTTTGTCAGCATTTCCGTTCAAGGGCATTGGCGTTTCCATACCAGGGCATGTTGCAACCAGTCAGTATCCCCCTCCACCACACATCTGTAGATGCTTCTCAGAATTTTGGATGACATGCCGAACCTTCATAAACGTCTAAGGATGTAAAGGCACTGTTGTGCTATCTTTGTAATGGAATTTACATACTGAACCCAGGATGGATCCTCTGGAGTGATATAACAGGCCCTCTCTACCTCTGATTCCCCTGATCAGGACTGGCTCATGGACCTCTGGTTTGCTCCTCCTGAGGTCAATACTCAGCTCCTTGGTCTTGTGGACATTTAGTAAGAGGTTGCAGTTGTAACACCACTTAGCCCAATTTTCAGTCTCCTTCCTCTGTGTTGACTTGTCACCAGCTTTGATTTGCTCAATCAATGTGGTGTCACCAGCAAACCTAAATATGGCATTGGAGCTGTATTTAGTCATAAGGATAAAGTGAGCAGAGCCAGAGTTTAGTGCATAGCCTTGTGGTGCAGCTGCACTATGGAGATTGTGAGGATTTGTTGTTGCCAATCTGAACTGACTAGGGTCTACAAGTGGGGAAAAAATTGAGGATCCAGTTGCACGAGGAGGCATTCAAGCCAAGCTCTTGAAGCTTGTTGATTGGTTTTGAGGGCATGATACTTTTAAATGCCAGACCGTTGTTGATAAAGAGCACCCTGATGTATGCAGCTTCACTGTCCCAGATACTCCAGGGTTGAGCGGAAAGCCTATGAAATAGCATCTGCTGTTGACCTGTCGTGAGAGTAGACAAATATGAGCAGATCGATCTCTCTTCTCTGGCAGGAGTTGATATGTTTTATCATCAACTCCTCAGAGCACTTCATCACAGTGGATGTAAGTGCTACTGGACGATACTCATTCAGGCAGGTTACCATGTGCTTCCTAGGCACCGGTATAATTGAGGCCTGCTTGAATCGGTTAGATAGCTTAGTCTGCTGAAGTGAGTGTTAAAAGATATCAGCAAACATTCCAGCCAGTTGATCAGCACAGGTCTTTAGTATCCCATGTGGGCTAGATACTTTGTTTGCCCTCCTGAAGCCTTATTATTAGGCTTGAATAGTTCATTGTGACTAGCTGGGCGGTGACTGTGGTTGGTCTGGATTTGTTGGTTTAAATCTCCTGCCCTGCACCATCTTTAAAGCACTCACATCAATTCATGTCCAGACATCTGTTGTTCTCCAATTTGAATGAGACTCTGACATTGAGCAGAATTAGGCCATCGAGTGTGCTCTGCCATTTCATCATGGCTGATCCATTTTTCCTTTCAGCCCCAATCCCCTGCTTTCTGCCAATATCCCTTCAAGCCCTGACCAATCAAGAATCAATCAACCTCTGCCTTAAATATACATTAAAATCTTGGCCTCCACAGCAGCCTATGGCAACGGATTCCACATATTCACCATCCTCTGGCTAAAGAAATTCCTCCTCATCTCTGTTCTAAAAAGATACCCTCTATTCTGAAGCTGAATCCTCTGGTCTTAGACTCTGTCACCAGAGGAAACATCCTCTCCACAGCCACTCAATAAAATACTCCAAGTGAGGCCTCAACAATGCTTTATAAAGTTTTAACATTACATCCTTACTTGTAATCCTCGTCCTCCTGAAATGAATACTAATATCACATTTGTCTTCATCACCACAGACTCAACTTGCAACTTAACTTTTAGGGAATCCTGCTCAAGGACTCCCAAGTCTCTTTGCACCTAAGTTTTTTGTATTTTCTCTCCATTTAGAAAATAGTCAACACTTTCATTTCTTCTACAATAGTGCATGACCATACACTTCCTGACACTGTATTCCATCTGCCATTTCTTTGCCCATTCTCCTAATTTGTACAGGTCATTTTGTCGCCTCTCTGCTTCCTCAAAACTACCTGCCCCTCCACCTATCTTTGTATCATTCACAAACTTTGCAACAAAGCCAACAATTCTGTCATTTAAATCATTGGCATATAACGGAAAATGAATCAGTCCCAAAACAGACCCTTGTGCAACACCACTAATCACCAGCAGCCAACCAGAAAAGGCTCTGTTTATTCCCGCTCTTTGCCTCCTGCCAATCAGTCACTGCTTTATCCATGCTAGTGTCTTTCCTGCAATACCATGGGCTTGTAACTTGTTAAGCAGCCTCATGTGTGGCACCTTGTCAAAGGCCTTCTGAAAATCTAAGTACACAACATCAAACTATTCTCCTTTGTCTGTCCTGCTTGCTGTTTCTTCAAAGAATTCCAACAGATTTGTCAGACAAGATTTTCCCATGAGGAAACCATACTGACTGTGGCTTATTTTATCATGTGCCTCTAAGTACCCCCAAACCACATCCTTAACAATTGACTCCAACATCTTCCCAACCACTGAGATCAGGCTGGACTATAATTTTCTTTCTTCTGCCTTTCTGTGGATGATAAGAAGATAGGTAGAGGGGTAGGCATTGCTGAGGAGGCAATGGGATAGCTGCAGGACTTACACAAATTGGAAGAATGGGCAAAAAAGTGACAGATGGAATACAGTGTTGGGAAATGTATAATAATGCATTTTGCTGAAAGACAATAGTGTGGACTGTTATCTAAATGGGGAGAAGATTCAAACATCAGAGGTACAGAGGGACTTAGGAATCCTCATGCAAAACTCCCAGAAGGTTAGTTTACAGGTTGAGTCTGTGGTAAAGAATGCAAATAGAATATTATCAGGGGAATCGAATATTAGAGTAAGGAGATAAAGCTGAGTCTTTACAAGACACTAGTCAGGCCGCACTAAGAGTATTGTTAACAGTTTTGGGCCTCATATCTTAGAAAGGATGTGTTATCATTGGAGAGAGTCCAGAGGATGTTCACAAGCATGATTCCAGGAATGAAGGGGTTAACATATGAGGAGCATTTGGCAGCTTTGGGCCTATACTTGCAGGAATTTAGAAGAATGTGGGGGGGATCTCACTGAAACTGACCAAATGTTGAAAGAGCTACTAGATAGAGTGAAGAGTGGATGTGGAGAGGATGTTTGCTCTGGTAGATGGGCTACAGCAGCAGAAGACCAAACATACACTCAGTGGCCACTTTATTAAGTTCAGAGGATGACAAATAAAAAAATCTTGTTTTTAAATCCTCCTGCAATTAAGGCCAATACACCATTCCTTATTCAACTCATGCTTGAATCAAATTCATGTGCTGTATACTTCTAAATTCCGCATACAACACTTTTTTTTTGCTCATCTCTGTAAAACCCAATCTTTCACCTTTGAAAATTGCTATGTTTTTCTGTTTTGTGCACTGAAATGGATCATCTCACATTTTCCAAATGATATTCCCTCTGCCATGTTCTCACCCACTCACTTGGCTCGTCTTAATCCTCCTGAAACCTCTTTATATCCTTCTCCCTCCTCACAATCCCACCTGCGTTGCAACCTGGAAATGTTACATTTTGTCTCCTCAGCCAAATTATTAATAGAGATTGTGAATAGTTACGGCCTAAGCACCCATCCCCGTAGTAACATATTACTCACAGCCTGCCCACATTAGTACGGCCTGTTTATTTCTAATCTTCCTGCCAAACCAGTTCTTGTTATTTCCAAACCCATGTGCTCTAACTTTTTTCACCAGCCTCCCATAGGTAAGTGTCATACAGGAATCGAAATGCAACACACAAAATGCTGGAAGAACTGTGGTAGTGTAGAGGTTACAACAGAGCTTTACAATACAGGTGATCTGGGTTCAATTCCCACCACTGCCTGTAAGGTGTTTGTACGTTCTTCCGGGGACTGCGTATGTTTCCTCCCGCAGTCCAAAAACAGACCGGTTAGTAGGTTAGATTAGATTATGAGGACACGCAGTCCTCTTTTATTGTCATTTGGTAATGCATGCATTAAGAAATGATACAATATTCCTCCGGTGTGATATCACAGAAACACAGGACAGAGCTGGTGGTAGACCTGAGGAGAGCTAAGGCACCAGTGACCCCTGTTTCCATCCAGTATGGACATGGTGGAGGATTACAAATACCTGGGGATACGAATTGACAATAAACTGGACTGGTCAAAGAACACTGAGGCTGTCTACAAGAAGGGTCAGAGTCGGCTCTATTTCCTGAGGAGACTGAGGTCCTTTAACATCTGCCGGACGATGCTGAGGATGTTTTACGAGTCTGTGGTGGCCAGTGCGATTATGTTTGCTGTTGTATGCTGGGGCAGCAGGCTGAGGGTAGCAGACACCAACAGAATCAACAAACTCATTCGTAAGGCCAGTGATGTTGTGGGGATGGAACTGGACTCTCTCACGGTGGTGTCTGAAAAGAGGATGCTGTCTAAGTTGCATGCCAACTTGGACAATATCTCCATCCACTACATAAAGGATTGACGGTGGATATGCAATGGCAAGCATTTAAAGGTTGCCTGGATGAACTACAACAATTGTTCATCCCAGTTTGGCAAAAGAATAAATCAAGGAAGGTAGTGCACCCGCGGCTGACAAGAGAAATTAGGGATAGTATCAATTCCAAAGAAGAAGCATACAAATTAGCCAGAGAAAGTGGCTCACCTAAGGACTGGGAGAAATTCAGAGTTCAGCAGAGGAGGACAAAGGGCTTAATTAGGAAGGGGAAAAAAGATTATGAGAGAAAACTGGCAGGGAACATAAAAACGGACTGTAAAAGCTTTTATAGATATGTAAAAAGGAAAAGACTGGTAAAGACAAATGTAGGTCCCCTGCAGACAGAAACAGGTGAATTGATTATGCGGAGCAAGGACATGGCAGACCAATTGAATAATTACTTTGGTTCTGTCTTCACTAAGGAGGACATAAATAATCTTCCAGAAATAGTAAGGACAGAGGGTCCAGTGAGATGGAGGAACTGAGCGAAATACATGTTAGTAGGGAAGTGGTGTTAGGTAAATTGAAGGGATTGAAGGCAGATAAATCCCCAGGGCCAGATGGTCTGCATCCTAGAGTGCTTAAGGAGGTAGCCCAAGAAATAGTGGATGCATTAGTGGTAATTTTTCAAAACTCGTTAGATTCTGGACTAGTTCTTGAGGATTGGAGGGTGGCTAATGTAACCCCACTTTTTAAAAAAGGAGGGAGAGAGAAACTGGGGAATTATAGACCGGTTAGCCTAACATCGGTGGTGGGGAAACTGCTGGAGTCAGTTATCAAGGATGTGATAACAGCACATTTGGAAAGCGGTGAAATGATCGGACAAAGTCAGCATGGATTCGTGAAAGGAAAATCATGTCTGACGAATCTCATAGAATTTTTTGAGGATGTAACTAGTAGAGTGGATAGGGGAGAACCAGTGGATGTGGTATATTTGGATTTTCAAAAGGCTTTTGACAAGGTCCCACACAGGAGATTAGTGTGCAAACTTAAAGCACACAGTATTGGGGGTAAGGTATTGGTGTGGGTGGAGAATTGGTTAGCAGACAGGAAGCAAAGAGTGGGAATAAACGGGACCTTTTCAGAATGGCAGGCGGTGACTAGTGGGGTACCGCAAGGCTCAGTGCTGGGACCCCAGTTGTTTACAATATATATTAATGACTTGGATGAGGGAATTAAATGCAGCATCTCCAAGTTTGCGGATGACACGAAGCTGGGTGGCAGTGTTAGCAGTGAGGAGGATGCTAAGAGGATGCAGGGTGACTTGGATAGGTTGGGTGAGTGGGCAAATTCATGGCAGATGCAATTTAATGTGGATAAATGTGAAGTTATCCACTTTGGTGGCAAAAATAGGAAAACAGATTATTATCTGAATGGTGGCCGATTAGGAAAAGGGGAGGTGCAATGAGACCTGGGTGTCATTATACACCAGTCATTGAAAGTGGGCATGCAGGTACAGCAGGTGGTGAAAAAGGCGAATGGTATGCTGGCATTTATAGCGAGAGGATTCGAGTACAGGAGCAGGGAGGTACTACTGCAGTTGTACAAGGCCTTGGTGAGACCACACCTGGAGTATTGTGTGCAGTTTTGGTCCCCTAATCTGAGGAAAGACATCTTTGCCATAGAGGGAGTACAAAGAAGGTTCACCAGATTGATTCCTGGGATGGCAGGACTTTCATATGAAGAAAGACTGGATGAATTGGGCTTGTACTCGTTGGAATTTAGAAGATTGAGGGGGGATCTGATTGAAACGTATAAGATCCTAAAGGGATTGGACAGGCTAGATGCAGGAAGATTGTTCCCGATGTTGGGGAAGTCCAGAACGAGGGGTCACAGTTTGAGGATAGAGGGGAAGCCTTTTAGGACCGAGATTAGGAAAAACTTCTTCACACAGAGAGTGGTGAATCTGTGGAATTCTCTCCACAGGAAACTGTTGAGGCCAGTTCATTGGCTATATTTAAGAGGGAGTTAGATATGGCCCTTGTGGCTACGGGGGTCAGGGGGTATGGAGGGAAGGCTGGGGCGGGGTTCTGAGTTGGATGATCAGCCATGATCATAATAAATGGCGGTGCAGGCTCGAAGGGCCGAATGGCCTACTCCTGCACCTATTTTCTATGTTTCTATGTTTCTATAACTCACTCACACAGCACATAAAGAAATATTACCACAAATAAATGAACAAATAATAAAGTGTATTTACAACATAAGTTACAAGTGAACAGTAATACTTCACTGGTGCTTCACACATGATGAGACCTGTGTGTGGCATGAAGTTCAGTGGTCTCACTAAGCCAGGTGGGTGGAGATGAGTCATGGCCGGAACAGCCATGATCTTATTGAATGATGAAGCAGGCTTGATGGGCCAGATAGCCTACTCCTGCTCATATTTCTTATGTTCTTATGTTCTCACAGCCTAGGAGCAGAAGTTGTTTCCCATCCTGACAGTTCTTGTCCTAATGCTATGGTACCTCTTGCCTGATTGTACAAATTCCAAAGTTCAAATTAAAATTTATTATCAGAGTACATACACGTCACCACACACAATCCTGAAGTCCTTTTTCTGCAGGCATACTTAGCAAATCTATTGAAGAATAACTCTAAACAGTGGACAACAAACTCTGCAAATGCGGATGTAAATAAATAGCAACAAGTAATGAGCATGAAATAATGATATGAGTCTTTAAATGAGTGTACTTATCCACTTTTGTTCACGAGCCTGATGGTTGAGGTGTAGTAACTGTTCTTGATACTGGTGGTGCGAATCCTAAGGCATTTGTATCTACTACCTGATGTCAGCAGTGAGAAAAGAGCACGGTCTCGGTGGGAGGATCTTTGATAATGGATGCTGCTTTTCTATGGCAACATTCATGTAGATATGCTCAATGGTTGGAAGTGTTTTATCCATGATGTACTGGGCCGGATCCACCACATTTTGTAGGATTTTCCAGTCAAAGGAATTGGTGTTCCTATACCAGGCCATACTGCAGCCAGTCAGCACAGTTTCCATCACAAATCTACAGAAGTCTGACAAGGTCTTTGATGACATGTCGACAGACTCTTGAGGAAGGAGAGACGCTGTTGTGCTTTCTTTGCAAATATGTTTATATGATGGGTCCAGGACAGGTTCTCTGAGAGGATAACATCCAGGAATTTAAAGATTCTGACCCTTCTCTACCTCTGATCCAACGATGATTACTGGCTCATGGACCTCGGTTCTCCCTCTCCTGAAGTCTCCAATCAGTTCCTTAGTCTTATTGACGTTGAATAAGAGTTGTTATTATAACACCACTCAGCCAAATTTTCAATCTCTCTCCTGTATGCTGATTCATTACCATCTTTGATACAGCCCACAACAGTGGCATCATCAGCTAACTTGAATATGGTTTTGAAGCTGGCCTTAGCCACATAGTCATAGATGTAAAAGTGAGTAGAGCAGGGGGCTAAGTAGGCACCCCTGTGGTGCTCCTGTGCTGATGGAGATTGTGGAGGAGATGATTTTGCCAATCCAAACTGACTGGGGTCTCCAAGAGAGGAAATCCTGGATCTAATTGCACAAAAGGGTATTGAGTTTACTGATCAGTTTTGAGAGGATGATGGTATTAAATGCTGAGCTGTAATTAATAAAAAAAAATCCTGCTGTATGCATCTTTACTTCCAGATATTCCAGAATTGTGTGAGGAGCCAATGAGGTACAATCTACTGTAGACTCGCTGCATTTTAGGCAAATTACGATGGATCAAAGTCACCACTCAGACAGGAGCTGATATGCTTCAAAGCAGCCTCTCAAAGCACTTAGTTACTGTGAATGTAAGTGCCACCTGGTGATAGTCATTAGACTGGTTACCATGCTCTTCTTGGGCACCAGTACAATTGAGGCCTGCTTGAAGCAGGTGGGTACCAGACACAGGGTCAAAGAGATTGTTGGACAGATGGGAGGGATCATTGAAAATGCTAAGTGCGTATGCAGCACTCCTAATAATTATCTCTAAAGGGTGGAGGAGAGATACCAAAGATCCTCTCAGCAGTCCTCCCAATCATTTGTAGGGACATGTGGTCTGTTGTTTGTCATAGCTATTCTGGATGACAATATGGCTGGTCAGGACACTTTCAACGGTGCTCCGGTTAAAATTTGGGTAGAATAGAGGGGATGAGAGGGAGCTCACTACTCTCAATCTCCTCAGAAAGTGGAGACAAAATTTCTAGCACACACATCTACATAAAAAGTATGCAAGATAAACTTTCCACCATATCTTAGTACACTTGACAATAATAAAAAAGCACATAAACCAAACCAAACCAAAGCATTTCCTATCCATGTACTTTAGGTTCAGGTTTAGATCTGAATTATAGTATTTATGACATTAACAATACCTTGAAACATCAAGGACACATTCAACAGATGCTGCCTCAGGAAGGCAGCTTCTATCATTACAGATCCCCATCACCTATGAAGTCTGCAACTACCCTGCCCATCCTTCACCTCACCTCCCAGTTTTGGGTCATCTGCAAATCTGGAAACTGTGTCCTGTATATCCAAGACCAGCTCCTTAATATCTGTTAAATAAAATATCTGATCTAGTACTGACTCCTGGGGAACTTCACTATCAACTTCCTGAAGTCTGAAAATAATCTTGTATTGTTGTCTTCATTTCAGCTATTTTTCTAACACTACATTTCATTCCCTCTTTTTCCTGTGTTGGTCACAAGTACATTACATTGAATCTCATTAGATCCATTTTGAGAATTGATAAACTGTATACAACTACGACTACAGTCTTCTTGTTAATCATCTCTGTTATGCCCTCAAGCAATTTTATCAATGATGATCTACCTGTAAGGTCCTCCATCTCTGTCAGTGTTCAGGGCTTCCTTCATCATGTCAGTAGCTTTCTTGGTTTTCACTACTGTCAGTCATGTAAGTCCCTGGCGGAGACTCAGAAATACCATCACACTCAGAAGTAGAAGGATTCTTCATTGCTATTTCCGTAACAATTTTGTTTTGCTGGTCAGTGTTGTTAGCCCTGAGCTGAAACTCAGAACTTGGAGGACTGGTAGACCACTCTCAATCATTCCTCTAGCCTTTGACCTGTTTGGCATGGTGACCCTACCAAGAGCCAAAGCATAAAGCCCTGACTCCAGCCAACATAGCCCTCCGGGTCATTGAGGCATGAAAGCCTCCAAACTATGACAAGGTTGAGGTCTTCTTATAGAAATGCTATCAAATTGAAGCATAAAGCATTGAACACAGAACAGTACAACACAGTATAGACCCTTCGGCGCATAGAGTATGTTCCATCAGGATGTGTGCCTGCAATACCTGAACCCAAGCGTGGAGGAAAGACTGACTCTGATAGAGAGATGGCGATGAAAGTTTACAGTAATTCCAAAAGAGCATCATTAGCTTGGCTGAGTGACATCATGAGAAATAACATTCTCAAAACTAGGACCCAGCGATTTACGTGAATTGGGCATCCACTTAAGTAATGCAAGTAACACAGAATCTCTGAGTCTATCAAAATAAACTTAACAAGCTTAAGCAGAAGGTAGCAGGAGACCACATTATAAAGAGTGAGTCGCTTGAGAAAAGCACAAGGAAATCCAAACAGATAATGACTGTTAAAAACAACAATTAACCAATTCAGGTGCTCTAAAAACCTCAGTGCCCAATGCTCTCCAGTGCCCTACACAGGCCAGAAGAACTCATTACAATGTGCTACCTTAACTACATGTGCTATATCTTCCGTGCTCTGTGTGACTGTATGTACTTTGTTTTCGCACCTTGGCCACGGAGGAACACTGTTTTACTAACTGTTACATGTGCATGGTTGAATGACAATTAAACTTGAACGTGTGCTGATCCTTTAACCTACACTAAAGTCAGTATTAATTCCTCCCATATAGCCTTCCATTTCTCTTTCATCCATGTGCCTATCTAAGTGTCTCATAAACACCGCTAATGTGTCTGCCTCAAACACGCCACTTGACAGCCCATTCCACATCCCTTACACGCTCTGTGTAAAAAGCCTAACATTGACATTACCCCTATTCTTCTCTCCCAACACCTTAAAATTATATATAAATAAAGGCATCCGTTAGTCTCGCGAGCCCATGGATCTGTGCCTGGAAAGTCTTCACTCTCCAGGGTGCAGGCCTGGGCAAGGTTGTATGGAAGACCAGTAGTTGCCCATGCTGCAAGTCTCCCCTCTCCACGACACCAATGTTGTCCAAGGGAAGGGCATTAGGACCCATACAGCTTGGCACTAGTGTCATCGCAGAGCAATGTGTGATTAAGTGCCTTGCTCAAAGACACAACACGCTGCCTTGGCTGGGGCATGAACTCACGACCTTCAGATCGCTAGTCGAATGCCTTAACCACTTGGTCACGTGCCCGCACCTTAAATTATGCCCCTTCATATTAGCCAATTCCACCTGAGAAAAAGTCTCTGGCTGTCCCACTCTAACCATGTTTCTTATTATCATATATGCCTCTTGACCTCAATCAAGTCCATTTTCAGTCTCCTTTTGTCCAAAGAGAAAATTCTGAGCTCACTCAACCTGTCCTCATAAGACACGCTCTCTAGTCTAGGCTGCATCCTGGAATATCTCCTCCGCAATCTCGCTAAAGCAGCCACGTTCTTCCTATAATGAGGCAACTGGAACTGTACACAATACTCCATGTGTGATCGAAACAGAATTTTATAAAACTGCAGCATTGCCCTACGGCTCTTGAACTCAATTTCCTGACTAATGAAAGCCAACACACCATACGCCTTCTTAACAATTTAATGAGACACATAATGCCTAAAGCAGATCCATGCTGGCTTTCTTTAATCAAACCAGACCTCTCTAACTTTCCAGAACTTCCCTCGACGCAGAAGTCAAACTGACTACCATAAAATCTAATGTAGGGTTCAGATCCTAAACATAGACATTTCCCTCATATACTGCTAGACCTACTGAGTTCCTCCAGCAGATTGCTTGTTGCTCCAGATTCCAGTAGCATCTTCCTTTGGTGAGACTCCAGTGCCATCTTCTTCCTTGATAGAGACTAAAGTCAAAGTCAAGTTTATTGTCCTATGTACAAGTGGATGTAAATTGGTAAATTAGTAAGTTATTACTCTCAAGTGTAGCAAGGTACAATGAAAAACTTGTCTTGCATACCATCTATTCAGGTCAATTCATTATTACAATGCATTGCAGTAATACAATGTTGTTCATTGAGTATGCCCAAAAGAAAATGAATCTCAGGACTGTATATGGTGGCATATATGTACTTTGATAGTAAACTTACTTTGAGCTTTGAAAAACACCATAAGATGTTACCGTTACAGAGAAAGTGCAATGCAGATGAGTCCATCTTATATGGCTAAGGGTCCTTTGAATAACAATAGGATAAAATCTGCAATTGAGCCTGCTGGTAAGTGCTTTCAGGCTTTTCTGTCTTCTGCCTGATGGGAGAGGTGAGAAGAATGTCTAAAGGAGATGGGGCTCTTTGAGTGGCTGGTTGTTTTACCAAGACAGAGGTATAGACAGAGTCCATGGAGGGGAGGCTGGTTTCTGTAATGAGCTGAGCTGTGTCCACAACTCTTTGCAATTTCTCGAGATCACAGGCAGAGCAGTTGCTCCACAAAGCCATAATGCATCCAGGCAGAATGCTTTCTGTGGTGCATTCATAATGATTAGAGAGGCTCAAACGGACATGTCCACATTTCTTTAGCCTCATGGGGAAGTAGAGATGCTGGTGAGTTTTCATGACTGTGATATCTGCATGGTTAGACCAGGACAAGCTATTGGTGATGTTCACTTCTAAAACTTGAAGCTCTCAGGTCTTTCATCCTCAACACCGTTGATGTAGACAGGAGCATGTGTACCACCCCACATCTGGAAGTCAATGACCAGCTCTTCTGTGTTGTTGACACAGAAGGAAAATCTCTTCTCATGACATCATGTCACTATGCTCTCTATATCCCTTCTTTACTCCAACTCATCATTATTTGAGATTTTAGCCGCTACATGTATGCTCAGGTGCAATGAGAAAACTGCATGTGGCAGCATCACAGGTACTACTGTAGCATTATCATTAGCACCCTTTTCCGAGCATCATCACCTTGTTGTGGTGGAGAGGCATGTGAGTTATTGAGATCTCCAGAGCAATGCTGTCTCGAACTAAGCTCCTGGTAGGGTCATCTATTGTGGCAAGGTCAAGGGGAAGGTTCCAGATGAAGGCCTCAGCAGATCTCCCCTTGGAAGAACATTACACTCGACTCAGGCGGAAGATGTTGACACATCACACAGCAGTGAAGGCAGAGGACGGCCGCAGCAGTGAAGCATCCCCACACGTCTAGCATTCCATGCCACTGAACCCTGACCACATCAGTCGAGGATCATATGGTGGCAATGCGTGCATCAGCCTCCCCACATTAAACAGAGTCATGCACAGGCATTTTCCGTTAAGGGAATAACCCCCTAGGAGAACATCATACTCGACTAGAGTGATTGTACTAATTAGCATTCACAAGTAAAAACAAATTAAACACAATTATTACAAGATGAAACAGAAGAAAAAAGGGTCAATTTTAGTGTAAAGTAACCAATATGTTTACGGTATTGCTAAAGTTCAAAAGCTCAAAGTAAATTTTTTATCAAAGTACATATATGTCACCATTTACAATCCGGAGATTCGTTGTCTTGCAGGCATTCACAGTAAATATAAAGCAAGCTACAAAATAATAATAATAAACAACTAATTAAGCAATAAATATGAAGAACACAAGATGAGGAATCCATGCAAGTGAGTCCATAGGTTGTGGGAACAGTTCAGTGTTGGGGTGAGCGAAGTTGAGTGAAGTTGTCCCCTCTTGTTCAAGAGCCTGCTGGTTGAGGCATAGTAACTGTTGCTGAACCTGGTGGTGTGGGTGCTGTGACTTCTACACCTCCTTCATTCAGTGATTAGCATATGCTACTTGGTTCAAGTCCATTGAATACCACAGCCAAACCCAAGAGTAAATTTCCTTTACAGCATTTCCTTGCTCCCAATCTTCTTCTGACACATATTAATGTTTCCTTCAGGGAAAACCCTGCCTGACAAACCTGTTGGAATTCTTTGAGGAGATTACAAATAGGATAGATAAAGGGGATGCAGTGGATGTTGTATACTTGGACTTTCAGAAGGCCTTTGACAAGGTGCCACACATGAGGCTGCACACCAAGTTAAGAGCCCATGGTGTTACAGAAAAGTTACTAACATGGTTAGAGCATTGGCTGATTGGTAGGATGCAGAGGGTGGGAATAAAAGGATCCTTTTCTGGGTGGCTGCCAGTGACTACTGGTGTTCCACAAGGGTCGGTGTTGGGACCACTTCTTTTTATGCTGTACATAAATGATTTAGATGATGGAATATGTGGCTTTGTTGCCAAGTTTGCAGATAATACAATGATCTTTGTTGCCAAGATTGGTAGAGGGGCAGATATTGTTGAGGAAATGGGTAGGATGCAGAGGGACTTAGACAGATTAGAAGAATGGGCAAATGAAATACAATGTTGGAAAATGCATGGTCATGCATTTTGGTAGTAGAAATAAATATGTGGACTGTTTTCCAAATGGGGAGAAAATCCAGGAATCTGAGATACAGAGGGACTTGGGAGTCCTTTTCCTGAACATTGTTGTGCTAGCATTGGAGACGTTCTGGAGGAGGTTCACAAGGATGATTCCATGAATGAAAGGGTTATCATACGAGGAACATTTGATGGCTCTGGATCTGTACACAAGGATGATTCCAGGAATGCAAGGGTTATCATACGAGGAACGTTTGATGGCTCTGGATCTGTACTCACTGGAATTCAGAAGGATGAGGGGGTCTCATTGAAACCTTTTGAATGTTGAAAGGCCTGGACAAAGTAGATGTGCAAAGGATGTCTCCCATGGTGGGAGAGTCTAGGACAAGAGGACACAGCCTCAGGATGGAGGGGAACCCTTTCAAAACCGAGATGCGTAGAAACTTCTTCAGCCAAAGCGTGGTGAATCTGTGGAATTTGTTGCCACATGCAGCTGTGGAGGCCAGGTCATTGGGTGTATTTAAGGCAGAGATTGATAGGCTCTTGATTGGACATGGCATCAAAGGTTATGGAGAGAAGGCCGGGAACTGGGGTTGAGGAGGAGATAGAAGAAAGGATCAGCCATGTTTGAATAGCAGAGCAGACTCACTGGGCCGGATGACTTAATTCTGCTCTTATGTCTTATGGTCCTAAGACTATAAATCCATAAGGCCATTAGATATCAGAGCAGAATTTATCCCATTGGGTCTGTTCCACCATTCCATCATAGCTGATCCATTTTCCCTCTCAAGTCCAATCACTTGTCTTTACCCATATCCCTTCATGCCCTGTCTAGTCAAGAATCTATCTATCTCTGCTTTCAATATATATACAATGACTTGGCCTTCACAGCCACCTGTGGCAACAAATTCCACAGATTCACCACTCTCTGGCTAAAGAAATTCTTCCTCATCTCCATTCTAAAAGGGCACCCCTCTATTCTGAGGCTGTGTCCAATCTTAGTCTTCCTCACCATTAAAAGCACCCACTCCACATCCACTTTACCAAGGCCTTTCAACATTTGATAAGTTTCAATGAGGTCACCCTCATTCTTTTGAATTTCAGCAAGTAGGATTTTCCTGTTCACTGTCTATAGAATATGATTTCTTTGTTTTTAAACTTCCACTATGAACTTCTCATAATGAGCCTGACTTTCTCTTAGTCATCTTTGCACATGTAAGAGCAAACTGAAAGATCACATGGGGATATGGTGTTTGAAATAACAGATGATTTATTGAAAACCGATGCACATCAGGAAACAAACCTTTACATTCTCAGTTGATGAGATCACCAGTAAAACTACATTTTGATAGCTTAAAATGACAACAGGATGACTGAATTAAGTGACAGACTAGGACCTGAATACAGAATAAAATGATTATCCACAGGTCAAATGGTAAATCCAGTTTTCTGTTACAACAATGGACACACAGTATAACATTATTAGAGAAGTTCCTGAAACTTGGGAGTTATTGCTGTTTCATTCCATGTCTCTACTTGCAGGCTTTATCTGCAGTTCCCCTGTTACCCCATTGGTATAATCCACATCCCTGTTTAGTAGTTAATAGTCCTGACTTTTCTTCCCCAAATACCAGTGCATGTGACAATAATAAACCAACTCTAACCTGGCATCTGTCATTAGCTTCAGGTCTCTCCTCACTGTTTTAATCTCTATTTTTTGGTTCTGTATGAAGCTTTGCCTTCAATCTCCTGACTCTTCTCTCTCACTGTTGTTGGCACTTTTTTGAGACCTCCAGTTGTTCACATAGGGGATTGTTTGACAGTATTTGATTCTACTTTTCTGTTCACTGCTCACCTCTTTGCCAATTCACTACTTTTACCTTGGAGTGGTTTAAAACCTTTTTCATAGTTGTTTGACACCTTATAGAACATAGAATAGTACAGCACAGTACAGGCCCTTCGGCCCACAATGCTGTGCCGGCCCTCAAACCCTGCCTCCCATATAAGCCCCCACCTTAGATTCCTCCATATACCTGTCTAGTAGTCTCTTAAACTTCACTAGTGTATCTGCCTCCACCACTGACTCAGGCAGTGCATTCCACGCACCAACCACTCTCTGAGTAAAAAACCTTCCTCTAATATCCCCCTTGAACTTCCCACCCCTTACCTTAAAGCCATGTCCTCTTGTATTGAGCAGTGGTGCCCTGGGGAAGAGGCGCTGGCTATCCACTCTATCTATTCCTCATTATCTTGTACACCTCTATCATGTCTCCTCTCATCCTCCTTCTCTTCAAAGAGTAAAGCCCTAGCTCCCTTAATCTCTGATCATAATGCATACTTTCTAAACCAGGCAGCATCCTGCTAAATCTCCTCTGTACCCTTTCCAATGCTTTCACATCCTTCCTATAGTGAGGTGACCAGAACTGGACACAGTACTCCAAGTGTGGCCTAACCAGAGTTTTATAGAGCTGCATCATTACATCGCGACTCTTAAACTCTATCCCTCGACTTATGAAAGCTAACACCCCATAAGCTTTCGTAACTACCCTATCCACCTGTGAGGCAACTTTCAGGGATCTGTGGACATGTACCCCGAGATCCCTCTGCTCCTCCACACTACCAAGTATCCTGCCATTTACTTTGTACTCTACCTTGGAGTTTGTCCTTCCAAAGTGTACCACCTCACACTTCTCCAGGTTGAACTCCATCTGCCACTTCTCAGCCCACTTCTGCATCCTATCGATGTCTCTCTGCAATCTTTGACAATCCTCTACACTATCTACACACCACCAACCTTTGTGATATAATGGTAGCTGTTTCTTCAATATTCCTACACTGATACTCATGCTCTTTGTCGTAAATTACTTTCTCAAAACAAGTCTGACAAGGCCATTTTCCTCTTTGGGCGAAAGAAATACTGATCAACAAAGTTCTTCAGAATATACTTACAAAATATCTCCTCTTCTTTGCCCCTCATGTTATTGTTATTCCAGTCCATACTGGATGGTCAAAGTGTCCTGCCATGGGTTTTGGTGCTAGATCATAGAACATAGAACAATACAACACAGGAACAGGCCCTTTAGTCCACAACGTTGTGCCTAAACAGTGAAATTAATAATCAAATGGCTGATTAAGCTAATTACTTCTGCTCACACAATGTCCACATCCTTCCATTTTTCTCACATCCATACGTCTATCCAAATGTCTGTTAAAAGTCTCCAATGTTTCTCCCTCTACCATTCTGCCAGGCAGCCAACATGCTGTGTAAAAATGTGCGCTGAGCAAGATCTTCACAATATCTCATCAAATTTGCTTTATCCAGGACAGTACAAGAAGGCCAGGTATGATTTATGGAGGGCTATCTCAAGAACAAAAGGAAAATTTGAACTGAGGTTAGAGATGGAATCAGATGCACATCAACTCTGGTATGGTTTGCAGGTCATTAATTCCTACCAAGCAAAATCTAACATTATGAATAGCAGTGATACTTCACTCACTGATGAGCTCAACACCTATTATGCCCGCTTTAAAAAGGTGAATAAAACAACAGCTAAGGGGATCCCTGCGGCATTCAGTGACACTATGATCTCTGTCTCGGATGCTGACATCAGAACGTTTTTCAAGAGGGTGAACCCTGGCAAGGCAACCGGCCCTGATGGAGTACCTGGTTGGGCTCTGAAAACCTGTGCCAGCCTACTGATGGGTATGTTCAAAGACATTTTCAATCCCCCATTGCTACAGTTCTAAGTTCCCAACTCCGTCAAAAGGGCAACAATTATATCAAGAAGAGCAAGGTGAGCTGCCTCAATGATTATCATCTACTGGCATTCACATCAAAAGTGATAAAGTGCTTTGAGAGTTTGGTAAAGGCTAGAATAAATTTCTGCCTTAGCAAGGACCTGGACCTGCTGAAATTTGCCTATCACTACAACTGGTCTACAGTGGTTACGATCACTTTGGCTCTTCACATAGTCTTGAAGCACCTGGACAATACAAATACTTACATCAGGCTGCTGTTCATTGACTACAGTTCAGCGTTCAACACCAACATTCCTACCGTCCTGATTGAAAAGCTACAGAACCTGAGCCTCTGTACCTCCCTCTGCAACTGGAAACTTGGCGACCTGTCTGTAAGACTACAGTCTGTGCAGATTGGAAACCACATCTCCACCTCACTGACAATCAACACTGGCACCCCTCAGGGATGTGTGCTTAGCTCACTGCTCTACTCTCTCTACACCCATAAATGTGTGGCGAGGCACAGCTCAAATTCCATCTATAAATTTGCTAATGACACAACTATGGGTGATATTCAGATAGTGGCAAGAAGGAGTGAAATAAATCAGTTGGTTGAGAGGCTTCACAGCTACAATATTTCATTTGGAGTTTGAGAAGATTTGATATGTCACCAAAGCTAATTGCTGATTTCCATACATGTACCATGGAAAGCATTCTAACTGGCTGCATCACCACCAGGTATGAAGAGGTGCCACTGCACAGGATTGAAATAAGCTGCAGAAAGTTGTGAACTCAGTCAGCTTCATCATAGGCCCTAGCATCCGCAGCATCCAGGACATCTTGAAGGAGCGATGCCTCAAAAAGGCGGCATCCATCACATAGGACACGCCCTCTTCTCATTGCTACTATCAGGGAAGAGGTACAGGAGCTTGAAGGCACACACTCAATGTTTCAGGAATAGTTTCTTCCCCTCTTCAATCAGATTTCTGAATGGACATTGAACACATGGACACTACCTCACTGCTTTTTCTCCTCTTTTTGTATGATTTATTGAATTAAACTTAAAAAAATGTATCTAGCTACAGCAATTTACAGCTTTTATCATTATGTATTGCAATGCACTGTTGTCGCATAACAACAAATTTCACGATATATGCCTCTGGTATTAAACCTGATTCTGATTAATATCTTTCTAATCAGGTTACAGCTGATTGAAAATTTTCTGTAATATAAAGATTTGATTTAATTAGATTGGATTTATATGTCATATATACATTGAAATTTACAGTGAAGTACATCATTTGTGTTAGGGACCACCACAGGATGTGCTGGAGGCAGCCCACAAGTAGCGCCATGGATCTGGTGCCAAAATAGACTTACTAACCCCATATGTCTTTGGAATGTGGGAGGAAACCGGAGCGTCTGGTGAATCTCTTGCACTCACGGGGAGAACGTGCAAACTCCTTACAGGCAGCAGTGGGAATTGGAGCCTCATCAGTGATCACTGGCCCTATAAAGCATTGCACTAACTGCCCCCTAATCATACTTGCATTGTTTCCTATGTGTGGCGGGGTGGAGATACATCTCAGCCAAAGGAGGTGTAAGGCACTTCTTCCCTCCACTAACCTCCTGATCAGCCTTGGGGAATGTGCAGCACCCACTTAGCTCCCTGATCATGGTCACATGAAGCCATGGGAGCAGGTGGTGGGTGGTCGTATGAGCAGCTGGTGCAGATCACAAGTCCTGGTTATGCAACCACTGATGTCAGGCAGACAAACTTTGAAGAGCATTGATGATAGCAAGGATCACCCGTTTTGGAAAGTCACTGCCCAGAAGGCAGCAATGGCAAACCACTTCTGTAGAAAAATTTGCCAAGAAGAAACAAGGTTATGGAAAGACATAACCTATGTCATACAACACAGCACATAGTGATAATGATGATTGTTTCCTATCTCTGAATAGATAAAAGTTATTTGTGGTTACTGAGGGACATAATAGGGAAGCACAGTGGTACAGCTGGTAGCACTGTTGACTGTCAGCGAGAGAAATTCAGGTTCATTCCTGACCTCCTGTAAAATTTGTATAGAACATAGAACCGTACAGCACAGGAACAGATCCTTTGGCCCACAATGTTGTGTCGAACCAAATAAATTATTAATCAAAGTACTTGAGTTATTAAACTAATCCCTTTTGCCTATACAATGTCCATATCCCTCCATTTTTCTTACATTCATCTACCTATCTAAATATTTCTTAAAATTATTGAACGTATCTGCCACTATCACTGCCCCAGGCTGTGCATTCCAGGCATCTACCACTCTCTCAATAAAAAACTTGTCCCTCACATCTCTTCTAAAATTACCCACCCCCCTCACCTTAAATACATGCCTTCTGGTATGTGACTATGTTGGCCTTCTCCCGAAGTTCCATTTTCCTCCCAGATCTGAAAGATGCACAGACTGGTAGGTTAAATGGCTGCTGTGAATTGTGAAGAGTGTGAGGAATTTGGGGTATGGAGAATTTTCTTAATCAGGGCTTTCCTGGCCAATAAGGTTGACAACATTGCTAACCTTGTTTCAAGGAATTGAGCTCAGGAAACTGAATATTAGCGGAGGAATATCTAAGAAAAACAGAGACCTTAAGTGGTGGGATCTTGGGGAATTGATGGGAACATAAGAGGAATGCCGTGTCAGTATAAGGCATGAGGGCTGGTGACCACCTGAGGCCAGAGGTCCTCGTGAGTTCAGAGTTCAAGGACTGGAGATCGAGGTCCTGTTATCGGCAAGTCCTGGGGTCAATTCTGAAGATCAAAGCGTGAAGGTTGAAGACTGAAGTTGGTGACTCAGAAGCTGAGGTCCATTGGCCAAAACCCTGGGTCAACAAGTCCGCAGCTCCTGATGTCTGTGAGCCCGCTGGAGGTTGGAGGCTGGAAATGACCTTTCCTAGGACTGGAAGCCATTCTGAATGCTTGAGTAGGTAGGAGGGAGAAAAGGGGTTTGTTTTGCTGTTTGTTATTGTTGTTGTTGCCTGTGTTGTTCTGCTAAGCATTGTAGACATACAATAGTGGTGCTGAAATATATGGTGACACTTGCAGTCTGCCCCCAGCACATCCGTAAGTTGTGCTAATTGTTAATACAGATGATGCATTTCACTGTATGTTACAATATACATGTAATAAATAAATGAACCGGAATCTGAATCAGAACAAAATATAAAGCTACAGTACTACACCTTGGGTTGTCAGGTTTTGCAACTCTAAAACCTAAAAAATTGAAGTGAATTGAATTGAATTGACTTTATTTCTTACATCCTTCACATACATTTCATTTTATTAAGTGCAATTGCGAACGATAGCCAGATCAGAAATGCTGATCAAGTTAACTAGTTCCCAAAGAGAAATCTGATAGGCCAGTCAGATGGTTCACTGCTGCTCAGTGATAACAGGCACAAGAGTCGCTAGCCCCTGTACCCCAGAAGCACACCTGAGCGGTGTGGCAGAGGTATGTGCTATGCATGACCTGATCTGACCTGATCTGAAAGCATCATGTTGACTCATAACAGATCGTGATCCCGGTAGAACAGATTAGTCAAGGATGGGATGATCAGCACAGATGGACAAATTATACGTCCACTACCCCTTCACATGAGGAGTAAAAATCTTTCATTTACATCTCCTTCTGAGTTTGCAATGTGCAAATTATAGTAATTTGTAATAAATAGTTTGTACAGTAAGATATACAACAGGGTAGACTGTATAGCTTAGAAATACAATTGTATCAGCGTGAATTAGACGGTCTGATGGCCAGGTGGAAGAAGCTGTCCCGGAACCTTCTGGTCCTGGCTTTAATATTGCGATATTGTTTCCCAGATGGTAGGAGCTGGAACAGTTTGTGGTTGGGGTGACTTGGGTCCCCAGTGATCCTTTGGGCCCTTTTTACACACCTGTCACTGTCAATGTCCTGAATAGTGGGAAGATCACATCGCTGGGCTGTCCACACCACTCTCTGCAGTGTTCTGCGATTGAGGGATTCTCATACCAAGCAGTGATACAGCCAGTCAGGATGCTCTCAATTGTGTCCTTGTGAAAAGTCCTTAGGATTTGGGGACTCATGCCGAACTTCTTCAACCGTCTGAGGTGAAAGAGGTGCTGTTATGTTTGTTTTGCTGCACAACCAGTATGTACAGATCAAGTGAAGTCCTCGGTGCTGTGTATACCGAGGAACTTGAAGCTTTTCACTCTTTCAACCTCAGATCCAATGATGTCAGTAGGGTGTTGGCCTGTCTCCATTCCTCCTGTAGTCCACAACCAGCTCCTTTGTTCTTGCGACATTGAGAGAGAGGTTGCTTTCTTGACACCACTGTGTCAGGGTGATGACTTCTTCTCTGTAGGCTGCTTCATTATCTGAGATTAGGCCGATCAATGTAGTATCATCTCCAAAATTTAATTAGCAGATTGGAGCTGTGGGAGGCAACACGGTCATGGGTGTACAGAGAATAAAGGAGGGGGTTTAGGACACAGCCCCGGGGGAACTCCTGTTCTGAGGTTCAGAGGTGAGGGAGCCCACCCTTACCATCTGCTGGTGATCTGACAGGAAGTCCAGGATCCAGCTGCACAAAGCAGGGTGAAGGCCGAGGTCTCTGAGCTTCTTGTCGAGCCTGGAGGGAATTATGGTGTTGAATGCTGAACTGTAGTCCAAGAACAGCATTCTCACATAAGCATCCCTCCTCTCCAGGTGTGTAAGGACGGTGTGTAGAACTGTGGCTTTTGCTTCATTTGTCGATCGGTTGTGTTGGCAGGTGAATTGTAGGAAGTCCAGTTTGGGTGGCAGCAAGCTGCAGGTGTAATCCTTGACCAGCCTCTCAAAGCATTTGCTTATTATTGGGGTGAGTGTAGCAGGGTGCCAGTCATTCAGGCATGTTACTTTGGTCTTCTTAGGTACAGGGACAATTGTGTATGCTTTGAAGCAGGAGGGCACTCTACACTTAGAGAGGGAGAGATTAAAAATTAAATAATTTAAAGGAAAAGACCGAAATAATGAGTTTTACTTTAAGTGAGGTGTGCGCATATCAGGTGACAACGTGATGACTTATGCCATTTATTTACTTTTACATATAACTTGCAATTAATTCTTTAAACAAACACAATGCTTAAACAAACAGCACACTTACAATATTACTCAAATATTTCTGAAATATAAAATACACAACAGAGGGGTTCTGGATTACAGAGCTCAATTCCGGCACCATTCTTTACAGATCCTCTATACGTCCTACCCGTGGAATAAGTGGGTATTCTCCAAGTTCTCTGGTTTCCTCTCACAATACACAGACATAACGGGTAGGTTAATTGGTCATTGTAAATGATCCTGTTTGGGTTTTCAGGGGTTGCTGGGGTGGCGTGGCGCAAATGTTTCCATGCTATGGGACATCCCTTCTCTCAATAACAGCAATATTCTCTCCAAACAAAATTGACACAATCGCCTTCCTTTTTTTTCTCACATCTTATTCTCTGAATACCCAATAGCTCAAACCTACCACTTGTGAGTTAGATCGCTGTTACTGCTACCATATTGTGAACCCACATGGTTGAACACGTGGCTTCAAAGGGTAAAATAGTATAACTGTGACTGACAAGACTGACAAAGCTAATGTAAAAGCAAAAGAGAGGGCATACAACAATGGAAAAATTAGTGTAAGACAGTGGACTGGGAAGCTTTTAAAAACCTACAGAGAGCAACTAAAAGAAATATTAGGAGGGAAAAGATGAATTATGAAAGCAAGCTAGCAAACAATATCAAAGTGGATAGTAAAAGCTTTTTTAAGTATGTAAAAAATAAAAGAGAGATGAGAGTGGATATAGGACTGCCAGAAAATGAGGCTGGAGAAATAATAACAGGGGACAAGGGGATAGCAGATGAACTAAATGAATATTTTGCATCTGTCTTCACTGTGGAAGACAACTAACAGTGTGCCAGATGTTGAAGGGTGCGAAGGAAGAGAGGTGGGTGCAGTTACTATTACAAGGGAGAAGGTGCTCAAAAAACTTATGTACCTAAGGGTGCATAAGATGAACTGCACCCTAGGGTTCTGAAAGAGGTAATGTTAGAGAGTGTGGAGGCATTAGTAATGATCTTTCAAAAATCATTGGACTCTGGCATGGTGCCAGAGGACTGAAAAATTGCAAATGTCACTCCACGCTTTAAGAAATAAGGAAGGCAGCAGAAAGGAAATTATAGACCAATTAGCTAGACCTCAGTGGTTGGGAAGATGTTAGAGTCAATTGTTAAGGATGAGATGATTGAGCTCTTGGTGACACAGGACAAGATAGGACAAAGTCAGCATGGTTTCCTTATGGGAAAATCTTGCCTGATGAACCTATTGGAATTCTTTGAGGAGATTATGAATAGAATAGATAAAGGGGATTCAGTGGATGTTGTATATTTGGACTTTGAGAAGGCCTTTGACAAGGTGCCACACAAGGCTACTTATCAAGTTAAGAGCCCATGGTATTACAGAAAGTTTACTAACATGGTTAGAGCCTTGGCTGATTGGTAGGAGATAGTGAGTGGAAATAAAAGGATCCATTTCTGGTTGGCTGCCAGCGACTAGTAGGGTCACTGGGGTACCAGGGGTCAGTGTTGGGACTGTTTCTGTTTATGTCACATATCAATGATTTAGATGATAGAATAGATGGTTTTGTTGCCAAGTTTGCAGATAATACGAAGATTGGTGGAGAGTCAGCTGGTGTTGAAAAAACAGGTAGGGTTCAGAAGGACTTAGACAGATTCGGAGAATAGGCAAGAAAATGGCAAATGAAATACAATGTTGGAAAACTCATGGTCATGCATTTTGGCAAAATAAATAAATGTGCGTACTATTTTCTAAACAGGGAGAAAATCCAAAAATTTGAGATGCAAAGGGACTTGGGTGTCCTTGTGCAAAACATCCTGAAGGGTATTTTGCAGGTAGAGTTAGTGGTGAGGAAGACAAGTGCAATTTTAGCATTCATTTCAAGAGGTCTGCAATGCAAGAGAAGGGATGTCATACTAAGGCTTTATAAGGCACTGATGAGGCCTCACCTTGAGTATCGAGAACAGTTTTGGGCTCCTTATCCAAGAAAAGATGTGCTGGCATTGGAAAGGTTTCAGAGGACGTTCACAAGGACGATTCTGGGAATGAAAGGTTTATCATTAGAGGAACATTTGATAGCTCTGGGTTTGTACTTACTGGAATTTAGAAGGATGAGGGGGGATCTCATTGAAATTTTTCGAATGTTGAAAGGCCTAGACAGAGTTGATGTGGAAAGGATGTTTCCCATAGTGAGTTAGTCTAGGACAAGAGGGCACAGTTTCAGGATAGATGGGCGTCCATTTAAAACAGAGATGCAGAGACATTTCTTTTGTCAAGAGGGTGGTGAATTTGTGGAATTTATTACCATAGGCAGCTTTGGAGGCCAGGTCGTTGCGTGTATTTTTGTCAGAGCTTGATAGGCACTTGATCAGACATGGCATCAATGGTTATGGGGAGAAGGCCGGGGAGAGGGGCGGCTGAGGAGGGAAAGAAAAAGATCTGTCATAATTGAATGACAGAGCAAACTTGATGGACCAAATGGCCTAATTCGACTCCTATGTCTTATGGTCTTATGGTTAATTGGATCTGCAGCCTACCAAACCTGCCTGATATGCTCCTTGAATTATTTATTTACTTCGAATTATCTATTAACTATTTATTATTATTTGTGTTTTTTTTTGCATTTACACAGTTTGTCTTCTTTGGCACATTGGTTGCTTGTCAGTCTTTGTTAGTATGTAGTTTTTCATTGATTCTAATTCTTTTCTTTGATCTACTGTGAATGACTGCAAGAAAATGAATCTCAAGATAGTATATGGTGGTACATAGACACTTGGATGATAAATTTGACTTTGAATTTTGTTTAACTCACAGCCACTGTAAGACATTGGCCCAAGGACATTCTATTGCTTGTTCTGGTACCACTTATTTCTCCCATTTCTTTTTGCAACTTTTATATTCTTTTTAAGGCCCCCTTCCCATGCCAAACCCTCTGGCAAATTTGTTTCAAGCTCTGTGTCTGATTGAGTAACAAATTTCCATGTAAGACAATAATCCCAACTCAGCTGAAGAGCAAGTCAAATATTTTGCCAGAAAAGCCTTATTGTCAAAGAGGAATCTTGGAGTCCGAGTCCATAGGATGCTCAAAGCAGCTGCGCAGGTTGACTCTGTGATTAAGAAGGCATATGGTGTATTGGCCTTCATCAATCGTGGAATTGAATTTAGGAGCCAAGAGGTAATGTTGCAGCTATATAGAACCCTGGTCAGACCCCACTTTGGGTACTGTGCTCAGTTCTGGTCGCCTCATGGAAGGATGTGGAAGCCATAGAAAGGGTGCAGAGGAGATTTACCTGGATGTTGCCTGGATTGGGGAGCATGCCTTGTGAGAATAGATTGAATGAACTCAGCCTTTTCTCCTTGGAGCGGGAGGATGAGAGGTGACCTGATAGAGGTGTATAAGATGATGAGAGGCATTGATCATGTGGATAGTCAGAGGCTTTTTCCCAGGGCTGAAATGGTTGCCACAAGAGGACACAGGTTTAAGGTGCTGGGGAGTAGGTACAGAGGAGATGTCAGGGGTAAGTTTTTTACACAGAGAGTGGTGAGTGCATGGAATGGGCTGCTGGCAACAGTGGTGGAGGTGGATACAATGGGGTCTTTTAAGAGCCATTTATATAGAAATGGTACATAGAACTTAGTAAAATAGAGGGCTACAGGTAAGCTTAGTAATTTCTAAGGTAGGGACATGTTCGGCACAACGTTGTGGGCCAGACGGCCTGTATTGTGCTGTAGGTTTTCTATGTTTCTATGTATGCAAAGTTCAAAGTACATTTATTATCAAAGTATGTATATTACATTTGTAGACACAACCTTCAGATTTGTCTCCTTATACGTAACTACGTACAAAACAAAGAAAGTGAAACACCCAATTTGCAAAAACAAAAGCAAATTGTACAGACAATGAAAGTAAGCAAATAACATTCAGAAGTGAAGTTCATGAGAGTGAGTCCACAGCCGCAAAGTTTGGTCATCACTGCAGCCAGTCAGTGGCAGGACAAAGCCTCTGTTCAGTACAGAGACATGTAAGCCTCACTGAGCTGCGAGTTTACCCGTCCCCTACCTCTGGCTCCCACACGCTGACCTTTTCAACCTAGCCCAGCATTTAAATCGACCAAACAGCATGTTGTTCCTCACACTTGGACCCAGATCCTGCGCTTTGATAAACTCTCAGGCCAGGACACGCCACTTCGATTTGGCTCATATTAGCATTTCCATTCTGCCTGTCGCTTTAATTGATTAAACATGAGCTCGTTCTTCGCTCTTGGTCCCAGGGCCCCGGTGTTTTGGCTCTGGTTGTACACACCATGCAGCAACCACCCTGCACCTTCGAGACTTCAGTTTGCACCACAAAAAAGTGTCAGGTCGCACAGGTGCTTCAAAAGCTCAGCTCCGAAAGGAAAGTTACAGGCTATTGATTGCAGTAATTGTTTTCAAGATAAAGCTTGTTTAATGAAGTGGTTAGAAATCTTGTTTGCTGCCAGCAAGCTGTCATCGTGCTTCACCAGCACAGGGCATGTTCCTGTAGCAAATCTTCCGCCCTGTTTGGAGCTGGGACTTCCTGCTAATTTTGATCGAAATGGCACATGGCAATTTGGGAATAAACTGGAGAATAAGAACCTTGAGGTCCTGATTCTCAATCTCTTTCCTAATTCCCTAAATTCTGCCTGTGTGACTTCATATTTACCTGTGTCGTTAATGCTAATATGGATCACAGACCTCCAGCCCTGAGCTTCTTTAGTGGTATCTCTTATTCCCAGCATCACAGAGACAGCATTCCATCCTGCAATCACTTCTGCAACTGCGGAACACTGATCTACTCCTCTCACTCTGGAATCCCCTGCAACCCTTGACTTATGGACCATTCTCCCCTCCCCTCCCCATCCAGATTTGCAATCCGTAATAACAACAGCGTAGGGCATGATAACAGGTCATACTGTGTAATGTACAGTGAAAAATTGAGCCAATATCACAGATGGGTGACTGTAATTGAAATTGGAATTGGTTTTGCTATGGTCACATGTATTGAGATACAGTGAAAATCTTGCCTTGCATACTATTCATACAGATCAACTTATAACACAGTGCACTGAGGCAGTACAAAGTAAAACTATTCCAGAATACAGAGAGAGGGCAGTGCAGTGAGATAATAAAGAGTAAGATCACATCCCGAGGTTGTGTGCGGGAACCATTCAATCATCCTATAACAGCGGGACAGAAGCTGTCTTTGTGCTGGATGATATGTGCTTTCAGGCTTTTGTAACTCCTGCCTAGTCGGGGTGGGAGGAGAGAAGGGAGCTGTTCATTGACTACAGCGTGCAGGTGGTGTACATGACATTGTATGTATCAATAAGGAAGTGGAGATGGTTGAGAAATTCAGTTTCCTAGGACTCTTTACACACCAGCTTGTTCTGCCATTTCAAAATGGATCAGCCATGATGAAATGGCAGAGCAGAATCGAAGGGCCAAATGGCCTAATTCTGCTCCTATAGTTTGTGCACTTATGGTCTTACCAGGTATCATTCTCCCATTGTCCTGTTACTCGCCGGGTATCTCCTGCCCCCTTTAAACTGATAGGACCTATTCCCATTGTCCTAGTACTCGCTGGGTATCTCCTGCCCCTATTAAACTGACCGGAACTCTTTCCTGCTCTTCTTTCCAACATAAGCTACAAACACCATGCAAACCCCATTTCCAAACCTGTTTTTAGCCGGTAATTGCCTGTAATTTAGACAGTGTAAGTGTGATTAATACACAGTGGTCATTTTATTAAGTACTGCCTGTAACTAATAAATGTTCCACTGAGTGTATGCTCATGGTCCTCTGCTGCAGTAGCCCATCCACTTCATAGTTCAACGAGTTGTGCGTTTAGAGATGCTCTTCTGCTCATCACTGTAATACCATGTGTACTGTCTCCTTCCTGTCAGTTTGAACTAGTCTAGCCATTTTTCTCCCACTTCTCTTATTAACAAGGCATTTGCACCCACAGAACTGCCACTCAGTGAATGTATTTTTATTTTTTGTACCACTCTCTGTAAAATCTAGATACCGTTGTGTGTGTATGAAAATACCAGGAGATCAACAGTTTCTGACGTAGTCAAACCACCCTGACCGGCACCAACAAACTTTCCACAGTCAAAGGCACTGAAATCACAGTCCTTCCCTATTCTAATGTTTAGCCTGAACAACAATTGAATCTCTTGACCATGTCTGTATGTTTTTATGCATTGAGTTGCTGCTGCGTGATTGGCTTGTCAGATATTTGCATTAACGAGCAGGTGTACCGGTGTGGTTAATGAAGAGGCCAACCAGTGTAGAACATAGGACATAGAACACTACAGCACAGTAGTGGCCCTTCAGCCCACTGTGTTGTGCTGACCTCACCAATCTAATCCTTCCCTCCCACATAGCTCTCCAGTTCTCTATCATCCATGTGCCTATCCATGAGTTCCTTAAATGTTCCTAACGTATCTGCCTCTACCACCACTCCTGGCAATGCATTCCATGCACCCACTGCTCTCTGTGTACAAAAAAAAACTTACCTCTCATGTTCCCCTCTATACTTTCCTTCAATCACCTTAAAATTATGCCCCCTCATATTGGACATTTCCAGCTGGGCAATAGTCTCTGGCCATCCACTCAACCTTTGCCTCTATCTTGTATATGTTTATTGAGCCACCTGTCATCCTCCTTCACTCCATAGAGAAAAGCTCAAGCTTGCTCAAACTATCCTCATAAGACATGCTCTCTAGTCTGCGCAGCATCCTGATAAATCTCCCCTGCACCCTGTCTAAAACTTCCATATGATAAAGTCTCTCAGAGCACTGTGAAGAGAAATGTTCCTATCCTTGCAATTGCAATGGGAAGAAGATGCATCCAGCAATGCTAATAGTATGGCAATTATTCCTGTGAGACTCAGCACAGCATAACACTCAGAAATGAATGATCCATTGCCATTGTCTCTAATGCATACCTTCAACTCTCATATCCTGGGCAATATTGATCTGTCAACCAACAGCACTGAAACAATATCTGGCCATTATCTGACTGATGTTAGTGGAAATGGTTTAGTGACAAGATTTATAAAAGTTGCTGGTGAATGCAGCAGGCCAGGCAGCATCTCTAGGAAGAGGTGCAGTCGACTTTTCAGGCCGAGACCCTTCGTCAGGACTAACGAAGGGTCTCGGCCTGAAACGTCGACTGCGCCTCTTCCTAGAGATGCTGCCTGGCCTGCTGCGTTCACCAGCAACTTTTATGTGTGTTGCTTGAATTTCCAGCATCTGCAGAATTCCTGTTGTTAGTGACAAGATTTCCTGCATTTCTAAGCTACGCCTCCAAACCCCATCAAGCGCTTGGGACCTCCAATCTACACAGCTGTGCAGCTGCATGGTAACTGAAGTGCTGCCGCGAGCATAGTCTTTGTTGCCACACTGCTGAAATTTTCTTCTATATAATGTTTTATTAATGTGCAGTGCAATTTCCAGCTGAGTAAACATTTCTTGCAGCTGTAAAGAAAATTAGAAGAAATGTTGTCTCCGAGGTTTGTGGAAGGCACGAATTTCACATCATTTTGCCTCAACAGACATGCTGCTATGTCAGTGCAGGACAGAGTGGAAACCATATTGGCAGAGATCCCTTTGATTTAAAACCCAATTTTCTGCTGCTTAGAGTGAACTTAAAAAGTATATAAATGAAAAAAAAGAAGGCAGCCTTCATGACACGCTGGAGGCAGGAAGCATGTTCCCACTGATGGGTGAGTCCAGAACCAGAGGCCACAGCTTAAGAATAAGAGGTAGGCCATTTAGAACGGAGTTGAGGAAAAACTTTTTCACCTAGAGAGTGGTGGATATATGGAATGCTCTGCCCCAGAAGGTTGTGGAGGCCAAATCTCCGGATGCTTTCAAAAAAGAGATGAATAGAGCTCTTAAAGATAGCGGAATCAAAGGTTACGGGGATAAGGCAGGAACTGGATACTGAGTGTGGATGATCAGCCATGATCACAGTGAATGGCGGTGCTGGCTCGAAGGGCCGAATGGCCTACTCCTGCACCTATTGTCTATTGTCTATTATCATTAATGACCTTGGACATCTGGGACATGGTCTCTTCAGGGAATAGGTACAGGAGCCTGAAGACCAAAGCTCACCTTTTAAGAACAGCTTCTTCTCTTCCGCCATCAGATTTCTGAATGGTCTATGAACTAATGAACACTACCTGGCTTGTACTCTTTAATACTTTCTGATTGTCCATCTATCTATCAAAATATCAGCTATCTATCCATTTATCTTTCAGTCTACATATCTACCTGTCCATCTATCTATCTATTTATCTATTTATTTATATTGTAACTTATAATAATTTGTTACACCACCATGGTACATCTGTGGCAATAAGTAATTGATATTGTCCAGTCCAGCACCGGTAAAGCCCTCCCCACCACTGAGCACACCTTCACGCAGTGTTATCACAGTAAAGCAGTTTCCATCATCAGGGACCCCCACCACACAGGTCATGCTCTTCTTGCTGCTGCCATCAGTAGAAAGGTACCGGGAGCTCGGGACTCACGCCACCAGGTTCAGGAACAGTTATTACCCCACAAACATCAGACTCTTGATAACTTCACTCACCCCAACACTGATCTGTTCCCACAACCTCTGGAATAATTTTCAAAAACTCTTCATCTCTAGTTCTGAATATTTATTGTTTATTTATTATTATTATTATTTTCATTTTGTATTTGCACAGTTTGTTATCTTTTGCACACTAGTTGTCTGTCCATCTTGGTATGAGTCAGTGTTCACTGATTCTATTGTGTTTCTCTATATTTTCTGAATATGTGTGGCCTCCTTCTGTCGTGGTCGACCATGGGCACTGCGTCTCTGGTACTCACTGGTTTTTCGAGCAATGTTGACTGTGGCTGTTGAGGCTGATCCTGGAACGGCAGGCTCTGCCACAGTTGCTGTACGTGTAGGGCGTCGTGGAAATGTTGTCCGCTGTCCGCTGTGCCCTCCGTTTAGCTCTCCGCTCCTCAAACTGACTCAGGATCACTCTTTCGCCTTGCCCTAGGTGTTGCTGAAGAATACCTCGCCATTTGTTGCGGTCATCTGCTGTATCCTCCCAGCACTCTGTGTTGATTTTTAACGCTTTCATGTCGTGCTTGCAGAGGTCCTTGAAGCAAATCTGGGGTCTACCAACGTTCCTCTTGCCTGTTGCTAATTCTCCGTAGACGATGTCTTTTGGCAGCCTACCATCCTTCATACGACGGACGTGGCCCAGTCAGTGCAGACTGCGTTGTCTTTCTTTCTGAGTATGCTCGTAAGAAAATGAATATCAGGGTTGTATATGGTGACATATATGTACTTTGATGTTATATTTACTTTGAACTTTGAAACCAATATATTTCACGACGAGTCTGGAGGTCAAAGCCCGAGGCTGGCGAGTGTTGAGGTTAAAGCCCTTAGTTCGGTGAGCTCAGAGCCATGATATGGAGACTGGAGGCCCAATGGCAGCTCGTCCTGAGAGTGTATGTGGGTGGAGGTGGTGATAATAAGAATGTGTGGCAACACTTGCAGCTGCCCCTGGCACCTCCTCAGACCATGTTGGTTGTGAACACAAATGAAGCATCCCACTATAGGCATCAATGTTCATGTAATTATAAAGGGTCAAGGATGTCTCTGATCGATTGCATGACATTCTGAAGTGGGAGGGTGATCAGCCAGATGTCATGGTACACATCGGTACCAATGACATAGCAAGGAAGAGTGAGGAGGTCCTGGAGAGTGAGTATAGATAGCTTGGTAGGAAGTTGAAAAGCAGGACCTCGAGGGTGATAATCTCAGGATTGCTACCTGTGCTAGGTGCCAGTGAGGGTAGGAATAGGATGCTCTGGAGGATGAACAAGTGGCTGAGGAACTGGTGTAGGGGCAGGATTTCAGATTTCAGGATCATTGGGACCTCTTCTGGGGCAGGTGGAACCTGTACAAGAGAGACGGTTACACTTGAACTACAAGGGGACCAATATCGTTTCAGGGAGGTTTGCTAGTGCTTTTGGGGAGGCTTTAAACTAGATTTGCAGGGGGATGGGAACCAGAGTGCCAGAGCTGACAGTGTGGCTGGGGTGAAAATAAATGATGTTAAAAGTTCAAGCAAATCCGCTAATAGAAAGGTTGTGAGTGGTGGTAAAAATCTTCTGAGGTGTATATATTTCAATGCTAGGAGTATTGCGGGGGAGGCGGATGAGTTGAGGTCATGGATTGACACGTGGAATTATGATGTTGTAGCAATTAGTGAAACTTGGCTACAGAAGGGGCAGGACTGGCAGCTTAACATTCCAGGGTTCCGATATTTCAGATGTGATCGAGGCAGAGGAATGAAAGGTGAGGGAGTAGCATTGCTTGTTAGGGAAAATATCACAGCGGTGCTCAGGCAGGACAGATTAGACGGCTTGTCTACTGAGTCCTTATGGGTAGAGCTGAGAAACAGGAAAGGTATGGCTACATTAGTGGGATTGTATTACCGACCACCCAATAGTCAGCGAGACTTGGAAGAGCAAATCTGCAGAGAGATAGCAGGCAACTGCAGGAAACATAAAGTTGTGGTGGTAGGGGATTTTAATTTTCCATATATTGATTGGGACTCCCATACTGTTAGGGGTCTAGATGGTTTAGAGTTTGTAAAATGTGTTCAGGAAAGTTTTCTAAACCAATATATAGAGGGACCAACTAGAGAGGATGCAATATTGGATCTCCTGTTAGGAAATGAGTTAGGACAAGTGACAGAAGTCTGTGTAGGGGAGCACTTTGGTTCCAGTGATAATAACACCATTAGTTTCAATTTGATCATGGACAAGGATAGATCTGGTCCTAGGGTTGAGGTTCTTAACTGGAAGAAGACCAAATTTGAAGAAATGAGAAAGGATCTAAAAAGCGTGGATTGGGACAGATTGTTCTCTGGCAAGGATGTGATCGGTAGGTGGGAAGCCTTCAAAGGGGAAATTTTGAGAGTGCAGAGTTTGTATCTTCCTGTCAGGATTAAAGGCAAAGTGAATAGGAATAAGGAACCTTGGTTCTCAAGGGATATTGCAAGTCTGATAAAGAAGAAGAGGGAGTTGTATGACATGTATAGGAAGCAGGGAGTAAATAAGGTGCTTGAGGAGTATAAGAAGTGCAAGAAAATACTTAAGAAAGAAATCAGGAGTGCTAAAAGAAGACATGAGGTTGCCTTGGCAGTCAAAGTGAAGGATAATCCAAAGAGTTTTTACAGGTATATTAAGAGCAAAAGGATTGTAAGGGATAAAATTGGTCCTCTTGAAGATCAGAGCGTTCGGCTATGTGCGGAACCAAAGGAAATGGGGAAGATCTTAAATAGGTTTTTTGCATCTGTATTTACTAAGGAAACTGGCATGGTCTATGGAATTAAGGGAAACAAGTAGTGAGATCATGGAAACTGTACAGATCGAAAAGGAGGAGGTCCTTGATGTCTTGAGGAAAATTAAAGTGGATAAATCCCCTGGACCTGACAGGGTGTTCCGTCGGACCTTGAAGGAGACTAGTGTTGAAATTGCAGGGACCCTGGCAGAAATATTTAAAATGTCGCTGTCTACAGGTGAGGTGCCGGAGGATTGGAGAGTGGTTCATGTTGTTCCGTTGTTTAAAAAAGGATCGAAAAGTAACTGTTGAGACCAGTTCATTGGCTATATTTAAGAGGGAGTTAGATATGGCCCTTGTGGCTACGGGGGTCAGGGGGTATGGAGGGAAGGCTGGGGTGGGGTTCTGAGTTGGATGATCAGCCATGATCATAATAAATGGCGGTGCAGGCTCGAAGGGCCGAATGGCCTACTCCTGCACCTATTTTCTATGTTTCTATGTTTCTATGAAATTATAGGCCAGTAAGTTTAACGTCGGTAGCAGGTAAGTTATTGGAGGGAGTACCAAGAGACAGAATCTACAAGCATTTGGATAGACAGGGACTTATTAGGGAGAGTCAACATGGCTTTGTGCGTGGTAGGTCATGTTTGACCAATCTATTGGAGTTTTTCGAGGAGGTTACCAGGAAAGTGGATGAAGGGAAGGCAGTGGATATTGTCTACATGGACTTCAGTAAGGCCTTTGACAAGGTCCCGCATGGGAGGTTAGTTAGGAAAATTCAGTCGCTAGGTATACATGGAGAGGTGGTAAATTGGATTAGACATTGGCTCAATGGAAGAAGCCAAAGAGTGGTAGTAGAGAATTGCTTCTCCGAGTGGAGGCCTGTGACTAGTGGTGTGCCACAGGGATCAGTGCTGGGTCCATTGTTATTTGTCATCTATATCAATGATCTGGATGATAATGTGGTAAATTGGATCAGCAAATTTGCTGATGATACAAAGATTGGAGGTGTAGTAGACAGTGAGGAAGGTTTTCAGAGCCTGCAGAGGGACTTGGACCAGCTGGAAAAATGGGCTGAAAAATGGCAGATGGAGTTTAATACAGACAAGTGTGAGGTATTGCATGTTGGAAGGACAAACCAAGGTAGAACATACAGGATTAATGGTAAGGCACTGAGGAGTGCAGTGGAACAGAGGAATCTGGGAATACAGATACAAAATTCCCTAAAAGTAGCATCACAGGTAGATAGGGTTATAAAGAGAGCTTTTGGTACATTGGCCTTTGTTAATCAAAGTGTTGAGCATAAGAGCTGGAATGTTATGATGAGGTTGTATAAGGCATTGGTGAGGCCGAATCTGGAGTATTGTGTTCAGTTTTGGTCACCAAATTACAGGAAGGATATAAATAGGGTTGAAAGAGTGCAGAGAAGGTTTACAAGGATGTTGCCAGCACTTGAGAAACTCAGTTACAGGGAAAGGTTGAATAGGTTAGGACTTTATTCCCTGGAGAGTAGAAGAATGAGGGGAGATTTGATAGAGGTATATAAAATTATGATGGGTATAGAAAGAGTGAATGCAAGCAGGCTTTTTCCACTGAGGCAAGGGGAGAAAAAAACCAGAGGACATGAGTTAAGGGTGAGAGGGGAAAAGTTTAAAGGGAACATTAGGTGGGGCTTCTTCACACAGAGAGTGGTGGGAGTATGGAATGAGCTGCCAGACGAGGTGGTAAATGCGTGTTCTTTTTTAACATTTAAGAATAAGTTTGACAGATACATGGATGGGAGGTGTATGGAGGGATATGGTCCGTGTGCAGGTCAGTGGGACTAGGCAGAAAATGGTTTGGCACAGCCAAGAAGGGCCAAAAGGCCTGTTTCTGTGCTGTAGTTTCTATGGTTTCTATGGTTCTATTAAGGTATCGCCATGCATAACGTGATGCTATTACAGGTTAGGGCATCGGGGTTCGGAGTTCAGTTCCAGCGTCCTCTGTAAGAAAGTTAGTATGCTCTTCCCGTGTGCACGTGGGTTTTCTCTGGGTGCTCCAGTTTCCTCGCACAGTCCAAAGACGTACCAGTTAAAAGCTTAATTGGTCATTGTAAATTAGATTAGATTATGAGGATACTCAGTCCTCGTTTATTGTCATTTAGAAATGCATGCATTAAAAAATGATACAATGTTCCTCCAGAAAGATATCACAGAAACACAGGACAAACCAAGAGTAAAACTGACAAAACCACATAACTATAACATATAGTTACAAAAGTGCAAAGCAATACTGTAATTTGATAAACAGCAGACCATGGGCACAGTGTCTTCTATGCTTGCTTTGACTATTAGAATATGAAGGAACCATGTGGACCCCCATATCTCCAGATGATCCTTTGACCACAGTAGGAAACGCAGTTGTGGAAAAGCAGCAGTCACCATCAGGGATCCTCATGATCCAGGCTAAGCTCTTTTCTCACTGGTGCCATCAGGTAGAAGGTAAAAGCACCTCAGGATTCGCACCACCTGAGTCAAGAACAGTTACTACCCCACAGTCGTCAAGTACTTGAATAAAAGAGATAACTGAACACTTTCCCATTCATTGAGATGTTCCCACTACCACTGATCTCACTTTACGGGCGCTTTATCTCATTATCTCATGTTCTTGTTAATTATTGCTATTTATTTATATTTGCATTGGTATAGTTTGCTGTCTTCTGCCCTGTTGATCATTATTGATTTTTCTACTGTTACTTTTCTATAGATTTGCTGAGTATGCCCACAGGAAAATGAATCAGAGGGCTGTATATCGTGGTACATATACGTGTGTATATATATATATATATATATACTTTGATAATAAAATTTACTTTGAACTTTGAACTTGGAAGTATTCATTATTTACATAGAAACATAGAAAACCTACAGCACAATACAGGCACTTCAGCCCACAAAGCTGTGCCGAACATGCCCTTACCTTAGTACTACCTAGGCTTACCCGTAGCCCTCTATTTTTCTAAGCTCCATGTATCCATCCAGGAGTCTCTTAAAAGATCCTGTCGTTTCCGCCTCCACCACCGCTGCCAGCAGCCCATTCCACACACTCACCACTCTCTGCGTAAAAAATTTATCCCTGACATCTCCTCTGTACCTACTTCCAAGCATATTAAAACTATGCCCTCTCGTGCTAGCCATTTCGGCCCCAGACAAAACTCTCTAACTAGCCACAAGATCAATGCCTGTCATTTCTTATACACCTCTATCAGGTCACCTCTCATCCTCCGTCGCTCCAAGGAGAAAAGGCCGAGTTCACTCAACCTATTCTCACAAAGCATGCTGCCCAATCCAGGCAACATCCTTGTAAATCTCTTCTGCACCCTTTTTATGGTTTCATGTCCTTCCTGTAGTGAGGCAACCAGAACTGAGCACAGTACTCCAAGTGGAGTCTGACCCGGGTCCTATATAGCTGTAACATTACTTCTCGGCTCCTAAACTCAATCCCACGATTGATGAAGGCCAATGCACCGCATGCCTTCTTAACCACAGAGTCAACCTGCGTAGCAGCTTCGAGTGTCTTATGGCAGTGGTCCTCAACTACCGGGCCGCGGATCAGTACCGGGCCGCAAAGCATGTGCTACTGGGCCATGAGGAAAAGATATGATTTGGCGATATGAAACGATATGAGTCAGCTGCACCTTTCCTCATTCCCTGTCACACCTACTGTTGAACTTGAACGCACGCAAGGTCATTACGCACACGTCATTTACGTCAGCACGGGAAGAAGATCAACTCCTCGAGCTTGCAAATTACGGCGGGCTGAAAAGTATGCTTGACACAACATCTCTGCTGGCATTCTGGATCAAAGTCAAGGCTAAATATCCTGAGATAGCCACAAAAGCACTGAAAACGTTGCTTCCATTTCCAACATATCTCTGCGAAGTGGGGTTTTCTGCAATGAATGCAACGAAAAAAAAAATTGCAGAATAGACTGGACATAAGGAACCCCCTGTCTCCCATCACCCCTCACTGTTGCAGGGAAATAAGCCCAGGGCTCCCACTGATTCAGTGATATTGGTGTGTTGCAATGATTTTATATGTTCATACAGGGAAAATATGTGCTGTGTGTTTAATATCCAAACATTTCTTAAAATGTTATGATGCTATTGACTTATAAGTGACTTATAACTGACTTATCACTATATTCATGGGAGGAAAATATGCACTGTGTGTTTAATATTAAATTTGTTAGATAAACCCTTTTGGAAACAAAATTGAGTGTATTAGCCACTTATAAGTGACTTACAGTTGACGTATCACCTATACTCCAGCTGTGATTAAACACCCCGCCCCCAGGGTTGCCAACTGTCCCGTATTAGCCGGGACATCCCGTATATTGGGTTAAATTGGTTTGCCCCACATGGGACCACCCTGGTCCCGTGCTTCTTCCGCTAAGGTAAAGTGTTCCTATGAAACCTTTTATACTGAAATGGCGTAAAGTGAAGAAGCAATTACCATTAATTTATATGGGAAAACATTTTTGAGCATTCCCAGACCCAAAAAATAACCTGCCAAATAACACATAACACCTAAAATTAACAGATAGTAAAAGGAAGAATGATATGATAAATACACAGCCTATATAAAGTAGAAATAATGTACGTACAGTGTAGCTTCACTGAACAGAATCGCCAAAAACTATTTGTAGAAAAAAATCGACACGTACAGTTGCCTGCGCAAGGCTTCATGGTCATGGTAGTCTTTCTCAGGGTAAACACGATGTATTTGGTTGCTACTCTTGTCCGTTGGCAACCCTACCCCCCTGCCCCCCCACCCCCCCGTCAGCTGGTCCGCAAGAATATTGTCAATAATAAACCGGTCCGCAGTGCAAAAAAGGTTGGGGACCCCTGTCTTATGGACTTGGACTCCAAGATCCCTCTGATCCTCCACACTGCCAAGAGTCTTACCATTTATGCTATATTCTGCTATCATATTTGACCTTCCAAAATGAACCACCTCCCACTTATCTGGGTTGAACTCCATCTGCCACTTCTCAGCCCAGTTTTGCATCCTATCAATGTCCTGCTGTAATCTCTGACAGCCCTCCACGCTATCCACAACACACCCAACCTTTGTGTCATAAGCAAATTTACTAACCCAGTCCTCCACTTCCTCATCAAGGCCATTTATAAAAATCACAAAGAAATCCCGGAACAGATCCCTGAGGCGCACCACTGGTCACTGGCCTCCATGCAGAATATGACCTATCTACAAACACTCTTTGCCTTCTGTGGGCAAGGCATTTCTGGATCCACAAAGCAATGCCCCCTTGGATCCCATGCCTCCTTACTTTTTCAATAAGCCTTGCATGATGGGTTACCTTATCAAATGCTTTGCTGAAATCTATATACACTACACCTACTGCTCTACCTTCTTCAATGTGTTTAGTCACATCCTCAAAAAATTTAATCAGGCTCGTAAGGCACGACCTGCCTTTGACAAAGCCATGCTGACTATTGCTAATTATGTTATGCCTCTCCAAACGTTCATAAATCCTGCCTCTCAGAAACTTCTCCATCAACTTACTAACCACTGAAGTAAGACTCACTGGTCTATAATTTCCTGGGATATCCCTACTCCCTTTCTTGGATAAGGGAACAAAACCGCAACCCTCCAATCCTCCAATCCTCCGGAACCTCTCCCGTCCTCATTGATGATGCAAAGATCATCGCCAGAGACTCAGCAATCTCCTCCCTCACTTCCCACAGTAGCCTGAGGTATATTCTGTCCAGTCCCAGTGACTTATCCAACTTGATGCTTTCCGAAAGCTCCAGCACATCTTCTTCCTTAATATCTACATGCTCAAGCTTTTCAGAATTACTTTAGAGAATTAATCGAAAGATGGAGTACAGAGACTTTAATATCAACATTAATATTATTAATACATAGTCTTCAATATCCACATTGACTTTAAGCATATTTCCTGTGACCAGGGAGAGTGCAAAAAGGCAGATATGTCTCCAGATGATCATTGTGTGCCCTAGAGGAACCCTCCGAATGTATACACATGAAGGTACTGCAGCATCCAAGAGACTGAACTTTTAACTCCAGCTCAGTGCCAGCTTCAGTCATGAGGAGTCTTCTGTGTATACATCTAATCATGAGCAGATGCCCAGACATCAAAAGCAGGACACTTCTACTGCACAATTGACATTGCATCTCCTCGAAACATCATCTCTCCAGAGTCTACACATTGAAATTCAACGGTAGCACAGGTTGTGTCACTAAAGGCTCTTGTAAATATTTACAGATGTACCAGTCTGACTGGTTGCATCACCATCTGGTATGGGGGCTCCAAAGCACAGGATTGTAAATGGGTGCAGAGGGTTGTGGGCTCTTCTACCTCCATCACGGGCACAACCCACCCATCAACAAGGACATCTTCAACTAATGGTGCCTCTCGAAGGTGGTATCCATTATTAAGGACCTTCATCAGCATAGCTTGTCACACCAGACAGCCAGCCACTCTAGTGTTGTTTGATTGATGTTGAGCAGGTCAGTGTCAGCTAGATCAGGTGAGAGTGGGCAGTTGCACAGAACGTGTTCAACGTTTTGCACCCTTTCGCCACAGTCACAAATTCGCTGGTCTTTAAACCCCACTTCACCATATTGTCTCCCATCCTACAAACCCCCGCTCTCGCTCTGTTGAGAGTGCACCATTTCTGTCTGTCAAGCAGTGCCCCGTCTGGCAACATTTCTGTGGGGTCTTGCACTGTATTGTTTGGTGGGGTTCTGGCTTCTGTTTGTTGCCGGAGGTCAATTCTGTATGTTTGGGGAGATGTTCCGTGCTGTAGTTCCTCCACTGTAGCAAAGCTTTTCCTAGATTTTAGGCGGTTGGAGACTGGCACATGATGATGCAGTGGGTGCCATGGATCCGAGTTCTGTTTACCTTTTTCAATTTTTGTTGCAGTGTGTCTTCGGATCTCTGGGTGAGCAATGCCTGCAAGTCTGTAAATGATGTTAGTGGGTGTGGGACGCAGTGTGCCTGTGATTATTCTGCAGGTTTCATTAAGCAACGGGTCTATTTTCTTCGCGTGGGCTGATCTGCCCCACACAGGTGCACAGTATTCTGCAGGTGCATAGCAGAGTGCTAGGGCAGTTGATCTAGGTGTGTGAGCATTAGCTCCCCATTTCGTGCCTGCTAATTTTTTCAAGAGAGAATTGCGAGAGCCAACTTTCCCTTGGAGTTTTTGGATGTGGGTGGCAAATGAGAGCGTCCTATCCAGGGTCATGCCCAGGTAAATTGGAGTCGGATGCTGTTCGAGCTCCTTCCCACACCAAAAGATCTTGAGTTTCCGAGCTGCTTCTCGGTTCCTCAGGTAGAATGCACACACTTGAGTTTTTGATGGATTTGGGTTCAGAGTCCATTTTTCATAATACAGCTTCATTGCTTCGAGGACTGCTGTAAGTCGTACTTCAACTGCTTGGAAGGAGTTATGCATAGGTCGTCTGCATAGATAAACCTGCATTTGTTAGGAAAGGTTAGTTGGTCATTTGTGTAGACATTAAATAGTAGAGGTGCCAGGACTGATCCTTGTGGTAGTCCGTTCTTTTGTGGATGCCACCTATTCTTAATTCCGTTCATTTCTACATAAAATCTATGATTTTCTAGGATGCTTCTTATTACTTTGACTGTGGTTTCATTCTTTAATATTTTAGATAATTTCAGTAGAAGGCCTCTGTGATTCATAGTGTTGGATACTGCTGTTAAGTCAATGAATACTGCCCCTGTAATTAGTCGCATTTCCAAGATATCCTCAATATACTGGGTTAAGTTCAGGACTTGACCACAGCAGGAGCAGCCTGGCCTGAACCTGGCATGGTCTGGTGAGAGAAGATCTTCGACTAAGGGGGATATTCTTTTCAGTACGAGTCTCTCATAGAGTTTATAGAGGGTGCAGGGCAAAGAAATCAGTCTGTAATTCTTAGGAATTTTGGGGTCTTTATTGGGTTTTAGGAGAGCAACAACTTTGGCTCTTCTCCACTTTTTAGGTGCCTTTAATGATCTTAGGCAACAGTTAAAAAGGGACAGAAGCCAATGGAGTGCTTTAGGTCCAAGATGTTTAAGGAATTCACAGACATCCCAACCTGCAAAAACTCATGTCAGGGAGGTAGCACCATCAATTTGCGGGAGACTCCCGGAACTTCCGGAAGAGGTGGGATGTCTGCAATAGAGTAGCTCCTTAGCAGCTAGTCAGCTAGTTTAAATAATGTTAGCTATGCTAATGAATGAATGACACCTGTTAAACTCACCTCAACGTGTCTTTTACAGTCATTTAACCCACCATGGGCAGTAGAAAAGTTATTGTTGCAAACAGTGCAGTGAGCAACACTGTCATTATTTTTTACCCCTATTAGGCAGGGCTACACTTTAGGGTAGTCTGGGGTGATGTACGTTTTATATTTTCTTTTTTTTGGAACACTCTGCCATGGCGTGCTCTCGCACGCTCTCTGTCTCTCGCGTGTTCGCTCGCTCTCTCTCGCACGCTTTCTCTCTCATGCTCTCTCTCTCTCTCTCGTGCTCTCGCTCACTCTCAAAAAAATTGATTTCCAGGACGTTGCATATAATTTGCAGGCATCAGGGAGCCACCATTGATTTGCGGGAGACTCCCGGAACTTCTGGGAGAGGTGGGATGTCTGAATTCATTAAGGATCCCATCTATGCCAGCAGCTTTGCTGGATTTTAGCTGTGATACTTCATCCTTTAATTCTTCTAGGGTGAGAGGTGGGAAGTTGTTACTTGCGTTTGAGAGAGCGGACTCCATCTCCTTGACCACCTGGGACATGCCCTCTTCTCATTACTACCGTCATGGAGGAGATAAAAAGCCTGAAGACACATACTTATTCTTTCAGGGTCAGCTTCTTCTCCTCCACCATCAGATTTCTGAAAAGTAATTAATCTTTTTTCTTTTCTATTTATTTATTTTGTAACCTTTGTCTGCACTCCACTGTTGCCCCAAAACTACAAATTTCACATCATGTGAGACAGCTCAAATAATATATATTATCAGAGTACATACATGTCAACATGTGCAAACCTGACATTCATTTTCTTGCAGGCATTCACAACAAATAAACGAAGCACAATAGAATCAATGAAAGATGAGGGACTCTCTGTTGGTCAGGGTCAACTAGGGACGCAAGACAGGGCAGTACGAGTTGGGCAAGTTGTTGCCACAGCAGTAGGCTCACCCTCTGCACGCAGCTGATGAATCCAAAGGAACAGCAGAGACCAATACAGTTTGGCATGGCATCATCAGCATTGCAAGAGTGCCAGTTAGTGTTGAACTCAACATATCACAGCTTTAGATACTCCATCTGTGGATTTTTCCTCGGGGTTTACTCCTGAAGCCTTCCCCATGACAGGGTCTTGCCACAAAGCAGCAGAGTTTTGAGATCTCACAGATGACTGCCAACCACGGCTGATGAGCTTGAAACAAATGATTTTAAGGTGCTAGTAACCTCTTTTACTCCTTTTCTTGAAAGTAGAAATGGTTCTGCTGGGGTTTACTAGCTAAGCCACACATGAAGCTGGATTGGTTGTTAGAGGTTACTTAAAACCATAACATATAGGAGCAGAATTAGGCCATTTGGCCCTTCGAGTCTGTTTTGCCATTTCATCATGGCTGATCCATTTTCTCTCTCAGCCCCAGTCTCTTGCCTTCTTCCCATATCATTTCATATCCTGACCGATCGAGAATCTCTCAAACTCTGCCTTAAATATACATAAAGACTTGACCGCCACAGCTGCCAGTCACAATGAAATCCACAGATTCACCACGCTCTGGCTAAAGAAATCCTTCCTCATCTCCATTCTAAAAGGAAGCCGCTCTATTCTGAGACTGTGTCCTCTGGTCTTAGACTCCTCTACCCTAGAAAACAACCTCTCCACAACCAGTATATAAAGGCTTTTCACTATTCAATAGGTTTCAAGAAGGTTACCCCTCATTCTTGTGAATTCCAGTGAATATTCCAATGTTCCAACGACAAGCCATTCAACCCTGAAATCATTTTTGTGAGCCTCCTTTGAGCTCTCTCCAGTTTCAACACATTGTTTCTAAGATAAGAGTCCCAAAACTACTCAGAATGTTCCAAGTGAAGCCTCACCAGTGCTTTATAATGTCTCAGCATTACATTTATATTCCGGTCCTCTTGAAATGAATATTAATATAAGACCACGGAGCATAAAACATAGGAGCAGAATTAGGCCATCTGACCCATTGAGTCTGGTCCGCCATTCAATCATGGCAGATCCTTTTTTCCTATCTCCTCCCAGTTCCCGGTCTTCTCCCTATAACCTTTGATGCCATGTCCAATCAAGAACCTACCAATCTCTGCTTTAAATGCACCCAATGACCTGGCCTCTACAGCTGCATGTGGCAACAAATTCCGCAAATTCACCACTCTTTGGCTAAAGAAATTTCTCCACATCTGTTTTGAAAGTGCGCCCCTCTATCCTGAGGCAATGCCCTATTGTCCTATACTCTCCCACCATGGGAAACATTCTTTGTACATCTACCCTGTTTAGGCCTTTCAACATTCAAAAGGTTTCATTGAGATCACCCCTCATCCTTTGGAATTCCAGTGAGTACAGACACAGAGCCATCAAACGTTCCTCGTATGATGACCCTTTCGTTCCTGGAATCATCCTTGTGAACCTCCTCTGAACCCTCTCCAATGCCAGCACATCTCTTCTGAGATAAGGGGCCCAAAACTGTTCACAATACTCAAGGTAAGGCCTCACCAGTGCCTCATAAGCCTCAGCATCACATCCTTGCTCTTGTATTCTAGACCTCTTGAAATGAACGCTAACATGCCATTTGCCTTCCTCATCACTAGTTAACCTTCAAGGTGTTCTGCAAAAGGGCTCCCAAGTCCATCCGCATCTCAGATTCCTGGATTTTCTCCCCGTTTAGAAAATTGTCTGCACATTCATTTCTACTACCAAGGTGCATGACCATGTATTTTCCAACATTGTATTTCATTTGCTACGTTCTTGCCCATTCTCCTAATTTGTCTAAGTCCTTTTGCATTCTACCTGTTTCTTCAACACTACCTGCCCCTCCACCATTCTTCGTATCATCTGCAAACTTGCGACAAAGCCATCTATTTCATCATCTAAATTATTGATATACAGCATAAAAAGGAGTGGTCCCAACACTGACCCCTGCGGAACAGCCAACCAGACAAGGATCCTTTTATTCCCACTCACTGCATCCTACCAATCAGCCAATGCTCTCACCATGCCAGCAACTTTCCTGTAATAACATGGGCCCTTAACTTGGTAAGCAGCCTCATGTGTGGCACATTGTCAAAAGTCTTCTGAACATCCAAATATACAACATCCACTGCATCCCCTTTATCTATCCTACTTGTAATCTCCTCAAAGAATTCCAATTGGTTTGTCAGGCAGGATTTTCACTGAAGGAAACCATGCTGGCTTTGTACTATCTTGTCCTGGGTCACCAAGTACTCCATAACCTCATCGTTAACAATTGAATCTACCATCTTCCCGACCCCTGAGGTCAGGCTAACTGGTCTACAATTTCCTTTCTGCTGCCTTCCTCCTTTCTTAAAGAGTGGAGTAACCTTTGCATTTTCCGTTACTCTAGCATCATGCCAGAGTCCAATGATTTTTGAAAGATCATTTCTAATGCCACCATAATTTCTAACTCTACCTCTTTCAGAACCCTAGCGTGCATTCCCCTAGTCCGGGTGACTTATGTATCTTTGAATCTTTCAGCTTTTTGAGCACCTTCTCTCTTGTGTCAGTAACTGCAGCCACTTCTCTTTCTTCACACATTACAACATCAGACATACTGATAGTGTCCTCTACAGTGAAGAATGATGCAAAAAATTCATTTAGTTCATCAGCCATCTACTTGTCCCCTGTTGTTGTTTCTCCTGCCACATTTTCTTGCGGTCCCGTATCCACTCTCATTGCTCTTTTATTTTTTACATAACTGAAAAAACTTTTACTATCCACTTTGATATTATTTTCTAGCTCTTTCGTATTTCATCTTTTCCCTTCTAATGACTTTTTAGTTGCTCTCTGTTAGTTTTTAAAAACTTCCCAATTCTCTATCTTCCCACTAATTTTTGCTTTGTTGTATGCCCTTTCTTTTGCTTTGACAGTAGCTTTGGCTTGCCTTGTCAACCACAGTTGTACTATTTTACTATCTGCCTCCCCCATCACGACACAAACTGCAATTTAACCTTCAGGGAATCCAGCCCAAGGACTCCCAAGTCCCTTTGTGCCTCAGTTTTTTGTATTTTTTCTCCATTTAGAAAATAGTGATCCTTTTTATTTCTTCTACCAAAGTACATGACCATACACTTCCCAACATTGTACTCCATTGCCATTTATTTGTCCACTCTCCTAGTCGGTCTAAGATCTCCTGTAGCCTCTTCACTTCCTCAAACTACCTACCTGTCCACCTATTCTTGTATTGCCTGCAAACTTTGCAACAAATTCATCAATTCCATTATCCAAAATTTTGGCATTTAATATAAAAAGAATCGGACCCTACACATACCCCTGTGGAAAACAACTAGTCACGGGGAGACAACCAAAAAACGATCCCTTTATTCCCACTCTTTATCAGCCACTGTTTTCTCTGTGCTAGAATCTTTCCTGTAATACCAGGGGCTCGTAGCTTGTTATGCAGCCAGATGTGTGGCACCTTGTCAAAAGCCTTCTGAAAATCCAAGTACACAACATCAACCAATTCCCCTTTGTCTATCCTGCTTGTTATTTCTTCAAAGAATTCCATCAGATTTGTCAGGTAAGATTTTCCCTTGGGGAAGCCATGCTGACTACAGCTTATTTTATCATATGCCTCTAAGTACCCGAATAACAATCAACTCCGACATCTTTCCAACCACTGAGTTCAAATTAACTGCCCTATAGTTTCCTTTCTTCTGCTTCTCTCCCTTCTTGAAGAGTGGATTGACAATTGAAATATTCCAGTCTCCTAGAACCATTCCGGAACCTAGTGATTCTTGAATGATTATTATTAATGACTCCACAATCTCTTTAGCCACCTCTTTAAGAACACAGGAGTGTACTCCATCTGGTCCAGGTGACTTATGTACCTTCAAATCTCTCAGCTTCCCAAGAACATTCTCTCCAGTAATGGTAAATTCACACACTTCATGACCCTTGACACTTGGAACTTCCACCATAGTGCTAATGTCTCCACAGTGAAGACTGGTGCCAAATACGAATTCAGTTCATTTGCCATTTCCTTGTCCCCCATTACTATCTTTCCAGCATCATTTTCCAGCAGTCCAATATCCACTCTCGTCTCTCTTTTATAATTTATGTATTTGAAGAAACTTTTGGTATCCTCTTTAATATTATTGGCTAGCTCACTTTTGTATTCCATCTTGACCTTCTTAATGACTTACTTAGTTGCCTTCTGTTGGTTTTTAAAAGTTTCCCAATCGTGAAACTTTCCACTAAACTTAGCTTGATTCTATGCCCTCTCTTTGGCTTTTATGTTGGTTTTGACTTCTCTTGTTAGCCACAGTTGTGTCACTTGCCTTTAGAATACTTTTTCCTCTTTGGGATGCACTGTATATATCCTTTGCTTTCTGAATTGCTTCCTTAAATTTCAGCCATTGCTGCTCTGCCGTCATCCCTGCCAATGCTATTTTTCAATCAATTTTGGCCAACTCTTCTCTCTTGCCTCTTTAATTCCCTTTACTCCACTGTGGTATGGATATCTCTGATTTTAGCTTCTTCTTCTCAATTTTCAATAATAATTTGATCATATTATTATCACTTGTCCCTGAGGGATATTTTACCTTAAGCTTTCCAATCACTTCTGTTTCATTGCACAACACCCAATCCAGAATAGCAGATCCCCTAATGGGGTCAACCATGAGCTGTTCTGAAAAGCCATCTCATAAGCATTCTAGAAATTTCCCCTCTTGGTATCCAGCACCAAGCTGAAATAGAAATATAAAAATAGATAGCAAAAGTTTTTATAAATATATAAAGTGGAAGAGGGTGGCTGAAGTCAATATAGGTCCCTTGGAAGAAGATGAAGGGAAATTGATATTGGGTGATAAGGAAGTGGCTGAGACATTGAACGACTATTTTGTGTCGGTCTTCATGGTGGAGCACATGTCTAATATGCCAAAGAATGATGTTATGGATGAAATGGGAGGTGAGGACCTCGATAAAATCACTGTCACTAAAGAGACAGTGATGAGAAAACTAGAGGGCCTGTAGGTAGGTAAGTCCCCTGGTCCTGATGGGATGCATTCCAGGGTGCTGATGGAATTGGCGGAGGTTATAGTAGACGCGTGGGTAATCATTTACCAAAATTCTCTAGACTCTGGGCAGGTCCCGGTGGATTGGAAGACAGCAAATGTTACGTCACTTTTTAAAAAAGGATGTAGGCAAAAGACGGGCAACTATAGGGCAGTTAGCTTAATATCTGTAGTCGGCTAAATGCTTGAAGCTGTCAGGAAGGAAGAAATAGCGAAACATTTAGAAAGGAGTGTTTCCATTAGACAGGGCAGGTCCTGTTTGACAAACTTACTGGAGTTCTTTGAGGACATAATGAGTGCAGTGGTTAGAGGGGATGTCGTATACTTGGATTTCTAGAAGGTGTCCGATAAGAGACATATGAATAAGATATGGATGCATGGAGTCCGAGGAAGTGTATTGGTATGGATAGTGGATTGGTTAACCAATAGAAGGCAGAGAATTAGTATAAATGGGTGTTTCTCCAGTTGGCAGTCAGTGGTGAGTGGGGTGCCATAGAGGTCGGTGCCAGGCCCTCAGCTGTTTACCATTTACATTGATGATTTGTAAGAGGGGACTGAGTGTAGCATAGCGAAATTTGCTGATGACACTAAACTAAGTGGAAAAGCAAATTGTATAGAGGATGTGGAGAGTCTGCAGAGGGATATGGATAGGTTAAGTGAATGGGCCAAGGTCTAGCAGATGGAATACAATGTTGGTAAATGTGAGATCATCCATTTTGGAAGGAATAAGAGAAGAGCAGATTATTATTTAAATGGTGAAGAATTGCAGCATGCTGTTGTTCAGAGAGACTTGGGAGTGCTTGTGCATGAATCAGAAAAAAATGGCTTGCAGGTACAACAGGTTATTAAAAAGGCAAACGGAATGTTGGCCTTCATTGCTAGAGGAATTGAATTCAAGAGCAGGGAGGTCATACTGCAACTATACAGGGTACTGGTGAGGCCACACCTGGAGAACTGTGTGCAGTTCTGGTGTCCATACTTGAGGAAGGATATACTGGCTTTGAGGCAGTGCAGAGGAGGTTTACCAGGTTGATTTCAGGGATGAAGGCGTTAACCTATGAGGAGAGATTGAGTGGCCTGGGACTATACTCTCTGGAGTTCAGAAGAATGAGAGGGGATCTTATAGAAACATACAACATTTTGAAAGGGATAGATAAGATAGTAGAAAAGTTGTTTCCATTGGTAGGTGAGACTAGAACTAGGGGACATTGCCTCAAGATTCAGGGAAGAAGATTTAGGATGGAGATGAGGAGAAACTGTTTTTCCCAGAGAGTGGTGAATCTGTGGAATTCTCTGCCCAGGGAAGCAGTTGAGGCTTCTTCAATAAATATATTTGAAATACAGTTAGATATTTCCTTAACTTTGTGAGCCAAAGAGCCTGTACTGTGCTGTCATGTTTTATGTTCTCTGCTCTGTGTCCTATGTTCTAATTTGTGGGGCAGAAAATTTTAACTAATCTCTTCCAGTAAAGAGATTATGTCTGAACTGTTGCTTTGTTTGTGACTACCTCGTACATCCTTTTTTATTGACCCTAATTTTGGATTTTCCCGCAAGGGATATTAATTTAACCTTATGTTAAACCAAGCAGTTTGATTGGGCAATCAAAAATTGAAAAGCTCAAACAAATAAAGAGAGGGGTAGCTCAAGCAGAGCGGCCAGTGAGTGTGTGGGCCAGTGGAGGAATGGAGCTCTGAAGCTTCGGCTCGACAGGTTTTGGCGAGCAGAGGCTGAGGACGAGCTTGCTCCCAGTGAGGTAAGGCCGGGTAAGTTTCTTTAATTAATTAAATTAACTTAGGAGTTGGTAATGGAGGCAGTAGATAGGGCAGTCCAGTGCTCCAATTGTAAGATGTGGGAAGTTAGGGACAGCACAATTGTCTCTGATGACTACGCCTGTAAAAGATGCATCCAGCTGCAGCTCCAGTTAAACCGAGTTAGGGACCTGGAGCTGGAGCTGGATGAACTTCGGATCATTCGGGAGGCAGAGGCAGTAATAGATCGGAGTTTCAGGGAGACAGTCACCCTTAAAAATCAGGAGACAGGTAACTGAGTGACTGTCAGGAGAGGGAAGGGGAATAGACAGAAAGAGCAGAGCACCCCTGTGGCCGTTCCCGTCAACAATAAGTATACTGTTTTGGATACTGTTGGTGGGGAAGACCTACCAGGGATAAGTTGAGGTGGTCGCATCTCTGGCACCGAGACTGGACCCTCAGCTCAGAAAGGAAGGAGGGAAAAGAGGAGAGCAGTAGTGATTGGGGATTCGATAGTTAGGGAGACAGATAAGAGGTTCTGTGGGAGTGATCGAGAATCCTAGTGCCAGGGTCCGCAATATCTCGGATCAAGTTCTTGGTATTCTCAGGAGAGAGGGTGAGCAGCCAGATGTCGTGGTCCACGTGGGGACCAATGACATAGATAGGAGTAGGGATAAGGTCCTGAAGAAGGAATATAGGGAGTTAGGAAAGATGTTAAAAAGCAGGACCTCAAGGGTGGTAATCACAGGATTGCTGCCTGTGCCACGAGACAGAGGGTAGGAACAGGAAGTTATGACAGATGAATGCGTGGCTGATGAGTTGGTGCAGATTTCTAGATCATTAGGATCTCTTCTGGGGAAAGTCTGACCTGTACAAAAAGGACGAGCTGCACCTGAACTGGAAAGGGACCAATATCCTGGTGGGCATGTTTGCTAGAGCTGTTGGGGAGGATTTAAACTAGCTTGGCAGGGGGAACTCAGAATGTGAATGCAGAGATTAGGGTAGAAAGACAAGGACATGATGCTATGTGTTCTGAGTTGGTGAAGAAGGACAAGCAGGGGTCAAAACATGAATGTAACCAGTTAGAGGGATTGAAATATGTCTATTTCAATGCTAGAAGTATTAGGAATAAAGGGGATGAACTTAGACCATGGATCAGTACGTGGAACTACGATGTTGTGGCCGTTACTGAAACTTGGCTGGAGAAAGGGCAGGATTGGCTGATGCAGGTACCAGGGTTTAAGTGTTTTAAAAGGAATAGGATGGGAGGTAGAAAAGGGCGGGGGATTAAGTAGCATTACTGGTCAGGGATAGTATCACGGCTATAGAAAGGGAGGACGCTACAGAGGGAGTGTCCACTGAGTCAGTGTGGGTGGAAGTCAGAAATAGGAAGGGATCAATCACTGTGCTGGGAGTAGTCTATAGGCCCCCAAATAGCCCTCGTGACACTGAGGAGCGGATAAGCAGGCAGATTTTAGAATGGTGCAGGAAATACAGGGTTGTAGTTATGGGTGATTTCAACTTCCCTCATATTGACTGGTACCTCCTGACTGCAAGGGGGATAGATGGGGCTGAATTTGTCAGGTGTGTTCAAGGATTCCTGACACAGTATGTGGACCAGCCGACGAGAGGACAGGCCATACTGGATCTAGTTCTGGGTAATGAACCTGGTCAGGTGGCAGACCTCTTGGTGGCGGAGCATTTTGGTGAGAGTGACCACAACTCCCTTAGCTTCAGCATAGCTATGGAAAAGGATAAAAACAGACAAAATGGGAAAGTGCTTAACTGGGGAAGGGCTAACTATGAAGTGATGAGGCAGGAACTAGTGAGAGTAAATTGGAAACATGTTCAAGGGTGAAAGCACAGAAGTAATGTGGAGGAAGTTTAGGGACCACTTGTGCTGGGTACAGGATAGGTTTGTCCCACTGAGACAAAGAAAAAATAGTAGGAAAAGGGAACCATGGCTGACGAAACACGTGAGGCAACTCGTCAAGAGGAAGAAGGAAGCATATGTTAGATATAAGAAGCAGGAAGCAGGAGGGGCTCATGAGAAATATAGGGTAGCCAGGAAGGAGCTTAAGAAAGGACTTAGGAGAGCTCGAAGGGAGCATGAGAAGGCCTTGGCATGTAGGATTAAGGCGTTCTGTACGTATGTGAGGAACAGAAGGATGACAAGAATGAAGGTGGGGCTGCTAAAGGAGTGTGGGTGAACAGAGGGACCCTGTGGTTCAAATCCATACATCCCTCAAGGTTGCTGCACAGGATGATAGGATAGTTAAGAAGGCCTATGGGATGCTCGGTTTCATTAATTGGGGATGGAGTTCAAGAGTAGGGAGGTCATGTTGTAACTCAACAAATCTCTGGTGAGACCGCACTTAGAGTATGGTGTTCAGTTCTGGTCACCTCATTATAGGAAGGATGTTGACGCTATGGAGAGGGTGCAGAGGAGATTTACCAGGATGTTGCCTGGATTGGAAAACAAGTTTTATGAGGCAAGGTTAGTAGAGCTGGGACTTTTCTCCTTGGAGCATAGAAGGATGAGAGGGAACTTGATAGAGGTCTACGAGATTATGAGAGGCATAAATCGGGTGGATAGCCAGTACCTGTTTCCCAGAGCACGAATAGCAAACACCAGAGGGCATATGTACAAAGTTAAGGGAGGGAAGTTTAGGGGAGACATCAGGGATAAGTTTTTTTTACACAGAGGGCTGTGCGTGCCTGAAATGACTTGCCAGGGATGGTGGCGGAGGTTAAAACATTAGGGTATTTAAGAGCCTCTTGGACAGGCACATGGATGAAAGGAAAATAGAGGGCTACGGGGTAGTGTGGCTTTAGTACTTTTTTTTTAGGAATATATGGGTCAGCATAACATCAAGGGCTGAAGGGCCTGTACTGTGCTGTAGTATTCTAGATGTTGGCCCTATAAAACCCTAACACAATTTTAAAGACCTATTTTATATTCCCTCACAGTCTTTGCATCTCCTGGACCTGACGAATGAAGATAAGAGCAGGAGTAGCTGAGAAAGAGTGGAAGTATTTAGCTTGTTTCCCATGGACAGCCTGCTGAAAAGAAAGTTTAGTTTTAAGATCAGAGGTGAGAGATTTAAGAGCATAGAACACAGAACATAGAACATAGACCAGTACAACATAATATAGACACCTTAACCTACTCTAAGATCATTCTAACTTCCCTTCCACATAACCCTCCAACTTTCTTTCATCCACGTGCCTATCTAAGAGTTTTTTAAATGCCTGTAATGTATTTGCCTTCATCACCACCCCTGGCAGGGTGTTTCATTCACCCTCCACCCTCTGTGTAAAAACCTTCCTCTGATATCCTTACTATGCTTTCCTCCAATCACTTTAAATGATATCCCCTCATATTAGCCATTTCTGCCCTGGGAGTAAGTCTCTGGCTAGCCATCTTGTACACCTCTATCAAGTTACCTATCATCCTCCTTCACTCTAAAGATAAAAACCTTAGCTCGCTCAAGCTATCCACATGAGTCGTGCTCTCTAGTCCAGGTGACATATCGGCAAATCTCCTCTGCACCCTCTCTAAAGCTTCCACATCCTTCCTATAATGAGGCGATCAGAACTGAACACAATATTCCAAGTGTGGGCTAGCCAGGGTTTTATAGAGCTGCAACATTACCTTGTGCTCTTGAATCTATTCCCCTGACTAATGAAGGCCAGCACACCGTATGCCTTTTTAACCATCTTATCAACTTGGACTGTAATTTTGAGAGATCAATGGATGTGAACTGAAGATCCCTCCGCTCCTCCACATTGATAAGAATCCTGTTCTTGACCTTGTATTCTGTCTTCAACCTTCTAAAGTGAATCTGTTATCACTTTTCCAGATTGAACTCCATCTTTCACTTCGCAGTCCAGCTCTGCATCCTTTAAGATTCTGCTAGTGATCTATAACAACCTTCTACACTATATACAACACCACCAACCTTCATGCCATCCGCAAACTTACTAACCCACCTTCTACTTCCTCATCCAGTTGTCATCCAAGTCATTTATAAATACCACAAAAAGTAGGGGTCTCAGAATTCAGAGCAATATCAGCAAAACCAATGTAAGAACAGTTCTACAGAGTACAGGCTTTTCAACCCATTATGTTGTGACAACCCTTTCATCTACTCAATAACAATAAACTGGACTGGTCAAAGAACACTGAGGCTGTCTACAAGAAGGGTCAGAGCCGTCTCTATTTCCTGAGGAGACTGAAGTCTTTTAACATCTGCCGGACAATGCTGAGGATGTTCTACAAGTCTGTGGTGGCCAGTGCTATCATGTTTGCTGTTGTGTGCTGGGGCAGCAGGCTGAGGGTAGCAGACACCAACAGAATCAACAAACTCATTTGGAAGGCCAGTGATGTTGTGGGGATGGAACTGGACTCTCTCACGGTGGTGTCTGAAAAGAGGATGCTGTCTAAGTTGCATGCCATCTTGGTCAATGTCTCCCATCCACTACATAATGTACTGGGTGGGCACAGGAGTACATTCAGCCAGAGACTCATTCCACCGAGATGCAGCACAGAGCGTCATAGGAAGTCATTCCTGCCTGTGGCCATCAAACTTTACAACTCCTCCCTTGGAGGGTCAGACACCCTGAGCCAATAGGCTGGTCCTGGACTTATTTCATAATTTACTGGCATAATTTACATATTACTATTTAACTATTTATGGTTCTATTACTATTTATTATTTGTGGTGCAACTGTAACGAAAACCAATTTCCCCCGGGATCAATAAAGTATGACTATGACTGTGACTATGACTACGACTACTCAATAGAGTATTCTAACACTTCCCTTTTCACATAGCTCTCTAGTTTTCTTTCATCCATCTTCCTAACTTAGAATCTCTTATATGTCCCGAATGTGTCTGGGTCTGTGTCTAATATCACCATTTGCAACATGTTCCACACACTTCAAGTTCAAGTTTAATTGTCATTCAACCATATATGAACACCCATGAATACAGACATTCAAAAGTGTTACTCTGGGGCCAAGGTGCAAATCACAGTGCCAACAGACATACACAGCACAAGGAGATATAGCACATATAAAATAGCAGTAAACATACAGCAACACAAATATATATATATATATATAGCCCAAGTCCATGAGAGAAACATTCTGTAAATTGATGGTGCATGGGTGCTGTTGGCAAGAAAAAGTAGTCTCAGCAGTCTGCAGATGAACGTGCACGTGTATACATGCACTCACGCATTATAGCTTGTCTTCTACTGAGTGAACACTGTAGAGTAGCACCGACAGGAGGGGATTCATTCGCAAACCTGCAGCATATCACCTTCGGCATCTCTACTCTTGGACTGTTGTCATGAGGCCAACTCCTCACTACAACTGAGGCCACGCAGCTCCCCTACTGTCAGTCTCTCCAATAAACAGTGAACCAGACTTGCAGTATTCTATATTGCCAATGTCCAACAGGATCTTTGGAATTGCAAGAAAAATGTCTGAGACAATCACTTGCTGTTAGACTGCACACTGCTTTCTCACACTAACTCTGATGCCTTTCTGCAGCAGGCAGCAACAAGGTCTGCTCCAAGTCCAGCTCCTCTAGCTCCTCCACCTAAAAGCAACTTGGTGCTGCAGTAGACTTGTTACGTTTTGTTACTCCAAAACTGAAAACTAATTGAAAAAAGACAAGGAAGCCCGAGAGATACATGTAAACATTGTTTTTACTTCCAGCAAAATGCGCACTTAAGATGTGGGAGCGTACTGATGTATGCCACTTACGTCAATTTACATATAACCCATAATGAATTATGTAGACAACAAAGAATGCTTAGTGAAACAATATATTTATAATATTACCTAAATATTACTGAAATATTAAATGCACAACACTACTCCCTGCTTAACTATAAATGCAACTTAATTATAAATATATAATGCATCTCAACATTATACACAGTATACCATGTAATACAATTATTAAATGGACATCCAGAGCATAGTAAATTTTAGATTGTCCCATTCAGGTCTAAATATTTAGTCGCTGTGGCGGATTACTTACTCTTCTGGGATAATGTCTTTGGTGACAAAAAGGTCCCTCTGCTTGGCAGGTGAGGCTTGCAGCCGTGAAACAATCTTAGGTTCTGGAACCTCCTCCGTGGTGGTTACAGGAGCTGACTCTGGAACTGCTGGAATTGGTTCTGACAGCTCTGGACACCATTCTTCTCTAACAGTTGTCTCTGCTCTCCTTAACTGATCAATGTAACATCTCTAGATGTCATCAGAAACAATCTCCGCAGCACATGGGAGTAGTTCAGTTCTGTCCTTAATCTTTACAAATACCCACTTTAGATCACCTCTGTAGTTACTCACTAGGACTTTTTGTCCAGGTGGGAAACTTTGAACCTCCTTGTTTGAGAAGTCCTCAATTTCCCTCCGCTGTTTGTTCTGTATATTCCTTTTGAGATTGGTTTTGAGAAGATCTAAGTCTGAACGCAAAAGACAACTCAAGAACAGCACAGCTAGTGAGTGGTTGATTGTGGAGTGCACTGCATTGTGATAAACAAGGAGGTAATTGGCGAGCTTCTGATTCAGTGTCAGTGCAGAGTGTTCTCCTAATGTTGCTCACCGTGCTTTCTTTAGACCCTGAACAAATCTTTTGACCAAGCCATTTGTAGCTGGGTGGTACGGTGCAGATTTAATTTGTCATATCCTATCAATTTTCAGGAATGACTGAAAATGCCTGCAGCACATGGTGGTCCATTGGCACTAGTAAGTGTTCTGAAAAAGCAGTCCATAAGAAGAGGCTTCTCAGCAAATCAGCCATGTGTGAGGCTAGAATGCAAACTATGGGAACACTTCCGGCCACTCTGTAGCTCCATCGACGATTACCAAGAAATTTGTGCCCATGAATGGTCCAGCAGAATCTTCATGAATCCACATCCAGGACAATGCAGGACATGCAGGCCAATGTTAGCGTTCATTTCAAGAGATCTAGAATACAAGATCAGAGATGTGATACTGAAGATTTATAAGGCACTGGTAAGGCCTCACCTTGAGTATTGTAAACAGTTTTGGGCTCCTCATCTAAGAAAAGATGTGCTGGCACTGGAGAGGATTCAGAGGAGGTACACAAGGATGATTCCAGGAATGAAAGGGTTATCATATGAGGAATGTTTGATAGCTCTGGGTCTATACTTGCTGGAATTTAGAAGGATGACGGGGGATCTCATGAAACATTTTGAATATTGAAAGTCCTGGACAGAGTAGATGTAGAAAGGATATTTTTCATGATGGGGGAACGGAGGACAAGAGGGCACAACCTCAGGATAGAGGTGCATCCATTTAAAAGGGAGATGCAGAGAAATTTCTTTCGCCAGAGGGTGGTGAATTTATGGAATTTATTACCACAGGCAGCTGTGGAGGCTACACTGTTGGGTGTATTTAAGGCAGAGCTTAAAAGGTTCTTGACTGGATCCAGCATCATAGTTCATGGGAAGAAGGTGGGGGAGTGGGGCTGACGAGGGGAAAAAGGATCAGCCATGATTGAATGGCTGAGCAGACTCAATAGGCAAAATGGCCTAATTCTGCTCCTGTCTTATGGTTTAATATTCCCAGAAATGGAACGGTGCTGCGGTTAGCATCTTCTGGATATGTTGGCACCCCGAACAGTGCATAACAAGCTGCTCAATCTGCAGATCTATCCCAGACCACTAGACAAAGCTTCCATCTAATACTTTCATTTTGACCATGCCTTAACGACTGGCATGCAGCTCCATTGACACTTTTGCTCACAAAGACTTATGAGATGGTACAACAACTCTCAATCCCCACATAAGACAACCCCCATCAAGGACAAGTTCATCCCATGGCTGTTAATAATGGGGTACTGGAATTTCTGCTGCACCTTCCAGCCGTTTTGGATGGTCATGTGGACTGAGGAGATGGTGAGGTCTTTTCTGATTTCCCTTTGGATCATCTCTGTCATAAAAGGGAGACGTTCAATTTGCATTAGGAAGAATACATCAAGAGGATTGTCCTCTTTTGTAAATGTTTCAGGTATTTCCTTTTCCAAGAGCAAATGGGACAATCCATCAGTATTTCCATGAGCAGTGGTCCTTTTAAATTTAAGGAACGGAGCCCATCTTTGTGTTCATGCTGTTAGTGGAGCACCCCTCTGTGGATTGAAAATGGACACTAAGGGTTGATGGTCAGTCATGCGGGCAAACTCTCTCTCATATAAGTACTGTTTGAAATGTTTTAAACCCCAAACTAGACTCAAGGCCTCTCTACAATCTGTCTGTAATTTTCTTCTGCGGCGGTAAGGGAATATGATGTAAAAGCTACGAGGCATTCGCTTCCATTACTCCTGTCACATTCATCTGACATGAAAGCATCTATACCATAAGGCATGTCACAGACAAGCTTCACTAGATGATGTGAGCACTGTGTCTGACGCCACCAGCCTTTTGGAAAGCCACCTCACACTGCTTTGTCCATTGCCATTTCTTCCTGATCTGTAGTAATGAGTTCGAGGGCTGGAGCACTGTACCTAGGTTTGGCAGGACCCTGTTGTAGTAATTGACAAATCCTAAAAAGATCCACAACTATGACACATTCTTTGGCTTTGGGACATCCACTACTGCTTTATTTTTGTCAGCACTCTTGTATAATCCTGTGCATCAATGGTGTGGCTATAGTAAGTGACGCATGGTTTAAAGAATTCATACTTGTGATCTGAGCCCATAGTCTTCTAATCTTTTTAACACTGTATTTATATTTTATAGACAATAGACAATAGGTGCAGGAGTAGGCCATTCGGCCTTTCGAGCCAGCACCGCCATTCACTGTGATCATGGCTGATCATCCACAATCAGTATCCAGTTCCTGCCTTATCCCCATAACCTCTGATTCCACTATCTTTAAGAGCTCTATCCATCTCTTTCTTGAAAACATCCAGAGACTTGGCCTCCACTGCCTTCTGGGACAGAGCATTCCACTTATCCACCACTCTCTGGGTGAAAAAGTTTTTCCTCAACTCCGTTCTAAACAGCCTATCCCTTATTAACATAGAAACATAGAAACATAGAAAATAGGTGCAGGAGTAGGCCATTCGGCCCTTCGAGCCTGCACCGCCATTTATTATGATCATGGCTGATCATCCAACTCAGAACCCAGCCTTCCCTCCATACCCCCTGACCCCTGTAGCCACAAGGGCCATATCTAACTTCCTTTTAAACATAGCTAATGAACTGGCCTCAACAGTTTGCTGTGGCAGAGAATTCCACAGATTCACCACTCTCTGTGTGAAGAAGTTTTTCCTAACCTCGGTCCTAAAAGGCTTCCCCTCTATCCTCAAACTGTGACCCCTCGTTCTAGACCTCCCCAACATCGGGAACAATCTTCCTGCATCTAGCCTGTCCAATCCCTTTAGGATCTTATACGTTTCAATCAGATCCCCCCTCAATCTTCTAAATTCCAACGAGTACAAGCCCAGTTCATCCAGTCTTTCTTCATATGAAAGACCTGCCATCCCAGGAATCAATCTGGTGAACCTTCTTTGTACTCCCTCTATGGCAAAGATGTCTTTCCTCAGATTAGGGGACCAAAACTGCACACAATACTCCAGGTGTGGTCTCACCAAGGCCTTGTACAACTGCAGTAGTACCTCCCTGCTCCTGTACTCGAATCCTCTCGCTATAAATGCCAGCATACCGTTCGCCTTTTTCACCGCCTGCTGTACCTGCATGCCCACTTTCAATGACTGGTGTATAATGACACCCAGGTCTCGTTGCACCTCCCCTTTTCCTAATCGGCCACCATTCAGATAATAATCTGTTTTCCTATTTTTGCCACCAAAGTGGATAACTTCACATTTATCCACATTAAATTGCATCTGCCATGAGTTTGCCCACTCACCCAACCTATCCAAGTCACCCTGCATCCTCTTAGCATCCTCCTCACTGCTAACACTGCCACCCAGCTTCGTGTCATCCGCAAACTTGGAGATGCTGCATTTAATTCCCTCATCCAAGTCATTAATATATATTGTAAACAACTGGGGTCCCAGCACTGAGCCTTGCGGTACCCCACTAGTCACCGCCTGCCATTCTGAAAAGGTCCCGTTTATTCCCACTCTTTGCTTCCTGTCTGCTAACCAATTCTCCACCCACACCAATACCTTACCCCCAATACCGTGTGCTTTAAGTTTGCACACTAATCTCCTATGTGGGACCTTGTCAAAAGCCTTTTGAAAATCCAAATATACCACATCCACTGGTTCTCCCCTATCCACTCTACTAGTTACATCCTCAAAAAATTCTATGAGATTCGTCAGACATGATTTTCCTTTCACAAATCCATGCTGACTTTGTCCGATCATTTCACCGCTTTCCAAATGTGCTGTTATCACATCCTTGATAACTGACTCCAGCAGTTTCCCCACCACCGACGTTAGGCTAACCGGCCTATAATTCCCCGGTTTCTCTCTCCCTCCTTTTTTAAAAAGTGGGGTTACATTAGCCACCCTCCAATCCTCAGGAACTAGTCCAGAATCTAACGAGTTTTGAAAAATTATCACTAATGCATCCACTATTTCTTGGGCCACTTCCTTAAGCACTCTGGGATGCAGACCATCTGGCCCTGGGGATTTATCTGCCTTCAATCCCTTCAATTTACCTAACACCACTTCCCTACTAACATGTATTTCGCTCAGTTCCTCCATCTCACTGGACCCTCTGTCCCTTACTATTTCTGGAAGATTATTTATGTCCTCCTTAGTGAAGACAGAACCAAAGTAATTATTCAATTGGTCTGCCATGTCCTTGCTCCCCATAATCAATTCACCTGTTTCTGTTTGCAGGGGACCTACATTTGTCTTTATCAGTCTTTTCCTTTTTACATATCTATAAAAGCTTTTACAGTCCGTTTTTATGTTCTCTGCCAGTTTTCTCTCATAATCTTTTTTCCCCTTCCTAATTAAGCCCTTTGTCCTCCTCTGCTGAACTCTGAATTTCTCCCAGTCCTCAGGTGAGCCACTTTCTCTGGCTAATTTGTATGCTACTTCTTTGGAATTGATACTATCCCTAATTTCTCTTGTCAGCCACGGGTGCACTACCTTCCTTGATTTATTCTTTTGCCAAACTGGGATGAACAATTGTTGTAGTTCATCCATGCAACCTTTAAATGCCTGCCATTGCATATCCACCGTCAATCCTTGAAGTGTCATTTGCCAGTCTATCTTAGCTAATTCATGTCTCATACCTTCAAAGTTACCCCTCTTTAAGTTCAGAACCTTTGTTTCTGAATTAACTACGTCACTCTCCATGTTAATGAAGAATTCCACCATATTATGGTCACTCTTACCCAAGGGGCCTCTCACGACAAGATCGCTAATTAACCCTTCCTCATTGCTCAAAACCCAGTCCAGAATAGCCTGCTCTCTAGTCGGTTCCTCGACATGTTGGTTCAAAAAACCATCCCGCATACATTCCAAGAAATCCTCTTCCTCAGCACCTTTACCAATTTGGTTCACCCAGTCTACATGTAGATTGAAGTCACCCATTATAACTGCTGTTCCTTTATTGCACACATTTCTAATTTCCTGTTTAATACCATCTCCGACCTCACTACTACTGTTAGGTGGCCTGTACACAACTCCCACCAGCGTCTTCTGCCCCTTAGTGTTACGCAGCTCTACCCATATCGATTCCACATCTTCCCGGCTTATGTCCTTCCTTTCTATTGCGTTAATCTCTTTTTTAACCAGCAACGCCACCCCACCTCCCCTTCCTTCGTGTCTATCCCTCCTGAATATTGAATATCCCTGAACGTTGAGCTCCCATCCCTGGTCACCCTGGAGCCATGTCTCTGTGATCCCAACTATATCATAATCATTAATAACAATCTGCACTTTCAATTCATCCACCTTATTACGAATGCTCCTTGCATTGACACATAAAGCCTTCAGGCACTCTTTTACAACTCTCTTAGCCCTTTTTAATGCTTGCCCTGGATTTGTCGGCCTGCCACTTTTACTTTTCCCCTTTGTACTTTTTGCTTCTACGCTCACTTTACACCCCTCTGTCTCTCTGCACTGGTTCCCATCCCTCTGTTGTGAACTAACCTCCTCACACCTAGCCGCTTTAATTTGATTCCCACCCCCCAACCATTCTAGTTTAAAGTCACCTCAGTAGCCCCCGCTAATCTCCCTGCCAGGATATTGGTCCCCCGAGGATTTAAGTGTAACCCGTCCTTTTTGTACAGGTCACACCTGCGCCAAAAGAGGTCCCAATGATCCAAAAACTTGAATCCCTGCCCCCTGCTCCAATCCCTCAGCCACGCATTTATCCTCCACCTCATCGCATTCCTACTCTCACTGTCGCGTGGCACAGGCAGTAATCCCGAGATTACTACCTTTGCGGTCCTTTTTCTCAACTCCCTTCCTAGCTCCCTATATTCTTCTTTCAGGACCTCATCCCTTTTCCTACCTATGTCATTGGTACCTATATGTACCAGGACCTCTGGCTCTTCACCCTCCCACTTCAGGATATCTTGGACACGATCAGAAATATCCCGGACCCTGGCACCAGGGAGGCAAACTACCATCCGAGTCTCTGGACTGCGTCCACAGAATCGCCTATCTGACCCCCTTACTATCGAGTCCCCTATCACAACTGCCCTCCTCTTCCTTGCCCTACCCTTCTGAGCTACAGGGCCAGACTCTGTGCCGGAGGCAGGGCCACTGTCGCTTCCCCCGGGTAAGCTGTCCCCCCCAACAGTACTCAAACAGGAGTACCTGTTGTTAAGGGGCACAGCCGCCGGGGTACTCCCCATCACCTTCCTTTTCCCCTTCCCCCTCCTAACCTTAAACTGTGGCCTCTGGTTCTGGACTCACCCATCAGTGGGAACATACTTCCTGCCTCCAGCATGTCCAATCCCTTAACAATCTTTCTATGTTTCAATCAGATCCCCTCTCATCCTTCTAAATTCCAGTGTATACAAGCCCAGTCACTCTAATCCTTCAACATATGACAGTCCCGTCATCCCGGGAATTAACCTTGTGAACCTACGCTGCACTCCCTCAATAGCAAGAATGTCCTTCCTCAAATTTGGAGACCAAAACTACACACAATACTCTAGGTGTGATCTCACCAGGGACCTGTACAGCTGCAGAAGGACCTCTTTGCTCCTATACTCAATTCCCCTTGTTATGAAGGCCAGCATGCCATTAGCTTTTTTCACTGCCTGCTGTACCTGCATGCTTGCTTTCAGTGACTGATGTAGAAGAACACCTAGATCTCGTTGTACTTCCCCTTTTCCTAACTTGACTCCATTTAGATAATAATCTGCCTTCCTGTTCTTACCACCAAAGTGGATAACCTCGCATTTATCCACATTAAACTGCATCTGCCATGCATCCACCCATTCACCCAGCCTGTCCAAGTCACCCTGCATTCCCATAACATCCTCCTCACATTTCACACTGCCACCCAGCTTTGTGTCATCAGCAAATTTGCTAATGTTACTTTTAATCCCTTCATCTAAATCATTAATGTATATTGTAAATAGCTGCGGTCCCAGCACCGAGCCTTGTGGTACCCCACTGGTCACAGCCTGCCATTCCGAAAGGGACCCATTAATCGCTACTCTTTGTTTCCTGTCAGCCAGCCAATTTTCAATCCATGTCAGTACTCTGCCCCCAATACCATGTGCCCTAATTTTGCCCACTAATCTCCTATGTGGGACCTTATCAAAGGCTTTCTGAAAGTCCAGGTACATTACTGCCACTGGCTTTCCCATGTCCATTTTCATAGTTACATCCTCAAAAAATTTCAGAAGATTAGTCAAGCACGATTTCCCCTTCGTAAATCCATGCTAACTCAGACTTATTCTGTTACTGCTATCCAAGTGTGTTGTAATTTCATCTTTTATAATTGACTCCAGCATTTTGGAGATGTTCCTATTCATCCTCACTGACAATAATGATGTAATCCAGGTAACACTGAGTGCCTGCACAGACTTGCAGTAACTGGCCCACAGCTTTTTGACAGAGTGTAGATGCAGATTCTGCTCCAAAACTAAGCCTGTTCTTCCATCTCCATCTGTAGGTAGGCCTCAGCTTAATTCACTTTGCTGAAGTGTTTCCCTCCAGGAAGGTTTGCAAAGATATCTTCTATCCTGGGCAAAAGGTATTGGTCTACTTCCAGTACTGGGTTGATGGTGACCTTAAAATCACCATAGATCCTGAGAAACCCATTCTTCTTGGCTACTGTGACCAGTGGTATTGCCAATGGGCTCCAGTTAACCTTAGAAAGGATTCCTTTAGCCTCCATGCAATCTAGCTCACTGACTAATTTATCCTGGATGGTTCAAGGAACCGAATGGGCTTTATAAAACGTGGGTGTGGTATTTCCATTTAACATTATTTTACACTTGATATGATTGAGTTTTCTAAAGCCATCTTTGAATTCTGCAGTGGCACCATCCAGTACCTTTCTTAATACGCTTTCAGTTGACTCCATTGTAGGGAACGTGGCATGCAAATGGTGGAGGGATCTCCAAACAAGTTGTAGCTGTTTCAGCCAGTCATGGGCCCACAATGCCCCTCCAACACCCCTCCTGTTTTTGACCACATACGAGCCCAAAGTGGCTTGTTGGTTGTTGGATTTCAGTGTTACAAATGTCAGTCCCACAGGAGTTATTTTTTCTCCTGTATAAGTTCTTAGTCAGATATCTGTAGGATTCAGTCCAGCATCATTGAAATGTCATTCAAACTGATTTTGTGGAATGACTGAAACAGCCAAGCCAGTGTCCATTTCTAATTTAATTAATTTCTTGTTTACTCCTGGTGTAAGCCTATTGCTTGTCTATTGTTAGCTTACACAATGTACAATCTTAAAGCTACTCGGTTCTATGTCACTCTCATCATTATCAGATTTTTCATCAACAACATGCAGATTAGTGCTCTGTATGAAACTGCTTGACTTTTTATCTTTTTCTCTTCTCTGTGAAGCCTATTTATTTTGTCTAAGTTGCATGCCATCTTGGTCAATGTCTCCCATCCACTACATAATGTACTGGTTGGGCACAGGAGTACATTCAGCCAGAGACTCATTCCACCGAGATGCAGCACAGAGGGTCATAGGAAGTCATTCCTGCCTGTGGCCATCAAACTTTACAACTCCTCCCTTGGAGGGTCAGACACCCTGTTCTGATAGGCTGGTCTTGGACTTATTTCATAATTTACTGGCATAATTTACATAGTACTATTTAACTATTTATGTTTCTATTACTATTTATTATTTATGGTGCAACTGTAACGAAAACCAATTTCCCCCTGGGATCAATAAAGTATGACTATGACTATTTTTGTCTGTCCGACATGCTCTTTGTATGTGTTCTACTTTGTAACATTTCTGCAAGTTTCGCCTTTAAACTTGCAATGGCCTGATGTATGTGAAGTTCTGCCAGAGCAGTAACACAATTTTTTCGGCCAGGTAGACTTCTACTTAAATGTTTCAGTTTTATTCATGCTCACTTTCATTCCTGACTGCAATTCTGTATTGATACCATTATTTCAACCACTCTTTTAGATGTAAGCTGTGCTTCAGTTAGAAGCCATTTTTAACTGATTTCTTGGAAAATTCCACAAACCAAATGATCTCTCAGTGCATCAGTAAGCCCATCATTGAACTGTCAATGTTCATTCGATCTCTTCAATTCAGCCACGTAGGCTGAAATGGATTTCCCTTCCTTTTGATTCCATAAGACCGCAGGAGCAGAATTAGTCCATTCAGCCCATCGATTCTGTTCTGCCATTCCAACAGGGCTGGTCCCAGATCCCACTCAACCTCATACACCTGCCTTCTCGCCATGTCCTTTGATGCCCTGACCAATCAGGAAACTATCAACTTCCACCTCAAATATATGCATGGAGTTGGCCTCCAACGTAGTCTGTGGGACAGCATTCCACAGAATCATTATTTTCTGGCCAAAAAAAAAATCATCCTTACCTCCTGTTCTAAAAGACGTCCCTCAATTCTGAGGCTGTATCCCCTAGTTCTGGATTCCCCCATTAGAGGAAGCATCCTCTCCACATCCACCTTATCTCGTCATTTCAACATTCATTAGGTTTCAATGAGATTCCACCCCCCCCCCCGCATTCTTCTAAATTCCAGTCAGTACAGGCCCAAAGCTGCCAAATGATCCTCATATGTTAACCCCTTCATTCCTGGAATCATCCTTGTGTGCCTCCTTTGGACTCTTTCCGATGACAATGCACCCTCTCCGAGATATGGAGCCCAGAACAGTTGGCAATACACCAAGTGTGGCGTGGCTAGCATCTTATAAAGCCTCAGCATTATCTCCTTGCTTTTATATTCTATTCCTCTTGAAATAAATACCAGCATTGCATTTGCCTTCTTTACCACAGGCTCAAACTGTAGATTAACCTTCTGGGAATGTTGCACAAGGACATATCTAAAAGACGCTTGTTACTTCCTCGAAGAATTCTAACACATTTGTCAGGCAAGATTTCGCTTTACAGAAACTGTGCTGACTTTGACATATTTTATCATTAGTCTCCAAGTATGTTGAAACCTCATCCTTAATAATAGACCCCAACCACTGAGGTTAGGCTAACTGGCCTATAATTTCCTTTCTTTAGGTTCCTCCCGTCTTAACAAGTGGAGTGACATTTGCAATCTTCCAGTCCTCCAGGACCATGCCAGAATCAAGTGATCACGACCAGTGCATCTGTTATCTCTTCCGCAATCTCTCTCAAGACTCTGGGACGTAGCTCATCTGGTCCAGGTGACTTATCCACTTTAAGACCTTTGAGTTTCCTTTGTAATAGCAATGACACTCACTCCTGCTCCCTGACATTCATGGACCTCTAGCACACCGCTAATGTCTTACACATTGAAGACCCATGCAAAGTACCTATTAAATTCATCTGCCATTTCTTTGACCCCCTTACTACCTTACTTATGAAACCTAAAGCATCCTGCAATCCACAATGGCTTCAGTTCTAAATGTTCCTGCATTACTTCCATGATATCAGCAAAACTCAGTTTGGCTGGTTTGGTTGAAGCAGTTAAACATGTAACCAAACCATATGCCTTTAAATCTAATGCACTCTGCAAAATTGGCACTCGTTTCTCATCTGCTATTCCACTTGTTTTAAAATGCTGCTCGATGTGTTACATATACAATATCCAATTATCTGATGTGTAATCGAACGTGTCAATTTTTCCAATAGAAGCAGCCATTTCTGCTCTCGTTTATGATTAATATCACCGTGTACTCACTATTTATGAACCTGTAAATTTGTTTTCTGCCTTTTTTTTAAACTCAATTATCTTTCCTTTAGTGAAGAAAACATATTGCTCCAAAGACAAAAATAAGAGCTGTGCTTTTTTTTTTAACTCAACTATTTCTCGCTCTGCTTTTTTTTAACTCAAGTGTCTCATTCTGTTTCAACAGGTAGGTAGCCAACTCAGGTTCATTTAAAACTTTCTTGTTGCCACTGTTATGTTTTGTAATTCCAAAACATAAAACTAATTGAAAGAGAAACAAGGAAGTCCAAGAGATTCGTGTACACTTTGTACTTACTTTTGGCAAGGCACGTTCTTATGACATGGTGGCATAATGACGTATACCATTCACATACTTTTGCATTTAGAAACATAGAAACATAGAAAACATGCTGCACAATACAGGCCCTTCGGCCACAAAGTTGTGCCGAACATGTCCCTACCTTAGAAATTACTAGGCTTACCTGTAGCCCTCTATTTTACTAAGCTCCATGTACCTATCTAAATGTCTCTTAAAAGACCCTATCGTATCCGCCTCCACCACCATTGCCGGCAGCCCATTCCATGCACTCACCACTCTGAGTAAAAAACTTACCCCTGACATCTCCTCTGTACCTACTCCCCAGCACCTTAAACCTGTGTCCTCTTGTGGCAACCATTTCAGCCCTGGGAAAATGCCTCTGTCTATCTACACCATCATGCCTCTCATCATCTTATACACCTCTATCAGGTCATCGCTCATCCTCCGTCGCTCCAAGGAGAAAAGGCCGAGTTCACTCAACCTGTTCACATAAGGCAAGTTCCCAATCCAGGCAACATCCTTGTAAATCTCCTCTGCACCCTTTCTATAGCTTCCACATCCTTCCTGGAGTGAGGCGACCAGAACTGAGCACATACTCCAAATGTATTTAATCCATAATGAATTAAATAAACAACAAAGAATGCTTAATCAAACAATATATTTACAATATTACTGAATTAATTGAAACATTAAATACACAGTATAGACCTGCAATTCTTGAAGATCTTAATGTCCAGTATTGACCTGTGATTGTAAAAAAGACATTAATAAAAAAACATCTTTAGTTGGCCCCAGAAAGGTGTTTACATCTGAGCACGCTGCCATCTCACCCAAACCATGTGATTTTTTTTATCCCCAGTCCCTCCAACAAATTTTCTTACAATGATCTTAAAGTCGTGCCTTCTTGTGTTCAGCATGGCTGCAATGGAAAAAAGGCACGGGCTGTCCAGTCATTCTCTGCCTCAAATCATGTATATATGACAGCAAACTTGACTTTGACTTTGACTTTGACTTTCTTACCTATTTGTTCTTTGTATCTCTTGGACCAAGACTTCCTACCTAATACAGTGTTAATTTCTGGATTATGATAATTATATTAACAACTTATTAAATACAGTATATTGAAATAATTTATCATTATTTTATGTTTTACTTTCTGTGTGTATACACCATTGTCCTTTTAACACTGCAATATAAAAATATCACTCTAACTTTGAACTGTGTGTTGCTTATTAGAGGATAACAACTGCTTGCAAGAATCAGAATCAGATTTAATATCATTGGCATATGTTGTGAAATTTGTTGCTTTGCAGCAGCAGTACATATTGCAAGGTAGTGTGGCTTGCTGGATGTCCATCATGTCCAACGATAACAGGAAACCTGTGTGGGAGAGTTTTTAAAGTGGAAAAGCCATTGCACTAGGTCAGTTCCACTCTCTCAACGTCAGAAGTCCAGGTCCAGTGGTACAATTAAGCGTCACAAACTGGGGTCTTCCTTGGTTGTTGTGAATGACAATGACATCTTCTGTGCCTTATCATGCCCTTTCCTCTCCATGGAGCAATACAATAACCTCCTGGCCATTTAGTCTCACTGTGGATCTCATCTGTCCAGTTCACCAGAGCAGACTTCGCATGCTGGTACAGATATGTCCCTATCTCACCCGGGTATCACAGACATGTCCCTATCTCACACGAGTCTGAGGCCACCAGCTACCCTCACCTAGATTATGCCATCAATAGAAGCTTGTAACAGGGTCTGGCCACAGTTGAATGCCAACAGCTATTTGGAGACACAAGTGAGAGCCAAATGTCTGTTGGGGACCAAAGGTGAGTGAGAAATACATAATAATAAAATAATAAATTGCAATAAGAAGTTTCTACAATTTTTTTTAAAGTAAGGCGGTGAAAGAGGGAAAAATGCTAGGGTAATGTTCTTGGGTTGATTGTCCATTCGGAAATCTAATGGTGGAGGGGACGAAGGAAAAAGGCAGTTGGATCTTAGCACTTCCACTTTGGAGTGTTTGGTAGCGGTGCCTTGGTATGATCAATATGATCAAGTGCAAGATATTGTTGCATTTTAATATTGAAAAATGCATTGAAGTCTGGAAACTGTTTATTGTGACACAGCATTTGCAGCACAGTTCAGATCATGAGTTCCACACAACCGTTTCAAGTGTTTTGAGTCTGATGTTTCTGGGTAACACTGTCAAACACAAAAAGAAAGTAAGAATTGGATCCATCTATATCTATATATGAAGTGAATCTACTTCACAAGATGGAAAAAGTGTTCCTGACGTCCTGGCCGCGAAAGAATAAATTGCAATTAAAAGGAACATCTGCTGGCTGTGCAGTGCTCTTTTCCCATTGTATTCTGCAACAAGATACCTCATTATGATCTTGCAGGTTCTCTTCAGTGATTAAACTTTATTCAACATTGCTATTGTTTTACTTTGCTCTTTAGGGATGGCACGATAGTGTAGTGATCAGTGTTATACTACTGCAACACCAGCGACCTGTATTCAATTCCACCACTGTTTATCAGGAGTTTGCATGTTTTCACCATGACCACATGTGTTTCTCTCACATTCCAAAATCTTATGGGTTTGCAAATTAGTCACATGGGCAAGTTGGTAACTGGGCAGCATAAGGTCATTTTTCTGGAAGGGCCTGTAACCATGCTGTATATCTAACAAAATAAATACAAATAAACACAACACCTCAGTTTGCTATGCAATGATTTGACCTGCAGAAGCAATATGCACGTCAAGCTTTTCACTGTATCTTGGTACATGAGACAGTAATAAACCAGTATCAATACCAGCACCAATAACCATTTACACCCAGTGACCACCTTATTAGGTATACCCGTACACCTGCTGTTTAATCAAATATTTCATTAGCCAATCATGTGGCAGGAAATCAAATCGTAAAAGCATGCAGATATGGTCAAGGGATTCAGTTGGTGTTCGGACCAAACATCAGAATGGGGAAACATAGAAACATAGAAAACATACAGCACAGTATAGGCCCTTTGGCCACCAAAGCTGTGCCGAACATGTCCCCACCTTAGTACAACCCAGGCTTACCCATAGCCCTCTATTTTCCTAAGCTCCATGTACCTATCCAAAAGTCTCTTAAAAGACCCTATCGTTTCCGCCTCCACTACCGTTGCCAGCAGACCAATCCATGCACTCACCACTCTCTGTGTAAGAAACTTACCCCTGACATGATCCTCTGTACCTCCTTCCAAGCACCTTAAAATTATGCCCTCTTGTCGCAGCCCTTTCAGCCCTGGGGAAAAGCCTCTGACTATCCACATGATCAATGCCTCTCATTATCTTGCACGCCTCTATCAAGTCAGCTCTCATCCTCCGTCGCTCCAAAGAGAAAAGGTCGAGTTCACTCAACCTATTCTCATAAGGCATGCTCCCCAATCCAGGTAACATCCTTGTAAATCTCCTCTGCACCCTTTCTACAGTTTCCACATCTTTCCTATATTGAGGCGAACAGAAGTACTCCAAGTAGGGTCTGACCAGGGTCTCATATAGCTGCAACATTACCCCTCAGCTCTTAAACTCAATCCCATGCTTGATGAAGGCCAATGCACCGTATGCCTTCTTAACCACAGAGTCAACCTGCGTAGCAGCTTTGAGTGTCTTATGGACTTGGACCCCAAAATCCCTCTGATCCTCCACACTGCCAAGAGTTTTACCATTAATGCTATATTCTGCCATCATATTTGACCCACCAAGATGAACCACCTTACACTTATCTGGGTCGAACTCCATCTGCCACTTCTCAGCCCAGTTTTGCATCCTATCAATGTCCCGTTGTAACCTCTGACAGCCCTCCACACTATCCACAGCACCCCCAACCTTTGTGTCATCAGCAAATTTACTAACTCATCCCTCCACTTCCTCATCCAGGTCATTTATGAAAATCATGAAGAGTAGGGGTCCCAGAACAGATCCCTGAGGCACACCACTGGTCACTGGCCTCAATGTAGAATATGACCCATCTACAGCCACACTTTGCCTTCTGTGGACAAGCCAGTTCTGGATCCACAAAGCAAGGTCCCCTTGGATCCCATGCGTCCTTACTTTCTTAGTAAGCCTTGCATGGGGTACCTTATCAAATGCCTTTCTAGAATCCATATGCACTACATCTATGGCTCTACCTTCATCAATGTGTTTAGTCAGAACCTCAAAAAAATTCATTCAGGCTCATAAGGCACGACCTGCCTTTGACAAAGCCATGCTGACTATTCCTAATCATATTATGCTTCTCCAAATGTTCATAAATCCTGCCTTTCAGGATCTTCTCCATCAACTTACCAACCACTGAATTAAGACTCACTGGTCTATAATTTCCTAGGATATCTCTACTCTCTTTCTTGAATAAGGGAACAATGTCCACAACCCTCCAATCCTCCAGAACCTCTCCCGTCCTCATTGATGATGCAAAGATCATTGCCAGAGGCTCAGCAATCTCCTCCCTCGCTTCCCACAGTAGCCTGGGGTACATCCCATCTGGTCCTAATGACTTATCCAACTTGATGCTTTCCAAAAGCTCCAGCATATCCTCTTTCTTAATATCTACATTCTCAAGCTTTTCAGTCCACTGTAAGATCCCTACAATTGCCAAGATCCTTTTCTGTAGTGAATACTGAAGCAAATGAAGAAATGTGATTTAGGTGACTTTGATTGTGGAATGATTGTTGGTGCCAGATGGGGTAGTTTGAGAATCTCAGAAACTGCTGATCTCCTGGGATTTTCACACACAGTAGTCTCTAGAGTTTATAGAGAACGATGCAAAAAATAAAAAAAAACACATCCATGGATTTGGCAGTTCTGTGGATGAAAATGCCTTGTTAATGAGAGAGGTCAGAGGAGAATGGCCAGACTGGTTCAAACAGACAGGAAAGTGACAGTAACTCAGATAATGACACATTACAACAGTGGTGTGCAGAAGAGCATCTCTGAATATACAATATGTCGAACCTTGAAGTGGGTTGGTTCCAGCAGTGGAAGATCATGAACGTACACTCAGTGGACATTACACCAAATAAAGTGGCCCCTCAGTGTACTTCAAAGAGGCCTTTCTGTACTAAACTCACACCTTCGTTGAAAACGTTTAGGTGAGAGACACTGAAATAAAGGTAATTTTAATAAGCAGAGAAGGTGATGAACAGAACAAGGAGTATATTTGTGAGAGGTAAGGCCAAGGTTATTAAGGAGGACAAATGGGTTTAACGGGGGTGGGGAGTTAGAGGATAATTACTCATCTTTGTCACTGTTAGTGTCCCATATATCTAACCTGTCAAATGCTTCTGATGATGCCTGGAGATGGGAAAAGAGCTTTCTTTTTCATAATCTGGATTACCATTCTTTATTCAAAATCAAATAACAAAAAGTATGTTGGAAAATTTTAGATCCTGTGAAAAGTAAGGTCTAAACAGGAATAGTTTTTTTTTAAATAATTTAACCTTCCATCATCTCTTGCTTCTGTTAATATATATTTATTTATATTTTTTAATTGAGATACAGTGCTGAAAAAATCCTTCTGGCCCCTTGAGTTGCGCCGCCCAGCAATCCCTCAATTTAATCCTAGCATAATCATGAGACAATTTACAATGACCAATTAACCTTATAACTAGTATGTCTTTAGACTCGGAGGAGACTGAAGCACCCAGAGGAAATCCAGATGGTTTCATGAATTCCTTACAGATAGTGGTGCGAATTGAACCTGGGTCGCTGATAATCCAAAGTGTTGTACTAACCACTATGCTACCATGCCGCCCTATATAAAAATCAATCCATCTCTGTTATGTTAACATGGGAGTTAGGTGCTAAGTCAAAGGGCAGAATATCCAGGGTTGTGATGTCAGGAATGGTACCCATGCCACTTGCTAGTGAGGCCAGAACTAGCAAGATTATACAGTTTAATACATGGTTAAGAAGTTGGTGTTGTCATAAGGGGACATTGGGAGCGGACCCAAATGCAAGACTCAGACACTGAAGTACTAGGAACTGGATTTGGTGTGTCAAGAAAGCAAGGGAAGTGGGGAATAAAGGAGGCTGGACATTGACACAGGCCCTGGACAGGACTAGGATGCAGGTCCTGGGCTAGGACACGGACAAGAAACACGGAACCCAGACAAGGAACTAGAAACAAGGAGCCTGGACCAGGGACACGGCACTCTGGAACTAGAGCCTGGACAAGGACCCAGAACCTGGGACTTGGTTGGGACTAGAAACCTGCGTCTTGACTCGGAACCGGAATCCAAGTTTAGGCTAGGACAAGACATGGCTACAAGACAGGACGTGAGACTCCTGGACAGGACGAGGGAATCCAGCATCTGATGAGGGATCTCCAGCACAGGGCTGGGCGAGGTACTCCTGGGCTGGGCAAGGCAAATAGACAGGAAGAGAACACAAAGCCTTGACTTGGTCTTGGGAGACAGGAACCTCGGAGCCTTGGATTTGGAATTCAGGAACAATGAACACAGAGCCTGGACACCTCCTTGGGAGCAGGACATAGGGCCAGGACTCATACACAGCACACAGAGCCAGGACCCCCTCCTTGGGAACAGGACCAAGGGCCAGGGCTCTTTCTATACACAGTACACTGAACATGAATAGACAGTTCTCCACTCAGGGTAGCGGCAAACAGCCAGATCTACCCAGCAGAGGTGAGGACACAAAAAGACAGTTCCCAACACAAGGTAGCGGCAACCAGCCAGACCAACCTAGTGAAGGCGAGGACACAAAGAGACAATTCCAAACAACGACAGACTGTTCCTTATCTTGACAGAGCAAGGACCAGGTCTTGCTCCGGCAGTTGAACTTGACAGCGTTACAGGCGAGGACGCAGGCGAAGGCTGCAGAAGGGAATGGAAGGGAACAGTTCAGCAAATGAAGCTGAATCCAGGAGCTATTTATGTAGCCAGCCCAAAATGAGAATCAGGTGCCTCAATTGAGGCACCCCAACAGAACAAAGGAAAACTGGAAAACTTGGAATAAGGAATGATGGACCGGACCATGAACATGAATGCGGACTTCACGGACCAGACCATGACAGGTGTAAGAGGGAGCCATAAGATTTTTGGATCATTGGGCTCTCTTCCAGGGGACCATTTGCACCTGAACTGGAAGGGGACTAATATCCCAGAGGGAAGATTTGTTAATGCTGCACAGTTCAATTGCAGGGGGATGGAAACCAAAGTGCCAGAACTACTAGTGGAGATGTTGCAGAGGCAGATGTTGATAAGACTTCAGACAAACTTAGGAATCAAATGGTGTGACTGGTCTCCTGAGCTGTGCATAGTTCAATGTAAGAAAGGTGGATAATAGTGCTGAAGGTGTGGTAGCTGGTTTAGAAACAGAGGCAATGTGTAGTGAGAAGAGGTTTTTGAAAGGGCAAAATTGCAGTCAACAGGATGAACTGCAATGTAGATGATGGACAAAATCGAAAAGGTGAATACAGGACTGAAGGTGTTATATTTGGATGTTCACAGTATACGGAATATACTGTTGAGGAGGGATGTTCACAGTATACGGAATATACTGTTGAGGAGGGATGTTCACAGTATACGGAATATACTGTTGAGGAGGGAGGAGAAGATGGCGACGCGACACAGCGCGCGTGGCCGTTCCAAATGAATATCGCATGTGTAACTAGGGGGCCGTGCACAATCCGGATTTGATGGAGACAGCCGTGAGAAGCGCAGAGGAACACCTGGAGTAACTTCTGAAATGCCCGCTTCGCTGCCGCTGCTACTGTGCGATCAAGAATCTCCAGAGGAGAAGGCCCCGAATCCTCGGCTTTGCCTATTGCCTGTTGCCGGGGCTGGGGTCGAAGCGCTCGGCAGAGGTGGTGCTCAGTGCTCAGTGCTCAGTGTCAGAGAGCTGGTCGGAGTCTCAGAGTTCTCAGACGGACTTGGAGTCAGGCTGTGGTCGGATGTTTCCAGGATGCTGCATCGGCAAGTTGGCGGCGCTGGAGGTTCACCGTCTGCGTGAGATGATGGGACTTTCGAGAGACTTTGAGACTTTTACAGTGCCCATGGTCTGTTCTTATCAAATTATGGTATTGCTTTGCACTGTTGTAACTATATGTTATAATTATGTGGTTTTTGTTAGTTTTTAAGTCGGTTTGTCATGTGTTTTTGTGATATCATTCTGGAGAAACATTGTATTATTTCTTAAAGCATGCATTACTAAATGACAATTAAAGAGGACTGCATGTCCTCATAATCTAATGTAGATAAACTTGCAGCACAGTTGCTGATTGGCTAGTATAATATGTAGGCATCACTGAATCATGGCTGAGAGCTTATAGCTCTTATAGTATGTCCAAAGATACAGGGATTGTATCTTAAGGATAGACAGGAAGGCAGAGGGGGCAGCATTGCCCTGTCGGTAAAAAATGAAATCAAATCATTAGAAAGAGGTGACATCGGGGTCAGAAGGTGTTGAATCATTGTGGATAGAGCTACGGAACTGCAAAAGTAAAAAGACTCCAATGGAAGTTGTATACAGACCCCCAAATGGAAGTAAGGATGTGGCCTACAAATTACAAATGGAAATAGAAAATGCATTCCAAAAGGGCAATGTTACAATAGTCATGGGGGTCTTCAATATGCAGATAGATTGGAAAATCCAGTTGGTGCTGGAGTACAGTTGGGGAAATTTCTTGAGTGACTCCAAGGTGGTTTTCCAGAACAACTCGTGGTTGACCCCATCAGGGGATCTGCTATTCTGGATTGGGTGTTGTGCAATGAAACAGAATTGATTCAAGAGCTTAAGGTAACAGAACTTTTTGGGAAAGTGATCATAATATGATCAAATTCACTCTGAAGTTTGAGATGGAGAAGCTAAAGTCAAGTATATCAGTATTACAGTGGAGTAAAGGGAATTACATTGCCATGAGAGAGGAGTTGGTCAGAATTGATTGGAAAAGTACAGTGGCAGGAATCATGGCAGAGCAGCATCGGCTGGAATTTCTGGAAGCAACTCAGAAGGCACAGGACATATATAGAGTACATCACAAAGAGGAAGAAGTATTCTAAAGGAAAGATGATACAACCGTGGCTAACAAGAGAAGTCAAAACCAACGTAAAAGCCAAAGAGAGGGCATAATACAGAACAACGATCAATGAGAGCTTAGAGGATTGGGAAGCTTTTAAAAACCAACAGAAGGCAACTAAAGTGTCAATAAGAAGGTAAAGATGGAATACGAAAGTAAGCTAGCCAATTCTATTAAAGAGGATACCAAAAGTTTCTTCAGATACATAAAGTGTAAAAGAGAGGTGAGAGTGGATATCAGACAGCTGGAAAATGATGCTGGAGAGGTAGTAATGGGGGAAAAAGAAATAGCTGACAAACTAAATAAATATTCTGCATCAGTCTACACAATGGACGACACTAGCAGTATGATGGAAGCTCCAGCTGTCAGGGGTCATGAAGTGTGTGAATTTACCATAATCAGAGAGAAAGCTCTTGGGAAACAGAGAGGCCTGAAGGTGGATAAATCACCTGGACCAGATGGTGTACAACAAAAGGTGGGTGAAGAGAGCATGGAGGTACTAGAAATGATCTTCAAGAATCTCTTGATTCTGGAATGGATTTGGGACAAAAGAAAACTGCCAATGTCACTCCACTCTTTAAGAAGGGAGAGAGGCAGAAGAAAGGAAACTATAAGCCAGTTAATCTGAACTCAGTGGTTGGGAAGATGTTGGAGTTGATTATTAAGGATGAGGTCTCAACGTACTTGAGGCACATGACAAAATAGATTGTAGTCAGCATGGTTTCCTCAAGGACTTCCTCAAAGATTCTAACATGGATAAAGCAGTGGCTGACTGGCAGCGGGTAAAGAGTGTGAATAAAGACAGCCTTTTCTGACTGGTGTCTGGTGACTAATAGTGTTCCACAGGGGTCTGTGTTGGGACCGATTATTTTTACAGTATATTATATGCCAATGATTTGGATGATGGAGTTGATGGCTTAGCTGCAAAGTTTGTATTTGATATGAAGATAGGTGGAGGCTCAGGTGAATGTGAGGAAGTGGAGAGGTTACAGAAGGACTTAGATTAGGAGAATGAGCAAAGAAATAGCCAATGGAATATAGTGTCAGGAAGTGTGTGGTCATGCACTTTGGTAGAAGAAACGAAAGGGTTGACTATTTTCTAAATGGAGGGAAAATACAAAAAAACTGAGGTGCAAAGGGACTTGGGAGTCCTTGTGCAAAATTCCCTAAAGGTTAATTTGCAGGTTGAGTCTGGTGAGGAAGCCAAATGCAATGTGAGCATTCATTTCAAGAGGACTAGAATATAAAAGCAAGGAAGTAATGTTGAAACTTTATAAAGCACTGATGAGACCTCATTTGGAGTATTGTGAGCAGTTTTATGCCCCTTATCTTGGAAAGGATGTGCTGAAACTAGAGAGGGCTCAAAGGAGGTTTATGCAAATAATTCCAGGATTGAATGGCTTGCCATGTAAAGAGTGTTTGATGTCTCTGGGCCTTGTTTTCAGAAGAATGAAGGGTGACCTCATTAAATCCTATTGAATGGTGAAAGGCCTTGACAGAGTGGAAGTGGAGAGGATGTTTCCTATGGTGAGAGAGTCTATGACCAAAGGACACTGCCTCAAAGAAGAGGGGCATCCTTTTAGAATGGAGATGAGGAGTAATTTCTTAAGCCAGAGAGTAGTGAATCTGTTGAATTCGTTCCCACCGGCAGCTATGGAGGCTAAGTCTTTATGTATATTTAAAGCAGAGTTTTGATTGGTCAGGGCATGAAGGGATATAGAAACATAGAAACATAGAAACATAGAAAATAGGTGCAGGAGTAGGCCATTCGGCCCTTCGAGCCTGCACCGCCATTTATTATGATCATGGCTGATCATCCAACTCAGAACCCAGCCTTCCCTCCATACCCCCTGACCCCTGTAGCCACAAGGGCCATATCTAACTCCCTCTTAAACATAGCCAATGAACTGGCCTCAACAGTTTGCTGCGGCAGAGAATTCCACAGATTCACCACTCTCTGTGTGAAGAAGTTTTTCCTAATCTCGGTCCTAAAAGGCTTCCCCTCTATCCTCAAACTGTGACCCCTCGTTCTGGACCTCCTCGTTCATCCAATTCCAAAGAGTCACCACTTTACTGAAGAAATATTTTCTGAACTCAGTCAGGAATAAGTGTTCATGGGATCTGGGCATTATTGGCAAATATGTCATTTAGAACATAAAACATAGGATAATACAGCAACAGAACAGGCCATTCGGCCTATAATGATGTGCCCAACTACTTAATCTAGTCATTAAACTCCCATCTAATCAGTTCTGCTACACATCATCCATATCCCTCCATTCTCTGCACATCCATGTGCCTACTCAAAAGCCTCTTAAACATAGCTATAGCCCCTGCATTGCATGTCTGCCATCCACTAATCTATGTATTCAAATTGCCTTGTTGGATTTTCCACTGAGAGCTGTTGGTGGATTTTTCCATTGATTAACTGTTGCCTGTTTATTGTCCTTAAGGATAATAAAGTCATGCAGTCACAGAGTCATACAGAACAGAAATAGACCATTCAGTCCAACTGTCCATGCTGAGCAGAATTCCTAACTAAGATAGTCCCGTTCACTCACGTTTGTGGCCCACAACATTTCCAGTCCATGCATCTGTCCAACTATCTTTTAAATGTTAAGACTATAAGATAACAGTGTATAGGAGCAGAATTAGGCCATTTGGCTCATCAAGTCTGCACTGCCATTTCACATTGGCTGACCCATTTCCCTATCAACCTCAATCTCCTACCTTCTCCCTATAACTCTTCATGCCCTGACTAACTAAAAATCTATCAACCTCTGCCTTAAACGTACCCAGTGTCTTGAGCTCCACTGCCACCTGTGGCAACAAATTCCACTGATTCACCACTCACTGGCTGCAGAAATTCCTTCTCATGTCCATACTAAATATACATCCCTCTATCCTGAGGCTATCTCCTCTGGTCCTAGACTCCGCCACCAACGGAAACATCCCCTTCACAATCACTCTTTCATGCCTTTCAGCATTTGATAGGTTTCAATGAGATCCCCCACATTCTTCTGAATTCTAGGGAGTGCAGGTCCATAGCCGTTAATCTGTCCTCATGTTGTATTTCTTTCATTCCCAGGATAATTCTTGTGAACCTCCTCTGCGTGATCTCCAAAGTCAGCACATTCTTCCTTTGATAACATAAATATAGTTGATCTACCTGCCTCAACCACTTCCTCTGGCACTTCATTTCAAAGAGTTACCAACCTCGAGTGAAAAAGTTGCCCCTCAGGTTCCTATTAAATCTCTTCCTTCTCACCTTAAACCTATGGCCTCTAAAATCTAGCTCTTGAGACCCCATGACTGGGAAAAAGACTGCATGCATAATCACCCTATTTGTGCCCTTCATGATTTTATACACATCCATAATATCACCCCTTATTCTCCTAAGTTTCATTGTAGAAAATCACAAACTGCTCAATCTCTTTCCAAAATTTAATCCCTGGAGTCCTGATTCATAAAGCTGTGACACATAAGAGTCTGGAGATGCTGTAAAACTGGAAAAAACAGGCACAAAATCTTCTGGAGAAACTCAGCAGACCAGGTAACATCTGTGGAGCACCATTGAGAACATATACAGGGAGCGCTGCCACAAGAAAACTGTATCCACCATCAAGGACTCCCACCACACAGGCCATGCTCTCTTCTTGCTGCTGACATTGGGCAGAAGGTACAGGAGTCTTACGTCCCACATCAGAACATTGAGGGATAGTTATTACCCCTCAACCATCAAGCTCCTGAGCCGGTGTGAATAACTTTATTCATCTCAACTGGAAACTGATTCCACCACCGTTGGACTGGCTTTCAAGGATGATACAACTCATTTTCTCAGTATTATTGTTTTTGCTTATATTTTTATTTGCAGTTTGTCCTTTTTTTGCACATTGTTGTTCAGTCTTTGTGTATAGTTTTTCATTGACTCTGCAAGAAAATTAATCTCAAGGTAGTATATGATGATATATATGTACAATGACAATAATTCAAAATTCAAGACTCAAGGTTCCAGATTGTTTCATGTCATTTCCAATATACAAGTATAAAGGAGAATGAAATAACTATTATTCCCAATCTGAAGCAGCTCAAAAAAAGATAAAGAACACAATAATAAAAAAACACAATAAATATGCTTACATAAGATAGGTTATATACATAGATTGATTTCATGTTGGTAAAGTGATGCTAGCACAGGAGTGCCTGTACATAATGTGACAGATAGGAAATGATAAAGTAGTGGTGGTATGGTATAGAGTGGTCTGGTGAGAGTTTGGAGGTGTTGGTGGGGCCGTTGCTCACCCTTATTGGTTGGGGAAAGTAACTGTGTTCGAGTCTGGTGCTTCCTGGCCTGAATGTTTGGAGTCAGTTGACATAGTGGTCTCAATGATCAGTGTAAAAGAGACAAAGGATAATCTTCCGTGTTTCCAGACAATATCACACTTGGAATGAATAGACACATGAGATTCTACAGATGCTGGAAATCCAGAGCAAACCACACAAAATACGGAAGGAACCCAGCAGGCCAGGCAAGATCTATGGAAATGCATAAACAGTCAATGTTTCAGGCTGACACCCTTCATCAGGAATGTCTCGGCCAGAAACGTTGTTTTCATATATGTTGCCTGACCTGCTGAGTTTATTGGAATTAGTGCATGCAAGAGCATGAATCCCAGGGTGGTGTATGTGATAATACTTTGTACTTTGATAATAAAAGTATCTATATATTTGTAATACTTTGATAATGGATTTACTTTGAACTTTGGAATTGTGTCGAATAGTTATGAAGAGAGTAACAGACTTACGAGGAGGTGTTGGCTTCTGATGTTTTTGATCTAAGGTTCCTTCAGAAGTTCAGGAAAAATGCACAAAACTTGTTGCTTCACAGTCGTTTTATTAAGTGATACTAGAACAAAGAAAATTGAAGGTGGAGAGTAATTAGTAGCAGAAGGGAAAGAAGAAGCAAATAAAGAAGAAAGATGGTGCAGTGACTCAGTTTGCTCTATCTACCTTGAAAACACAAAATAATCTGCAGATGCTGTTGTCAAAGGAACACTCACAATGCGCTGGAGGAACTCAGCAGGTCAGTCAGCATCAGTTGAAAAGATTAGTCAACGTTTCGGGCCGAAACCCTTCGTCAGGACTGAAGGAAGAACTTTGGGGAGGGTTTGAAGAATGCTGGTAGTTGGAAAAAACAGTAATTTGAAAGACAAAGGGGTGGGGGAGGGGAAGCAGGGAGGTGATTGGCAGGAGAACAATGCGCAGTAGTAGAAGGAGGCGGAACTATGAGGGAGGTGATGTGAAATAGGGATAGAGGAAGGGAGGGGGAGGGAATTACCGGAAGTTGGAGAATTCTATGTTCATACCAAGGGGCTGAAGACTACTTAGATGGTATATGAGGTGTCGCTCCTCCAACCTGAGTTTAGCCTCATCATGGCAGTAGAGGAGGCCATGTATGGACACATCTGAATGGGAATGGGAAGCAGAGTTGAAGTGGGTGGCTACCAGGAGATCCTGTCTGTTGTGGCGGACAGAGTGGAGGTGCTTGATGAAGCGGTCCCCAATCTGTGTTGGGTTTCACCGATGTAGAGGAGGCCGCACCGGGAGCATGGGATGCAATAGATGACCCCAACAGATTCGCAAGTGAAGTGTTGCCTCACCTGGAAGGACTGTTTGGGGCCCTGAATGGTGGCAAGAGAGGAGGTGTAGGGACAGGTGTAGCACTTACCCTCACAGGGATGAGTGCCGGGTGGGAGATCCGTAGGGATGGACGTGCAGATAAGTGAGTCGCGGAGGGATCGATCCCTGCAGAAAGCGGAGAGGGGTGGAGAGTGAAAGATGTGCTTAGTGGTTGGGTCCTGTTGAAGGTGGCGGAAGTTGCGGAGGATAATGTGCTGGATCTGGAGGCTGGTGGGGTGGTAGGTGAGGACAAGGGGAACTCTGTCCCTGTTGTGGTGGCGGGAGGATGAGGTGAGGGCCGAAGTGCGGGAAATGGAGGAGTTGCGGGTGAGGGCATCATAGATCACCGTAGAAGGGAAACCACGATCCTTAAAGAAAGAGGACATTTGAGATGTCCTGGAACGGAAAGCTTCATCCTGGGAGCAGATGCGGCGGAGACCGAGGAACTGGGAGGAACATGTGGGGGGGTGGGAAGAGGTATAGTCGAGATAGTTATGAGAGTCAGTGGGCTTGTAGAAGATGTCAGCAGACAGTCTGTCTCCGGAGATGGAGACCGAGACATCGAGAAAGGGGAGAGAAGTGTCAGAGATAGACCAAGTGAATTTGAGGGCTGGGTGGAAGTTTGAAGTTAAGTCAGTGACATTGACGAGCTCAGCATGGGTACAGGAAGCAGCACCAACTTCCAGTAATTCCATCCCCCTCCCTTCCTCTATCCCTATTTCACATTACCTCCCTCATAGTTCCGCCTCCTTCTACTACTGCGCATTGTTCTCCTGCCAATCACCTCCCTGCTTCCCCTCCCCCACCCCTTTGTCTTTCAAATTACTGTTTTTTTCAACTACCAGCATTCTTCAAACTCTCCCCAAAGTTCTTCCTTCAGTCCTGACGAAGGGTTTCGGCCTGAAACGTCATCTAATCTTTTCAACTGATGCTGACTGACCTGCTGAGTTCCTCCAGAGCATTGTGAGTGTTCCTCTATCTACCTTGTATCTGTTTATCTGTCTATCTGCCTATCTGTCTATCTATCTATCTTAAGCATCAGACACAGAAATGCTGGAGGAACTCAGCAGGTCAGGCAGCATCGATGAAAATGAATTAATAGTCGATGTTTTGGGCTGAGTCCCTTCTTCAGGACTGGTAAGAAAGCGGGAAGATGCTAGAATAAAAAGGTGGGGAGAGGGGAAGGAGGATTGTTAGAAGGTGATAGGTGGTCAGGAAAGATAAATAGCTGGAGAGGAAGGAATCTGAGTGGACCATTGGAGAAAGGGAAGGAGGATGGGACCTAGGGGGAAGTGATAAGCAGGTGAGAAGAGGTAAGAGGCCAAAGTGTGGAATAGAAGAAGAGAGGGAAAGGGAAACTTTTTTGACCAGAAAGAGAAATTGATATTCATTCCATCAGGTTGGCGGCTACCCAGACGGGATATAAGCTGTTCTCCTCCACCCTGAGTGTGGCCTCATCTTGGCACAGGAGGAAGCCATGAACCAACATGTCAGAACAGGAATAGGAATCGGAATTAAAACGTTTGGCCATCGAGTAGTTCTGCTTTGGGTGGAACTATCTATCTATTTATCTATCTAGATAGATAGATAATGGACCCTTCCAGCCCAACAAACCCATCCTACTCAATTACCAGTTAACCTACTAACCCATACATCTTTCGGTTGTGGGAGGAAACCAGAGGACCTGGAGGAAACCCACGTGTTCACAGGGAAAAGGCACAAGCTCCTTACAAGCAGTATCATGATAATAGATTCATTACAGCTTCCTATAAGTATTCCCAACTTCTGCTTTTTCACAAGGCAGACACCACTCTGGTGCTTAACTCGGTAAGGCTTTCTAGCTGATATTATTCCTGTAGGTAATCTGTAGCAAGCAGAATGTCTCATTACTCAGCAGGTAGTGGATTGACAGTAATTTTCAGTGATTAGTTACACATTGCTGGCAAGGAATTCTCATCAGATTCATCTTGCCTGTGGCTTTTCACTGTAGGCGTATGCCACTCCAAGTTGTCACGCTGATTGCTTGTGACATTTCCTTCTTCCTAATATATGATGCTCAGATGTTAGTTTCCCAGATGCACCCAACAAGTTCCATGCTATCTGCATAATCTGTTGTCTGTCCTTCTTCCAAGACTATAGTCCGATGGTTGAGGAAGACATTTACTCTCTGATGCTTCTGTTAGCTCATCAAGGGGTCTGACTATAAACACAGGAGATTCTGCAGATGCTGGAAATCCAGAGCAACAAACAGAAAAGAGGGAGGGAACAGTTAGATTGATCTTGGGGTAGGTTAAATGGTGACAAAACATCATTGGCCAAAGGGCCTGAATTGGGCTGTGCTGATGTATGTTCCATGTTCTATGATCTGATTGTCTAGTTCCCTTCTGAAAATTCATGTTGCCCCTCTGTCACCACATTTTAAATTGATTTCTCTGGAAAGTGACATCCAGATTAAGATAGGTGATAGCTCACTGGAGGATTTCAAAGCAAGGAATTTGACTATATCATCTATTAATACCACTTTATATGTGGAAAATTTTGGTAAACAATGAATGCATAAAATGAAAAGGTGAATGAAGGCAAGGCTGATCTGAGGGGTAGGGCATGTTGGTGAGAGCCAGAGCCGGAGCGAGGTTGAGACGTGTTCCAGGAGTAGATGGAGTCAGAGTCGGAGTCAGAATTGGAAATGTAGTTGGAGTGAGTGGAGTGGAGAACATCTGAAAAGGAGCTGTGTCAGAGCCCATCCTCCTGAACTGGAAGTAAAGTTTTATCCATGTGTCAATTTGGAAAGGTTGAGTATTGACCAGAGGTGACCCCGAGCCTATCAATTCAGCAGCGCCAAGGCTTGAGTCCGAGTTCGGGGAATGACCTAGTGCTTGAACAATTCAAATGCTGGACTGAATGGAGTGAAGAGGCAAGGAGTCGGGACTGGATGATAGGGTCAAGCCGGTTCTGCTCTGCGACGTTTTACTCCGCTGAGGCTGAGGCTTTGTCGTGCCCTGGCTACTCTGGGCTTAGTGACCGCAAGCTTCATGGCAGCTTGCCTGCGTGTGATGAACTGAGATTGAGACCATGGGCCCATTCTGACTGCTCCTGGCTTTGGGTTTATGCACTCAATTTCATTCTGAATGCTGATGCCTGCTTTCCTGTTGGTACGATTTGATTAGGTTTGTTTTTTTTCTCTCTCTCTCTCTCTGTGCATTGGGTGTTCATCTTTTTTTAGATTGGGTTCCTTCAGGTTTCTTGTTTGGTGGCTGCTTGTTAAGCAGAAGATTCTCAAGGATATATAATTTATACATACTTTGATAATAAAATGTACTTTGAACTTTGAACGTATAAAGACCCTCACCACCTGGACCATGCTCTCTTCTCAATGCTTCCATCAGGTAAGAGGTATGGGAACCTGAAAACTCACACATCAGGATTTAACAACAGCTTCCTCGCCATGGGTATGAAGTTCTTGAACTGACCTGAGGAAAATCTAACACTACATCTTATACTGTTTCTCTGGATTTGCCAAATGTTTTTATGTTAGTGTCATGGATGTTATTTCCTTTTCCTCTGAAGTTGCACTGAAGTAGTCATGTTTATTTTTGTAGTGCAAGTTTTGCATAATCTAGTCTCACCAACTGGATGAGGAACGTAGATAAGCATAGAATTAAAAACAGAATCGGAATCAGAAATAAAATCCGGTTTACTGTCCTGTTGTGAAATTTGTTGTTTTGTTGCATCAATACAGTGCAATACATGTAAAAAAATTGCCACAAGTGATAACAAACATAAAAATAAATAATTATATTGTGCAAAAAAAAAGAGCAAAATGATGAGGTTCATTCTCATGGGTTCATTCTCCATTTAGAAATCTGGGGGTGGAAGGGGCAAAGCTGTTCCTAAAACATTGAGTGTACATCTTCAGGCTCTTGTATCTTCTCCTTGATGGAGGTAGCAAGAAGAGGCCATGCTTGTCGGATGTGGGTCCATAATGATGAATGGCATCTTCTTGAAGCTTTGCCTTTTGAAGATGTCCTTAACGGTAGGGGGATGACCGCCCATGATGGATTTTAATGCTGAGATTGGGAGATGGAAGATTTTATGGGGAGGCAGACCACAGGGTTCCTCCATGGTGATCTGACCAGTATTTATCTCTTGAAATCATCAAGAAAAACACCAACACTCTGCTCCAGAAGGAAAATCTTGCAGATGCTGAAAATCTGAAATAAAACAGAAAAGTACTGGAAAAGATCTGTAAGTCAGGAAGCATTAGTGGAAAAGAAAGTTTGAGATAAACATAAGAGATTATGCAGATGCTAGAAATCTTGAGCAACACATGCAAAATGTTGGAAGAACTCAGTAGGTCAGGCAGCATCTATGGAGAAGAATAAACATTCAACATTTCATGTCAAGACCTGTCATGAGGTCTGGAAATGGGAGGGGGCAGAAACCAGAATAAGAAGGTTGGGAGAGGAAGGCAGGTAATGGGTGAGATAAGGTGATGGGGAAGGTAGGTGAGTTGGGCGAAGTAAGAAGTTGGGAGGGGCTGAAGAAGATGAGATCTGATGGGAGAGGAGAGTGGACCATGGAAGAAGCAAAAGAAGATTGGAAATCAGACAGAGGTGATGGGCAGGTGAGGAGAAGAGAAAGTGTGAGACAGAAATCAGAATGGTGAATGGAAGAAGAGAAGGGCAAGCTGGACTCGTAGGACTCTCTGTTCTGCATTACTCCCAGAGCCCTAAATTTCACTTTGCTTTCTCAACCCGGCATGGTGATTGAGGAAACAAAAATTTACTCCCTTGTCCAATGAAGCTAGTAACCATTCTAAATACCAACTACCAGCTTGTACTTCTTCCTCCTGACCCCCTCCCTCAGTTTCTTATTCCAGCTCCTTCCCCCTTCCTTTCCAGTCCTGATGAAAGATCGCAGACTGAAACATCGACTATTTATTGCCCTCTATAAATACTGCCTGACTTGCTGAGTTCTTCCAGCATTTCATATCTGCGTTACTCTGGATTTCCAGCATCTGCAGAATCTCTAGATGAGATAACAGATGAACAACATGACTTCCATGCCTTCAGAATCCTGCGTCTCTGTTAAGTTAACTTGTGTGTGTGTGTGTGTGTGTGTGTGTGTGTGTGTGTGTGTGTGTGCGTGTGTGTGTGTGCGTGTGTGTGTGTGTGTGTGTGCGTGTGTGTGTGCGTGCACGCGCTTGTGCGTACTATTTAGTTTAGTCAATTGACTGATAGGATTCTGCCTTTGACAGGTTCCCTTATTTTACCAGCACAGAATTATATCACATTTTGTGGTAATATAGCTCATCAAAAAAATTATCAAGGGGAAAGGAATTCACTTCAAAATCACTTAGTTTTTATGCAGTACTGTTCAGTTTAAAATAACTGAATTAATGATTGCTACTGTAGCATACATTTTCAAATCTTTGTTAACCTCTGTTAAACCAGAAAAAAAACATAAATAAACATTTTATTTTAGGTGAGATTAAACAAAACTGTTTTAACTGAAGTGAAGATATACATTCTGAGGCACATCAGCACCGTGAGTGGCAGATAGAAAAATCAGCACCAGGCAATTCTCCTCATTACAGTTAAGAGCATGGTAATACTTTAATTTAGTACACTGTCTATAATAATGACCCAAGAGTAATAGGAGATAAAAAGAATGAAAACTAGAAGGCAAATTTTCTAAAGTGCACATAAAATGCTGGAGGAACTCAACTGTTCAGGCAGCACCTATGGAGAGAAACTAAGTGCTGATATTTTGGGCCAAAACCTGTAGTCAGCATTTTTCGATGAAGGGTCTCAGACTGTTGATTGGAAGGGGACACTAGCAGAGTTTACAGTGGAATAGCAAAGGCTGGAGAGTCTGGGACTAATTTGGAAACTGCAGGGTAAATGCATCCCAAAGATGAAGAAGTATTCTAATGGGAGGATGAGGCAACTGTGGACACAAGGGAAGACAAAGACAGCATAAAAGCAAAAGAGAGGACATATAATTTAGAAAAAAATAGTGGGAAGTTGGAGGACTGGGAAGTTTTTAAAAAAAACAACAGAAGACAACTAAAAACAATAATGAGAGAAAAGATGAAATATGAAGAAGAGAAAATCTGCAGATGCTGGAATTCCAAGCAACAAACTGCTGGATGAGCTCAGCAGACCAAGCAGTATTCATGGGAAAGAGTAGAGTCGATGCTTTGGCCAAGACCCTTCAGCAGTACTGGAGAAAAAAAAGTTGAGGAGTCAGAGTAAGAAGGTGAGGGAAGGGGAAGAAGAAACACAAGCTGATAGGTGAAACTGGGGGGGGGGGTTGATGGAGGGAGGATGAAGTAAAGAGCTGGGAGGTTGATTGGTGAAAGAGATACAGGGAAAGAGAAGGGGAATCTGATAGGAGAGGACAGAAGGCCGTGGAGGAAAGAAAATGGGGAGGAGCACCAGAGGGAGGTGATGGGCAGATAAGGAGATAAGGTGAGAGAGTGAAATGGGAATGGGGAATGGAGAAGGGGTGGGGGGGGTGGGTGGCATTATCAGAAATTAGAAAAATTGATGCTTATGCCATCAGGTTGGAGGCTACCAGACGGAATACAAGCTGTTGTTCTTCCAACCTGAGTATGGCCTCATCATGGACAGACGTATCGGAATGGGAATAGCAAGTGGAATTAAAATGGGTGGCCACTGGGACATCCCACTTTTTCTAGCGGATAAAGCGTAGGTGTTCAGCGAAGCAGTCTTCCAATCTACATTGAGTCTCATCGATATACAGGAGGCCACACCGGGAGCACCAGGTACAGTAGATTGCCCCAACAGACACACAGGTGAAGTCCTGCCTCACCTGTAAGGACTGTTTGGGGCCCTGAATAGGAGGGAGTGAGGAGGTGTAGGAGTAGGTATAACACTAGTTCCACTTACAAAGATAAGTACCCAGAGGGAGATCAGTGGGGAGGGACGATTAGACAAGGGAGTTGCATAGGGTGCGATTTCTGCAGAAAGTGGGGGGAAGGAAAGATGTCCTTGGTGATGCGATCCCATTGGAATTGGCAGAAGTTACTGGAGAATTATGTGCTGGACATGGAAGCTGGTGGGATAGTAGGTGAGGACATGAGGAATCCTATCCCTGGTGAGGTATCATGTGGATGGGGTAAGGGCAGGCATGCATGAAATAGAAAAGATACAGTTGATGGCAGTATTGATGATGGAGGAAGGGAAGCCCCTTTCTTTGAAGAAGGAGGACATCTCCTTCATTCTAAAATGAAAAGCTTCATCCTGAGAGCAGAATCAGTGGAGATGGAGGAATTGAAAGAAGGGGATGGCATTTTTACATGTAACAGGGTGAGGAGAGGTATAGGCCAGATAGCTGTGAGAATCAGTGGGTTCATCAGTAAGTAAGCTGTCTCCAGAGATGGAGACAAAGAGATTCAGAAAGTGAAGTGAGGTGTTGGAATTGGACTAGGTAGATTTGAGGGCAGGGTGACGGTTGAAGGCAAAGATGAAGAAGTCAACAAGCTCAGCATGAGTGCAGGAAGCAGCACCAATGCAGTCACCAATGTAGAATAGGAAAAGTTGGGGAGTGATATCAGTGTAGGCTTGGAACATATGCTGTTCCACGTAGTCAACATAAAGGCAGGCATAGCTGGGACCCATGCGAATGCCCATGGCTACACTCTTTGTTTGAAGGAAGTGGAAGGAGTTGAAGGAGAAATTATTGACAGTGAGCACAAGTTCCCCGAGATGGAGGAGAGTTGTGGTGAAGGGGAACTGGTTGAATCTGGTATCCAGACGGAATGGGGACTGGGCATCCATAGAGACAATAAGATGATTAGGGCCAAGAACTTGAAATCATTGAAAAGTTCAGGAAAAATATGAAGGTAAGCGAGACAATAATGTATAGTAAAAGAGGATGTTAAAAGATTTTTCTGAGATATAAAGAATAAAAGAGAAGAGAGATTGGAAATTGGACTACTGGAAAATTACACTGGAGAGATAATAATATGGGACAGACAAACTTAATAAGTAGCTGTGTAGGTAAGTGTATCATGTATGGGTAGAGTGAATGGGTATGAAAATGGATACAGTAAAGAAATGGTTAACAACTAGGAACTTATGTTGTTGGGCAGATTGACCCTTGATACTAAATATGGGGAGATCAATATATACCCCTAGTATTCCAGATGCCAATACATGAAAGCAAGCTAAAAATGCTGATTTGTGTAAAAGCAATCAATTACCTTGTCTCTAAAAATGTTTTTCACATTGTTTGATTGTAAGCTTAATAGGATGCATTGTCCCTGGGGAGGCAGAGGCTGACGATTGAAGGCCACCCAATTGTAGTATGTGCGGGTGTGAAGGATTTATGGCGGCTTAATACATGACCAGGACTTGGAATTGGCCCAAGTTGTGGTCGTGTAGGTGTCAGATTGGATGCTTGGCCCCTTCTAGCTGGACTGGGAGGTGGCGATAGAGCTATAAAGGTGGGCAAGTTCTTTCTTGCACAGACCACTCGCCTGGGTCCTACCTTCGGGCCGAACAGCTGAACCAGCGCCAAAGACCTCCACCCTAGCCAGTCCACGGTCGATTGCCTGCTTCAGGGACCACGCAGACGTTGATAACTATACTCCGCAGTGTAGACTACTAGGGGTTTCTTAAGTTAGCTTTACTTATTAGTGGTGTAGGTAGTGTACGATATAAAGCATTTCTCGCAACTCTCTATTTTCTTCTCTGTATTAACAATAAAGTGGTTTTTGAAGGAACTATCGAGTTTGGGTCCATTTGTTCAAACGAAACCAAATAGTTGCAGCATCCACTTGTTACGGTTATTCTATTTCGATATTAGATTTGTAGAACAGTAGCTTGTGTCAGTATTGACCATGGAAGATACTTGCAGTTTCCCAGAAATCCAAGAAAGGTCTGAAGGTAGATAAGTCATTGGACTGCACCCTAGGGTTCTAAAGAGGTAGCTGAAGAGTTTGTGGAGGCATTAGTAATGATCTTTCAAGGATCACTGGATTCCGGAATGGTGTTGGAGGACTGAAAAAAATGCAAATGTCATTTTGCTCTTCAAAAAGTGAAGGAGGCAGAAGACAAGAAATTACAGGCCAGTTAGCTTGACTTTAGTGGTTGGGAAGACGTTAGAGCCTGTTATTAAGGATAAGATTTCAAGGTACTTGGAGGCACACGATAAAATAGACCAAAGTCAGCATGATTTCCTTCAGGGGAAATCTTGCCTAACAGATCTGTTGGAATTCTTTGAGGAAATAACAGGCAGGATAGACAAAGGAGAGTAAGTAGATGCTGCTTATCTGGATTTTTGGAAGGACTTTAACAAAGTGCTATACAAAAGGCTGCTCAACAAAATAAGAGCCCATGGCATTACAGGAAATACCCTAGCATGGACAGAAGATTGCTGACTGACAGGATGCAAAAAGTCAGAATAAAGAGAGCCTTTTCTGGTTGGCTGAATGTGACTCAGGGTGTTCTGCAAGACTTGGTATTGGCTTCTTTACATGCTATATGTCAATGATTTGGATGATGGAATTGATGCTTTGTTACTAAGTTTTCAGATGATACAAATATAGGTGGAGGGACAGGCAGTGTTGAGGAAAGAAAGAGGCTACGGTCTTAGAATAGAAGAACAACCATTTAGAACAGAGCTGAGAAGGAAGTTCTTTAGCCAGAGGGAGGTGAATCTGTCAAATTCATTGTCACGGTTGTCTGTGGATGGCAAGTCATTTTGTATATTTAAAGCGGAGGATGATAGTTTCTGGATTAGTCAGGGCATCAAAGGTTATGGTGAGAAGGCAGGAGAATGGGGTTGAGAAGGATAATAACTCAGCCTTGATGGAATGGTGTAGCAGACCCGAGTGGCTTAATATTGCTCCTATGTCTTGTGGTCTTGAAGATCAGCAATGATGGAGTGGTGGGATAGACTCAGTGGATGGAATGGCCCGATTCTGCTCCTGCGTCTTTTAGTCTCATCACCATTTGTACGTGTATTGCCACTTTATGTAAATTATGGACTGCACCCAAAATCTCAGATTAAAGTAGAATACTGTAGAATTAAATGAGTTCCATGGGAATTTTACAGCTCTATTGGGAGCAACTTTGGGGTGCATTGGATTCAGTTCTGGTTACCTCATAATAGGAAGGATGTGGATGCTTTAGAGACAGTGCAGAGGAGACTTACCAGGATGCATCCTGAATTAGAAAGTATATTTTATGAGGAAAGTTTGAGCAAGATAGTGCTTTTTTTCTTTGAAGCAAAGGAGGATGCAAGGTGACTTGATAGGAGTGTACAAGATGATAAGATGCAGACTGTAGATTGAAAGGATAGCCAGAGTCCTTTTTCTCCAGGGTGGAAATGTCTAATACAAGTGGACCTAACATTAAGGTGTTGAGAGAAAAGTACTGGGGGCGGGAAGGAGATATCAGAGGCAAATCTTTTACTTAGAGCAGTGGGTATGTGGAACAGATGTTGCCAGGGGTGATGGTAAAGTTAGATACTTCAGGGAGATTTAAGAGTCCCTTAGATGACAGAAAATGTTGGATGATAGAAAAATGAAGGGCTAGGTGGAAGGGGAAGCTTAATCTGATCCTGGAGTAGATTAAAGGGTCAATACACCATTGTGGGCCGAAGGGCCTGTACTATGCAGTAAGCTCTGCTCTATTTTAAGTTCTAAATACATTTAAAGTGCAATCACATTTGCCATTTCAAAAAAACATGAAACTAATTTATACGCTGAAGCTGTAATAATGAGATGGCCATGGGATAATCTTTTATCATGACTTGGATTGTGGGCTGAAAATATGCCCTGTTGCTGTTGAATTAATGTGCTGACACCTTTTATTCTACCTGAGAAATCCTGAGTTTTAACAGATTGTCATGGAAGCAGCACCTCCCACAGTGTAGCAGTGAGACTTCAGCACAGATTCCGTGCTTAAGTTTCTGGAATGGGACTTCAGCTCACTGTCATCTGACTCAGTGCTACAGCTAAGATCTGGCTGAGCCAATATACACCCTGTGGCCACACCTGTTTGTTAATGCAAATACCTAATCTGCTAATCATCTGCCGGCAACTCAATGTATAAAAGCATGCAGACATAGTCAAGAGGTTCAGTTGTTGTTCAGACCAAACATCAGAATGGGGGAGATATGTGATCTAAGTGACCTTTACTGTGGAATGATTATTGGTGCCAGATGGGGTGGTTTGAGTATCTCAGAAACTGCTGACCTCCTCATGAACAACAATCTCTAGTTTTCAGAGAATGGTACAAGAAACGAAAAAGACATCCAGTGAACGGCAGTTTTGTTGGCAAAGATGGGGAGGTTGGGGGGGGGGGGTGCTAAGCAGGTGCTACACCTTGACCAAGGGTGACCTTCAGGCTGGTAGAGGGAATGAGCGCCTTACACCTCCTTTGGTAGTGACATATCTCTACCCACCACTCAATTGGAAAGTATTCATTCCAATACTTCAGCACTCTCTCTTTCTCCGGCTATCCATCCCATAGGATGATGATGGTTCTTTTCAGTCAGTTAGTGGGGTGGTACCCCACTCCTCAGAAAGGAACAGCGTGTGTGTGAGTGGATTTTAGGTAAGTAGGGAGTTGCACAGGTCCAGACCCACCCTCTCGGCATCCCCTCCCGGATCCAGCGGCATGGTGGGGTCCAAGACGGCTGGGGGAAGTTCTGTTGCAGTGAATGATCAGACCAAGCTTCGATGCAAGGGATGCCCTTTCCGCGCTTCACGGCACATGTTTGCTAGATGGCCTTTGACCCTACGAGAGGGTTCATCCGCCCTTTGACAGGTCTTGTTTTTCATCCTGCAGGGTGTCCAGCCACCCTCCTCACCAGGCCAGCCTGGTGGGGAGCCGGTTTAGTCACCAACCACCCGACCATGCGACAGGTAGTACTGGTTTACGTGGTACCAATAACACTCAGACGAGTGACCTGACATCAGTAATAAGTTAACTACAGAGAAAACACTCATTCACTTAATGCAGAACTAAAAAGCTTCCAGAGCTTTCCAGAATTATACTTTGTGTAATCACTAGAGGCATATAAACATGCATATCAGAATTACTGAAAATACATGCAGATAATTAACTATTAAACTGCAGAGAAAATAATTAAGCAGTCTAGTATAAGAATTAAACAGTCAGATTGAACATAGTGAAAGGTTTTTCTGGTATGCTAGTCATACAGTTGAGAATAGTGATATATATGCAGATCAGGGTGGTCTATGGCTTGAGGACGACCCTAAAAGAGACAAGCATTATATCCCCATTCCTGCAGATGATTGAAGTGCTGAGTAGCAAGCTGTCTTGTATTTGGACATGTATATGGATAGGAAAGGTCCAAGACACTAGCCTCTCTAGCATTCAGGATATCTTCAAAGGTCGATGCTTCAAAAAGGTGGCATTCATCATCACCCAGGGCATGCCCTCTTCTCATTGCTACCATCAGGAAGGAGGTACAGGCACAGGTTTACACGGCTATAGACCAAAAACGACAAATGAGTTTAGTATCAATAGACACCTTGCCTGGCAAGGCCGAATTGAGACAACGGACCTGTTCCTATGCTGTATGATTCTGATGCTACTTCTTTATAATCTTTAGAGAATCTCATGAATTGAACAAAATGAAAGTTTAAAACCAAGTTTTTGAAACTTGAATATTTTATTTTAACCTTTCACTTGAATATGCCTGCCAGTGATCCGTTCAGTTTAGTTCAAAAGAGTTGAGTTCACAGAGGAGTCTTCATTCGTATCTATCACTTAACAACCATCATTTATGGTCGCGGTCCCATTTACTTTCATGGGAGATGCTTGTGTCCATATTGGCAGAAGTGGTTTTTATATTAGTACAGTAATGACATTTTCTTGATTCCAACATGTTTTATACTGCAAACACAAGGTTATTTTTATTTATTACATAATTCATTTTCCTTTTTAATCTCTTATTTATATCTTTTTTATGCAGCCCAAGAGTGAAGCTTATTCCATATTAATAACTGGATATCCCTTTGTTGAGTACAAATGTAGCTGGCTTTAGCAGAGATATACTATTAATTACCAAATGTATCCTGCCCACACAAGGACAGAAACACCTCTGCTCCAGCTGGCAAGCAGTTTGTAATCTGATCAGTGACAGGCTCAACCTACACTCAACATTAATATTTCGTCATTTGAGATTTGTATGAAGAACTTCATCCGAGATTAGCCTGTTCTAATTTTAAGATTGTGGTTCACTTTGGATTCTCCGACCACAGGAAGTAATTCCTTTCTCTCTTTTTCTGCCTCCAAGAACATCTTCAGAGGGCAATGCCTCATGAAGGCTGCATCCTTCCTTAAGGACCCCCATCACCCAGGACATGCCCTTTTCTTATTGTTACCATCATGGAGGAGGTACAGGAGCCTGAAGACACACACTCAACATTTTAGGAATGGCTTCTTCCACTCTGCCATCAAATTCCTGAATGGACAATAAACCCATGAACACTATCTCACTACTTTTTTTCTTCTTTTGCTCTCTTTTTTCACTGCTTATTCAATTACACACACTTCTTCTTCAGTTCTCCATCGAAATCTGATGACAACATCCACTCCTTTAATGGTGAGATCTTTGATGACTATACAGTCCTATCCTGGACCCACAAGCTCTATTGCAGGTGGGACATGTATATGTGGTAGTGGTGGCAGCCATGGCTGCATTTCTCCTGGCTCTCTTCTGCTGTCTTCTGGTTGTTCTTTCCATCTCCAGAATACGGACCCCATCCTTACACAGCTGTCGCCACGTGGTACGGTCAGCAGCAACATCCTCCAGGTCCTCAGATCTGATCTTGCACTTCCTTAAAGCATTCTTCATCTGATCCTTATAGTGCTTCTTCGGCCCTCCAGCTGAGCGTCGACCATGATGTAGCTGGCCGTATAACACTCTGCAGGGTAGCCGACATGGAGGCATCCTTATCACGTGCCCCAGCCACTGCAGCTGATGCTGGGTGATCATGGCCTCAATACTTCTGCAGTTGGTCTTTACAAGTATTTCAGTGTGAGGCACCCGCTCACGCCAGTTAATTCTCAGGATGCACTGGAGGCAGCTTATGTGGAAACGCTCCAAGGACTTGACGTGATGGCTGTAGGTTACCCAAGCTTCACAGCTATAAAGGAGGGTGGTGACACAGACCGCTTGGTATACAGCGACCTTTGTGGAGGAATGAAAGCTCCTGTTCTGAAAGACTCTACGCTGAAGTCTCCCAAAGGCAACTGATGACAGTTTAACGCGGCTCTGGATGTCGTTGTCAATGCCGCTATCCTCAGAGAGAATGCTCCCCAGATATTTGAAAGATGGCACTACTGACAGCTTTTCATCACCAACAGTGAAGGCAGGTAGAGTGTGTGGGACACTGGTACTTCATGGGCAAACCACTTCTGTCTTGGTGGTATTGACAGTCAGCCCCATCCTGCTGTACGCTCTCACCGCCACAGCAAGGACAGTCTGAAGATCCACCGGAGTATGGGCCACAAGAGCACAGTCATCTGCATACTGCAGCTCCAGGACCTGCTCCCTACAGAGTTTGGTGGTTGTGTGGAGCCTCCTGATGTCAAAGAGGTTGCCATCTAATCTGACGTCCACTGCCACATCGCTGCTGTCTTCAATCTCGTTGTGGAGAAGCTTGGTAACACACAAGAGGAAGATGTTAAGGAGCACTGGCACTAGTACACACCCCTGCCTCACCCCTGTGCATACAAGCAAGGGCTCGGACTCTTGTCCTCCTATGGTCACTCGAGCAGTCACCCCATTGTGGAACTGGCGGAAGATGTTAACAAATTTATTGGGACAGCCAAACCTGAGGAGGACATCCACTAAGAGCTCTCTTTGCAGTGTCGAATGCTTTGGAGAGGTTTACAAAGGCCATAAACAGGTCCTGATGTTGCTCCCGGCACTTTTCCTGAAGCTGCCAGACTGTGAAGATCATGTTGATTGTGTTCCTGCTCTTCCAAATTCCACACTGCGATTCAGGCAGCATTGACTCGGTGATGTTGCTGATGAGTCTCTGAAGCATCACCTTAGCCATGACATTTCCAGCAACAGAAAGGAGTGATATGCCCCTACTATTGCTGCAGATGGCCTTGTCACCCTTGTTCTTATAAATGACGACGATGTTTGCATTTCTCCATTGCTGTGGGAGGTTCTCATCAGTCCAGGCCTTGGTGATGTACTGGTAAAGGGTGCACATACACATGTACCCTCCGTTCTTCAGTAACTCAGCAGGGATATTGTCAGTGCAGGGGACTTGTTGTTCTTAAGGGAATGGACAGCTGATAGAACCTCCTGGAAGATTGGTGGTAGACTGAGGTCGTAAATAGGAGGAAGTTCAGGAGGAATTATACACACACACACACACACACACACACACAGACATATCTATACACGTATATACACATATACAGACACATATATGTGTGTTATTGTAATTTATAGATTTTTTTTCTTTTGCAATGTACTGCTGCCACAAAAGAACATCTTTTACAATATATGCCAGTGATGTAGAACCTGATTCTGATAAAGTCGTAATCTTTTCAACCTTTCCCTCTAACTCATCTCCTTAAATCCTGTGAACATCCTTGTAAATCTTTCTCTTGTAAATTCTGTTCTTTGAAAATGCTTACTGACTGAGCAACAAAGATACCTAGACATAGAATGTTACGTAAGGAGTTATAGAATCATTGCATGGGGGTGTTGGGGCAGGGTGGTATTGAAACTCTCCTTCAGTCCTTATGCCAATCATTTGTTGTGGGCCTCTTAGCTAAAGGAAAAGGACAATCCCTATTTATATTGTCCAGGATCCTCAAAATTTTATATACCTCAGTAATGAGTCCTTCCAAAAGCAAGGTCAAGTTTTATTATCATATGTATGTCCATGTATACGGGATCAGAATCAAAATCAGATTTAATATCTGTTTTGCAGAAGCACTAATAATAAAAAAAACCTATAAATTACAATGAGATATATATAATTTAAAAATAATGCAAAAAGAGGGTAAAAAGAAGATCGTGAGGTAGTGTAAATGGGTTAGTTGTCGATTCAGAAACCTGATTGCGGAGGGGAAGAAGCTGTTCCAAAAATGCTGAATGTGCATTGCCAGTCTTCTATATATGCTCCTGGATGGTAGAGAACATAGAAAAGTACAGCACAGTACAGGCCCTTCGGCCCACAATGTTGTGCCAACCCTCAAACCCTGCCTCCCATATAAGCCCCCACCTTAAATTCCTCCATATACCTGTAGCAATAATATATATAGCAATGAGAAGAGGGCATGCCCTGGGTGATGGGGGTCCTTAATGACAGATGCCTACTGTTTGACTCATCACCTTTTGAAAGTGTCCTAGTTGCTGCGGAGGCTAGTGCCCATGATGGAGCTGGGGAAGATACAACCCTCTGCAGCTTTTTCTGATCCTGTGCAGTGGCCCCTCCATATCAGATGGTGATCAGACTCACAGAGCATCATGAATTAGCTGTGGATGCCAAGTCATTGGGTATATTCAAAGCAGAGGTTGATAGGTTCTTGACCAGTTAGGGCTTCAAAGGTTACGGGGAGAAAGCAGGAGAATGGGGTTGAGATGGATAATGCATCAGCCATGATGGAGTGCTGGAACAGACCCGAAGGGCTGAATGGCCTAATTCTGCTCCTATGTCTTATGGTCTAATATGGTATAAGAAGCATACACAAGAAAAATATAAACAAAAATAAACAATTCATAATTTATACACAATTTTTACAAGAAATGCAGAATTAGAACAAAATGTCCATTTTACTCAAAGATTCAGATGCATTTATTTATTATGTACATCAAAATATATAGTGAAATATGTCATTTGTGTTAACAACCAACACAATCTGAGCATGTGTTGGGAGCAGCCCACAAGTGTTGCCAAACATTCCAGCTGCAATGCGGCACGGCCACAATGTTCAGCAGAACAAGACAGCAACAATAACAACAGAACAACAGTAACAAAACCACATCAGCAGAGAGCGATAACTGGTTGAGCAAAGTGGTCTTAGTGTTGCTAAACTGAAGTGACTAACATTTTTGCTGGTTGTTCCAAGAACTGAGTGGTTTGAATGGAAGTCACAAGCACGAGAAAGCCTGCAGATCCAAAGCAACACACACAAAATGCTCGAGGAACTCAGCAGGTCAGGGAACATCTATAGAGAGGAATAAACAGGCGATGTTTTGGACCGAGAGGAAAAATAATTGCTTTTCTTCATCAGTCCTGATGAAGGGTCTCGGCCCAAAACGTCAACTGTACCTCTTCCTAGAGATGCTGCCTGGCCTGCTGCGTTCACCAGCAACTTTGATGTGTGTTGCTTGAATTTCCAGCATCTGTAGATTTCCTTGTGTTTGCTTTTCTTCTGCTCTTATTTTGGAGAAGTTTTTGTCACTGTAACAGGACAGACACTGTTTGAGGCAACATGTCAAAATGCTGGAGGATCTCGGCAGGTCAGGCAGCATCGATGGGAAAAAGTAAGCAGATGACAGTTCGGGCTGAGGCCCTACTTCAGGATTGAGAAGGAAGGAGGAAGATGTCAAAATTAAAAGGTGGGTAGAAGTGGTTGAATAGAAGTAGCTGTTCCTGAATGTGGTGGTGTGAGACGTCAGGCTTCTGTACCTGCTGCCTGATGGAAGCTATGAGAAGATGGCATTGCCTGGATAACGGGGATCTCTTGCCTTCTTGGGGCAATGCCTCTGTAGGTACTACCGATGGTAGGAAAGAATTTGACTGTGATGCACTCAGCTCCTTCTGTTGCCAAGGAAACAATCTAAGTTTATATATTTATTCTTTCTTTGCAGCAGTTATTTTATTCAAACCTGGCAACGTCCTCGTATCCCTAGTCTGCGTGCTCTCCAATGCAATCACATCTTTACATCGGTGAAGGGAGCTGTGAACATTACTCAGGCAGTGATCTAACTAGTGTCGCATGCAATTATAATATAATTTCCTAAGATTTTTCCTTTTTTTAATTTAGAGATGCAGCACGAAAACAGGCCCTTCAAGCCCAACCAGCCCTGGCCAGCCAATTGTGGCCAGTTAACCTACTAACCCGTGGGAGGAAATCAGAGCAACCAGAGGAAGCCGAAGTGGTCATAGGGAGATTGTATAAACACCTACCGACAGCAGCAGAATTTGTCTGCGTTGTAATAACATTATGCTAACCACTATACTCCCGTGCCACCCCCTATGGGTCAATATTCTTACTTATTCCTACTTCTGATCTAAGAACAACAGTATTGTAGTTGTTTTTTTTCCACAGCACCCTGTGAGGGAATAATATAGTTTAATGATATGGAAGGAGACTTCACTTAAACATACAGCAGTAGAGCACAGGACAGGCCTATCTTCCTCCCATGATCTTATACCAAACATTTAACTTACTCCAAGGTCAATCTAACCATTCCCTCCTAACATAGCCCTCCATTTTACTATCATCCATAAGACCATAAGACATAGAAGCAGAAGTGTGCCATTCGGCCCATCGAATCTGCTTCAGCCTTCCAGCATAGCCAATTTATTATCTAGCTCTAACCCATTCTCCTTACTTCTTCGCTTAACCTTTGATGTCCTGACTAATCAAGAACCTCTTAACCTCCACTTTGAATCTACCTAATAATTCAGTCTCCACACTCATCTATGGTAATGAATTCCACAGATTCACTAGCCTCTGGCTAAAGAAATTCATCCTCAACCAATTCTAAATAGACATCCCTCTATTCTGAGACGATGCCTCTGGTCCTAGAATACCCCAATCCAGGAAACAAAACTCCCCATATCTACTCTATCTAGGCCTTTCAATATTTGATAAGGTTCCTCCTTATTCTTCTAAACTCCCCTGAGTACAGGCCTAGAACCATTAAATACTCATCACATGTTAACCCTTTCATTCTTGGAATCATTTTCTTGAATGTCCTCTGAACCATCTCCAATGTCGGCACATCTTTTGTTAGATAAGAGGCCCAAAACTGCACACAATATTCCAACTCCAATCAGACCAATTCCTTATAGAGCCTCAGCATTACATTCTTGCTCTTCCAGTCCTCTGGAAATGAATTCTAAAATTACATTTATCTTCCGTACTAACAACTCAATCTGCAAATAAACCTTTAAGGTATTCTTCACAAGGACTTCCAAATCCCTTTGCACCTCAGATTTTTGAATTTTCTCCCCATTTAGAAGATAGTCTACATTTCTTTTCCTTCTACCAAAGTGCATGACTACACACTTCCCTGTGTTATATTCTATCTGTCACTTCTTTGCCCATTCTCCAAATCTGTTTTGGAGTCAGTGTCTAGCTAAGACTCTCTTGAATGTATCTACCCAGATAATGGAGTCCATGCACTAATGGTGTTCCTCAGTGTTCAGTATTGGGAATGCCACTTTTCACATTGTTTGTCAGTGATTTAGATAATGGAATTGATGGTTTTGTGGCAAAGTCTGCAGATGATACAAAGATAAGTGGAAAGGTTGGTAGTGCTGAGGAAGCAATGCAATTGCAGTAGGGCTTATACAGATTGGAAGGATGGGCAAAAAAAGAGGCAAATAGAATACAGTGTTGGGAAATGTATGATAATGCATTTTGGTAAAAGGAACAATAGTGCGGACTATTATCTAAATGGGGAGAAGGTTCAAACATCAGAGGTGCAATGGGACTTAGGAGTCCCAGTGCAAGACTCCCAGAAGGTTAATTTACAGGTCGAATCTTTGGTAAAGAAGGCAAATGCAATGTTGGCATTTATTTCAAGGGGACTAGAATATAAAAGCAAAGAGATACTGCTGAGGCTTTATAAGACACTAGTCAGGTCACACTTGGAATATTGTCAACAGATTTGGGCCTCATATCTCAGAAAGGATGTGTTGTCATTGGAGAAAGCTCAGAGGAGTTTTACAAAGATGATTCTGGAAATGAAGGGGCAAACATATGAGGACCATTTGGCAGCTTTGGGCTTGTACTCACTGGAATGTAGAAGAATGTGGGGGAAATCGCATCAAAACCTATCAAATGTTAAAAGGACTAGGTATGGTGGGGATATCCAGAACTAGGGGGTGCAGCCTCAAAATTGAGGGGTGACCTGTTAGAGTGGAAGTAAGGAGGTATATTTTTAGCCAGACGATAGTAAATCTGTGGAATGCTCTGCCGCTGACTGCGGTGGAGGTCAAGTCTGTAGGAATATTTAAGGTGGAAGTTAATACTTTGCAAATCAGGGCATCAAAGGATATGGCAAAAAGGCAGGAGTATGAGGTTGAATGGGATCCAGGATCAGCCATGATGGAATAGCAGAGCAGACTCAATGGGCTGAATGGTCTAGTTCTGCTCCTATGCTTTAGGGTTTTATGGTCTTATGGATCTACCATGCTCTGTGTGAAAAATCATATTTCTGACATCCTCCTATACTTTTCTCCAATTGCCTTAAGACGATTCCCCCTAGCTTTAGCTATTTCTTCCCTGGGAATATCCTGATAGAGCTATACTTGATAGTATACTTCTATCAGGATATTCTCCTCTATATTTTGATAGAGGGGCATGAAAGTCATGGATAAATGTCCACTCTGTCTATGCCTCTTATTATCTTACTGCGTCAGTTCTCATCCTCCTTCATTCCAAAGTGAAAACCCTAGCTCACCCACCCTATCATTATAAAACATGTTCTCTGTGTTCCCTGTTTCAGGGACAGCTATTGCCCTGCAACTATCAGGCTCCTGAACTGGCAAAAATAACTTCACTCACCTCAACACTGAACTGACTCCACATTAAAAGACTAATTTTCAAGGACTCTACAACTCATACTCTCAGTATAATTTTTTTTATTCACACAGTTTAACTTTGGTTGTTTGTTAGACTTTATTTATGAGTAGGTTTACTTAAATGCTATTGTATTTATTTATTTTCCTGTAAATGCCTGCCAGAGAATAAATCTCAAAGTAGTACAGTATACGGTGACATATATGTAATTTGATAATAAATTTGATTTAACTTACTTTCACGTTGACTCTAATCCAGCTGCATCCTGGCAAATCTCCTTGACACTTAAATGTTTTAATGCATCTAAATATAGCAATTGTATCTGGGAAAACATGGATAGGAAAGGAAAGCAATTAGAGCAAAGTAGAATAAGAAATGGATTGGGCTAACTGAAGGCACAAGGGACTGCTGATGCGGGATGCTGGAGCAACACACAAGTTGCCGGAAGAACTCTGTGGGACAGGCAGCATCTGAGGAGGGAAATGGACAGTTGATATTTTTAGTTGAGTCTCTTCATCTGGATTGAAGGCTGGAGAAGAGATAGCCAGAATAAAAATGGTAGGGGATGGGGTGGGGCAACAGCTGGCAGGTAATAGACAGATGGAGGAGGGGAGACTGGGAATGCTTGCAGAGGCTGGCAGGTGATGGGTGTAGGTGACGAAGGGCTGTGGATGATGGAGGAGGGAAGAGTGTGAGTAATGGCTGGCAGGTGATGGGTGTAGGTGACAAAGGGCTGTGGATGATGGAGGAGGGAAGAGTGTGAGTAATGGCTGGCAGGTGATGGGTGTAGGTGACAAAGGGCTGTGGATGATGGAGGAGGGAAGAGTGTGAGTAATGGCTGGGAGGTGATGGGTGTAGGTGACAAAGGGCTGTGGATGATGGAGGAGGGAAGAGTGTGAGTAACGGCTGGCAGGTGATGGGTGTAGGTGACGAAGGGCTGTGGATGATGGAGGAGGGAAGAGTGTGAGTAATGGCTGGCAGGTGATGGGTGTAGGTGACAAAGGGCTGTGGATGATGGAGGAGGGAAGAGTGTGAGTAATGGCTGGGAGGTGATGGGTGTAGGTGACGAAGGGCTGTGCATGACGGAGGAGGGAAGAGTGTGAGTAATGGCTGGCAGGTGATGGGTGTAGGTGATGAAGGGCTGTGGATGATGGAGGAGGGAAGAGTGTGAGTAACGGCTGGCAGGTGATGGGTGTAGGTGACGAAGGGCTGAGGATGATGGAGAGGAAGGTGGAGCACGGAAACAAATAAGGGAGATGGGGAGGGCAGATGGGAACAGTGGGGGGGAGAGGACTCAGCTGGAAAAGGGTGTGGGTGATTGGCTACCTCTGTCATGGGATATGCAGGTAATGACTGAGCCCACGTGCAGAGGAAAAGCAGACTCTCATGTGGAAGCGACGGCCAGAGTTTATTCATAAGAGTTTCAAGAAAATGGCAGAGTGAAACCGCGAGACATAACATTCTAAAAGCTAGGAGCCTGTGATCAGTGCTAATTGGACGTTCGTTTAAATAATTACAGAACGTGGTGAACCTGTGCCAATCAAAATAAACTTAACAACATTAAACAGAAATCACCAGGGATTACTGACTCTCATTAAAACAACAATTCACAAATTCAGGTGCTGTAGAAACCTCAGAGCACGAAGCTCTCTGGCTCTCTGCACAGGCCCAGAAGGATCATCCAGTAACCCAGTAGAATATGATGGGCCGTTTCTCCTCATCCTATCCTGTAACTCTATGACCACTGCATGACCTATAATCACTTTAGATCTGGGAGTGTCCATCAGTGTCTCGGTTCGTCCCACATATACAGGCTGATATTTATTGTTTGGTTATTTTTTCATTATTATATTATTATTATTTCTTTTTATATTCGCACAGTTTGTTGTCTTTTATACATTGGTTGCTACTCTGTCCTGTTGGGTACTCTCTTACATTGATTCTATTGTGATTCTTGTATTTACTGTGAATCCCTGCAAGAAAATGAATCTCTGGGTTGTATATGGTGACGTATCTGCATTTTGATAATAACTACTTTGAAATTTGATCTTTCCACTCAGGGAAACATGTTTATTTAGAAGCATTACTTATCTACTGCCTGCTAAGTCACTAGCGTTTAGGGCAACAATGAAGGTCTTCCATCTCTGGTGGTGTTCAGGGCATCCTCCATCGTGTCAGTAGCTCCACTACTGTCAGCCATGCGAGTCCTGGGTGGAGACTCAGGAATACCGTCACACTCAGATGTAGAAGGATTCTTCATTGCTGTTTCTGTAACAATTTTGTTTTACCAGTCAGGGGTTGTTCACCCTGAGCTGAACCCCCGAACCTGGAGGACTGGTGAACCATTTTTAGTCTACTGTTTGACCTGTTTGGCATCGGTGACCCTACCAAGAGCCAAAACATAAAAAAGTCCAAAGAAAAGTTTAAAATAAAATTTATTATCAGAGTACATACCTGTACATGTCACCACATTCAACTCTGAGATTCTTTTTCTGTGGGGCTTACTTAGCAAATCTATAGAACAGTAACTGTTAATTGGACAACAACGCAAACACGAGGAAATCTGCAGATGCTGGAATTTCAAGCAACGTGCGTGCTAATTGGACAACAAACTATGTAAATGTAAATATAAATAATGATTATGAAATAACAAGATAAAGAGTCTTTAAATTAATACCACTGGTTGTGGGAACACCAGAATTAGATATCCCCTTTTGTTCAGACCTAGTAACTGTTCTTGAACCCAGTGGTGCGAGTCCTGAGGCTCTTGTACCTTCTACCTGAAGGCAGCAGCAGGAAAAGAGCATGGTCTGGCTGGTGAGGATGTTTGATAAAGGATGCAACTTTTCTGCAGCAATGTTTCATGTAGATATGTTAATTCGTTGGGAGGGCTTTACCCATGATGTACTGGGCTGAATCAACTACCTTTTGAAAGATTTTCTACTCATGAGCATTGGTGTTCCCATTCCAGTCCATAATGCAGACAGCCAGTACACTTTCCACCACACATCTCTAGAAGTTTTCCAAGGTTTCTGAGAACATTCCAAATCTCTGCAGACTCCTGAGGAAGTAGAGGTTCTGACATTCTTTCTTTGCAATTATATTTATCTGATGGGTCCAGGGCATGTCCTCTGGGATGGAGGCACCCAGGAATTGAAAGTTACTGATCCTCTCCACCTCTGATCCTCCGATAAGTACTGACTCATGGACCTCTGGTTTCTCTCTCCTGAAGTCTACAATCAGTTCCTTGGTCTTATTGACATTGACTGAAGGCTGTTGTTATTGCACTACTCAGTTCTATCCAGCTACTCAGAGAATTGAAGAATTTCAGAATTTATACTTTGGTAATAAATGAACCTTTGAACCTTTGAACTCTGCCAAATTCTCAGTCTTCCTCCTGTGTGCTGATTCATCATCAGCTTTAATACATCTCACAACAGTGGTGTCATCAGCAAACCTATATATCGTGTTAGAACTGTACTTAGCCTCACAGTCATAGTTGTAGAGCGAGTAGAGCAGGAGGTTAAGTACACATCCCTGTGGTGCACCTGTGCTGATAGAGATTGTGGAGAATATTTTGCCAATCCAAGCTGACTGGGGTCTGCAAGTGAGGGAATATGGGATCCAATTGCACAAGGGGGTATTGAGGCCCAGATCTTTGAGTTTACTGATTAGTTTGGAGAGCATAAAGCACTGACTCCAGCCAACAGAGCTCTCTGGGTCATTGAAGCACGCAAGCCTCCAAACCATGACAAGGTTGTGGTCCACTTGAAGGATTTAGAAACATTAGTGCCAGTGAAATTTGAAGTATAAAATCTAATCTATATTTATATAATTTTTACACCAGCAGAATACGTTCTAACCAAATTGTTTCTAATTGTATTGGTTCTTGGTAATTGTTTTGATAATTAATTTGCACAATTTACATTATCTCCAGCTGCGCTCTGTGTGCTGAGGGATTGAGATTAATTTAGCATGCGCACCCTTTGGTAGCAATTGCTTGAAATTCATTAGTAAACTTGGCTCTCCTTTGTCTTTCTCAGGCTCCAAGGACCACTAACCCCACTTCATCCTCACTCAAATGACATGGTGTGATCGTTTGTGCTGATCTTTGCCTTTGTTTCTCCTCATCTCACACTGTGCGGTTGATTGACAACAGAGAAAAAGTTTGGTTGGCAATTCATTTCTAACTGTCAGCTAAGTGAAGCAACCTACTGAGCAAAGAGTTTGAGATAGTGAAGAACTTCATGGAGAGCTTAAACTACTTCTGAAAGCATGACTCTGAGCTAAAGCGGAGAATGGCTCATTAAAGGAAGGACATGGAAGCTTTAGACAGAGTGCAGAGGGGATTTACCTGGAAGCTGGACTAGAGAACATGCCATATGAGAATCAATTGAGTGTGCTAGGGCTTTTCTCTTTGGAGAAAAGGAGGATACGAGGTGACTTGATAGAGGAGTACAAGATGTTAAAAGCCATAGATCGTGTGGACAACCAGAGACATTTTCCCAGGACAGATGTGGTTAATGCAACAGGGTATAACTTTAAGGTAATTGGAAGGAAGTATAGTAAAGGGTGGCGGGATGGAGATATGTCTCTACCAAAGGAGGTGTAAGGCATTCCTTCCCTCCTGCAGGTGACCCTTGAGTAAGGTGTAGTACCTGCTTAGTCCCCCAATCAGGGTCACGTGAAATCATGGGAGCAGGTGGTGGATGGTCGTATGAGCAGCTGATGCATGTCACAAGGCCAGATTATGTAACCACTGACACCAGGCCGACAATCTCTGAAGAGTATTGATAATGGCTGGGGGCTCCAATCTTGTAAAGACACTGTCCAGAAGAAGGCAATGGCAAAGCTCTTCTGTCGAGAAATTTGTCAAGAACAATCATAATCATGAAAAGATCATAATCACCCACATCATACTTAATGGCACATAATGATGAGGATGATGACTGTAAATGCCTGCATGTTAACCAATGGATGAGCATGAACCATCCATGGAAGACATCGCCACCATCTGAGAAGACTACACGTCAACAAGGAAGTGTCAACTGCTTGGTTCAGAGTTGGAGACCTCTTCCCAGAAACAGAGGGGTTCCTTGTGGCAATACAGGACCAGGTGGTTAACATAAAAACTTATCAAATGTACATAAAAAAGACAGCAAATTCTAGATGATAAATACAGAAAATGCAAACAGAAGCCAGAAACAATCCAACACATTACAAGATCCTACAGAACTTTAACTCAATCTGATTACTTACACAGGCACAATCAAGTGGCAAACATCATTCACCAGAATCTTGCTTTAAAATACAAACTGATAAAAGAAACCATACCTTGCTATAAGTACAAGGCTGCTCCAGTTTTAGAGTCAGAGTCCCATAAATTATATTACAAATGAACCATATTACAGATAGAACAATACATAGAAATACAGGATAAACATGTAAAAAACAACTTGCTCAATGGATATCGCCATTCTAAACGCACATAACATACAGAAATCAATAGGTTGAAAGCACTGGAAATATGCTGAATAAAAAGAGGAAATTCAAAGACTTTGGAGCATGAACAAGGTATACATTGTCCCAATAGTAACATCTACAACTGAAAACATCCCAAAGTCACTACACAATATTATTAAACAATTAGGCCTGCACAGCAATATTTCTGTAAATCTCCAGAAAGCCACAATATTAAACACCACTAGAATAGTCTGAAAGTTCCCGGCAAAAGAGAAATGAGTGTGTTTGACTATGCCCATACCACATGTTTTCCAGAATGAACTGAGAAAAAACAAAAATATAACAATAATAATATGGTTTTGTCCAGCTTTCAACCTGCTCTCAAATTCACTTAATTGGATGAAAATTGGATACAAATCAGAAACAGCGGAATAAATTACACCTTGACACACCTTATATGCATGGATGATTTGAAATTAAAGCTAAGGCAATTAATTCAATTAGTGTAACTATTTTCAAAAGATGAAAACCTGAACTTTGGACTAAATAAGTGCAGAACATTAAACATAAAGAAATATACAATAGAACTAGTAGAATACAAAACGTAACAACAGAGTACAAAACAGAGCAGCAGAATACAACACAACTGATGGAAGAATATGGAATGTATGAGTATCTGGGATATCAATGAGCAAAAAACAAAAGATCAGTCTGATGCAGGGAAAACTTCCAACAGAATTTACTTCAAGGTTTAAGAAAATCTGCCATGCAGAGTTCAATAGTCAAAATATAATAAAGGCAATATACACTTCTGCTATACCTATATTAAGCTATTCTTTTGGCATAATATCTGAAACTGATCTGAAAAATTTACGAAGAAAAATAAGAACTGAAATGACAAATTTTAGAAAACACTGGGTACACTTGAACGTGCTTAGATTAACAATACCTAGGACAGAAGGAGGAAGATGAATAACAGACATAAAACATTTATACAATAGTCAAGGTAAAACTTCTGAGGAGATATTTTCATTAAAGGAAACAGTAATCCACACAAATATATGCAATTCTATAAGTACACACCATAAAACTGAAATGAAAGCACAAGAAAATGAAGAAATTATCACTATAGAAAAAAAGTTAACCAATGGAAGAGCATGACCCTCCATGGACCACATCCTCACAGTCTGAGCAGACAAGATGTTGAGAAGGAAGCATTGAATGCCTGGCTTAGAATTAGAGAGCTCTTCCTAGACACAGTAAGGTTCCTTGTGGCAATACAGAACCAGGTGGTTAACAGGAAAACTTATCAAATATACATAATAAAAGAACAACAAATTGAAGATGATAAATGCAGAAATGCCAAGCGAAACCAGAAACAATTCAGCACAATACAGGATCCTGCAGAGGTTTAACTCTATCTGATTACTTACACAGGAACAATCAAGGGGCAATCATCAATCACCTAAATCTCACCTTAAAATACAAACACATAATAGATCTATAAATGTAAATGCCTTACTATAAATACTAGCTTGATCCAGTTTCAGAATCATACTCCTGCAAATTACATTACAACTGCTCCATTATTACAGGTAGGACAATCCATAATAGCTGACTGTAGTAATCTATAATACACAAGCAGCAACTAATTACGATAAAACAAATGGATATAGCTATTCCAAACACACATACCTTACAGAAATCAATAAATGAAAAACACCAGAAGTATCCTGAAGAGGAAATTGAAAGACTTTGGAACATGAAGAGAGTATGCATTGTCCCAATAGTAATATCTACAAATGGTATCATCACAAAGTCATTACACAATAGTATTAAACAATTAAGGCTGCACAACAATATCTATGTAAATCGAGATGAAGAGTCTTTGAAAGTAAATCCAAAAGTCGTGGGAATGGTTCAGTGATGGAGTGAGGGAAATTGGATGAAGTTAACCTCCTCCTGAAGTCAATAATCATTTCCTCAGTCTTGCTGACATTGTATGAAAGATTGGTGTTGTGAGGTTGGTCCTATATGCTGACTCATCACCAGCTTTGATTCAGGCAATGATGTGGTGTCATCAGCAGACATAAATATGGCATTGAAGCTGTGCCTAGTCTCCCAATCGTAAGTATAAAGTGAGTAGAGCAGGGGGGTAAGCACACAGCCTTGTAGTGCACCTGTAGTGATGGAGATTGTGGAGGAGATATTGTTGCCATTCTGAATTGACAAGTGTCCAACAGAGAAAATTGAGGATCCATTAACATAAGGAATTATTGTGTCCAAGGTCTTGATGATTATTGATTAGTTTTGAGAGGATGATAGAGTTGAATACGATGGAGATGTAGTCAATAAAGAGCATCCTGATATATGCATCTTCGTTATCCAGATGTTCCAGGGTTGCGTGAAGAGCCGATAAAATGCCATCAGTTGTTGACCTGTTATGAAAGTAGGCAAATTGGAGCAGACCCAATTCACTTCTTAGTAGGAGTTGATATATTTTATTAGAATCCTCTCAAATCTCTTGATTATACTGGATGTAAGTGCTACTGGGCAATAGTCATGGAGTCAAGTTACCACGTTCTTTTTAGGCGTAGGTAAGTTGAAGACTGCTTGAATAAGGTGGGTACCTCAAACTACCAAAGTGAAAGGTTAAAGTCATCAGTGAACACTCCAACCAGTTGATCAGCACAGGTCTTTAGTTCTTGGCCAGGTACTCAGTCTGTGCCAAATGCTTTTTGTGGGTTCACCCTAATGAAGGATCCTCTCACATTGACCTCAGAGACTGACATAACAGGGTCAATGTGGGCTGTGGGAGTTTGTGAAGGTACTTCCATGTTCTGATGAGCAAGCATAAAAAACATTGAGCTGATCTGGAGGCAAAGGTTTGTTGTCACCTATTTTGCTGGGTTTCACTTTGGTGGAAGTGATAGCGTTTGAACACTGCCACAGCTGCTGAGCATCCTTCAGTGATTCATGTTTGGGCTGGAATTGCCACTTCACACGTGAGATGGCTTTCCAGAGTTCGTACCTGGATTTGCTGTAACTTAATTGGCTGCCAGGTAACTGTACCTTATTATATTTTACATTTATAGAGTAACTGAAGTACAGGTAGACAATAAGATGCAAGAACATCACAAGATAGGTCGTAAGGTTAAGAGGATGTCTTATTGTACTGAGGGATCACTCATTTATCTTCTAATAGTTCAAAGTTCAAAGAACATATTTGTTATCAAAGTACATATCTATCATCTTATGCAACTGTGAGATTCATTTTCTTTGGGCGTTCACAGTAAATATAAATACAACAAAAAACAAAATATTAATTTACTAAGTAAGTAAGCAATAAATATTGAGAACATGAGATGAAGAGTCCTTGAAAGAGTTCATAGGTTGTGGGAACAGTTCAGTGTTAGATGAGTGAAGTTATCTCCTCTGATTCAAAGAGAAGGAAAGAAAAGGGGGGAGGTGATGGGCAGCCAAGGAGATAAGCTGAGAGAGGGAAAAAGGGATGAAGAATCGTGAAGTGGGGGGCATTATCAGAATTTTGAGAAGCTGCAGAAGATCGTGAACACGGCAGGAAACATCACACAAACCAATCTTCCGTCCGTGGACTCACTTTACACCACCCGCTGTCGGAGCAGTGCTGCCAGGATAATCAAGGACACGACCCACCCATCCAACACACTTTTCGTTCCTCTTCCCTCCGGGAGAAGGTTCAGGAGCTTGAAGACTCGTACAGCCAGATTTGAGAACAGCTTCTTTCCAACTGTGATAAGACTGCTGAACGGATCCTGACCCAGATCTGGGCCATACCCTCCAAATATCCGGACCTGCCCCTCGGTTTTTTCGCACTACCTTACTTCCCATTTTTCAATTTTTTATTTATGATTTATAATTTAAAATTTTAATATTTACTAAGTTTAACTATTTTTAATATTTATAATATTTAATATTTCTAATCCAGGGAGTGTGAAGCGCAGAATCAAATATCGCTGTGATGATTGTACGTTCTAGTACCAATTGTTTGGTGATAATAAAGTATAAAGTATAAAGGTATAAATTGATGTTCATGCCATCATTTTGGAGACTACCCAGACAGAATATAAGGTGTTATTCGTCCAACCTGAGAGTGGTCTCGTTGCGACAGTAGGGAAGGCCATGGATAGACATATCGGAATAGGAATGAGAAGTAGAATTAAAATGGATGGCCACTGAGAAATCCTGCTTTCTTTGGTGGATGGAGCATAGGTGCTCAGCGAAGCGGTCTCCTAATCTACGTTGGGTCTCATCGATATACAAGAGGCCTCACTGGGAACACTGGACACAGGATATGACCCCAATAAACTCATGGGTGAAGTGTTGCTGCACTTGGAAGAACTGTTTGGGGCCCTGAAAGGTACTGAGGGAGGAGATGTAGGGGCAGTTTTAGTACTTGTTCTGCTTGCAAGGATAATTGCCAGGAGGGAGATCAGTAGGGAGGGAGGGAGCATGAATGGACAAGGGAGTTGCATAGGGAGTGATCCCTGCAGAAAGCAGAATGTGAGGGAAAGGAAAATATGTGCTTGGTGGTGGGATCCTGATAGAGATGGCAGGAGTTACAGGGAATTATGTGCTAGATGTGGAGGCTGGTGGGGTGGTTGGTGAGGACAAGAGGAACCCTATCCCTGGTAGGGTGGCGGGAGGATGGAGTAAGAGCAGACGTATGTGAAATTGAAGTGATGCAGTTGAGGGCAGTGTTGATGGTGAAGGAAAGGGAGCCCCTTTCTTTGAAGAAGGAGGACACCTTATTCGCTTTAGAATGAAAAGCCTCATCCTGAGAGTAGATGAGGCAGAGACGGAGGTATTGAGAGAAGGGGGATAGCATTTTTACAAGTAACAGGATAGGAAGATTTATAGTCCAGGCAGCTTTGAGAGTCCATGGGTTTATAATAGACATTAGTAGATAAGCTGTCTCCAGAGATAGAGACAGTGAGATTGAGAAAGAGGAGGGAGGTGTCAGAAATGGAAATTTGAGGGCAGGGTGGAAGTTGGAGGCAAAGTTGATGAAATCAATGAGCTCCGCATGGGTGCAGGAAGCAGTACCAGTGCAGTCGTCAATGTAGCATAAGAAAACAGGAGGAGAGATGATGCCAGTGTAGGTTTGAAATATACTCTGTTCCAGCCAACAAAAAAACAGGCATATTTTGGACACATGCGAGTGCCCATGGCTACACCTTTTGTTTGAAAGAAGTAGGAGAGGCCAAAGAAGAAATTATTAAGAGTGAAGACAAGTTCCTCTAAACGGAGGAGAGTGGTGGTGGAGGTGAATTGGTGGGTTCTGGTGTCCAGAAAGAAACAGAGAGTTTTGTGGCCTTCCTGGTGAGGTATGGAGGTGTACAGGGACTGGACATCCATAGCAAAAATAAGATGATTGAAATCATTGAAAAGATCCAGAGCCTGTGAAATGTCACGGATGTAGGTAGAAGGGGACTGAACTAGGGGGAATAAAACAGAGTCAAGGTATGCAGATTTGAGCTCAGTGGGGCAGGAGCAAACTGAAACAATGGGTTTGCTTCAGTCTGTTTCAAATCTGGACAAGCAGGTTTGTAGATCTTGGGTAGGAAGTAGAAACGGGATGTGTGAGGAGCAAGAGCTATGAGATTGATGGCAGTGGATGGGAGATCCCCAGAGCTAATAAAGTTGGTGATGATGTGGGCAACAATGGCCTGGTGCTCCTTAGTGGAATCCTATTCGAGAAGTAATTAAGTGGAGGTGTTGCTGGATTCAGCAAGGTAGAGGTCAGTATGCTAGACTACTACAGCACCCCCTTATCTGCGGATTTGAAGTTGAGGTTAGGATTAGTGCGAAGAGAGTGGAGAGCAGAGCGTTCGGAAAGAGTGAGTTTGGAATTAGAGGGAGGAGTGTTGAAGTTGAGACAGTTGATGTCCCATTGGCAGTTGGCAATGGAAAGGTCCAGAGCAGGCAGTTGACCAGGCTGGGGTGTCCAGGAAGAGGAGGAGGGTTGAAGATGGGAGAGAAGGTCATCTGTGTAGGCTGGAGAGTCCTTGCAAACAAAGTAGGCTCGGAAGTGCAGGCAGCAGAAGAAAAGCTCAGCCTCATGGTGGGTGCAGAGCTCACTGAGGTGTGGGTGCAGCAGGACAAAGATGAGGCCCTTGCTGAGGTCAGAACATTCTGCCTCAGAGATGGGAAAGCCAGAGGGAATGGGGAAGGTGTTGGTAGTGTTTGAGGAGAATGAGGTTTGGGGTGTTCAGGAATGGTGGAGTGAGAGGAAGATGGACTCTCGAAGACCCAAGAGCTGGTGGTGGGACCTGAGAGAGACAAGGTTGTGGAGTAGTGGTGGGAGAAGGGGAAATGGAGGTTCTAGCAGAAGTGCATGAATTCCTGGACTGGAGGTCAAGGCTAGAGTCTGAGTTGGAGTTTGCACAACTGGCATGGATGGCGGTGGAGTCCAGAACTCCGTCTTTAACTGCAATGAAGGAGAATATTCATCTTCTTGTATGCAGAAGATGACTCATCACTACCATGATGACTCATCATCAAGGACAATTAGTGAAGAATAGGAAATGTAGGTACTGCCAGTGACAGCCACATCCTACCAATATAATGGGATAAATTTATACCTTATACTTTATACTTTATTGTCGCCAAACAATTGATACTAGAATGTACAATCATCACAGCGATATTTGATTCTGTGCTTCCCGCTCCCTGGAGTACAAATCGATAGTAAATATTAAAAATTTAAATTATAACTCATAAATAGAAAATAGAAAATGGAAAGTAAGGTAGTGCAAAAAAAACCGAGAGGCAGGTCCGGACATTTGAAGGGTATGGCCCAGATCTGGGTCAGGATCCATTCAGCAGTCTTATCACAGTTGGAAAGAAGCTGTTCCCAAATCTGGCTGTAAGAGTTTTCAAGCTCCTGAGCCTTCTCCCGGAGAGAAGAGGGACGAAAAGTGTATTGGCTGGGTGGGTCGTGTCCTTGATTATCCTGGCAGCCCTGCTCCGACAGCATGTGGTGTAAAGTGAGTCCAAGGACAGAAGATTGGTTTGTGTGAAGTGCTGGGCTGTGTTCATGATCTTCTGCAGCTTCTTCTGGTCTTGGACAGGACAACTTCCATACCAGGTTATGATGCACCCTAGAAGAATGCTTTCTATGGTGCATCTATAAAAATTAGTGAGGGTTTTAGGGAACAGGCCAAATTTCTTTAGCTTTCTCAGGAAGTAAAGGCGCTGGTGAGCTTTCTTGGCAAGTGGACTTTGCTTGGTTGGACCAAGTCAGGTCATTTGCCATATTGACCCTGAGGAACTTAAAGCTTTTGACCTGTTCCACTTGCGCACCACCAATGTAAATGGGGTCGTGCGATCCGCTACTCCTTCTGAAGTCAACAACCAATTCCTTCGTCTTGCTGACATTGAGGGATAGGTTATTGTCTTCGAACCATGCCACCAGGTTCTTAATTTGCTCTCTGTACTCAAACTTATCAGTACCCGAGATACGGCCTACAATTGTTGTGTCATCAGCAAACTCACATATTGAGTTTGATTGAGTTTGAATTTTCTCAGGTAGATATGATTTCAGAGAAATGGATAAGAATTAAAATTTCCTTAAGGCGATTTTTTTGCAGGAGGATGAGACCAAACAAAGGTTGATTTTTTTTTGATATTTTATTTAATTTTATGTTTCAATAACTGCCCAGAAGAAAATGAATCTCAAAGTAGTATATGGTTACACACAAGTACTTTGATTTAAAAAATATTTTAGCTTTGACTTTGGCTTAACCACAATCTATAATATTAAAACAACCTTGTAGAGTTCTAATCTTTTAACTTGTCTCCTATTGAATGACTATGACCTGGAGTTCATCTTGCCAATTTATATCAATCTGTAGCAATATTGTTTAGCTTAGAGATAAAGCACAGTAATGGGCCCTTCTGGCAAACAAGCCCGCTTCTCCCAATTACACCCATGTGACCGATTAACCTTCGAATCTTTACATGGGAATTAGGAAGAAGTCCAAGAACTCAGAGAAAATCCATGCAGTCATGGGGAGAATGAATAAACTTCTTACAGACAGTGGTGGAATTGACCCCGGGTCACTAGCGCTGTCAAGTGCTGTGCTAACTGCTATGCTATTGTGCTACCCTACAGTTTCAATTGTATATACTATTTTCAGTGATATATTTATAACTACTGCAGGATGAATGTGACGACAGCTTGCAAGGTTTCCTGAACACATCCCTAGGTGTGTTGGTTGCTAGTGCAAATGATGCATTTCACTGAATGTCTTGATGTACATGTGATAAATAAATTAATTTGTTGGCCAGATGGAACCACTATCTACAGTTCAGTGAACAGGAATGAGGCAAAGGCAGTGGAAACAGACAAAGCACAAGTCCTTGTCTGCCATGTGGTTGCAGAAATGGAGGCGACCATTTTGTGACACTGTCATTACAGTCACGATTTTGTGAACTGTTTGATTAATTTAATTAGAGCAATTGAACATCGATACAAGGAGTTTCTGCTGATGATGTGCTAATGTTAGGACCATTTTCAGGTAAGAATTTGTTTATTATGTAAAATGGCAGGCTTGCAGAAGGAACAGCCTGTGATCTGGTGTTTGAATAACCTGGCTACACTAGATTGAACCAGGAGATGGACAGGACAGATCAGATGAAAGGGCCATAAAGTTCAAAGTTAATTTTATGTATGTCACCATATTCAACCCTGAGATTCATTTTCTTCTGGGCTTACTCAATAAATCTATTGAATAGTAACTAACAATATCAGTGAAAGACTGCCCAACTAGGGCATTCAACAAGAGTGTAAAAGACAAAAAGCTGTGAAAATACAAAAGGAAGAAACAATTATAATTAATAAATAAATAAATAAATAAATAAATAGCTAGATAAATAAATAAATACGCAAGCAAGCAATAAATATTGAGAACAATATAACGAATCCTTGGAAAGTGGGTCCATTGGTTGTGGGAACATTTCAATGATGAGGCAATACTGCTTGAAACTTTGGACCACATCCAATGAGACAATGATACAGGTCAATTGGGTGACATTGAGCCAATGAAATTAAAACATCATAGAGTGATCTAATAAGGAAAAGGATAAGAATGGGGGATTTTGTAAACATAGACTGTGGCAGCTCTGTGGAGACCAACCATTGTGGAAGTGGATGACCCCATTATCGGAAATGTGGAGATTACTTTGGGATCAAGAAAACACCTGGCTAGTGAGAACTTTTTCCTGGTATTACCTTTTGTATTCTTCGACTGTTTATGAAGAGTCAGTGACACCCAGTGGGTGTGCACACAGGTATTCAGTTTTGTAACTTCACACATTTGGCAACTGAGCCAATAAAGGTATTTGTCAGTAAAAACAGATTCTCTCTGTGCTTAACTGGTTGTTATTGTTGAACTTTAATAATTGTAACTGAATCTCAATCTGAATATGATATTAAATCAAGCTTAGTAAATAATTATTACTTTAATGAGCCCTGTGAAATGTTCTTGATATTTATTTTTTTTTTGTATTTCAAAAGTTTGTTGTCTTTTGTACATTGGTTGCTTGGGTGTGGTCTTTCACTGATTCTATTACGGTTCTTGGATTTACTGAGTATGCCAGCAAGAAAATGAATCTCTGTGTTGTATATGGTGACATAAATGTATTTTGATAACAAATTTACTTTGAATTTTGAAATAAATAATTGAAGGTTTATCATTAATAGTAAGGAAGAATATACAGCCCAATTGCTTCCTTTGATAATTAATAATAAAGTATTGATTCATTCTCTGGTGCTGATGAGAGGGTAAAAGTTGGCAAAACCGATTTTAGAGTCAGTTTGGTGAGTGTTAACCGCAAATTATAGGTCTAGCTTTAAATGTAGATAGTGCCTTGGCAAGGTCGAATGTTAAAGAGTTTAAACGCTTGCCTGGTCCTTGATGTATATTTTATTGCGTTATTCTCAATGTTATCAGACAGCTCATTGGTAGACTACATATAGATTTTACATCACCATTCCACAGGGAAAGTAATAGATATATTCTTGTTCATAAAACTAATTAAACTAATTCCCAAATATCTGGTACCTCTGGGTCTTTAATACTAAATTGCTATCTTCAACTATTAGCGCTCACTCACTAGAAAGGTTTTGAAGATTTTTTTAAGATAAAGATTAGCTTTATTTGACACATGTACATCAAAATATACAGTGAAATGTGTCTCTCACTCTCCTTTTTCTCCCTCTACCCCTCTGAATATACCCCTTGCCTATCCTCTGGGTTCTCCCCCCCCTTGTCTTTCTTCCCGGACCTCCTGTCCCATGATCCTCTCGTATCCCTTTTGCCAATCAACTGTCCAGCTCTTGGCTCCATCCCTCCCCCTCCTGTCTTCTCCTATCATTTCGGATCTCCCCCTCCCCCTCCAGCTTTCAAATCCCTTACTCACTCTTCCTTCAGTTAGTCCTGACGAAGGGTCTCGGCCTGAAACGTCGACTGTACCTCTTCCTGGAGATGCTGTCTGGCCTGCTGCGTTCACCAGCAACTTCTATGTGTGTTGCTTAAATTTACAGCATCTGCAGAATTCCTGTTGTTTACGGTGAAATGTGTCATTGGTGTCAACAACCAACGCAGTCCAAGTATTGCACTGGGTAGTCTGCAAGTATTGCCACGCAGCTGGTGCCAACATAGAATGCCCACAACCTAATCACTGTATGTCTTTTGGATACAGAAGGGAACTGGAGCACCCAGAAGAACAAAAACACAAGCAAATTTTCAGATGCTGGAAATGAGAACAGTTGAAGGGTCTTGGCCTGAAACGTTGACTTTTTACTCTTTTCCATAGATGCTGCCTGGTCTGCAGAGTTCCTCTTGCATTTTGTGTGTGTCACCCGGACAAAATCCACGTGCTCATGGGGAAAGCATACAAACTCCTCAGAGACAGTGGCAGGAATCGAACCATGATTGGTGAATGCAGGTGTTGTGAAGATTCAAGATTGTTTAGTGCCATTTCCTGTACACAAGTGTGAGGGTAATTAAATAATTATACCCTGGATCTGATGCAGCACAAAAAAAGCGAAAGAGATAAAGTACTCCAATGGAGATTGGAGAACTGCACAGACACAACAGAAGTGTCCTAGTGAGGAGCTTTAGATAACCAGTCTCTATAAAAGAGACGTACCACCTGGCAAAGTGGTCATTGTGGGAGTGGATGTCGTCGGAATAGTCTGAAGCAGAGTAGTAAGACTTTTGCTCAGCGAGGCTTCTGCGAGAACAGGTGGAGACAAGGTAAGCAGATAAATTCATTCATTATTTCTTATTCCGAATTAACTCTGATGAAAATAGGGGGCTATGTCTACAGGGCCAAGGTTCTAGGTGTCAGATGTGGGATTTCCAGAAGACTTTCAGCCTCCCCAGTAGCCACATCTGTGGCAGCTGCGTTGAGATGCAGCTCCTTAGACACTGGGTTAGGGAACTGGGGCTGCAGCTGCATGACCCTCAGCTTATCAGGGAAAGTAAAATGGTGATAGGGAGGAGCTACAGGGAGGTCGTCACTCCAAGGCTACAGGAGAGAGATAAATAGGTAACTGTCAGGGAAGGGAGAAATTCAGATAGTGGAGAGCATCCCTGTGGCTGTCCCCCTCAACAATAAGTGCTCCATTTTGAGAACTGTTGAGGATGGGGGCTATGTAGGGGAAGCAACAGCGGTTGTGCCTCTCACACTGAGTCTGGCCCTATGGCTCAGAAGGGTAGGGAACTCAAGGTGATGGCAGCAGTAACAGGGGAATCTCAGGCGGACAGATAGGTGATTCTGTGGACGTGAAAAGAAAACATGGAACACGGATGGTAGTTTGCCTCCAGGGTCCACAATGTTTCTGAAAAGGGAGGGTGAGCAACCAGAGATCATGATACATATTGGTACCAACAACATGGGTAGAAAAAGCGAGGAGGTCCTGAAAAAGGAATACAGGGAGCTAGGAAGGAAGCTAAGAAGCAGGATCTCAAAGGTAGTAATCCTGGGATTTCTGCCTGTGCCACGTGACAGTGAGGAAAGGAATAGAACGAGGTGGCAGATAAATGGGTGGCTAACGAATTGGAGCCGGGGGCAGGGATTCAGACTTCTGGATAATTGGAACCTCTTCTGGGGCAGGTGCGACCTGTACAAAAGTGATGGGTTGCACTTGAATCTGAGGGGAACCAATATTCTTGCCGGCAGGTTTACTAAAGGTTTGGGTGTGGTTTAAATTAATATGGCAGGGGGATGGGAACCACTATAATAGAACTGAGGATGAGCCAACAGGCTTACAAGTAGATGATGAATGTTACATGAACGTAAGGAAGGACAAGCCAATGATTGAGTACAAATTCAGACAGAGCAAGGAGTTAAATTGTACCTCAGAGGCAAAATTCAAAAGGGCAAAGAATGCAGAACTGAAGGTGCTGTATTTAAATGTGCGTAGCATTCGGAAAAAGGTGGACAAACTTGTGGCTCAGTTAGAGGTTAGTCAATATGACATTGTGGCAACACTGAGTCGTGGCTGAAGGAAGACCGCAGTTGGGAGCTTAACATCAAAGGATTTACTTTGTATTGAAAGGACAGGCAGGAAGGCACAGGCGGTGGTGTGGCTCTGTTGGTAAGAGATGGAATTACATCTTTAGAAAGAGGTAACATAGAGTCAGAGAATATTGAATTATTTTTGGTGGAGTTAAGAAATTGCAATAGTGAAAATATTGCAACGAATGAGGGGAACCCAAGCGCAGGACACAGGCATGGAGATTTAGTTAGGATGCAGATGCAGGCGGGAGCGTTGAAGGGCAAACAGGAGGGAGAGCAGGAAGGCAGAACTTATCTTGACACGGAGAGACTGGGTTTCACAGGTAAACCTCGGAACTGGAGTAGAACTTAGAAAACTGATCTTAACACAGAGAGACTGAGGTTACGTCCACACTAGACCGGATAATTTTGAAAACGCCGGTTTCGTGTAAAAACAACAGGCGTCCACACTAGTCATTTTTGAAAATACCTGTGTCCACATTAAAATGGGTATTTGGGCGAATCTCCTCCTACTGAGCATGCGCAGGACACACAGAAAACAAGCGAAGAGGAAGCGGTATACTTGGTGTATTGCTTGTGCAAATATTCAATAGATACAATTGCCACTTTTGCCCAGTAACTCATTTTATTGCACATGTTAAATACAGCAAAATAATACACAAAGACGAGCTCCAGCCGAGGGAACGTGTTGTGTCCTTGAGCAAGGCACTTAATCACACATTGCTCTGCGACGACACTGGTGCCAAGCTGTATGGGTCCTAATGCCCTTCCCTTGGACAATATTGGTGTAGTGGAGAGGGGAGACTTGCAGCATGGGCAACTGCTGGTCTTCCATACAACCTTGCCCAGGCCTGCACCCTGGAGAGTGAAGTCTTTCCAGGCACAGATCCATGGTCTCACAAGACTAACGGATGCTGAATGAAAATACACAAAGACATGGCAAAAGTAAAGTTTTCAGATTTATTCACTCTGGAGAGTGTTTCTGAAAAGCTCCATTTTCGGGGGAGGAAAACCACATTTCAATGTGGACCTAGGGTCCAAACGAAGAGGAAAAGCTTCGGTTACGGGTTTATCTGGTCTAGTGTGGATGTAGCCTGAGTTTCACAGATAAATCTCGGTACTGAAGTAAAACTTAGGTCACACAATCCTAAGCGGCCAGGAAGTGTTAATTACCACACTGCCAAAACCAACGATCTGACAAATAGTGGGTGCAAAGCCAGGCTTCTTATGTTGCAGGTCTTGATGACTTTTTCTTCGGCAGTTTGAACAGGGCACAACTGCACAAGTGCGTAAAAGTCGGCTCGTGAGACAACGGGAGAGTTTAAAAAGCAAGCAGGTTGAGAAGGGGCGGTCATTTCCTCGGCTGTTTGAATGGGGCATGACTGCGCAAGTGCGTGAAATTCTGCCCACGAGATAGCGGGAGAGTTGAAAAAGTAAGCAGATTAACGGAGTGGCTGATGTAGTAGCGGGTGACGGAGTAGTGGGAGACAGAGTAGGAAGGCTTTGGCTCAAGTGGCTTTGGTGAGCAGAAGCAGAGGACGAGCCTGCTCCCAGCACGGTAAGGCCGGTTAAGTTCCTTTAATTACTCTAATTTACTTAGGAGTAGGTAATGGAGGCAGCAGTTAGGGCAGTTGAGTGCTCCGTTTGTAGTATGTGGGAAGTCAGGGTGAGCACAATCATCCCTGATAACTACACCTGTAAAAGGTGCATCCAGCTGCAGCTCCTGACAATTGAGTTAGGGACCTGGAGCTGGAGCTGGATGAACTTCGGATCATTCGTGAGGCAGAGGCAGAAACAAACAGGAGTTACAGGGAGATAGTCACCCCTAAGAGTCAGGAGACAGGTAGCTGGGTGACTGTCAGGAGAGGGAAGGGGAATAGACAGAATGAGCAGAGCACCTCTGTGGCCATTCCCACCAATAATAAGTACATCGTTTTGGATACTGTTGATGGGGACGACCTACCAGGGACAAGTTGCAGTGGTTGCGTCTCTGGCATCAAGACAGGACCCTCAGCTCAGAAGGGAACGAGGGAAACAAGGAGAGCATTAGTGATAGGAGATTCAATAGTTAGGCGGACAGATAAAAGGTTCTGTGGAAGAGATCGAGAATCCTGGATGGTCTGTTGCCTCCCTAATGCCAGGGTCCGTGATATCTTGGATCGAGTACTCGGTATTCTCAAAGGGGAGGGTGAGCAGCTACATGTCGTGGTCCATGTAGGGAACAATGACGTGGATAAGAAGAAAGAAGAGGTCCTGCAAAGAGAACTTAGGGAGTTAGGTGCAAAGTTGAAGGACAGGACCTCCAGGGTTGCAATCTCAGGATTGTTACCCGTGCCATGTGCTAGTGAGGCTAGAAATAGGAAGGTACTGCAGCTAAATACGTGGCTAAGGAGTTGGTGCAGAAGGGAGGGCTTCATGTTTCTGGACAATTGGGCCTTATTCCAGGGAAGGTGGGACCTGTTCTGACAGGACGGATTGCACCTGAACTGGAGGAGGACTAACATCCTTGCAGGAAAGTTTGCTAGTGTCGTGGTCCAGTCTGTGAAGTCTGCATTGCGGTTCACGGTCCTGTCCGTTTTGCTGTTTTCGTTGGGTTAATCGTAGGCACCTGATTCCCATCTTAGGGTTTGGAATATAAGTAGCGTTGGGTCGAGTGTGGGTGGCTGGTTTGTCTTGTCAAGATCCCCTGGGAGCAACCTGCTGGTGGAAGGCTAGAGTGGCCACTTTCCATCTTTAGGCCATGTTGGGGAACCATCACTTCATGGAGCCTTGCTGTCGGTAGTCAGAGCTGCCTTAGCGGGATGGATTTGGCCGTTTCCGGGCCAGCTGAGTGACCGTCAGCCACTCCGAGCTAGGTAAGGATCCGGCTGTTTCCGTAGCCAGCCAAGGTTGCTGGCTGTTTCTGCGACTCGAAGCAACCCCGATGCAGAGATGGAACTGTCTGTCATTCTTTGGTGTTTGTCTCTTCTTGTCCTCACCTTCGTGGGGTAAATTAGGCTGTTCTGCCATTACCCTACCGGGGGATCTGTCTTGTCTTGTCCTCGCCTCTGTGGGTAAGTCAGGCCGTCCTGCCATTACCCGATGGATGGACGTGTCCCACCTTGGTGTGGAGAAGAAGTTGAGTCCCGGCTCTATGTCTATGTACTGTCCAGTCTCATGTTAGTGTCGCGTTAAAGATGAGTCCCAGCTTTTCAAAGGACAAGTCCCGGCTCTATGTTGACGTACAGTTCCTAGTCTGTCTCTGAGCTCAGGTCTCTGAGGTCTAGACCCGTAGGCCTGTAGACCCGAAGAGGTTCACGAGGATGATCCCAAGAATGAACGGGCTTGAGGTGTATAAGATGATGAGAGGCATTGATCGTGTGAATAGTCAGAGGCTTTTTCCCAGGGCTGAATTGGCTGCCACAAGGGGGCACATTTTTAAGGTGCTTGGGAGTAGGTACAGAGGAGACATCGGGGGTAAGTATATTACTCAGAGAGTGGTGAGTGCGTGGAATGGGCTGCCTGCGATGGTGCTGGAGGCAGATACGATAGGATCTTTTAAAAGACTCCTGGATAGGTACACGGAGCTTCGAAAAATAGAGGGCTATGGGTAACCCTAGTAATTTCTAAGGTAGGGACATGGACTGCACAACTTTGTTCAGCCACAGATTGTGGCGGAGACCAAGTTCATTTAAGGCGGAAGTTGATTGTTTCCTGATTTGTCTAGGCATTAAAGGATAAGGTCAGAAGTCAGGTGTATAGTGTTGAGTGGTATCCGGGATCAGCTATAGTGGAATGGCGGAGCAGACTCGATGTGCTAAATGCCCTAATTCTGCTCCTATGATCTTATGATCTTAACACAACAACAATAAAACTCATTATAAATATAGAAGATAGCTTATACAATATACATTCTATGTACATAAAGTGACATTGGACTGTATATAAGATCCCTGACGGGAAATAACAAAATTGCGATTAGCTATGCTACATTGCCGCCCCATTTACGATCCCAAAGCCATTCAAAACTACATGAATTTGGATGCATTTCCATTAAAGAAAACGACTGGTTTCCTGAGCACTGCATGAAATAATCTAGATTTAACATCCATGTTTCTTATTACTGAACTGAAATTCAGAATCAGTGATCTTAATACCATCCATATCATCTGCACCTCCCGGAATTTTTTAAAATTCATCTTTTATTTTTGAACTGGGATTAACTGGCAAGTCTAGAATTTACTGATTATCCCCAATTGTCTTTTAATTGACTGAGGTTCAGAGGGATAATTTCCAAACATTAGTAAATGGGATTACCTTAAATCAGTATATTTTTCAGCACGGATGCGTTGGGTGCGCAGGCCTGTTTCTGTGCTGTTATCCCATGACTCACTAGCTAAGCATGTAGAGTGGTTCTGGAGTAACATAGGCCAGTCCAAGTAATCTCAGATTTCTTCACCTTAAGGATATTAATAAATCAAATAGTTTTCTTCAACAATATATTAGATGTTTTATTCTTAAAATATCAAATTATTTACATAATTCAAATTTCACAACTGCTGTGTTAAAATTTTATCTAACATCTCTGGGATGTTCATTCAGGCCTCTGGGTAACTGGACTTAACTTGGTAAATTGGTTTATGACTCTTGAACTCATTGTCAGTGTTTGTTGTTATTACTTGTTTCTCTTTGTATTTGCGCAAATTGACACTCTTAGAGTATATTTTCATTAATTATTTTGTACTTCTTCGGTCCACTGTAAATGACTGCAAGAAAATGAATTTCAGGGTGTTATGTGGTGACATATATGTGCTTTGATAACTAATTTTCTTTGACGCTTTACTTTACTTTATTGCCACCAATTGATACTAGAGCGTACAATCACCACAGCGATTTTTGATTCTCTGTTTCGCAATCCCTGAAGTACAAATCGATAGCAAATATTAAAAATTTAAATTATAAATCATAAATAGAAAATAGAAAAGGGAAAGTAAGGTAGTGCAAAAACCCAAGAGGCATGTCTGGATATTTGGAGGGTATGGTCCAGATCCGGGTCAGGATCCATTCAGCAGTCTTATCACAGTTGGAAAGAAGCTGTTCCCAATTCTGACCGTATGAGTCTTCAAGCTCCTGAGCCTTCTCCTGGAGGGAAGAGGGACGAAAAGTGTGTTGGCTGGGTGGGTCATGTCCTTGATTATCCTGGCAGCACTGCTCCGACATCGTGCGGTGTAAAGTGAGTCCAAGGACGAAATATTGGTTTGTGTGATGTGCTGGGCTGTGTTCACAATCTTCTGCAGCTTCTTCCGGTCTTGGACAGGACAATTTCCATACCAGGTTGTGATGCACCCTAGAAGAATGCTTTCTATAGAGCATCTATAAAAATTAGTGAGCGTTTTAGGGGACAGGCAAAATTTCTTTAGCTTTCTCAGGAAGTAAAGGTTCTGGTGGGCCTTCTTGGCAGCGGACTTTGCTTGGTTGGACCAAGTCAGGTCATTTGTCATATTGACCCCGAGGAACTTAAAGCCTTTGACCTGTTCCACTTGCGCACCACCGATGTAAATGGGGTCGTGCGGTCCGCTACTCCTTCTGAATTCAACAACCAATTACCGTCTTTGCACCATGCCACCAGGTTCTTAATTTCCTCTCTGTACTCAAACTCATCATTACCCGAGATACGGCCTACAGTTGTAGTGTCATCAGCAAACTTATATATTGAGTTCGATGGAAACTTGAACGTTGAACTTTATTGTCACATGTACTGAGGCCCACTGAAAAACTTAGTTCTGCATACCACCCATACAGATAATTTCATCACATCAGTTCACTGAGGTAGCACAAGAGAATGCAGTAACAGAATGCAGAAGAAGGCATTCCATTTACTGAAAAAGTACAGTACAGTGCAGACAATAAGGTTGTAACTTCAAGAGTGCATCTCATCATACCAGGGGACCATTCAATAATCTTGTAACAGTGACATAGAAGCTGTCCTTGGTACATGGTTTCAGGATTGCCCAAAGGGAGGAGGGAGAGAAGAGGAAGGAGATTTAAAGATGATGAGGGGTAAGGTTTTTGATATACAAGAAGTGTTTGTTCCTGTTTTGTTTGGAATTCTGTGCAAATTAGAAACAGTTTGTATTACTTCATGATTTTTTCAAAAACTTGGAATGGAGGTCTGAATAAACTGTTAAGATTACGATTGAAAGCTATACAAATTGCATTTTGAGTGACTGTGACAATTATGATTTTTATTTATCTATTAAAATTAAAATGGACTTTTTGTGGATGTCAGTTCAGAATGCTTTTTGCTTGTGTTTATTATGTTTATTTTCTCTGCACAGGATGTTTGGCGGTCTTTTTAAAATGGATTCCTTTGGGTTTTTGGTTTGTGGCTGCCTGTTACACAAATCTCAAGGTTGTATAATGTATACATTGATAATAAATGTAATTTGAACTTTGATCTTTATACGTCAGCAAAAAAAGTTAAAATGCACATTGAACGTAACCAAAGCACCAATAAATCAAGATGCAGCATTAAACTCAGCCTTGTAGAAGATTTGTATTAATTTCACTGAAGATTGGTGCAAGATTCCCATCGCAGGAACCTACATGGATTCGAAGTGACAAAAGGCATCATACAGATGCTGTAAATCTTGAAAAACACAAAATGCTGGCCAGGTTCACTCTGACCTGTTGAGTTTGCTTAGAAATTTGTATGGATTCCAATTAAAATTATTTGGATGGATCTCTCAGCTGTAATCACCGTACTTTGATTTGCATATTACACCATAAGACATAGCAGCAGAATTTGGTCATTCAGCCCATTGCGTCTGCTCCACCATTCCACCTTGGCAGATTTATTATCCCTCTCAACCTCATTCTCCTGCTTTCTGCCCATACATTTGATGTTCTGGCTAATCAAGAACATATCAACCTCAAGTTTAAATATACTCAATGACTTGGCTCCCCATCATCTGTGGCAATGAATTCCACAGATTCACTACTCTCCTCCTCATCTCTGTTCTCAACGGACATCCCTCTATTCTGAGGCTGTGCCTTCTGGTCCTAGGCTCGCCCACAGCAGGAAACATCCTCCCCATGTCCTCTCTATCTCAGCCTTTCAATATTTGATGTTTAAATGAGATTCCCCTCATTCTTCTAAATTCCAGTGAGTACAGGCCCAGAGCCATCACTGACCTGTTGAGTGGAAATAGTCTGAATTCATTCCAATACAGTGCAGAAGTGGGTAAATTGCCATCTTTAAAAGACACTTGGACAGGTGTATTGAAAGAAAAGGTCAAGAGGAATGTAGGCCAGACAGACAAATGGTATTAGCTCAGATAACTATCTTGGTCAGCAGTTTTAAATTTGTGGCTGTAATTTGAGGACTTGTTCTGGCCCAGCACATGGATATACACTTTGTGGCCACCTTATTAGGTACATCTGTACACCTGCAAGTCAATGCATAAAAGCATGCAGATATAGTCAAGAGGTTCGGCTGTTGTTTTGACCAAACTTCAAAATGGGGAAGAAATGTGATCCAAGTAACTTAGACCGTGGGATGATTGTTGGTGCCACATAGCATGGTTTGCAAATTTCAGAAACTGCTGACCTGTGAATTTTCAATCTCAGATCTGTAGAGTTTACAGAGAATGGTGTGAAACAGAAATAAAACCTCCAGCGAGTGGCAATTCTGTGGATGGAACACCTTGTTAACACATTACACCAGTGATATGCAAAACAGCATCACTGAACACACAACACATGAAACCTTGGAGTGGTTAGGCTACAGCAACAGAAAACCTTGATCATACACTCAGTGACCATTTTATTAGATACCGGGGTGGTTACTATATGTAAACAGAAGGAAAATGCATTATTATTTTAAGAGGTGAGGAGTTTCTGCCTGTCAGCAAACACTCTAACTTCTACAGATGCACTGTTGGAAATACTCTGACTGGTTTCATTATGGGCTGGAGTGGCAGTTTGAATGTTCAGGAATGTAAGAAGCTTCAAAGAGTAGTGGACTCTGTCCAAAATATCATCGCTACATCCCTCTCCACCATTTGTAGCATCTACAGGAGACGCTGCTTCATGAAGGCTACATCCCTCGTCAATGATCCCTGCCATCCGGGCCATGTCATCATCTCACAGCAGCGTCAGAAAATACAGAAGGCTGAAATTCAACACCGCCAGGCTCAGATACAGCTGCTTCCATTCAGCTATTTGATCCTGCACAACGGTAATCTCTACAGAGTAGCAACACTCAGACCACATTGATCACTTTGCACTAACATGGACTTGTTTTGTTCCAGTTATGTTCTTGTGATTATTACTTCCTGTAATAGTTGGGTATACTTGATAAACACAAGAAAATCTGCAGATGCTGGAAATCCAAAACAGCACACACACAATGCTGGAGGAAATCAGCAGGTCAGGCAGCATCTGTGGAAATGACAGAGATTGTCGATGTTTCAGGACTGAGAAGGATGGGGGAGCATGCCAGAATAAAAAGATAGGAGGAGGAGAAGGACTATAGCTGGAAGGTGATAGGCGAAACCAGGTGGGTGAGAATGGTCAGGGACTGGAGAAGAATGGTTCTGATAGGGGAGGAGTGTGGAAAGTGGAGAAGTGGAAGGAAGAGGGGTCCCGGGGGACAGTAATAGGCAGGTGAGTAGAGATAAAAGATCAGAGTGGGGAATAGAGGAGGGGTGGGAGGGAGAAATCAACATTCATGCCATCAGGTTGGAGGCTACCCAGACGGAATATAAGTTGATGCTCCTCCTCCCTGAGGGTGGCCTCATCTTGGCACATGAGGAGGCCCTGGACCGACACGTCAGAATAGGAATGGAAATTGAAATGTTTGGCCACTGGGAAGTCCCGCTTGTTCCGGATGGTGCGGAGGTGCTCGACGAAACAGTCCCCAATTCACTACAGGTCTCACTAATGTAGAGCGTTAAATGAAATGAAAAGGAAGACACAGGAATCTGAAAGTAGGTGTAACTTTGTCTTTTAGTTTAAGTGAGACGTGCACGTATCATGTGGTAGCGTGATGACGTATGCAATTCATGTATTTTTACATGCAACCCATAATTATTCAAACAAACATGAATCCTTACTATATATTTTTTTTTCTCTTGTCAACGATGGTTATCTGATGCTTTGTGCCTGTGATGTTGTTGCAGGTAAGATTATCATTGCACCTGTGCACACATGTACTTGTGTCTATATAATAAACTTGATTTTGACTTTGACGGGCACGGCTGAGTTGAGTCAACTTGCTTTGTAAGTTGATGAATTTCTGACGTACAGTAAATTTCAATGTTCTGGTGTCATATTGGTTGATTTAAATAAGGTTATTTTGTATGATTAGACTAGAAGAGCATAGTGTTATTATGAATTGTTTGTCAGGACTCTGCAAGGAACAAAGATCAGAAAACGAACTGTTGAGGTAACTCAGCAGTTTGTGCGGTTCCTTCAGATTGATTGCAGCTCCAGACTCCGGCACCTGCTGTCTCTTGTGTCTTCATAGAATAGAATTGCTTTATCTTGTCACTGTGGTCTCCTGCCAACATGTCCAAAGTCACCAGTCAGCCCAGGTGCATAAGTAGGATCTATTTTTGGGGCTGTTAAAGCATAGGAGGGCACCAACACTCTCACACACACTCTGATGAGAAACTAATATGAACCAGTAGTTACTACCCTTGGTATGAGCAGCAGATGGTCCAAGTTATCTCTAGAAGATCAGCAGGACCACAAATTCAGCCTAACACTCAGAAGCATGTGAGCTTTGCATCTTTTAATGAAAGCAGCTTATGCTACTTAAGTTACTTTCGCTAAGTCAGTTTAGGGAACTACACTCTATCTGAATCAGAATCAGGTTTATTAACTGACACAGATCATCAAATTTGTTGCTTTGACAGAATTACAGTGTGATCCGCTAATATACAATAAATTATAATAAGAAATGTATACAGTATTGTACTGTGCAAAAGACTTAGACATGTAAAGTGCCTAAGAATTTTGCACAGTACTTTATTAGTGAACATATAGCAGAGAGATAGTTTGTAAATCTGGTGTGAGCAAATGATGTTGGGAATGACAAGTGTGGATCACCCCTGGAGGAGTGTGGGACAGGTGGCAGAGAAGGATTGCCAGAGTTATGCAGTGGCATGGCTGTAGACACACCCAGCCCTGAGACACGAGGCAAGATCATTTGATTCCAAACAATTGGTTTATTGATCATTGCAGAATATCTCTCTGGTGCTTCCTGCTCCCTCCCCTCTCTCTTCCCATTTTCCAACCATGATTCTCCTCTCCCTGCCACCTTCCCACTCTCAGTCCACAATAGAGACCCATATCAGAATCACGTTTATCATCACTCACACATATAATGAAATTTGTTTTGCTTTGTTGCAGTAGTACAGTGCAATACATAAAATTACTACAGTACTGTGCAAAGGTTTCGTGCACCATACCTAAGACTTTTGCACAGTATTATATATATATAAATTAAATAAGTAGCACAAATAAAAGCAAAAAAATAATGAAGTAGTGTTCATGGGTTCATTGTCCACTCAGAAATCTGACGGGAGAGAGGGAAAAGCTGTTCCTAAAAACATCATGTGTGAGTCTTCAAGCTCGTGTACCTCTCCTCTGTTAACAATGAGTACAGAGCATGTCCTGGGTGATGAAGGTTCTTCATGATAGATTCTGTCTTTTGATGAATCAGGAATCGATTTTGAAGATGTCCTGACTTTGAAGAAGTACCCATGATGGAACTAGCAGAGTGTGCACCTTTCTACAGCTTTTTCTGATTCTGTGCAGTGGCCCGTCCCTACCAGACAGTGGTTCAACCAGTTGGAATGCTCTGCATGTCACATGTCTACATGTCTTCTGGATGATGGGGTGGTAAATTGGATGAGTAAGTATGCAGATGATACTAAGATAAGTGGCGTTGTGGATAATGAAGTAGGTTTTCAAAGCTTGCAGAGAGATTTAGGCCAGTTAGAAGAGTGGGCTGAAAGCTGGCAGATGTTTAATGCTGATAAATGTGAGGTGCTACATTTTGGTAGGACTAAGCAAAATAGAACATACATAGTAAATGGTAAGGCAGTGAAGAATGCAGTAGAACAGAGGGATCTAGGAATAATGTTGCATAGTTCCCTGAAGGTAGAATCTAATGTGGATAGGGTGGTGAAGAAAGCTTTTGATATGCTGGCTTTCATAAATCAGAGCATTGAGTATAGGAGTTGGGATGTAATGTTGAAATTGTACAAGGCATTGGTGAGGCCAAATTTGAAGTATTGTGTACAGTTTTGGTCACCGAATTATAGGAAAGATGTCAACAAAATTGAGAGAGTACAGAGAAGATTTACTAGAATGTTACCTGAGTTTCATCACCTAAGTTACAGAGAAAGGTTGACCAAGTTGGGTCTTTATTCTTTGGGACATAGAAGGTTGAGGGGGGACTTGATAGAAGTATTTAAAATTATGAGGGAGATAGATAGAGTTGAAGTGGCTTTTTCCACTGACAGTGGGGGAGATTCAAACATTAGGACATGAGTTGAGAGTTAAAGGGCAAAAGTTTAGGGGTAACATGAGGGGGAACTTCTTTACTCAGAGAGTGGTAGCTGTGTGGAACGAGCTTCCAGCAGAAGTGGTTGAGGCAGGTTCGATGTGGTTGCTTAAAGTTAAATTGGATAGATATATGGACAGGGAAGGAATGGAGGGTTATGGGCTGAGTGCAGGTCGGTGGGACTAGGTGAGAGTAAGAGTTCGGCATGGACTAGAAGGGCTGAGATGGCCTGTTTCTGTTCTGTAATTGTTACATGGTTATATGGTTATATATGTTGTATCTTTTCAAAACATAATTACTGCCTGGTGTGCAATGATAGATGAGACTGCTTTGGAGTGATTTGCTTTGTTGGCTGGTCAAATGCTATTGACTTACTTCCTCCCATTTGATTATTGAAATATCTTTATTGTCATTGCATAGTACAATCTGTCATGCACAAATACAGTGAAAATGAGTTTGCAACACTCATACTCAGTGCTATAAAACAACAAATAAAATAAATAAACAATAAATAAAATCAAGTAACCAGCCGGTACAAGCAATGTCCAGCAGTACAAAAGCGCAACTCAGATGCATGACAGCCATAAAACCGGTATTAAAGTAGCAATATAACAAATTTATGGATGATGTTTGATCAATTGGTTCAGAGCAATTATAGCTCTGGGGAAAAAGCTATTTTTCAGTCTGGAAGTGCGGGCATAGAAAATCTTATAACGTCTGCCAGATGGAAGAAGTTCAAACAGATGATTGCATGGGTGTGTATTGTCCTTACAGATGCTTGTAGCTTTCCTTAGGCAGCAAGAGCTGTAGGTGTCCTCCAGGGCTGGGAACTGTCTCCCGATGATCTTCTGTGCGCTAGAGACGACCCGTTGAAGTGCTTTCCTATCAGCTGCTGTACAACTGAGATACCACACAGAGATGCAGTATATTAAGATGCTTTCTATGGTGCAGCGGTAAAAGGTCACCAGCATCTGTTCAGGTAAACCAGCTTTCTTCAGCGTCCTGCGGAAAAAACGAGTGTTGCTGTGCTTCCTTAACTATTGTAGTAGTGTTAGTGGACCATGTAAGGTCTTCTGAGATATGTATTCCCAGAAACCTGAAACGGGACATTCTCTCCGCTATGCCTCCGTTAATGTAGACTGGAGCATACTCGTCATCCCGTGACTTTCCAAAATTGATAATTAACTCCTTAGTCTTTGCTGTATTAAGAGACAGGTTGTTCTCTGAGAACCAGCTCACTAAGTTCTGTACCTCCGCTCTGTACGTTGATTTGTCTGTGTTGGAGATCAACCCGCTCACTGTTGTGTCGTCTGCGAATTTGACGATGGTATTGGGGTTAAATGCAGGTACACAGTTGTAAACAAAGAGGGAGTAGAGTATGGGACTCAATACACAACCTTTTGGTGTACTAGTGTTCAGGACAGTAGTGGAGGACAGGTGAGGGCCCAGTCTCACTGCCTGTGAACGCTCTGACAAGAAATACAGGACCCAGTTGCAGAGTGATGAGCTGAGGCCTAGCTGGTGGAGTTTGGAGATGAGCTTGCTGGGGATGACAGTATTAAAAGCAGAGCTATAATCAACAAACAACATCCTCAGGGATGTGCCCTTTCCCTCCAGGTGCATCAGGACAGTGTGAAGAGCTACAAATAGAATTGTTATAGTTGATTAGTGTGTCATGGATTCTGAACACCAGTTCTGCTGACTCACTGGGCCTCATGCCTCCTGCTTACACAGATATCCAATGCAGGATTTCAGCCAAAAACATCAACAGTTCCTTCCCCCACAAAAAAAATGCTACATGACCCACAGATTTCCTTCAGCCAAAAGTCTTTTGTTCTAGATTTCAGCATCTCATGTGTCATCAATAAAAATAGGTTGATAGTCATATTCACACACACAAAATTCTGGAGAATTCTGATGGTCAGACAGCATCTATAGAACTTAATAAATAGTTGACCTCTGGGCTGAGATTCTTCATCAGGACTAGAATGGAAGGGGGAAGAAGCCAGAATAAGAAGGTGGGCAGGAGGGGAAGGAGAAAGAGCTAATAGTTGATAGTTGAGTGGAGAAGGGGGAAGGAAGTGAGAAGCTGGGAGGTTATAGGTGGGAAAGGTAAAGGGGTGGGGAAGAAGGAATCTGATAAGAGAGGAGAGTAGACCAACAGAGAAAAGGATGGAGGAGGGGTACCAGGAACAGGAGAGGGGAAGAGAAATGGGGGACCAGAGTGGGGAAATGAAGCAGAGGGAAGAAGGAGAGGAAAAAATACCCGAAGTTGGAGAAATTGGAGATCATGGACCAACATATCGGAATGGGAATGTGAATTGGAATTATAATGGAAATCCCATTTTGCGTTTATGATCTGCTGATCATATTGTTGTTAGTGGTAGGAAGCAAGTTGTAGAGACATGATTAAAATGTTCTTCCTTGTAAATAGGAAATTTATGACATAGATAATCACATTAATCAAAATGGTCACAAAGGGAAAGAAAAAAATAACAATATGAATTAGGAAGTTACAATACATTTCAAACCTTGACATGCAACAAATAAAAAGCTACCTCATTCCTCTTGCAGCTGTGCAATCATTATCAAATGACTGAAGAAGTTATAATTGATCTTGTATGAGGAGTAAACAATGATGAAACACTTTACGTATAATGAGTATTTCAGTAGTGCTAGTTTAGTAATAGAAATATTATGTGACAGATTCAAAAATTGCTTTCCTTTATTTTGAGTTGAATGAGTAAAGAGAGATTGTTGTTGCCAAAATATTTCTGCACCTAACATCACAGATAATAGAGGCTTCAAATCATACAATTTACTCATATTTTGAAGTCCCAGTGACATTATAATTTATGGAATTTATTTGCAAAACTATTTTAGCATGTTGCTATCAGTTGTTATATTACTACTTATAAACCTGAGCGTCTCAAATCCAGTGAGTATCCAGTAGATGGAACATCATAAATTCTGTTAGCTTCCAGGACCCGCAGTCAACTCTGTTCCTCTTCGATGTTACCAAATGAGGGGTTATGGGGAGAGTGAAACATTGAGACAGCAGGTAATGTACTCTACTGTTGGAGGAAGGCCTCTATACTCAAGTGATCCCCTCTCTTCTGATGGTGAGTAACAGTCTGTTGGTTCTCAAGTCAGGAGGCTCAGAGAAGTGATGCAACAGATTGTAACATCTGAACAGTGAGCTGCTGGTCTCCCAGTCTCACTGTTGCAGGAGGAATCCCTCTCTGTCTCTGTCTCTCTGTCTCTCTCTGTCATTTCTTCTTTGTTTTTTTTTGTTTTGTGGATGTTTGTGAAGAGTAAGAATTTCAGGTACTGTATACATGGTCCTGTGGTCCACAACAGCCAAGCTGGCATATGTTGTGGAATTGAGAATACCATGGGAAGATGGTGTTGAAGAAGCTTATGAGAGGAAAAAGATGGGGATGAGGGGTCACTCCCTCCAACAAGCAATCAAGTCCTTGTCAAATGCAGCAGAAGAAAGCAGCAATTGGATTTGGATTAAAAACAAAGACAACAAGTGGGCTGCAAGATGAAGACAGGAGGGTATGGAGCTGAGGAGGGTGTATCTGGGACGCCAGGTAGCACCGTTGAGCCCTCTAGAGACGTCGTGGGCTTTTCAATGAAACGTCAAAGAAGGAGGGTGCTGACCTGATGACCCTAATGACGTACCTACCCTCCCTCCTTGTCACCACTCCAAGCCCACTGCCAACATCGAGAGTGCCGACTTATCATAGGGATTGAAACATCATGTCCTAGTAGCTCTACTACCTATATTAAATTGAACCATTTTAGGAATGGATCCTTGACTTCCTCACCAGGAGACCACAGTAAGTGTGGATCCGAAATAACATCTACTCCTTATGGACAAGCAACACCAGTGCACCTCAAGGATGTGTGTTTCGCCCACTGCTTTACTCTCTCTACACCAACAACTGTGTGGCTAGAGACAGCTCGAATGCATTCTATAAATTCACCAGTGTCCCAACTATTATTGGTAGAATCTCAGAAGCTTATGAGGAGGCATCCAGGAGTGAAATAGATCAGCTGGTTAAGTAGAGTCGTAATAATAGCGTTACACCCAACTTCAAGACCAAGAAACTGATTTTGGACTTCAGGAAGAGGAAATTGAGGCAACGTGCACTAGTCTTCATTGAGGGGTGAGCAGTGGAACAGGTGAGCAGTTTCAAGTTCTTGGTTGTCACCATCTCTGATGATATATGGACCTTGAATCCATGAACATTATCTCACTTCTGCTCTCCTTTAGCAATGCTGCTTTTTATTTCTTCTAATAACCTATGGTAATTTTTTTTTGTCTTGCATTGTATCAAACACAAATTTCACAACATATGCCATTGATAATAACCTGACTGCAGGAAAATTAAAAAGCCACAAAGAGAAGTGAACTCAACTCCAATACATCAGAGGCCCATCCCTCCTCTCCACTGATAATATCCACAGGAGGCGCTGTCTCGGGAGGCTGGTATTCATCATCAAAGACTCCCTCCATCATGGCCGTACCATCTTCTCACAGCTACCAGCTAGCAGGAAGTACAGAAGCCTGAAATACTACAATAACAGGTTCAGTAACAGATAATTCTTTTCTACCATTCAATTTTTGAACCAACCTGTACAATCCTATTCACCATAACACTGTGATCACTTTGATCTTTTTACACCAGGATAAGCTTTGTTTTATTTTCTATTCTAATTGCATTCTTTCTTGTAAAACTTGTGTATTATTTTTTTATTTTCCTTGTGAATGCTGCTAATCTGATGCTCTGTGCCTGTCGAGTTGCTTCAAAGGAAGTTTTCTGTTGCACCTGTACATACATGTTCTTGGGCAAATGACTATACATTAGATTAGCTTTATTTGTCAAAGAAGGACATCCATTTAGAATGGTGATGAGGAGGAATTTCTTTAGCCAGAGATTGGTGAACTTGTGGAATTCATTGCCACAGAGGGCTGTGGAGGCCAAGTTATTGGGTATATTTACAGCAGACACTGATCGATTCTTGATTAGTGGAGGCATGTAGAGATACAGGAAGAAGGCAGGAGATTAGGGCTGAGGGGGAAATGGACCAGCCATGATGAAATGGCAAAACAGAATCGAGAGGCTAAATGGTCCAATTCTTCTTCTACATCTTATGGTCTTATGTATGTCAAAACATACAGTGAAATGCATAGCAACACACATCAAAGTTGCTGGTGAATGCAGCAGGCCAGGCAGCATCTCTAGGAAGAGGTACAGTTGACGTTTCAGGCCGAGACCCAAATGCGACTGTACCTCTTCCTAGAGACGCTACCTGGCCTGCTGCGTTCACCAGCAACTTTGATGTGTGTTGCTTGAATTTCCAGCATCTGCAGAATTCCTGTTGTTTGCGTGAAATGCATAATTTGCATCAAATCAAATCGGCGAGAATCGTGATGGGCGGCCTGCAAGTGTTGTCGCATTTCCAGCACCAACATAGCACACCCGCAACTCACTAACCCTAACTATAGGTCTTTGTAGGAGGAAACTAAAGCATCCAGAGGAAACCCACACAGTCACGGGGTGAATATACAAACTCTTTACATGCAGCGGTGGAAATTGAAGGCGATTGTTGGCATTGTAAATTAATAAGCTAACAGCAAGGCGACCATACCACCCTGACTTTGACTTTGAAACTAGCAATGTTAAATGTGAGTGAGATACAGCTTACAGCCACAAAATGCTGGAGGAATTCAGCAAGTCAGGCATATCTATGGAAAAGAGTATAGTCGACATTTTGGGCCGAAACCCTTTGGCAGTCTGCTGAAGGTTTTTGACCTGAAACATCGACTATTAACTCTTTTCCATAACTGCTGCCTGGCCTGCTGAGCTCCTCCAGAATTTTGTGTGTGTTGTTCGGATTTCGAGTATGTGCAGATTTTCTCTTGTTTTTGATGAGATACGGCATAACAGGAGCAGGGCACCGTACATTCAGCTCTCCTCTGTAGCTCCAAATAGCCGTTTGCATGCAACGGCAGCCACACATCCATTACCACTTCGACAGGCCAGCTAAACCTGGTGAGGGTAGCTTACCCCAATGAGATAGGGACACGCCTGTCCTAGCATGTGAAACCAACTCCGGTAAACAGGGTGGATGAGATCAACAGTGTGATACGATGGCCAGTAAGGCAGTTCTGAATCATTCCATGGAGAGCAAAGGGCACGGCCAGGCACGGAAGAAGTCATGGTCATGGACTGCAACTAAAGAAGACACTAGATGCGTTGCTTGTTTGTACAACAAGACCCTGACTTCCAAGATCAGGAGGGTGGAACTACCCCTGTGCAGTGACTTTTCCACTTCAGGAACTCTCCGACCCAGATATTCTGTCATTGACGGACACAACACAGAGCCACCTCAGCATAGCCATTGGCATTTATGTTGGCTCTGATCTTTTACCTTCTTTCAAGATTGGGTTCTTTAGAATCAGGTACTTGGGTGGCGGGTGGAGATACGTCTCTAACAAAGGAGATGTAAGGCGATCCTTCACTCCGCTAGTCTGTAGGTCATCCTTGAGCAAGGTGTATCACCTGCTCAGCCCCCTGATCAGGGTCACAAGAAGCCATGAGAGTAGTTGGTCAATGGTTGTAAGCAGCTGGTGCATATCACAAGTCCTGGTTATGTGACCACTGATGCTAAGCAGGCAATCTCTGAAGAGTATTAATAATGGCTGGGGTCACCCATCTTGTAAAGACACTGCCAGAAGAAGGCGATGGCAAACCACTTCTGTAGAAAAATTTGCCAAGAACAATCATGGTCATGAGCCACTAAAATGGAAACTTAGCAAAAATCTGTAAATTGTGATTGTTGGTAGGTTCTTCAAAATGTGTTCAAGTTTTAGCCTTTACTTGCTTGATTGTAAAATTACTTTATATCTGCAGATGTTTAATTTGCTAAGAAACTGATTAGTGTATACCAAACAATTTGACAGTTCAGTAGAAAGACTAATAGCTATTTTTGGTGATGGAAGATTGGATTAGTCACGAGCTCTGAAGAGGAATCTCACAATAAAGCCATTTTCAGTTCATTAGCAAAATGCCCCAGGTTATCACCCACAAACAAATCAATGGTTAGCCTTTACCAGAAAGGAGAATAGACTGCTTGTTTATAATGCTGTTCAATTCCATTGATTTATTGAAATTGAGTTCCTACAATTTAATTCTAATGAAAGCTGTTCTCATTTGGCCTGTGCTTCCATCTGAAGCCTGAGGCTTAAATTGGTGTTTTCCATAGAAGGTTAGACACAGCTCATGGGTTGAATCCAGCACTTCTCACTCAGAGAGCCTTTGTTCCTTCATCACTGTCCTGTCTTTTTGTTGACTGTGCCTGTGTGTATAGCTGGAGCTGCTTTTTGAAGCCACATCCTTCTTGTCAACGCCTGCCTTCAGCCATTCTACTCACCACACGCATCCCAGCAGGTTCTAATGAATATACATACCTGCCTTGTCGCAGTCTGTCTTTTCTCTTTGGAGGAAATGAATAACCCACTGTGTATCTCAAATATTTCCTACTTCATTTTAATAAGTTCTGTAATAAACTTGTCCTCCTTAGGTACAGCATGACAACATATTGAAAGCAAAATCTCAGTCAGAGGGGGAAGTTATAACCACATATACTCATGTTGTTGGGTTACTGAGTTGCAGTAAGACCAAAGAATTAATTGTGGACTTCAGAAAGTGTAAGACAAGGGAACACACCAGTCCTCATCAAAAGTGAGTCAAAAGTGAGTGAAAAGGGTGAGCAATTTCAAGTTTCAGGGTGTCAACATCTCTGAGGATCTATCCTGGGCCCAACATATCGATGCAGTTACGAAGAAGGCTTGACAGTGATTACACTTCATTAGAGCTAGAGGAGATTTAGTATGCTACCACAGAAACTCACACGTTTCCACAGATGTACCAAACACAGCATTCTAACTGGCTGTATCACTGTCTGGTATGGGGGGAGGGGTGGGGGAACTGTACGGCACTGCACTGGATCAAAATAAGCTGCAAAATGTTGTAAACTCAGTCAGTTCCATCATGGTCATATCCTCCCCAGCATACAGGACATCTGCAAGGAGCGATGCCTCAAAAAGGCAGCATCTATCATTAAGGACTTCCATCACCCAGGACATGCCCTCTTCTCATTGCCACCATTAGGGAGGTGGTCTAGGAATCTGAAGACACATACTCAATGATTCAGAAATAGCTTCTTCCCCTCTGCCATCGGATTTGTGAATGGATATTGAACTCATGAACACTACCTCACTAGTTTTTTTTCTTTTTGTATTACTTATTTAAATTAAGATATATATAGCAATGTACTGCTGTCATATAACAACAAATTTCATGACATATGCCAGTGAGATTGAACCTGATTCTGATTCTGTAGTTGGGTTAGTACAGTTGGTCAAAGAGACTGAAATACAAGATGCCGGAATTCTGGAGCAAAATTTCTCTCCATAGATACTGCATGACTTGCGGTGTTCATCCAGCGTTTTGCTTGTATTGGTCAAGAAGAATGTTGAATTACAATGCTTATTCATGAAAGGGGTGTATAGGTTGTCCGGGGGGCGGGGGGGTGGCACCTCTGCTGAAGGGGTTTGTCGTGTCCATTCTGCAAGCAGCTCATTCACCCTTTATCCCCACTGGATTCTTAGCTTTCACCTGTGGCTCCAAGTAACTGTTTGTATGTGACAATGGCTACTCCCCAGTACACCACTTTGACAGGTAGGCTAAACCAGGTAGTTGGCGGGCCTATAGCCTAGTGAGTTTTTTTTAGATTATGAAGACACGTAGTCCTCTTTTATTGTCATTTAGTAATGCATGCATTAAGAAATGATATAATATTTCCTCCGGTATGATATCACAAAACGCAGGACAGACCAAGACTGAAAAAACTGACAAAACCACATAATTATAACATATAGTTACAACAGTGCAACAATACCATAACTTGATGAAGAAGTCCATGAGCACAGTAAAAGTTAAAAGTCTCTCAAATGACCCACATCTCACGCAGACGGGAGAAGGAAGAAAATCTCTCCCTGCCATGCCCACCAGAGTCCGACTCTGAGTCATTCGAAAACTTCAAGCTCCGATCAGCTCTCCGACACCGAGTACGGAGCGTCATCTCTGTCCGAACGATTCGACCTCAACCTTGGTTGCCAACAACAGGCAAAGCCAGGGATTTTGAGACCTACCCTCTGAAAGATTCCTGACCACGCAGTAACGACAACAGCGAACGAGCGTTTCAGAAATTTCTCCAGATGTTCCTCTGTGCTTTCACGTCCATTCTCCATCAAATCAGAATTGTCCACGGCCCCTATTTGACAGATACAATATCATTTTTCACCGGAGGGCTGCACATGCACAGGCGCGCTGCTGTCTCTCCTCAAGGAATCAAGGAGTTAGGGACATGTCTGTCCTGGCATGCAAAGTCTTCTCTGCTGGGATGGGTAGATGAGAGCTACAATGAGATCCAATGGCCAGAAGAGTGAAGGGCATGATAAGGCTCAGAATAAGTTATGGTCATCCACTGCAAACAAGGAAAACCCCAATATGGGATGACTGCTTCTACCACTGGACCAGGACTTCTGATATCATTGTCAGATATGACGAACACCCACCATCCATGGAAAGCTTCAGTTCTTTGGTCCTCAAGTACATAGTTCCCTGAAAGTGGGATCACAGGAAGAAACGCTTTTGACACACTGGTCTTCATCGGTCAGGGCACTGAGTATCAAAGTTAAGATGTTATCTTGCAGTTGTACGAGATGTTGGTGAAGTCACATTTGGAGTATTGTGTTCAGTTTTGGTCACCCTGCTAGAGAAAGGGTGTCATTAATCTGGGAAGAGGACAAAGGAGACGTAAAAGTACATTGGTGGGATTTGGAAGATTGAGTTGTGAAGGGAGAGTGAGCAGTTTGGGACTTTTCCAAAGTAGTGTAGAAGAATGAGTGGTGATGCTCTCAAAGTGTATAATATTATGATGGGCATAGATCGGGTCAATGTGCACAGTGATTTTTCCTGAGATAAGGATTCAAGAAGTAGAGGACAGAGGTTTAAGGTGGGAGGGAAGAGGATTAATAGGATCTTGAAGGGTATCTTTTTTCAAGCAAAGACAGGTCCGTATGTGGAATGAGCTGCCAGAGGAAATGGTTGAAGCAGGTACATCAACAACATTTAATAGACTCAACAACATTTAAACTAGGACATGGATAGGAAAGATTTATTAACAATGTGGTCAAATAGGACTCACTCCATGACAAATCTTGGTTATCATGGACTAGTTGGGTTGAAGGGCCTCTTTCCAGCAGTATGACTCTGTGACTCAACTGTGTGACATCCAAGTGTTGGCCCAGTTGTATCACGTGGCTGTCCTTCTACTCAAGCTTGATTCAGCAGTCCTGGGCAAAGATTGATTCCAGTTTAACATAAGTTCTCTTCTTTTGAGTTCAAATCTTTGATTGAGATTCAATAGTCAGTTTAATGTATTTTTCAACGAATATTAAACTTCATTACTTTTAATGGGATATGGTATCTGTACCTCCAGCAGTCGCACTTCCTCTTCCATGAAGAGACTAATTTTCTGAGGATTTTATGATCTTCTTGTTGTTCCACTAACCTCTGCTGTCTCAAACCTATCTAGGTCTATTGAAGTCCTCTTGCCACATTCATACCTTTCAATAGCTTTAAATTCCAGTGCATTAAGATAACAGATGGCCTGTCCTGGATATACTGCAGATGCAATCACAAGGAAAGCACATGAGCATTTTTGCTTTCTTTGGAAGTTTAGGAAGTTCAGCTTGTCAACGAACACTCTAACAATGTATTGATTATGTCCTGACTGGTTGTGTCCAGTCTGTATTTTTATTGTTTTACTTTGTTTAACCTTAGTGCACTGTGCAATGATCTGATCTGTATGAACAGTATACAAGGCAAGCTTTTCACTGTATCTTGGAACTTATAACAATAATAAACCAGTACTGAAGGCAGAGGGTGAGGATTGACAAAGTACCTTAATGTTTTTTTTTGTGTGAAATGAAATATTTTTGAAAGACAGACTGAGACAGCCAAGAGTTTCCCAGGACCCCCTCAAAGTTACGTGCTGAGTATTTCTTGGGACCAAGTACCATTTGTATCACTCTGCTGTCAGAGAGGGAGACTGCCTTTTGGTCACTGGGGGATCGGTCTGCTGCCAGAGAGGAGAGAAGCTGCTGCTGTGCCCAGAGAATGCTACCCAGGTTGTCTGTGTTTTGTGTATGGACTTAGACTATAGACTTTTTCTCAGTCTTATAATATTTTTATATTCTGTGTTTTTGCCTGATCTTTCTTGTTTTTGTTTTGTTTGCAGGGAGGGGGGATTTGGGGGCTGATGATTGTGCTGCCGTTCTTCACTTTCTTGATTTTGTGGCTATTGTTACATACTTCATGGGTATCTTGTGACTGTTTTATGAGGATGATGTAATGGTCTTGCAGAGGTCACATGATGTAATTTTCCCGCCAGTGAGGTCACATGATGACCTGTTCTCAACAGGTATATAAAAGGGAGACTTCTGGTGACGCAGTTAGTTTTCAGTTTAGTTTTATGTAAGATACTCGGTTTTGCTGCGTATTTGGCTAATGACGCAGTTTTGTTTTAAAGTGGAGTTCTACTCTCTACTGTAATTACTACTGGAGAGTGAAGGCCTTACCAAAATATAGGAATTCGCCGAGTTGAGTAAAACTGATATCGTTTGGCGGTTTTGGAGATGATCGACCTTCATTGAATCTTCGTTCAAGTAAAAGTGACCTGCAACTGAGATATCCCCTGCTAAAGCAGGAAGGATAGTGCAGTGTCTATTTGCCAGAGGAAAAAGTCAGTTCCTTTAAACCGTTTTGGTTCCGTCCTCGTCAATCCTGTGCACAAGGCAGGTTCCGGCTGGGATCAGCAGTAACGACATGTCTTCGAGGAAATCATTACTTCAGGAAAGTCTCTCCTAATTGACTGTATAAATCTCTTGGACTCTCGAATTTACCATTCTAAGAACTGTGTTCGAATTTACCACTTTAAGAACTGTTTTCGCATTTACCCTTTTAAGAACTGTTCCAGAGTTGCCGTATAGCAGTTAGCTTCCTGTTAAGTTAGTTGTTTAAATACATTTCACTATTTTTGAGCAAAGTTTAATAAATGTTTGTTTGTTTTTGTAAAACCTGACTCAATTCTATATTCATTGTTGCCGGTCACGTGACACTATCTGGAGAAGAAAAATTTCAGAGATGTATACTTAGATAAGACATGAACCTTTGAACCTTTGAACATATCAAAACTTTCCCATTAGATCTACTTTTTTATTTATTTCAATATTTACAGAAATTAAAATATTGCATCCAGATTACTTGGAAACAATCATAAATCCCAGTAACATGTTTATCTTCAGTAACTGTAATTTCATGCTTCAATAGATAAAGATATTTAAATATGATAGTCATGGCATTCTCTGCTTTATAAGCCATCCCTTGTTGCTTTAGATTATAAGAATGAATTCCTTTGAATTCAAAAAAGCAAAGTGATTAATATATTTGTTCAACTGGAATGAAAGTTGACTTGGTTTCTCTGTGGTATAGTGGACTCTCTAGTGTCTGATGTAGAGTTATAGAGCATCAGAGTGGCATGGTAATGTAATGCAATTGCAGCAACATCACCCTGATTTCAGTTCCCACTGGTCTCCGTAAGGAGTTTGCACATTCTCCCCATGACCGTGTGCAGTTCCTCTGGGTGATCTAGTTTCCTCACACCTTCCAAAGATGTACGGGTTAGTAGGTTAATTAGTCACCAGGGTGTAATTGGGCAGCTGGGCTCATTGAGCACTGTTACTGTGCTGTCTCTCTTTTTTAAAAAAACACCACAAAGCAAAAACAGGCCCTTTGACCCATCTACTCCATGCCAAACTATCATTCCCAGTCCCATAGACAGTCCATGTATTTATCCAAATATTTCTTCAATCTTGAAATCGAACCTGCATCCACCATTTCCACTGGAATGAGCTGTCACACTCTTGCCATACTCTGAATGAAGTTCTCCCTCATGTTCCCCTTAATCATTTCACATTTCGCCTTTAACCCATAACCTCTAGATTTAGCCTCACCCACCCTCAGTGGAAAAAGCCTGGTTTACCCTATTTAAACCCTTCAATTTTGTATACCTTCATTGAATCTCCTCTCATTTCCCTCCATTTCGGGCAGTAAAGTCCTAACTATTCAGCCTTTCCCTATAATATAGGTCTTAATGTCCTGGCAAAGTTGTGTCTGCTGACTACTAGAAGGAGGAGTTACTAAAGGCTGTAGATACTGGAATCTGGAGTAACACACAGTGCTGGAGGAGCTCAGCAGGTTGAGCAGGAGCCGAGGATGGGGAATTATCAGAGCCCAGCATTGAAAGCCCTTTGTGTTCCTGCTTAACTTCCTCCAGCAGTTGTCACCAACCCTCAACATCCCCATCCAGCACCTCGCTCCAACTGCCTCACATTTTTTTCCCTCTTTGTCTCTACCTGCCGTTATTGAATATTGAAAGGCCTAGACAAAGTATATGTGGAGAGGATGTTCCAATACTTTATACTTTACTGTCGCCAAACAATTGATACTAGAAGATAAAATCATCACAGTGATACCTGATTCTGCGCTTCGCACTCCCTGGAGTACAAATTGATAGTAAATATTAAAAATTTAAATTATAAATCATAAGTAGAAAATAGAAAAGGGAACATAAGGTAGTGCAAAAATAAACGAGAGGCAGATCCGGATGTTTGGAGGGTACGGCCCAGATCCGGGTCAGCATCCATTCCGCAGATCACAGTTGGAAAGAAGCTGTTCCCGATAGTGGGGTTGTCCAGGACCAGAGGGCACGGCCTCAGAATACAAGGATGACCCTTTAGAAAAGAGATGAGGAGGAACTTCTTTAGCCTGTGGATGGTAAATCTGTAGAATTCATTGCCACAGATGACTGTCGAAGCCAAATCTTTGGGTACGTTTAAAGCAGAGGTTGATATGTTCTTGAATAGTCAAGGTGGCAAAGTTATGGTGAGAAGGGAGATGAATGGTTTTGGGAGGAATAATAACTCAGTCGTGAAGGAATAGCAGAGCAGACTCAATAGGCCATGTGGCCTGACTCTGCTCCTGTGTCTTATGGTCTATCAGCAATAGTTGAACATGCTGGGACTTTCTCTTCGGATCGAAGTAGGATGAAGGGTGACTTGATAGAGATGTATAAGATGAAAAGATAGAATGGATAGCCAAAGCCATGTTTTCCAAGGCAGAAATGGCTGATATAAAAAACCCTAAGTATAAGGTGATTGAAGGGAGGTATTTGGGGATTGTCAGAGAAGTTTTTCACACAGTGAGCGGTGTGTGCATGGAATGCCTTGCTAGAGATAGTGATAGAGACAGATACATTACGGGCATTTTAGAGACTGTTAGGTAGGCACATGGATAGGAGAAAAAATTGAAGGCTATGTGGGTGGGAAGCATTAGATTGATCTTGGAGTAGGTTAAAAGTTCAGCACAACATTGTGGTGCTTTTCTATGTTCAGTATGTGGACACTCCTCATTTATGGAAATCACATTAGAGCCGTACTAACCACAGCCATAACCTGGAATTTATTGCAGTCTGCACCTTCCCACTTTAGGTGACATCCTCTCCAACCAGACTATTTTCCTGTCTTGTACGCTTTCTGAATGGAGGATTGTTCTTCATTAGGTTTAAAAATTTCCTAAGGATCTAACCCACTTGTCTTGATCATTCTAAAACATAATCATTTCTTTAAAAACACTATTCTATTGTGTATAGAAAGCACTTAAAGTCAAGTAGCACTAACTAATGACTGTTCCCTTTTCCCCACTTTGCATCAAGCCATTGTGAGAAAGTAAAATTATACCTATTTAAATAAATGTTGGATCTTTAAAAATAACTCAGTCAATAAATTAAAAGGTTTCTTTGGCTGAAAATTGATTCCTGAAATGTTCTGGGAGGCCATGAATGGGCAATTTCTGAAGTGATTCATATATCAGGCTGCTGTTTATCAATTACAACTCGCTGTTCAAAATCATTGACCTGTCAGTATTAGTCACCAAGCTTCTAAACCTGAGCTTCTGTTCTTCACCCAGCAACCGGATCCTCAGCTTCCTTATCGGAGACCACACCCAATGCAGATCAATCATGACATCTCCCTCTCACTGACAATCAACACAGTCACACCCCAAGGATGTGTGATTAGCCCACTGCTCTATTCTGTCTACACTCATGAACAGTGCCTAAGCACAGCTGAAATGCCATCTGTAAATTTGCAGATGGTGCCACCGTTTTGGAAAAAGAATTCAGAATGCTACAAACATCGGCAAGACGGAGGAATTGATTGAGGACTTCAGGAAAGGAAAGTCAGGAGAACACAGACCAATCCTCATTGAGGAGTCAGCAATAGAAAGATTAAAAATATCCTGGTAGGTCTACCCTGGGCCTAAATTTGATGCAATCATGAAGAAACACTCCAATGGCTCTTCTTCACTGGCAGTTTCAGAAGGTTCCATATACCACCAAAGACTTGCAAATTTCTATCCATGTACAGTAGAGAGTATCCGGACTGGTTCTGTCTCATCCTTGTAGGAAGGATCCAATATGTAGGATCACAAGATACTGCAGAATGTTGTAGTCTCAGCTATCTCCATCATGGACACAACCCTCGCCACCATCAAGGATGTCTTCATTAGGTGGTACCTCAAGAAGATGTCATTCAAGGACACTCACCATCCAGGAGATGCTGCTTTCTCATTGCTAACACCAGGGAGGACGTACAGAAACCTGAAGATCCACACTCAATGATTCATAAACTGCTTCTTCCCCCCCCCCACCGCCCATCACCCATCAACTTTACATCATCATTTCTGCTTTTTCCACTGTTTATTCATCTTTGTAATTTATAGTAACTTTCACACTGTACTGCTGCCACAAAACTACAAAATTCGGAGATTTCAGAGATAGTGTGACAGCAGGGAGGTTTTTATGTCTCTCCTGAAGATGCAAATATTAAAAAAAAATTTGTTTAGGCTTTGTTTTGTCAATACTCTTGTAGTTGTCTTGCATTTTTCATGGCTCTCTGATGCCTGAAAGCATTTCTTAGTCAATTTGCTGTGTTATTGAAGTGTAATCACCACTGTAATACAGGGAACAAGAGCAGCTACTTTGCACACAAGATCCAATAAGAAGCAATATCTTAGCACGCTGAGTCTCAATCAGTCTCATTTTTGGTGATGTTGATTGATGGTGTAAAGAAGGGACAGGATTCCAAGTCAAATTTCCTGCTCTTCCTGAATGCAGTGCCATTTACATCTAACCTAGAGGACAGACACATGATTAGTTTAAGAGCTCATTCAGAAACCAGCAATAATGCAGCAATGCATTGGAGCCCACAGAACAATGGTGATGAGATTACTCTCCAGTGCACTCATCTTTGCCTTAGACACTAGACAGCAGCCTACAACACTACCCAGTCCATCACAGGAAAAGCCCTCTCCACCATTAAGTACAACCACAAGGAGCACTGCCTGTAGAAAGCAGCATCCATCATCAAGGACCCCCACCATCCTGGCCCTGGCCTCCTCTTGGAGCTGCCACTGGGATGGAAGTACAGGAGTCATAGGTCACACAACACCAGGTTCAGGAGCAGTTATTACTCCTTAACTATCAGGCTCCTGAACCACCATGCATAACTTCACTCACCTCAGCTTTGAACTGATTCCACATCCTGTGCACTCACCTTCAAAGACTCCACAACTCATGTTCTAGATATTAATTACTCATTTATTATTATTTGCATTTACATAATTTGTCTTTGTGTCAAAGTTGCTGGTGAATGCAGCAGGCCAGGCAGCATCTCTAGGAAGAGGTGCAGTCGACGTTTCAGGCCGAGACCCTTCATCAGGACTAACTGAAGGAAGAGTGAGTAAGAGATTTGAAAGTTGGAGGGGGAGGGGGAGATCCAAAATGATAGGAGAAGACAGGAGGGGGAGGGATGGAGCAGGGAGCTGGACAGGTGATAGGCAAAAGGGATACGAGAGGATCATGGGACAGGAGGTCCGGGAAGAAAGACGGGGGGGGGTGACCCAGAGGATGGGCAAGAGGTATATTCAGAGGGACAGAGGGAGAAAAAGGAGAGTGAGAGAAAGAATGTGTGTATAAAAGTAAGTAACAGATGGGGTACGAGGGGGAAGTGGGGCATTAGCGGAAGTTAGAGAAGTCGATGTTCATACCATCAGGTTGGAGGCTACCCAGAAGGAATATAAGGTGTTGTTCCTCCAACCTGAGTGTGGCTTCATCTTTACAGTAGAGGAGGCCGTGGATAGACATGTCAGAATGGGAATGGGATGTGGAATTAAAATGTGTGGCTACTGGGAGATCCTGCTTTCTCTGGCGGACAGAGCGTAGGTGTTCAGCAAAGTGGTCTCCCAGTCTGCGTTGGGTCTCGCCAATATATAAAAGGCCACATCGGGAGCACCGGACGCAGTATATCACCCCAGTCGACTCACAGGTGAAGTGATGCCTCACCTGGAAGGACTGTTTGGGGCCCTGAATGGTGGTAAGGGAGGAAGTGTAAGGGCATGTATAGCACTTGTTCCGCTTACACGGATAAGTGCCAGGAGGGAGATCAGTGGGGAGGGATGGGGGGACGAATGGACAAGGGAGTTGCGTAGGGAGCGATCCCTGCAGAATGCAGAGGGGGGGGGAGGGAAAGAAGTGCTTAGTGGTGGGATCCCGTTGGAGGTGGCAGAAGTTACGGAGAATAATATGTTGGACCCGGAGGCTGGTGGGGTGGTAGGTGAGGACCAGGGGAACCCTATTCCTAGTGGGGTGGCGGGAGGATGGAGTGAGAGCAGATGTATGTGAAATGGGGGAGATGCATTTAAGAGCAGAGTTGATAGTGGAGGAAGGGAAGCCCCTTTCTTTTAAAAAGGAGAACATCTCCCTCGTCCTAGAATGAAAAATCTCATCCTGAGAGCAGATGCAGCGGAGACAGAGGAATTGCGAGGAGGGGATGGCGTTTTTGCAAGAGACAGGGTGAGAAAAGGAATAGTCCAGATAGCGCAAGAGACAGGGTGAGAAGAGGAATAGTCCAGATAGTCTCCCTCCTGGCACTTATCTGTGTAAGCGGAACAAGTGCTCCCTCCTGGCGCTTATCCGTGTAAGCGGAACAAGTGCTACACATGCCCTTACACTTCCTCCCTTACCATCATTCAGGGCCCCAGACAGTCCTTCCAGGTGAGGCGACACTTCACCTGTGAGTCAGCTGGGGTGATATACTGCGTCCGGTGCTCCCGATGTGGCCTTTTATATATTGGTGAGACCTGATTCTGTGATCCTCTCGTATCCCTTTTGCCAATCACCTGTCCAGCTCTTGGCTCCATCCCTCCTCCTCCTGTCTTCTCCTATCATTTTGGATCTCCCCCTCTCCCTCAAAGTTTCAAATCTCTTTCTCACTCTTCCTTCAGTTAATCCTGACGAAGGGTCTCGGCCTGAAACATCGAATGTACCTCTTCCTAGAGATGCTGCCTGGCCTGCTGCGTTCACCAGCAACTTTGATGTGGGTTGCTTGAATTTCCAGCATCTGCAGAATTCCTGTTATTTGTCTTTGTGTGTTGTTTTTCATTGTTTCTACCATATGTCTTTGTTCTACTGTGAATGCACACAAGAAAATTAATTTCAGGGTAGTATTTGGTGACATAGATGAACTTTGATAATAAATTTACATTAAACACTTGACTCCTCCTTGTACTTCCCCCTGGAGCGTGGCCCCACCAACAAATACCTGACTTCTGTCTCCCGCATTGTTACACATCACATCATATCAGCAGATTTCTCCTCTACAGCCCCCAGCCTGATGGTGCCCCAGTCCTACACCGTTCACTTCTCTCTCCCATCTAAGAAACTGTTCCCCTTTCTCCCCACCTCGCTCCATCTGCCTATCACCCTCCACCCCTCTATCACCTGTTACACCTTGCCTCAACCCCTCCCTCTCATCAGATACTTCCCCTCTGCATTGTCAGTCCTGATGCACAATGAAAGGTCACATGGAGTTGGTGTTCAAGCTCAGGAGACAACCTAAACCTGATCTGCCTGAGCATAAATTTTGTAGAATTTTTATATTTCCAGTTGACGAGATCACCAGTAAAATCACATTTTGATAACAGAATAGTGGCTACAGGAAGACTTAGTTTAGGCTCCACTCACTCAGGTTGTGGTTGATATCTGCTTTTAAGGAGAGAATGGTGCTGAGGTAGAGAAAATGGCCTATTTTTTCAAAGGCATTTATCGTCAACTGTTATGATGGGCTGGATAAATAGCTGGTTGGCCAGTGGTAAAAACAAGACCTGGGGTCCCAAATGCCTTGGCAAAGACATTCCGGGTACATTGGAGGTCTGCTTCAGAGTGTGCTGTGATGGCATTGGCTTCCACGTAATGAAGCTTTATGATAGTGATGGTGCTGACCTTGTTCTTGACCTTGAAGCAGTTTGAGGTTGAATCATACCTAAATGCGCTATATGTGTATGTGTATATATATACACACACACACACACACACACACACACACACACACACACACACACACACACACCCTTGTCATTCTGCTGGCAGAGGACACGGTAACTTAGCAGTTAATGTAATGCTTTACAGTACCAGTGACCAGGGTTCATTTCCCACTGCTGTCTGTAGGAGCTTGTATGCTCTCCCTGTGACGGCATGAGCTTCCTCCAGGTGCTCTGGTTTTCTCCAAAATTCCAAAGATATACAGTGTGGGTTGGTAAGTTAATTGGTCACGTGTGTATTTGGACAGAATGGAACTATTGGTCTGGAAGGGCCTGTTATCGTGCTGTATCTCTAAATAAAGTTAGTAATAATAAAGAAGCAGTTCGTAAAACATTGAGTGTGTGCCTTCAGATTCCTGTACATCTACCTTGATGGTAGCAATGAGAAAAAGGCATTCAAAGGTTCTAAGGTAGATTTATTATCAAAGTATGTATGCAGTATACAACTCTGAGATTCATCTTCTGCAGACAGCCACAAAACAGAGAAAAACCATGGAAGCTGTCCTGGATGGTGAGGGTCCTTAATGATGTACGCTGCCTTTGGTGAGACATTGACTTTTGAAGATGCCCCTGATGGTGGGGAGACTAGTTCCCGTGATGGAGCTGGCAGAGTTTACGACTCTCTGCTGCTTTTTGCAGTCCTCTACATTAGCTTCCCAGTACTTGGTAATGATACAACCAGTCAGAATACTCTCCACGAAATCTTCGAGCGAGAGGCAAGAGAGGCAGATGTAAATTGTGTTGGTCTGCAGAATAGAATTTCTTTGGATTGGCATCCCAGGAATAAAAGAGACTGTTTCGCAGCCTCGGTTTTATGTCAACGTCTCTGGAGCTGGACTTCAACCCACAACCTCTGTCTCAGTGGTACGTAGGAAGGCATGGCTGAAAGTCAAGTGACTGCTGCCACAGGCTTGGCTAAAGGCTGCAATATTCATTCAATGTCAAATTGACATCTCAGCAGCGTGGGTTAGCTGGATTGACAGTACATTGTGGCAACAAGCAGAGATCTACAGTGACACACAGAGGCAAGAAACTGGTAGAAAATGTTGGGTTCGGAGTGACACACACAAAATGCTGGAGGAACTCAGCAGGTCAGGAAGCATCTATGGAGAGGAATAAAGAGTTGATGTTTTTGGTTGAGACCCTTCTTCAGGACTTAAAGGAAGGTGGAAGATGCCAGAATAAAAACGATGGGATGAGGTAAAGGAAGATAGGTGGAAGGTGATAGGTGAAGCCCCATAGGTAGGAGAGAAAGGAAGGGAATTGATAGTGGTCCAGAAAGAAAGGGAAGAAAGAGGGGCAACAGAAGGAGGAGCTAGGCAGGTGAGAAGAGATTTTGATTTTTAATGTATTTTTAAAATGATTAAGATTCAATATAATTAAGTTATACTGGTTAATTATCACCTTTAGACCTTTCCAATCACTCAAAAACTGTAAACAAAATAAATTCTGCAAATGCTTTGAACTCCAGAGCAACTCAAAACAGTCCTGTAGATTGGTCTGAAACGTTGACTGTTTATTCCCCTCCACAGAGGCTGCCTAATCTGTTGAGTTCCTCTGGTGTTTTGTGAGTTATTCAAGTTTTTGTATCCCGGTACATGTGAAAATAATATACCAATTCCAATCCTCAGTAAAAAAAACTACAATTAAAATTTTAACAAATTAATTCACTTATCAGAAATTTCCCTCTTCAATCTTCAGCCCTTCTCCATTGAAATGAAAGGAGATGGTGAACATTTGCTGGGTTCTGACCAATCATCTTGTGTGACCTCAAGAAACTGTAAGGAATTGGCACTCCGCCTCACCCAAGGAGAATTTAAACCTTGGAGAGAAGCTGGAATGTTTTTTTTTATTAGAAGGTAAAGGAACTTTGATGTGTACAGTTGTAAGTATGCTGACTGGATGCACCTTTGCCTGGTATAGCAACTCAAATGCACAGGAACATAAGAAGCTGCAGAGAGTAGTGGACTTATCCCAATACAGGTCAGGAACATCCCTCCCCTCCATCGATAATAACTACAAGAGGCGCTGCCTCGAGGAGGCAACATCCATCATCAAAGGTCCCCCACATACGGGCCATGCCATCTTATTCGAGCTACTATTGAACAGGAGGCATAGAAGCCACAAGACCCACACCATCAGGTTCAAGAACAGTTACTTCCCTTCAACCATTAGGTTCCTGAATCAACCGGTATAACTCTAATTATTACCTCAGTACAGCAAGACGATACCCACTTTGCACTAGAATGATTCAAAGGTTGGTTCTGATTGTGTTTTCTCTTGTATGGTAGATGCCCATTGATTCCGATATGACAGGAAACCTGTGCGGGAGAGTTTATAAAGTGGAAAAGCCGTTGCACTGGGTCAGTTCCACTCTCTGAACCTCAGAAGTCAAGGGTCAAGGGCATCGGACAATCGTCCCAAACAAGGGTCTTTCTTGGTTTCAGTGGATGACCATGGCGCCTTCTGTTCCTTGTCATGCCCTTCAGTCTACATGGAGAGTTCCAGAACTACCTTCCTATTTGTAGCAAAACACATCAAAGTTGCTGGTGAATGCAGCAGGCTAGGCAGCATCTCTAGGAAGAGGTACAGTCAAAGTTTCAGGCCGAGACCCTTCATCAGGACTAACTGAAGAAAGAGCTAGTAAGAGATTTAAAAGTGGGAGAGGGAGGGGGAGATCCAAAATGATAGGAGAAGACAGGAGGGGGAGGGAACCAGCAACTTTGATGTGAGTTGCTTGAATTTCCAGCATCTGCAGAATTCCCCGTGTTTGCGTTCCTATTTGTAGACCTCATCTACCCAAGCCGCCGGAGCTGACTTGCATTCTAGAACAAGCACATCCCTACCTCACCAGGGGATGATGCAGCTGGTTACTCTCAGCTGGTTTAGCCCATCTTACAAGCGGTGTATGGTGGTCCGGCCAGTGTCGCATGCAATCAGCTACTTGGACCTACAGGTGTGAGCTGAGTGATCAGTGGGGCAAAATGAGAGTGAGCTGCCCTGGAATGGATTCAACAAGCCCTTCACCAGAGGTGCTATCCCTCTCTGGACACCCCATACACCTCTATTTTTTGTATATGTTTGTATAATTTATGTTTTTAATTGATCATTTTCTTGTGAATATCGTGTATCTGATGTGCCTGTGACGCTACTGCAAGTAAGCTTTTTATCACACTCTGCATACATGTCCTTGTGCACATGACAATAAACTTTGACTTCAGTTTTTGACTCTTGGCCCATGGTGTTGTGCTGATCTCTTCATTGTCAATCTAAACCTTGCCCCCTACACAGCCGACAACCCTCCATTTTCTTTTATCCATGCACCTCACTAAGGTGGCAGTCAGTCATCGTTATCATGTGTCATGTGTATGACATGGGCAATCATGGTCTTTCTGTTACCATGATCGTTCTTGACAATTTTTTCTACAGAGTTATTCTGCCATCGCCTTCTTCTGGGAAATGTCCTTACAGGATGGATGACCCCAGCTATTATCAATACTCTTCAGAGATTGTCTGCCTGGTGTCAGTGGTCGTGTAACCAGGACTTATGATTAGATTAGATTATGAGGACATGCAGTCCTCTTTTATTGTCATTTAGTAATGCATGCATTAAGAAATGATACAATATTCCTCCGGTGTGATATCACAGAAACACAGGACAGACCAAGACTGAAAAACTAACAAAAACCACACAATTATAACACATAGTTACAACAGTGCAACAATACCATAACTTGATGAAGAACAGGCCATGGTCACAGTAAAAAAGTTCAAAGTCTCTCAGAAGTCCCACATCTCACGCAGACGGGAGAAGGAAGAAAACTTTCCCTGCCATGCCCGACCACAGTCCGACTCTGAGTCGTCCGAAAACTTCGAGCCTCCGATCAGCTCTCTGACACCAAGTACCGAGCACCATCTCTGCCGAACGCTTCGACCCCAGCCTCGGTCGCCAGCAGCAGGCAAAGCCGGGGATTTTGGGGCCTAACCTCCGGAGATTCTCGATCGCACAGTAGCAGCAGCAGCGAACCGGGCATTTCAGAAGTTTTCTCCAGATATTCCCCTGCTTCTTACGTTCTGTCTCCATCAAATCAAAATTGTGCACGGCATCCTACTTACAAATGCCATATCATTTCACCGGAGAGCTGCACACGCTGCGTCGCACGGCCATCTTCTCCTCCCACCTTTATGCACCAGCTGCTCATACGATCATCCACCACCTGCTCTCATGGCTTCACCCGTGATCCTGATCAGGGGGCAAAGTAGGTGCTACACCTTGCCCTAGAGTGGCCTGCAGGCAGGTGGAGGGAAGGCGAGCCTTACACTGCCTTTGGTAGAGATGAATATCCACCCTGCCACCTCAGTATTTAGTATATATTAGTAAATCTGGGACTTCAAAGTTTGTACTCAATTACACAGAAATAATGAAATTCCTGATAATTGTGTTTGGAAATGACAGCTTCCCACACATCTGACCTCGTTTTCAGAAAGATGTGTTCTCTTTGTGCAGCAGTAAATGAAAATCAAAACAGAATCCTGGAGAAACTCAGCAAGGCAGCGAGTCCTCTTTCAGCGTTCTGATGAGAGGCCTCAGACCTGAAACTTTCACTGTTTCTCCTTTCACAGGGTTGCGTAAGTACAAACCATACATAGAAAAGTCCCCAGTCCTGCTGAGTTTTTTCAGCACTTTCTGTTTTCATTAGATTGCAGCAATTGGATCTCCTGTTGTGTGACAGATGTGGGTCAGTGTGCAGTGCAATCTCTGTCAATCTGAGCACAGAAATCTAGGCTGAGTGCCCAGTCCATCAGGGGCACAGCCGTCCCCACCATTGATGGCTCTATAGGAGGCACAGCCTCAAGAGAGAGGCAACTGTCTTCATAGATTACAACCATGCCATCTTCTCACTGTTACGATCACGCAGGAGCTACAGAAGCCTGAAGTCACACACCTCCAGGCTCAGAAAAAGCTACTTGCCTTCAACCATCAGGTTCTTGAACTGATTTACACAACTCTAACCCTCCCTCAGCAACAAAATTCTATGGACCATGTCTTGCACTTGTCTTTGGTTCTTCATTTTACATTAAGTTCTTGCTTTGCACAGTCATTTCTTCACAGCATGGTATAATTTTATGTATAATTTATCCTCATACAGGGTTCTCAAAAGGTTAATTTGTAGGTTGTCCCTGTGGTGAGGAAGGCAAATGCAAAGTTAGCATTAGCAGAACTAGAATATAAAAGCAAAGATGTAATGTTGAGGCTTTGTAAGGCTCTGGTGAGGCCTCATTTGGAGTATTGTGAGCAATTTTGGGCACCTTATTTTAGAAAGGATGTGCTCAAACCGGAGAGAGTTCAAAGAAGTTTCACAAAAATGATTCCAGGATTGAATAGCTTGTCATATGAAGAGCGTTTGCTGTCTCTGTGCCTCTATCCACTGGAATTCAGAAGAATGAGGGATGACCTAATTGAAACCTATCGAATGCTGAAAAAGATCTATAGGATTGATGTTTCCTATGGTGGGAGGGTCTAAGACCAGAGGATGCAGCCTCAGAACAGAGGGACATCTTTTTAGAATGGAGATGAGGAGGAACTTCTTTAGCCAGAGAGTGAAGAATATGTGTAATTCATTGCCTCAGTTGGCTGTGGAGGTTAAGTCTTTATGTCTGTTTAAGACAGAGGTTGACATATTCTTGATTAACCAGGGCATGCAAAGGCATGGGGAGAAGGCAAGGGATTAGAGCTGAGAGGGAAAATAGATCAATCATAATGAAATGGCGGAGGATGCTCGATGGGCCAAATGGCCTAATTCTACTCCTATATCTTATGGTCTTGTATTCTATGTGTGGTTTGTACAGATGCACTTATGATCCTTCCTTCTGCAAGCAAGTGTTTTGTTACACTCTACCTCACCGTACCTGTGCACAAAACAATAACATTTTAGGATCAGCTTCTTCCCCTCCACCATCAGACAGCCGATTGGTCCATGACTCTACCTCACAATTTTACTCTATTTATCTATTTTTTATATATTATTGTAATTTACAGTAATTGAGGATAGCGTAGTAGCATAGCGCTATCACAGTGCTAGCGACCATCGATCAGGGTTGATTACTGCTGCTGTTTGTAAGGAGTTTGTATGTTCCCTCCATAACCACATAGGTTTTCTCCTGGTGCTCCAGTTCCCTCACATATTCAAAAGATGATGTGCAGTTTAGTGCTAGTGAGTTGTGGGCATGATATGTTGGTGTTGGAAGTGGGGCAGCATGGCAGCATAACGGTTAGCACAATGCTTTACCTGGGTTCAATTCCCGCCACTGTCTGTACGAAGTTTCAACATTCTGCATGGGTTTCCTCCGTGTTCTCCGATTCCCTCCCACAGTCCAAAGATGTACCGGTTGGTAGTTTAATTGATCCTTGTAATTTGTCCCGCTATTAGGCTGGAGTTAATTTGCGAGATGCTGGGCAGTTCCGAGCTGTATCTCAATAAATAAATAAGTGTGGCAATACTTGCAGGCTGCCCAGAACAATCCTCACTGATTTGATTTGACACAAGTGCTGCATTTCACTGTATGATTCCATGCACATGTGACAAATCTAATGTCTCTCTATTATGTATTGCACTACATTGTTGCCACAAAACAACAAATTGCACATTACATGTCAGAGATAATAAAGCTTATGTTGATTCTGATTCTGAACTTGATGACTTGGAAATCCCATGTTGCGATGTAGAATGTTATCTTGTCAGAGGTGACATCTTCCATCTGGAGTTCTAGGTCGCATTCCCAGTTGGATATAAATGCATGGAGGTACCATTTTGAAGAAAAGCATTGAATTCATTAGATACTTGGAGATATCTATCCTTATGTTGACATCAAAAAGACAGTGAGAGGGATAATATATTCATTAACAAATAACAGACTGCTGGAGGAACTTAATGGGTCGAGCAACATCTGTGAAGGCAAAGAGGTAGTCAACAGTTTGGGTTGAGGCCCTCCATCAAGACTGCCTTCCCAAACTTGTCTATGCAGATTATCTTTTTACTATATATCCCAGCAGCTGCATTCTTTGTGCCTTTGTTAAATCTTCCTGCTTACAAAGCTGACCCATTTCCTAATTAAGGAATTTTAAATGAAAAATAAATTAGTTTGATTTACACAGTAACTATAACCGTACATCTTTGGAAAGTAGGAGGGAAATGAAGCACCCTGAGGAAAATCACATGGTCATGGGAGAAACGTAGAAACTCCTTACAGACAGTGGCAGGAATTTAACCCACTGGCACTGTAAAGTGTTACGCTAACCACTACATTAGCTTACAACTTAAGTACATCATTTGCTGTATACTTCTTTGGGACATTATGGATTGTGAAAGGGGATTTGAAAATGATTTATTTTCCCAGTTTTATAGGCCACAGACTTGGAATAACACTCAGCATTGCTCCTAACATCTCAGATTGAAATTCAGATTCACTTTTTCATGCACAGTGCTGTGCAAAAGTCTTAGTCATTTACAGTATATATATAGCTAGGGTGCTTAAGACTTTTGCACACCGCAGTGGTTGTCATTGTGGAGCAGGGAGCGAGCTTGTCAATCTGTCGGACCCAAAGGATTTTGGGAATGGCAAGGGTGGAGCGTCACAGCAGGGGTGTGGGACAGGGGGCAGTGAAGGAGTGCCGGGGGCAGGAGGTAGTGTGGGTGCGGACACACCCAGCCCTGAGACACCAGGCAAGGTCAGTTGATTCCAAACAATTAGTTTATTGATCCCTCTCCTTTACACTTTTCCAAACCATGATTCCCACCTCCCTGCCCTTTTCCCATTCTCAGTATACAATAAAGAACTATATCAGAATCAGATTTATCACACTCACAAATATCATGAAATTAGATTTTTTTTGTGGCAGAAGCACAGAGTCTTATATAAAATTACTACAGTACTTAGGCATCCTAGTTATATATATGTTCCCAGAACTGTACATTAAAAACACGGTGAAATGTGTCATTTATGTTAATAATTAACACAACCTAAGATATACTGGGGGCATCTCACAAGTGTCCTCACTCATTCTGGTGCCAACATGGCATGTCTACAATGTTCAGCAGAACCACACAACGACAGCAACAACAAAACAGCAGCAACAGGCGCCCCTTTCATCCCTCCAAGCCATCCACCCACTCACACATATGGGCAGACCTCCAACCCCAGGGCAGGACAGAGGTCAATAGGATTGGAAGAGTACAGACAAGATTTACAAGGTTGTTGCTGGGACTTGAGGACCTGAGTTATTGGAAAAGATTGAATAGAGTAGGACTTTATTCCCTGGAGCACAGAAGATTGATGGGAGATTTAATGGAGGTATACAAAATTATGAGGAGTATAGATAGGGTAAATGCAAGCAGGCTTTTTCCACTGAGGTTGTGTGGGACTACAACTAGATGTTAATGGTGAAAGATGAGATGTTTAAAGGGCATCTTCTTCACTCAGATGGTGGTGGGAGCGTGGAATGAACTGCCAGCAGAAATGATGGATGTGGGTTTGATTTCAACACTTAAGATAATTTTGGATGGGCACATGGATGGAAGAGGTATGGAGGGTTGGTCGTAGGATTAAGCAAAGACTATATGGACTGAAGGGTCTGTTTCTGTGCTTTAGTGTTCTGTGACTCTGCAACAGGCCATCCCTGGGCCTCCAGCCTCCAGTGGATTCATGGACTTGCAAACGTTGGACTTCTGACTTCAGTGAACTCACAAACTCATTTTGAGTATTGTACAATTTTCAACAATTTATCATTCTGAATTCAATAACACAACTTAGAAATCAATTAATTAATTAGGTAACTGATTTGTTAATCACCTATGCTATTTAGTACTTCAAGGTTTAATATTCTGAAGGTCAATATTAAAAGCAGTATTCTAGATAAGTTTATCATTCATCTTATTTGTTCTGCTTTATCTATTTGAAAAGGATTGCTAGTTCCTCTCCCAGAACAGCACTGAGGAAAGTCTTTCAAGTAGGACAAAAGATTTTGAATGATGTTAATGTAAATAAATATTATTGTACCATTTATTGCTTTACTGCTCACCCTGCAGTTTCCCATCTGTTCAGTAAGAAGGATGGTGTAGAATTACAATCAACAGTATCTTACGACAAATATTCTTTAGTTTGTATTTCCCGCTGGGTCAATAACAACTTTTTTGACAGCTCATTCATTAGCAGCAGACAAGTGGTGAAGGCAGAATTTCAAAGCCAAGCTACCTGTAGCAAACACATTTATGACAGATTGTTTTCCAGAGAGCACAATTACATTTTCAGAAGTGCATTATTTTATTTATTTAGAGATACGGTGCTGTGTTAGGGCATATACTGGAGTTATGGTAAATAGCAAATACTAATTTCAACAATATTCTTCAGACCTGAATGTGGATTTTAGATTGAATTTAAAATGCAGCTCTGAACAATGGTTTTCCTGAACTTGCATTTTGGGGTTGATTTCAAAGAAAGAAACATCCCATTTAACATCAGAAGCCTGCATATGCGTGTTGCAGCCCAGAATTGGGAGGAATTAACATTCATTTTGGGAGTCTGGAATAGGGGTGTGAAGATTGAGATGTTTGAAAATTATATGTAATTAAAAAGAAGCATTGTAGATACATCGTAACTATAAAATTGTCCTGCTGTTACCTGTGATCTTTAACAGATTATAATGTCATGTACTATTGGGTCAGGTAGGCTGCTTCTTCTGCTGAATAAAGACTTCTATATCCACTAGCTTCAGTGTCTGTCTGGTGACTTTGTTCACTGTCACAATATGCAGAACAGGCCCTTTCCGAAACACACTGATTTAACCCAAGCCTAATCATGATATGGGGTGCTGGGATGGAGATACAGATCAACCAAAGGAGGTGTAAAGCATTCCTTCTCTCTGCTAGCCTGCAGGTCACCCTTGGGCAAGGTGTAGCACCTGCTTAGCTTCCCCAATCAGGGTCACGTGAAGCCATGGAAGTAGGTGGTAGATGGTCGTATGAGCAGTTGGGGCAAATCGCAAATCATGGTTATGCGACCACTGATGCCAGGCAGACAATCTCTGAAGAGTATTGATAATGGCTGGGCTCACCTGTCTTAAAAAGACACTGCTCAGAAGAAAACAGTGGCAAAACACTTCTGTAGAAAAAATTTCCAAGAACAGTTTTGGTCATGAGACTATGATCACCCATGCATATGACATGGCACATAATGATGATGAATCAGGGGACTAACTAACCTTTGAACTATGTGAGGAAATCGGAGTACCTGGAGGAAACTCATGTGAACACAAGAAGGACATACAAACTTCCTTACAAAGGACACCTGAATTGGACTCCCAACTCTGACACATCACGCTAACTATGGCACTACTTTGGTTGTTATCCAGATTAAAGATTAAAAATAAACCTTAGTTGTCACATCCTCCAAGAGGATCACAACCTAGTCATGGTTTGGAGGCTTCTGTGCCTCAATGACCCAGGGAGCTCTCTATTCTGGAACTGGGGCTTTATATTTTGGCTTTTGTTAGGGTCAGCCATGCCAAATAGGTCAAAGGGTAGAGTCCAGACATAGAGTGCTCTATTAGTTCTCCAGGTTTGGTGGTTCAGCTGACGGCTAACAACCCTGACTGGTTGAAGCACCTTCAATTACTCCAAAAGACTGAGGTTTGGTAAAATACTGAAAGGCTTTTATTCGCTGTACAATACGACCTCCACAGTGAGTGTCTGCCCCCGGACTGAGGGGGAGGGGCAAGGCGAACACCTTTATACAGGACTCTGTGGGAGGAGCCACAGGGGCAGTCAGCAGAGGGGTGTGTCCAGACAGGTAACCGAGTTACAACATATATACATGGTTTACCACACTGGTAAAACAAAATTGTTACGGAAACAGCAATGAAGAACCCTTCTACATCTGAGTGGCCAAGGTCAGACAGATGGAGAACCTTCATTGCTGCCCCAAATGCCTGCAGCAAAATGGGCAGTAAGTTTGTAAGCTATTTATCTCATGCACATGAAATCAGACAGTAAAATTCATAATTTGCATGAACGACCAAGACAGTCTGAGGATGTACCATGGACAGCCCACAAGTATTGCCATGCTTCCGGCACCAACAAGCATTATTCCTCTAAAGATTTCCTTTCCATGAATTAGTCTAAATGTCTTTAAAATGTTATTCTACTTTTCCCAATCACTTCCTTTGGCTGCTCGTTCCATATATGGACCTCCCTCTAAGGTGAGAAATTTGCCACTTTATAAGATTAGTTTTATTTTTCACGTGTGCATCAAAACATACAGTGAAATACATCGTTTGTGACTGCGACAAACCCAATCTCAGGATGTGCTGTAGGCAACCTGCAAGTCTCAGCTCGGTTCTGGCGCCAACGCAGAATGCACAAAACACACTAAACCTGACCTGTACATCTTAGAAATGTGGAAGACAACCGGAACACCAGATAAATCCTTAACGGTCTGGGGGGAACATACAAACTCCTAACCAACAGCAGTTTCTGGCGAAGTAAATTTACTAGCAGATGAAAAGAACTGTCAGATTAATGACTAGAATATTAAAATGACAATCAGTTTCAAATGAGAGTTTAGTTTCAGAAATCCTTAAGGTGAAATCTATTGTTCCAATGATACCACCAGACTTGCTTGAATTACATAATGTACGGAGGTGATTCTGACATAATGATATTTTATAGGACTTGAAGATTAATTGTTTTACTATTTAATCACAAACTTACAATTTTCATCTTGGTAAAATGTTGTTCAAAAACCAAAGTAGATGCTTAGGACACCATTAACCTCGCGTGGGCAGTAGAGTAGAACAGCAGTTAGCGTAATACTTTACAGTGCCAGTGATCGTGGTTCAATTCCTACCACTACCTGTATGTCCTCCCTGTGACCGTGTGGGTTTCCTCCGGGTGCTCCAGTTTCCTCTCACATTCCAAAGCTGTACAGAATAAGGTAAGTAATTTGGGGGCATGTTATGTTGGCACTGGGAGCACAATGATCCTTGTGGGCTGCCTCCAGCACTTTCTCAGGTTTTGTTGATCATGGACACAAAGCAACACATTTCACAGTATATTTCAATATTTCAATGTAGATGTGACAAATAAAGCGTTTTGATTTTATAAAGGGGCAACTTTTTCACCTCAGAGGGTGGTCCATACATGGAATGAACTACCAGTGAAAATAATTAAGACAAGTAGAATAACAACATTTAAAAAAAACACTTTGAAAGGTACATGGTAGCAAGTGTTTGGATTAGGACTGGCTCATGGACAAGAGGTCCATGAGTTTGTTGTCGTCGAATGATCAGAGGTGGAGAGGGTCAGCACCTTCAAATTCCTCGGTATTACTATTTCGGAATACCTGTCCTGAGCCCAGCATGTAAATGCAATTACGAAGAAAGGACGGCAACACCTCTATTTCCTCAGGAGCTTGCAAAGATATGGCATGACATCTAAAATGTTAACAAACTTCTATAGGTGCGTGGTGGAGAGTATATTGACTGGCTAAATCATAACCTGATACGGAAACACTAATGCCCTTGAATGGAAAATCATACAAAATGTAGTGGATACGGCCCAGTCTATCACGGGTAAAGCCCTCCCCAGCGCTGAGCACATCTACATGAAATGCTGTTGCAGAAAAGCAGCATCCATGGTCAGGGACCCCCACCACCCAGGCCATGCTCTCTTTTAGCTGTTGCTGTCAGGAGCCTCAGGACTCACACCTCCAGGTTCAGGAACAGTTATTACCCCTCAAACATCAGGCTCTTGAACCAGAGAGGATAACTGCATTTTTCCCATCATTGAAATGTTCCCACAACTAATGGACACATTTTCAAATACTCTTCATCTCTTGTTCTCAATGTTTATTGTTTATTTATTTTTTATTATTATCACTTCTTCTTGTATTTGCACAGTTTGTCTTTTGCACACTGCTTGAACACCAAGTCTTTCAGTGATTCTGTTCTGGTTATTCTTCGATAGATTTATTGAGTATGCCCAGAAGAAAATGAATCTCAGGGCTGTATATGTTAAGGTATAAGTACTTTGATAAAAAAAAACTTTGACTTAAAATTCATTTGGCTGACACAGAAAAGTTGGGCTGTAAGGCCTTGTTGCTGTGCCGTGTAATTCAATGACTCTGTAAACACATCTTCAACAGAATGAAGAGGTTGAAACCGAGTGAGGTATGTGAACTGAAGGTTACATAGTAGACAACTTCATTCTTTGAAAGTCAATGGAAAATTGCTGCTTCAAACTGTGGTAATTTAATATTTCACCTGCTTGAAACTTAGGCAATCAGCAACAGATGCTTTCAATTGCAGTTTTGAAAAGTTCAGATTGTCCATGAGCCTGATGAACAGACATAAATTTTCATATCCTCTAGGTGAAGAAGTGCTCCTTGACACCACTCCTGACCAGCCGAGCTGTAATTTTATCACTTCTTGCTTCAGCCTCGCCAATGGAGCAGATAGCTTCTCTCAAGTGTTTTGCGCGCATGTATTTGAAGTGAAAGGGACTAATTTATAGGAGAGTTTTTCACACAGGGAGCAGTGGGTACCTAGAATGCATTGCCAGGGGTAGTGGTGGAGGCAGATACAATAGAGCTGTTTGAGAGCATCATACATTAATACATAGAGAATGGAGGGATATGAACACTGTGTGGCCTGAAGGGATGAGTTCAGTTGAATTGGCACAATATTAGGGCTGAAGGGTTTCTTCCTGTGCGTTGTTCTTTGATGTTCCATGTTCTACATTCTAAGTCCAATTAACCCGTGCAGTTCATTCCATAAGATAAATAATTTGTTAAGCATATATATCTATATTAAATAGTTAAATTAAGAATCACGAGACTAACGGATGCCTATATATATATAAATTAAGAAAAGTAGTGCAAAAATAGATATTAAAAATAAAAGTAGTGTGGTAGTGTACACGGGCTCAAAGTCCATTTTGAAATCAGATGGCAGAAGGGAAGAAGCTGTTCCTGAATTGCACGGTAAATAATCTTTCAAAGGCTCAGCAGATCTCTTTTCTCGCCAATTTTACCCAATGGAATTTCGATTGTCTTCCCAGTGTGGTTTCTTCCTGGCTGCAATTTACAACCATGGCCTCTTTAAGAGGATTTAGCTCTTAATCCCATTAAAACTCCCTGCTGATCTATCCACTCAGGCCAGTTTTCCAAGAGATGAGGCTGAGAGAACACATTGTCAACAAATCTTTTGGAATTCTTTGAAGAAAAAAACAGGCAAGGTAGACAAGGAGAATCAGTGGATTTTGTTCACTTGGATTTTCAGGAGTCCTTCACAAGATGCCTCACATGAAACCGATAAATTAGGTAAGACCCTATGGTATGTTACGAGAATACACATAAAATTAAGATGTTTGCTGGCCTGGGCTAGCATCAGTGGCATCAGCAGTTGGTCTGCCACCTGCCCTCAGGGGAAGGAGAGATAAGGAACAATGGAGCAGCGTCTGGAGATGTGTAATGAAGGGATGTGGGAGGAAGAGCTGTCTGGAGCGGCTCCCCCCTTTGAACCCTGAACTGTTTGAAGTGATGGACAGGCGATACCCCAGCAGGGGGATAAAAAGGGACAGGTTCGCTAAGACAGACACACACGCCACCCGAGGTAACGAGACCCTGGAAGCGGTGCGCCTCTCACGAGTGGTGAGAAGTACCGGACAACGCACAGGGTGGAAAGGTACGATCAGCGGGAACCCGGTGTGTGTCCGCCCTTGCCTGGGTGCCGGGTTCACTGCAGAGGATCGACCGCATCTGGAGGAGGGGTCACAGTCGGTGACCTCAGGTGACATCACCAAGGACCCGCCCAAATGCTGTTTGTGAGCCATCCCGCTGGTCTGTGAGTGAAGCCGTTCTGAATGATGAGTTGTTCCTATTCTATCTCTCTCTTCCCCCACGTTGTCCACCGCCATGGCAACGATTACTGCGAACTGAACTACTAAACTGGACTGAACTTTGAGTCATTTTGAAATTGGTCATTTACCCCTAGACAACGATAGAGCTTGATTGATGCTGTTATCTTAATTCTGTGCACATGTGTGTTTATCATCACTGAACTGTTGCATTTATTATCCTTTCGATTACTGTGTTGCTTGTTTCTTTAATAAAACTTTCTTAGTTCTAGTACTCCAGACTCCAACTGAGTGATCCATTTCTGCTGGTTTGGCAACCCAGTTACGGGGTACGTAACATAAGTGGGGTTCTCGTCCGCGATTTTGAACGCTAAATTTGGGACGGAGTAAATTGATTGGGTTAAAATTCCCGAAAGAAAGAAAAGACAAAGAGCAGAAATGGAGGTTGAGGAATTTATAAAGGCGCCGACCTTGGAGGCATTAGAGGATGCCAGGAAATCGGAATTGATAGCTGTGGCCAAACGGGTGAATCTTGCTAAGGTGAAGTCGACAATGAGGAGAGAGGAGATACACAGAGCTATTGTAGAGCACTATGTATCTAAAGGTGTGTTTCCCCAAGGTGAGCTGGGGGTGGTGTCTATTGAAAAACCTGCTGGAGACGCGGTACAGGTACAGCTTGAAAAACTGAGACTCGAGCACGAGTTCCGGGTACGGCAGTTAGAACACGAAGAGAAGCAGTTAGAAAGGCAGGAGAAAGAGAGAGAGTTAGAAAGGCAGGAGAAAGAGAGAGAGTTAGAAAGGCGGGAGAGAGAGAAAGAGTTAGAAAGGCAGGAGAAAGAGAGAGAGTTAGAAAGGCGGGAGAGAGAGAAAGAGGTAGAAAGGCAAGAGAGAGAAAGACAGTTGGAGAGAGAAGAGAGAGAGAGGGACAGGCAGTTGGAGAGAGAGGAGAAACAGAGGGAAAGGGAATTTGAGCTGGAGAAGTTAAAGATAAGGGCCGAGCAGGGGCTCGTGCCGAACCAAGGTGGAGGGTTCCGGGCGACCCAGGAGGTTAGGCTGGTTCCCCCATTTGACGATACCGATGTGGATCGGTACTTTCTCCACTTCGAAAAAGTAGCTATAAGTCAGGACGGAGGGGAGAGTCCGCCGGAAAAGTCAGAAAGTAAGCCGGGGACTAGTGAAAAGGATAAGGTAGACCGGGAGCAGTCTGGTAGGAAGTCTCCTGGGGTCGTCTGTTATAATTGTGGGAAAGTCGGACACCTTGCGTCCAGGTGCTTTGCCCCAAGGAAGGAGACGGGGAAAGGAAAAGCGGAAATTTTGAATGGCTGTATTGAGCTGTTAAGCGAACCGCTAGGGAAGGACAGGTCTGAAAAAGTCCAGGAAGGGCGCGAGAGGTTTATCTCGGCTGGACTGGTGTCAGTGAAAAAGAGGTTAAAACCAGTTCCAGTGCGGATCTGGAGAGACACGGGAGCGTGTCAGTCACTAATACTGAAGAGTGTATTAGAGTTTAGCTCAGAGACCCAGACTGGGGAGGTAGAGGTCAAAGGTGTTGGGGAAGGGACAGAGTCAGTCCCTTTGCACCAGATACACTTACAGAGCAACCTGGTCTCTGGACTAGTCACGATTGGGGTGAGGTCCGAATTACCGATGAAAGACGTGGAAGTCTTGCTCGGTAATGACATCGCCGGAGGAATCGTGTTCCCAGTCGTGAGATTGACGGGTCAGCCTGCCAGCATGGAGGCCCCGCCCGCGATGGTGAATTTGGCTGAAACATTTCTGCCAACCTTGTATGAGACAGGGTGTAGTGAGATAAGAGGTAGTGAGGGAGCTGGGACGGACGTAGCAGTAGCCAGGAAAGAATTTGTGCAGACGCAGGAGCGAGACGAGGGGCTGATGGTTTTTGCCGAGACCGCTCTCTCTGACACAGCCTTGACAAGCTATTGTGCGGAGGAGGAAGTGCTAAGGAAGAAAGGGAAATCAAGTACAGTACCCGCAGATGAGGAATGGGGGGTGGTGCAAAAGAGTTATGGGGATGAGGTTTTTAACATGGCCCACGAGGTACCCCCCGGTGGACATTTTGCGGTGCTGGAGGAAACAGTTGGTGGAATCATGAAAGAGATTTACCGGCTGCCCAGGGGGAAGAATGTTATTGATCATGACCGACGCGAACTGAGACGGTCACCGGCTTTTGATATGCTAACAAACCTAGTCGGTGTTAGCGTGGAAATCAATGATGCTAGGGGCCCCTTGATAAGAGGAAAAAACCATTTTGAAAAGATTAGGATGGGATCGGTCAGATGGGAGAAGGCTATTGTTTTGGCCAGGTCTACTGATAAGGTCTCTCCCTTAATCCCCGAAGGAGTAATTAAACGACTCGCACCCATGTGTTTGATTGTCCCGAGGAAATGCAAAGAACTGGGACGTTGGGTTATGTCTGTTACAATAGGGCAGCCAAGTAAACAACACCCATATTTTTCGAGTAATTCAGTGACTAAAGGGCTGATGAACACAGAGGTGTGTATTGGCAATTTAACACGGCTGTCTGAAGCCAGTTTGATAGTGAACCTTGAAAAAAATGAATTCGGCCACACGAGAGTCACTTACCTGGGAATTGTGGTGACACAGGGGCAGCTGGCAGTGATGCAAGCTACAGTGCAGGCTATCGCTGACCTCCCAACCCCGACAGACAAGAGGGCCCTCAGAAGGCTTTTGGAGATGGTGGGGTACTGCAGGAAGTTTTGCAATAACTCTGCGGTCAATACCCGTCCCCCTCCTACTAAGCCCTTGCGAGAGAAAACTGAGTCGGAATGGGACGACCCTTGTTATTGTGGTCCGGGACAAAACCAAATGAGAGGTTACATTGGTCGCAATTCATCAGTGTTTTTGGCCACTATGAAGTTTGCTGAGTTGGAGCCTGGTCTAAGGGATTATTAATAACACGTGTAAAAGGAACAGAAAATGTGATGACTGTCTGTCAAGGTGTTGACAGCTTCAAATTCTCTGTATTAGCTAAATAACTGTTAAAGATGTATATTGTGTATGTATCAGATAATGTAGTCATGTTTGTAATTTTTACCTCCCGGTAAAAATCCTTAAAGGGGGGAAGTGTTACGAGAATACACATAAAATTAAGATGTTTGCTGGCCTGGGCTAGCATCAGTGGCATCAGCAGTTGGTCTGCCACCTGCCCTCAGGGGAAGGAGAGATAAGGAACAATGGAGCAGCGTCTGGAGATGTGTAATGAAGGGATGTGGGAGGAAGAGCTGTCTGGAGCGGCTCCCCCCTTTGAACCCTGAACTGTTTGAAGTGATGGACAGGCGATACCCCAGCAGGGGGATAAAAAGGGACAGGTTCGCTAAGACAGACACACACGCCACCCGAGGTAACGAGACCCTGGAAGCGGTGCGCCTCTCACGAGTGGTGAGAAGTACCGGACAACGCACAGGGTGGAAAGGTACGATCAGCGGGAACCCGGTGTGTGTCCGCCCTTGCCTGGGTGCCGGGTTCACTGCAGAGGATCGACCGCATCTGGAGGAGGGGTCACAGTCGGTGACCTCAGGTGACATCACCAAGGACCCGCCCAAATGCTGTTTGTGAGCCATCTCGCTGGTCTGTGAGCCATCTTGCTGGTCTGTGAGTGAAGCCGTTCTGAATGATGAGTTGTTCCTATTCTATCTCTCTCTTCCCCCACGTTGTCCACCGCCATGGCAACGATTACTGCGAACTGAACTACTAAACTGGACTGAACTTTGAGTCATTTTGAAATCGGTCATTTACCCCTAGACAACGATAGAGCTTGATTGATGCTGTTATCTTAATTCTGTGCACATGTGTGTTTATCATCACTGAACTGTTGCATTTATTATCCTTTCGATTACTGTGTTGCTTGTTTCTTTAATAAAACTTTCTTAGTTCTAGTACTCCAGACTCCAACTGAGTGATCCATTTCTGCTGGTTTGGCAACCCAGTTACGGGGTACGTAACAGGTATTACACAGAATATACTAGCATGGACAGAAGAGTGACTGATCGGCAGGAGGCCAACAGTAGGGGGTTTTCTGGTTGACTGTCAGTAGCTAGTGGTGTTCTACAGGGGCTGGTGTTCGGTCTGCTCGTTTACACTTCATTGAGTGCATTGATGATCTGGATAACATCACCAACTCTTCTGATGCCTCTCTGGTGCAACCAGCAGCACGATCTCCACCAAGTCCTTTTGTTTCTCTCCCAGTGCGCAGCTCACTGTTGGGGTAGACCTGCAGTACCTCAAATTCTTGATGTCCAGAAGGATCTTGTGATCATAAAACTGACCCCATAGAAGCTCCTACTATTGAACATGTCCCAATTTTACCAGAAATCCTCAGCCGTTCCATGATGGCTGATTTATTATCCATATCAACCTCATTCTCCTACCTTCTCCCCATAAACTTTGATGCCCTGACTAACCAAGAACCTATCAACCTCCACTTTAAATACACCCAATGACCATGTTAGTCGTTGACGCAAATGACAGATTTCACTGTATGTTTCAACATTTCTTTGCACATGTGACAGATAAAGGTAATCTTTGGTTTTATCTTTGAAAACTAATCTTTATCATCTTTACTCTGCTTGCAGCACAGTGACTGTTCCTATATTATATAAGGTTACAAACTAAATGCAAATTTTGTTTCTCAGCTTTGCCTTTCTTTAAAACAATAGTCTGTTTCAGTCTGCGCTGTGTTCCAGAGTGCTGTCACGTGGCATCAAGCTCTCTTTAGTCTCCATGATTCACTTCTCTTTGTCACTTTTGTTTTTCTCTTTCACAAATAAGCTGCTTGGCAGCACACTCTCCTATTCACTGAACTTTTGCTGCATATCCAATTCAATGTCATCACTTACACTCCTCCAACACGCTGGAAGAATGGAGGTGTATTTCTGAAGCAGGGGAACAGCTGCTAATATTAATGTCTGCATAGAAATGGCTTAAACATGAGAAAGTCTGCAGCATCTATGGAAATGAATAAATTGTCGACATTTTAGGCCAAGACCTTTCTTCAGGACTGTGTATGATTTAGTGTGTTGGCAGGAGATAGATCCGTCAAGATTTACAGGTGGCTTTATATATTGCTCTGACAACTATAAAGCCATTGAAAGTTTGATTTTAATTTGTGGAATGTTCTGCCAGCAATAGTAGTAGAGGCAGATATGTAAGGAACATTTAAGAAACTCTTAGATAGGCATATAGCTGACAGAAAAATGTCGGAGTGAAAGGGAGGCACGGTAGTGCAGTGATAGGCACAAGGCTTTACAGTACAGGTGACAATAGGCAATAGACAATAGGTGCAGGAGTAGGCCATTCGGCCCTTTGAGCCAGCACCGCCATTCACTGTGATCATGGCTGACTTGGGTTCAATTCCTGCTGCTGCCTGTAAGGAGTTTGTATGTTCTCCCCGTGAATGTGTGGGTTTCCTCCGCGTGTTCTGGTTTCCTCCTCGTGCAGTGGTTTCCTCCCACAGTTCAAAGAGATACCTACCAGTAGGTCAATTGGTCACTGTAGATTGCCCTGTGGTTAGGCTAGGATTACATTCAACAATTACTGGGCAGTGCGGCTTGAAGAGCCAGAAGGGCCTATTCTATGCTGAATCTCAACAGAAATCAGATTGATCTTAGAGTAGGTTACAAGTTTGGCACAACATTATGGGCTGAAGGGCCCGTACTGTGGCGTAACATTCCATGTTGAAGTAAATAGTTACTCGGAGTTTCTGAAATTTGTCAAAATCAGTTGCAGTCCATGATTCAAGGATGTACTCAAAGGAACAGTCAATTAATTTGGAAAATTCATCAAAGAAATGCAACATTCCCACTGACTTCTCTGAACCTCTGGCCCCTGGCCACACGAAGTGAAGAAAGACCAATCGAAATAGTGTTGCTAACCTTGTGACAATGCATCAGGACCATGCAGAGGCCCTGCATGAACAGGGAAAAGAGCAAATATACCAACTAGCTTCCCCTCCATTACTCTTTCTGCTGCTCTTGAAAACAGCCAATGAGGAACTCTCCTACCCCAGTAATTCTCTCTTCTCCACTCTCCCATTGGCTATCATCATCATTATTATGTGTTGTGTCGTATGACGTGGGCTGACATAGTCTCATGACCATGATTGTTTTGGCAATTTTTCCACAGAAGTAGTTTGTCATTGCCTTCTTCTGGGCGGTGTCTTTACAAGACAGATGACCTCAGCCATAATCAATACTCTTCAGAGATTGTCTGCCTGTTGTCATTGGTTGCATAACCAGGACTTGTGATATGCACCCACTGCTCATACGACCATCCACCACCTGCTCCCATGGTTTCATGTGACTCTGATCAGGGGGTAAGCAGTAATATACCTTTCTCAAACCCGACCTGCAGGCTTGGCAGAGGGAAGGAGCACCTCACACTTCCTTTGGTAGAGATGTATCTCCACTTCACCACCCTTCTTCCCATCGGGAAGAAGGTACATAAACCTGAAAGCATGTAGCACCTGACTCAAGGGTGGCTCCTGTCCCGCTAGTTTTTATTTATTAATTGAGATACAGTCTAGAATATGCCCTTCCAGCTCTTCAAGTCACACCACCCAGCAATTCCCTGATCCTAGTCTAATCACGGGACAATTTACAATGACCTATTAACCTATTAACCGTTACATCTTTGGACTGTGGGAGGAAACTGAAGCACCTGGAGGAAGCCCATGTCTGTCATGGGGAGAACCTACACTCTGCTTACAGGCAGTGGCAGGAATTGAACCTGGGTCACCTGTCCTGTAAAGTGTTGTGCTAACCACGACACTACCATGTCGCCATCAGACATTTGAATGGATATTTCATATGCTGGAGATGAAGTCTTCACTTCTTAGTCTATCTGACTGAGATGAGCTCTTGAACACTTGATCTCCTAATCTACCTTGCCATGGCCTTGCACCTTAATGTTTTCCCATGCTGCACTTCCTCTGTAATGGTACCATTATACTAGAAACATAGAAAACCTACAGAACACACAGGCCCTTTGGCCCACAGAGTTGTGCCGAACATGTCCCTACCTTAGAAATTACTAGGCTTATCCATAGCCCTCTATTTTACTAAGCTCCATGTACCTATCTAAAAGTCTCTTAAAAGATCCTATTGTATCCATCTCCACCACCGTTGGCGGCAGCTCATTCCACACATTCACCAATCTCTGAGTAAAAAACTTACCCCTGACATCTCCTCTGTACCTGCTCCTCAGCACCTTAAACCTGTGTCCTCTTGTGGCAACCATTTCAGCCCTGGGAAAAAGCTTCTGACTATCCACACAATCAATGCCTCTCAGCATTTTACACACCTCTATCAGGTCTCCTCTCATCCTCTGTCACTCCAAGGAGAAAAGGCCGTGTTCACTCAACCTATTCTCGTAAGGCATGCTCCCCAATCCAGGCAACATCCTTGTAAATCTCCTCTGCACCCTTTCTATGGCTTCCACATCCTTCCTGTAGTGAGGCGACCAGAAAGGAACACAGTACTCCAAGTGTGGTCTGACCAGGGTCCTATATAGCTGCAATGTTACCTCTCGACTCCTAAATTCAACTCCATGACTGATGAAGGCCAATACACCGTACGCCTTCTTAACCACAGAGTCAACCTGAGCAGCTGCCTTGAGCATCCTGTGGACTCAGACCCCAAGATCCCTCTGATCCTCCACACTGCATTCTGTTTTTCTTTCTACTACCTTGATATACTTATGTATGAAATGACTTGCTCAATGGCATACAAAAAGAACCCCTTTTTATTCTATTTTATTGTTGTATACATATTTTAAGCCACGTGTACTTGCAGTATTATGTGCAGTTCTGGTCGCCTCATTATGGAAAGGATGTGGAAACTGTAGAGAGGGTGCAGAGAAGATTTACTGGATTTGAGAGAATGTTTTTTGAGAATAGATTGAGCAAACTAGGTCTTATCTCTTTAGAAAGAAGGTGACTTGCCAGAGTACAAGACGTTAAAAGGCAGAGATAGAGTGGACAGGCAGTGCCTTTCTCCCAGGGTGGAAATGGCTGTTATGATGGAGCACTACTTTAATGTGTTTTAAGGAATAGGAGGGATATCAGAGGTAGTTTTTTTTTACATAAAATGGTGGGTGAGTGGAACATGCTGCCAGGGAAGATGGTAGAGGCAGTGCAGGTCATGGACATTTAAGAGACTCTTAAATAGTCATAGAGATGAAAGAAATTGGAGGGCTTTGTTGGGGGGGGGAGCGTTAGATTGATCTTGGATTAGGTTAAAAGGTCGACATGACGTTATGGGCTGTAGGCCTGTATTGTACTGTATGTTCTATGTTGTATGTTCTATGCGTTTTGATACATGTGACTCTAATAATCCAGCACCAAAGAGCCTGCCAGTTTGTCCAACACCTGCCCCACCTGTAGAAAGGACTGCAATTCCCACATTGATATCCCCTGAGCCATAGGACACTACAACATAGAAACTGTTAGTTTGGCCCATCTCGTCCATGTCAGCCTGGTCCTCTGTCTAGTCCCAAATACCTGAATCCAGACCATGGCCCTTCACACTTCTTTCATCCATGTACAAATCTCCAAAATCCTGGAGAAGAACATAAATCTGGACAAAAATAAGTGAACTTCAATATGAGGGCCAGTCTAATAAGTATTGATTTTAATTGAAATAACACTGTCTTATTGCATACTGTGAGGATCATGTTTTTTGATTTCTCAAGTGCTTTCAATACCATACAGCCCTCATTGCCAGGGGGAAAAGCTCCATCCAATGCAGATTGACTCTTCTATTCTATTCTGAATAATGGACTACCTGACTGTGCAGCTTCAGAGCTGTGTGTCAGGCATGGCTATAAGCAGCACTGGAGCCCCACAGGGGACTGTATTGGCTCCCTTCCTATTTACGCTATATACTTCAGACTTTAGATCCAACACTAAGTCATATCATTGGCAGAAATTCTCTGTTGACTCAGCAATAGTTGAGTGTATAAAGGGAGGACAGGAGGATGAATACAGCACCCTGGTGGAGGACTTTGTCAAATGGTGCAAGCTGAATCATCTGCAGCTCAACATTTGTAAGACAAAGGAGATGGTGATGGACTTTAGGAAGACTAAGCCTGCATTGCTTCCTTTTGTTATTGATGGTGAGGATGTGGATGTGGTGAAGACCTACAAGTACCTGGGGGTGCACCTGGATGACAGACTTGAGTGGAGTACCAACAAAGAGTGTTGTACTAGAACAGCTGTGTACAAGAAGGGCCAGAGTCACCTCTACTTCCTGAGGAGGCTGCGGTCCTTTTGAGTATGCAGGCCTCTCCTTCACATGTTCTACCAGTCTGTTGTCACCAGTACAATCTTCTATCTGGTGGTATGCTGGGGCATTGGCATCAACATGGGTGATGCCAACAGGCTAAGTAAACTGATTAGAAAGACTGGCTCTGTTATAGGAGTCAAACTGAACACACTGGAAGCTGTAGTAGAACAAAGGACCCCATGGAAAATATGGCAATTCATGACAATATTTCTCACCCTCAGCATGTCACCTTGGCTGAACAAAGGAGAACTTCTAGTAATAGAATAAGACAACTGCTGCTCCCAAGAGCACTATATGAGGTCATTCTTACCCTTAGCCATTAGGCTGTATAATGAGTCAACCTGGGAAGTGATGGCCTCCTCCTGTTAGACTGTTTGTGGTAACTTATTTGTTATTCTTTCTCCTTCTGCTCTAATATTTATTTCTGTGCACTTGTAATGCTACTGTGACACTGCAATTTCCTTTGGGATCAATAAAGTATCTATCATCATCATCATCATCTTAATGAGTAACTACAGCACAGTGGTACAGCTAGCAGAGCCGCTGTCTCCAGCTTCAGTGACCTGGGTTCAGTCGATGCTGTCAATGTAGAGTTTGCATGCTTTCCTGTGACTTGTCACACCAGTTTCTACCCACAGCCCTAAGACGTGCAGGGCTCTTGGTCAATTGACCAGGCAGCATCTATGTAAAAATACAGTCAACGTTTCAGGCCGAAACCCTTCGGCAGGACTGGAGAAGAAAAGCTGATGAGTAGATTTAAAAGGTGGGGGAGAGGGAGAGAGAAACACATGGTGATAGGTGAAACCAGAAGGGGGAGGGATGAAGTAAAGTGTAGATATCTCACAGCTGCCTGGTCTACACCTCCTCCAACACTGTTACTTGTAAAAACACTATCCCCTTCTCTTAATTCCTCCGCCTCTGCCGCACCTGCTCTCAGGATGAGGTTTTTCACTCCAAAATGAAAGTGATGTCCTCCTTCTTCAAAGAAAGGGCTTCCCTTCCTCCAACATCGACGCTGCCCTCACCACATCTCTTCCATTCGTCGCCCGTCTGCTTTCACCCCATCTTCCAACCACCCTACCAAGGATAAGGTTCCTCTTGTCGTCGCCTACCACCCCACCAGCCTCTGTGTCCAGCACATAATTGTCCGTGACATCTGCCATCTCCTATGGGATCCCAGCACCAAGTACATCTTTCCCTTCCCATCGCCCCCCCCCCCACATTCTGCTTTTCACTGGGATTGCTCCCTACACGACTCCCTTGTCCATTCGTCCCTCCCCATTGATCTCCCTCCTTGCACTTATCCTTTCAAGCAGAACAAGTGCTACATCTGCCCGTACACCTTCTCCCTCACTACCATTCAGGGTCCCAAACAGTCCTTCCAGGTGAGATGACACCTCACCTGTGAGTCTGTTGGGGTCATATACTGCATCCAGTGCTCCCAGTGTGGCCTCCTGTGTGTCGGTGAGACCCATTGTAGACTAGGAGATCACTTAGCTGAGCACCCATACTCTGTCCTCCTGATAAAGCAGAATCTCCCAGTGGCCACCCATTTTAATTCCATTTGTCATTCCCATTCTGATATGTCTATCCATGGCCTCCTCCACTGGTGTGATTAGGTCACACTTAGGTTGGAGGAACAACACTTTATATTCCGTTTGGGTAACCTCCAACCTAATGGCAGGAACATCGATTTTTCAAACTTTCAATAATATGCCCCACTGCCACTTCACCTTTCCCCATCCCCTTTTCCCTCTCTCACCTTATCTCCTTGCTCACCCATCGCCTTCCTCTGGTGCTCTTCCTGCCTTTTCTTTTCTCCATAGTCTTCTGTCCTCTTCTATCAGACTTCCCCTTCTCCAGCCCTGTATCTCCTTCACCAATCAACTTCCCAGCTCTTTACTACATCCCTCTCCCTTCAGGTTTCTCCTATCACCTAGTGTTACTCTCTCCCCACCTTTCAAATCTACTCCTCATTTTTTCTCTGTCCTGTCAAAGGGTCTCGGCCCAGAACATCGACTGTATTTTTCCATAGATGCTGCCTGACCTGCTGAGTTCCTCCAGCATTTGGTGTATGTTGCTAACATAGATAGTATCAGACTTTGCCAAGAATCAAGACAATACTGTAATCGCCCACATCATAGGATATGGCACATATTAATGTTGATGAGTATTAGTCTGGTCTGCAAGCTTCCTTGAACTTGTGCAGAATGGTGCAAATTAGGTAAACCCAAAGTTTCCTGGATAGATGCAGCCCAATTTACATAAGTCCATTGTCTTAATATTTGGCTGATGCATATGTAAATATCTCATAGTCACCATTTTACAAACCATAGTCTATGGGTCAGCATGAGTTTTTAATTTTAATTACTGCTCACAGTTTACAAGTTACATTCAGAACTGAAGACTAGTCCTTGTTTGAATTAATGTCTACTATATTCATATAACTACAGAATATCCCTAACATCTGAAGGTGTTGATTGAGGTATGGGGTTGGGTAGGGGGAGTAGTTTACAGAGAAAACGCTGGATATTGGGATTTCTCTGATGAAGGATCTCAAACTGAAATATCGACTGTCCATTTTCCTCCACAGATGCTATCTGACCCATGAGTACCTCCAGCTGTTTGTTTAATTTTCTGTATGAGCTGGGATAGGCTTGATGGACTAAATAGACTCCTTCTTTACCATAAGGACATATGGATATATTAAACTCTGCATTCTTGCGCTCAGCTGCATATTGTTATTGCCGACATCCATTCAGTAAGATTTCTGAGTTCATTGACATTCTTCTGTAACTTTGCCATTCTCGATATTAAAATTATTCAATTTCACATTACACACCTGCAAAGAAATATCTTTTACGTGCACACTGAACGAGGTAAACAAAGGACCAATATATATCCAAGGACATCATGATCCAGCATTAATCAGAATCAGTTCTAATATCACCGGCTTATCTTATGAAATTTGCTGTACAGTGCAGTGCAGTACACATAAAAAAGACTGCATTAAGAAATACGAATTGCAATAAGAAATACACAGTATAAAAATAATAATTTGAGGAAGTGTACAAAAAGAGATTGAAAAAATTAGTGAGGTAGAGTTCATTGTCCGTTCAGAAATCAGATGATGGAGGGAAATAAGTTTCTCATAAAACGTTGAATATGTATCCTCAGGCTTCTGAACCTCCTCCCTGTGGTAGTCTTGTTGCAGGTTTGTACTATAATTTCATTAAAGTTTGGTGAAGGTCTCCCATATTTGGAGCCTACATGGATTCTAAGTGAAACGAATGTGGGCGAGAGTCTGAGCTGGCATGCATCCACTCTGCATGTTCTATATTTCTGTTGTGTGTATTAATTGTTCGCTTGCAATCTTCCTCAAGGAACCCTGGAGATTAATTAGTGAAGGGATTGGAACTGGATTCAGTGACAGCTACTTCAATATATAAAACATCTTTAAAGTGGTAAACACATTTCATAGATATAATCATCAAACTAGAACTCCAGAACAGAAACTGAGCCACACAGAGGCAGATGAATAAAAACTCATCAGAGTCAGGTGTTAAGTAGCATAAATGATCAATAATTTACAGCTCCTTAACCATGATCTTCACTGAGCACTCCTGCTGCAGCATCTTAAATCAAGCCTTAGAAATGCCAATTCTATCTTGACTGACAGAAAGACAATGAGAGATAATACTTTGCAATAATCTGAAACAGAATCAGGTTTATTATCACTGACATTCATCAGTACACTGCAAGACATAAAAATTAATGTAAGTTACAAAATCCTAATAGTGCAGAAGATGGACGGGATTGTTTATTACTGTCACATGCACCAAGATGAATCTGAAGGGGATGCCACCAGCGAACAACACAACCAAAGTCAATGTCCAGCAGATAGTTCACAAAACTAATTCTACTGCTTCTTTCAAATATGATTTTACTACTAAGCAGCGTGAGATTGGAAGCTGTGATTTGCATTTTGGTGGTGTGTTTTGGGGCCGTTTAAGCAATCTGGCGCTTTGCTGTCTCCGAAGGAGTTTGCCGAAGCTTTTGAGTGGATTGTGTGGCCTGGAGGTCAAGAAGCCTGGGGTCGGAGTGCAAGCCCATGACCAACTCCATTTCTCGCTGATCTTGCCGATTAAAGCATCAACCTTACTTTGATTATACCTTGATAATATTTGTACTTGGAACTTTGAAAGAAGCAGTGAAAAGTTTGTATATAGGCCTAAGATTTTTGCACAATACTGTAAATATATAGATAAAAATTCAAAGAAAATTATTGTCACATGTACCAAGATACAGTGAAAAACTTGTCTGCATACTGTTCAGATTAAATCATTATTCAGTGCAATGAGGCGGAATAAGGTAAAACAATAACAATACAGAATATAGTACAAAAGCTACAGAAAAAGCACAGTACAGGTAGACAATAAGGTGAAAGTTCATAATAAAGTAGATTGTGATATCGAGGGAACCATTTAATAATCTTATAACAGTGGGGTACAGTTCATGGGTTCATTTTGAGGCCCTTGGTTACTCAAGGTCGACCATGCATGTTGCATCCTAGTTGACTATGTGATATGCAAGTCAGGGCAGTATGATATGGAGAGTTTTTGCCCATTCAGCAGGCTGCCCCTCTCCACACAGCTGATTAATCCAAAGGAATGGCAAAGACAGATACAGTTTGGCACCAAAGGCATTGCAGGAGTTGCCAGTCAGCACTGAACTCATCATAACACTGCCTTAGGGACCTCCTGCTCCAGATTTTTCCTCAGTCTTGACTCCTGAAAACTTCTCCATGAGTGGTATAGCTGTAAGGCAGTGGAGGTTTGAGACCAGAGTTTTCCTTCTTCTAGATGAGCTGCCAACCACAGCTGATGAGCACCATTTGCTCATAGTGACTGTTTTAAGGTGCCAGTAATCCGCATTTGCCCCTTCTCCAGTCAGGAGAAATGGTTCGGCCGGGCTTAGTAGCTAAGCCACACTTGAAAGCCAGGAACTGGACATTGTTGTCGGAGGCTACTTGAGATGGATGCCATCAGGAACATTCAACAGGTAGTGGGAGCCTATCCCCATTACCATGCATGGCTATAGCAACCTTAACGAACCATGGGTTCATGGACCACTCTGAAATCTGACGGGGGAGAGAATGAAGCTGCTCTTAAAATGTTGAGTGTGGATCTTTAGGCTCCTGTACACCCTAACCATTGATAGTAATGCAAAGACAGCATGTCCAGATGGTGAGAGCCCTTAACGACGGATGTCACTTCATTGAGGTATCTCCTCTTGAAGATGTACTCGACGTTAGGGAAGGAAGAACTATACTACACCCTGGACAGATGAATAAAGTAAACCCTTCTTTATCTGGTAGCTGAAATCCCAACTGAAGTGGCCATGAGCACATTTCTCAGTTGCTAAGAGGCTCTGTGAGATTATTAATGACCAACAAATCTGGAGCAAGTTATTAACAAAATGGCCAACATGTCTCAAAAAATATGAACGTTGATGTGAGAAATGGATGGTTATTGTGGCTGCATGAGGACATGGAATATTACAATGTCAGGAGGTTGATGTTGGTTGAATGCATTATCTGAGCTCTGAGTGTTTGATGTTAGTTCATGTTACCAAGTTTATATCAGAGGGAAACATTTCATTTGAAATTGATGTCAGAATCAGAGTCAGGTTTTGTATCACAAGCATTTGTCATGAAATGTTTTGTTTTGCAGCAGCTGTCCATTGAAAAATATAGTAATTCCTGTCACCATGAGCCAGTCTGGCCATTCTCCTCCGATCTTTCTCATTAACAAAATGCTTTCACCCACGGAATTGCCACTCGTTGGATTTTATTTTATTTTTTTGTTTTTCACACCATTCTCTTTAAACTCTAGAGACTATTGTGCATGAATATCTCAGACCCTGGATTCACCTATCACCTGCCACCTTGTACTTCTTTGTCCCCTCCTCCTTCCTTTCCAGTCCTGATGCAGGGTCTCAGCCCTCCATGCTGGATGCCAACTATCCGAGGTGTCGCCTTTTGAAGGTGTCCTCAATGCTGGGCAGGTCAGTGTCTATGCTGGAGCTGACAGAGTTCACAACTTTCTACAGCTTTTTTTCTGATCCTGTGCACTAATTATTCTGACTCCAGAACACTTTTACATCAAATGAAATATTTTCTTTATCAAGATTGCTTCTGATCACAGACTATACAACTATAATGGGGCATATGGAGGCTATTTGCCCCATCCAGTTTCTGATTGTTTCTGATAGAGACGTACTGTTGGTTCCAATTCTCCACTCTATCCCTATACCACTGTTAATTATCCTGTGCCATACTAAGTGTTGATGAAACTAATTAGAAAACTCTTCATGGTACATCTGTAGAAACTTGAGAGTGTCTTTGGTGACATACCAACTTCAAACTCAAGAGTTTGAGTTCTTCAATCTCTTAATGATTTATAGTCGCTGTTGTTCCTCCTTAGTAATTGCATCAATATGTTCAATAGTTCAATATTTCCATTTAATATCAGAGAACGCATACAATATTCAACCTGAAATTCTTACTCTCCACAGACATCCTCGAAACTAAAGAAACCCCCCCATGAATGAATGACAGAAAAATTATGTAAGAACCCCAAAGCTCCTTGCCTCCCTCCCACGCACAAACAGTAGCAAGCAGCATCAACTCTCCCCCTCCCCCTCCCAGAATAGATGTTCAGAGTTGTTGACATCAAGGAACTTGAAGCTGCTCAACTTTTCCACTTCTGATCCCTCAATGAAGACTGGTGTGTGTTCCTTTGACTTCCCCTTTCTGAAGTTCACAATCAATTCCTTGGTCTTCCTGGCGGTGAGTGCAAGACTGTTACTGCGATACCACTCAAACAGCTGATGTACCTCACTCCTGTATGCCCTTGTCTGAAATTCTGCCAATGATAATTGTAGAATGTACGTAAGAATCTGGAGAACAAAAGATAATGCTTTGGTATTTTTAGATAGTGCCCTGGCAAGAATCTAAGATTTTCAGAGAGATAATTTTCTCCCTGATGGTCACATGGAATACAAATTTTAGATAAATGATTAGTTGAGTTCAATTTAATTCTCAGTTCTTGACCTCTTATTTGATTCAACAATGTGTAATTATTCTGACTCCAGAACACTTTTACACCAAATGAAATATTTTCTTTATCAAGATTCCTTCTGATCACAGACTATACAACTATAATGGGGCATATGGAGACCATTTGCCCCATCCAGTTTCTGATTGTTTCTGGCAGAGATGTACTGTTGGCTCCAATTCTCCACTCTATCCCTATACCACAGCTAATTATTCCATTCTATGTGCCCAAGCAGTTCCTTTTAATAATAATGATTGCTTATGCTTTCAACATCTCTCCAAGTAGTGAATTCTAGATCAGAACTGCTCATTGAGTGATTTTTAAAACATTTTTCACAACCTTCTTTTACCTTGCAACTATCCCCTAATCTTCTTTCTATTGATTGGCTTATAAAATTACACACTCAGTGGCCACTTTATTGGGTACCTGTATACTTACTCATTGATGCAAATATCTAATCAGCCAATCATGTGACAGTATAAAAGCATGCAGACATGGTCAAGAGATTCAGTTGTTATTCACACCAAACATCAGAATGGGGAAGAAATGTGATCTAAGTAACTTTGATTGTGGATTGAATGTTGATGCCATACTGGGTGGTTTGATGTTTCAGAAGCTGTTTATCTCCTGGGATTTGCAGCACAACAGCCTCTAGAGTTTACAGAGAAAACATCCAATGAGTGGCAGTTCTGGGATTGAAAACATCTTGTTGGTGAGAGAGGTCAGGTGAGAATGGCTAGACCGGTTGAAGCTGACAGGAAGATGACAGTAACTCAAGTAACAATGCATTACAACAATGGTGTGCGGTAGAGCATAGCTAAGTTCACAACAAGTCAAATCTTGGAACGCAGCAGCAGAAGACAACGAAGGTTATTAGGCATAGGAGGTAGCTAATAAAGTGGCCACTGAGTGTACAGAACAGACACAGGCCCTTCAACCCAACTCTTCCATGATAACCAAGGGCCTCCATGAGTTAGTTCCACTAGCATGTATTTGCTCTACATCTCTCTTAACATTTCCTATCCATGTAGCTGTCCAAATATCTTTTTTGAACTTTTTAATTATACCCAACACTGCAACTTTTCCTGGCTGCATGTACCACATGTCCAGGTGGTACATGCAGCCAAATGTGAACATTTTGACCCTCAGATTGCCTTTAAATCTTTACCATCTCACTTTGACCCTCAACAATTTTTATCACTATGCTTTAGGACATAGTACAGTCGAGCGCAGTACAGGCCCTTCAGCCCAAAATGTGTACCTTGCCCTCCCCATAGCCCCCCTCTCATACAAGGCCTCTCCAAGATTCTCTTAAAGGTCCCTAATATATCTGCCTCTGCCACCACCCTTGGCAGTATGTTCCTGACAGTTACCACTCTTCAGATAATAAAAACTACCTCTGACATCTCCTTTATACTTTGCTCCAATCACATTAAAATTACCTTTCATCCTCCTTTTCTCCAAAAGTAACAGCCCCAGCTCTCTTGACCTATCCGCGTAAGAACGTGCTCTCTAATCCAGGGAGTATGTACAGAAAGGATCACATCAGGATGCGTCATGGGTTGGCATGGCAACTGCGCTCCCTGGGACTGAGAGAAACTGCAGAGAGTTGTGGACACCGCTCAGCACATCACAGGAACCAACCTCCCCTCCATGAACTCTGTCTACACTTCTCATTGCCTTGCTGAAGCTCCCGGCAGAATTAAAGAATCCACCCACCTCAGATATTTTCTCTTCCACTCCCTCTACTCGGGGAAAAGAGATAAAAGCCTGAAAGCGTGTACCACCAGACTGAAGGGCAGCTTCAATCTCATACTGTAGGACTATTGCATGGTCCTCTGCCACAATAAGCTGGACTTGTGTCCTCACAATCTACCCTGTCATGTCCTTTCAACGTATTGTCTGCCTGCTCTACGCTTTCCCCGTAAGTGCAACACTACTGTATATTCTGCATTCTGTTATTGTTTTCCCTTGTATGACCTCAATGCACTGTTATCATGAAATGATCTGTACGGATGGCATGCAAGACCACGTTTTTCACTGTACCTCAGTACATGTGACATCAAAGATTCCATACAGTCATAGAAAGAATGTGCAACCTCCCTATAGACAGTGGCAGGAATTGAATCCTAACTGCTGGCACTGTAAATTATTTTGCTAACCACTATGCTACCATGCTGAGACATTTACTAACGTACTAACTTAAGCATGTTTCCTGTTGTTTTGCAAAGGAATTGTACACAGAACTGAACAATGTTCGATCATCAGCAAACCTCCCCACTTCTGACTATGTGACGGAAGAGAGGTCCTTGCTGAGGCAGCTAAAGATAGTAATGACCAGGATATTGCCCTGAGGAACCCCTGCAGTGATGCCCTGTGGCTTAGACAACTGACCTTGGCCAACCAGAACCGTCTTCCATTGTGCAAGATCAGATTGTTTCCCCCTCAGACCTGATCAATATAAGACATAACAAGAATCCTCAATGCTACACTCAACCAAGTTAGAATCACAATATGGTAGAGCAAGACATAGAACAATACAGCACAGGTACAGGGTCTTCAGCCCACAATGTTGCGCTGAATCAAATGGCTGACTAACCTAATCTCTTCTGCCGGCACAATGTCCATACCCTTTCATTTTCCTCACATTCATGTGCCTATCTAAACGTATCTAAAACTGTCTAATGTTTCTGCCTCTACCGCCACATGAGAAAGCACATTCCAGGCACCTGCCATTCTCTGCGTAAAACACTTGCCCCTCACATCTCCTTCGAACGTATTGTCTCTTACCTGAAATGCAGACGTTTCAACTCCTAGAAAGAGATGTCTGTCTTCTTTATCTATACTTCTCATAATCTTATAAACCTCTGTCAGATCTCCCCTCAGCCTCCATCGCTCCAGAGAAATACATCATGGTTACAAGACTTTAGGCCAAATGGGTCCATGCTGACCTCTCGATGGACAATGTCTTGATACCACTCTCAGCTCATCTTTGGAATCCAACCCTCTTCTCCTTATTGAGACAATGTCTGTGATGAAATTTGCAACTAACTGTTCCTGATGGAGCCAGAACTGAGCGTCAGTTAGTTGGCTATAAGCAACTGCTGTCTGATAACACCATCAACAGCACCTCCCCGCCTTAGCACTGGAGGATAGGAGACTCATCGGGCAATAAGTGATCTGTGAAAGTAGAAGCTGAAGATGAATCTGTTGCCAGGTGCTAAAAGGCCTGAAAATGTTCCTCTGCTTGTGGTTACAACTGCTTTCAACAGCACTATACTTTTATCGCCATTATGAGAATGATTTTCTCAGCCAATCTTCTCCATTTAGTGATTTGTTTGGAGACAGAAATAGCTTCTTCTTATAAAATCCTTTTAATATTTTAAATGTTTTGTTGAGATAATCCCACTATTTCTCCAAATATTGTCACCTTGTTGTGGGGAGGAGGTTTGTGAGTTCCTGAGATTCCGAAAGCGATGTTGTCTGGAATTTAGTCTTCTGGTGCTTAGCTCCTGGTAGGGTCATCGATGGTAAGATCAAGGGGAAGGTTTTACACATCTCTGAATGCACAATACATCAAACCTTGAAGTGTTTGGGTTACAGCAGCAGAAAACAGAAACATACACTCAATAACACACACAAAATGCTGGAGGAATTCAGAAGGCCAGGCAGCTTCTATGTATAAGAGTAAACAGTCAACATTTTGGTCCTGATGAAGGGTCTCAGCCCTGAACATATACTGTTTACTTTTTTCCGATTGATGCTGCCTAGCCTGCTGAGTTCTTCCAGCATTTTGTATGTATTACTTGGGTTTCCAGCATCTGAGTGAACATACGCTCAGTAGCCACTTTATCAGATATGGAGTTACCTAATAAAGTGGCTGCTGCACGTATGCTCTGAAGTTGTCGTGGTCTCTCAACTCAGTAAAGTCCTGTAGTAAAAGTACTCCTGTAATGCCATGAGTTAATTCACCTGTGTTGATGAAGGAATGAGAATACAGGTCTAAGTTTGGGTTTAGTGCGATTAGACAAGGAATCATTGTGTTTGCTCTGGATTTCCAACACCTGCAGAATCTTTTGTGTTATGATGTGCTGTTCCATGGTGAAATCACTTCAAGATATGCCTGTCCTGAAGAAATTTAAATCTTCTCTTTGACGGGAGTTCAGTGAAACCCTCTCACTCTGCTCCCTCTCTGTGATCTCTTCTGCCCTCTGACTCTTTGATCATGTCCCCAACCAGACCCGATACCGCAGCCACCTTGTGGTAATTTCTCCCCGATTTGCCTTCTCTCTTTTTTCCTTTCCACGTTCTGGCTCCCATCTCAACTCTTCCCTTCCATTCATCTGCATATCACCTACCCCTGTAGCCCCTCCTCATTCTGTTTCTCCCATGGTGTACTAACCTCCTCTTCTCTGGCCCGTTACCTCTTCTGCCTCCACACTCCCAGCTTCTTACTCTATCCCTCCCTCCCTAACTCATCTACCTTTCCCCTCACTTGGCTTCACCTATCACCTGCCACCTTGTACTCCTTCCCCTCCCCCTAGCTTCTTACTCTGGCTCTGCCCCCTTCCTTTCCAGATCTGATGAGGAGTCTCAACCTGATACATTGACTGTCTATTCTCCAGCATTTTCTGTGCGATTGTTTCAGTTGTCCTTGTTGGTCTCTCAAAGCATCTTTTTTTATTTATTGAGATACAACACCAAATAGGCCCATCAAGCCCTTTGAGCCACCCACCCAGCAACATCAGATTTAACCCTACCCTCATCATTGGACAATTTACAATCACCGATTAACCAACCAACCGTTACATCTTTGGACTCTGGGAGGAAAAATGGGCACGTGGAGGGAATCCACACTGTCACGGGGAGAATGTACAAACTCCTTATAGACAGCAGGGGGATTGAACCCATGTCATTGTACTGTAAAGCGTTGTGCTAATCCATATGCTACCGTGCTGGCTCTTACGCTGATTTAATGCAGTTATGCTTGATTGGAGTTGGGTTCAGTAACATTACACAGGTCTTAAATTGCATGATTTATGAATTTAGTTATGAACTGGTAAATGGGTGTCTACACAATGATCAGCATGCATAAAGTGGGCTGAGAGACCTGCATCTAGGCATTCTGGCTGAATAAATCTATGACCATCATGTCACTCTCTTCAGTAAAGGAGGAGTATGCCAAGGAACACAGAGAGGGTTGGCAGCTCAAGCAAATCAAATTCTGCATGGGTTGTAAAATGTTAAAGAGGTGCAACCAGAAACTTGTGAAATGCATGAAATATGAGAGAGCTACTGCAACATTTATAAACCAGTAGATCATTTTTCTGCAACAGTCTGCATAACATGGGAAAGTATATCACCAAGATATTGCATGCATAATCTGTATGACCATTTGACATACTGTACCTCCTGGACACAATAAAGTGACCACTGGGTGTATGTTCCTGGTCTTCTGTCGCTGTAACCCATCCACTTCAAAGTTCAAATTGATGCTCTTCTGCTCACCAATTTTGTAACGTGTGGTTATTTGAGTTACAGTTGCCTTTCTGTCAGCTTGAACCAGTCGGCCATTCTCTTCTAACCTAGCTTATTAACAGGCATTTTCACCCACAGAGCTGCTATTTAATGGATGTTTTTTGCACCAATCTCTTTAAATTCTAGACTCTTCATTATGCCACGGAGCCTTACCATTAACTGAGGGGTCCATGGACCCCAGGTTGGGAATCCCTACTCCAGAGACTGTTTTGCGTGAAAATCCCAGGAGTTCAGCAGTTTCTGAGATACTCAAACCACCCTAGCTGCTGCTGTGATTCAGATCTTGAGCATGATTCTATCTGCCTTTATTTTGATGATAAGAATCTCTTGAGACTCTGTTCATTAAGGAATGGGTTTGCAGAGAGTGGAATTATGGGTGTGAAAGAGTCACCCTTTGACCTGACCAGTATTCCCTCTCCAGAGCTGGGGTATGACAGAACATTTGATAATTGCCCTTGAAGGGTACTACTGACTGAAAATTAGGTTCAGGAATCATTTGCATTAGATGTTCTTAACAGGTAAATCAATTTAAGTTTTTCTTCCATGAACCACTGACAATAAATAAACGCAAGAGATTCAGCAGATGCTGGAAATCCAGAGCAACACACATAAAATGCTGGAGGCACTGTCTGTAATGAGATTATACGTTCTCTCCGCAAGTGCAGGGGTTTCCTCCAGGTATTCTGATTTCCCCTAACAGTCCAAAGACGTATCAGGTAGTAGGTTAATTGATTACTGCAAATTGTTTTGTGATTCGGCTAAGGCAACTGCATTACTCCAAAGAGCACTGAATGAGGTTATTCTTACCCTCGGCCATTAGGCTCTAAAATGGTGAACTTCTAGCCAGGGAAGTAATGACCCCCCCCTCTTGTTTGACTGTTTGAGGTAACTTATTTTTATTCTTTCTTACTTCCTTTCTAATATTTGTAAATCTGTGCACTTGTAATGTTACTGTGACACTGCAATTTCCTTTGGAATCAATAATATATCTATCTATCTATCTATTTATCTATCCAAAACGGTGGGTTGTTGTGCGATGTGGCTTATTGGGCTGGAAAGGCCTGTTCTGTGCTGAATCTCTAAATAAAATAAAATAGATTTAGTGTTGATGAACCATTCACTGTTTACTCTTTTCCATCGATGCTGCCTGACCTGCTGAGTTCCTCCAGCACTTCCAGTTTATGTTTCAGATTAGCAGCACCAGCAGTACTTTTTTTTTATGATTTTCACCTTTAATTTACAATTAATCAATCTGGAAAGTGAGAATACAGAGCTTCAATAAAGAACTAAAAAAAATGCCAGCAATGTCAGTTTTTAATGGGAACTCTTCAGACAGGTCCCTAGAATCTCAATAGCACAATTAGCAGCTTCATAAATACACGTCGTTTTCGAATGATCTCATGACTACACATTGATCCTTTTACTCAGCTGCTAATTCATTTAAGATTGTGGTCTGGCCCTCATTATTCGGGTTCTTTAGTTATGAACAATCAATCCAATCCGTGGTACAAATTTAAGTTGGTGTCGCAATATCTTGGCACATTTCCTCCATTAGCATTTGATTCTGGGGAAAAAGAAAGCAAAGAATTGAAAATCGATTTTTGCAGCCATTAGATGGAGTGAGAGGGTTGATAATTTCCTTAGTGAAAATGCAAGACAAAGGAGAGCTCGATCATTTGTCATCCTGTCTGGTAAATAAGAGCCAGTGAATTTGGGTGATGGAGTGATTGATTCACAAAAACCAACCTTAACTGGAAGTTGGCTTTGTTGCTTGCAAAGTTACAGTGTAGTTTTTCCAATCTTCAAAAGGCAATGCCTCAAAAAAGTGGCATCCGTCGTTAAAGACCCCCATCACCCAAGACATGCCCTCTCTCATTGCTACCATCAAGGAGTAGGTACAGGAACCTGGAGAGACACACTCACCATTTTAGAAATAGCTTCTTTGCAACCGTCATCAGATTTCTGAATGGACAGTGAATCCACGTACTGTACACTTCTTCAATATTTTTTTCTCTTTGTACTATTTATTATATATATATATATATACACTTTGCAATGCATAATTAGAAATCTATAACTTATAATAAGACATATATATTTCTTATTAGAATTTATAGTTCTTTATTATGTAATCAAAAATACTACTGCTGCACAACAACAAATTTCATGACATACGCTAGTGATATTAAACCTGATTCTGATACCTCATACACTTAGATTACAAACTGAAACTTAAGATGTTATTTCAATAACACTGACTGCTGTTAAATTGGTTTAAAGACTGGATTGACTATGAAACTGGCTTATTTTGGGAGGCGCAATGTTTTAATGTACATGTGACAAATAAAGCTAATCTTTAATCTTTTATTCCTGTGCTGTACCATTCTATGTTCCGTGTTCCATGTTGTGTCCTGTGCTCATAAGAGGGCTCGACAGAATATGCACAGGATAGATATTGATATGATACATGGTTTTGACTGGAAAGGTCAGCAATTCCATTCCGTCCACAGATGCTGTTTGACACATTGAGTTTGTCCAGCAGATTCCAGCATCTGCAGTCCAGTGTCTCTAGATATTTGTATTGGCTGATGTTTCTATGAACTGGTCTCACTGTTCTATAATAAGTAAACTATTATTATTGTGATGAAGACAAATTTCTTCACACAATGGTGAATCTTTGGAATCAAGGGTTTGCAAGGCAGATGTCCACTGCTTACCTGTGCTGTATACTTCAAGTATTTTGAACTATATTGTATTTAAAAGGTTCAAAGTACATTTATTATAGAAGTATGTATACCTTTACAAACTAGAAATTTGTCTCCCAGCAAGCAGCCACGAAACAAAGAAATCCAAAAAGAAACCCCATATTTATGAAAAAAGGCTGTCTGAAATCCAATGTGCAAAGAATAAAAACAACACATCATGTCCATAAGAAAATAAAAGAGTAAAATAACCCATAAAGCAGAACATTGAGTACCCAATGTGTGATGAAAAAAAACCACCATGCAAACACTAACCGTAAGCAAATAGTGTTTCTGCACGGAAGTCCACAAGAGAGTCCCACAGTTCAGCACAGAGCCGGGTAAACATCATGGCGCAGCCATCTTAATTGGCTCGTACTTTACCTCGGCCCCAACACCCTGACCTTTTCAATCTGGCCTGGTGCTTAACTCTCCGTCCGGACCACAGGTTCTTGCCGCTTGGATACGCCGGACGTCGCCACTTTGATTCGGCCTGTAAATCTCCAACCGCACATCGTGCTCAGTCGCTTCTGGTGCCCAGATTCTGCAGCTTCAGCTTGGCCTGTTTCCGATCTTTCATGCTCTTCCATGGTCTTGGTAATGTGCCCGTTGCCTCGCCATGCCTCGGTTCTGCTGCATCAAAGTCCAAAGGGAGGTTACAGACTATTATTTGTGATGATGGTTTGCTAGAAAAAGTGTGGTTAACAAAGTAATTAGTTGCTCACTTTATCTTGTTAACTTATTTTTTGCAATATTTTGTTCTATGTGCAATATATGTATTGCGTGTGTACCATGGACTGGATGAACATTGTTTTTTTTTGGTTGCAAATATGCACAATCAGATGACAATAAACTTGAACTTGAATTGTAGGGCTAGGGTAGGCCCTACAGAGGTTAGCAAAAACACTAGGGTCTCCCTCTCCCCCTATTTTTGATATTTACCAGGAGTGTTGTACACAAAGGGCCTGAAACATGGTTGAGGATCCCTACCAGCCACTGCACAATCTCTTTTTGACACACAGGAGCATCAGGACTAGGACTGCCAGACTGGGTAACAGCTTCTTCTCTCAGGCTGTGAGACTAATGAAGACCCTGCCACCAACGAGGTCTCATCATTAGGACAGTGAGCTGCTTGCTGTTTACCATTTACGATTTACGTATGCTGTGCACATCACATACATTTTGAATTATATTTTATTTACTTATTTTTGGTAATATTTTGTTTTATATGCTGTGTGTGATGTATGTTGTGCGGATGCACCATGGTCTGGAGGAACATTGTTTCATTCTGTTGTATGTATGTACAGTCAGATGACAATAATCTTAATATGAACTTGAACCATAAGGAGAGGGTAGAAAAATGGTGCTGAGGTGGAAACTCAGCTATTTTCATATTAAACGGTAAACAAGACTTGTGGGGCTGAATGACCTACACTTGCTCCAATTTCAAATGTTTTTGGATTATTATTTAATGTCTGATTCTCATAGGAGCAGCTTTCAGAGTGGAGTATTCTCCCAGCCCACCATTGAACCATCTGTCCAGATTTATATTCCATTCACTAGAGTGGGTTTGAATTCAGAAGTGTCAAAGGTGAAATATAATAACACTTAGCCAAAGCTAACACCTTTAAACATTAAACCAAGTGGCAATCCATCGAGCTGAATTGATTGCTATTTGCACAGGTTTGGAAAAAGCTGCAGAAAATTGTAAACTGAGCCAACACCTTCATGGGTTCTAGCCTCCTCAGCATCGAGGACAACTTCAGAAGGCATTGCTTCAAAAAGTTGGCATCCATCATTAAGAGCACCCATCGATATATAACCACAAGTGATTCTGAAGATGCTGGAAATCCTGTTGAAAAAATGGTGGAAGAACTCAGCAGGCGAGGAAGCATCTGTGGAGGTTTCAGACCAAAACCCTTCATCAAAAATGGATTGGAAAGAGCAGAAACCAGAGTGAAAAGATGGGGGAGACGGGGAGGAGCAGAAGATGGTCAGAAGTAGGTGAGTCCAGGTAAAAGAAACAAGAGAGGTGAGGGAGGGAGGGGGATGAATTGAGAAGCAAGAAAGTGATAGATGAAACAGGTTAAGGACTGACAAAGAAGGAATCTGATAGGAGAGGAGAATGGACTGGGGAATAAAAGGAAGGAGGATGGTAGCAAACGGAAATGATAGGCAGGTCATTTCTTTTCCATCATCTGTTATATCTTTATGTAACGATCCGTTATATTGACTCGTTTATGTCTAGGGGAAATCCCGCCCAGCACCTGCTTCAACACTCCCCTCAGGGTCAGTCGCAGCCTGAATCAATCCCAAACATCAATCATCAGCCAGCACACCCAGTAAATTTTAACAAATACACTTTATAGATATTACTAATTCGATGACATTAATAGGAATTTGATACAGAGAGGAAAATAATGGAAAAAAAAGGCGCCAACACTTATCAAAGTCCAAGTTCTTCACGCGCTACCGTTGGAGCTCAATCGATTCCTGACGACCACCCGGATCCTGTCGACTCACGGCTCGGGATCACACGGAGTGATGGACCGGAGCCTCTCCGCACGTCCGCGGTCCTCCCCATCTCTCCTCTGACTCCCCGTCTCTCCACTGTCCTCCCCGTCTCTCCTCTGACTCCCCGTCTCTCCACTGTCCTCCCCGTCTCTCCTCCAACTCTCCGTCAAAAACCCCCACACGTCTGCTGTCCTCCCCGTCCCTCCTCCGACTCCAGGTCTCTCCTCCGTCTCCCCGTCTCTCCTCCGTCTCCCCGTCTCTCCTTCGACTCCCCGTCAAAAACCCCCACACGTCCGCCGTCCTCCCCGTCTCTCCTCCGACTCCCCGTCTCTCCTCCGTCCTCCTCGTCTCGCCTCCGACTCCCCGTCTCTCCTCCCTCTCCCCGTCTCTCGTTCGACTCCCCATCAAAAACCCCCACACGTCCGCCGTCCTCCCCGTCTCTCCTCCATCTCCCCGTCTCTCCTTCGACTCCCCGTCAAAAACCCCCACACGTCTGCCGTCCTCCCCTTCTCTCCTCCGTCCTCCCCGTCTCTCCTCCGACTCCCTGTCTCCCCTCCGACTCCCCGTCTCTCCTCCGACTCCCCGTCTCTCCTCCGACTCCCCGTCTCTCCTCCGTCCTCCTCGTCTCGCCTCCGACTCCCCGTCTCTCCACCGTCCTCCCCGTCTCTCCTCCGTCTCCCCGTCTCTCCCCCAACTCCCCGTCTCTCCACCATCCTCCCCGTCTCTCCTCCGTCCTCCCCGTCTCTCCTCCGACTCCCTGTCTCCCCTTCGACTCCCCGTCTCTCCACCGTCCTCCTCGTCTCTCCTTCAACTCTCCGCCAAAACTCAGTCCACAGTCATATCATATAGCATGGTATCCGAAAACAAAACGATACGTAACCACCCATTGGCTAATAGAACGCTGCTATCTACTTTAAGGTAAAACAAACTGCTAGCGCAAACTGTCTTCAGCGTTTAACACAACAAAGCCACATTCCCTAGATTAACATAACAAATCCGCCATTTTAACTCTAACACAAAAAGAAAGACCCCGTACTTTTATATTGTCATTACTGGCTGATAATTTGCCAAACATAAAATTTATAAGAAATATATACAGCTTTTTGTCTCCACAAGCAGTGAAGCCCCTTTGTATCATCATCATCATCATCACCTAACATTATGAAGAGCTGGAAAACAGTTTGTGAGGGAGGAAATCCCTGTTCATTACTGGACGTGGCAGCAAATGCTCATCCCTGATGATACACAATCCTTCGTGAATGGCATAGAAATATTTTTTTTGTCTTCACATTAAACAAATCAAGAAACTCAAGCAAATATTGATTGTCAGAACTCAGCAGGTCAGGGAGCACCTATGAAGGTGAATAAACAGGCAACTTTTCAGACCAAGATCCTTCATCAGGATTGAAAGGAAGGAGGTGGGGCAAATACCTTCTTATCCTGGCTTCTGCTACCTTCCTGTCCAGCCCTGATGAAGGGTCTCGGCTCAAAACATCAGCTGTTTATTCCCCTCCATAGATGCTGCCTGACCTGCTGAGTTCTTCCAGCATTTTGTGTATGTTGCTCTGGATTTCCATCATCTACAGAGTCTCTTATGTTTATTTCTTGTCTGTGTTTCAGGGGGAAAAAAACATAATAAACTTAAATTGATTTACCTGTTAAGACCACTGCTGAACCTAACTTGCAGTCGGTAGCATCCTTCAAGGGCAATGATCAAGTCTTCTATAATACCTCAGCTCTGGAGAGGGAATACTGGCCAGCTAAAAGGGTGACTTTTTCATATCAGTGATTCCAGTCTCTGCAAACCCATGCCTCAGCAAACATAGTCTCAAGAGATACTTTTCATCAAAATAAAGGCACCAAGGAGTTTGCTGAAGAGCTGAATAACTGCGGTAGTTAATATGCGTAGTTAGCTAGTAGTTGTTAGTCAGCAAATTTCTGTAGAAGTACCATGGAGAGCATTCTGACTGGTTGCTTCGCTGTGTAGTACGGAGGGGCCACTGCACAGGATCGGAAAAAAGCTGCAGAGGGTTGTAAACTCAATCAGCCCCAACATTAGGCACTTGCCTGCCCTCTATCAAGGATATTATCAAAAGTGAAAGCCTAAAAAAGGTGACACCCATCACTAGGATCACTGAGCACACAGGGTATGCCCTCTACTCATTGCTGTCATTCAGGAGAAGGCACAGGAGCCTGAAACACACATTGAATACTTTAGGAATAGCTTCTTCCCCTCCGCCATCGGATTTCTGAATGGTCCATGAACCCGTGAACACTACCACACTATCTTTGCTCTTTTTTTGCATGAGGTTATTTATTTTTATCAATATTTGTTATTGCAATTTATCGTATATTTTACATTATATGTATTACACTGTATTGCTGCTGCAAGACAACAAATTTCAGATGTAACTAGGTGACTGTTGAATGTCATTTTTTTATATAGTTAAAGTGCACTTATGTATTCACCTTGGTAATGCCAAAATAGCTGCCTGTGCATTTAACAGGAAACAGTGACATCATTTTCACGTGTGGAGTAGAATGAAGAGTTGCCATATCCTAAAGAAAACGATGTTCGAGTGCTTTTCCCGGGACTGGTGAGGAAAGGCCTGCAGATTTTCTCTTGTTTAGGGTTTCAGCTCCTGCTACTGTCTGTAAGGAGTTTGACTGTTCTCTCCGAGACTGCGTGGGTTTCCTCTGGGTGCTCCAGTTTTCTCCTGCATTCAACACACAGACAATAGTAAGCAGTGAGCAAGCTATGTTGCTGCCAGAAGCGTGGTGACACATGTGGGCTGTCTTCAGCAAATATTCAGGCAGTGTTGGTCGTTAACACAAATGATGCACTTCACTTTATATTTTGATGTACATGTGACAAATAAAGCTAATTGTAAATAAAAGTAAAGCTAATCTTAGGGTGAGTATTTCAGAGTCAGATTATTTATCTAGAGATGCAGCACAGAATAGGTCCCACTAGCCTTCAAGCCACACCACAGGGCAACCACTAATTTAACCCCAGCTTAATCACAGGACAATTTACAATGACCAATTAACCTACTAATCAGTACATCTTTGGACTGCGGGAGGATACCCAAGTGGTCATGGGGAGAACGTACAAACTCCTTACAGAGGATGCTGGAATTGAACTCTGAACTCTGACACCCCAAGCTGTAATAGTGTTGTACTAACCACTATGCTACTGTGTGTCCAAGCTGTTGAACACCACAAAACAAAAACAATTTGTTTTCTGCACCAGTCTCCTTTAGTTATTTGTGTCGTGGATGTTTTTGCAAGGCCAGTGTCTACCATACATCACTAACTGATTCCACAACGTATAGAGGACTCTGTATATTCAAGAAATATACACCTCATGTTCTTAGTATTATTTATTTACTCAATTATTTTATATATATATATATATATATATGTGGGGAATTTATCTTCTTTTGCACATTGGTTGTTTGTCAATCTTTATGTATAGTGTGTTTTCATAAATTCCATTTTATTTCTTTATTTGCCTGCAAGAATGGATTCACCAATGGATCCCTTTTGTCCATTCATCTCATGTTCTCGACACTTCTTGCTTGTTTGGAAAACCAGTAAACAGATGATGTTTCGGGCCTGAAGTGTCTCAGACTGAAACGTCGACTGTTTACTCTTTTCCATAGATGCTGCTTGACCTGCTGAGTTCCTCCAGCATTTTAGATTATAACAAGACCATAAGATATAGAAGCAGAATTAGGACATTTGGCCCATCAAATCTGCTCCACCATTTTATCATAGCGGATCCAATTTTCCTTTCAGCTCCAATCTCCTGCCTTCCTCCCATATCCCTTCATGCCCTGATTAATCAAGAATCTATCAACCTCTGCCTTAAGTATACATAAAGACTTGGCCTCCACTGTGGCAAAGAATTCCACAGATTCACCACTAAAGAAAATCCTCCTCTAAAAGGAATAAAGAGCTATCCATTCTAAAAGGATTCCCCTCTATTTTGAGGCTCTGTGCTCTGATCTTAGACTGTTCAACCATTGAAGCAATATCTCCACATCCACTCTATCAAGGCCTTTCAGCATTTGATAGGTTTCAATCAGGTCACCCCTCATTCTTCTGAATTATAATGAATACAGGCCCAGAGCTATCAAATGCTTTTCATTCCTGGAATCATTTTTGTGAAACTCCTTTGAACCCTCTTTGGTTTCAGCACATGCTTTCTAAGATAAGGTGAGGTGTCACCAATGCTTTATAAAGTTTCAACATTATATCCTTGTTTTTATATTCTAGTCCTTTTGAAATGAATACTAACATTGCGTTTGCCTTCCTCACCACAGACTCAACCTGCAAATTAACCTTCAGGAAATCCAGCCCAAGGACTCCCAATCCCTTTGCATCTGAGTTTTTAGTATTTTCTCTCCAATTAGAAAATAGTTAACCCTTTCATTTCTTCTACCAAAGTGCATGATCATACACTTCCCGACATTGTATTCCATGTGTCACTTCTTTGGCCATTTTCCTAATCTGTCTAAGGCCTTCTGTAGCTTATTTACTTCCTCAAAACTATCTACCCCTCCAGCTATCTTCATATTGTCTGCAATCTTTGCAATAAGGCCAAATCAATGATGTATAACGTATAAAGAATTGGTCCTAACACAGACCCCTGTGGAACACCACTAGTTACTGGCAGTCAACCAGAAAAGGCTCTATTTATTGCCACTTTTTACCTCCTGCCATGCAGCGACTGCTTGATCCATGCTACAACAACGGATGGTGCAATCCGGGGTATATTACGATCGAGGAACGTATTTGCAGACTGGATATTGAACTTTTTACTGTTGGATTTCGACCACATTCCACAGTGATACAACACTTGGCGGCACGGGAGGACGTTCCTGCCTGTGGCCATCGAACGTGCGGCTCCTCCCAAGGAGGGTCAGACATCCTGATCCAATAGACTGGTCCTGGACTTATTTTCCATCTGGCATAGTTTGCATTTTGGTGTTTGATTGTTGGGGTTTTTTGTATTGCTATATTTACGCTCTATTCTTGGTTGGTGCGGCTGTAACGAAACCAAATTTCCCTCGGGATTAATAAAGTATCTATCTACCTATCTGAATCTATCCTGTAATACCACAGGTTTGTAGCTCGTTAAGCAGCCTCATGTGTGGTACCTTGTCAAAGGCGTTCAGAAAATCCAACACACAAATTTTGAGTGTGCTGCTTGGATTTCCAGCATCTGCAGGTTTTTTTTCTTATCTTTATAGCTTACTTATGAATTAATCATTATTTCTTTCTTTTTGTATTTGCACAGTTCGTTACCTTCTACACTCTGGTTGAACACCCGTGTTGGGTAGTTGTTCATTGATTATGTTTTACAGATTTATTGAGTCTCCCCACAAGAAAATGAATCTCAAGATTGTATATGATGACATACGTACTGCATATACTTTGATAATAAATTTACATTGAACTTTGAACTTTGACCCTCGAACGGAGTGCCCATCTCAGAGAGGATGTGTGAGTTAACCACAGTAGTGAATGCAGTATCTCATTTAAACCTAACCAAGTATAAATAGTAGGATTGACATTAATTTGGTATTATGTCAATCTGCTAATTATGTTGTCGCTAATTCTAAGAGTAGTTTTATATGACAAGGTATTTGGAGAGGAAGGGTTCAGATCAGGGGTTCCCAACCTTTTTTATGCCATGGACCAATACCATTAAGCAAGGGGTCCATGAACCCCAGTTTGGGAACTCCTAGTTTCGAGGGATACAGGGAAATGGGATGAATTTAGACGGGAAGCTTGGTCACCATAAACTAGTTGGGCCAAAGGGCCTGTTCCTGTGCTGTATCATTCTAGGATTACCCCTTGATTCTAGCTTTAGTTAATGATAAGAATTTAAATCCCCTCAATTCCTTTGGGACTTGAACTCAGGACCTGAGGGCCGTGTACTGATCCCCCTCCCTTACTTCCTGTATACCCATGACTGTATCACCACCCACAGCTCCAATCTGCTAATTAAATTTGCAAATGACACTACATTGATTGGCCTCATCTCAAACAATAATGAGGTGGTCTACAGGGAAGAAGTCATCACCCTGACACAGAGGTGTCAAGAAAACAACCTCTCCCTCGATGTCGCAAAAACAAAGGAGCTGGTTGTGGACTACAGGAGAAATGGAGACGGCCTAACCCCTATTAACATCAATGGATCTGAGGTTGAGAGGGTAAACAGCTTTACGTTTCTTGGCATCTGTATCACCTCACCACCTGTGTGGTGAAAAAGGCACAACAGCGCCTCTTTCATCTCAGTTGGTTGACGAGGTTTGGTATGGGCCCCCAAATCCAAAGAACTTTCTACTGGGGCACAATTGAGAGCATCCTGACTGGCTGCATCACTGCCTGGTATGGGAACTGTACCTCCCTTAATCGTAGGACTCTGCAGAGAGTGGTATAAACAGCCCAGTGCATCTGTAGTTATGAACTTCCCATGATTCAGGATACTTACAAGGATGGGTGTGTAAAAAAAGGCCTGTAGGATTATTGAGGACCCAAGTCACCCCAACCACAATCTATTCCAGCTGCTACCATCCAGGAAGCGGTACCACAGCATAAAAGCCAGGACCAACAGGCTCTGGGACAGCTACTTCCACCAGGCCATCAGACTGATGTACTCAACGCTGATTTGAGGATATTCTATTGACTGTTCTATTTATTATAAATTATTGTAAATTACTATGATTGCACATTACACATTTAGGTGGAGACATAACAAAGATTTTTACTCCTCATGTATGTGAAGGATGTAAGAAATAAAGTCAATTCATCTCATTTGTATAGGGTCTTTAGTTACGCCTCAGGTAGCTTAGTCACTTTGAGTGAACGTTTTTAAAGTAGGGGGTCTGAAGATGGCAAAATTAGGAGAACTCAAGTGACCACATAGAAAGTTGCAAGCTGTAGACCGTTATAAACTAGGAGTGGATTCCAACCCATGTAGCAAATTTCAGTGCTTGAATTCATGGAGCATAGGACATAGAATTTTTGCCCACAATGTTGTGCTGACAGTTTAACCTACTCAAAGATCAGTCCAAGCCTTCCCTTGCACACAGCCCTTCATTTTCCTATCACCCAGGTGCCTATTTATGAGTCTCTTAAATGACCTTATTGTATCTGCCTCTACCATCACCCCGACAGAGTTTTCTACACACCCACCACTCTCAATGTAAAGGACCTGCCTCTGCCATTCCCCCCTTTACTTCCCTCCAATCATCTTAAAATTATATCCCCTTGTATTAGTCACGTAGTTCCTGAGCGGATTTGCGATACAATGCAAATGGGATGGCGGCACAGAGTGAGAGCTTATTTATTTTTATTTACAGTATTTAGAGCTACAGCACAGTAAAAGGACCTTTCGTGCCACCTGATTACGCGCATCAGATCAATTAACCTACTAACCTCTTATGTCTTTGGAATGTGAGATGAAACGGGAGTGCCTGGAATAAACTTGTGCAGTCATGAGGAGAATATACAAACTCACATGGAGCATATTTTTTGGGGCAGCACGGTAGTGTAGTGGTGAGCATAATACTTTACAGTACTAGCGACACAGGTTCAATTCCCACCTCTGCCTGTATGGACTTTGTACATTCTCCCCTGGACTGTGTGGGTTTCCTCCGGGTGCTCCAGTTTCCTTCCACAGTCCAAAGACCTACAAGTTGGTAGGTTAATTGGTCATTCCAATTTGTCCCGTGACTAAATCAGGGGTTGCTGGTCGCGTGCGGCTCAAAGGGCTGGAAGGGCCTATTCTGCACTTTATCTCAGTAAAAGAAAATTAAAAAAATGAAACTCCTTACAGACAGCAGTGGAATTGAACCTAGGTCACTTGTGCTGTAACAGTGTTACACTAACTGTTACACCACCACATCATCCAAAAGATGAATATATTACACATTACCTGTTTGAAACACAACTGTATTGTGTTTCAAACAGGTAACTTGTAATTTAAAAAAAAACTAAAGAGACACTTTCAAATATTGCAGTGTTCATATCACAAGTTGTCAATAAATGTAACATCTCCTTTGAACTTGTATGTTGGGAAGAAGCGTGAATGTAACAGAAAAATCCTATTTTCAGTCTTTCATCGTTTCACTTTATACTATGGTGTGATAGCCTTTAAAGTTAGATTAAGCCCTAAAATGCTTTAAAAAAAAGGGGGGTGGTATGATATATCAATTCTACATAGACCTAGATTGAAGAACTCCTGAGAAAAATTGGCTTAGTCTTATTGCTTTCCTGCAAGAAATCATTGCAATAAATTTCAGAGCTACAGAGGCTAGAAAAAGAGATGGATTATCTGTCAATGGAGGAAGAACTCGTGAATCTGGAATTTGACAGTCTCATTTTTTGCTGTGTTTTGTTGTTTCAGCCACTTATCAAGTGAAATGATTTTTCACAAAGCCCATTAATTAAGTAAATTCAGTTTTAGATTTTGACTTTTTAACATTATGATTATTTTCATCCATCAATACGGATATATTCTTCTGTTAACAAGCTAAATTAAACGTTCTCTGCATCCAGAAGTGTAGCAGATTCACTGTGGTGTTTGAAACCTATTCACATTCCTGGACTCATGATCAACAGTAACAAGTACAAATCTCACGAAGAGAGCTTTGAAAAATTAAATTTAATTAATTACGGACGCGAGAGCTGCTGTAGATGCTAGAAATCCAGAACAACACATACAGAATGCTGGAGGAAGTCAGCAGGTTGGGCAGTATCTATGGAGGGGAATAAATTGAATAAATTAACTACATACATCAGGAGTATAATGACAGATGGAATACGGTGTAGGGATGTGTATGGTCATGCACTTTGGTAGAAGCTAGGAACACTATACAAACTGCTTGTTATGCCACTGGCACTTAGGGCAGCAATGAATGTCTTCCATCTCTGTCTGCCCATACAGTCATACACAGTTATAGAAGGACTTTTCATTACTGCTTTTATAACAATTTTCCTTTTCCAGTCAGGGCTGTAGCCCTGAGCTGAACTTCCAAACTTGGAGGACTGGTAATCTCTTTCCCTTTGAAGAGCTTGCCAAGAGCCAAAGCACAAAGCCCTCCCTCTAGCCAGCATAGCTCTTCAGGTCGTTGAGGCATGCAACCCTCTAAACCCTATGACAAGGTTGTGGTCCCATTAGAGGAGAAGGAATAAAGGTATAGATCATATTCTAAATGGAGAGAAAATTCAGAAATCAGAGTTGAAATCTTATGGAGTAATGAGATAGACGTGTAATAGGTATGAAGACACACGCCAGGCAATGACAATATCCAATAAGACCAGAAACAGTGAGACTTAGTAGCCCCTCATGTCTGCTCTACCATTTCATCATGGCTGATATATTATCTCACTCTCCTGCTTACTCCCTGTAACATTTGACACACCGACTAATTAAGATCCTATCACCCTCTGCTTTAAATATACTCAATGCCTTGGCCTCCATAGCCACTCATAGCAACAGATTACTACCCTCTGGATAAAGAAATTCCTCCCCATCTCTTTTCTAAAGATATGTCCTTGTATCTTGAGCCTGTGACCTCTGGTCCTAAACTCCCCCACTATCGGATACGTCCTCTCCACTCGAGCTGGGTCTTTCACTGTTTGATATGTGTGATCCCCTTACATTCTTCTAAACCCCAGTGAGTATATGTCATAAAACACTCCACATATGTTACCCCTTTCATTTCTGGGATCACCCTTGTGATTCTCTGAACCCCCTCCAATTCTAGCACACCTTTTCCTAGATAAGGGGCACAAAATTGCAAACAATACTCCAAGTGAGGTCTCACCAGTGCCTTAAAATACCTCAGCATTAATCCTTCCCCTTATATCCTGCTCCTCTCCAAATGAATGCTTACATTGCATTTACCTTCCTCTCTACTGACTCAACCTGCAAGTTAACTTTTAGAAAATTCTGTATATCCCAAGTCCCTTTGCACCTCAGCATTCTGAATTTTCTCTCCATTTTTTTAGTCTATGCCTTTGTTCCTTCTACCAAGTTGCATCACCATATACTTCCCGACACTATATTCCACCTGCCACTTCTTTACCGATTATTCCAATCCGTCCAAGTCCTTCTGCAGACTCCCTGCTTCCTCAACACTACCTACCCGACACATCTGTCTTTGTGTCATCTGCAGACTTGGCCACAAGGCCAAATTCTGTCATCCAAGTCATTGACGTACAGTACAAAGTAAAAAGAAGTGGTCCCAATACTCACCCCAGTGGATTACAGCTAGTCACTGATAGCCAACCAGAATAAGTGCCCTTGATTTCCACTCTTTGCCTCCTGCCAGACTGCCAGTCTTGTATTTATTCCTTTCATACCAGGAACTCCTATCTTGTTAGACAGCCTCATGTGAGGTACCTTATCAAATGCCTCTGAAAATCCAAGTAAACTGACTCTCCTTTCACTGTGACATGTTCCAGAACTGTGTGGCTAGGCACAGCTCAAATGCCATCTATAACTTTGCTAACGAGAGAACTGTTGTTGGCAGAATTTCCGATGGTGATGAGAAGGTGCACGAGAGTGAGATGTACCACCTAGTTTAGTGGTTGCACTTAACATCAGTAAGACCAAAGAACGGATTGTGCACTTCAGAATGGGTAAGATGAAATAACCCAGTCCAGTCCCTCATAGAAGGATCAGAAGTCGAAAGAGCAAGCAATTTCAAGTTTCTGGGTGTTAACATCTCTGAGGATCTGTCCTGGGCCCAGCACATCGATGCAGCTAGAAAGAAGGCATGATTGCAACTATATTTCATCAGGGGCTTGAGGAGATTTGGTATATCACCAAAGACACTCGCAAATTTCTACAGGTGTACCATGGAGAACATTATGATTGACTGCATCACCATCTGCTATGGGAGGAGGGGCCACTGCACACGTTGGAAAAAGCTGCAGAAATTTGTGAACTCAGTCAGCTCCATCATGGACACTAGCCTCCCCAGCATCCAGGGCTTCTTCAAGGAGTGAATGCTCTAAAAGGAATTAAGTACTGCCATCACCCATGACAAGCCCTCTTCACATTGCTACATCAAGAAGGAAGTACTGGAGCCTGAAGGCACACACTTAGTGATTTAGGAACAGCGTTTTCCCCTCTGACATCCAATTTCTGAATGGGCATTGAACCCATGAACACTACCACACTACTACTTTAGCACTGCATATTTAATTGAACTATTTTATTTAAATATATAATTACCGCAATTCACATTTTCTCCTCTATTATTAAGCATTGCATATAATGCTGCTGCAAAAACAATAAATTTCATGACATATGCCAGTGAATTTAAATCTGATTCTGATCTGTCTATCCTACCTGTTATTTCATCAAAGAATTCCAGAGGATTTGTCAGGCAAGATTTCCCCTTGAGAACCAAGCTGATTTTGGCCGGTCTCAAAGTACCATGAAACCTCAACCTTAATAATAGACTCCAACATCTTCCAAACTACTGTGGTCAGGCTAACCGGCCAATAATTTTCTTTCTTCTGCCTCCCTCCTTTCTTAAAGACTGGAGTGACTTTTGCAATATTCCAGTCTTCCAAAACCATTCCAGAATCTAGTGATCCTTGAAAGATCATTGCTATTGCCTCCACAATCTCTTCAGCTATTTCTTTCAGAATCCAGGGGTGTAATCCATTTAATACAGGAGACTTACCTACCTTCAGGCCATTCAGTTTCCTAGGTACCTTCTCCTTAGTAGCAGCAATTACACTCACTTCTGCCCCCTTACAGTTTTGAATGTCTGGCATACTGCTAATGTCTTATACAGTGAAAACTAATGCAAAATACTTATTAAATTTGTCCACCATCTCTTTGTCCCCAATTACCACCTCTCCAGTGTCATGTTCCAGCAGTCCAACACTCACTCTCGCTTCACTTTTACTCTATATCTGTAAAATCTTTCATTATCCTCTTTGATATTATTGACTTGCTTACCTTCATATTTCATATTTTTCCTCATGGCTTCTTTAGTTGCCTTCTGTTAATAAAGCTTCCCAATCCTCTAAACCAGTGGTCCCCAACCTCCAGTCCATGGCCTGGAGGTTGGGGACCACTGCTCTAAACTTCCTAGTAATTTCTGCTATTTTATCTGCTCTCTTTTGTTTTATGTTGACTTTGACTTCCCTTGTCAACCATGGTTGCATCATCCTCCGTTAGAGTACTGTTAATCTTCAGGACGTATCTATCCTGCACCTTCTGAATTGCCCCCAGGACCTCCAGCTGCTGCTGTTTTGCCATCATCCCTGCTGGTGTCCTTTTTCAATCAACTTTCACCAGCTCCCCTCTCATGCCTCTATAATTCAATTTACTCCTCTGTAATATGGATACTGTACATCTGACTTTATCTTCTCCCTCTCAAAGTGCAGGCTGAATTCTATCACATTATGATAACTGACTCCTAAGGGTTCCTGTACCTTAAGCTCCTTAATCAAATCACATCTCCCAACTCAGAGCAGCTGGTCCCCTAGTGAACTCAACCACAAGCTGTTCTTAAAAGCCATCTTGTAAGCATTCTGCAAAATCCCTCTCTTGGGATCCAGCACCAACCTAATTTTCCCAACCTAGCTGCATATTGAAGTCCCCCCATGACCATCATAACATTGCCCTTATTAAATGCCTCTTCTATCTCCCATTGTAATTTATATCCCACTACTGTTCAAAGGTCTGTATTTAACTCGCATCAGGGTTTCTGTACCCTTGTAGTTTCTTCACCCTTGTAGTTTCTTCACTCTACCCACAAGAATTCTACAATTTCCAATCCTACGTCACCTTCTCCGAAGGACTTGATTACATTTTTTCCCAACAGAGCCATGACACCCTCCTGTCTACCTGCCTGTCCTTTTGATAAAATGTATATCCTCAGATATTAAGCACACAGCCACACTCTTCTTTCAGCCATAACTCAGTGATTCCCATGGCAGCCAATCGCTAACTGTGCTACAAGATCATCTACTTTATACCATGTATTACTGTGTGTATTCAAATATAACAGCTTCATTACTGTGTTCATCACCCTTTTTGATTTTGCTCCCATGTTACACTTCAACTTATCCCACTGACTGCAATTATGCCTTATTATCTGCCTTTCCTTCCTGACAGACTTACTACACACTGCCTCTGTTTGTAAAACATTTGTCCTTCCTCAGCCCTATCCTCAGTCTCCCTCAGGTTCAAGTGTAGACCTTCCCTTTTGTACAAATCAGAGCTTCCCCAGAAGAGATCCCAATGATTCAGAACATACAAGCATCACCCCCTGACATTCACTAAATCCTCTATGATCAATATCCTAATGTTTACTATTGTCTAGAAACCAAAATGAAGGCACCATATACACAATACGTTTACAAGAACAGGTCACCTTGTTGCAAAGAACGGGGCAAACCCAAACACAGGACACTGGCACAGAGATTGAGTTAGGATGCAGACAGGGGTGTCAGAGTGACTGGAGCTGAACGGCAAACAGGAGGGTGAATGGGAAAGCAGGAGGCAGGCAGAACTTATCTTGACACGAAGCGTAGAAAGGCAAGCCGTAGACAATACTTTTCTTGACATGAAGAGACGGAGTTACACAGATAAACCTCGATACTGAAGTAAAACTTAGAATACTTATCTTAACACAGAGAGACAGAGTTACACAGGTAATCCTCTGTACTGAAGTAAAACAGAATCCTTATCTTGACACGGAGAGACAGAGTTACCCAGGTAAACCTCAGTATTGAAGTAACACGCAAAATACACAATCCTAAGTGGCCGGGAACGTTAATTACCACACTGGCTAAACAACGAGCGGATGCAAAGCTGGGGTTTTTATGCTGCAGGTCTTGATGAGAACCAGGTGTGCTGCCATCTAAAGGAATTAGGAGAAAATGGGGAATTAACAGTTGGGACCGTGACACATCTACCATCTCAAGGCTCAGCAGCTCTGGAGTGTGATGGAACACTCACTGGAAAGTTTTAGAGTGTGATGGGCCGAACGTTGGTGAATAGGACTAACTCGGATGGGGCACCATGGTTGGCATGGACTAGTTGGGTCAAAGGGCTTGTCTCCATGCTCTCAATCTCTCTGACTATGGCTCTCCGCTTGCCTGGATGAGTGCATCTTCTGACGTTTTTGAACTTAGCATGTTCCCTCATAATATCTGCTGAGAAATCTTCAATGATTCTAATCTTTTTTCCATTGAAGTCCATCATACCTTTCCAATGAGATTCATCAATTATACGGTCCTTTGTTTGAAACTCATGAAAAGCGATTAGCACTGAAGGAGGTTTGCTTGTAAACATTCTGTTCCCAGGTATTCTATGCACTCGGTCGATCATTGGTGTTGATTTTAAAATATCAGGAAATAGCTGAACCATAAGGTTTGCGAAAAATTCCTTAGGACGATCGCCTTCAGTTAACTCTTCAAGACCAAGAATTTGTACGTTATTCCTTCTACTTCCGTTTTCTAAATCAATAATCTTCTGTCTTAGTTCGTCATTAACTTTGGTTTGTCTTTCATAACGCTTTTGCTGGTTGTCCATTTTCTCATCCAGAATTGACAGGATTTCTTCATTTTCTTTTATGCGTATATCGTGCGCAGTTAAGGTTTCTTGAATAGAATCCAGTTTTGTACTTAATTACTTAATTTCAAAGCCAAGTTGTTGAAACTCTTTGGAGGATTCCTTTCTGAATCGTCGCAATTCCTTAGACGCTTCCTTTCTGTGGTTTTGCATCAATTCAGTAACAGAATCCAAAGATGGAGAAGAATCTTCTTTTTTTCACCTTTAGCAATTCTCGTCATCATAGTGTCAGATCAGGTTGGAAAGTAGGAAAAGTAAAGTAAACTAGGAGCTGCTGTAAAATGCTGTTATTCCATCCACCGCCACCAGGAAGTCCTCCGATGAGTGCATCTTCAACACAAAAGAGGCTCTACACCATACAGGTCACTGCAGCCCACATGTTCAACACTTCATCTATCTAAAATGATTCCAAGATTGAGAGGCTTATCATTGGAGGAGCATTTGATGGCTCTGGGCAAGTACTCACTGGAATTTAGATGAAGGAAGGAGGATCTCATTGAAACCTATTAAATGTTGAAACACCTCAATAAAGGATGTTTCCTATGGTGGAAGAGTCTAAGATCAGAGGATACATCCTCAGAATAGAGGGACATACATTTAGAATGGAGAAGCAGATGAATTTCTTTAGCAAAAGGGTGGTGAATGTATGGAATTCATTGCCACAGGTGACTGTGTTGGCCAAGTCATTGGATATACCTAGGACAGAGGCTGATAAATTCTTGATTAGTCAGGACATGAAGGGCTACGGGGAGAAGGCAGGAGATTAGATCTGAAAGGGAAATGGATTAGCCATGAAGAAATGGCGGAGCAGACTCGATGAACCAAATAGCTTAATTTTGTTCCTATATCTTATGTGTCAGTACCTCCAGATGAACTTTGTCTTTTTGTGTGTTTTCCCCCAGCTGTCAGTCTGTGCTCCTGTCCCCGCTCCTGCTCTCCTCTGGTCCCTGTGTTACTGAATACGCCTGCTCTCCTCTGGCCCCTGTATTACTGAATACTCTGTCTCTCTTCTGCTTCTCATTATTACCTGTATTGTTACAACCTGTGTCTCATTGTGCTCCACCTATCACCTGCCTCTCTGTTTATTGCTCACTGTATTTCAGTCCTGTGTTTTCACCTGTTTGTTGCCAGATTGTGCCAGTGAATTTTCCTGAGCCTTTCCAGCATTCGTATCTGTACTCTGTCCGTCTGAATATCGACTCTGCCTGTTTCCTGATTCTGGTTTTTGGATTTCTCTGGATGTTTTGATCTCTTCCTGAACTTTGATTTCAACTTTGTTTGCACCTTGGGATTTGATACTCAATTACAATCACTGTGTGCACAGTACTGGGTCTGCAGTTGGATCCCCACTCCAGCGTCCTGAAACCTATGGTCTTATAAATCTACAAACGCTCACCTGCTTTGCCACCGACATACAATTGCAGCAGTTTGTATCATCTGCAGGATGTGCAGCGGCAATTTCATTTACAGTACTTTCCCAACCCCACAAACTCTTCCAGCTGGAAGGACAAGGGCAGAAAAAGCATGTGGAATACTGCCTCCTGGAAATTGCTCTCTAAGCGCACACCATCTGGACCTGGAATAATATTGTCATTCCTTCACTGTTGCTGGATCAAAATCCTGCAATTCTCTCCCATGCCTTTGGATAGCAGTGATTCAGGAAGGAAGTCCATATTCTCAGAGAAACTAGGTATGGACAATTAATTGCTGGCACAGCCTCTGTGAAGCTCACATCCCTTGAATGAATAAAAACTATTTGGTTCACAAATGTACATTAAGGAAAGAAAATTGCTGTTGTTATTCAGTTTGGCATGAATGCCACTTCCATCTCCATGGCTGATCTTTGCTTTTATCTTCTCAAAGACATTCCCACTCCTTGTCTTTTTAATCAACGAAAACTATCTACTGTGACCTACAAAAAGAGATCATCATACTGTGTGACCAGAAGTGTGATCCAGCTTGATTTTAAGAAAAGTTGAAGCAGGTGGTCATGGTAGAACTGACATTTCCTCAAGAGCACACACGAAATGCTGGAGAAACTCTGCAGGCCAACAGCATCTATGGAAAAGGTTATAGTCGACATTTCGGTCAGAGATCCTTTATCAGAACTGGAGAAAAAAATCCTGACGAATGGTTTCAGCCCAAAACTTCAACTGTACTCTTTTCTATAGATGCTGCCTGGACTGCTGAGTTCCTCTAGCATTTTGTGTGTGTTGCTTAGATTTCCAGCATCTGCAGACTTTCCCTTGTCTGAGTTCCTTGGGCAGACTGGATTGAGGAGGCATTTAAGTGTGAGGACGCCAAGCACCAGAAGCTAGTGGGGCAGTGCCAGAGACAGGAGCAGAGGGAATGATGTGAGCTTACTGAGGTTGGGTGTAGAGGTTTTGCTGCCTGCTCACTGTGCAGAATCTATTCTCTCCTTGGCATTATTGGGGTTGCAAAGAGAAGAGTCATCAGGGCTATCACAGAGGCTGCTGAACAAGCCTTCTGATGGTTCTGGATCAAGAGGTGTGACCCTTGGACCAATGCTGCTGAGACACTAGCCAGGGCTTGATCAACCATGGCTGGCTTCCCTGGGCGAGAATGTCTGATGTTGAAAGACATTAAACACCCCATGGCTTCAGGTTACATCACTGATGATGTGTCCCAGTGCATCCTCAGATGTATCTCAGCATCAAGGGGGAGAGGGTAGAGGAGTGCCAAAAATTGAGAAGGGAATTATTGCATTGCAAAGAGCTGAATGCAGGGACTAGTGATCACAAGATACATTTACTTTGAGAGCTGAAATATTCTTTTTCCCATCAAATAATCTCATTAACATTATCTTCATGTAATTTGAAATGCACTTTTACAAATAAATTTACATAGAAACAGCATTTCTGAATAAATTTGATTTGGGAACTGTTTCATATTTATTCAATTTTACAAGTGTTCTCCAAGTTTTAAAACATCCTATCCAAAATTGTTATTCATATAACTTAATTTATCTAATCAACACAATTTAACAATTAAACCACTCCTGATTTGATTAATTGTTAGTATCTATTTAATTTGGGTTTCAGTGGGATTTTTAAGGATAGATCTAGCAATGCAATATTCTATTGTAGAGAATGCTCAAGTGTGATAGGCCATAATACCACAAGAAATGGGAGCAGAATTAAGCCATTCAGCCCATTGCATCTACTCTACTATTCCATCATGGCTGGCTCCATTCTCCAGCCTTCTCTCCAGAACCTTTGACACCCTGACTAATCAAGAACATGTCAAGCTCCACTTTCATAAATCCAATGACTTGGCCTTCTCAGCCATCTGTGACAATGAATTCCGCAGATCCACCACCCTCTAGCTAAAGAATTTTTTCCACATCTCTGTTCTAAATGGACATCCCTATATTCTGAGGCTAAGCTCTTTGGTTCTAGACTCCCCCATGATAGGAAACACCCTCTCCACATCCACTCTAGGCCTTTCAATATTTGAAATGTTTCAATGAGATCCCACTCATTCTTGTAAACTCCAGTGAGTACAGACCCATAACCATCAAATGCTTCTCATACAAGTATGCTAACCCGTTCTTTCCCTGAATCATTCTAATGATCCTCTTCTGGACCATTTCCAATGCCAGTATATCTTATTTTAGAGAGGGTGATGTGAGAGATGAATGCCGTGGTGGAGATATGCCTCTAGCAAAGGAGGTGTAAGGCACGTGAAGCCATGGGAGCAGGTGGTGGATGGTCGTATGAGCTGGTGCACATCACAAGTCCTGGTTATGCGACCACTGACAGAGATAGATAATCCCTGAAGAGTATTGATAATGGCTGGGATCACCCATCTTGCAAACACACTGCCCAGAAGAGGGCAATGGCAAACCACTTTTGTAGAAGATTTTGCCAAGAACAATCATGATCATGAGACCATGACTGCCCACGCCATACAGTACGTTACATAATGATGATGACGATGCAAAAGAGGAGGCAGCTTTGTAATAGTAGCTGACGATCCTCTGATAAACCAAAGAGGTATGACTTGCAATAATTGCCCAAGTCACCTTTCCTGACCATGGCACCTGCCTTTCTCAGTGTTCCACCAGTCATGATCTGCTGCTGACCAATTAAACCACTTTTCCAGGTTGGACAGACTTGGAGCAGAACACACATTGCTGGAGGAACTTAATGGGTCAGGCAGCATCTGCGGTGGGAAAAATTTCAGACTGAGGTGCTTGATCAGGACTGGAAAGAGAGAGTGATAGCCAGTTTTAAATGGTGGAGGGACGGGATGGAGCAAAAGCTGGTGGGTCCATAACAAACGTGGATTGTTTTCTCTGGAGCATCGGAGACTGAGAAGCACTGATTCGATGGATACACAAGAGTTCTTTTCTCAAGATGGAAATGTCAAACACCAGCATCATCATTATGTGCTGTGTTGTATGACGTGGGTAATCATAGTATTCCATCTATCTTTAATCTGCTTGTGGGGAAGACATCCTTCATGTTGTTGTTCTTACTCTTTTCTCTATCCATGACCATGATTCCCATCCACCTGGCTTCTCCTATCATCTACTAGATATACTTCTTCCCCTCCACCCACCCATCATTTTATTCTGGTGTCTTCCCCCTTCCTTTCCAGTCCTGATGAAGAGTCTCAGTCCAAAACATTGACTGTTCAGTCTTTTTCATAGATGCTGCCTGACCTTCTGTGTTCCTCCAACATTTTGTGTATGTTTTTCTGTGGAGGAATATACACCTTGCATCAGCAGATTGAATTAGTTTGAACTGGCATTATGGTTGGCACAAATATTGCGGGGTGAAGGTATTTTTCCTACTGTGTTTTGCTGTATGTTGACTGTTAATTGTACATTATACATTGAAATATACAGTGAATCACACAACTTGGACCAATATCATCTGAGGATGTGCTGCATACTTTCAGCACCAAGATAGTATGCTCATACTAACCCTAACTGTATGTATTTGAAATGTGAGAGGAAACCAAGAGGAAGCCCACATGGTCACAGGGAGAACATACAATCACCTTACAGACAGCGTATGGAATTGAACCCTAATCTACTGATTACTGCCGCTGAAAAGTGTTACCGCACTGCTCCTAGCAGATGAGAAGCAAAACTCATAGAGCTACAGAGTCATACAGTCTTCACAGGGGTGCAGTGCTAGCCGGAGCACACCCGGTACAGCTTTAAGAAAAAAAGCCAAACTAAACAAGCTACTTAATTAGGTGCCACCCAGGGTGATGTGAGTATCTGAGAAACTGCTGATCTCCTGTGATTTTTACGCACAAGAGACTCTGGAGTTTACAAAGAATGGTGCGAAAATCAAAAGAAAACATCCAGCGAGTGGATTTAACAAGATGTTTTTGCTCACACACTGGGTGTTTTTTCTGTTTTTGACACCATTCTTTGTAAACTTCAGAGTCTGTTGTGCGTAAAAATCCCAGGAGATCAGAAGTTTCTGAGATACTCAAATTACCCTGGGCAGCACCGAATTAATTAGCCTGTTTGGTTCGTCTTTTTCCTTAAAGATGAACCGGGTGCGCCCCAGCTCGCACCGCACCCCTGAGCCTTCAGCCCACAATTTTCCTGCTGCCCTTTATCTAAGAAAGGATGTGCTGGCATTGGATAATATCCTGAGGAGATTTACAAGAATGATCCTGGGATGAAATGGTTAACATATGAAGAGCATTTGATGGTTCTGGGTCTGGAGTTTAGAAGAATGAGGTGGGCTCTCATAGAAACCTAGAGAATATTAAAAGGCCTAGATAGAGTGGATGCGGAGAGGATGTTTTGCATAGTGGTGGAGTCTAAGGTCAGAGGGACAGCTTCAGAATACAAGGACATCCTTTTAGAGCAAGATGAGGAGAAATTCCTTTAACCAGAGGGTGGAGAATCTGTGGAATTTATTGCCACAGACTACTGTGAAGGCCAAGTCGTTTTTAAAGCAGAGGTTTTTGATTAGTGAGTGTGCTGAAGTTACAAGTAGAAGACAAGTGAATAGGTTTGAGAGGGATAATAAATCACCCATGGTGGAATAGTAGAGCAGACATGATAGGCTGAATGGTCTAATTCTGCTCCTATGTCTTAGAGTCTTATGGTCTTCCCATTGTACCCACAGTACCTGCACCAAGTTCAATCTCCCATCTGATGTCTACAAAAACTCCATTGCTTTATGATTAATTTACACTGTCCCTCCACTACTCAGTCCAAGCAAACAGGATTCAGAGCTTCCTGTTAGATTTCAACATCAGCTCCTGGTTGCATTTTTTCACCACAAATTAACAGTTTCAGCTATCTAACAAGAGATCTAGAAGAATGAGTAGAATCTCATAGAAACCTATTATATGTTAAAAGGCCTAATAGAGTGAACAGTGAGAGGATGTTTCCTATAGCGGTGAGTCTGGTAGACCACAGTTTGTGCAGCTTCAGAGTTATGTGTCAGACATGGCTATAAGCAGCACTGGGACCTCACAGGGGATTGTATTGGCTACCTTCCTGTTTACCCTGTATACCTCAGACTTTGGATACAACACCGAGTCAGCTGCAGAAATTCTCTGAAGACTCAGCAACAATTGGGTGTATAAAAGGAGGATGGGATGATGAATACAAGGCCCTGGTGGAGGACTTTGTCAAATGGTACAAGCTGAATCATCTGCAGCTCAACATTAGTAAGACAAATAAGATGGGGATGGGCCTTAGTACAATTAAGTCTGCATTGCTTCCTGTTGCTATTGATGGTGAGGACATGGATGTGGTGAGGACCTACAAGTACCTGGGAGTGCACTTGGATGACAGACTTGAGTGGAACACAAACACAGTGTTGTACAAGAACAGCTGTGTACAAGAAGGGCCAGAGTTGCCTCTACTTCCTGAGGAGGCATCAGTCCTTTGAAGTAGGCAGGCCTCTCCTTCATATGTTCCACCAGTCTGTTGTCACCAGTACAATCTTTTATGCTGGGGCAATGGCATCAATGTGGGTGATGCCAATAGGCTCAATAAACTGATTAGAAAGGCTGGCTCTGTTATAGGAGTCAAACTGGACACACTGGACACTGTGGTAGAATGAGGGACCCTACAGAAAATTCTGACAATTCTGAACAATGTTTTTCGCCCTCTGCATGCCTCCTTGGCTGAACAGGGGGAGCAATTTTAGTAATAGAGTAAGGTAACTGTGCTGCTCCAAAGAGTGCTATCTGAGTGCTCTATTAGGCTCTATAATAAGTCAACCTATTGCCAGGGCTGTGATGACCCCCTTCCTGTTAGACTATGTGTTAACTTATTTTTTATTCTTTCTTACTTCTCATCTAATATTTGTATAATCTGTGCACTTGCACTGCTACTGTGACACTGTAATTTCCTTTGGGATCAACAAAATACCTATCTATCTATCTGTCTGTCTCTCTATCTATCTATTTATTTATCTATCAACCTTCCTGTCTATCTAAGACCACATTGCACAGACTCAGAATACAAGGAGAAAGATTACCAATATTAAATGGGAAGTCTGCTTTCCATCTCTGGCAGACTTTGTTGACCTGTATCTCCGGCATACTCTGTTTTTTTATGGCTGATTTCCAACATCTGCAATATTTTGCTTAAACATGTACAGCACATCACGGCTTCTGATTGACATAATAATTATGATTCTATTGGGTGATAGCTAGTTACTGGGAAAAGTTTACAAACCTAGTTGACAGCACCATAAAGAAGTGGTAATCTTATTTATTGCTAGTGTGATTTAGTTTCATATAGAGATATTAATGTGGAAACAAATTATGACATGGGGGGATAATTGGAAAATTAATTTCTGAGAAAAATAAGTGGACATTGCTACGTTTTTTTGTGGAGACAAGGAAGGTCACAAGCTGAAGGAACAGAAGCACAAAAATCAGAATCAAAGTCAGTTTAATATCACTGGCATACATTGTGAGATGTGTTGTTTTGCGGCAGCTGTACACAGCAATGCATAATAATAAAACAAGAAATTACAATAATAAATAGATAAATAGATCAAAAAGAGAGCAAAAAAGAAGAAAAAAATGGTGAGGTATTGTACATGGGTTCATTGTCCATTTTGGACTCGGATGGTGTGGGGAAAAGGCTGTTTCTAACATGGTAAGTGTGTGTCTTCAGGCTCCTTGACCTCCTCCTTCGTGGTAGCAATGATAAGAGGGCATGTCCTAGGTGATAGGGATCCTTAATGATGGATGCTGTCTTTTTGAGGCATTGGATTTTGAAGATGTCCTCAATACTGGGGAGGCTAGTGCCCATGATGGAGCTGGCCAAATTTACAACTTCCTGAATTTTTTTTTTCAATCTGATGCGATAGACCGTCCACACCAAATGCAAAGCAAGGAGTATAAAACAGAAAGAATATTTGAGGGTTGTATTCTCAGACAGCACAGAAATAGGCTCTTTGGCACAATACTTTGTCACCAAAGACTCTACATCTACAGATGTACCATGGAGTGCATTCTGACTGTTTGCATTACCACTTGTTATGGAGGCTCCCATGACCATAAGACACAGGAGCAGAATTTTCTCATTCAGCCTATCAATGCACAGACTGCACAGGGCTGTAGACTCAACCAGTTCCATCACTGCCACTGCCCTCCCACCACTGATGATATGGGGCAACATGGTGGTGTCGTGCTTAGCACAACACTACAGTACAGGTGAGCCAGGATCAATTCCTTCCACTCTCTGTTATGTTCTCCCCATGTTCTCCCCATGAACACATCTTCATTACTTCCTTAACTTCAATATTTTGCACTACTTATTTATTTATCTATTTAAAATATATATATTTACTGTAATTCTTTTTTTTTCTATTATTATGTATTAAATTGTTCTGTTGCCACAATGATAACAAATTTCATGAAGTATGCCAGTGATGTTAAACCTGATTCTGTTTCTACGGTGACTAGTCTTGTTACTTGCTCAATTTGGGGATTTTGCTATCACGAGCATCTATTGCTCAACCATAATTGTCCTTGAGAAGAGGGCGGTGCTCCAAAGCTGGAAATGCCATGTTCATTCTGTTAAAGAGGCTCAAAGTTCAAAGTACATTTATTATCAAATTATGTATATGTTGCCATATACTACGACGAGATCCAATTTCTTCAATGGATGGGCAAGTGAGTGAAGTTATCCCCTTTTCTTCAAGAGCCTGATGGTTGAGAAGTGGTAACTGTTCTTGAACCTGGTTGTGTGAGTCCTGCACAACTAGAGAAATTTGTCAAAGTTTTAAATGGCCGCAGACTCTTAAGGAAGTAAAGGCACTGCTGTGCTTTCGTCGCTATTGCACTTACATGCTGGCCCAGGATAGGTCCTCTGAAATAGTAACCCCCAGGAATTTAAAGTTGCTGAGCCTCCCCACCTCTAATCCTCTGATGGGGTCTGGCTCATGCACCTCTGGTTTCCCTCTCCTGAAGTCTGCAATCAGTTCCTTGGTCTTGCTGACATAAGAGGATGTTGTTATGACATTACTCAGCCAGATTTTCAATCTGCCTCCTATATGCTAATTCATCACCACCTTTGATTTGACCCACAACAGTGGTATCATAATCAGACTTGAATATGGTATTGGAACATAAGGGGAAACTTCTTCACTCAGAGGGAGGTGAGAGTGTAGAATGAGCTGCCAGCATGAACGGTGTATGCAAGCTCAATTTCATTGTTTAAGAGAGGTTTGGATAGGTACATTGATAGAAGGGTGCAGGTCAATTGGACTAGGCAGTTTAAATGGGTTGACATGGACTAAATGGGCTGAAGGGCCTGGTTCTCTGCTGTACTTTATAACTCTATGACTATGAAACACCATACTATGCTACAAACTGTTAAGAATTTCCTTCTACTTGGTTGGGGTGAGCGTGGGAGTGGTGGTGAAAACAGAAGACCAAAATTACTTTTTATAAATATCATCATCAGTGATATCGACCTGGGATACTGCCTAAAAAAGTCAGCAACCACCATCAAAGATCCCCACCATCTGGGCCATGTCACTTTCTCACAGCTACCTTCAGACAGAAGGTACAGAAGCCTGAAGTCCCACCCCACCAGTCCAAAAACAGCTACTTCCCTTCCACTATAAATTTTTTGAACCAACCTGCACAATCCTAATCAGTACAGTTTAGCTATTGAATAACTACTTTGACGACTTTGGACTTAGCTTTTTTCTGTCCTATTTGTGTTGCTTCTTGCATAATTTTTGCATAAATTATATTTATGTTTTCCTCATGAATATTTTGTCTCTAATACTGTGCGTCTGTGATGCTGCTGCCATTCTCTTCTTCATTGCACCTGTACGTGATTCAACGGTACACTTGACAATGAACACACCTTTGACTCTAATTTCGTAACTAATATTCTAATAGGAAATTGTGAAGAAACTTTCTTTGATAGATATATGATGTGAATATGCAATTTGCTCCTGCAGAGGAGGCGATAAATTGAGATGAATAGTCAGGTGTGCCTGAGCAATAGTTTCCAAACAGAATCTGCAATAGATAGCTATGCTAATGTGGTTGACGGCAGAAGGATGTTCATTTCTGATATATACAGTCTCTGTGATTCTTGGAAGAATTACTAATCAAGCCTGTTGGATGACAACCTGTAGTGTTTGTAGAGATCATTGTCCAAAGATTGGACTCTCTCCTGCCTTCCTCTCTTTTCTCCTCAACATACCTAAGAGAGATCTCAGACTGAAATGTTGACTATTTATTTCCCTCTACAGAAGCTGCTTGAACTGCTGAGTTCTTCCAGAATTTTTAGGTGCTCTTCCAGATTTCCAGCATCTGTAGAATCTCTTGTATCTCTAAGCTTCATTCTCTACCTCACTAATGGAGGAATTTAATTCTTCTTTTGAAAGCTATGCTGTCTGGTCCTGGTCTTCGTCCATGGCTGATCTCAAGAACTCAGAACCTACGGAATGATATCTTGCAACAATGGACACTCTGGCAAAAGCAGCTTCAGCTTCTGTTAGATGCCCTTGAAGTTCAGCTTAATGTGCACTGGCTGGGCATTGCAGTCGAGACAGCGAGATTGGAACTTGGATTTAGAACAAACATGGAACTCTACAGCACAGTACAGGCACTTTGGCCGATGATGTTGTCCAGACCTTTTAACCTACTCCAAGATCTTTCTAAGCCAGTGGTTCCCAGATTGGGTAGTATTGCTCTCCTGAGAGCAGTGGGAGTTCCTAAGGGTTGATAAGGATAAAGGGGGCGATGGGGAGGACACTCAGTAGCAAGAGAGACGGCTAGAAATTACAAGTTTACTTTAAGAAATTAATTATATATTATAACCATTTGATACTCAGTGCATCATAATTGATTACACTGATCACATCATCACCTCATCTCTTGCTAACCCACCATTCTCTTAGACTTTGCTTGAAGCTCATTATACTTGTTGAAAAACAATGTATTTGGCAGATCATGAGAAATCTGGACTGAAGGAATCATGTTATTTCCAGGCCCAGTCTGCACAGTTTTGCCATTCACTGTTGTAGTACAGAGTTTGTTAATACAATTTCCATACTCTAATCATGCAGTAGCACCATTCCTGTTAATTAAGGTATGACATTCTTTGGGGTAAAGTTCAGAATCTACCATTTGATTGGTTTTGACTGCATTTCTCTAGCCTGCAGCCCACCTAAGGATCTTTATGTACCTTCCAGGGATGGTTTTGCCAGACCTATGATGATTGCCATAACTTCCCTCTTTATTGATTGCAGTGCTTGAGGTTGGACTTAAACAATAGGTGATTGACTGTGGTCGTTAATCCAGCAGGAAAATGACAGGAGCAGACCAAACAGTAAAGAAGTGTAGGCAGTATAGTCTGGAGTATCTGAAATATGGATTTGTACCAGCACCAAGCAACCACTGGCAGCGAATGTGAAAAAGTCTTTTTTTTCAATCGAAGCAATGAAACCGTCCATATTCCTTGAACATTTGAAGAGAATATGCTCTGATAAAGTAAACAGGAACTTGGCTTATTTTCAGTCACCTTTAGAAATAGAAAACACTTCAATGCATATTTGCCAACACTTCACAATAAAGCAGTAATAGTTTGTGCGCTTCATACACATTTCATCGTTCTTTACTAAATCTGGAAAGCCTCGTACATTTGGAGAAGAGCTGATTCTGCCAGCAGTAAGGAAGGTTGTAAGTACGGTTTTGAGTAAGTCACCAGACCAAATAATTGGGTGATTCCACTCAGTAACAGTTCTGTTCAAAGATGAAGAAATGAAATGTTGGAGAATATGGAAGACACTTTGTGAAACATACTTAAGTCAACAAAATTTGCTCTGTAGTTGGATAAGTCAACTTTGTCAGTTAACAGATCTTTGCTTCTTGGTTAAGTTCACTTCATAAAAAATAAAAACATGGTTCAAGAGTTGTTGTTGCACTGGGACTAGGAACAAATACAAAAGAGGAGTCAATACTTTGGATTGTTGAGCAATTTTTCAAAGAGAAGGTCATTCCACTCACCAACATTCTTGCGTCTGCAACAGATGGGATACCATCACTGACAGAATGCCACCATGGGGTTATTACTTTCTTGAAGAAATTAAATCTAACATATTTACCATTCACTGTGTAATTCATAGACAGCAACATGTCACAAAACACCTCAGGGATTGGCTGCACAAATCGTCAAATACTGTCATCACAGTGTAAATAAAACTGAGTACCGTGCTCTCAATACTTGACTATTTTGAGTGCTTTGTATTGACTCTGATGTACAGTTTGAATACGTGCAGTTGCACGTAGAAGTCAGATGGCTCTCAAGAAGAAACTGCCTTTATATGCTTTGTGAAACAGTGTATAATTCTTTGAAGGTTTGAATGCTTCATTCAGTAATCAACTTCAGAATAATAGGCATGATATTACTTATTTGTCAGAATTATTTATAAAGTTTAATGAAATCAGACTCAGTTGATGTGAATCTTATCAAAGTCAAATCAGTCATTTCCACATTTCTGTCCAATGAGAGGCATTGACTGTGTGGGTAGCCAGAGGCTTTTTCCAAGGGCTGAAATGCTAACACAAGGGGGCATAGTTTTAAGGAAGTAGGTACAAGGGGGGTGTCAGGGGTAGGTTTTTCACACAGAGAGTGGTGGGTGTGTGGAATGCACGGCCAGCAAAAGTGGTAGAGGTGGATACAGTACGAGGGGTGATTGATAATTTTGTGGCCTAAGGTAGACGGATTCAATTTTAGAAAACCTAGTACATTTAGTTTTCAACATAGTCCCGTCCTACATTTACACACTTAGTCCAGCGGTCGTGGAGCATATGGATCCCTTCTTTGTAGAAGTGGTCCACAGCAGGGGTGATTGATAAATTCGTGGCCTAAGGTAGAAGGAGATGAGTTATACAGCTCTCGTTACATGCGTGTGCAGTTCAACTCTTTGAGTGAAAATGCAGAAAGTTTGAAGTTAATAACTCATCTCCTTCTACCTTGGGCCACGAACTTATCAATCACCCCTTGTAGGGTCTTTTAAGAGACTCTTAGATAGGTATATGGAACTCCAAAATATAGAGTGCTATGTGGTAGGGTAGTTCTAGGCAGTTTCAAGAGTAGGATACATGATCAGCACAACATTGTGGGCCAAAGGGCCTGTAATGTGCTATAGATTGCTATGTTCTATGTTCTAAGTTAACAAACATTCTACAGTCAAAGTCACTTAGATCACACTTCTTCCCCATTCTGATGTTTGGTCTGAATAACATCTGAAGCTCATGACCACATCTGCATGCTCTTAGCATTGAGTTGCTGCCACGTAACTGGCTGAATAGATACTTGTATTACCAAGCATGTGTACAGGTACCCCTGTATAGGAGTGTATGGGGTGTCAGGGAGGGGTAGCACCTCTGGTGGGGGAATATGTTGCGTCCTTTTCAGGGCGGTTAGTCCATCTTTGGTCCCTAAATGGCACTCAGCTCTCACCTGTGGCTCCCCGTAGCTGTTTGCATGTGACAGCGGCCACACCCCGGGCAACGGTTTCGACAAGCCGGCTAAACCAGGTGAGGGTAGCCGACGGGTCTCAAACCCTCGGTGAGATAGGGAGTTATCTATCCCAGCATGTGAAGACAGACTCCAGCGGATTGAGCGGACGAGACCAATGGAAGGTCCAACGGTCAAGAAGGCGGTCTCTGCAAGCGTCGTGGAACGTGTAGAGCAGGACAAGACACAGAAGACGTCCTGGTCATCCACTGCACTTAGTCCCATCTCCAACCATCTAGACTCTGTCTTGCCACTGGATCCAGATGGGAATTGGGAAGAGAGAGTGAGGCTGACGCTGCGCAACTCTCCCTCACTTAAATCCAAATCACGCGCTAGTCTCGACACCATCATTAATGGTGTTGAGGTCCTCATCGACAACGATGGATGAACACAGGTATCCCTAATAAAGTGGCTACTGAGTGTAAAAACAAGGGACTTTCTCAAGAATACTTAGTACAGATACCCACTGATCCGCACCATCAGATTCAAGGGGAGCTACTTCCCTTCAACCATTTGGTTTTTGAACTAACCTACAGAACTCTAATAGCAACGCTATCATCACTTTGACTGCAATTAGATCTTACACGGTGGAGGATATTAAAACTTCTGGCCTAGGTTTCTACCTTAAACACATGATATCCTTGTACCAAAGTTCACTGGCTGGCCTGGGGTGACCAGCCACCTTGTATGATCGGCAAGAAGTAGCTTTGCTTGGGTTGCAGATGAACCGGTGATCCCTCTAAACATCTTTAGCACCCGGTACTAAAATATTTGCAGGTGACCTAAATCAGGCTCAAGGTTTCATAAGAAGCAGATTAGCTACCTCGTGGCAATCTACTAAAAATTGTCCCTGGTGCCAAACTTAAAAAGGGATGGCACGGTAGCCCAGCGGTTAGAGTAACGCTATTACAGTGGCAGCGACCTGGGTTCAGTTCCTGGCACTGTCTGTAAGGAGTTTGTATGTTTTCCCCATAACTGCGTTGGTTTCCTCTGGGTGCTCTGGTTTCCTCACACATTCCAAAGACATACGGGTTAGTAGGTTAATTGGTCACATGGGTGTAATTGGGTGGTGCGGGTTTGTTGGGTTGGAAGTGATTGTTACCATGCTGTATCCCTAAATAAAATTGTATGGATATTCATGCGTCCTAATTCCAGCACAGATCCTCCAGAACTTCTTGCTTTCTCCCCACCAAGTACGTCTATCAGTCAAACTATGCCAAAGTAATAAAATCACGATCCAGAACACCAAGAATGCCCTCTTCAATCATTTCCGGCATTTGCACAGCCTGAGGTGTTTTTTTTCTTGAAGAAGTTGTGCTGTTCTTTTAAAAACAAATCAACAGCCCAGAAAGTCATCCAGTGATTCTGCAGGTTAAATAAATTACAAGACATGGTGAAGAATTCAATCACCTTCTTCTGGATAATTATTCTCTTGCATTATCGTGAAGGATAACTGCCGACACAAAAGGACCTGAGCCTTTTGGATAATCTATCTTACATGGTTGGAGTTATCTTCACACATGGAGAATAAAATAGTGCTGAATGATTGTAACCCAGTTGCTATGAGTAACATACACAAAATGCTGGAGAAATTCAAGTTCAAGTTTATAGCCATTCAGCCTTGAACTACAGGTATACAAGATTAGGAGAGATATAAACAGGGTAAATGCAAGCAGACATTTTGCAGTGAGGTTAGATAACACTAGAAATAGAGGTCATGGATTAAGGGTGAAAGATGAAATGTTTAAGGGGAACATGAGAGAGAACTTTTTCACTCATAGGATGGTGAGAGCGTGGAACGAGCTTCTAGTGCAAGTGATGAACACGGATTTGATTTCAATATTTAAAAGTTTGGATAGCTACATGGATAGGAGGGGGATGGAGGGCTATGGTCTGGGTGCAAGTCAATGGGACTAGACAGATACATATTTTGTCATGATCTAGACTGGCAGAAGAGCCTGTTTCTGTGCAGTAGCATTCTATAGCTCTCTAACCCTAACCTTACCTATCTATACCACCAAACAAATCAATGTTCCTACGAAGCAAGGTGAACAACACAGTACATATAACTCACACACATAACATATAAAGCAATCAGAATCAGGTTTGAGATTATCGGCATATGTTGTGAAATTTGTTAACTTTGTGGCAGCAGTACATGACAATAAAAACAGAAAAAGCACTGAATTACGCTCAGTATATATTTGTATAATAAATAGTTAAATTAAGATAAGTAGTGCAAAAACAGAAATAAAAAAAAGTAGTGAGGTAGTGTTCATGGATTCAATGTCCATTTAGAAACCACAAATAAATTAACAAATGATAAGGTGCATTTACAACACAAGTTAAGAAGTAAGCAGTATAACGCTACCAGTGCTTCATACATGATGAGACCTGGGTGGTGGCAGGGAGTTCAGTAGTCGTACGGCCTGGGGGAAGAAGCTGTTTCCCATCCTAACAGTTCTTGTCCTAATGCTACAGTACCTCCTGCCTGATGGTAGTGGAGCAAAGTGATTGTGAGATGGTTGGGACAGGCAGCATCCATGGAGAGGAACAAGCAGACAATGCTTCAGGCTGAGACCCCGCATCAAGGCTGGAGTGGAAGGGCAAGAATAAGAAGATGGTCGGTGGGGTGGTGGGGAAGGTGAGGGAACACAAGCTTCTGGGTGAAGCCAAGTGAGGGGGAAGGTGGGTGGGTGGGGGAGGGCGTGATGTTAGATGTTTGTAAGTGATAGGTGGAAAAGGCAAAAGGCAGAAGAAGTAGGAATCTGATAGGAGGGGAGAGTTTACCATGGGAGAATCTATTTCCAGAATCTGCAGATTATTTTGTGTTTACAGTTTCTAAGAGTACCACTCTCCCGTCCCTGGAATAATGCCACACACACATTGTTGATGATAAAATATCTATTTTAATTTCATATGAAGCAGCAATATCACACTAATGCATTAAAGTGATATAAAACATTGCATAATGTTAAATTAAAGCCAATGTATAATGACACCAATAGGACAGAAATAGAATTACTCATCAGGAAACCTTTAAAGTTGGACAGTAATACACTCAAAATGCTAGAGGAACTGAGCAGGCCAGGCAGCATCTCCGGAAAAGAGTAAACAGTCGACTTTTCGAGCCGAGAGCCTTCATCAGGACTGGAAATTGGACAGTGTTGAACAATATTCCCCTTCTTTTTAGCAGCTGTACAGTCAATCAATACACTGAGCAGGTAAGTTTTATACATCCTGAAAACTGCGTGACTCATTAATAAAACATAATATGAAAGAAAATTCCAGCTGTACGGCAACAAGGGATATGTGCGTGGGAGCATTTCGGTTTCATGGTTGTGCACTCACAGAGCATAGAGGGAACTGTGGATATATAACGCATCCTGTCTAACCTCCTCAGCTTCACTCACATCACCTGTCTTGTGTTTCCCAATATCGTGTTGAACCATCCACAAGCTTGGACTTGATGACAGGTTCCTGTTGTCCATCCATTCAAATCAATGAAAAATCTGTTTATCTGTATTGTTACAAGATGAGCTCATACGGTGCCTCACCCTGCATCTGGACAACAAACTTACAGTGGAATGCCACAACACAGTACAGGCCCTTCTGCCCACATTGTTTTGCCGACCTTTTAACCTACTCTAAGATCAAGCTCACCTTTCCCTCACACGTAGGCCTCCATTTTTCTATCATCCAAGTGCCTATCTAAAAGTTCATTAAATGCCCTTAATGGATTTGCCTCTACCACCAGCCCCTGGCTGTAGCTTCCACAGACCCACCACTCTCTTTGTAAAGAACTTACCTCTGACATCTTTCCCCATTCTTTCCTCCAAACACCTGAAAATTATGTCCACTTGGAGAAAAAATCTCTGTTATCCACTCGATCTTGGACACCTCTTATCACCTTGGGCACCTCAATGAAGTCACCTCTACTCCTCCTTATAACATATACAGTAGAACATAGAACAGTACAGCACAGTACTGATCTCATCCTTCCCTCCTACATAGCGTTCCATTTTTCTATCATCCATGTGCCTATCTAAGAGCTTTTTAAATGCCCCTGATGTACCTGCCACCACCACCACCCCTGGCAGGGTGTTCCATGCACTCCACTCTCCTCGTAAAGAACTGAACTCGCTCCCCACCCCCCCGCATACTTTCCTCCAATCACTTTAAAATTATGCTCCCTGGCATTCACCATTTCCGCCCTGGGAAAAGACCCCTCTGGCTGTCCGGTCAATCTATGCCTGAAGCACTGCTGTCAAATCACTTCTCATCTTCCTTATATAAGAGTATATAGAACATTACAGCACAATACAGACCCATGACCTTATGCCAAACTTCTAACCTGCTCTAAGTTCAATCAAACTCTTCCCTCCCACATAGCCCTCCAGTTTAACAACAGCCATGTTGATTCTGTGGATTGCTACTTACGTTGCTGCACTCAATCACCTGCTTTTCCACCCCACACCAATCACTCATGCACCCCCCCCCCCCAACACTTCCGTCTCCTCCACTGGCATGGGACTCGTTCAGGAAACAAAAGAAAATGAGTAATTCTCTGTCAATCCTTTAACTTTCTTTTATGAAGGAAATCCCAGACAAGCAATAAAACATTTATTGATTTCCCCTTTTAGATCTGCAGTGTACTGTGCACTATTACAGCTCATTGGAGAATCCTTCATCCTCTCCACAGATTGAAGTTCACCGAGATTAGGTTGTAATGGACAATCTTTCTGTGAGTGGTTGGCTCTTGAAGTCTAATGAATCCCTATTTGTCTTATGGTTAACATGTGAATCAATGATCATGGATTAAAAATCAATTATAGACTCTGGGTTATGGATTTGGTCAAGTTATCGCACCAGCTCACCATTACTGCTTTAATATAACAAAATATAGGAACAGGAGTGGCTCATATAGGTCCTAGTGCCTGCCCTACTGATTTTTTTTTTCTGAGCATCTCTTTCCTGCAATAACCTCAAATCCCTTTTATTCGTAATCATCATATGCCATGCAGAAGTGGTTGGCATTACCTCCTTTGGGGTAATGTTTTTACAAGATGGGCAACCCCAGCTGTTATCAATTACTCTTCAGAGATTGTCTTCTTGGCATCAGGGTCATATAACCAGAAAGTATGATAGGCACCAGCTGCTCATACGACCATCCACCACTTGCTCCCAGAGCTTCACGTGGCCCTGATAGTGGGGGCTAAGCAGGTGCCATACTTTGCCTGAGCGTCTCCTGCAGGCTAATCGACGGAAGGAGTGCCTTATATATTCTTTGGTGGAGAGCTATCTCCCCCTCGCCATCCATCCCATTATTCCCTTGGTCTTTGTTAGCGAAGTGGTTAGCACAACGTTATTACAGCTCAGGGCATTCTCGAGTTTGGAGTTCAATTCTGGTGTTCTCCGTAAGAAAGTCTGTACGTTCTTCCCGTGAGCATGTGGGTTTCTGCCGTGTGCTTCAGTTTCCTCCCACAGTCCAGAGACTCACTGGTTATTAGGTTAATTGGTCATTGTAGGTTCTCCCACGATTAGGCTAAAGGGTTAAATGTGGTGATCCAATTTACCACATTATCATCCAGATCATTGATATAGATGACAAATAACAATGGACTCAGCACTGATCCCTGTGGCACACCACTAGTCACAGGCCTCCACTCGGAGAAGCAATTCTCTACTACCGCTCTTTGGCTTCTTCCATTGAGCCAATGCCTGATCCAATTTACCACCTCTCCATGTATACCTAGCGACTGAATTTTCCTAACTAACCTCCCATGCGGGATCTTGTCAAAGGCCTTACTGAAGTCCATGTAGACAATATTCACTGCCTTCCCTTCATCCACTTTCCTGGTAACCTCCTCGAAAAACTCCAATAGATTGGTCAAACGTGACCTACCACGCACAAAGCCATGTTGACTCTCCCTAATAAGTCCCTGTCTATCCAAATGCTTGTAGATTCTGTCTCTTAGTACTCCCTCCAATAACTTACCTACTACCGACGTTAAACTTACCGGCCTATAATTTCCCGGATTACTTTTCAATCCTTTTTTAAACAACGGAACAACATGAGCCACTCTCCAATCCTCCGGCACCTCACCTGTAGACAGCGACATTTTAAATATTTCTGCCAGGGCCCCTGCAATTTCAACACTAGTCTCCTGGGGAATTTTGTTTCTGTATTCCCAGATCCCTCTGTTCTACTGCACTCCTCAGTGCCCTACCATTTACCTTGTATGTTCTACCTTGGTTTGTCCTTCCAAAGTGCAATACATCACACTTGACTGTATTAAACTCCATATGCCATTTTTCAGCCCATTTTCCCAGCTGGTCCAAATCCCTCTGCAAGCTTTGAAAACCTTCCTCATTGTCTACTACACCTCCAATCTTTGTACCATTAGCAAATTTGCTAATCCAATTTACCATATTATCATCCAGATCATTGATATAGATGACAAATAACAATAGACCCAGCACTGATCCCTGTGGCACACCACCAGTCACAGGCCTCCACTCTGAGAAGCAATTCTCAGGACAGTAGGCATAAAAGTTAGGAAGTTATGGTGCAACTGTACAGGGCACAGGTGAGGCTGCATTTGGAGACTTGTATTCAGCACTGGTCACACTATTCTACAATCTGCCTTGCCGGGGTGGGGGGTCTAGGCAGATACATTAAGAAACTCTTAGGTAGGAATATGGATGATAGAATAATGGAGGGCTGCAGGAGGGAGAGTTTAATGATTGTAGTGTAGGTTGAAAGGTCAGAACTACATCGTGGGCTGAAGGGCCTGTACGGTACCATAATGTTTTTTTTCTTTTCAAATCTTTTTTATTGTTATTATTGTTATCCAAAATTAACATGAGTACATCGAAGTAAGCAACACCTACAATGTATCAAGAAAAAAAAACATTATTTTAAAGATTGAAAATGTTTTGGTGATAATGAAAAAAATCCTACTAAGCAAGAAAAAGTGGGGTGGGGGGGAAACCCCCATGAGGTGTTCAACCCCGGAGCCACGCGTCATACAAAAACTTTCTAAAGATAAACACCAACCGCCAGCAAGAAAAAAAAATGTACCAAAAATTTACAATTAGATCGTGGAGGAAATCTATCAATTAACTCAAATGATAATAACGAGCATATGAACCCCATCTTTTCTCAAAATCAAATATAGGTTCAAAGGTTCGACTTCTAATTTTCTCCAAACTAAGACATAGCAACGCTTGAGCGAACCATTGTGACAAAGTGGGAGCTGATGTATCCTTCCACTTTAACCAAATGGCCCTCCTCCCAGCTATCAATGTAACAAATGCAATAACATGTTGGTCAGACACAGAGATACCATGGATATTTTGAGGAATTATTCCAAAAAGCACAGATAATTTGTTAGGTTATAAATTAATTTTAAGTGCTTTGGAAATTGTCAAAAAAACTGACTTCCAGAACTGTTCCGGTATAGAACAAGACCAAAACATATGTGTCAGTGCAGCTATCTCAGTTTTACATCTATCACAATTACTATCAACATTAGGAAATATTTTAGACAGTCATGGTACCATAATGCTCTTCAAGTTCAAGTTCAGTTTAGTTGTCATTTATCCATACATGAATATCCATAAATACAGCCAGATGAAACAGAATTACTTCTGGCCAGGTGCAAAATACAGTGCATACCGTCATACACAGCACTAAGCACATGCCACATACATAAGACAGCACATACAGTCACAAAAAAGAAATAATAATGATTATTGTCGAAGTGCCTGAGTGTCATGGCCTGAAGATTGCCAGTGCATAGGATGTTATCCTGGAAACAACAGGAATTCTGCAGATGCTGGAAATTCAAGCAACACACATCAAAGTTGCTGGTGAACGCAGCAGGCCAAGCAGCATCTATAGGAAGAGGCGCAGTCGACGTTTCAGGCCGAGACCCTTCGTCAGGACTAACTGAAGGAAGAGTGAGTAAGGGATTTGAAAGCTGGAGGGGGAGGGGGAGATGCAAAATGATAGGAGAAGACAGGAGGGGGAGGGATGGAGCCGAGAGCTGGACAGGTGATAGGCAAAAGGGGATACGAGAGGATCATGGGACAGGAGGTCCGGGAAGAAAGACGGGGGGGGGGTGACCCAGAGGATGGGCAAGAGGTATATTCAGAGGGACAGAGGGAGAAAAAGGAGAGTGAGAGAAAGAATGTGTGCATAAAATTGAGTAACAGATGGGGTACGAGGGGGAGGTGGGGCCTTAGCGGAAGTTAGAGAAGTCAATGTTCATGCCATCAGGTTGGAGGCTACCCAGACGGAATATAAGGTGTTGTTCCTCCAACCTGAGTGTGGCTTCATCTTTACAGTAGAGGAGGCCGTGGATAGACATGTCAGAATGGGAATGGGATGTGGAATTAAAATGTGTGGCCACTGGGAGATCCTGCTTTCTCTGGCAGACGGAGCGTAGATGTTCAGCAAAGCGGTCTCCCAGTCTGCATCGGGTCTCGCCAATATATAAAAGGCCACATCGGGAGCACCGGACACAGTATATCACCCCAGTCGACTCACAGATGAAGTGATGCCTCACCTGGAAGGACTGTTTGGGGCCCTGAATGGTGGTGAGGGAGGAAGTGTAAGGGCATGTGTGGCACTTGTTCCGCTTACACGGATAAGTGCCAGGAGGGAGATCAGTGGGGAGGGATGGGGGGGACGAACGGACAAGGGAGTTGTGTAGGGAGCGATCCCTGCGGAATGCAGAGAGAGGGGGGGAGGGAAGGATGTGCTTAGTGGTGGGATCCCTTTGGAGGTGGCGGAATATACCTTCTGTCCCTCTGAATATACCTCTTGCCCATCCTCTGGGTCACCTCCCCCCGCCTTGTCTTTCTTCCCGGACCTCCTGTCCCATGATCCTCTCGTATCCCCTTTTGCCTATCACCTGTCCAGCTCTCGGCTCTATCCCTCCCCCTCCTGTCTTCTCCTATCATTTTGCATCTCCCCCTCCCCCTCCAGCTTTCAAATCCCTTACTCACTCTTCCTTCAGTTAGTCATGACGAAGGGTCTCGGCCTGAAACATCGTCTGCACCTCTTCCTACGGATGCTGCTTGGCCTGCTGCGTTCACCAGCAACTTTGATGTATGTTGTCCTGGAGCTCAGTTTCTACAAGAAAAGTTTGATGTTCTATTTTCTATACTGATGCAATTATGAAGAAGGCATGAGTTACTGGAGGAAGTCAGTAGGTTGGAGAGCATCCCCATGTGGTGAAGAAAACTTTTGGAATGTTAGTCTTAATCAATCAGGCTATTAACTATGAAAGTTGGGAAGTTATGATGCCATTGTACAGGGCACTGGTGAGGCTGAATTTGGATTATTATATTCAGTTTTATGAAAGCTGTTACTAAATTGGAAGAATGTGTAAAAAAGATTTACAACGATGTTACCAATACTTGAGGGACTGAGTTATGGGGAGAAGTAGGGCAGAGTAGGACTTCATTCCTTTCAGTTAGGAGACTAAGAGGCGGTTTTAAAAGATATATAAGATCATGAGGAACATGTATAGGCTGAATGAATTCTGTCTGATTCCCAGGGTAAGGAAATGGAGAAATAAAAAGTAAAGATTTAAGGTGAGAGGGAAGAGATTTAATAGACCATTGAGAGATGACTTACAGTACTGGGCAGAAGTACTGGATGCATGTATATAGCTAGGCAGCCTAAGACCTTTGAACAGTACTGTATTTGTCAACTTGGAACAGTGAGTGAGTTTTGAAAACCTAGCAGTAGCAACGGTTGTTGGGAATGGTGAGGGTCCCTTTTCTTAACTATAGTTCCCCTCTCCCTGCCCCCTTCCCACTCTCAGCCTACAAAAGAGACGCTTATCAGAATCAGGTTTATCATCACTCACATATGTCATGAAATTTGTTTGTTTTTGTCTGCAGCAGCAGTACAGTACAACACATAAAATTACTGCAGTACCGTGCGAGAGTCGTAGGCAGCATAGCTACAGTATATACATGAGCCTAAGACTTTTGCACTGTACTGTATTCACACAAGTGGTGTGCAGAATGGGCTGCCAGAGAAAATGGCTAAAGCAGGTATGTAGGTTGGAAAGGTTAGAGGTTAGTGACCAAATTCAGGCAAGTGGGACCATCAAGATGGGGCATCACGGTTGGCATGGACCAGCTGGGCCAAAGGACCTGGTTGCATGCTGTACAACTCTTTGACTCTACCTCTGGGGGTGAAGTTCAAAGTAAAATTTATTATCAGGGTACATGCATGTTACCACATACAACCCTGAGATTCTTCTTCTGCGGACATACTTAGCAAATCTGTAACCTGTAAACATCAGGAACTGTAAACTGTAAACGAACTGTGCAAATGTAGATATAAATAAATAACAATAAATAATGAGCATGAAATGACAATATAACGAAGTCCTTAAATGAGTGTAGCCACCCTCTTTTGTTCAATTGCCTGATGGGAGAGGGGTAGTAACTGTTCATGAAGCTGGTGGTGCAAGTCCTGAGGCAAATGTACCTTCTACCTGATGGCAGCAGTGAGAAAAGAGCATGGCCCTATGTGGTGAGAATCTTTGATGATGGATGCTGCTTTTCTATGGCAACATTTCATGTAGATGTGCTCAGTGGTTGGGAGGGTTTTACTCATGATGTTCTGGGTCAACTCCACTACCTTTTGTAGGATTTTCCGCTCCAAGGCGTTGGTATTCCCCTACCAGGCCGTAATGCAGCCAGTCAGCATACTTTCCACCACACATCTATGGAAATTTTCCAAGATCTTCGATGATATGCTGATCCTTCACAGACTCCTGAGGAAGTAGAGGCGTTGTCTTGCTTTCTTCGCTATTAATTTTATATGATGGGTCCACAACAGGTCCTCTGAGATAGTGACACCCAGGAATTTAAATTACTGACCTTCCCCACCTCTGATCCTCTGATGATTACTGGTTCATGGGCCTCTGTTCTTCCTCTACTGAAGTCTACAATGAGTTCCTTGGTCTTACTGACATTGAGTGAGAAGTTGTTGTTATTACACCTCTCAGCCAAGTTTTTAATCTCCTGCCTGTATGCTGATTCATCACCTTTTTTTGATATAGTACACAACAGTTGTGTCATCAGCAGCTATAGACAGTCCAGTTTGCAGATAGAATGTCTTGGTTCGAAATGTTGACTATATATTTCTGTCTACGGACTCTACACAACCCGTTGAGTTCCTCTCGCAGATTTTTTTAACTCTTTCATTTCCTTCCTATGAAATCTTTGTTGGTTTTTCTTGTAATAATACTCAGTGACTGAAACTCCACAGTCCTCTTGGGCAGAGAATTCCAAAGATTCATAACATTTCATATCTCTGTTCTGAATTTCCACCCTTTCTGTGAATCGTTATTCTAGAGATCTCAGCTGAGGCAAAAAAAATATCAGATCCATGTAACGCTGTCAAGACCCGCAAGATTTTCTTTTACTTTTCTAGAGTGATATGTAAGTGTTGGTAATTACTTTCCATTTAGTTTGCAGTGTTATTACTCAGCAGAGACATGAGGCCAACATTGAACACACTGATGGGGCTTTCCTTCCTACACCGTTGGATGTTCAGAACCTCCTGGCCTTTGTGCTGCCACCTCATCTACAAAACCAGATATGCAGGTTCCATAGAGATCTTCTTACTCTTCTGGGCCACTTATCTCTAGGTGCTGTTAGGCTCTGAGACCCATTAATTCAAGGGGTTCATTCTTCTGGGACTGGGTTTGGTGTAGGACAGTAGTTTTGTTAGTAGGGGAAACTTACCCATGTTTTCAGAGTTAGGATCTGCAAATTTATTCTTGGTCATCTTAGCTGTAACAACAAAGTCATGCTTATTCTCTACAAATCAGGAGTATGCCTTTCTTTAATGCAACACACACAAAATACTAGAGAAACGCAGCAGTTCAAGCAGCATCTATGGAAATGAATACACACTTATCATTTTGGGCTGAGACCCTTCATCAGAAATGGAAAGGAAGGGGGACAGTGGTGGGAGAGGAGGGTGACAGTGACACGTGATGCCAGGTGGGTACGTAAGAAGGATGAAGTAAGAAGCTAGAAGGTGATAGGTAGAAAAGGTAAATGCTGGAGAAGAAAGGAACTGATAGAACAGTTTCTCTTCTCATATCAGATTTCTTCTTCTCCAGTCCTTTACCGTTTCCACCTAATACCCCCCAGCTTCTTCCATAGATGCTGCCTGAACTACTGAGTTCCTCCAGTATTTTGTTGGTGTTGCTCTGGACTTCCAGCATCTGCAGAACTTCTTCAGTTTGTGCCTTTATTTAGTTCTTGGCACCTGAATAGTAATAATAGATATATTTGAGCAGAACTAAATGAATCAACAATATTTCTTGCAGATAATATCTTTCAGATAATAGTTACTGTTCACACTCTCTAATAACTTTCTTTGCAGTCAAACTCACAATAATTGTTTGGCATTATGGTAGGTTTGCCAACTCTCTTTGGAACTATTCATGAAGATTTGAATATAATCTTCCTGCCCCAGTTGTGTGTCCCACACAGAACATTTTCATAATCTCTTGTATTTTATGGACAATTAATGGAAATGAATAAATTATGCACATGGCCTTTATAAAAACATACTGTATGATTTTATTTCCTATATGTATTCTTTTTATCTGTACCCTGTATTTTTTTACTTCTGTGGGTAGTTAGGGAAGTTTTATAACCATGAACACTTGAGAGTACCAGCCTAAAAGTAACACGCACAAGATGCTGGAGGAACTCAGCAGATCAGGCAGCATCTATAGAGAAGAATAACCAGTCCATGTTTCTGGCTGAGACCCATCATGAGGACTGGAAAGGAAGGAGGAAGAAGCCAAAATAAAAAGGTGGAGGAGGAGGAGTACAAACTGGAAAATGATAAGAAAGACCAGGTGTGGGGGTACCTTAGCATAGCAATTAGCACAATGCTGTTACAGCTCAGGGCATCGGAATTTGGAGTTCAAACCTGGTGCCATCTGTAAGGAATTTGCAAGTCTTCCCCATGGAGTGTGCGGGTTTCTTCCAGGTGCTGCAGTTTCCTTCCTCAGCTCAAAGATGTACCAGTTAGTAGGTCATTGTAAGTTGTCCAGTGATTAGGCTAGGGTTAAATTGAGGTTTGCTGGGCGGCACAACTTGAGGGGCCAGAAGGGCCAAATCTGTGCTGTATCTCAATAAGTAAATAAACTAAATCAGCCCCTTTGAGTTGAACCACCAGCAAACCTCAAGTAAGCCTAGCCTAATCTAAAGACAATTTACAATGAGCAATCAGTCTACTAACCGGTACACTTTGGCCTGTAGGAGGAAACTGGAGCACCTGGAGGAAACCCATGCATTTCACAGGAGAACCTTCAGAGGATGCTGGGATTGAGCTCAGAACTCAGACACCCTGAGCTGTAATAGCATCATGCTAACCACTATGCTGCCAAGGTGCCCATATGCTTTGAGATATTTGGCATCTGAAATTGACCCAGTAATAGGACATGGAGTGAGTGTGGAGAATTGTTTTTGTGTCTGGCAGTCTGTGACCAGTTTTGCATTGTGTTATGTGTGTGCATCAGTCTCCCCACATTAAACATAATCACACACAGGAGTTCCCTTTAAAGGGAATTTACCCTAACATTCCTGATTAAGTCCCCTGACAATTGTTTGAGTGTACTCTGGAGTTTGGGTATATAATAACTATCAATTTCAGCAGCAATCAACCTTCAGACATGAATATGGGTCGTAGATTGAATTTAAAATTCAGCTTAGAACAATGATCTACCTGAAGCTGCATTTCAGACCAAGAAACACCCAATCGACTCATATATGTCTTCATATGCATGAATGCAATCAATACCATATCCCATTGCATGAATATGACTCAGATAGCACAATAATTAACACTCATTTTGGGCATGGTGGTGGGAAGACCCAAGAATTTGGAAAATTACGTGTAATTCAAAAGAAGCATAATGAGACATTGTAATTATAGAAATTGTCCTGTTATTTTTGGTCCTTAACATATAAAAATATATTGTAATGTTGGGTCAGGGAGTCTCTCTATCTCCTTTTCTCTATAGTGACTCCAATGGTTGTCAGCTCATGTGTGCCTTGAATAAAGACCTTTATATCTACCAGCTATGTCTCTCTGATGACTTCATTCACAGTCATGACTGCAATCACTAAGTAGTGAACTAGGCAGTATTGTGAGGTCTGGAAGCTCTGAGTCATGAGCTTGCATGTTAGGCTGTCTTTAAAGAAGGTGAATCCTCACAAGGCCGAAGGCCCCAACTGAGTACCTGTTAAGGCTCTGAAAACTTGTGCTAACCTACTGGTGGGACATTTTCAACTTCTCACTGCTACGGGCGGAAGCTCTCACTTGCTTCAAAAAGGTAACAATTACACCAGTGCCTAAGAAGAATAATATGAGCTGCCTTAATGAGTATCACCCAGTAGCACTCACATCTACAATGATGAAATGCTTTGAGAGGTTGGTCATGACTAGACTGAACTCCTGCCCCAGCAAGGACCAGGACCTACTGTGATTTGCCTATTGCTACAATAGGTCAACGACGGATGCAATCTCAATGGCTCTTCACATACCCTTATACTATCTGTACAACATAAGCACCTGTGTCAGGATGCTGTTCATGGACTTTAGCTCAGCATTTAACACCATCATCCCCACAACCCTGATTGAGAAGTTACAGAACCTGGGCTTCTGTACATCCCTCTGCAATTGGATCCTTGACTTCCTAACCTGAAGGCCACAGTCTGTGTGGATTGGTGACAATATCTCCTCCTCATAATGAACAACACTGGTGCACCTCAGGAGTGCGTGCTTAGCTCACTGTTCTACTCTCTCTATACCCATGACTGTGCAGCTAGGCATAGGTCAAATATCATCTATAAATTTTCTGATGATACAACCATTGTTGGTAAAATCTCAGATGGAGATGAGAGGGCGTACAGGAGCGAGATATACCAACTAGTGGAGTGGTGTCACAGCAACAACTTTGTACTCAATGTCAGCAAGACAAAAAGAGCTGATTGTGGACTTCAGGAAGGATGAGATAAAGGAACAAATACCAATCCTCAGAGAAGGATCTGAAGTGGAGAGAGTGTGTACTTTCAAGATCTCTGAGTATCTAACCAGATCCCAACATATTGATACAGCTACGTATAAAGAAGGCAAGACAGTGACTATACTTCATTAGGAGTTTGAAGAGATTTGGTCTGTCAACAAAAACACACAAAAACTTCTATAGATGTACCATGGAGAGCATTCTGAGAGGCTGCATCACTATTGTCAGGTATTGAGGGGGGTGGGGCGCGGTGAGGAGCTACTGCACAGGACTGAAAGAAGCTGCAGAGGGTTGTAAATTTAGTCGGCTCCATCTTGGGTACTAGCCTACAAAGTACCCAGGACATCTTCAGGGAGTGGTGTCTCAGAAAGGCAGCATCCATTATTAAGGACCCCCAGCACCCAAGGTATACCCCTTTCTCACTGTTACCATCAGGTAGGAGGTACAGAAGCCTGAAGGCACACACTCAGCGATTCAGAAACAGCTTCTTCCCCTCTGCCATCCAATTGCTAAATGGACATTGAACCCGTGAGCACTACCTCACTTTTCAATATATCTTATTTAGTGTTTGTACACGATTTATAATCTCCAATATAAATATACTGTAATCTATTTATTTGTTCCTTTAGATTATGTATTGCTTGAACTGCTGCTGCTAAGTTAACAAATTTCATGACACATGCTGGTGATAATAAACCTGCTTCTGATTCTGATTTATTATCTCTGAGTTAAATGATGTGATGATGTGAATTTTGTTGTTTTGCAACAGGGGTACAGTACAAACATGAAATGACTATAAATTACTAAATAAATGCATAAAAAAGAATAGTGAGGTCATATTCATGGGTTCCTGGGTTGTTCAGAAATCTGATGGCGGCCGGGAAGAAACTGATGAAAAAACACTGCGTGTTGGTCTTCAGACTCCGGCATTTTCTTTGCAGTGGTAGAAATGAGAAGAGGGCATGCCCTTGATGGTAAGGTCCCTTCGTGATGAATGCTGCCTTTTTGAAAAAACACCTCTTGAAGATGTCCTAAATGGTGGTGAGGGTTGTGCCTGTGACAGAGCTGTTTGAGTCTACAGCATCTGCAGCCTCATGTTATCTTGTGAGTTGGAGCCTCAATTCTAGATGGTGAAGCAAGCAATCAGAATGATCTCCAGTGCACATCTACAGAAATTTGTAAGTGTCTTTAGTGACATACCACAACTCCTCAAACAAATTAGGCATGCCTTTTTTTTGTGATTGTGTCAATGTATTGGGATCAGGATAGATCCTCTGAGGTGCCGATGCCCAGGAACCTGAGTCTGCTCATTCTTTCCATGGCTGACACTCCAATGACAACTAAGGGCTGCTCTGCTGAATTCCCCTTACTGAAGTTTACAATTAATTCTATGATCTTGTTGGCGTTGAGTCTGAGGTTGTTGTAGCAACTCTGCTCAACAAGTTGAACTCGCTCACTCATTGTTTTAGGAATAGCTACTTCTCTTCCTCCACCACATCTATGAATGGTCCATGAACTCACGAACATTACCTCAGTATTTGTTATCTTTTCTGCAGTACTTATTTTTTATATTTTAGTGTAACTTATTGTAATTTTTATGTCATTCGTAAGGCCAGTGTTGTTGTGGGGATGGAACTGGACTCTCTGATGGTGGTGTCTGAAAAGAGGATGCTGTCCAAGTTGCATGCCATCTTGGACAATGTCTCCCATCCACTACATAATGTACTGGTTGGGCACAGGAGTACATTCAGCCAGAGACTCATTCCACCGAGATACAACACAAAGCGTCATAGGAAGTCATTCCTGCCTGTGGCCATCAAACTTTACAACTCCCCCCTTGGAGGGTCAGACACCCTGAGCCAATAGGCTGGTCCTGGACTTATTTCTTGGCATAATTTACATATTACTATTGAACTATTTATGGTTTTATTATTATTTAAATATTTATGGTGCAACTGTAACGAAAACCAATTTCCCCCGGGATCAATAAAGTATGACTATGACTATGACTATGACTATGTATTGCCCTGTAATTGCTGCTGCCAGATAATGAATTTCAGTGATAAGAAACCTGATTCTGATTGGGATTTCAGAATTCAAGTGCTCATTCTTTTGTGTATGAGAGGTCCATTCAAGGGTCTGACGTCAATGGTTTTGAAGCTAGTGAAGTATCCAACCACCCACCCTCCCCAGACCAGGGTAACGTGAAGCCAAAAGAGCAGGTCACAAGCCCTGGTATGCAACCACTGATGCCAGGCAGACAATCATGGAGGAGTATCGATAAGGGTTGGGATCACCTGTCTTGTAAAGACACTATCCGGAATAAGGCGATGGCATAACACTTCTGCGGAAAAAATCGCCAAGTGCAGTCATGGTTATGGAAAGACCATGATTGCCTACATCAAAAGATATGACACGTAACAAACAAACTAAATGTGAAGTGATGCATTTTGTGAGGTCAAGTATATACAAGATGCAGAGGCACATGGTCTATAACCAGAGGGCATTGGTTCAAAGCAAAGAGAGAAGGATTTGAAGGTGATGCAAGGAACATCTATTTTCACTCAGAGGAAGAATACCATTTCAAACTCAGTGGCTGAATGAATGGTGAAGGCAGAGATTCTCACAACATTTAGAAAGTATCTGGACAAGCTCTTCAATCACCAACGAATAGTATGAAAATTATATATTTATTTTCTTTGTATTTGCAGTTTGTCTTCTTTTGTACATTGGTTATTTGTCTAACTTATGTGTATTTTTTCTTTCTTTTTTAATCTTTTTATTAATTTTCAAATTCATAAACATAGTAAAGATTGGGATTACATTATTGGTAATTGACATATGCAAGTAAAAACTACAGATAATACAAGTATATTAGACCACCCAAACTATTATTATAATTAACCATGATAAAAAGAAAAATGAAAAAAAATATCAAAAAAAAACCTCAAAGTAAAAAAAAACTGAACTAAACTGAACCAAAAACTGATCTAAACAAAACAGAACAAGGCTGGGCTAATATATTACATCGAATACAATCGTTAATGTCATTAACTCCGCTCCTCTATCCATATATTCTGGGTTAATAAAAAGGATTCGGAAAAGGTCAAGCTACATATATGAAAGTGTTGAATAAATGGCCTCCAATCTCTTCGAATTTAACCGAAGGATCAAAAGTGATACTTCTGATTTTTTTCTAAATTTAAAGATGATATAGTTTGGGAAAACCATTAAAATGTAGTAGGGGGATTGGTCTCTTTCCAATTCAATAGAATGGATCTTCTAGCCATTAATGTAATAACTGCAATCATCCGACGAGCTGAAGAGGATAAAGAATAATTAAATACACATTACGAATATGGTTTCAATTTCGTAAATTTTTTGGTTCGAACAAATTTATTTTATCAAACCCTATTATATCTAATTTCTTTTTCCAACCCTTTGTTATGGATCAAGCGTTTTTGATATGGAAATTGAAGGGTATAATACGTTTTCATGATTTATTCTTGGATAACTGTTTCATGTCTTTTAAACAGTTGTCCAATAAATATAATTTGCCCAGATCCCATTTTTTTTTAGATATTTACAAATAAGAAACTTCTTAAATACTACGCTACCTATCCTTCCAACTTCATATTCAACTGATATCACTAAAAAAAAATTAGGTATAAATCCTTATCAGAAGGGTTTAATAGCAACTATTTATGATATAATTATGAAAATACAGCCAGCTATATCTGATAAAATTAAGAATAAATGGGAAAGGGAACTTCAACTTCACTTACCTATAGAGAAATGGGAGAAAATGTTTCAATTAGTTAACTTTCCCTCTATATGTGCTAAACATACCTTGATACAATTTAAGGTGGTGCATCGGGCCCACATGTCTAAAGATAAACTAGCTCGTTTTTACTCTCGTATAAATCCTGTTTCTGACAGATGTCATTCAGAGGTTGCTTCTCTGACTCAAATGTTCTGGTCTTGCCCTCTTTTGAAAAAATTTTGGAAAGATATTTTTGATATTATTTCAACAGTTTTGTGTATTGATTTACAACCTCATCCTATTACTGCAATTTTTGATTTACTAATGGTGGAACATAGTTCTTTATGTGTATTTTTTCATTGGTTCTATTGTATTTCTTTGATCTATTTTATTTATTTATGTAGGGATACACTGCGGAACAGTCCCTTCCAGCCCTGCAAGCCGCGATGCCAGCAACCCACCAATTTAACCCTTATCCTAATCAGAGGGCAATTTACAACGACCAATTAATCCTCTGTGGCGCGTGGCCAAGTGGTTAGGGCGTTGGACTAGCGATCTGAAGGTCGTGGGTTCGAGCCTCGGCCGAGACAGCGTGTGTGTCCTTGAGCAAGGCACTTAAGAACACAATGCTCCAGTCTACCCAGCTGAGAATGGGTACTGGGTTAACCTCACGATAGACTGGCATCCTATGCGGGGGAGGTAGTCTCGTACTCTCAGTTGCTTCACGCCATGGAAACCAGAATAAGGACCGGCCTGATGAGTCATAAAGCTCGTGACAGACTTTAATCTTAAAAAAAAATATTAATCCTCTAACCATTTGTCTTTGAACTGTGGGAGGTAACTGGAGCACTGAGAGGAAACCTGCACATTCCATGAGGAGGACATCATGAGGAGGACATACAAACTTCTTACAAAGGACACCAGGATTGAACTCTGAACGCTGATGCCCCAAGGTGTAATACCGTCACATTATTCACTACACCACTATGAATGCCTGAAGAAAATTAATCTCAAATTTGTATGTGATAGCATATATGTCTTAAATAATAAATTTACTTTGAACTTTGAATGCAAGTGCCAGTCAGTAGTATGGCAGAAATGGGTACCTGTGGGTCAGCGTGGACAGAGTAGGCAGAAAGGAGTGCTTTGGAGCTGGATGACTGAATGAATCAATGTTCTGGCGCAGTTTCCTAAGGCAATTGGACAGTGAATAACATATTGAGTGATATTTATCAGCACTGTGATATTTATAGGCAGGGAATAGCTGACAAAATTGTCAGTTCTTTTCAATTATTAAAGAAATACTTGCATTTATATTCTAGCTTTTTACCATGTCTCCAAGCAATGCATTCAAAACACATTGAAAATGAACTTCTACTTTTATAGTTTTGTTTGACTGGTTGTTCGGACGAACACAGAGTTTTTTGTAACTTTAAAGACCTAGCTTTCTGGACATCAAATAACATCAAGGACATATTTGTTACCTTTATATTGCAGCCTTAGTCCACATACTAGCCATTTGGTTCTTCAAGAGTTGAGGTTGCAGTAATTACCAGGACAAATCAACATGTGGACCGAACAGTACAAAACAAGAGTCTTTGTAGACCGCAATCTATAGATCTAAACAGAACTTTTGGTCTGTAGAGCTGTGGTCCTTCCTACATTACTGTATGGAGCTGAATCCTGGTCCACCTACAGTATACATCTGTAAGTTCTGACACAATACCACCAGAGAACCATACAAAGGATTTTGAGGATCATCTGGAAGGACACACACATTAACATCAGCACACTGGAGGAGAACAACATAAACACCATCTCCACCACGATATAGCAACACCAACTCCAATGGATAGGTCATGTCAAACAGATGCCAAAGTCACATTTCCCCAAGTAGATCCTTTACTCCCAGTTGAAGGAAGATCAGTGAGCCACTGGCGGGCAAAGGAAATGTTTCAAAGGTTACATCAAAATCAGCTGGAAGAAATTCAACATTACATCTAAAATTGGGAAGGCAGTGCATCCAATAGATACACCTGGAGGTAATCTGTTCAAGGGGGAGCCGCACTACATTGAAGCAACCTCCACTGTGCTGCAGAGAAGAAGCAGCAGCTGTGAAAAGAGAGACTGAGCGACCAGAATACCCAGCTACTAACCACAGCCACATGTGTCCAGTCTGCAGCAGAATCTGTGGATCCCAGATCGGCCTCTACAGCCACCTGAGGATCCAGCAACAGACAACCCCTTAGGAGAACATTATACTCAACCCTTAGGCAGAGAATTGTGAATCTGTGCAATTCTTTACCACAGGCAGCTGAGGAGGCCAAGTCTTAACGTACATTTAAGGCAGAGGTTGATGGATTCTTGATTGGTCAGGGCATGAAGGAATACGGGAGAAGGCAGAAGATTGGGGTTGAGAGGAAAATTGGATCAACCATGATGAAATGGTGGAGCAGACTCGATGGGCCAAAAGGCCTAAATCTGCTCCTATATTTTATGGTCTAATAGTCTTATGTCATGAATGATTGCACTATTTAATTATTTATTTAGCGATAGTGTAGTGTTGGCCCTTCCAGCCCTTTGAACTATGACACCCTAGCAACCCCAAAAGCACAATTAACTCTAACCTAAACATGGGGCAAGTTTAAATGACCAATTAACATACCCAGTACATCCTTGGACTGTGGGAAGAACCTAGAGGACTCAGAGAAAACTCACACTATTACTACTACTACACAGGAACAGGCTGTAAACCACAAGAGATTATGCAGATGCTGGAAATCCAGAGTTCCTGCAGTATTTTGTGTGTGTCTTTCAACCCTCAATGTCTGTGCTGAACACAATGTGAATTAAACTAGATCTCTTGTTTCCCTTTTTTCCCCGCACTGCATATATTAACCTATCAGCTCCAGAAACACAACTATCGTGTCTGCTTCCACCACTCCTGGCATCCTCGTTCCAGGCAACCACTATTCTTTATTTATTTCATTTAAAACATCTTTTGTATTAATTGTTATTAAAGATCAACAAAATATACATTAAGGTAATTAAGTCAATATGTCAATATGTACAATGAAGAATTAAATTAGCAAATAATTGATTAACAAAGCCAAGCAATATATCAATAATAAGAAAAAATAAAGAGTTAAGAATATTTTTTGAAAGAAAAAAAACCCTACTAACTAAGAAAAAAAACCTATTACTAAAAAAAAATTAAAAAAAAAACCCATTAGGAGCACAACCCCGGAGCCATACGTCATACAAGCTTCCATAAAAGAAAAACATCAATCCACCAACTCATATCCATTTAAACAAAAATCGGAAGGAAACCATATTAATTAACTCAAATCAGATGATAGTAGCGGGCAAATGAACCCCACCTTTTCTCGAAATCAAATCGAGGATCAAAAGTTCAACTTCCGACTTTCTCCAAACTAAGACATAGCATCACCTGAGAGAAACATTGTATCAAAGTAGGAGCAGATGCATCTTTCCATTTCAACAAAATAGCCCTTTTTGCCAATAATTCTTTATTTAAAAAAGGTGTTCCAGGCATCCACTATTCCCTATGTAAAAAAAACCCGCCCGGCATATCACCCATGAACTTTCTCTCTCTCTTCTTAAATACTAGTCCTCTGGTACTTGACATTTCCACCCAAGGTAACAAAAATCTTTCTGTCGATTTATCTACGCCTCTTATAATCTTATAAATTCGTAATTCTGTAAAGTCCTATCGTCATAGAGAATTATAGCACAGAAACGGGCCCATCGGCCCATCTAGTCTGTGCTACTTTGTATTGTATTGCATATTTTCTGCATCCGCATTAACCTTTAATTTCAAATCTTTTACTTTTGCAAGCCGATGTTGGCTGCTTATCATCATCTTTATAGTAAGAGCGCCTATTACTGACTACAGGTGATACAATAGGTAAATCGGTTTATTATTCTCACATGTATCAAGATACTGTACATTAAAAAGCTCGTCTTCCATAATGTTCGTACAGATGGATTCGTTACATGGTGCACTGAGATTGTAAAAGGTAAAATAGTAACAAAAGGCAGAATAAAGTGTTGCAGTTACGGAGAAAGTGCAGTGCAGGCAGACAATAAGCATCAAGGCCATGATAAAGCAGACTGTGGGGGAGAGTGGATAATGTAAGAAACAGGGAGGTGATAGGTGGAAAAGGTAATGGTCTAAGAAAGAATCTGATAAGAGAGGAGAGTGGACCATGGGAGAAGGGGATGGAGAATGAGGTGGCAGATGAGAAGAAGAGACATGAGAGGAGCCGGAATGGGGAAAAGACAGAGAAAGATGGGCCAGAGAGGAGAAATTACTGGAAGTTAGAGAAGTCTTTTTCTTCAGCTATTTACCTTTCCCACCTATCACCTCCAGTCTTCTCACTTTAACCCCTCACTTCCCACACCCACTCACCTATGATCTGCCACTTTGTACCACTCCCCCGCCCCGTTCATCAACAATTTATTGGTACATTCCTCCAGTTACTAAGGATTGTACCTGTGTTTGGAAACCCATTGCAGTTTGTAAATCTCTTGTAATGCAGAAGCCTCTTATAAGTTGGAAATCCTCTGCGTTATTTGGCAAACTTAAAGGTGCATTATTAAAAATAAAATAACTGTGTTTAAACTACTTTGTTAGTTGGAAGTATCTCGTCTTTGATAGGGAGGGGGATCCAACCAATCAAGTAGTGGGTAATGGCAGCAAAAGTTCACCATAGAAACTAGACAGGGAAGTAATTTAGTCATTGAAGAGTACAGTATAAATTCCTACAGTGCGGGTACTTGTAGATACCTATATCAGATAGTGCATAAAATCTTCATTTAAATGTAGGACCTTGTGGAGAGTGAATCCAGTATCATCATGGAACATTACACTAATTATGTCAATATGAGAAAATACTACCTTGCATTTGTTTTAAATCTAAAGGATATTTTTTAACTTCAAATGATGGAAAAAAAATGAGTTTGCAAAAGCATCAGCATTCAAAGATCTTTTAGACCATGTTTTAAGCTGTTGAATGAACTGCTAATGAAATCTCTGGGTGCTAACTCTGTGGATGAATTCAAGCTGAAAACACAAGAGGTTTCCAATTAAGAACAGAATTTGAAGATATTGGCAAGACTCTGCTAAGAGGAAGAAATGGAAGTAGTTTAGATAGTTTTGAAAGGGGATCGTAAATGACTGGGAGAATTAGATAGGCTGATGGCATATCTTGCTCCTGATCACTAATTCTGTAGAAATGCTATGCTCAGTACATAGTGAACCAGGATTGAGCTCCATCAGTTATTCACTGAGCAACAAGTGACACTTCACAGGAGATTAGAAGCATGACACACAAATCACACAGTCAGGTACATGGACAAAGACAAATTCAATAATTTCTCAATATTCAGATTTATTTATTGCAAGTACATAAAATCATGCAGTGAAATGTGTCATATGCATAAAATTTGCATTTCACTTCAACATTTCAGAAAATTAGATAGGTCCATGAAAGATAGGGGGATGGAAGGCTATGGTCTGGGTTCAGGAGTCTGATGGTTATTGGGTAATAACTGTTTCTGAACCTTGTGGTGTGGGATCTAAGGCTTTGCAGGATACAAGGAGAGAAAATCACTGAACTATGTTGTAAAATTTATTGTTGTGCGGCAGCAGTACAGAGCAAGTCATAAAATTTCTCTAAGTAAAGAGGCAGTGCAAAGGCAAAATTACTATAAACATAAACAACAGGAATTCTGCAGATGCTGGAAATTCAAGCAACACACATCAAAGTTGCTGGTGAACGCAGCAGGCCAAGCAGCATCTGTAGGAAGAGGTGCAGTCGACGTTTCAGGCCGAGACCCTTCGTCAGGACTAACTGAAGGAAGAGTGAGTAAGGGATTTGAAAGTTGGAGGGAGAGGGGGAGATCCAAAATGATAGGAGAAGACAGGAGGGGGAGGGATAGAGCCGAGAGCTGGACAGGTGATAGGCAAAAGGGGATACGAGAGGATCATGGGACAGGAGGTCCGGGAAGAAAGACAGGGGGGGGGGGGACACCCAGAGGATGGGCAAGAGGTATATTCAAAGGGACAAAGGGAGAAAAAGGAGAGTGAGAGAAAGAATGTGTGCATAAAAATAAGTAACAGATGGGGTACGAGGGGGAGGTGGGGCCTTAGCGGAAGTTAGAGAAGTCGATGTTCATGCCATCAGGTTGGAGGCTACCCAGATGGAATATAAGGTGTTGTTCCTCCAACCTGAGTGTGGCTTCATCTTTACAGTAGAGGAGGCCGTGGATAGACATGTCAGAATGGGAATGGGATGTGGAATTAAAATGTGTAGCCACTGGGAGATCCTGCTTTCTCTGGCGGACAGAGCGTAGATGTTCAGCAAAGCGGTCTCCCAGTCTGCGTCGGGTCTCGCCAATATATAAAAGGCCACATCGGGAGCACCGGACGCAGTATATCACCCCAGTCGACTCACAGGTGAAGTGTTGCCTCACCTGGAAGGACTGTTTGGAGCCCTGAATGGTGGTAAGGGAGGAAGTGTAAGGGCATGTGTAGCACTTGTTCCGCTTACACGGATAAGTGCCAGGAGGGAGATCAGTGGGGAGGGATGGGGGGGACGAATGGACAAGGGAGTTGTGTAGGGAGCAATCCCTGTGGAATGCAGAGAGAGGGGGGGGAGGGAAGGATGTGCTTAGTGGTGGGATCCCGTTGGAGGTGGCGGAAGTTACGGAGAATAATATGTTGGACCCGGAGGCTGGTGGGGTGGTAGGTGAGGACCAGGGGAACCCTATTCCTAGTGGGGTGGCGGGAGGATGGAGTGAGAGCAGATGTACGTGAAATGGGGGTGATGCGTTTAAGAGCAGAGTTGATAGTGGAGGAAGGGAAGCCCCTTTCTTTAAAAAAGGAAGACATCTCCCTCGTCCTAGAATGAAAAGCCTCATCCTGAGAGCAGATGCGGCGGAGATGAGCCTCAGGATGAGGCTTTTCATTCCAGGACGAGGGAGATGTCTTCCTTTTTTAAAGAAAGGGGCTTCCCTTCCTCCACTATCAACTCTGCTCTTAAACGCATCTCCCGCATTTTACGTACATCTGCTCTCACTCCATCCTCCCGCCACCCCACTAGGAATAAGGTTCCCCTGGTCCTCACCTACCACCCCACCAGCCTCCGGGTCCAACATATTATTTTCCGTAACTTCCGCCACCTCCAACCGGATCCCACCACTAAGCACATCTTTCCCTCCCCCCGCCCCTGCATTCCGCAGGGATCGCTCCCTACACAACTCCCTTGTCCATTCGTCCCCCCCATCCCTCCCCACTGATCTCCCTCCTGGCACTTATCCGTGTAAGCGGAACAAGTGCTACACATGCTCTTACACTTTCTCCCTTACCACCATTCAGGGCCCCAAACAGTCCTTCCAGGTGAGGCAACACTTCACCTGTGAGTCGACTGGGGTGATATACTGCGTCCAGTGCTCCCAATGTGGCCTTTTATATATTGGCGAGACCCAACGCAGACTAGGAAACCGCTTTGCTGAACTTCTACGCTCTGTCCGCCAGAGAAAGCAGGATCTCCCAGTGGCCACTCATTTTAATTCCACATCCCATTCCCATTCTGACATGTCTATCCACGGCCTCCTCTACTGTAAAGATGAAGCCACACTCAGGTTGGAGGAACAACACCTTATATTCCTTCTGGGTAGCCTCCAACCTGATGGCATGAAAATTGACTTCTCTAACTTCCGCTAAGGCCCCACCTCCCCCTCGTACCCCATCTGTTACTCATTTTTATGCACACATTCTTTCTCTCACTCTCCTTTTTCTCCCTCTGTCCCTCTGAATATACCTCTTGCCCATCCTCTGGTTTCTCCCGCCTTTGTCTTTCTTCCCGGACCTCCTGTCCCATGATCCTCTCGTATCCCTTTTTGCCAATCACCTGTCCAGCTCTTGGCTCTATCCCTCCCCCTCCTGTCTTCTCCTATCATTTTGGATCTCCCCCTCCCCCTCCAACTTTCAAATCCCTTACTCACTCTTCCTTCAGTTAGTCCTGACGAAGGGTCTCGGCCTGAAACGTCGACTGCACCTCTTCCTACAGATGCTGCTTGGCCTGCTGCATTCACCAGCAACTTTGATGTGTGTTCCCTATATTCTTTCTTCAGGACCACCTTCCTTATCCTACCTATGTTGTTGTTACCCATATGTACCATGACTCCCATCTGTTTATCCTTCCCATTTAGAATGTCTTGGGACCTGATCCAAGACATCCCTGAACCTGGCACCTGGGAGTCAACATACCATCCGAGCGTCTCTTTCATGTCCACAAAATCTGCTTGCTGCTCCTATAAGTATGGAATCCCCTATCACTTCTGCACTCTTCTTCACCTCTCATGTCTTCTGAGCCATAGAGGCAGACTCAGTGCCAGAGACCCATCTGCTGCAGCTCGTCTGCAACTGTATCCAAAATAGTGTACTCATTTTTGAAGGGAATGGCCACAGAGTTACTCTGTACTGGCTACTCATTTGCTTTCTCTCTCCTGACAGTCACCCAGGTACCTGCCTACTGCAACTTAGGGGTGACAACCTCCGTGGAGCTCCTATTTATCATTTTCTTATTTTCTCATATAGGACCATAAGATATAGGAGCAGAAACATAAAAACATAGAAACATAGAAAATAGGTGCAGGAGTAGGCCATTCGGCCCTTCGAATCTGCACTGCCATTCAGTATGATCATGGCTGATTATCCAACTCAAACCCTATACCAGCCTTCCCTCCATATCCCCTGATCCCTTTAGCCACAGAAGTAGGCCATTTGTCCCATCGAGTCTGCTCCACCATTCAATCATGGGCTGATCCAATTCTTCAGTCATCCCCACTTCCCTGCATTCTCCCCCTACCCTTTGATGCCCTGGCTAATCAAGAACGATATGAGCCGCAAGTCATCAAGCACCTGTGCATTGATTGAATTTAATATTACTTAGAATAGAGCACTTTTCACACAATGTAGTTCAAAATGCTTTACAATAGGATAAAATGCTAACCCGAAAATACAATAAAATAAAAAATAAAAATGTGCATGAAAGTAAAAGATAAAAAGATGTTAGTTAAAAGCAAGGTTAAATAAATAGAGCTTAAACTGGTCTTTAAAAGTGGCAGCTGAGTCTGCATCCCTGATAGTTTTAGGTATTGATTTCCACAGTTTAGGAGTGTAATTCAAAAAAGCTGCCCTGCCAATTATCTTTCGAGGGAGACTGTTTAAATTTAAGAGACCAGCAGAAAAAGACCTGAGAGCTCAAGAGGGATTATCAAAGGGAAAAAAAAAATCTGTGATGTACTCCAATGCCAGACCATTATGAACTTCAAAAACAAGTAAAAGAAATTTAACGTCAGTTCTAAAAATACAAGAAGCCAATCCAGAATAACTAGAATGTGAGTGATATGTTCCCTCAGTCCAATTATAGATAAAAGTTGAGCAACAGCATTCTGAATGTGCTGGTGCCTTTGACAATAAGCTCAAATTTGACATTGAGAATCTTTTTAAACCTTCAAAATATTCACAAAACTGCATTCCTACCCTTTGAGGAAGAGAGCTCCAAGAAGCACTGGGTCTGCTTGTCTGGAAGTCGGGGACCCCATGTCGGTGTGTCTGCGAGTCTGGGCCTGCACATTTACTGTTGATGTTTTTTTTTGTTGTGCTCCTAGTGTGTTCTATTGAGCACTGTGGGTATGTTATGTTGGCGCCAAAATGTGTGGCGATAGTTGCTGGCAGCGCCCATTACATCCTTACATTGGTTTGGTTGATAATGCAAAACAATGCATTTGAAGAATAAGTAATTCTGAATCTAAATCTGAATCTGAAAGGACCCTTCTACCGGGTGCAAAAATATACCTCACCTTTCTCTTAGGTAGGGAAACCTTTACTTCTTTTTTAACTTGGATTTACGCACTGTGTAAGGACTTTTCAGAAGGATGTTGTTAGTGAACAAGGTAGCGTTTCATTATTCGATGGTATTCCATTGGTCATGGTCGACCATAGTTTTTGTGTCCTAGCTATTGAAGACGATACACAAGCCAGGACAGTCCGATCTGGAGAGCAAGCTGTTGCTCATGAACACGCTCCCTCTCTCCACACAGCTGTGGAACAGCAGAGACCAGTTCAGTTTGGCATCGCAGGAGTTGCCAGTCAGTGTTGAACTCAATGTAGGGCTGCCTTAGGGACTTTAGGTCTGGACTTCTCCTTGGTCTGTACTCCCAAAGCCTTCCCCATGAGAGGGTATAGCCACAAGGCAGTGAATGTTTGAAATCAGTGTTTACCTTCTCCTGGATGAGCTGGCAATGACAACCGATGGCCCCTATCTTCCTGGAGCATTTCATTATAATTAGATAGCTACATGGATTTTTTTTTACTGTCACATATTTTGTTTCCAGATGTTATTTAATTAATTCATCTCAATTTCTCTAGTTGCCATGGTGCAATTTGGATCATTTGCTGGGTGTCTAGATTACTAGTCCAGTAACGTAACTACTCTGCGACCATTAGAATGATATACACCAGGAGGTCGTATAGCCCACAATCGTTGTGCCTGCAATTTGGAATATCAATCCAATTAAGCCATCTCTCCTGCCTTTGCCCTGCAACTATTTTGCAAAATGTAGAAGAATATTTCTTCGAATTATACCCATAACCGTTCTGCAATTCATAAATATTCTGTCGCGTGAACATTTAGTGCTCTTTCCTGTGAGCATTTTGACTTTGAAAGCAGCATTCATTATCACAGATACTGCCTCCCATCTATATATGAGGCCCACAAACCTAATTACTGCACTGCCTTTCATATGCTAATTCCAGCCCTTCTAGCTGAAGAAAGCTGTGAGAATAAACCGAATGAATTTTTATCTACAAAGCATATTCAGTGCACTGCTTCAGAAAAGTAATTTGCTCGGCTTTGAAAGTACTGCAAAGTTCACAGCCACAGGCAAAAGATAACATGGTCTATTTGTTGGTCAGTTCACACTGCTGTGGGTCAATGACTATGAGGCTGGTTTCGAGGATTTGCCACATGCACATGCATTCATAGGCCACTTTATTAGTTACCTTCTGGTCCTAGTAAAGTGGCCACTCAGTTCATCGTCTTCTGCTGCTGTAGCCCATCCACTTCAAGGTTCGACATGTTGTGCGTTCAGAGATGCTCTTCTGCACACCACTGTTGTAATGTGTGGCTAGTCATCTTCCTGTCTGGCCATTCTCCTCTGACCATTGTCATTAACAAGGTGTTTTCACCCACAGAACTGTCGCTCACTGGATGTTTTTTGTTTATTGCACCATTCTCACTAAACACTAGAGATTGTTGTGCACAAAAACCCCAGGAGATCAACAGTTTCTGAGATATTCAAACGACCCCGTCTGGTACCAACAACCTTTTCACAGTCAAAGGTCATATTCCTTCCTCATTCTGACATTTGGTCTGAACAATAACTGATCCTCTTGACCATGTCCGCAGGCTTTCGTGCATTGAGTAGTTGCCAAATGATTGACTGATAGGATGTTTGTAATAATGAGCAGGCTTAAATCTGACTGTCAATTCAACTAACTTCAATGAACTCAGTTAAAAATAAGCTGGTAACAATAATGGTAACCGTAAACCTACAATTGGTAGTCATTTTAATTCCACATTGCATTCCCAAACTGACCTATCTGTCCACAGCCTCCTATTGGGATGCATCACATCTTGATCTGCAACCACTCTGCCCAAGACCAGAAGAAACTGCAGAGAGTTTTGAACACATGTCAATCATGAAGACTGCCCTCCACTCCATTGACAGTCTGAATGTCCCGCGGCCTCAGGAAAACCACGGTCAAAATAATCGACACTCTCATTTTTTTCACTTCATTCTTCTTCTCCCCTCTCCCAACAAGCAGAAGATATAAGAGCTTCAGACCATAAACTCCTGGACTCAAGGACAGATTCTATACCATTGTTTTTAGTCTCTTGTTCTTTCGGTGGTTGTGGGGTGGAGATACGTCTCCATCAAAGGAGGTGTAAGGCACTCCTTCACTCTGATAGCCTGAAGGTCACTCTTGGGCAAGATGTAGCACCAGGTAGACCTCCACCCTCCCCCCACCCCTGATCAGGGTTATGTGAAGCCATGGGAGTGGGTGGTGGATGGTTGTATGAGCAGCTGGTGCATATCACAAGTCCTGGTTATGCAACCACTGACACCAGGCAGACAATCTCTGAAGAGCATTGATAATGGCTGGGGTCACCTGTCTTGTAAAGACACTGCCCAGAAGAAGGCAGTGGCAAATAACTTCTGTAGAAAGTTTGCCAAGCACAATCATGATCATTGACTATGATCACATATGTCATATGACACTGCGCAGAATGATGGTGATTATGATCTTATATACAGTACTGTGCAAAAGTCAGGGGCACATATATATATATATATCGGACTCCTGTATCGGACTCCTGAATGGAGTTCTCATGTAAGACAGCTGAACTTTTCATCTCACAATTGCCTCGTCGTAGTCCTTGCACAGTCTTTGTCTAACTGCACTGTACTTTCTCTGTAACAGCTTTACTATATCCTGCATTCTGCTTTCTTTTCACTACATCAGATGAATTATGTATGATATGAACTGTCTGAACACCTTCAGAAAGTGATACAGTACCTCAAAAGGCAGCATCCATCATTCAGGACCCCCATCACCTAGAATATGTCTTCTCATTGGGTACCACCAGGGAGGAGGTACAGGCACCTGAAGACACACAATATTTGAGCAATCATATAAACATTATTGCGAAGAAAGCACGACAGCGTATTCTTCATGGAGCTCAGAAAAATAGAGGGCTATTGGTAACCCTAGGTCATTTCTAAGGTAAGGTCGTGTTCGGCACAGCCTTGTGGGCTGAAGGGCCTGTACTGTGCTATATGTTTTCTATGTTTCTATGTTTCTAGTGCCCCTACTTCCTCAGGAGTTTGCGGAGGTTCAGGATGTCATCGAAAACCTTGGCAAAATTCTATAGATGTATGGTAGAATGTTTGTTGGCTGGCTGCATTATGACCTGGTATGAGAACACCAATGCCTTTGAGTGGAAAATCCTGCAAAAGTAAGTGGATTTGGCCCAGTACATCACAGGTAAAACCCTCCCAAACATTGAGCACATCTACATGAAATGTTGCCATAGAGCAGTGGTCCCCAACCTCCGGGCCGTGGACCAATACATTGCCGCAAAGAATGCAGTGGTGCAGCGGTAGTCACAACGCACCCAGCACATCTTTAAGAAAAAAGCCGAAATAAACAAGCTAATTAATTAGGCATGTAAATGTTGGCCCAGATCAGAGGTGATTGCCAATTGCGTCGCCTCTGATCTGGGCTGACACGTATCGGTCCGCGGCCCGGAGGATGGGGACCACTGCCATAGAAAAGCAGCATCCATCGCCAAAGATCCTCATCATCCAGGCCATGTCCTTTTCTCACTGCTGCCATCAGGTAGAATGTACAGGTGCCTCAGGACTCGCACCACCAGGTTCAAGAACAGTTACTACCCCTCAACCAACAGGCTCTTGAACAAAAGGGGATAACGACACTCATTTAAAGACTCTTTTATCTCATAATTTCACGCTTGATATTTATTGCTATTTATTTATATCTGCATTTGCACCGTTTATTGTCAGTTGATTCTGCTTACAGGTACTGTTTTGTAGGTTCACTAACTATGCCTGCAGAAGAAGAATCTCAGGGTTTTATGTGGTGACATGTGTGTACTTTGATAATAAACTTTGAACTTTGAAGAACAGCTTCTTTCCTTCCACCATCAGAACTCTGAATGGATAATGAACCCACGAACACCAGCTTGGTACTTTTTCCTTCTTTTACGCACAACTTATTTAATTTATTTTTTTAATCTCTACTTCTTATTGTAATTTATAATTTTAATTACTATGTATTGCAATGCACTGCAGCCACAAGACAACAAACTTCACGGCAAACTCCGGTGATATTGAACCTGATTCTGATTCTCGATAGAACAAGAAATAAGGACTTTCCATTTGCCTCAGAATTTAGGGCGTCACAGTAGCGTAGCAGTTAGCGCGATGCTATTACAGCTCAGGGCATCGGAATTTAGAGTTCATTTCCGATGCTTTTTGCAGGGAAATTTGTACGTCCTTCCTCTGAGTATGTAGGTTTCCTCAAAGTACTCCAATTTCCTCACAGTCCAAAGATTTACCAGTTTCTTGGTTATTAGGTCATTGTAAATTGTCCCATGATTAGGCTAGGGTTAAATTAGTGGGTTGCTGTGTGCTGTTAGGCCCTATTCTGCACTGTATTTCTAAAAAAAATTTTTTAAATGTCAGTATAAACTAATACCAATGTCAGTTCCATGAAGTAATCCTACCTTACTTCCCATTTCCTAAACACCTACTTTCAGAATAACAGGATCTTGTTACACTTTAGCACCTTGTAATTCTTTCTTTTGTAGTTTTTTTTTGCAAAAGAATGTGAAGCAGATGCAAGAAAGAAGACACAAATAATCAGGATCAGGATCAGGTTTATCATCACTGGCATATCTCATGAAATTTGTTGTTTTGCAGCAACAGCACAATGCAATATTTAATAACAAATTAGATTAGATTTATGAAGACACGCAGTCCTCTTTTATTGTCATTTAGTAATGCATGCATTAAGAAATGATACATTATTTGCTCCGGTGTGATATCACAAAACACAGGACAGACCAAGACTGAAAAAACTGACAAAACCACGTAATTATAACATATAGTTACAACAGTTCAACAATACCATAACTTGATGAAGAAGTCCATGAGCACAGTAAAGTTCAAAGTTTCTCAAATGTCCCACATCTCACACAGACGGAAGAAGGACGAAAAACTCTCCCTGCCATGCCGACCACAATCCAACTCTGAGTCATCCGAAAACTTCGAACTCTGATCAGCTCTCCGACACCGAGAACTGAGCGCCATCTCTGTCTGAACAATTTGACCTCCTCCTCGGTGGCCAAAAGCAGGCAAGGCCAGGGATTTTGAGGCCTACCCTCCAAAAGATTCCCGACCACACAGTAACGACAACAGTGAACAGGCGTTTCAGAAATTTCTCCAGATGTTCCTCTGTGCTTTCACGTCCATTCTCCATCAAATCAGAATTGTCCACGGACCCTATTTAACAGATACGATATCATTTTTCACCGGAGGGCTGCGCACACACAGGCGTGCCGCCATCTTCTCCTCCTGACCATGTAAATGACAATAAGAAATATACAGTATATTAAAAATGTAACAAAATAAGTTGGGCAAAAAGTGATGTAGAGTTCCTCGGTCCAATGTCCAGTCAGTAATCTGATGGCAGAGGGGAAGAAGCTGCTTTAAAATGTTGAGTGTGTGTCTTCAGACTCCTGTACCTCCTCTTGGATGGCAGCAATGAGAGGAAGGCATGTTCCAGGTGGTGGGGGAGATGCCACCTTTTTGAGGTATCACTTTTTGAAGATGTCCATCGTGCTGGGGAGGCTAGACGTTGTGGTTAACCTAATGCTCTTACAGAATCAGCTGTAAGATTGGGGTTCAATTCTTGCCACTGTAATGCTGTTGTGTAAACTCCCCGTGACCCTGTGGGTTTCCTCTGGGTGCTTCACTTTCCTCCTACAATCGGTTATACGGATTAAGGTTAGTGAGATATGGACATGCTGTGTTGCCACTGAAAGTGTGAGGACTCTGGCAAGCTGCTCTCAACACAATCGTCACTGATTCGATCTGCCACAAAAAATGTATTTCACTATATGCTTTGATGTATACGTGACAAATCAAGCTAATCCTTGAACTTGCAGAGTGCAGAAGAGCAGAAAAGGGCTTCAGATGAAAATTAAGTTCTGTGCAGTGACCATGATAACTCACATCCACTTTAGCTAGACTTATAACATGGTGTAGTAGTGGACTTAATTATATTTGGTTTTAAAGGTTTTTGGAATTTTATTAAAAATAAGAAATGCTTGTTCAATTTATTTAGTGTCTCTTTGGATTTTTTTCATGTTAATCATGATTTTTCTCATTTAATAATTCTGATTCAATTTAATATTTCTACAGCTTCATTCATGTTCCTTTGATGAGGTTCTGAAGCCCTTTGCAAACATTTACATACTTTTAATGTATAGTCACCGTTCTGATATAAGAACAACAGTCAATTTGTGTATTGCAAGCTTGCAGTACAGCTTGGGGTTTTGTAATATTGAGCAACAGATGGCGGTTAAATTGCCTTCACTCCTTCAAAGTAGTGGAGGAGATATTCGGCAACTGTCTGGGTGCACATACGTACTTGATTTAGCTCACTCCTGAAAGGCAGCACTCCCACAATGCAGCCATCACTGGATACTGCAATGGCAGTGCTCAAGTCTCAATTGTAGTGTTTGAAGCCTGAGGCATATAACAATGGTTATGAATATTATTCAGAATCAGGTTTATTATCACTGACATACACACAGTGGCCGCCTGTACACCTGCTTGTTAATGCAAATATCTAACCAGCCAAACATGCATAAAAACCTGCAGATATGATCAAGAAGTTCAGTTGTTTTTCAGACCAAACATCAGAATGGGCAAGAAATGTGATCTACGTGGCTTTGACCATGGAATATTTGTCAGTGCCAGATGGGGTGGTTTGAGTATCTTAGAAACTGCTGATTTTCTGGGATTAACACACAAGGCAATCTGGAGTTTACAGAGAATGGTGAAGAAAAACTAAAAAAAATCCAGTGAGCAGCAGTTCTGTGGGTATAATGCCATGTTAATGAGAGAGATTAGAGGAGAATGGCCAGACTGCTTCGGGCTGACAGGAAGGTGACAGTAACTCCAATAAACATGTGTTATGATAGAAGAGCATCTCTGAGTGTACAACACATGGAAACCTGAAGTGGATTCAGCTAGAGCAGCAGAAGAAAATGAACATATACTCAGTGGCCATTTTATTAAGTAGAGAAGGTATGTTACAAAGTGAACACAGTGAATATTCTAAACGAGGAGAGATTTACTGGAATATAACTATATTCCTTATATGTTAGAAGAAGAAAAGAAAATCTAATTGAAAGGCCCGTTCTTCTGCTGTAATATCCTGTGGTCTGTCCTATGACTTAAAGCTGATTTTGCCATTATCTTTCTTCACTAGTTCAAAGTTCAAAGTACGTTTATTATCACCATATACAAGTTTGCTGATGGCACCACTGTTATGGGCCGTATCAAAGGTGGCGATGAATCAGCATACAGGAAGGAGATTAAAAGTTTGGCTGAGTGGCGTAATAACAACAATGTCTCACTCAATGTCAATAAGCCCAAGGAACTGATTGTAGACTTCAAGAGAGGGAATCCAGAGGTCTATGAGCTAGTAATCATCAAAGGATCAGGATGAAGAGGGACAGTAACTTTAAATTCCTTAGCGTCACTATCTAACCTGTCCTGCACGCATCATATAAGTATCATTGTGAAGAATAAAGACAATGCCCTTGCTTCCTCAGGAGTCTGCGGAGATTTGCCGTGTCATTAAAAACCTTGGCAAACTTCTATAAATATGTGTTAGAAAGTGTGCTGAATGGTTGCATTTAATAGATTCTTAGATATGCACATGGATGAAAGAAAAATGGAGTACTATACAGGAGGGAAGGATTAAATTGATCTTGGAATATGTTTAAATGATCGCATAACATTGTGGGCGGAAGGGCCTCTACCATTCGATGCTCTATGTTCTTTGTCCTATGTTCTACATTCTATGTTCATATAAAATTCGTAATGAACCTGATTCTGATTCTTATTCTGATTCTGAGCTTGACAAGTTTGATGCACAACTGATATCTCCTCTGGGTAGAGTGTCGAGACCAGAGGTCACTTTCTGACAATGGGAAGGTGGTCACTCAGAACTGAGATTGTCAGGAAATGTAGAGGAGACTTGACTCAAAAGCAGAGCAGCTGAAACTATTTACCATTGAACAATATCTTTAATAATAGACTGCAAAATAAAAAGCCTTGAGGGGCCACAAAAGAAGAGAGAAAGGAAACCAAACACAACTGGCAATAAGGTAAACTTTAAGCAGATAGAGAGAAAGCTAACAGCAATTCGTCATGGCTGGCTGGTTCAATGAGAGAACAAGGACTGTGGATACGAACAGGGGTTAAACGGGCTGCAGGTGATGAGTATGGAATTAGTGGCAGGTGAATCCTACTAGCTGAGTGGAGACGGGGAGTTGCCAATGAAGTCAGGCCTGAGAAAGGTAGGATTTCTGCACCCAGAGTGATAGTGAGTCTCTGGAATTATCTATCCAAGAAAGCTAGTCACTGATTTTAGTCAAGATAGGTATTGTTAGCATTTTAGTCATCAAGGAAATTAATAGATACGGTATTAGGTGTTCTTGGATGGATCACATTTCTGGTGAAGGGGTTTGTCATGTCCATTCTGGTTAGGCTCATTCACCTTTGGTTCCCATTGGACACTCAGCTCTCACCTGTGGCTCACAGCCGCCACACCCTCGTACACTACTTCAACAGGTGGGCTAAACCGGGTGGGGGTAGCTGGCGGGCCTCATATCCCAGTGAGATTGGGACATACCTGTCCTAGCATGTGAAGTCAGCTCTGAGGTATTGAATGGATGAGATCTACAGTGAGATCCAATAGCCAGGAAGGTGGATCTGCAACACTTTAAGGAGAATGAAGGGCTTGATGAGGCAAAGAAGTAGTCATGGTCATCCACTGCATCCAAAGGAGACCCTACTTTGTGACTACTCATACCACTGGACCTGGACTCCTGAGGTCAAGACAGTGGAACTGCCCCAGTGCAACAGCTTCTCCATTTTAAAAACTCCCCTGTACAGTTTTCCTGGCATCATTGGGTACAACAGACAACTACCAGACAACACACACTAAATTCTGGAGGAATTTTGCAGGGCAGGCAGAGCATCCATTGAAAAGAGTACAGTCAATGTTTTGGGCTGAGAAACTTTGTCCAGTCCTGCCGAAGGGTCTCAGCCTGAAACGTTGACTGCACTCTTTTCCATGGGTACTACCTGGCTTCCTGAGTTCCTCCTGCTTTTTGTGTGTGTTGCTTGGATTTCCAGCATCTTTAGATTTTCTCTTGTTTGTGGTTAGATAACTACCAGATACAGGATTTGTGCAGGAAAGTGTAGTTGAGATAAATCATTAACCAGGATCTCATTGAATGCTGGAGCAGTTGTCAGGGGCTAAATGACCAATCTTTCCATATTCCTCAACTCTGACATTTCCTATGCTTGGCAAATATCTCAGTATTCCACGTCCTTGTCTGTATCTGGGCCTGGATTTTATCTCTCCCAGATTAAGAACTTTCTTATCCAACCAGGCAAATACCAGGCACTCCAACTATGATGTCTAATTCAATTCACTATGCAAGAATGTAAGAAGCTGCAGAAAGTAGTGGCCTCTGCTCAATCGTGGTCACATCCCTCCCTACACTTGTAAATAACTACAGGAGGTGCTGCCTCAGGAAGGCAAAACCATCATCACAGATCCCTATCACCCATGTGTGTGTAAGCCACTATTGAGGATGCATTTGGAGTACAGTGTACATTTTGGTCACCCCGTTATAGGAAAGACATAATTAAAGCACAAAGAATACAGAGAACATTCACAAAAATTTAGAGGAGCTGAGTTATCAGGAGAGGTTGGCCAGGCTAGTCTTTTATAGTTCAAAGTGCAATGTGCATTTATTAACAAAATACTTATATGTCAACGGGAGTTGGAAACCGCATGCCTAAAGAACAGTGTTACTAAAGTCATGGGGGACCTCAATTTGCAGGTAGATTGGGAAAATCAGGTTGGTGCTGGATTCCAGGAGAGGAAATTCTAGAATGTCTACGAGATGAATTTTTAGAGCAGCTCATGGTGGAGCTCACTAGAGGATCACCTATTCTGGATTGGGTGCTGTGCAATGACCCAGAATTGATTAGAGAGCTTATGGGAGAAGAACCCTTTGGGAAAGTGATCATAATATGAATTTGAATTCACCCTGAAATTTAAGAAGGAGAAATTAAAGTCAGATGTATCAGTATTACAGTGGAGTAAAGGGAATTATAGAGGCATCAGAGAGGAGTTGGCCAGAATTCATTGGTAAAGAACACTGGCAGGGATGGCAGCAGAGCAGCAATGGTTGGAATTTCTGGAAGCAATTCAGAAGGCGCAGGATACAGACATCCCAAAGAGGAAGAAGTATTCTAAAGGAAATATGACATACTGTAAATGTGGCTAGCAAGAAAAGTCAAAGCCAACATAAAAGCCACAGAGAGGGAGCATAATAGAGCAAACATTAGTTGGAAGTTAGAGGATTGGGAACTTTTTAAAAGGCAACTAAAAAAGTCATTAAGAAGCCAAAGATGGAGTAAACTAGTCAATAATATTAAAGAGGATACCCAAAAGTTTCTTCAGATACATAAAGTGTAAAAGAGAAGCAAGAGTGGATATTGGACTAGTGGAAAATGATACTGGAGAAGTAGTAATGGGGGATAAGAAAATGGTGGATGAACTGAATAAGTTCATCCACCATGGAAATCACTAACAGCACGGTGGAAGTTCTGGGTATCAGGGGTCATGAAGTGTGTGAAGTTATCATAACTAGAGAGAAGGATGTTGGAAAACTGAAAGATCTGAAGGCAGATGTCACCTGTACCAGATGGTGTTTACCCAAGGATTCTGAAAGAAGTAGCTGAAGAGATTCTGGAGGCGTTAGTAATGATCTTTCAAGAATTAATATATTCTGGAATGGTTCTGGAAGACGAGAAAGTTGCAAATGTCACACCATTCTTAAAGAAGGGAGAGAGGCAGAAGAAAGGAAACTATAGGTCTGTTAGTCTGACTTCAGTGGTTGGGAAGATGTTGGACTCGATTATTAAGGATGAGGCGTCAGGATACTTGCAGGTACATGATAAAATAGGCCATAGTCAACATGGTTTCCTCAAGGTAAAACCTTGCCTGACAAATCTGTTAGAATTCTTTGAAGAAATAACAAGCAGGATAGACAAAGGAGATTCGGTTGATGATGTGTACTTGGATTTTCAGAAGGCGTTTGACAAGATGCCACACATAAGGCTGCTTAACAAGCTATGAGCCCATTGTATTACAAGAAAGATTCCAGCATGGATCAAGCAATGATTGATTGGCAGGAGGCAAAGAGTGGGAATAAAGGGAGCTATTTCTGGCTGGCTGCTGTTAACTAGAGGTGTTCCAGGGGTCTGAGTTGGGACCGATTCTTTTTACATTATACGTTGATGATTTGGATGATGGAATTGATGGTTTTGTTGCAAAGTTTGGCGACAATATGAAGTTAAATGGAGGGGCAGGTAGTTTTGTGGAAATAGAGAGGTTATAGAATAACTTATATGGATTAGGAGAATGGGCAAAGAAATGGCAGATGTATCGGGAAGTGTATGGTCATGCACTTTGGAAGAAGAATTGAAAGGTTTGGCTATTTTCAAAGTGGAGAGAAAACACACAAAACTAAGATGCAAAGGGACTTGGAGTCTTTGTATAGGATTTCCTAAGGGTTAATTTACAGATTGAGTCTGTGTTGAGGAAGCCAAATGAAATGTTGACTTTCATTTTATGAGGAGTACAATATAAATGAAAGGATGTAATGCTAAGACTTTATAAAGCACTGGTAAAGTCTCACTTGGAGTATTGCGAGTAGTTTTGTGTCCCTTACCTTAGAAAGAATGTGTTGAAACTGGTTCACGAAAATGATTCCGGGATTGAATGGCTTGTCAAATAAAGAGCATTTGATGACTCAGGCCTGTATTCACTGGAAGTCAGAAGAATGAGGGGTGACCTCATTGAAACCTATGGAATGGTGAAAGGCCTTGATAGACTTGATGTGGAGAGGATGTTTCCTGTGGTAGAGGAAGCAGCTTCAGAATAGAGGCGCATCCTTCTAGAATGGTGATGAGGAGGAATTTACTTAGCTAGAGAGTGGTGAATCTGTGGAATCCTTTGCTAAAGGCAGCTGTAGTGGGTGTGCCTTTATGTGTATTGAAGGCAGAGATTGATAGATTCTTGATTGGTCAGGGCATGAAGGGAGTGGGGAGAAGGCAGGAGATTGGGGCTGAGAGGAAAGTTGAATCAGCCATGATGAAATGGCAGGGCAGACTCAATGGACCAAATGGCCAAATTCTATTCCCATATCTTATGGTCTTATGGTGTTGTAGTGCTATGTCAACATTTACAACCCTGGCATTCATTGTCTTGCAAGTATTTTCAATAAATCCATAGAATAATAACCATAACACAATCAGTGAATGACCACAACAACTGGGGCATTCAACCAGAGTGTGAAAGACAACAAACTGCGCAAATACAAAAAGAAATAAATAATAGTAATAAATAAATAAACAATAAGTATCAAGAACGTGAGATTAAGAGTCCTTGAAGGGAAGTCCATTGGTTCTGGGAACATTTCAATGATGGGGCAAGTGGAACATAGGAGGATAAGGGGTGACCTCATAAAAGTGTTAAAATCATGACAGGCTTAGATAACAACACAGATCAAAGTTGCTGGTGAACGCAGCAGGCCAAGCAGCATCTCTAGGAATAGGTACAGTCGACGTTTCAGGCCAAGACCCTTCGTCAGGACTAACTGAAGGAAGAGTGAGTAAGGGATTTGAAAGTGGTAGGGGGAGGGGGAGATCCAAAATGATAGGAGAAGACAGGAGGGGGAGGGATAGAGCCGAGAGCTGGACAGGTGATTGGCAAAAGGGATATGAGAGGATCATGGGACAGGAGGCCCAGGGAGAAAGACGGGGGGGGGGGAAACCAGAGGATGGGCAAGGGATATAGTGAGAGGGACAGAGGGAGAAAAAGGAGAGGTCCCCCCCCCCTCCGTGTCGCCTCATGCTTGATCGGCCTCAACTTGTGAGCTGAAGGACCTCTATCCATGTTGCATTGCTTTATGGCTCTTTGACTCTATATGGGCAATGCTATCTTCTCACAGCTACCATTGGACAGAAGGTACAGATGCTTGACGTCCCGCACCACTGGTTCATGAACAGCCACGGTACTCTGCAAAAGTTTAGGCACGCTAGATTTTTCATACGGTTTCAGATGGTATGGCCTCCACACAGCCCTGATCTCAGCATCGAGTCTGTTTGGGATTACCTGGAGAGACAGAAGCAAGCAAGACAGTCAACGGCTGCAGGCGAACTATAGCAAGTTCTCCAAGATGTGTGGAATAACCTACCAGTTGATTTTCTTATAAACCTGCTCAACAGCGTACTTAAGGGAATTGATACAGTTTTAAAGGCAATGGGGTGGGGGGTGGTCACACCAAACATTGATTTGAGCGAGCTTTTTACTGCTTACTGCTCTTTATTGTAATTTTTTTAATATTCAGTAACTTTTCATTTCATTATTTTTGAAAGCATCGTTACTTTACAGACTTTTTTTACATGTACCTAAGACTTTAGCACAGCACTATACATCTTCGGAGTATAAAAGTAAACTCGAGCACGCAGAGGAAACTGGGACAGTATGAAGACTCCTTAGAGACAGCGGAGCAATTGAATTCCAATCACGGATTGCTGGTCACTTGTTCTGTAAATTTTTGAGAGCCATAGGTAAGTCTGTTTCGTGAGGATATAGATAGGTCTCTTTCCCTGCTACACCACCATGGCCTACGCTACTGTGGCTGCCCTCTTATACTCCGTGGCTATTCTCTTTAACACTCTGTGTCTGCGATGCTGCAGCGATAGGCTTTTCATTGCACCTATGCATCCATGTACTTCAGAATCAGAATCAGGTTTAATGTCACTGGCATATGTCGTGAAATTTGTTGTTATGCGGCAGCAGTATGTATAATACATAGCAATCACAACTGTAAATTATGGTACAAAGTCTATATATAAACGATAAATTAATTAAGTACTGCAAAAAGAGAGAAAAATAGTATTCAGGTAGTTTTCATGGGTTCAATGTCCATTCAGAAATCTGATGGCAGAGGGGAAGAAGTTGTTACTAAAATATTGAGTGCGTGCCTTCAGGCTCCCATACCTCCTCCTTGATGGTAGGACTGAGGAGGGCGTGTCCTGGGTGATGGGGGTCCTTAATGATGGATACCGCTTCTTTGAGACATCACTCCTTGAAGATGTCCTGGACGTTGATTTACTTGTGCATATGATAATAAACTCATCTTTGATAAATTTGGTCCTGCCTGATCCAAGGCTACTCGTCTCAGGGCAGGCTTTTTTTTTAGATTATGAGGACACTCAGTCCTCGTTTATTGTCATTTAGAAATGCATGCATTAAAAAATGATACAACGTTCCTCCAGAATGATATCACAAGAAAACACAGGACAAACCAAGACTAAAACTGACAAAACCACATATAGTTACAACAGTGCAAAGCAATACCATAATTTGATAAAGAGCAGACCATGGGAACGGTAAAAAAAGGTCTCAAAGTCCCGATAGCCTCATTATCTCACGCAGGTGGCAGAAGGGAGGAATTCTCCTTGCCATGAACCTTCAAGCGCCGCAGACTTGCCGATGCAGCACCATTGGAAGCACCCCACCACAACGGACTCTGAGTCTGTCCGAAAACTTCTAGCCTCCGACCAGCCCCTCCGACACAGCCTCTCTAAGCACCATCCTCTGCCGAGCGCTTCGACCCTGCCCCGGCCGCCGAGCAACAGGCAAAGCCGAGGACTTGGGGCCTTCTCCTCCGGAGATTCTGGATCACACAGTAGCAGCAGCAGTGAAGCAGGCATTTCAGAAGTTTCTCCAGATGTTCCTCCGTGCTCTCACGTCCGTCTCCATCAAATCAAGATTGTGCACGGCACTCTACTTGACAAATAACAGACATCACTGTGGGAGTGGCCACTGCGAGCTGCGTCGCGCCGCCATCTTCTCTTCACTGAACTGTTGCAGTTGTTTACATCCACCTCTCCTATTTTAGCCTGAATGACTAAAAGGGAAGAAGAAGACACAATGCAGGGCTAAGCAAGGATGAAAAAAGGAGAACGACTTGAGGGAAAGGAAGAGGAAGATGAAGTGAAAGATTACCTGTGATTTCTCTCTTTGGAATTGGCTTAAGGGGATACCTGTTCTCATTTCTTCTGAGCAGCTGACTAGGTGAATGTTACCACACCACATATTCTGTCTATATATAACTTAAATTTGATAAATCTTTGGGGATGCGTGAAGGTTACTGCAGTAAATATGCTCTTATAAAATTCTCCAGGTTAGTAACGATTCCTTGATAACCACAAGATGATTAATATACTTCTGCAGTCAATTGCCAAGCACATATAACTAGCTATTACTTCAGATCTCATTATAATGACTAAGCAAGGAATATCTGCCCTTCTCTTGAACATTAACAATTATTATGCATAAAATTGACATGTAAAAGTGGCCTGATGTAAGTGTAAATGGTCAGGAAGTAGTCTAATTGCCTCCATTAAGTTCCATGTGGTTTTGTTGTAAAATCTCCAGTTTATGTCAATAAAAATCACTGTGTTTGTGATTGAGTGATGAAGCCTTTGTGCTGTCATTGCAGGCAATGGGAGATTACCGGAGCACTCATTGTCCCTGTTTTCAGGCACCTTGCATCCCATTGTGAATTTGTTATTGATTTCAATCTTGTGCTTTTTAATTGAAATTTGACCCTGCGGTAATTCTTGCCCTGAGGTAATTCTTAAAGCACAGACATATATAATACAAATCCCTTCACTTTACCATGTGTTCTGTGATCAGTTAGATTTTGCCTTCAGTTTTCCACTTGTGAATTTAAATTTCCATTGTCAGCAGTTTGCAAAATAAGACAACTTCAATTCCATGTCAGTAAAACGATCCCCTGCAGTACCAGTTCTGAGTCTATGCCAACATTAGGAGCACTGTGAGAATTTTTTTGCATCTGAATTAGGCAGACAATTATTCCCCATGGAAACCTAATTTGACACAACTGCCTTTAAAAAGGATGCACAGAAGACCATCAGTCTTAAGGTTGCCACATATCCTGAAGAACAAACCATCCAGCGCTTAATGTTGCTTATTTATTTATTTAGTGAAACTAGGTGGACTAGGCCCTTAGACGTATGCCAATCCAGCAACCCCTGACAAACCTCTACGAAAAGGTGATTCTCGCAGGTCGGTGGCAATTATTTAAAAAGAGAAATTCGCAGGAGCTTGTCCATTGTACGGGCCTATCAGCGGTGTCAACAGAGCTCTGTGAACTAAATAAGAGAACAGAGGGATAAGCGGAGTGCTCACTGTCGGGTGTAGGCCAGTGGCGAGAGTAGAAGCGACAGGCTTTGGCTCGGATGAAGCGTCGGCTCTGTATAAAGCGTCTGTCTGTTAAGGTTTCCTTTTTGTTTTATTTTCTCTCTATTTAAATGGCTGTGTGGTGCTCTTCGTGCCAGATGTTGGAGAACTGGGAGACCCAGAGTCTCCCGGGGAACTACATCTGCGTGAAGAACAGCCAGCTGCAGCTCCTCAAAGATCATGTTAGGGATCTGGAGCAGCAACCGAATGACCTTCAGCTTGTATAGGAGAGTGAGGAGATAATTGATCAAAGCTACAGGAAAGTGGTCACCCCGAAGTTACAGGAGGCGAGTAGCTGGGTGACTGTCAGGAGAAATGGAAATAGGGAGTTAGAGCAGAGCACAGCTGTGGCCATTCCCCTCAAAAATAAGTATACATTTATGCGGTATGACCTCCCGGGAGAATGCCACGGCGACCGGGTTACAGGCACTGAGCATGGGTCCATGGTGCAGAAAGAAAAGAAAGAGAAGAACGGGGAGGTAGTGATAGGGGACTCGGTAGTGAGGGGAACAAATAGGAGATTCTGTGGACATGAACGGGACACCCAGATGGTGTGTTGCCTCCCAGATGCCAGGGTCAGGGATGTCTCATATCGTGTCCACAACATTTTGGAGAGGGAGGGGGAGCAGACAGATGTCAAAGTGGATTGTAAAAATTTTTTCAAGTATGTTAAAAATAAAAGAGAAATGAGAGTGGATATAGGACCTCTAGAAAATGAGGCAGGAGAAGTAATAATGGGGGACCAGAGATGGCTGATGAGCTAAATACATATTTTACATCAGTCTTCACTGTGGAAGACACTAGCAGCATGCCTGATGTTGTAGTGTGTGAAAGAAGAGAGAAGGTGCTCAAAGAACTGAAAGACCTAAAGGTATGTTAGTCAACCGGACTAGATGGATTGAACCCTAGGGTTTTGAAAGAGGTAGCATTAGAGATTGCAGTGACTTTAGACATGGCCTTCCAAAAATCATTGGAAATGATCCTAGTGCTGGAGGACTGGAAAATTGCAAATGTCACTCCACCCTTTAAGAACGGAGGAGGGCAGCAGGAAGGAAATTATAGACCAGTTACCCAGACCTCAGTGGTTAGGAAGATGTTAGAATCAATTGTTAAAGATGAGGTGATGGAGTACTTGGTGACATAGGACAAGATAGTACAAAGTCAGCATGGTTTCCTTCAGGGAAAATCCTGCCTGGCAAACTTGGTGGAATTCTTTGATGAGATTACAAGTAGGATAGATTAAGGGGATGCAGTTGATGTTGTATATTTGGACATTCAGAAGACCTTTTATAAGGTGCCACACATGAGGCTGCTTGCCAAGGTAAGAGCACATGGTACGACAGGAAAGTTACTAATGTGGTTAGAGCATTGGCTGATTGGTAGGAGGCAGCAAGTGGGAATAAAAGAATCCTTTTCTGGTCGGCTGCCAGTGACTGTCACAGGGATCGGTGTTGAGCCACTTCTTTTGATGCTATATATAAATGATTTAGATGATGGAATGGATGGATTGATTTATTGCCAAGTTTCCAGATGATACGAAGATTAGTGGAGGGGCAAGTAGTGTTGAGGAAAGAAGTAGGATGCAGAATGACTTAGACAGATTAGGCAAGAAAGTGTCAAATGAAATATAATGTTGGAAAATGCACGGTCACGTACTTTGGTAGTAGAAATAAATGTGCAGAATATTTTCTAAACGGGACAAAAATCCAAAAATCTGAGATGTAAAAAGGATTTGTGAGTCCTTGTGTAGAACACCCTAAAGGTTAACTTGCAGGTTGACTTGGTGGTGAGGAAGGCGAATGCCATGTTAGCATTCATTTCAAGGGTCTAGAATACAAAAGCAAGAATGTGTTGCTGAGGCTTTTTAAGGCACTGGTGAGGCCTCACCTTGAGTATTGTGAACAGGCTTGGGCCCCTCATCTTAAAAAAGATGTGTTGGCATTGGAAAGGATTCAGAGGAGATTCACAATAGATGATTCCAGGAATGGAAGGGTTATCATACGAGGAACATTTGATACAGGTCTGTATTTGCTGGAATTCAGAAGGATGATGGAGGATCTCAATGAAATCTTTCAAATGTTGAAAGGCTTGGACAGATTAGGTGTTTCCCATGGTAGGAAAGTCCAGGACAAGAGGGCACACCCTCAGGATAGAGAAGCGCACCTTCAAAACAGAGATGCGGAGAAATTTCTTTAGCCAAAGTGTGGTGAATTTGTGGAATTTGTTGCCACATGCAGCTGTAGAGGCCAGGTTGTTGAGCATACTTAAGGCAGAGATTGATAGGGTCTTGATTGAACACGGCATCAAAGGTTACAGGGAGAAGACTAGGAACTGGGGTTGAGGAGGAGAAAGAAAAAGGATCAGCCATGATTGGTGGAGAAGGCTTGATGGGCCAGATGGATTCCTTCTGCTCCTATGTCTTACGATCTTCTGGTCCAAACCTGATTAACCCTAACCTAATCACGGAACAATTTTCAATAACAAATTAGCCTATCCGGTATGTCTTTGGACTGTGGGAGGAAACCGGAGGACCGGGAGAAAAACCATGCATTCCACCAGAAAGATATAGAAAGACTCTGTCAGACTGAATACCCAAGGATCAGGGGACATGTACTCAGGTGGCGTCTGTCTGTTTATCTATCTATCTATCTATCTCTGGAGGAACTCAGCAGGTCAGGCAGTATCTATTGAAAGGGGAACAAAAATCAATGTTTTGGGACAAGGCCCTTCATCAGGCCAGATGTGTGTTATTTACTTTTTCGCTTTTTTAAAAAAACATTTTGTCTTGTTTTGCTTGTTGGTGTTTCTCGGTCTTTGTTTATGTGTAATTTTCATAAATTCTATTGTATTTCTTTATTTTCCTGTAAAAGCCTGCAAGAAAATGAATCTCAAGGTAGGACATGTTTCTAGTATTATGAGCAGTTTGGGCTGCATATCTCAGAAAGGGGTACTGGCATTGAATAGAGTTCAGAGGAGGTTTACAAGAATGATCCTGGCGATAAAGGGCTTAATGAGTGAGGAGCATTTAATGGCTCTGGGTCTGTACTTGCTAGAGCTTTAAAGGAAAAGGGGTTGGGGATCTCATTGAAATAGAGTGGACGTGGAGACAATGTTTCCTGTAGTGGGAGAGTCAAGGACCGGAAGGCACGGCCTCAGGATAGATGGGCATCCATTTAGAACAGAGATCAGAGGGAGATGAATCTGTGGAATTCATTGCCGCAGATGGCTGTGGAGGCCAAGTCATTTGATACACTTAAAGCAGATGCTAATAGGTTCTTGGTTAGTCAGGGTGTCAAAAGTTATGAAGAGAAGGCAGGAGAATAGGATTGAGAGGGATAATAAATATAAAATAATGTAGTGTAGCAGTTTGCACAACGCTTTAGAACACTGGCTGTAAGGGTTTGACTCCTGATGCTGTGTGTAAGGGGTTTGTAAGTTCTCCCTGTGACCATGTAGGTTTCCTCCAGGTGTCTCAGTTTCTTCCCATGTTCCAAAGATGTATGGGGTAGGTTTAGCAAGTTGTGGGTATGCCATGTTGACTCTGGAAGTGTAACAACACTTCTAGCTGTCCAGCACAATCTTCGATGATTTGGTTTGATGCAAACTGTATGTTTTGATGTGACAAATAAAGCCAACCTTTAATCATTAAGTCAGCCATGATCAGAGCAGACTGAATGAGCAAATGCCCTAATTCTGATCCTACATTTTTTTGGGGTCTTTTGATCAATCCAGTCTGTTATAATTCAAACCCTCCTGTCCCAGCAACTCGGGTTAGTTTTCCAATGCCCACATGAAAAATCCTTTCCTCACGGTGAGAAAACATACCTTATGCGTGCCATTGTGATATAAGTGAAATCGCTCAATGGACACCAATGATGTGAGAATGTACTGAGTGTAGAAATATAGGTGATGCCTGCACATGCATGAAATGCAGGTGTACTTATTCTCCATAAAATATTTTTCACAAAATAAATCATTTCGCAGAATAAAACTTGTCTGATGTTTCACAATGGCTGCAATTGAAGAAAGCTAAAGTGAATAAACATTTTCAGTGACACTCGTTGACTCATAATAACATTAAATGGAAATGGGATCTCTCTTCAAATATAAACATGTGTAGGCTGGCACCAGCCTCTGTTAAAGTGTTTATAAATAGTAATGTGACTGTTGGTATCTGGGAATGACTGTATTACTTTCTCAATCAAAACAGTTAAGATTTCTGCCTCAGAGATGGAATGGTCTTGAAGATCTGAAGTTGTCTATCCACCTCATCTCCATACTTGACCACTCCATTGAAGGTGACTATCCATTGCATCTCTGTACCATAACCATTCCCATTGAAGGTGGCCATCCATCTCATCTCTATATCTTGACCATTGAACTGAAGATATCCATCCGTTGCATCTCTGTACCTTGACCACTCCCACAGAAGGTGCCCATCCATTGCAGCTGGACACAATCAAGCAGCAGGAGATGCTAAATATGCTCAATCTCCCGGCAGAACCTTCAACTAGTTACATAGCACTCCCTTGCTTGTTTTAATGGAACGTGGTCACCAATCAATTGGAAGTGAAAGACATCAATTGTGATTCACCCTCACTTGTCAGCTGGAAGGTTTTGTGTTCATGTCTCACCTAAGCACATAATCTAACACATCACAGAGGGAACTGAGCATTAAACAAATGACCAACCTTTAATGTTCCCAAATTTTCCTACACTACATCGACAACTGCATTGGTGCTGCTTCCTGCATCCATGCTGAGCTTGTTGACTTCATCAACTTTGCCTCCAGCTTCCACCCTGCCCTCAAATTTACCTGGTCCATTTCTAACATCTCTCTCCCCTTTCTTGATCTCTCTGTCTGTATCTATGGAGATACCTTAATCACTGATTATTATAAACCCACTGACTCTCACAGCTACCTGGACTATACCTCTTCCCACCCTATTTCTTGTAGAAATGTCATCCCTTTCTCTCAATTCCTCTGTCTCCACTGCATCTGCTCTCATGATGAGGCTTTTCATTCCTGAACTAAGGAGGTATCCTACTTCTTCAAAGAAAGAGGCTTCCCTTTCTTTACCATCAATGTTTCCCTCAACCGTATCTCTTCCATTTCTCGCACGTCTACCCTCACTCCATCCTGCAACCTCCCTCCAGGGATAGGTTTCCTCTTGTCCTCACCTACCACCATACCAGCCTCCACGTTCAGCACAATCCTCCGAAACTTCCACCATCTCCAACAGGATCACACCACCAATCACATCTTTCCCTCCACCACCTACCCCCCACCACGTTTTGCTTTCCGCAGGGATCGCTCCCAATGTAACTCCCTTATCCATTCGTCCCTCTCCACTGACCTCCCTCCTGGCACTTAACCTTGCAAGTAGAAGAAGTGCTGCACCTGCCCCTACACCTCCTCCCTCACTACCATTCAGGGCCCCAAACAGTCCTTCCAGGTGAGGTGACACTTCACCTGTGAGTATGTTGCGGTCATCTGCTGTATCCAGTGTTCCCGGTGTGGCCTCCTGTGTACTGGTGAGACCCGACATAGATTGGGAGACCACTTCAACAAGCACCTACCAGAAAAAAGCGGTATCTCCCAGTGGCCACCCATTTTAATTCCACTTTCCATTCCCATTCCAACACTCAGTCCATAGCTTCCTCTACTGCTGTGATGTGACAACACTTAGGTTGGAAGAGCAATAACTTATATTTTGTCTGGGTGGCCTCCAATGGCTTAAACATTGACTTCTCGAACTTCTGGTAATGCCCCCACCCCCTTCACCATTGCCCATTCTTGTATTCCTCTCCCACCTTCTCTTCTTACCTCCAAATCACCTCCCTCTGGTGCTCCTTCCCCTTCCCTCTCTTCCATGGCTTTCTGTCCCCTCCTATCAGATTCCCCCTTCTCCAGCCCTTACTTCTTTCACCAGTCAACTTCCCAGCACTTTACTTCACCCCTGCCCCCACCTTGGTTTCAGCTATCACCTTCCTCTTCTCCCTTCACCTTCTTACTCTGACTTCTCAACTTTTTCTCCAGTCCTGATGAAGAGTCTCGGCCCAAAATACCGACTGTTTACTCTTTTCCACAGATGCTGCTAGCCCTGCTGAGTTCTTCCAGTATTTTGTGTGTGTTGCTTCGCTTTCCAGCATATGTAGGTTTTCTCTTGCTCATGATTAAACAAACAGCCAGATTTGTTTCAAAACTGGATATATGTAAGTGCAACTAATGATGAAGAGGAAGATTTTGGAGGCAAATATTAGTTAGTGTCTGGAGGTATCATCTTTCAAATTTTTGTTCAATATAAATAAAAACATGATATGCTGGAAATACTCATCTGGAAACCAGCACCTGCAGAAGACCATCATACATAAAAGCTAAATTAAGCTTTTTGGCCCATCAAGTCTGCTCTGCCATACGATCATAGCAGATTTAATTAATCTTTCAATGACACAAAAAAGCTCCTGTCCTCTCTCCATAACCATTAACACCCTGACTAATTAAAAAGCCATTGACCAACACTTTAAATAAGCACAATGAGACTGTATTCACATGGTTCAATTTAATATCTGAGTGGGTATATAGTATATAATTCTTATTCTATCCAGATAAATCCATGAAACAAGAAAGCTCAAAAAATGAATGATAGTTACATCGGAATCCCAAAGCCCACTCCCCGCTTCCCACACACAAGCAGCGACAGGAGCATCAGTCCTCCCCCGCACCCCCATGTGCACGGCAGAAGCTGGTTTGAACTAATAAGGCAGGGAATAGGAACCAGTATGATAGAGCTGAAGATGAGCCAGCAGGTTTACAAGTAAATGATGAGTGTAACATGAAGGTCAGGAAGGACAGGACAATGATTGGATACAGATGCAGAAAGAGCAGTAAACACAAAATAATCTGCAGATGCTGGGGTCAAAGCAACACTCACAACACGCTGGAGGACGAAGGGTTCCGGCCCGAAACGTCGACCGATCTTTTCCACGGATGCTGCCCGATCTGCTGAGTTCCTCCAGCGTGTTGTGAATGTTGCTCAGAAAGAGCAGAGAGTTAAATTGTACCACAGAGGCAAAATTGGTGGACGAACTCAACGTGCAATTAGAGATTGGTTGGTATGACGTTGTGGGCATCATTGAGCTGTGGCTGAAAGAAGGCCATAGTTGGGAGACTAGTATCAAAGGATATACTTTGTATCAAAAGGACGGACAGGAAGGCACAGGCGCTGGTCTGTCTCTGTTGGTGAGACATGGAATTACATCTGTAAAAAGAGATGAGATAGGGTCAGTGAATGTTGAATATTTGAGAAATGCAGTTAATCAACTGCAAGGGTGAAAAATCCACTATGGGAATCATATATAGGCCTCCAAATACCTAATTCATCCACTAGGCAATAAAACAACATGTCATGTGAATTTATGGAAATTAGTGCAGTTACCAGTCAAACAGAATCACTGAACATCCCTGATTTCAGGAATTAAAAAAAAATTAAAATATTTCAGCTGCCATCTGGCAGTCTGCAGGAGGTAATCAGTGCAGGTTTCACTTGAAAGGTGTTTGGTGATGTTGTTGGTGACAGGGATTGTTTTTGTCTGGGCTTTGCCAAGCATGAGTACCTGTTTAAGATGCTGTTCAAATTGGTGTTAGTTCATTCATCACCAGCGCAGATGTGCCCAAACTGTGACAATTGATCGATTGTCCCACATTAGGCACATTGCTCACGGAATTTCAGGATGTGAGGTTAAAGCTGCTTTACCAGACAGTCACTCTGACAGCAGGTGGCACACCTTAGAGCAGCCTGTAATCCAAGCTGAGAGAACGTTGTTCACTGACACTTCCCTACTTCACACGTCAGAGGGGGGCAAGCACTGTCCGAATATGAGAATACACCCAAAGGCTGCTAACTCTGAGTGAACTAGGTTCAGATGAAATCCAATCAAGGTTGATCAAAAATGGTCTTTATTCATTTTATTTTATTTGTTTGCAGATATTTTACTTAGAGAATATTTTAATGTATTTGACATGTACTTGTATATTTCTGAACTATTCAGAGGGCAGAGCCCCAGAAAAGATCGACATCACTTTAGGACAGAGATGAGGAAGAGTTTCTCTGGCCAGAGGCTGGTGAACCTGTGAACGTCTAGACAGCTACAGAGGTCAAGTCATTGAAGCACACTGCACACAATTGGCCAAGGAAGGACAATTAAAGTAGAAAGGTGGATACACCTTCTTCTGGAAGGGGAAATCAGCAGGTAAACCCAGAATCACGAAGTTAGATTTGCCATAAAGGACAGCATCATTAGTCACCTCTCTGAATTGCCAGTTAGCATCAATGAACGCCTCATGACCATGCACCTTAAGCTCACTAACAACCAAATGGCTGCAGCTGTGAGTGCTTATCCTCCAACCCTAGACTCACCAGATGGTTTTAAGGAGACTTTCTATGTTGACCCAGGCTGCATACTATCAGATATTCCCAAGGAAGATAAGCTCACTCTTCTTGGAGACTTCAATGCTAGAGTTGGTAGGAACAGCAACTCCTGGAAATGCACAATTGGGAAGGAAGGTGCTGGCAATGTCAACTCCACTGGAGTGCTCTTACTCTCCAAGTGTGCTGAACATGACCTGACCATCACCAACACCCTGTTCCGCCAGAGAAATAAGGTGAAAACTTCGTCAATGCATCCCCGTTCAAAGAGTTGGCATCTTAAAGACTATGTCATTGTTTGGAGGAGGATTTGCAGAAATGTAAAAAATACAAGAACCATGATCAGTGCTGATGATGGCTGGACAGTTGATCAGCTTATTTAGATGCAAGTGGCCATCAAAATCATGTGGCAGAGTAGAGTGCAAAAGGAGCTGAGCTGTCCCAGGTTCAACATCGAGGGCCTAAAAGACAATATCTCCAGGCTGCCCCTTTTGAAAGACTCCCAAAGTAGTATACAGAGGACAATGAAGCACACTGGACCGCACTGAAGACCCTCATCCTTGATACTTGTAAAAACATCATTGGATACAAGACCAGGAAAAACAGAGATTGGATGGAGAAATAGAAGAGCTAATCAACAACAAAAGGAAAGCTTTCTGTGCCTGGCAGAAGGACATCAGCTGCAAAGCAAAAAGAGAAGCCCACTCCAAAGCTGAGGCACCCTAACCATCGTGGCCTAAACCTCCTTCGCTCCAAAGATGGACAAAGGCTGCTAGTCATGGTCCGGTCCGTGAAGTCCGCATTCCAGTTCATGGTCTGGTTCCATCTATTCGTATTCCAGGTTTTCCTGTTTTCCCCATTTTTGTTGGGTGCTCTAATTGAGGAACATGATTCTTGTTTGGGCAGACACATAAATACCTCCAGAGACCCGGGCTTGGCTGCTGGATTGTTCCTGTCCCAATGCCCTGTCTGAATCCCTTCTCTGCCCCTTCCTTTGGGAGTGGGAGTAGGGTCAGGAGCCTCATCTTGCCTCGCCTGAAGTCTCATCTGCAACCTTTGCCTGCATCACTGTCAAGTTCAACTGTCAGAGCAAGACCGGAGCCTTGCTGTGTCAGGAAAAGAAACTGTCTGTCGTTGTTTGGAACCGTCCCTCTGAGTCCACGCCTTCGCTAGGTAGGTCTGGCTGTTTGCCGCTACCTTGTGTTGGGAGCTGTCTCTCTGTGTTCTGTGCATGAGTCTTGGCCCTAAGTTCTGCTCCCTAGGAAGGGTCCTGACTCTGTGTAGAGCTCTGGCCCCAAGTCCTGTTTCCAAGGAGGGGTCCCGGCTCTGTGTTCCATGTATCTGCATACCTGTCTTTCCTCGACCAAGGCAAGGTGTACCTGTCCCCTTTCAACCAAGTCAAGGCTTCGTGTTCTGGTCCTGTCCATGTCCCTTGTCCTGTGCTGGAGTTCCCTCGTCTTGCCCAGGGGTCTCTCGTTCTGTCCTGTAGCCTCACCTAGTTCTGTCTCTCAAGACCATGTCATGTCTTCGCCTATTTCTGGAGTCCGAGCCCAAGTCAAGACCCAGGTTCTGGGTCCTTGTCCAGTCTCTAGCTCGGAGTCTGAACCTGAGCCTCGTCATGTCCTCGCCTTGAGGAACCCGAGCCATGAAGAACCCAAGCAATGTCCAGTCCCGTAGCCACATCATGTCCTCACCTATTTCCAGGGTCCGAGCCCGAGTCAAGACCCAGGTTCTGGGTCCTTGTCCATTCTCCAGCTCGGAGTCCAAGCCCAGGTTCCTAGTTCCCAGTTCCTTGTCCTGGTCCCGCTTGCCTAGCCAATGTCCTAGCCCAAGTCTGTGTTGTTGTCCCAGCTCTCCAGTCAAGTCCTGTTCCTAGTACTTCAGTGTCTGTGTCTTGCATTTGGTTCTGCCACCAGCGCTACCTTGTGACACTGCTAAAGGACAATGATGCCATCAATTCTCGATGGAAGGAACACTTTGAGGAGCTATTCAATCGTGACACAACTGTTGACATTGAAGTCATCAACCAGCTCCCACAACGACCCATGAGGAGGATATGAGTAAGCCTCCTAGTGTCAAAGAGGTGCAGGTGGCTTGCAAGAAATTGAGGAACAATAGGGCAACAGGATCACAGGGCCTGATGGAATTCCAGCAGAAATCCTCAAGGAAAGTGCCACAGAACTTTTAAATCATACAGTATTCATGACATGCTTGTCAAGATCTGGGATGAGGAGAAGATTCCAGATGAACTCAGTGATGCCCTGATTGTTACGCTCTTCAAAAAGAGTGACAAAGCAGACTATGGAAATTATAGAGCCATCTTCCTCCTCTCTACAACAGGAAAAGTACTTACTGAAATTTTATGTGACTAGCTTTCACCTCCGGCAGAAGATCCCCGCCTCAGTTTCAGTGTGGCTTCTGTCCAGCCAGAGGAACATCTGAAATGATTCTTACAGCACATCAGTTGCAGGAGAAAGCCCGGGAACAAAATCTCCCACTTTATATGGCCTTCATAAACCTTACAAAAGTATTTGACTCTGTAAATCATCCTGCCCTTTGGCAAGTACTGTTCATAATCAAGTACCTGGAGAAATACCTCAAGATCCTGCAGCTCTTGCACAATTACATGAGTGCAACAGTCATGAGCAACAGCAGCTCTGAAACAGCATCTTTTAAGGTTGAGACCCAGGTCAAATAGGGGTGCTTCATTGTTTCAACTCTGTGTGCTGTTTTCATTGCAACCAATCTTCACCTCTTAGGACAAGACCTCCCACAAGGAATCCAGATTCTCCATAGGACAGATGGGGAGCTCTTTTACTCTAACAAGTTCAAGACAAAGAGCAAGGTGTCAACTACTTCCATCATGGAGCTCCAGTATGATAAAATACAACACCATTGTAGCTCACTCTAAGAAGGAACTGCAATGCATCATGGATGTCTTTGCCAGAGCATGCAAACTCCTGGGACTTGATCGAAGCATCAAGAAAACCCAAGTCTTGCACCAACCTGCCCCAGGTCAAGCTCCTAAACCTCTGAGCATCCATTGACAACATCTCTCTGGAGAACACTGATCATTTCCCATATCTTGGCAGCCTTCTTTCTTCAAGAGCCAACATTGACCTTGAAATATATCAAAGAATAGGCTGTAGGAGTGGAACTTTTGCCAGGTTGAGAAAAAGGGTTTTTGAAGAATCGGTATATCAAGACTAAGCTTTTGGTGTCTAAAGCTAAATGGAGTGGAGTCATGTACAACATACAACAGGCACATAAAATCCCTAGAATCTGACCATCAAAGATGCCTCTGAAAGATTCTGAGTTAGCTGGAAGAACAGACACATTAATTCCAGCATCCTGGAGGAAGCTAACATTAATCGTGACTCAACGCGGTTGCGATGGGTTGGCTACATCATCTGTCTACCTGACTCCTATCTCCCTAAACAACTCCTGCTCAAGGATTCAAGGACAATATCAAGATCCACCTGAGGAAATGCCACATCAGCCTGAATAGATGGGAGAAATTAGCACAGGATAGGAGAAGCTGGAGGAGGATTGTCTGCAAAGGGACTGTACAACTTGAAGAATACCCCTACCATGCCTCTGAGATGAAGTGGCTTCAAAGTAAGGCGAGATTAGGAAAGGCTCAACCAGCTACATCCACCACCACTTCAATGACCACACTTGCCAACACTGCAAAAGGATTTGTGGATCACGGATCGGCCTCTTCAGTCATCTCAAGAGACGAAATCAACCACCAGGAGAAGAATCATACTTGACGACGAGTGATTGCAGATGCTGGACAAGTCATTGGGTATATTCAAAGCAGAGCTTCATGGGTTCTTGATTAGTAAGGATGTCAAAAGAGAGAAGGCAGGAGAATAGGATTGAGGAGGAAAATAAATCAGCCATACCAAATGCAGCATATTTAATGGGACAAATTGCCCAAGTCTACTCCTATGTCATTTGGTGCTACGATCAGATGTCTCAATAATACTGTTCTGTTTACCTGTCTTGGTTCCATACAGTGCCAGCAATGAGGTAATTGCGAGCACCCTCACTATTAAGTATTTTGGTAGGATTGGTGGTGGTAAGGCATTTGTCTGTTTCCCTGTGAATACATGGGTTTCCTACAGGTGCTCTGGTTTCCTCATACGTTCCAAGGACATAGAGGTCTGTAAGTTGTGAGTATGCTATGGCAGTGCCGGAGTCACGGTGATACTTGCGGGCTTCCCCCAGCATATCCTCATTCAATATTGGTCATTGATACTAATTGACACAGTTCACACTATTTTTCAAAGATCAAAAGTTCAAAGTAAATTAATTATCAAAGTACATATCTATCATCAAATACTAATCTGAGATCCATTTTCTTGTGGAGGTTCACGATAAATACAAAGGAACCAGTGAAAAGGTGGTAATGAGGGGCAAGGAAATGACGAATGAACTGAATAAGTATTTTGCATCAGTGTTCACTGTTGAAGACACTAGCAATATGGTGGGGAAGTTCCAGGTGTCGGCGGAGGTCATGAAGTGTGTGAAGTTATCATTAATGGAGAGAAGGTTTTTGAGAAACTGAATGGCCTGAAGGTAGATAAGTCATCTGTACCAGATGGTGTACACCCCAGAGTTCTGAAAGAGGTGACTGAAGAGATAATGGATGCATGAGTAATGATCTTTCAAGAATCACCAGATTCTGGAATGATTCCTGAAGACCGAAACATTGCAAATGTCATTGTAGTCTTCAAGAAGGAAGAGAGAGGCAGAAGAAAGGAAAGGTCAGTTAGTCTGACCTCAGTGGTTGGGAAGATGTTGGAGTGGATTTTTTTGGGGGTACTTGGAAGCACATGGCAAAATAGACTGTAGTCAACATGGGTTCCTCAAGGGAATGTCTTGCCTGACAAAATTGTTGAACTTCTTTGAAGCAATAACAAGCAGGATAGACAAAGGAGAATCAGTTGATGTTGTGTCGTTGTATTTTCAGAAGGCATTTGACAAGGTGCCACACAAGAGGCTTCTTAGCAAACTATGAGTCCGTGGTATAACAGGAAAGTTCCTAGCCTGGATAAAGCAGTGGTTGATCGGCAGGAGGCAAGGGTTGGGAATTAAAGGAGCCTTTTCAGTCGGCTGTCAGTGACTAGAGGTGTTCCACATGGGTCTATGTTGGGACTGATTCTTTTTATGTTATATGTCAAAGATTTGGATGATAGAATTGATGCCCTTGTTTCAGAATTTGCAGATGATTCAAAGGCAAGTGGAGGGGCAGGTAGTTTTGAGTAAATAGGGAGGCTTCAGAAGGGTAGATTCGAAGAATGGGCAGAGGATTGCTGGTGGAATACAGTATCAGGAAGTATATGTCATGCACTTTTGGCAGAAGAAATGAAAGGGTTAACTATTTTCTAAATGGGGAGAAAATACAAAAATCTGAGGCACAAGGTGATTTGGGAATCCTTGTGAAGGATTCCTCAAAGATTAATTTGCAGGTTGAGTCTGTGGTGAGGAAGGCAGATGTTATGTTAGCATTCATTTCAAGAGGACTAGAATATAAAACCAAGGATGTTATGTTGAGACTTTATAAAGCATTGGTCAGGCCTCACTTAGAATATTGTGTGTAGTTTTGGGCCACTTATCGTATAAAAGATGTGCTGAAACTGGAGAAGGTTCAAAGAAGGTTCACAAAAATTATTCCAGAATTAAATGACTTGTCATATAAAAAGCATTTGATGCCTCTGGGCTGATAATCACTGGAATTTAGAAGAAAGATGGGTGACCTAATTGAAACCTATCGATAAGCGAAAAGCCTTGATAGTGTAGATGTGGGGAGAATGTTTCCTGTGGTGGGGGAGGACACCACCTCAAAATACATGGGTGACATTTTAGAATGAAGATAACAATAAAGATTTTTTAGCCAGATAGTGATGAATCTGTGGAATTTGTTGCCACAGGCATCTGTGGAGACCAAATGTTTATGTATATTTAAGGCAGAAGCTGATAGATTCTGATTGGTCAGGGCATGAAGGGATGGAGGGGAAAGGCAGGAGATTGGAGTTGAGAGGAAGCCTGGAGCAGCCATTATGAAATGGCAGAACGGACTCAATGGGCCAAATGGCCTAATTCTGCTAGTCTTATGTTCTCAAAAACTGTACACAACAAAGACAGAGAAACAAACAATGGGCAAAAGACTACTAATTGTAAAATCACAAAACATGAAAATATTAATAATAAATAAGTAATAAGTGCTGAGTACATGAAATGAAATGTCCTTGAAATTGAGTTCATAGGTTGCAGAATCAGTTCAGTGTTGTGGTGAGTGGAGTTATCCACTGATTTAAGAGTCTGATGGTTGAGGGGTAATAACTTCTCCTGAAACTGGTGGAATGGGTTCTGAGGCTCCTGTACCTGCTTCCTAATGGTAGCAGTGAGAAGAGATCATGTTGTAGGTGGTGGGTGGTGTCCCTGACGATGGATGCTGCTTTCCTGTGTCAGTGCTCCTGGTAGATGTGCTTAATGATGGGGTGCGTTTTACCCATGATAGACTGTTCCATATGCACTATTTTTTGTAGACTTTTCTGATCAAGGGCACCGGTGTTTCCATAGCAGACAATACAAAGTGGTACAACCAGCCAGTATATTCTCCCTCACATACTAGTAGAAGTTTTAAATGGCATGCTAAACCTTCACAAACTTCTAAGAAAGTAGAGGTGCTGCTGTACCCACTTTGCAATGACAGTTATGTGCTGGATCTAGGACAGATCATTTGAAAGTATAACTCTGGAAATTTTCAAGTTGCTCACCCCATCCACCTCTGATCTCCTGAGGAGGACTTGCTCATGGATCTCCAGTTTCCTCCTCCTGTAGTCAATAATCTGCTCTTTGCTTTTGCTGACATTGAGTGGCATGTTGTTTTTGCGGCACAAGTCAGCCAAGTTTTCAATCTCTTCCTATACGATGTATATGTGACTAATAAAGCTACGTAACCAATGTTCCTGGGCCTCATGAAAACCATTAAACACATTCAAGGTGTGCACAAACACAAGGAATTCTGCAGATGCTGGAAATTCAAACAACAGACATCAAAGTTGCTGGTGAACACAGCAGTCCAGGCAGCATCTCTAGGAAGAGGTACAGCCGATGTTTCAGGCCGAGACCCTTCGTCAGGACTAACTGAAGAAAGAGCTAGTAAGAGATTTAAGAGGGGGAGGGGGAGGGGGAGATCCAAAATGATAGGAGAAGACAGGAGGGGGAGGGATGGAGCCAAGAGCTGAACAGGTGATAGGCAAAGGGGATATGAGAGGATCATGGGACAGGAGGCCCAGGGAAAATGAAGCGGGGGAAACCCAGAGGATGGGCAAGGGGTATAGTCAAAGGGACAGAGGGAGAAAAAGGAGAGAGAGAGAGAAAAAGCATATGTGTATATAAATAAATAACGGATGGGGTACGAGGGGGAGGTGGGGCATTAGCGGAAGTTAGAGAAGTCAATGTTCATGCCATCAGGTAGGAGGCTACCCAGACGGAATATAAGCTGTTGTTCCTCCAACCTGCGTGTGACTTCATCTTAAAATATCCACGGCCTCCTCTACTGTAAACATATCCACGGCCTCCTCTACTGTAAAAACATTCCCATTCTGACATGTCTATCCACGGCCTCCTCTACTGTAAATTTTAAAGAAAGGGGCTTCCTTTCCTCCACCATCAACTCTGCTCTCAAATGCATCTCCCCTATTTCACGCACATCTGCTCTCACTGCCTCCTCCCGCCACCCCGCTAGGAATAAGGTTCCCCTGGTCCTCACCTACTACCCCATCAGCCTCCGGATCCAACATATTATCCTCTGTAACTTCCGCCACCTCCAACGCGATCCCACCACTAAGCACATCTTTCCCTCCCCCCTACCCCCCCACCCCGGTTTCCGCAAGGATTGCTCCCTACGCGACTCCCTTGTCCATTCGTACCCCCCATCCCTCCCCACTGATCTCCCTCCTGGCACTTATCCTTGTAAACGGAACAAGTGCTACAAATGCCCTTACACTTTCTCCCTTACCACCATTCAGGGCCCCAGACAATCCTTCCAGGTGAGGCGACACTTCACCTGTGAGTCGGCTGGGGTGATATACTGCGTCTGGTGCTCCCAATGTGACCTTCTATATATTGGCGAGACCCGCCGCAGACTGGGAGACCGCTCTGCTGAACACCTACGCTCTGTCCGCCAGAGAAAGCAGGATCTCCCAGTGGCCACACATTTTAATTCCACATCCCATTCCCATTCTGACATGTCTATCCACGGCCTCCTGTACTGTAAAGATGAAGCCACACTCAGGTTGGAGGAACAACACCTTATATTCTGTCTGGGTAGCCTCCAACCTGATGGCATGAACATTAACTTCTCAAACTTCCGCTAATGCCCCACCTCCCCCTCGTACCCCATCCGTTATTTATTTATATACACACATTCCTTTTCTCTCTTTCCTTTTTCTCCCTCTGTCCCTCTCACTATACCCCTTGCCCATCTTCTGGGCCTTTTTCCCCCCTCCCCCTTTTCTTTCTCCCTGGGCATCCTGTCCCATGATCCTCTCATATCCCTTTTGCCAATCAACTGTCCAGCTCTTGACTCCATCCCTCCCCCTCCTGTCTTCTTCTATCATTTTGGAACTCCCCCTCTCCCTCCCACTTTCAAATCTCTTCTTTCAGATAATCCTGATGAAGGGTCTTGGCCCGAAACGTCGACTGTACCTCTTCCTAGAGATGCTGCCTGGCCTGCTGCGTTCACCAGCAACTTTTATGTGTGTTTCTTGAAACTCCAGCATCTGCAGATTTGCTCGTGTTTGTGTTTTTAAATACTGGAAGAATTCTGCAGGCCAGGCAGAATCTATGGAAAAGAATACTGTCTGTACAGTTTGCTCAGATTTCCAGTATCTGCAGATTTTTTCTTGTTTGTGATTGCCCTTTTATGGAGCTTTTGTTTACATTATCCACTGGGATGAATCAATAGAGTAAATCATTCATGAACCTTTTAGGATCAATTGCCAGAATTGGCAATTGCATATGTGGCCAATTGATCATGTGGCGAATCGATTGGGCCTCCTATGTGTCAGAGTGACTCTTTTGGGCCTGAGATCTTTAGTGTGTATGATATTGTCTCAGTGGCCCACACTATAGGTTGCCCAGTACAAACATTTAATCTTATTACTCCTTATTTGTTCTTGCTCCGTGAATACTTAACAACTAACTTTCATTGTTTTGTTTACTTAACTTTCATTACTAAGGATCTTTAATATTTAATATTGGGTGGTGGGGTGGAGATACATCGCTACCAAAAGAGATATAAGGCACTCTTTGGTTCCGCTAGCCTGCAGGTCACCCTTGGGCAAGGTGTAGCACCTGTTTAGCCCCCGATCAGGGTCACATGAAGCGATGGGAGCAGACGGTGGATGGATATATGAGCAGCTGGTGCATATCACATTCTGGTTATGCGACCACTGATGTCAGACAGACAATTTCGGAAGAGTATTGATAATGGTTGGAGTCACCTGTCTAGTAAAGACACTGCCCAGAAGAATGCAATGGCAAACCAATTCTGCACAAAAATTTGCCAAGAACAATCAGGGTCATAGAAAGACTATGATCGTCCACATCATCCAATATGACAGATAATGAATGAAGAAGTCTTTAATATGGGAAAATATTTCAAAATGAGGGAGAGAAATCAGGATTACAATAGAAGTCCCTGATATACTCAGCAGATCGGGCAGCATCTGTGTAAGAGTTACCATTTATCTGTATTTTAAGAATTGCTGAAAGGTAGGGTGAATTGCAGTCACAATGACCCATAACATATCAGTGCCTTCAAGACCTTATACAGAGCTAATAAAGAACTTGGTTGACCCACCAGTACACTACCGAGGGAGTCATTGAATGTTTAAGGTGTGAAAATAAATTCAGGCAAAGTACTAAAACTCTTATTATTCCCTTGTGGGTGGAAAGCGGTGCTGGTGATGCCTCCCTCCCAGATGCGTTGAACAACTTCTACGCTCGGTTTGAGGCGGAAAATGACATGGCGGCGAGGAAGACCACCCCTCCTCCAAATGACCAGGTGTTGTGTCTTTCCGCGGTCGATGTGAGGAGAACCCTGTGCCAGGTCAACCCACAGAAGGCTGCTGGACCAGACAATATTCCTGGCAGAGTGCTTAGAGGATGTGCAGACCAGCTAGCAGAGATTCTCACTGACATCTTCAACATCTCCCTGAGCAGTGCTGTCATTCCTACGTGCTTCAAGGCCGCCACCATCGTCCCCATGCTGAAGAAGTCTTCAGTGTCCTGCCTCAACGACTACCGTCCCGTCGCACTCACATCCATCATCATGAAGTGTTTCAAGAGGCTCATCATGAGGCGCATCAAGACCCTGCTGCCCCCCTCACTGGACCCCCCGCAGTTCGCGTACCGTCCCAACTGTTCAACAGTCAGCACCATTGCCATCACCCTCCACCTGGACAAAAAAGACACATACGTTCGAATGCTGTTCATAGACTTCATTTCAGCATTCAACACAATCATTCCTCAGAAACTGATTGGAAAGCTGAGCCTACTGGGCCTGAACACCTCCCTCTGCAACTGGATCCTAGACTTCCTGACTGGGAGACCTTAGTCAGTCCGGATTGGAAGCCGCATCTCCAACCCCATCACACCAAGCACGGGGCCCCCCAGGGCTGTGTGCTCAGCCCACTGCTGTCCACTCTGCTGACCCATGACTGTGCTGCAACACACAGCTCGAACCACATCATCAAGTTCGCCGAAGACACGACCGTGGTGGGTCTCATCGGCAAGAACGATAAGTCAGCGTACAGAGAGGAGGTGCAGCAGCTAATGGACTGGTGCAGAGCCAACAACCTGTCTCTGAATGTGAACAAAACAAAAGAGATGGTTGTTGACTTCAGGAGGACACGGAGCGACCACTCTCCGCTGAACATCGACAACTCCTCCGTAAAGATCGTTAAGAGCACTAAATTTCTTGGTGTTCACCTGGCGGAGAATCTCATCTGGTCCCTCAACACCAGCTCCATAGCAAAGAAAGCCCAGCAGTGTCTCTACTTTCTGTGAAGGCTGAGGAAAGTCCATCTCCTACCCCCCACCATCCTCACCGTATTCCACAGAGGTTGTATTGAGAGCATCCTGAGCAGCTGCATCACTGCCTGGTTCGGAAATTGCACCATCCTGGATCACAAGTCTCTGCAGTGGATAGTGAGGTCAGCTGAAAAGATCATTGGGGTCTCTCTTCCCGCCATCGCAGACATTTACACCACACGTTGCATCCGTAAAGCAAACAGCATTATGAAGGTCTCTACGCACCTCCTCATACAAACTCTTCTCCCTCCTGCCATCTGGCAAAAGGCACCAAAGTATTCGGGCTCTCACGACCAGACTATGTAACAGTTTCTTCCCCCAGGTCATCAGAATCCTTGATACACAGAGCCTGAACTGACACCAACCTACTGCCCTCTACTGTGACTATTGTCTTGTTTATTATTTATTGTAATGCCTGCACTGTTTTGTACACTTTATGCAGTCCTGGGTAGGTCTGTAGTCTAGTGTAGTTTTGTGTTGTTTTACGTAGTTCAGTGTAGTTTTTGTATTGTATCATTTAGCACCATGATCCTGAAAAACGTTGTCTCATTTTTACTGTGTACTGTACCAGCAGTTATGGTCGAAATTACAATAAAAAGTGACTTGACTTGAATTTTCCTGACAGAGCGATTCGTTAATGGATCGTATTGGATCGCGCCATTTCATATTGCTAACCGTTGACTGGGAAAGTAGATGCAGAACTCCACTATGGGTGGAAAGCTGAAGTAAAAGAGATTGCCAGGTTCTTTCTGATGAAAGTCCACCCAAGTCATGCCTTTTTCCCATTGTTACCATTAGGATCCGGGTACAGGTGCCTGAAGGCACCCACTCAATAATTCAGGAACAGCTTCTTCCCCTCTGTCAACTGACTTCTGAATGGTCATTGAACCCATGAACACTACGGTACTACTTGTCTAAAATGTAATTTGTTTTGCACTATTTATTTAATCGAACTATTTAATGTGTATATGTACTTACTGTAATGCATAGGTTTTTTTCTCTATTATCATATATTGCATTATACAGCTGCCGTAAAAATAACAAATTTCACGACATATGCCGGTAATATTAAACCTGATTCTGATTCTGATTAATTTAGTTTATCTTTCTCTCTGCAGATACTGTCTGACCAGTTGAATATTTCTAAAGTCCAGCAGATTATAATGAAACAGACTCAGTGGTTTCAATGTTTCCAAGATTTTGCTGGTGAGTGGTCTCCCTCATTCAGGTAACATAGCAACCCTTGTGACAGAATCAACCTGTTGTCTGAACTCGTATGGAAATAGTTTCCTCAAGCACAGATGATCACAAAGCACAGGAGAGAAGATTGTGTTGGGATGGGATGAAAGGCACTGGTGAAAAGGATAGGTGCTAACGATATAACCAGAGATTAAAGATCTAAGGATTAGTTTTATTTGTCAAGTGCATAGTACTGTGCAAAAGTCTTAGGCACAGATATATATCCAGGGTGACCAATATTGTACATACATCAAAACAATGAAATATACAGTGAAATGCATGATGTATGTCAAATCAGATCACTGAGATTTGTGCTGGGTAAGTATCTCCACACTTCCAGTGCCAACAATAGCATGCCCACAACTCACTAATCCTAATGTACACACCTGTGCAATGCGGAAGGAAGTCAGAGCACTCGGAGGAATCCCACATGCTCACAGGGAGAATTTACAAACTCCTTAAAGATAACGGCAGAAATCAAACTCCAATCAGTGCTTGTTGGCTGGCGATGTAAAGTGATGAAAATGGATGGATCACTGCAGCCATAACACTGGGGCATTATTAGATAATTTTCAACAAAATAAACCCTTGAATTTATTATTCATGTATTTAGAAATATAGCATGGTACAGTCCTTTCTGGTTTAAGGAGCCACTCTGTTTCAATGGCTTGAAATATCGATTATTTATCACCCGTCACCTGATTTAATGAGTTTGTCCAGCACCTTGCATGAATTACCCTTAACTCTTTATATTTCTATTTGTAATGCCTTTACATTTTGCCTGATTATAGTCTTGTGAAAATACTCATTAGAAAATTTCACCGGATTAGGATTGTCTCCCCAGCATCGAGGGCACCTTCAAAATGCAATGCTTCAAAAAAGCAGATCCTTCATTACGGACTCACATCACCCAGGACCTGCCCTCTTCTCATTGCTACCATCAGGGTGGAGGTACAGGAGCCTGAAGACCCACACTCAAAATTTCAGTAACATCTTCTTACCCTCCATCATCACATTTCTAAATGGATAATGAACCTATGTAAACCACCTCACTATTTTATTTATTTATTTTGTTGCTCTCTCTATTTGCACTAATTTATACAAATGGTAGTAAATATGCAGTGCTTTGCAAAAGTTCTCAAGCACATACTAGGGTGCCTAACACTTTTGCACAGTACATTATCATATATACAGTGTTTAGCAAATAAATAGTTTGAAAAAGAGCAAAAATCATAAGGTAGTGTTCATGGATTGGTTTATTCTCCATTTAGAAATCTGATGGCAAGAGGAAAGAAGCTGTTCCTAATATGTTGATTTTGTATCCTTAGGCTCTTATCTTGCCATCCTGATGGTCGTAATGAGAAGAGGGCATCTCCAGGGTGATGCAGGTCTAAGGTACAGGTCCAAAAGAATCTAAAACTCCACAAGACTGCCTGCTTCCACTATTTTGAGATGCAGAGCACATCAGTTCCTGGAGATCTGGAATAAAATAGCAATCCAGCGGGCATTGGTCGAGAGGAAAACATTTAATGATAGAGGGGAATTATTTAACATCAGAATTGGCCTAGCTTTACATGAAAAGGAAGTTTAAAGTTCAAAGTTTAATGTAAAATGTACTATCCGAATGCATACATATCACCACATACAACCCTGAAATTCTTTTTCTGTGGGCATACTTAGAAAATCTAACTGTAAATAGGATCAGTGAACAACAAACGGTGCAAATGTAAATATAAATAAATTGCAATAAATAACAAGCATGAAAAAATAAGAGTACTTAAATGAGAATAGTTATCCCCTTTGGTTCAAGAGCCTGATAGTTGAAGGGTAATAATTGTTCTTGAAGCTGGTGGTGCGAGCCCTGAAGCACTTGTACCTCCTACCTGATGGCAGCAGCGAGAAAAGAGCATGGCCTATGTGGTGAGAATCTTTGTTGATGGATGCTGCTTTTGTATGGCAGCGTTCCATGTAGATGTGCTTAATGGTTGGGAGGGTTTTACTTATGATGTCCTATGCCCAATCCACGACCTTTTGTAGGATTTTCCACTCAAAGGTATTGCTGTTCCCGTACCAGGCCATTGAGCAGTCAATCAACACACTTTCCACTACACTTCTAGAGAATTTTGCCAAGGTTTTGATGACATGCCAGATCTCTGCAGACTCCTTAGGAAGTAGAGGTGCTGTTGTGGTTTCTTCTCAATTATATTTATATGATGGGTTCAGGACAGGTCCCCTGAGATGTTGACATCCTGGAATTTAAAGTTACTGACTTTTCTCCAACAAGAGAAATTCTGCAGATTCCAGAAATCCAAGCAACACTCACAAAATGCTGGAGGAGCTCAGCAGGCCAGGAAGCATTTATGGAAAAGAGTACAGTCGACGTTTCGGGCCAAGACCCTTCAGCATGACTGGAGAAAAAAAATAGAGGAGTAGATTTAAAAGATGGGGGGAAGGGGCTTTTGACCAGGGTGCCCAAACTTTTGCATGCCATTGTATATGATGTTCACAGGACAAGACCTCTAAGATAGTGTCACTCAGGAATTTAAAGTTATTGTCCCTCTACAACTCTGATTCTCCAATGATTACTGGCTCATGGACCTCTAGTTTCTCTCTTGTGAAGTCTACACCAGTTCTTGGGTTTATTGATATTGAGTGAGAGGTTGTTATTACACCACTGAGCCAAATATTCAATCTCCCTTCTGTGTTTTGATTCATCACCACCTTTGATACGGCCAACAACAGTGGTGTCATCAGCAAACCTGAATATGGTGTTGGAGTTGTACTTAGCCACACAGTCATAAGTGTAAAGACAGTAGAGCAGGGGGCTAAGTAGACATCCCTGTGGTCCTTCTGTGCTGATGGATGTTGTAGAGCAGATGTTTGTCCAAACTGAACGAACTGCGGTCTAGAGGTGTGGCAATCCATGATCCAATTGCACAATACGGTTTTCTGAAATTGTCGAACCCGTTTATCATATTGTTACATCCAATAACCAAAGTGCAGCACTCACTGGATTCAGAGATTAATAAGGGCCTAGTTTGGGAGTTTGGCATTGATACATGGACCTGCTTCACATAGACAAACAAGGACCCAGCAGTAGACTTGACAAGCATTTTGAACACTGAATGTTAATCAACCTGAGACAAAGAAAAGAATCGGACAATACAAACACCTATGTCAGGATGCTGTTCATTGACTGTTTCTCAGCATGTAACAGCATATTCCCACAGTCCTGATCAATAAGCTACAGAACCTGTCCTCTGTATTGTCAGTAAGATGAAAGAGCTGATTGTGGACTTCAGGAAGGTAAGATAAGGGAATTAAAACCAATATGAGGATCTAACCCGTGTCCAACATATCAATGCAGTTCTAAAGAAGGCAAGATAGAGGCTATATTCCATTAGAAGTTTGAAGAAACTTGGTTTGTCACCTAAAACATGCAAAAACTTCTATGGCTGTGTCGAGGAGAGCAATCTTGCAGGCTGCATCACTGACTGGTGGGGTGCTACTGCACAAGACTGAAAGGAGCTGCAGAAAGGTGAAAACTTTGTCCGCTCCATCATGGGTACTAGCCTCTGAGGCATTCGAGACATCTTCAAGGAGTGGTGCCTCAGAAAGGTGAGTCCAATATTAAAGACGCACGTCACCCAGGACATGCCCTCTTCTCATTGTTATCATCAGCAAGGAGGAGATACAGAAGCCTGAAGGCACACACTCAATGATTCAGGAACAGCTTCTTCCCCTCTGCCATACGATTCCTAAATGGACATTGAACCCATGAACATTACCTCAATTTTTTAAATATATATTATTTCTGTTTTTGCACTATTTTTGATCTTTTTAATATACAGATATATACTTACTGTGATTGATTTACTTGTTTATTGTTTTTCTCTATATTATCATGTATTGCATTGTATTGCTGCTACTCAGTTAACAAATTTTATGATACATGCTGGTAATAATAAACCTGATTCTGATTCTCCATTATTGAATCTGAGATATTAGCTGCCCACTATGCTGCTGGCAGTTAGGGCAGCAATGAAGCTCCTCCATCTCTGTCTGTCCTTGGTCATATTCCGCCACACGCAGATATAGAAGGATTCTTAATTACTGCTTCTGTAACTATCTTTTCCTTTTAACCAGTCAGGTTTATTAGCCCCAAACCTGGAGGACCAGTAGACCACTCTTAGTCTGTCCTCTACCCTTTTACCTGTTTGGCATGGGTAACCCTATCAAAGCATAAAGCCCTGACTCCAGCCTGTGTAGTTCTCCAGGTCATCGTGGCACGCAAGCTTTCAAGCTCTACAACAAGTTTCTGGTCTTCTTGAAGGATTGAATCTGACAGGAAGCATTAATAATCTATGAATGACTAATCTATCTAACCAAATCTGAATCCATAATATTTTATTACCCTCCCATTGTAATATTATTCCCAAATCCATGTTCTCCACCCTTGTTCATCAACCTCTGTTGTGGAACCCTTTTGAGTATTCACATTCCAAAGTCATCTGTGTCAGGGTTAGTGAGTCGTGTGCAGGCAACGTTGGCACTGGCTACGTGGCAACACTTGTGGGCCACCCCCAGCACAATCCTCACTGATTTGATTTGATGCAAATGACATATTTCACTGTATATTTTAACGTACGTATATGTGACAACTGAGTGCCCATCGGTTTTAATGGAAGTATTCCTAATGAACTTCCGCAGATCAGTCGAACATGATTCTTCATATAAATCCAATTAAGTAGTGAAAAAAAAGAGCAAAAATGTCAATGGAGAGAAATTGAATTCTGGTCGAATGGTGCCACAACCACAACCTCTCACTCAATGTCAATAAAACCAAGGAGCTGATTGACTACAGGAGGAAGAAACTGGAAGTCCATGTGCTAGTCCTCATTAGGGGATCAGAGGTAGAGAGGATCAGTAACTTTAAATTCCTTGGCACTACCATTTCAGAAGATCTGTCTTGGGATCAGCATGTATGTACCATTACAAAGAAGGCACTGCAGCCCCCCTACTTTCTTAGAAGTTAGCAGAAATTTAGCATGTCATCTAAAACCTTGACAAATTCTGTAGATGTAGAGTGGAGACTATCCTGACTGGTTGTATCATGGCCTTGTATGGAAACACCAATGCCCATGAGTGGAAAAGACTGCAAAATGTAGTGAATACAGCTCAGACCAGCACAGGAAAGGCCCTCCCCACTTTTGAGTATATCTACAAGGACCCCAACCATCCAGGCCATGTTCTCTTCTTGCTGCAGCCATTGGTAAGGAGGTACAACAGCCTGAGGTCCCATACCACCAGGTTCAGGAAGAGTTATTACCCTTCAACCATCAGGCTCCTGAACCAGCGTGAGTAACTTCACTCACCTCAACACTGAACTGATTTCTCAGCCTGTGGACACATTTTAAAGGGGTCTACAGCTCATTCTCTCTGTATGTACGCATGTATGCTTTATCTATTTATTTATTTAGTTCTTCTTTTGCACATTGGTTGTTTGTCCATATTTGTTTCAGTGTAGTTTTTCATTGATTCTGTTGTATTTCTTTGTTCTATCGTGAATGCCTGCAAGAAAACCTATCTCAGGGTAGTATATTGTGACATATTTTATGTACTTTGATAACAAATTTACTTTGAACTGTGAGAAATCTGACAGCAGAGGGGATGTCATTGTTTGTAAAATGTTAAGTGTGCACTTTCAGGCTCATGGACCTCCTCCTTGATGGCAGCAATGAGAAGAAGTCATATCCTTAATGATGGATACTGCCTTCTTGGTGCAATGCCCTTTGATGGTGGGAAGCCTGGTGCAGGTGATGGATCTGGCTGTCAGCCTTTACAACTTTCTGCAGCTTTTCTAATCCAGTATTTACTTGTCTTTTCAGTATTTACTTGTTGTGCATTTTAAATGCTCTTAAACTTTGTTAGTCATTTCTTATTTACATATCTATAAAAAGCTATTTCAATCCATTTTTTATGTTTCTTAGCAGTTTATTTTTATTTTATATCCTGCCATCAATTTCTTGAACTTTGCTCACTGATTTCTAAAATGATCACAATCCCTGGGGCCCAGTGCTAATTCTGGCAACTGTCTAAACCTCTTCTTGCATTTCACTGTCTTTAATTCAGTCACAGTACATCAGGATCGAACCAGGGTCTTTAGTGTTGCCACATATCACTTTTCCTGTTGGGTGTTCATTTAAACAAATGAATATATTGTTGTTTTCTAAAATTATACCTCATCTTTTGCCTGACAGCTATCATATCACTCAACACGTATTCCCAAACAACCACAAACAATTTTCCTTTCTTGTCTTCTAGGGTTCCTTAGCTTAGATTTAAGATTCTATTTTCAGAGTCTAAAATTCCAATTGTTATTTCCAACAAAGTTATCCAAACTAAACTTATATTTGTTCGTACTTAGTGGCTTCATTACAATATTATGAATGAACCCTTTTACTCTGCACAACATGAGATTGAAAATAAACTTTTCCCATCATATTGGTAAGAAAATCTACATGTAAACATTCCATAAATTTATCTGCCTTATTGCTCTACATTTGATTTGCTCAGTCTCCAGTGTGGATCAAGCTTCCTTGTGTTCTCTCTCAGTTCAATACTCTTCCTTACTTATGCTGTGTCCAATAGAACAGCCACAACTTACTAACCTTAACTGTACACCTTTGGAATGTGGGAGGAAACCAGAGCACCCAGAGGAAACCCAAGCCATCATGAAGGGTACTAGGGGAAGAAAGGGAAATGCACAAAATCATTACAGACTGCAGCAATACACACAAAATGCTGGAGGAACTCTGCAGCTCAGGCAGCATCTATGGAAAAAAGTAAACAGTCAACATTTTGGGACAAGACACTTCATCAGTGGTCTCAGCCAGAACTGTCAACTATTTACTCTTTTCCATAGATGCTGCCTGACCAACTGAGTTCTTCCAGCATTTTGTGTGTGTTGCTTTGGAGTGTCAGCATTGCAAATATTCTCATGTTTGTGGTCCTTGCAGACTGTACTTACTTAGTTACTGCCTGCTACACCACTGGCGTTTAGGGCAGCAATGAAGGTCTTCCATCTCTGGCTGTGTTCAGGGCTTCCTTCATCATGTCAGTAATTTCCTCTCGGTTTTCACTATTGTCAGTCATCTAAGTCCCGTGTGGAGACGCAGGAATACCATCACACTCAGATGTCGAAGGATTCTTCATTTCTGTTTGCGTAATAATTTTGTTTGACCAGTCAGGGTTGTTAGCCCTGAGCTGAACCCCCGAACATGGAGGACTGGTGGACATTGCTTAGTCTGGCCTCTACCATTTGACCTCTTTGGCATGGGAGAGCCAAAGCACAAGGTCCTCACTCCAGCCAACATACTGAGGCATACAAGCCTCCAAACCATGACAAGTCATCATCCTCTTGGAGGTTACAGACAGTGTCGGAACTAAACTTTGGTCATTGGTGCTATAATAGGGTCATAGGACACTGCAGAGCATAAACAGGCCATTTGGCCCATCTAGTCCATGCTGAATTATTAATCTGCTTAATCCCATCTACCTGTAATCTAGAAGTGTCATCCGGTTTAATAATGTTATGTTAACCACTAGGCCACAAAGCTGCTTTTAATAAAGAAATTAAAATAATTTATTTCCGAAAATCACCATGGTCATGCCGTTATTCCTCAGGCTTCTGAAGCCCTAAATTATTTGGACTGATTGAATAGGTTAGGACTTTATTCCTTACTACACAGAAGATTGAGAGGAGATTTAATAGCGCTATACAAAATTGTGAGGGGGTAAATTCAAGTAGGCTTTTTCCACTGAGGTTGAGCGGGACAAAACCAATGGTCACAGGTTAAGGGTGAGAGGTGAAACGTTTAAGGGGAATCTGAGGAGAAACTTCTTTAGTCAGAAGGTCAAAAGTTAATCTGGTTTGTCAGAACAGTATAGAGCAAGCAAGTGGTACATGGAAGCTCGATTTCAATGTTTAAGAGAAGTTTGGAAGGGTTACGTCGATGGTACATGTATGGAGGGCTATGATCTGGGCTCAGCTCAATGGGAGAGGGAAAATTAAATGTAATAGATAGGCTGAACATCCTGTTTCTGTGTACTTTTCTAAGACTCTTGTCACAAGGGAGGCATTGGTGGCAGACCCAAATGCAGACAAAGACACTGAAGTACTAGGAACAGGACTTGACTAGAGAACTAGAGTTAGGGACGGGACTGGATGCAGACAAGGAGTTGGGACAGGAACACAGACTAGGCTAGGGAAGCAGAACAAGGACGAGGGACTGGGAACAAGGAGCCTGGGCATGGACTCCGAACCAGAGACTGTTCAAGGACCCAGAACCTGGGTTTTAATTCGGGCTCGGACCCCAAAACCAGGTGAAGATGTAGTGAGGCTTGGGTTCCTGGAGACCAGGTGGAGACGTGGTCTTGAGGCTTGAGTTCCTGGAGGCTCGGATCTCGGGTCTTGAGGCTTGAGCTCCTGCGCTCTGATGCTGGGGTCTCGGGTCTTGAAGCTTGATTTCCTGGAGGCTGGGGTCTTGGAATGCGGAGGCTGATAACTCAGAGGCTGGAGCTCAGACACAGACTGGGAACTGTACATCAACAGAGAGCCAGGACTTATCCTTTGAAAAGCCAGGACTCATCTTTAACTCGACACTAACATGAGACTAGACAGTACATAGACATAGAGTTGGGACTTATCCTTAGACAAGCTAGGACTCAACTTTATCCCCACACCAAGGTGGGACAGGTCCATCCGTCTGGTAATGGCAGAATGACCTGACTTACCCAACAAAGGCAAAGACAAGACAAGACAGATCCCCCTGCAGGGCAACGGCAGAACGGCCTGAATTAACCCACGGAGGCGAGGACAAGACAAGACAAATCCCCCACAGGGCAACAGCAGAACGGCCTGACTTACCCCACGGAGGTGAGGACAAGACATGATAGATTCCCCCGCAGGGCAGTGGCAGAACAGCCTGACTTACCATAAGAAGGCGAGGACAAGAAGAGACAAACACCGAAGAACGACAGACAGTTCCATCTCTGCATCAGGGTTGCTCCAAGTCGCAGAAACGGCCAGCAACCTAGGCTGGCTACAGAAACAGCCAGATCCCTACCTAGCTCAGAGTGGCTGAAGGCCACTCAGCTGGCCCAGGAAACGGCCAAATCCATACCGCTAAGACAGCTCTGACTACCGACAGCAAGGCTCCATGAAGCGATGGTTCTCCAAAGTGGCCTAATGATGGCAAGTGGCCACTTTAGCCTTCCAATGGCAGGTTGCTCCCAGGGAATCTTGACAAGAGGAACTAGCACCCCACCCTCGACCCCAAGGCTACTTGTATTCCAAGCCCCAAGATGGGAATCAGGTGCCTATGATTAACCCAACCGAAACAAGGGACAGCTGGAAGACCCGGAGTCCTGAGTCCACGGGCCAGACCGTGAACCGGAATGCGGACTTCACGGACTGGACCAAGACAACACTAGATATTGATACATTACAGAATCCCTTTATGAGACAAAGAGAAGTAAACTTATCATGCAATGAACAGAAATGTTACAGCTTGGATTTATTGGAAACCATTAGTGCTTTCTTATATTAATGCCAGTGGCTTAGATATTCCCAATATGTGCTCATGAACATAGCCGTGCAAATCTGTAGCCAGTTGTCTGAAGCTCTCTGTGATTGCATTCTATATCTGGATTCCTTGTGGACTCCACATTGTGACAAGCAGCTAAGGACAAAGGTAATTCCCAAGCACTTGTTCCAGAGAACCTCTTGACCACCATTCACATCTGTTGAGGCCACCTTCATTTTGAAGGAGTGTGGTAGCTCCTCAAAAGGCATCTTTAGAAAAGCTTTCAATTTGTTGAAGTTCCTTTCATGTTTTGAATTGATCTATTTGAAATATTTTGGGTTTTTAAAGTAAATTGAATATTTTGGAACTTGAATATATTGAATATTGAACAATCTCCCAGCTATAATAGTGGCCAAAGGACCTAGGGTAATGGATGAACTGAAGGAAGTTTATATTAGGCAGGAAATGGTGTTGGATAGACTGTTGGGTCTGAAGGCTAATAAGTCCCAGGGACCTGATGGTCTGCATCCCAGGGTACTTAAGGAGGTGGCTTTAGAAATCGTGGACACATTGGTAATCATTTTCCAATGTTCTATGGATTCAGGATCAGTTCCTGTGGATTGGAAGGTGGCTAATGTTGTCCCTCTCTTCAAGAAGGGAGGAAGAGAGAAAACAGGGAATTATAGACTAGTTAGCCTGACGTCGGAAAGATGCTGGAGTCAATTATAAAAGATGAAATTACAACACATCGGGATAGCAGTAACAGGATCGGTCCAAGTCAGCATGGATTTACGAAGGGGAAACTGTGCTTGACTAATCTTCTGGATTTTTTTGAGGATGTAACTATGGAAATGGACAAGGGAGAGCCAGTGGATGTAGTGTACCGGGACTTTCAGAAAGCCTTTGATAAAGTCCCACATGGGAGATTAGTGGGCAAAATTAGGGCACCTGGTATTGGGGGTAGAGTACTGACATGGATTGAAAATTGGCTGGCTGACAGAAAACATAGAGTAGGGATTAACAGGTCCCTTTCGGAAAAGCAGGCGGTGACCAGTGGGGTAACCGCAGGGTTCAGTGCTCGGACCGCAGCTGTTTACAACATATATTAATGATTTAGATCAGGGAATTAAAAGTAACATTAGCAAATTTGCCGATGACACAAAGCTGGGTGGCAGTGTGAAATGTGAGGAGGATGTTATGAGAATGCAGAGTGACTTGGACAGGCTGGGTGAGTGGGCAGATGCAGTTTAATGTGGGTAAATGTGAGGTTATCCACTTTGGTGGAAAGAACAGGAAGGCAGATTATTATCTAAATGGATTCAAGTTAGGAAAAGGGGAAGCACAACGAGATCTAGGTGTTCTTGTACATTAGTCACTGAAAGCAAGCATGCAAGTACAGCAGGCAGTGAAGAAAGCTAATGGCATGCTGGCCTTCATAACAAGGGGAATTGAGTATAAGAGCAAAGAGGTCCTTCTGCAGTTGTACAGGGCCCTGGTGAGACCACACCTGGAGTACTGTGTGCAGTTTTGGTCTCCAAATTTGAGGAAGGACATTCTTGCTATTGAGGGAGTGCAGCGTGGGTTTACAAGGTTAATTCCTGGGATGGCGGGACTGTCATATGTTGAAAGATTGGAGCGACTGAGCTTGTATACCTTGGAATTTAGAAGGCTGGGAGGGGATCTTATTGAAACACATAAGATTATTAAGGGATTGGACACGCTGGAGGCAGGAAGCATGTTCCCGCTGATGGGTGAGTCCAGAACCAGAGGCCACAGTTTAAGAATAAGGGGTAGGCTACTTAGAACGGAGTTGAGGAAAAACTTTTCCACCCAGAGAGTGGTGGATGTATGGAATGCTCTGCCCCAGAAGGCTGTGGAGGCCAAGTCTCTGGATGATTTCAAGAAAGAGATGGATAGAGCTCTTAAAGATAACGGAATGAAAGGTTATGGGGACAAGGCAGGAACTGGATACTGATTGTGGATGATCAGCCATGATCACAGTGAATGGCAGAGCTGGCTCGAAGGGCCGAATGGCCTACTCCTGCATCTATTGTCTATTGTCTATTTAAAGAAGAGATATATATTTGTTTGCTTCTGAACCATTCAGAGGGCACTGACATGGAGAAGATAGTTCCAATAGTAGAAGAGTCTAGGACCAGTGGGCGCAGCATCAAAATATGAGGACGTTCTTTTAGAACAGGGACAAGGAGGAATTTCTTTATCCCTATGGTGGTGAATCTGTGGAATTCATTTCCACATAAGGCTGCAATGGAGGTCAGGTTATTTGGTATATTTAAAGAGAAGATCCTTAAGGTTGTTTTAGCTGGGTGGGGGGTGGGTGTTGCAGTTTGCTGGTGTAGTAGGGATGAGTTCAACATGACCTATTAAATGTTCCCGATAGCATGCATCTCAAGTAGTCTCTATTAAACAAGTCCAGCTCCTGGCCTTCACGTGTGGCTTAACTACTAAGCTTGGCAGGACTGTTTCTACTAACAGGAGAAGGGGCGAAGGTGGGTTACGGACACCTGAAAATCATTCACTCTGGACTGATGTGGTTCATCAGCCATGCTGACAGCTCATCTAGGAGAAGAAAAATCTGATCTCAAACCTCTGCTGCCTTGTGATTATACCCATTTATGCACAAGGCTTTAGGAGCAAACCACAAGGGAAGAATCCGGAGCTGGAGTCCCCAAAGCAGTCCTATGTTGAGTTCAATGCTGACTGACAGCTCATGTAATGCTGCTGGTACCCAACTGTGTTGGTCTCTGCTGTTCCTTTAGCTGCTTGAAGAGGGGCAGCCTGCTGCATGAGCAACCGCTTGCTCTCCATATCGTACTGCCCTGACTCGTCTACTGACTTCCATGCAGACAGCTAGGATGCAACATCTTTGGTCTATCCCAACCAATGAAAGGCCCCTTATTTAAAGTGGAGGTTGATATTTTCTTTATTAGTAAGGGCATCAAAGCTTACTGGGAGAAGGTAAGAGAATGAGGTTGAGAGGGAAAATAAATTAGTCATGATCGAACGAATGAGCCAATTCTGTTCCTATGCCTTATTTAAATTAATTTCTCAATGAAAAAACAAATATTGCAGATGCTGGACAATAACAATCAAGTTGCTAATCAGAATAACTCCATCAGCAAAAGCCTTTATTTCTTTGGCTTAGAAACCTCAGCCTTCACACTGCCTTGTGCAGCTGGATCCTGAACTTCCTGTCGGATCTCCAGCAGGTGGTAAGAGTGGGTTCCCTCACCTCTGCTCTCTGACCCACAACACAGTTCTAAGCCCCTCATTTACTCTTTGTGTACCTATGGCTGTGTGCTACCTACAGCTCCAATCTGCTAATTAAATTTGCTGACAATACTACATTCATTGGCCTAATCTCAAATAATAATGAGACAGCCTGCAGAGAAGAAGTCATCACCCTGACACAGTGTCAAAGAAAAACAACCTCTCCCTCAATGTCACAAAAACAAAGGAGCTGGTTGTGGACTACAGGAGGAATGGAGACAGACATCAATGGATCTGGGGATGAGAGGGTGAACAGCATACACATCACCGAGGATCTTAAGTGGTCTGTACATACCAGCTGCGTGGTGAAAAAGGCACAACAGCGCCTCTTTCACCTCAGACGATTGAAGAAGTTTGGCATGAGTCCCCAAATCCTAAGGACTTTCTGCAGGGGCACATTTGAGAGCATCCTGACTGGCTGCCTCACTACCTGATATGAGAGCTGTACTTCCCTCAATTGCAGGACTCTGCAGAGAATGGTGCGGACAGCCCAGGGCATCTGTAGATGTGAACTTCCCACTATTCAGGATATTTACAAAGATAAGTGTGTAAAAAGGGCCTAAAGGATCATTCGTGACCCGAGTCACCCCAACCACAAACTGTTCCTGCTGCTACCATCTGGGAAACGGTACCGCAGCATAAAAGCCAGGACTAGCAGGCTCCGGGACAGCTTCTTCCACCAGCCCATCGGACTGATCTACTCTTGCTAATGCAATTGTATTTCTATGTTATATTAACTGTCCTGTTGTACATAATATTTATTACATATTACTATAAATTGTACATTACACATTTAGACGGAGATGTAATGTAAAGATGTTTACTCCTCATGTATATGAAGGATGTAAGCAATAAAGTAAATTCAATTCAGTTCAATTCAATTGAAATTATGTGCAGATAATTTCAGAAATAAAAGACAATTGATCTGACAAAGGACGCAAGATCAGGTTATCAAGGAACATGAGATGAAGAAAAACTTACTTGAATGCATGTGAGAGAGTAAACACAAGCATGTTTGTGTATACACACTCTCTCACACATGCACACATGCACACACAAACACACATACATTCACACAAATATACAAAGACAAACATGAAGACACACACACACACACACACACACTCCAGCCTTATTCAACAACTTAATATATCTTATTGATCTTAATATAATCAACTTGCTCGTATCCTTCATAAGAGTTATAGAGTTATGCAAAATGGAAATAGGCCATTCAGCCCATCATGTCTCTGTTGATGTTAATAATCATTTACTTTAATTTGATTTGCATGTAATTGCTTCGTAACATTTTCCTTTCCCATTTAAGTGTCAGTCTGAATGTTTCTTAATATAATGATTTCTTTAAACTCCACCACCTCCTCTAGCAGTGATTTCTAGATCTCAATCACTCTTGTATTTAAAGAAAATCCTTAAGAACTCAAAATAACTGAAGGAACTGAAAATTGGAAACCCACACAAAAGCTAGAAATGCTCAGTGGGTCAGGTTGCATCTGTGGCAAGAGAAACAGTGTCCACGTTTCTGGTCAAAAGCCCTTCATCAGCAGAAAGGAAGAAACTCAATAAGATTGTTAAACTGCAAGGGAGAGTGGAGGAGCGAGGTGGAAGAGGGGGTTGGAGGAGAGGGATTTGGGAGGGGATGGACGATGGGTTAAAGGGTAGTGGAGCAAGTGCCTCTGTTGCCATAAAACCAGGACGTTCAAGGGGATAAGCTGGAGGAAATTCATCTGGTCAATAAGTGAAGGGGAACAGGAAGAGAATGAGAACATGGCAAAAGGATATTGGAGCTGTGAAATGCAGAGCAGGAGATCATGTCCGCTTGGTCAAGCAGCAAAAAAGAAATAAGCTTGAGCTAACATCTCAGACTGGTGACTCATACTTATTTCACAAAATGCTGGAGGAACTCAGCAGGCCAGGCAGCATCTATGGAAAAGAGTAAACAGTCGATGGTTCGGCTGAGACCCTTCATCAGCACTGAAGGAAAAAAAAGATGAGGAGTCAGAGTTAGAAGATGAGGGGAGGAAAGGGAGAAACACAAGGTGATAGGTGAAACTAGTAGGGGGGAGGGGTGAAGTAAATTGCTGGGAAGTTGATTGGTGAAAGAGATATAGAGCTGGAGAAGGGGGAATCTGAGGGGACAGAAGGCCATGAAGAAAGAGAAGGGGGAAGGAGTTCTAGAAGGAGATGATGTGCGAATAGGGAGATAAGGTGAGAGAGAATCGATTTCTTTAACTTCTGGTGATGAGACCCTCCCCCCCCCCCGCCTTCAGCATTCCCCATTCACTTTTCCCTCTCACCTTATCTCCTTACTGGCACCTTAAAACCAGTCACTTCAGGTAGATAGGGCTCACCAATCTCAGCTGGCAGCTGATTTAGGAGAAGGAAAATTCTGATTTCTAACCTCTGCTGTCTTGCAGCTTTAACAACTCATGGGGAAGGCTTTGGGAGTAAATCCCGAGGAAAAATCTGGAATTGGAATCCCTAAGGCAGTCGAACATTGTGTTCAAAGCTGACTGGAAGCTCCTGTGACGCCACTGGTGCCAAACTGTATTGATCTCTACTGTTGCTTTGGATTCATCAGCTGCATGGAGAAAGGGGACCTACTGCATGGGTAACATGGGCAACTCCATATTGTACTGCGCTGTCGTGATTATCACATAGGTACCTGGGATGGAACATCCATGGTCACCCTCAACCAACGGAGGGCCCTTAAAGATCTCTTAAAGGATAAAGATAAACTCACTCTACCTGATTGTGGCTCTTGTACATTATTTATTCATCTACACTGTACTTTCTCTGCAAGAATCTATGCTGCATTCTGTTTTATTTTCCTTTTTCGCCACCTCAGTGTACATATGTATGGAATGATCTGTTTAGCCAGCATGAAAATAACAGCTTTTTACTGCATGGACAATATCTTCCATCCACTACATAATGTACTGGGTGGGCACAGGAGTACATTCAGCCAGAGACTCGTTCCACCGAGATGCAACACAGCGTCATAGGAAGTCATTCCTGCCTGTGGCCATCGAACTTTACAACTCCTCCCTTGGAGGGTCAGACACCCTGAGCCAATAGGCTGGTCCTGGACTTATTTCCTGGCATAATTTACATATTACTATTGAATTATTTATGGTTTTATACTGCTATATTTATACCCTATTCTTGGTTGGTGCAACTGTAACGAAACCCAATTTCCCTCGGGATCAATAAAATATGACCATGACTATGACTATGACTATGACTATATGACTATGACAGAGGGGAAGCAGCTGTTCCTAAAAAGTTGAGTGTTTCTTTAGGCATCTGAAGAGAGAAGGGCATGTCCTGGATAGTGAAGGTCTTCATTGATGGATGCCACCTTCTTGAAGCATTGTCTTTGGAATATGTCCTTGATGGTGAGGAGGTGGGTGTCCATGATGGAAGGGACTGAATTTACAACCTTCTGCTGCTTTTTCCAATCCTGTGCACTGGATCCTCCATACCAGACAGTGATGGAACCAACTAGAATGCTCTCATGCTCTCCACCTGTAGAAATTTGCCAGAGTCTCTGGTTGAGTACAAAATCTCAAACTGAAGTATCTCAGATCTCCTCAAATTGTAATGCCTTCTCGTATGCTTGCACTTGAGGAAACAGTTTTAATCTGTTCTCTGAGATCTCTTCACCAAATTAAACAATAAACATCCCTCCTAAACCTTTAATCTTTGCTGACTTGGGAAGTAGTCTCTGGAAATCTTCTCAGGATTTAACATTTAAAAGAATATATTATCAAATCTTCAGCTTTAAAATGGCAATCAGTAAAAACAGAACACATTAAAAAAATCAATCCATTTTTAATTCGATTTGACATATTATGCAGACACTTAAGCATGTTAATTAAGGGATAATCATATACTGCAGAACTAATGAGCACCACTTTTAACTGGATTTGAGACTACTTCTTTCACTTACAGTGTTGAGTTTACAAGTTATATGTAAATGAGTTAAACTGTAGTGCCTTAAAAAACATGCACAGGAGATTTAACACTTTTATCTGCTCTAACAAAGAAGGTGTAAGGTGCTCCTTGCCTCTGCTAGCCTGCAGGTTGTCCTTGGACAAGGTGTAGCCCCTCCCTGAATCAGGGTCATGGGGAGCCATGGGAGCAGGTGGTGGATGGTCGTATGAACAGCTGGTGCATATCACAAGTCCTGGTTATGTGACAACTGATGCCAGGGAGACAATCTCTGAAGAATATTGATAATGGCTGGGATCAACTGTCTTGTAAAGACACTGCCCAGAAGAAGGCAGTGGCTTCAGTAGAAAACTGTGTCAAGACCAATGATGGACATGGAAAGACCATGATGGCACACATCATACAACATAGTACATAATGATAATGATATCTGCCCAGCATGAAGTATGATATGTTAGGGTCTTTCATAAGACCATAAACCATAAGACATAGGAGTAGAACTGGATAATTTAGCCCATTGAGTCTGTCCTGCTATTCAATCATGGCTGATCTATTATTCCTCTCAACACTATTTTATTGTCTTTTCCTCATAACCTTTGATATCCTCATCAATCAAGAGCCTATCAACCTCTGCTTTCAATATACCCAATAATTTGGCCTCCATAGATATCTATGGCAATCAATTCCACAGACTCGCCAACTTCTTTCTAAGGAAATTCCTCCTCATTTCTGCACTAAAGAGATGTCCTTGTATGCTGAGGATGTGCCCTTTACTACAGGAAACATCCTTTCCACATCCACTCTATCAAGGGCTTTCAGTATTGGATAGGTTTCAATGAGATCATCCCTCATTCTTCTAAACTCCAGTGGGTACAGGCCCAGAGCCATCAAACGCTCCTCATCTCCTCTGGGTGTCACAGTAGCAGAGCAGTTAGGGCAACACTAGAACGGCTCAGTGCTTTCCTATTCTGGAGTTCAATTCTGGTACCATCTGTACAACCACCACCCCCGACCTGCACAGAATGCATGGGTTTTCCCCAGGTGCTCCAGTTCCTCCCAGAGTCCACAGACATACTGGTTATGTTGATAGGTCATTGTATATTGTCCTGTGATAGGTTAAAGATAACCTGGTTTGTCAGGGATTGCTGGGGTGGCGTGGCTCAGAGGGTGGAAGGGTTTACTCCATGCTGTATCGCTAAATGAATTTTTAAAAAATAGGTTAGCCCTTTTAGTCCCGGGTTCATTCTCATGATCCCCGTCTGGACTCTCTCCAATGTCAGCATAGATAAGGAACCCAAACTGATTCCAAATACAGTCTGACTAATGCCTTATTGGATTGACTTTACATCCTTCACATACATGAGGAGTAAAAATCTTCATGTTACGCCTCCGTCTAAATGTGCAATGTGCAATCGAAGTAATTAATAATAAACAGAACAGATAATGTAACATAGCAATACACTCAAATCAGCGTAAATTAATCAGTCTGATAGGCTGGTGGAAGAAGCTGTCCCAGAGCCTGTTGGTCCTGGCTTTTATGCTGCTGTACCGCTTCCCGGATGGTAGCAGCTGGAATAGATCATGGTTGGGATGGCTTGGGTCCCCAATGATCCTATGGGCCCTTTTTACACACCTGTCCTTGTAAATGTCCTGAATCATGAGAAGTTCACAGATACAGATGCGATGGGCTGTCCACACCACTGTCTGCAGAGTCCTGCGAATAAGGGAAGTACAGTTCCCATACCAGGCAGTGATGCAGCCAGTCAGGATGTTCTCAATTATGCCCGTGTAGGAAGTTCTTAAGATCTGGGGGCCCATACCAAACTTCCTCAACCATCTGAGGTGAAAGAGGCGCTGTTGTGCCTTTTTCACCACACAGCTGGTGTGTACAGACCATGTGAGGCCCTCGGTGATGTGGATGCCAAGGAAATTAAAGCTGTGTACCATCTCAACCCCAGATCCATTGATGTCAATAGGGGTTAGCCCGTCTCCATTCCTTCTGTAATCCACAATCAGCTATTTTGTTTTTGCGACATTGAGGGAGAGGTTGTTTTCTTGACACCACTGTGTCAGGGTGATGACTTCTTCCCTATAGGCGACATCATTATTGTTTGAGATTAAGCCAATCAATGCCGTGTCTTCGGAATATTTAATTAGCAGATTGGAGCTGTGGGTGGCGACATTGTCATGGGTATATATGGGGTAAAGGAGGGGGCTTAGTACATATCCCTGAGGGGTTCCTGTGTTGAGAATCAAAGGGGTGGATGTGAGGGAGCTCACTCTTACCACCTGCTGGCAATCTGACAGGAAGTCCAAGATCAAGTTGCACAAGGCAGGGGGTCAAGGCCGAGGTTTCTAAGCTTTCTGTTGAGCCTGGAGGGAATTATGGTGTTGAATCCTGGTTGTGAAATTGCAGAACCTGGGTCTCTGTACCTCCCTTTGCAATTGGATCCTCTACTTCCTAACCAAAAGACTACAGTCTGTGCGGATTGGCGATAACATATCCTCCTCGTTGACGATCAACACTGGCGCACCACAAGGGTGTGTGCTTAGCCCACTGCTCTACTCTCAATATACACATGACTGTGTGGCTAGGCATAGCTCAAATACCACCTACAAATTTGCTGATGATACAACCATTGTTGGTAGAATCTTATGTGGTGATGAGAAGACGTACAGGAGTGAGATATGCCAACTAGTGGAGTGGTGTCGCAGCAACAACCTGGCACTCAATGTCAGTAAGATTGTGGACTTCAGGAAGGGTAAGACAAAGGAACACACACCAATCCTCATGGAGGGATCAGAAGTGGAGAGAGTGAGCAGCTTCATGTTCCTGGGTGTCAAGACCTCTGAGGATCTAAACTGGTCCCAACATATTGATGTAGTCATAAAGAAGGCAAGACAGAGTCTATTTTTTATTAGAAGTTTGAAGAGATTTGGCATGTCAATAAATACACTCAAAAACTTTCTATAGTTGTACTATAGAGAGCATTCTGACAGGCTGCATCACTGTCTGGTATGGGAGGGGCTACTGCACAGGACCAAAAGAAGCTGCAGAAGGTTGTAAATCTAGTCAGTTCCATCTTGGACACTAGCCTATGAAGTACCTAGGATATGTTTAGGGAGCGGTGTCTCAAAAAGGCAGCATCCATTATTAAGGACCTCCAGCACCCAGGACATGCCCTTTTCTCACTGCTACCATCAGGTAGGAGGTACAGAAGCCTGAAGGCACACACTCAGTGATTCAGGAACAGCTTCTTCCCCTCTGCCATCCGATTCCTAAATGGACATTGAAGCTTTGGACACGACCCCACTTTTTTTTAATATGCGGTATTTCTGTTTTTGCACATTTTTAAAAATTCTATTCAATATACGATTTACTTGTTCATTTATTATGTTTGATTTTATTTTATTTTTATTCTCTCTGCTAGATTATGTATTGCATTGAATTGCTGCTGCTAAGTTAACAAATTTCGCATCACATGCCGGTGATAATAAACATAATTCTGTTTCTGAATGCTGAACTGTATGAAGCCTCAGTGTCACATCCTTGCATCTATATTATAGTCATCTTGAAATGAATGCTAGCATTGCATTTGTCTTCCTTACCCCTGACACAATCTGAAAGTTAACCTTTAGAGAATCCTGCACAAGGCCTCCCAAGTTCCTTTGCACTTCTGATTTTTGAATTTTCTTTCCTTTATTCCTTGTACCAAAGTGCATGACTATAACGCATCCCTACACTATTCCATCTGCCACTTCTTTGTCCATTCTCCTGATCGGTTCAAGTTCTTCTGCGGACTTCCTGCTTCCTCAACACTACCTGCCCCTCCACCTATCTTTGTATCGTTGACAAACTTAGCCACAAAGCCAAAAATTCCATCATCTAAATCATCAACATAGCCCCAAACACTGCTGTGGTTCCCTGTCCCTCACTACGCAAATGCCTACATATGCACTTAATTGGGTTAACCTGCACACCTGCTCATTGATACAAATATCTAATCAGCCAAACATCAGAATGGGAAAGAAATGTAATCTAGGTGTTTTTGACCTTGGAGTGATTGTTGGTGCCAGACAGGGTGGTTTGAGTTTCCCAGAAACTGCTGATCTCCTGGGATTTTCATACACAACTTTATCTAGAGTTTACAGAGAATGATGTGAAAAACAGAAAAAAACTGTCCAGTTTTTCGCCCAGCAGTTCTGTGGGCAAAAATGCTTTGCTAATGAGAGATGTCAGAGGAGAATGGTCAGACTAGTTCAAGCTGACAGGAACTCAACAATAACTCAGGTAACCATGCACTACAACAGTGAAGTGCAGAACGGCGTCTCTTGAATGCATATCACATTGAACCTTGAAATCGATGAGCTACTGCAACAGAAGACCGCACTGATTCCATTCTTGTACCTAATAAAATGGCCACTGAGTGTGTATCCGTTGTTTTATGCTTTGTTTTAAATGTAATGGAAGACAGAATTAATCATGATTGTCTATGTGAGATAAAAGATTCAGGACAATGCTTCCCTTTGAAATTCCGTGGTTGCAGGGCTTAGCTTAACCAGTGTTATCAACACTTGATTTGTTCAATTATTGTAATTAAGTCAAGGATAATTCTCGCTTTTCAACTCAGTCGGTAATTATAAGTATCAATGATGTCACTCTCAAAATAAAAACTGATTACACACATTAATTAGAAAGATATTAGGGGCTCATATTTCAGTCAACAGAATTAAGTATTTCGAAATCAGAAGAAGCTTTGCAGCACTGTACATAGCAACCCAGAATAGAAAAAGAAAACTATAAATTACAGAAAAAATATATAATGTGCAGAAGTCTTAGGCACATAAATATAGGCTAGGGCACCGAAGACTTTTATACAGTACTGGAGCAATTTTATTCTACTGCCACACACAATAAAACAAATTTCATGATATACGTGAGCAATGATAAACTAGATTCTGATGTTGGTCTCTACTGTGGGCTGAGAGTGGGAAGGGGGCAGGAAGAAGGGAGCCATGGTTGGGGAAAGGGGAAGGGAGAGGGGAAGGAGTGGAAGCACTAGAGAGACATTCTGTAATGGTCAATAAACCAACTGTCTGGGATCAAATGACATGACCCGGTGTCTCAGGACTGGGTGTATCTGCACCCATGCCATTTCCTGTCCCGAGCACTCCTTCTCTACCTACAGATTTTTGCTCCTGAATTCGCTCTCTGCTCCATGTTGACAAATACAGTATTGCGCAAAAGTCTTAGGCATAGACAGGTGGTGGGGTGGAGGTAGATCTCGTCCAAAGGAGCTGAGCATGCTCCTTCCCTCCACTAGCCTGCAGGTCACCCTTGGGCAAGGTGTAGCACCTGCTTAGCTGCCCAGTCAGAGTCATGTGAAGCCATGGGAGCTGGTGTTGGATGTTTGAGTGAGCAGCTGGTGCATATCACAAGTCCTGGTTAGGAGACCACTGACACCAGACGGAGAAACACTGATGAGTATTGATAATGGCTGGGTTCATCTGTCTTATAAAGACACTGCCCAGACTGTAGAGAAATTTGTCAACAACAATCATGATTATTGATAAGATTATCAATAATGGCAAAAATAGGAAAACAGATTATTATCTGAATGGTGGCCGATTAGGAAAAGGGGAGGTGCAACGAGTTCTGGGTGTCATTATACACCAGTCATTGAAAGTGGGCATGCAGGTACAGCAGGCGGTGAAAAAGGCGAATGGTATGCTGGCATTTATAGCGAGAGGATTCGAGTACAGGAGCAGGGAGGTACTACTGCAGTTGTACAAGGCCTTGGTGAGACCACACCTGGAGTATTGTGTGCGGTTTTGGTCCCCTAATCTGAGGAAAGACATCCTTGCCATAGAGGGAGTACAAAGAAGGTTCACCAGATTGATTCCTGGGATGGCAGGACTTTCATATGAAGAAAGACTGGATGAACTGGGCTTGTACTCGTTGGAATTTAGAAGATTGAGGGGGGATCTGATTGAAACGTATAAGATCCTAATGGGATTGGACAGGCTAGATGCAGGAAGATTGTTCCCGATGTTGGGGAAGTCCAGAACGAGGGGCCACAGTTTGAGGATAGAGGGGAAGCCTTTTAGGACCGAGATTAGGAAAAACTTCTTCACGCAGAGAGTGGTGAATCTGTGGAATTCTCTGCCACAGGAAACTGTTGAGGCCAGTTCATTGGCTATATTTAAGAGGGAGTTAGATATGGCCCTTGTGGCTACGGGGGTCAGGGGGTATGGAGGGAAGGCTGGGGTGGGGTTCTGAGTTGGATGATCAGCCATGATCATAATAAATGGCGGTGCAGGCTCGAAGGGCCGAATGGCCTACTCCTGCACCTATTTTCTATGTTTCTATGTTTCTATTATGATTGTCTATGTCATATGACACAGTACAAAATAATAATTATATATATAGAGAGAGAGAGAGAGAGCGTGTGCACGAGGGAGAGTGTTCTTTTTATGCATTGCAATGATCTGCCAGCACAGAACAAAACTACAAATTTACTGAGGAATGTCAGTGATATTAAACCTGATTCTGATTCTGATCCAATGATCCCACTGCACCTCCATGCTGTCTATATGAATATGAATGGAGGGATATGGATGACACGGAGGAAGAAGAAGTTTGGTATAATTTGTTATCAACATCAGCTCAACATGATGGTCTTAGTAACCTGTCCAGTACTATACTTTTCCATGTTCTATGTTGTGTGCCACTGGTAAGGAGCCAGTAACATCATGAAGGATCCCTCCACCCTTGCTCATGGACTGTTTGTAAAGTCTTGGCCTCCACAGCTGCCTGCAGCAAAGAATTTAACAGATTCATCATTCTCTGGCTAAAGAAATTCCCCCTCATCTCTGTTCTAAAAAGACACCTCTTTAATCTGAGGCTGTGTCCTCTGACCTTAGACTCTCCTACCATCGGAAACACCTTCTCCACATCTGCTCTGTCAAGACTTTTTGCTATTCAATAGGTTTCAATGTGGTCACGCCTCATACTTCTGAGTTCTAAAGAATACAGGCCCAGAGCTATCAAACGCTCTTCATATGACAAACTATTCATTCCTGAAATAATTTTTGTGAACCTCTTTTGAACCCTTTTCAGTTTCAGCACATCGTTTCTAAGGGGCCCAAGACTGCTCACAATACCCCAAGTGAGGCCTCACCAATGTTTTATAAAGACTCAACAATGCATCTTGCTTTTATACTCTAGTACTCTCGAAATGAATGCTAACATCACATTTGCCTTCCTCACCACTGACTCAACCTACAAATTAACCTTTAATGAATCCCGCACAAAAACTCCCAAGTCCCTTTGCACCTCAGTATTTTTTTTGTATTTTCTCTTCATTTAGAAAATAGTTAACCCTTTCATTTCATCTACCAAATCGCATGACCATACACTTCCTGACACTGTATTCCTTCTCTATTTACTTGCCCATTCACCTAATCTGTCTGTCCTTCTGTAGCCTCTCTATTTCCTCAAAACTACCTGCCATTCCACCTATTTTCATATCATCTGCAAACTTTGCATCAAAGCCATCAATTCCATCATCTATATCATTGACATATAATGTAAAAAGAATCGGTCCCTACACAGACCCCTGTGGAACACCACTAGTCACTGGCAGCCAGCTAGAAAAGTCTCCCTCTATTCCTATTTTTGCCTCCTGCCAATCAACCACTGCTTTATCTATGCTATAATCTTTCTTGTAATATCATGGGCTCTTAACTTGTTAAGAAGCCTCATGTATGGTACCTTGTCTAAGATCTTCTGAAAATCCAAGTATACATCATCAACCAATTCTCTTCAGTCTATCCAACTTGTTATTTCTTCAAAGAATTGCAACTGATTTGTCAGGCAAGATTTTCCCTTGAGGAAACCATGCTGACTACAGCCTATAATTTCCTTTCTTCTGCCTCTCTCCCTTCTTGAAGAGTGGAGTGACATTTGCAATTTCCTGTCTTCCAGAACCATTCCAGAATCTAGTGATTCTTGAAAGATCATTACTAATGACTCTTTCACCTCTTTCAGAACTCTGAGGTATACACCATCTGATCCAGGCGACTTACCTACCTTCAGATTTTTCATTTTCCCAAGAACCTTCTCTCTAGTTGTGGTAACTTCACATACTTCATGACCCCTGACACCTAGAAGTTCTACCATACTGCTAGAGTCTTCCAAAGTGAAGGTTGATGCAAAATACTTATTTACTTTGTCCACAATTTTGTCATCCCCAATTACAACCTCCCAAGCATTATTTTCCAACAGTTGGATATTCAATTTCACCTTTCCTTTAAAATTCTTGTATCTGAAGAACTTTTTGCTATCCTCAAATGTCTTATTGTAATTTATAATGTTTTCATGTATTGTACAATTATTGTCCATTCAGAAACTGATGTTGGAGGGAAGGAAGCTGTTCCTAAAATGTTAAATGTTTGTGTTCAGGTTCCTTTAGTTCCTTGATAGTAGCAATGAGAAATGATCATGTCCCTTGGGTAGTGGGAGTTCTTAATGATGGGTGCCACATTTTTGAGTCATCTCCTTTTTGAAGGTTTGCTTGATGAAGGGGAGACTAGTGCCCATGATGCAGCTGGCTGAGCTTGCAACCCTCTGCAAGTTTTTCCGATCCTGTGTCGTAGCCACTCTATACCAAATGGTAATGCAACCGGGATCACTCATGCATTCCAACCTTTCCCAGCTCCAAACCTCCCAATCCTCATCACCGATATCGATATCATAGATAGCAGCTTTTTCTCTCAGTATCTCAGCAGGATGGTCAGCTTGGATGACATGCTCAAGTGTCTGAAGAGAAACGAGCAGCTTTGTATTCGGATCAGAAAGGTTCTCTGTGACACAGCTTGTAAATATGGGAAGTATATTAAAGTATGAGTCCATGTTCAGGCATTTAATAATTTATCTGCATGTTTAATGTCTCTTCAGCATCTGAATCTGTCTGGGTGACAGAATTTGATATAAAATCTTGAGACTTGCCATGAATGTTTAAGCAAATGAGCTTAGATGTAGAATATTGAAACAGGCCAGAATTCTTCAGAGCTTAATACTATGATTTAACAAGGTCTCACTTCAGGACAAGACTTCTGAAGGTGCACTGGATTATCCCAAATGTAAATGAATCCTTTGAACAAAGAAATTGGAAAATGATGACACTAGAGACTCAGGTTCGATTCTGCTGCTATCTGTAAGAAGTTTGCACATTCTCCCTGTGGCCATGTGTGCATTTCCTCCAGGAGCTCTGGTTTCTTCCCAATTACATATGGGTATAATTGGCCAGTGCAAATTTATTGGGCCAGAACTGCCTGTCACCATGCGGTATCTTTAAATAAATAAAATAGCAATTCTATTGGGGTATCTTTCATCCTGCGAGGCCATCACAATAGTGATTGTAACCAACGAGTAACTAGAGACAGAATATGCATTTCAATATGTGTTCTTTATGCTTTTGTGTTTTTTATACTACTTTGGATCCAGAGTAACAATCCTTTCATTCCCCTTTACTTTTGTGCACTGAAGAATGGCAATAAGCAATCTTAAATCCTGAATCTTGAATCTATGTCTATGTTCTGTGCTTTTAAAAAAAGACTTGCATTTTCAGTGTCTTTCACAATCTCAAGGCATTTCAAAACATTCTGGATCAAAATAATAATTGTAAGCAAAGAGTAACTGGACAAAATATGTATTTGAATATTTAAAAGTAATGACAAAGGCTACATCCTCACTTTAGCGGGTGTTTACAAGTAGTCTCTCTTCTACTCATCAGAGATATTTACCAGGAGTGCTGCATACACAGGGCCTTTGGCATTGTGACTGATCCTTCCCATCTGTCCAACAATCTCTTTGACCCCTACCATCAGACAGGAGATACCATAGTGTTAGGACAAGGACTGTTAGGATGGGAAATGGCTCCTTCCCCAAACCCATGAGATAACTGAACTCCCTACCACCACCCAGGTCTCATTACCTATGAAGCACCAATAGCATTATATTGATTACTTTTTAACTTTTTTGTAAATGCACGTTATTATTTGTTAATTTATTTATGGTAATATTCCTTTATATATTGCATGTGTGAGTTGCATGTACTGTGCTGTGCACTTTGGTCCAGAGGAATGTTGTTTTGTTTGATGGGATGCATGTGTATGGTTGTATGACAATAATCTTGAACTCGAGTGTTTAAGCTTGAGTTCTTGTATTTGCCTGAGAGCAAGACAAAAATCATTCTGATAAGAGTTGTGAACGTTGCTAATGGCATCCTGAAATGTTACCTAATGCCTTCATTCATGTCAGAATCGGAATGAGGTTATTATTACTGATAAACATGAGAATGTCTGCAGGTGTTGGAAATCCAGAGCAACAGACTGCTGGTGATGGTCTTCAGGACTGAAAGCGAAGGAAGAAGATGCCAGAATAAAAAGGTGGGAGGAGGGGAAGGAGGATAGCTGGAAAGTGATGGGTGAAGCCAGGGGGGTGAGAAAGATCTAGGGCTGGAGATGAAGGAATCTAATAGGCGGAGAGAGTGGACCATGGGAGAAAGGGAAGAAGGAGGGATAGTGGGGGAAGGTGATAGGCAGGTGAGAGGAGCTGAGAGGCTACCGTGGGGAATAGAGGAAAAAAGGAGGGGTAGGCAACTTTTTTTACCAGAAGGAGAAAATAATATCCATGACATCAAGTTGGAGGCTATTAAGACAAAATACAAGGTGTTGCTCCACTAAGCTGAGGGTGACCTTATTTTATCAGATAGAAGCTGTGAAATTTATCATTTTGCAACAGCAGTACATTGCAATACATAAATATTATGATGTTTACAAATATAAGTAAATAGAACAAAGGGGAATAGTGAGGTTAGTGCTTGTGGTTCAGAGACCGTTCAATAGTCTGATGGCGGAGGAGAAGAAGCTGTTTCTGAATTACTGAGTGTGTGTTTTCAGGCTCCTGTACCCCCTCCTGGATAGCAGTAATAAAAAGAGGGCATGCCCTGGATGGTGAGGGTCTTTAATAATCATGTGAAATAAGCAAGCACATTTATTTATTTATTTCAAATATTTTATTTACTTAGAGATACGGAGTTGAATAGGGCCTTCTGTAATGAAACATCCTTTGCAGAACTTAAATTGCAGAAGTCAATCTAATGAGTTCTATTGACAAGAAGTCAAATGGGGGAAATAAAACGATTTCTTAAAAAATATAATGTTATTTAATATGGTTACAAAAGGGAAGATACTTTTCAATGGGAATATTTAATACAGGTTCCCCACACCACCTCCCAGATTACAAACACCTGACTTATGTACAGCCTGGCAGGTTGGACAAGATCCCTATTTGTTGTTTAGTTCAGAACCATCTTTTTGAGATTTGAGCTTTGAAGGTTGGCACACGGGATCCATGCTGAGTTGTAAATTGGATCCATAATTGGCCAAGAAGATAGAGCGCAATGGAAGACAAGTTTTCTGATGAGAGGTTTGTGATCAATAGTGTTCTGCAGGGATTAGAGTTTTGTGAACAGTGGTGTTCTGCAGGGATCAGGGTTTTGTGAACAGTGGTGTTCTGCAGGGATCAGGGTTTTGTGCACAGTGGTGTTCTGAAGGGATCAGCGCTGGGACGTGTTGTTTATTTATTTGTTTTTATTTAGAAATGCAGCACGGAACAGGTTCTTCCACCCAACAGTCCTCACCGCCCACCATCCTACCTACTTAACACTAGCCTGATCACAGAACAATCTACAATGACCAATTAACCTTCTGACTGGTATGCCTTTGGACTGTGGGGAAAAAAAAAAACAGAGCACCCAGAGGAAACCCACGTGTTCACGGGGAGAATGTGCAAACTCCTTATAGACTGCCAGTAATGAACTCAACTCTGGGCACTCCTAGCTGTAAGAGCATTGCACTAACCACTACACTACCATAAATCCCTTAAGTAGGGACCTGTTCCTGAAATATTTTATCCTGCACGTTCTATGATTTTTACTTCTCGGTCATGACAGCTGGAACTCTCTTCCTCACAGGGTGGTTGAACAGAGTAATTGAGGATTTTTAATACAGGAATGGATTGATATATGGCAAGCAAGTGGGTCAAATAAAAATCACTGCAGATAGACATAAATGCAGAGCTGATGGTACAACCAGATGGTTTTGCTTACCTGGTGGATGCAGACTCAAGAAGCTGAAGCCTACATCTATTTGCAATTTGTGCATTTTGAGGGAAGAGGACCGGGTTGAGAAAACGGAGACTTATGGAGAAGAGAAGTTACAAGCCATGTCTCCCCTCTCTCATCATGGGAAATATGAGATCACTGGGGAATAAAATGGACGAACTCACTGCACCTGTCAGGAGTCAGAGAACATTTCGGGAGAGCAGTGTCATGTGGCTGCACGAGGACATACCCAATCAAAATGTTTCCATAGGGGGCTTCCAGACCGTTTGAGCTGACTGGAATTGCACTGAGAGCGGTAAGCATAAAGGAGGGGGGCTGGCGGTTCTGGTAAATAACAGATAGTGCAATCCTGGGCATATTACGATCAAGGACCGTGTCTGTAGCCCGGATATTGAACTTTTTGCTGTTGGACTCTAGCCGTATTATTTGCCAAGGGAAATCTGGCATGCAATTGTGGTTGTTGTGTACATCCCTCCCTCTGCCAACCCGACGTCGACGTGTAACATCATTTACACCGTCATAGCCAGATTACAAACCCAGTGCCCGAGTGACCTCATTACATTCTCGGGTGACTTCAACCAGGTTACCATGGCTAGAACACTGCCCAACTTCACGCAGTATGCGAGCTGTACAACCAGAGGGGAGAGGACTCTGGATTTGATGTACGCTAATGTTAAGGATGCATACAGCTCCTCTCCCCTCCCCCTACTGGGAAGGTCAGATCACAACCTGGTGCATCTAAAACCCTGCTACGTGCCTCTGGTGAAGAGTAAACCTGCAACCACGAGGACAGCGAGGAAATGGTCGGAGGAGGCTTATGAGACGCTCCAGGGTTGTTTTGAGGTGACAGTCTGGCAGGCACTCTGTGAGCCACATGGAGAGGATATTGATGGGCTCACAGAATGCATCACTGATTACATCAACTTCTGTGTGGACTGCAATGTTCCGACAAGAACTGTCCTTTGTTATTCAAATAACAAGCCATGAGTGACAAAGGACATTAAGGACATCCTGAACGCTAAAAAGAGGGCGTTCAGAGATGGAAATAGGGAGGAGCTGAGGGCAATACAGAGGGACCTGAAAGCCAGGATCAGGGAGGCTAAAGACAGGTACAGGAGGAAGCTTGAGTGGAAACTCCAGCAGAACAACATGAGAGAGGTCTGGAGGGGGATGAGGACCATCACTGGGTTTCGGCAAACTAGCAACAGAGAAGCTGAAGGCAGTGTGGACAGGGCCAACGAACTTAACCTGTTCTTTAACAGATTTGACATTGTGACCCCTGCCCATCCCCCACATGAGCCATCTGTTGTTGGCCCCCAGCCAACACATATTCCACTCCCCCCCCTACCCCCCCTCATAGTTCCCCACCCTGCTCTCATGACTATACCCCTCCCCCACACGAAACCACCACAGTGGGCTTCATGGCTGAACAGGTGAGAAGACAGCTGAAACGTCTCAACCCAAGCAAGGCTGCAAGATCGGATTGTGTCAGTACTAGGGTGCTCAAAGCCTGTGCCCCTCAGCCATGTGGAGTACTTCGACATGTCTTCAACCTGAGCCTGAGGCTCAGGAGGGCTCCTGTACTGTGGAAGACTTCCTGCCTCGTCCCTGTGCCGAAGACGCCGTGCCCCAGCGGCCTCAATGACTACAGACCGGTGGCATTGACCTCCCACATCATGAAGACCCTGGAGAGACTTGTTCTGGAGCTGCTCCGGCCTATGGTCAGGCCACACTTAGATCCCCTCCAGTTCGCCTACCAGCCCCGACTAGGAGTTGAGGATGCCATCGTCTACCTGCTGAACCGTGTCTATGCCCACCTGCACAAGCCAGCGAGCACTGTGAGGGTCATGTTTTTTGACTTCTCCAGTGCGTTCAACACCGACCGCCCTGCTCTGCTGGGGGAGAAGCTGACAGCGATGCAGGTGGATGCTCCCCTGGTGTCATGGATTCTTGATTACCTGACTGGCAGACCACAGTACGTGTGCTTACAACACTGTGTGTCCGACAGAGTGACCAGCAGCACTGGGGCTCCACAGGGGACTGTCTTGTCTGCCTTTCTCTTCACCATTTACACCTCGGACTTCAACGACTGCACAGAGTCTTGTCATCTTCAGAAGTTTTCGGATGACTGTGCCATAGTTGGATGCATCAGCAAGGGAGATGAGGCTGAGTACAGGGCTACGGTAGGAAATTTTGTCACATGGTGTGAGCAGAATTATCTGCAGCTTAATGTGAAAAAGACTAAGGAGCTGGTGGTAGACCTGAGGAGAGCTAAGGTACCGGTGACCCCTGTTTCCATCCAGGGGGTCAGTGTGGACATGGTGGAGGATTACAAATACCTGGGGATACGAATTGACAATAATCTGGACTGGTCTAAGAACACTGAGGCTGTCTACAAGAAGGGTCAGAGCCGTCTCTATTTCCTGAGGAGACTGAGGTCCTTTAACATCTGCCGGACGATGCTGAGGATGTTCTACGAGTCTGTGGTGGCCAGTGCTATCACGTTTGCTGTTGTGTGCTGGGGCAGCAGGCTGAGGGTAGCAGACACCAACAGAATTAACAAACTCATTCGTAAGGCCCGTGATGTTGTGGGGATGGAACTGGACTCTCTCACGGTGGTGTCTGAAAAGAGGATGCTGTCTAAGTTGCATGCCATCTTGGTCAATGCCTTCCATCCACTACATAATGTACTGGGTGGGCACAGGAGTACATTCAACCAGAGACTCATTCCTCCGAGATGCAGCACAGAGCGTCATAGGAAGCCATTCCTGCCTGTGGCCGTCAAACTTTACAACTCCTCCCTTGGAGGGTCAGACACCCTGAGCCAATAGGCTGATCCTGGACTTATTTCATAATTTACTGGCATAATTTACATATTACTATTTAACTATTTATTACTATTTTCTATTACTATTCTATTACTATTTCTTATTTCCATGACTATTTACTATTTACTATTTACTAATAGTAATATTACTATTACTATTTCTATTACTATTTATTATTTATGGTGCAACTGTAACGAAAACCAATTTCCCCCGGGATCAATAAAGTATGACTATGACTATGACTATGACTATAAAGATTTATAGAGATAACGACAAAGATTAAGTTTATTTGTCACAGGTACATCAAAACATACAGTGAAATAGTTTTTCCCTTATTAGGGAGAGAGAGAGAGAGAGCCTGTGGTATGTCACATACTGGGTGAACGAGTAGTCTTTGGGGTACTGCAAGTCTGTATCTTTATTAATGCTTGAGTGCTTGAGTGCTCAGTGGAGGGTGCATTTGTATTAATGAGAGAGGTTAATTGCTTTGTTGCTACTTATGTGTAGGAGGGGGGAGTTGGGGGGCTTTGGGGTTCTAACATTTAACTGTCATTCATTCTTTGGGGCACTCCTCTGTTTTCATGGATGTTTGTGAAGAAAAAGAATTTCAGGAGGTATACTGTATAGATTCCTCTGACATTAAATGTACCTATTGAAACCTATCGAATATTTTGCTTGCATCAATGAAATCAGCAAGGATTGTGCTGGGTATGTGCCACCACTCTTCTGGCACCAATGTGCTGGTTGTCCATCATATCTGACAATGACAGTAAACCTGTCTGTGAGAGTTTGTAAAGTGGAAAAGTGATTGCATTGAGGCAGTCCCATTCTTTCATCCTTAGAAGTTTAGTCCAATAACACAAGTAGTCATCACAATTGGGTCTTCCTTGATTGCAATGGATAAGCAAGACTTCTTCTGTGCCTTGTCATGCCCTTCGCGAAACTTCTTTCCTAGCTACAGATCTCATTCACCCAAATCACTGGAGTTGACTTAGCATGCTAGGACAGACATGTTCCTATCCAACTGGGGTACGAGGTCCGCCAGTTAATCTCACCTGGTTTAGCCCGCCTGTCGAAGTATGGAGTATGGCCTCTGTCACATGCAGACAGCTACTCAGAGCCAAAGGTGAGAGCCGAGTGTCTGGTGGGAACCAAAGGTGAGCGGGCTGCCCCAGAATGGACAAGATAAACCCCTTCACCAGAGGTGCTACCCCTCCCGGGACACCTCATACACCCCAACATAGAACGTCCATAACTTACAAGCTATATATCTTTGGAAACGGTAGAACCTGGAGGAAACCCACACAGTCACAGGGAGAACGTACAAAGTTGAACCCCGATCATTGATCATTGTCACTAGCCACTACGCTACCAGTAAAGCCAAAAGATCTAACTGGTAGAAGTGTACACTGCACATCAGATAACAATCATTAATCAATGTCATGCACAGAACAGAAGCTGTAATTTTGTAATAACAATTTTAATCTTTAATTTTTAATCTTGTAATTTTGTTGTCTCCAGCTGGAATATCTGAAAAAACACTGCTTACCTTTTATGTATTTTTTTGATTTATTGAGATACAGCACGGAATTAGCCCTTCTGGCCCTTCGAACCACACTGCCTATCAATCCCTCGATTTAACCCCAGACTTATCACGGAACAATTTACAGTGACCAATTAACCTACCAACCGGTACATTTTTGGACGGTGGGAGGAAACCAGAGCACCCAGAGGAAACCTACGTAGTCACGGGGAAAACGTACAAACTCCTTACCGGCAGTGACAGTTGTTTATCTGCTCATATTTTGGAGAAGATTTTGTCGCTCTGTAATCTGATAGACACTGTTTGAATTTGAACACAGATGAAGCAATCAGGTAGTGAACAACTTTGCAAAAGAAATGTAGTCCATCAATCTTTCTTTCAAACTATCCTCAGTAGTCCTCTTTCACACGCAGCTATGACAGGTTCCATATTGCTGCAATATACTAAGATTTTCGATAAATTAAATTGTTTACAGACAACTGAATGATAGAATCATTATACGTGACAGGAAATCCTCATAGTAAATGTATAATTGAAGTCTTCTGACAATTTTAAAAGCCTTTCCTATTTCAGATTCAGATTTGTTTATCACATGTATATTGAAATCATTGCACATGTACATCACTGCGATATCATGAAAATGTGACACTTATTACAGCCTGGGGCATTCAGGAATTTGGAGTTCAGTTCAGGCGTTCTCTGTGAGGAATCTCTGTATGTCCTCCCCGCAGAATGCATGGGTCTTCCCCGGGTGCTCTGGTTTACACCCACAGTCAAAAGACGTACCAGGTTCAAGAGTGCTTCAAGAAGGCAGCATGCCATTATCTCCTCAAGGGCAACTAGGTATAAGCAATAAATGCCGGCTTAGCTGGTGATGCCCACATCCCTTAAATGAATAAAAAAAAGATGTTAACTTTTCATTGTAAATTGTCCTGTGATTAGGTTAGGGCTCATTGGGGTTGTAGGGTTTCTGTGGTGACACAGCTCAAAGGGGTGGATGGGCCTACTTCACACTGTATCGCCAAATAAATATATAAAACCCAATGAAATGTGTCATTTGTGCTAAGTACCATACAAAAACAATGTATATACAATCAGTCGAAGTATGTAAGTTAATGTTATGCATTTTTAATTTTGTGTTTTTTCTTGTGTCCTTAAAGCTTATTGTGTTTTTTTTTATGCTGGCTTGAGTGCCAATCTTTTTGCTCTCCTTTACACTTGTGAACTGATGACTGACAATACTAAATCAACCAGCACACCCAGGAATGTGCTGGGGGCAGCTCACAGGTGCTATCACACATTCTGCTGGCAATATATCATGGCCACCATGTTCACAGGACAACACTAACAACAATGGCAACAACCAAACAAAACAACAGCAAAACAAGCCCCTTTCCCCTCCCCCAACCCCACTCATGCACTCACACACAATCAATCTCAACCCCCAGGACTTCCTCCATGACTTTGGCAATCACATGTTTGATCTTCGGGGCCCGGCTTCTGGACTCACAAGGATCTCTGACCATGGTGACCTGCCCCTCATGATTCACTCATGCTCTCGTCCTCCTTCTACCTTTGACCTTAATGCTTCTACTTCCAGATTCGCCATCCTATGGACTTCGACTTCTGGCTTTGGCCTCTGGGCTTTGCCAGGTTTTCTTTTCCATTTTAGATTTCCAGACTCACATGGACCTTAACTTCTGACTTCCTATCTCTGATCTTGTTGATGAAACCATTCAGCTTAAGAGTACAAACAATGAGCAGAAACTCATTGGTGAGGTGATCCAGGGCTTGGCCACGTTTGAGAGAAAGTAACATTTCTCGTGTAATGGCTTGAGAATAAATTCTCAAAGTCAGTGGAACACTAACAGGAAGTTCTGCCAATGCATGCTGTAGGAATTGTACAAACAATGCAGTGGAAATTTCAGTCAGAAAATAATTATAACCAAATTAATCACACAGTGATCTATGGAAGCTTGGTGTGAGCAAAGGGGTGGAAAAGTTAGAAAAGAGAAATTTCTTTCCTTTGGTAGCTGACAACAGAACTGCGAACAGAGCCTCAGGATTTGGGGGAATAGATCTGAGTTGGAGATAAGGAGGCTCTACTTTTCCCAGAGAGCAGTGAATCGGTGAAATTCTCTGCCCGGAGAATCAGTAGAGGCTACCTCAATAATTGTTTATTTTTGTTTTATTTTATTTTAGAGATACAGTGTGGAACAGGCCCTTCCAGCCCAACAAATCCTCTGAAATTTCTACAGTTGTACTGTGGAGAGTATTCTAACTGGCTGTGGTACTGTCTGGTATGGACGGGCAACTGGACAGAATTGAAGTAAGCTGCAGAGAGTTGTAAACTTAGTCATCTCCACCTTGGGCTCCAGCTTCCTCAGTATCCTAGACAAACTCAAGGAGCGATGCCTCAAAAAGGCAGCGTGCATCATTAAGGACCCCCATCACCTGGGTAATGCCCTCTTCTCATTGCTACCATCAGGAAGGAGGTACAGAAGCTTGAAGACCCACACACAACGATCCAGGAACAGCTCCTTCTCCTGTCATTCAATTTTTGAAGGGCCACTGAACCCCAAAACACTCCCTTACTACCTTTTTATTTCAATTTTTGCATTGCTTATTTTACTATTTTATATATATCTATACTTACTCTAATTCACATTTTTTTCTATTATTACGTATTGCATTGTACTGCTGCCACAAAGATGACGAATCTCATGGCATGCGCCACTGATATTAAACCTGATTCTGACTCTGAACAAGCGACACTGTTCAGCAACCCACTTAGTTAACCCCAGCCTAACCATCACAGGACAATTCACATTTAACCTAGTAACTGGTATGTCTTTGGACTGTGGAAGGAGACCAGAGCACCCGGTGAAGACCCACATGCTCACAGGGAGCAGGTACAAATTCCTTACAGAGGATGCTGGGAATGAACTCCGAACTCCAGCACCCTGAGTTGTAACAGAGTCATGCTAACTGCTTCATTACCATGGCACCCCAGTAATGTTCAATAAATTCGATGTGCTAAATAAGATCTGAATCTGAACTAGAAAAGACTTTTTAAATTATCAGAGGACTTCAGTTATACATTTACTGACTCTATGAGGGTAACCATTATGCTATAGTGGCATTTAAGACATGCTTTGTTTTATATTCATGTATATTTTGGCTCTTACCGGCTGCCGTCAAGCTTCCCTGTGTGTTATATACTGAACGTAATGTGAAAGGGCATTCTGGGTAGATGACTTACAAGTAAAATAAACCGCAGCATGTTTATTTCTCACATCTCCATCCCTCGTGTGTGTTTTTCCAGGCCACCCAGCTTCTCAGTACAATCTACATGACACTGTTAGATATATTTTTGTGTTGTAGGGAAATTAAGAGTTATAAACACCAAAGGACCATAAGACATGGGAGTAGGATTAGCCAGTTTGGCCTATCAGGTCTGCTCTGCCATTCAATCATGGCTGATCCTTTTTTACCCCTCCTCAGCCCCACTCTCCAGGATTCTCCCCATCACCTTTGATGCCGTGTCCAATCAAGAACCTATCAAGCTCTGCCTAAGTACACCCAACGACCCAGCTGTGGTGAAAAAGCAGGTAGGTGGAACTGAATCACAAACAAGTCAGCCCCGATGTTGTTGGCCGAACTGGCTGGTAGCTGAGGGTTGCAGGGCAGCATGGCAGTTAGCATAATGCCACTGCAGAACCAGCTGTTAGACTGGGGCTCAACCACCACTGCTCTCTGTAAAGAGTTTGTATGTTCTCGCTGTGACCGCGTGGGTTTCTTCTGGGTGTTCTGTTTTCGTCCCACAGCCTAAAGGTGTATGGATTGGGGTTAGTGAGTTGAGGGGACATGCTATATTGGTGCTGGAAGCGAGGTGATAGTATGCTGCCCTGCACCGGCCTCGCTAATCTGATTTGATGTGAATGACGCATTTCATTCTATATTTTGACGTTTTGATATATATGTGACAATTAAAGTTAATCTTTAACGTTTTTCTCTTTAGCTGCTACCTGACAGTTATAGAAGCCCAACTCAACCTCGAATTCTCCTGCTGATGGGTTTGAACAAATATTGGTGAGGAATTGGTTCGAGCTGGAAGCATGGAGACACCTGTGGGATGTCCAGCACAATCTTCACTGATGTGATTTGATCAAAACATGTATTTCACTCTATGTTTCGATGTAAATGTGACCAATGAAATTAATCATTCAATAACAATCTTTAATCTTTATTGAATGGCAGAACATCCTCAATGGGCCAAATAGACTACTCCTGCTCCAGCTTCTGTTCCTTACATTTGTATAAATTAACGATTACCTCTGAAGGAAAATGGCACCATATTGGTGTCGTGCCTCACAGCTTCAGCAATCCATATTCAGTCCCGATCTTCGATGCTGTTGTGTGTGGAATTTCTATGTTTTACGTGTGACTGCAGTGTGTATTTCTTTGGTGTACTCTGGTTTCGTTCTGCATCCCAAACACATGCAGGTTCATTGGAGACAGGTGAGACTGGAGACAATGGAATCATCTGCTGGAGGAACTCAGCACAGTAACACTTCCTAGGGCCAGATGCAGGATTTCCTTTCCTCCCATAGGTGCAGTTCGACCCGCCAATTTCCTCCAGTGGATGGCTTGCAAGATGTTCACTGGTTGAATGGCAACTATAACTTTCTGCTCCTGATTACTGTTAGCTTATTGTCAAATTACCAACATACAGTGAATAGCTTGTCATACAAACTGTCCATTACACAAACTGAGGCAGGACAAAATAAAGTAATAACAATGCAGAATAACAGATGGCTGTGGAGGCCAAGTCATTCAGTATATTTAAAGCAGAGGTTGTTAGGTTATTGATTCATCAGGGTATCAAAGGTTATGTGGAAAAGGCAGGGGAGTGGGGTTGAGAGCAATAATAATCAGCCATGATGGAATGGCAGAGCAACCTCAATGAGCTGAGTTCCTATGTCTTACGGTCTTAATAAAGTGTACAGATGTATCATGACGGAGAGCGCTCAGTAAGCAAACTCCATACACCCACACTAACATTGCCTTCTCATTCTGCTGTCGCTGTGCTGACTGTGCGCATTTCAATGTCTTCCCTGGTATATTCTCACGATGGGTTTGATTTTATGGTGTTTTTCCCCACCACACACTTCAGAATATTTTATTTCTTAAGTAATGGGGCTGTGTAAATGTGTATATATTGTTTGTATACTGTATTTAAAGTAGAGGCTTCTGTTTATTTTGTAGTATGCATGTAACTACATAGTGGGGTGCATCATATTCTGATTCTTGTGTAGCCTTACGTTACCTTTGTAGGTAATTAAAGATGGTATGTCCTGGTGCCAAAAAAAAGGGGAAGTTTGCTCTCAGTCGCAGGGAGTAAGAGAGATCAAGCTGCCAGACACTGGAAATAGTATGGAGCTCTTTGCCGTATTTTCTGGTAGATACCTTTTTGTCAATATTGGCAGTTTACTTTTCATTATTTTCATTAATCTTTGTAAGTTTGATTGTTTGATGCACTGAATAAACATCCTTGTATGAAACGTCAATGCCCACGTATTGTAACAGATTACTACAGAGAAAGTGCAGAGGTAAACAATAAAATGCAAGATTACAATGATTTAAATAGCGAGGGCAAGCGTCCATCTCCCCATGATTTTCTGACTTTCCTCTGACTGAAGCAGCACGACTCTGGCACAATCCTCGGACCGTGTTGGTCATCGATGACAGCGTCACTCTTTTCTCTATATTTAAGTGTACATGTGACAAATAAATCTAATCTCTTTTTGATTATGAAACGTAGAAACATAGAAAACCTACAGCACAATTCAGGCCTTTCAGCCCACAAAGCTGTGCCAAACATGTCCTTACCATAGAAATTACGTAGGGTTACCCATAGCTCTCTATTTTTCTAAGTTCCATGTACCTATCCAGGAGTCTCTTAGAAGACCCTATCATATCTGCCTCCATCACCGCTGCCGGCAGTCCATTCCATGCACTTGCCACTCTCTGAAGTAATGGAACATATGACTTACAAAAAGGAAAAGGCCATAATCATCCTCAAACTTGCTCCAGCATTTAATAAGTTTGATTATGGTCACAATTCTGAATCCTTGCTTTTCCTCAGTAATCTGTCACCCTTTTGTGGAGAGGAATAAACCATTGATGTTTCAGGCCAAGACTCTTTATCAGGAAATGAAATACTGACTGTTTATTCTTCTACATAGATGCTGAGTTCCTCCGACTTTTTGTGTGTGTTACTCTGGATTTCCTGCATCTGTAGAATCTCTTTTGTTCTTGATTTGCTTGAACCCATTTTTTCTTAATCAGGAGACTACTTACCTGGATTTAAAACAATACAAATACTCTGTTTCCTTTAAGTAAGAGTATTTTCAAAGATGCATGACCACCTGAGAAAAAAAATACAAACAACAGGAATTCTGCAAATGCTGGAAATTCAAGCAACACACATCAAAGTTGCTAGTGAACGCAGCAGGTCTAGGAAGAGGTACAGTCGATGTTTCAGGCCGAGACCTGACGAAGGGTCTCGGCCTGAAACGTCGACTGTACCTCTTCCTAGAGGTGCTGCCTGGCCTGCTGTGTTCACCAGCAACTTTGACGTGTGTTGAGAAAAAAAATGTTCACCTCATTTTTGTAGTTAAAGGTGACTCTGTGCTTTTAAACAATGTCTCCTAGATCTAGTTTCTAGACTATGCCCACCTAGAGTGCATCCTGTCAAGATCTCTCAGAATTTTAGATGTTTCAATCAAGTCACAATGCACTTTTCTTAAGTCCTATTGGACTGTACGGGAACAGCAAATTGGAATTACCAATTGCAAGTCTTGTGGAAGAATTGAAATGCACCAAAGGAAGATTGGTCATGACCTTCACTGAATCTGAAGATACTGTTATTCGAACAGTGGCCCCCCGTGTGACAACGGGGAGGAGGTGGGCCCCATCTGAAGCTGCTCAGAGTGCTAAGTCTGCTCTCCGCTTCAGGGATGTGGTTGGTCAAGTCCAACTTGGGAGAGCCGGGCTCGGGCTCGTCCCAAAAGCTCCTCGGTGGCACAAGGCAACATCAGTGCAGAAGAGGCGGCTCGTGGTGGAGGAGTTGAGAAGACAGGAGGAGTAAGAGCGAAATGCTGGGGCCGCCTCAATTGCTAAGCAGGGCCACTGGACTAATTGGGAGAACCTGCAAAAGAGGAAACTTAGCTGGCTTGACATCTGGGAGATGGAGGGATCTCGGCTAAGTTTTGTCATCAGAGCCACTTATGACATCCTACCCACACCCCAGAACCTGAACCGGTGGTGGGGAGAAGACCCCGCTTGCGTTCTTTGTCAAGCACCTGGGTCACTAAGGCACATTTTAACAGGATGCACCACGAGCCTCACCCAGGGGCAGTACACTTGGCGGCATAACCAAGTTCTCAGACAGCTGGCATCAATCTTGGAACAGAGACGAATCACCACAAGTGCTCTCCCACAAACATCGGCAAGAAATGTCCACATCACAAGATTTGTACCAGCAGGCCAATCTCCAGAGCACCATATAACATCAAAAGATGTAAGCATTCTGCAGGTTGCTCAGTATCGGAAAATGGACGTGGACTTGGAAAAAAAGCTTGTGTTTCCCCCAGACATTGCGGCTACAACACTCCGGCCAGACATGGCCCTGTGGTCCACAACAGCCAAGCTGGCATATGTTGTGGAATTGACAGTACCATGGGAAGATGGTGTCGAAGAAGCTTATGAGAGGAAAAAGACCAAGTACTCTGAACTGGCAACTGAAGCTGCCCAGAATGGCTGGAAGACCAAGATTTTCCCTGTAGAAGTGGGATGCAGGGGATTCATTGCTACATCTACGACCAGTCCATTGAGGAAGATGGGGGTGAGGGGTCACTCCCTCCAACAAGCAATCAAGTCCTTGTCAAATGCAGCAGAAGAAAGCAGCAATTGGATTTGGATTAAAAGGGAAGACAGCAACTGGGCTGCAAGATGAAGACAGGAGGATATGGAACTGAGGGGGGTGTATCTGGGACGCCAGGTAGCACAGTTGAGCCCTCTGGAGACATCATGGGCTTATCAACGAAACGTCAAAGAAGGAGGGTGCCCACCTGATGACCCCGATGACGTACCTACCCTCCCTCCTTGTCACCACTCCAAGCCCACTGCCAACATCGAGAGTGCCGACTTACCATAGGGATTGAAACATCAAGTCCTAGTAGCTCTACTAATTTCAAACTCCTGTCAATACATCACTCCAGCCTCTCCTCATAAGCCCCAAGGCTGAAGCCTGGAGACTGGAGACTGGAAGCCTGGAGGCCTGTCCTGGAGTTCAAGGACTGCCTGTGTGTGTGGTTGGGTGAGGGAGAGGAAGGAGGCTTGTTTTGCTGCTGTTGTTTTGTTGTTGGGTTCTGTGTTGTTCTGCCGAGCATTGTGGGAATGCTATTTTGGCGCTATAATTTGTATGACAATTGCCTCCACCACATCCTTAGGGTTTGTTGGTTGTTCACCCAAGCAACCCATTTCACTGCATATTTCAATTACATGTGATAAATAAATGAATCTGAATTTGAATCTGTCTGTTCCAAGTAAATCTTTTCTGAATTGTTCCTACATACTTGCATCCCTCCTTAAATAAAGGAGATGAATCTAAACCGTACTTCCATTGTGCCATCTCCTGTGGCCCTACAGAGCAAAGCATAATCTCTCTTCTTTTGTATTCAGTTCCCATGGCAACAATCTATAACATTCCATAATCTTTGATAATTAGTTAAATCAACTCCGTCACCATGTGCACAAGCACGGTGAGGTACAGATTCAATGAAAAGATTACTTTCAGCAACATCACAGGTACACAGGTTCAGATAAAACTCAGAACAGAAATGATAATTTTATTATAACAATTGGAAAATTACTGTGCAAAAAAAAATAAGGCAATCAAAATCAAAGTCAGGGAAAAGTCCATGGGGAGGGGCATGGTTACATAGCACCTTCCGATAAGATGGCGCTATTGAGTGACACACATCAAAGTTGCTGGTGAACACAGCAGGTCAGGAAGCATCTCTAGGAAGAGGTACAGTCGACCTTTCGAGCCGAGACCCTTGGTCAGGACTAATTGAAAGAAGAGCTAGTAAGAGATTTGAAAGTGGGAGGGGGAGGGGGAGATCCGAAATGATAGGAGAAGACAGGAGGGTGAGGGATGGAGCCAAGAGCTGGACAGGTGATTGGCAAAGGGATATGAGAGGATCATTGTACAGGAGGCCCAGGGAGAAAGAAAAGGGGGAGGGGGGGAACCCAGAGGATGTGCAAGGGGTATAGTCAGAGGGGCAGAGGGAGAAAAAGGAGAGAGAGAGAAAGAATGTGTGTATATAAATAAATAACGGATGGGGTACGAGGGGGAGGTGAGGCATTAGCAGAAGTTTGAAAAGTCAATGTTAACTAATGTTCCTAGGGATGCTGCCTAGCCTGCTGCGTTCACCAGCAACTTTGATGTGTGTTGCATGAATTTCCAGCATCTGCAGAATTCCTCGTGTTTGCACTATTAAGTGGCAACTGTTTGTTTGCAGATCCTATGGAAATCATCTAATTGCATGAGGCTCTCCATTGGTCAGAGTCAACCATAGATGATGTGTTCTAGCTATCTACATTGATAAGCAAGCCTGGCACCACGATATGGAGAACAAGCTGTTGCCCATGCAACTCTTCACACAGCTGATGAATCCAAAGTAAAAGCAGAGCAAGTCAGTTTGACACCTGTGACATCTCAGGAGTTGCCCGTCAGTGTTGAACTCAATGTAGGAGTGCCTTAGGGATTCCAGCTCTGGATTTTTCCTCGGGGTTTACTCCCGGAGCCTTCTCAATGAGCACACATAGCCAAAGGGGTGTGGAGGTTTCATATCAGTCTTCCTTCTCCTAGATGAGCTGCCAATCATGGCTGACAGGACCCATCCGGCCAAAGTGACTGGTTTAAAGGTGCCAGTAATCTGGTTTGCCTTGTCTTTTGTCAGTAGAAGTTGTTCCACCGGGATTAATATCTAAGGAACACATGAAGGCCAGGAGCTGGACTTGGTTGTCAGAGGCTATTTGTGATGCATGCCATTGGGAGCATTTAATAGGTAGTGGGAGCTTATCTCCACGACCAGCACCACTACCCCCTCCGGCTATAACAACCAGAAGGAACCAATTTAGGACTACTACACCTGAAATCCACAGTCACAGTCATGGGCACTTCATTAAGCAGCATTGTTTTAAGACCCATGAACCCTGACTCAGTATTTTTCCTCTCTTTTTGTACTAATTATTTAATTTTCTTTAATATACTTACTGTAATTTATAGTTTTTTTTATAATGTATTGCAAAGTACTGCTGCCACAAAGCAGCAAATTCCATGGCATAAACCAGTGACATTAAACCTGATTCTGATTCATACCACTTTACAGTGCCGGCTGAAACATCAGGGTGTGATGCCATGGCACTAACTCTACGGAGTTTGTACATTCTCTCCATCACCACATGGCTTTCTTCTGGGAGCTCCACCTTTCCCCCCGGAAGACATACGTTTAGGGTTAGTGTGTTGTGGGCATGTTATGATGGTGTCTGAAGCATGGTGTACTTGTGGGCTGCCCCATACAATCCTTTGCTCAAGTGATTTGACACAAATGATGCATTTCACTGTATGCTTTGATGTATAGCTCAGGATCAAATATCGCTATGATGATTGTACGTTCTAGTATCAATTGTTTGGTGACAATAAAATATAAAGTATATAAAGTATATGTGACAAATAAAGCTAATCTTGTTAACCCTTAGTGAATAAAGGTGGCTTGTATTATTTCATTAATGATCTAGTATTGGGGTTGAGCAGATTGGTTCAAGAGTCTGATGGATGAAGGAAAGTAACTTGAACCTGGTGGTGTGCAACTTCGTGTTTCTGCACCTCCTCCTTGATGTACCCACACACTAATCTTTCTAAGCACAAGGATGCCCAATCTACCGTCTCAGCATCTCTCACCATTTTAAAAATATGCTTTGTTTTCTTATTTCCATGTAATGTTCCATTTGCCAGATATTTGTCCATTCCTTTAATCAGTTCCTTAATTGCCACTTTGTAGCCTCCTTGTATCCTCTTCCCAGAAGAATTTTAAGCTCAGCACCCTCACCAGTGAAAAGGCCGCCAAAGGCAGCTCGCTAGAGTCCTCTGCCCTGGGCCTTGATCGGCCCAGTGGCTTCTGCTTTCACCACACAAATTCATACACCCTCGAGGTGAAGATCCCTCCTCTCCCCAGAACGAGGACTTCGGAGCTTCTGTTGGCATTTCTGCAGCTCTGGGTTTTTACAGGGTGGGGTTGCTAGCCAAGTGCCCAACCATCCTCCTTTGGTAGCCGTGCTTGGGACAGTCCATGGCAGAGCTGAATGATTTCTAGTAACATTAGGTTGTGATTTTATTTTTCTGTGAAAAAGGAAAAATATAGTTTTGACAAATATTTCAGTAAGGCCTGTCAATCTCAACATGTCTGACTAGTTAGTGACATTTGACCCACTAATGGTTTAGAAATATTAACGAGCATCTGAAGCTGTTCCGCAGGTCTCCCTGCTGAGAGTAATAGAAGATGCGTTATAAATATCCCTTCTTTTACATCACAATAGAATGAATATATTTAATAAAACAAATCATAAAACCATTAAGTCATAAGACCTTGGAATTGATTTAGGCCGGTTGGCCTAAGGAGTTTGCTCTGTTATTCTATCAGGCTGATTTTGATTTTATTTATTTACTTATTTTGAGATACAGCGCATATCAGGCCATTCCAGCCCAATGAGACGCACCACCCAGCAACCCCACTATTTAACCCTAGCCCACTCACAGGACAGCTTACAAAGGCCAGTTAATCTATTATTCAGTCTTTGGACTGTGGAAGTAAACCAGAGCACCTGGAGGAGCTTCAAACTGTACTAACATTGCACTAACTGCTCCTCTATCATGCTTACTGTCCTCTGCTATCCCATTCTTCTGCGTTCCCACTTCATCAATCACATTTGGTGTAGGATTTGCAACTCCAATGACTTGGCTATCATTGATAGGTTATTGATTATAAGGGGTATCAAAGGTTGCAGAAGAACATGAAATGTAGAACGTAGACTGTTTCAGCCATGATGGAATTGATCTCTGATGGGAGCTGAACCTGGGTCACTTGTGCTGTGAAATGTTGTGCTATCCACTGTGCTACCTTGCTGCCCATATTCTATGTTCTGTGTTCTATTACAGGCACAAAACTCTTCACCAATGAAGATATCTTCAAAAGGCAATGCCTCAAGAAAGCAATATCCATCATTAAGGACCCTTACCATCAAGACATGTTCTCTGGAGGAATCATGCATCTGTTTCCTATCTGGATTGTACTCCATGTTGCATGATTGTTGTGTGTATTATGGTAACTAGTCACGTGAGTGGAGGCATGGTAAAAGCCAAGAGAATAAGATACGTGTTTGTGCTTTGTTTAGGGCAGTTTGGAGCTGGGGACAGATGGACGTTATATCTTTTGTTAAATGTTTAATTTACACTTTTTTCATAACTTCAGATGTTTTGCTAGTTGATAATAAATGATCAAATAAATTTCTTTGACTTTGTGGAGCAACATTCATCATCATCATCAGGTGCCATGCCCAGTTTGAGCTTTGACTGCCATGGCCCACACACTCCTGTTTCGGGTCAAGTGGATCAATCCATTGGTATTCATTTCCAGTTCTCTGTCTCCTGTCTCCATCATCATTTGTCTTTGCCTTACTCTTGTTTTCTTCCCTTTAATCTTTCCCACAATTACCATGCATTCTAACTCCTCTTTCCTAATCACACATCCAATGAAGTGACATTGCCTTTTCATGATCTCATACATTATTTCTCTTTTTGTGCTTGCTCTGTTCATGACATCCTTGTTAGATATTCATTTCATCCATGATATTCTTTATATCCTCCTCAAAAACCACATCTCTGCTGCTTCAATTCGTTTCCTCTTGTTACTAAAGATTGTTCAACATTCCGAGCCATATAACATAACTGGATAAATGTAACATTTCAGTGCTCTGAGGAGGGTTGTCATGCCTAGTTTAGTGTTGGTTAGTACACTCTTCATTCTCGTAAAAGTGTCTTTTGCCATCCCTATTCTTCTTTTGATGTCTATGTCACACCTGCCATCTGATGTCACCCAGCTTCCGAAGTAGCAAAAGTTCTGTACTTGTTTTATTTCTTCCTTGTTTATTCTCAGCCTGCAGATAGGATTCTCCTTCTTTTTGGATATCACCATACAGTCTGTCTTTTTGCAATTGATAGATAGACCCATTTTTGCACTTTCTTCAACAATTATATAAATTAAGTTTTGTAGTTCATCCTCCATACTTGCAATTAACACAGTGTCATCCGCATATCTGAAATTATTGATGTTTTCACCGCCAACTTTGATACCCAAGATGTCTCTTATTTTTTTGTAATATTGTTTCGCTGTACACATTAAACAAATTAGGGGAGAAAACACACCCTTGTCCAATGGCTCACTTGATTTTCGTAAACTGACTCACTTCTCGTCTATTCTTACAGCGGCAGTTTGTTCCCAGTACAGATTTCTGATTAGGCGGAGGTCTTTTGAATCTAGATCTAGAGTTTCCTGTAATATTTCGAATAATTTATTGTGTTTCACTTCATCAAGTGCTTTTGTGTAGTCGGTAAAACAAACAAACAAATCTTTTTATCTTAACATCAATATCGTGTTTCTTGCACCTTTGTCTTTCACAAAACCACATTGTTCTTCACCTATTTCAGCTTGTATCTTACTTCTAGCTCTTGTCATTAAAATTCTTATAAGTCTCTTAGTGATATGACTCATGAAACTTATGGTCCTATGTAATTCACATTCTATTGCTCCAGGTTTCTTAGGAAGAGTGAAAAATACTGATTTTTTTTCGTCTCTTCTGGTGTCATTCCAGTCTCATAAATGTCATTGATTAAATCAGTAAGATTTTCAATTCCATAATCTTCAAGGGCGATAATTTGTTCTATTACTAATTCATCAGGACCTGCTATCTTTCCTTTCTTCACCTTATTTATTGCATTATGAGCTTCAGATTTTAAAATACTTGGACCTTCAATGTTTTTCTTAATTTCTGGTTTTTCTCCTCAATCGTCTTCAAACAATTCCTGAATATACGCAGTCCATCTGTTCATAATCTCATTTTTTTCTATGATAATGGTACTGTCCTTTGCTTTCAAACATCCACCTGAAGAACAGAGGAACTTTTTACCAGTGACATTCTTGATTTGTTGGTGTAACCTTTTTGAATCAGTAATAGGGATTCTTTCTAATTGCTCACATTCCTGGTTTAACCATTCTTATTTGGCTTTTTGACATAAGTTTTTAATCTTTTTATCTAAGGACTTATATTCTATAGGATTTGTTTTCTTCCATCTCCTTTCTTCCATTAGATTCTTGATTTCATCTGTCATCCATTTATTCTTTGTGCTTTTTTCTTTTTTAGGAATCACTGACTTTTGCTGATTCTACCAAGGTATCCTTTAGAGAGTTAAACTTCATTTCTACATGATTGCTATCATCTTCAACAGATTCTATTTCTGGACTTTGAAATCTGTTTCTTACTTCAATTGTAAATTTTTGACTTAAGTTTTCTTCTTTAATTAATTGTGAGTAGTCAAGGGATTTTTCAGACTTTTGCTTCTTTAGTTTTTTAAGTTTTACTTTTTACATGACATATTACTGGGTTATGGTCACTATTACAGTCTGCACCTGGATATGTTTTGCATTGAGTCACTGAGTTTCTAAATCTTTGGTTTATAGTAATAAAGTCAATTTGATTTCTTGTGTTATCACCTGGGCTTTTGCAGGTCCAGAAGCACCTTGAATGATTTTTAAAGAAGGTATTCATAATGACCTGATTATTCATCTTGCACTGGAGCATCATTACTGGAGTGATTAAGGGCCTGTCATACATAGATAACAACTAGTGCTAGGTCACCAGCAGCAGCAATTGATATGCCAGAATTGGCCGCTATAGCCTCATCCCATTACTGCCGTCAGAAAGGAGGTACAGAACCCTGAAAATATATGTATACTTAATATTTTAGCACCAGCATCTACCCCTCCACCATCAGATTTCTAAGCGGTCCATGAAGCCATGAACATTGGCTCAATATTCCTCTTTGGCATGATCAGTTTATTGATTTTTATTGTAAATTACAGTAATTTGTTATAACTGCATGGTACACCTGCCACAAAACAGAAAATTTAAAAATTAATGTCTGTGCCAATAAATCTGATTCTGATATCATGAGATTAGTGTAGATAGTGTAAATGAGATTAGTGAGCATAGAATCTACATGCATCTTCGACTTCATGGGCTTTAAGGGCCTGCGCTGTGCTGTAGGACTCTATGACTAAATCAATCTATGGCCCAAAGACAAATTTGGAAAATTAGGTATCAAAATTCAAAGTCAAGTTTATTGTCCTAAGCACAAGTATATGTATGCACTGAGGCAAAGTGGGCCAACTTGGTGGCATAGTGATTAACACAATGCTGAACGTAACAGTGACCCAGTTTCACTTCCTGTTACTGCCTGTTCTCCCTGTGACCAAGTGCGTTTTTTCCAGGTAATTCAATTTCCTCCCAGAATCCAAAGAGATAATGGCTGGTATTTATTTATTGACTTATTGGAATACAGTGTGGAATTGCCTTTCTGGCTGTTTGAGTCATGAAGCCCAGTAATCCTCTGATTTAACACTAGCATCATCACAGGACAATTTACAATGACCAATTAACTGACCAAATGGTATGTCTTTGGACTGCAGGAGAAAACTGGAGCACCCAGAGGAAACTCACGTGTAGTAACTGCAAACTTCTTACAGGCAGTGGCGGGAATTGAACCTGGGGTTGCCAATACTGAATTTTATTGTGCTAATCCCTACACTATCATGTTGCCCCCCCCCCCAAATGATGGTAGGTTAATTAGTTACTGTAAATTGTCCCGTGATTAGGCTAAGATTAAAACTGGATGATTGCTGGGTGGTGGGCTTGGCTCGAAGAGCTAGAATGGCCTATTCCATACTGTATCTCAATAAATAAATTAATAGTTTACTTACAGCAGCATCACAGCATAATACTGAAAGAAGGAAATCAGAAATTAGATGGAAATTATCTAAAATTAGGCAAGAAAGAACACAATTAGAATGTTAAAAAAATCCCTGATGCACTTAGACCTGAGATTTGGAGAAGTGTGAAAACTTCCATTACTTTCAAAATCAAAGGTTGGTGATTTCTATTCAGGTTCTTCAGGTTGACAGGAACTCACTGTAGGACTGGTACTCATGGGGTTGTATCAAGTATTTTGTTATTGCTTCGTCAAAGGGTTTTCAGGAGAAGCTCTATAAAATGAATGCTTCTCGGACTCAGCTTATAAAGTAAATCTCAAGTGCATGATGTTTTCATTGGGAAGACAGTTTGAAATGACCATCAAACAGTCTTCAGGGAGTGGATGCAGTCACCGATGAGTAAGTTATTTAACTGACTGAAGGCACAGAATGAAATAGTACAAGTGGGCATTAATTGCTGTCAAATAATGCAAAATGCTCCTGTGCTCTAAGTCAAGTATACATTCAACTGAAAGCCATCAGCAGCTATTGATGTTCCCTCAATGGGCATCTTCAAAGGATGTGCATCAATATCTGATATGGAGCACAAAGGAAAAAGCAAATGTGCAATCAGGAAGACAAGCCCTTCTGGCATGCTACAACTTCACTCCTGTCAGTCATAGACTTCAAGGTTAAATTCTGCAAATGGTAAGGTTAAATGCTTGCTTGAAACAAAATTGGCATTCCTTTGTCACATAGAGAACCAGCTTTATTATCACTGACATACGTCACAGTCAGAATCAGATTCAGAACTAGAACCAGGTTTAATATTATTGACATATGTCGTGAAATTTGTTTGCTTTGCAGCAGCAGTACAATGCTCTCTCTCTCTCTCTCTCTCTCTCTCTCTCTCTCTATATATATAGTAAAATTAAGTAAGTAGTGTAAAAAAAGTAGTGAGATAATTTACATGGGTTCAGTGTCCATTCAGAAATCTGATGGCAGAGGGGAAGAAGCTGTTCCCGAATTGTTGAGTGTGTGCCTTCAAGCTCCTGTACCTCCTCCTTGATGGTAGCAATGCGAAGAGGGCATATCCTGGGCAATAGGGGCTTTAATGAAGGATGACATATTCTTGAGGTATCACTCCCTGAAGATGTCCATAATCCACAAGATATATGAGTCCAATTAGGCCATTTGGCCCATTGAGTCTGCTCCACCATTTCATTATGGCTGATCTATTTTCCCTCTCAGCCACAATCTCTTGCCTTCTCCTCATATGATTTCATGCCCTGGCTGATAAAGAATCTATCAAGCTCTGCCTTTAATATACCCAAAGACTTAGCTTGCACAGCCACCAGTAGAAACGTATTCCACAGATACACCACTCTCTGGCTAAAGAAATTCCTCCTCATCTCTGTTATAAAAGGACATCCCTTTATTCTGAAGCTGTGTCCTCTCGTTCTAGAATATCCCAGCACAGGAAACAACCTCTCCACATCCACTCTATCTAGGCCTTTCACCATTCGATAGGTTTCAATGGGGTCACCCCTATTCTTCTGAATTCCAGTGAGTACAGGCCTAGAGCGCTCTTCATATGACAAGTTGCTTAATCCTTGAATCATTTTTCTGAACTTCCTTTGAACTGCTCCAATGTCAGCACATCCTTTCTTAGATAAGGGCTCAAAACTGCTCATAAAGCACTGGTGAGGCCTTTCCAGGGCTTTATGAAGCCTCAACATTACATCTTTGCTTTTATTTTTTAGTCTTCTCAAAATAAATGCGAACATCGTAATTGCCTTCCTCAACACCAAATCAATTTGTAAATTAACCTTGAGGCAATCCTGCACGAGGACCTTCAAGTCCCTATGCATCTCAGAATTCTGAATTTTCAAAACTTCTAATTTTACATTTAGAAAAGTAGTCTACACATTTATTTCTTCTATCAAAGTACATGACCATACACTTCCCGACATTGTATTCCAAACTTCCGCTAATGCCCCAGCTTCCCCTCGTACCCCATGCGTTATTTATTTATATACACACATTCTTTCTCTCTCTCTCTCTTTTTTCTCCCTCTGTCCCTCTCACTATACTCCCTGCCCATCCTCTGGGTTCCTCCCCACTTTCTTTCTCACTGGGCTTCCTGTCCCATTATCCTCTCATACCCCTTTTGCCAATCACCTGTCCAGCTCTTGGCTCCATCCCTCCCCCTCCTGTCTTCTCCTATCATTTTAGATCTCCCCCTCCCCCTCCCCCTCCCCCTCCCACTTTCAAATCTCTTACTAACTCTTCCTTCCGATAGTCCTGACGAGGGGTCTTAGCCCGAAACGTCGACTGTACCTCTTCCTAGAGATGCTGCCTGGCCTGCTGCGTTCACCAGCAACTTTGATGTGTGTTGATTGTATTCCATCTGCCACTTCTTTATCCATTCTGACTAAGTCCTTCTGTAACCTCTCTACTTCCTCAATCTCTCTGTCCCTCCACTTATCTTCATATTGTCCACAAACCTGGCTGCAAAGCCACCTATTGCATCATCCAAGTCAATGACATAAAAATTAAAAAGAAGCAGTGACAACTCAGATCCGGGTGGAACATCACTAAACACTGGCAGCCAACCAGAAAAGGTTTCCTGTATTCCCACTCTTTACCTCATGCCAATCAGCCAATGCTTTACCCATGCTAGTATCTTTCCTATAATACCATAGGCTCTTAACTTATTAAAATCCAAGTACACAAGATCAATCATTGACAAATTCTCGTTTGTCTGTCCTGCTTGTTATTTCTTTAAAGAATTCTAACAGATTTGTCAGGCACGATTTTCCCTTAATGAAACCATGCTGACTATGGCCTATTTCATTGTGTTTCTCCAAGCATCCCAAAACCACATCCTTAACAATCAACTCCAACATCTTCCTAGCCACTGAGGTTAGACTAACTAGCCTATAATTTCCTTCCTTCTCCCTCTCTCCCTTTTGGAAGAGTGGCGTGATATTTGCAACTCCTCCAGAATTTGCTATTCCTCGAGAACCATTCCAGAATCAACTTATTCTTGAAAGATCATTACCAATACCTCCACAATCTCTTCAGCCACCTCTTTCAGAACCCTGAATGTGTATCATCTGATCCAGATAACTGTACCTTCAGACTTTTGAGTTTCTCAAGAACCTTCCCCTAGTAATGACAACTTCACACACCTCTGCCATCTGACACTTTTGAACTTCCAACATACAGCTATTGTCTTCCACAGTGAAAACTGATGCAACATTCTTATTAAGTTCATCCCCCATTTTGTTTTCTCCCATTACTACCTCTCCAGTATCATTTCTAGTGGTCTGATATCTACACTTGCCTTTCTTTTACAATTTATGTGTCTGAAGAAACCTTTGGTATTCTCTTTAATATTACTGTTTAGCTTATTTACGACTTTTTAGTTGCCTTCTGTCAGATGAGAGTGTGCCTACAAAGACTTACTGCACATTCCCAGACAAAAAGCCATGGATGAACCAGAAAGTATGTCTCCTGCTGAAGACTAGATCTGTGGCACTCGAGTCTGGCCTCAGGCCTGTACCAGAAAGCCAGCTATGACCTGCTGAGGCTATTTCAACTGTGAAGAGACAATTTTGAGTGAGGTTGGAGGCGACATTGGATGCACAACTCTGGCAGGGCTTGCAAGACATTACTTCCTAGAAAGCGAAACCCAATAGCATGAGTGGTAGCAATGCTTCACCACCAGATGAACTCAACACCTTCTATACCTGCTTTGAAAAGGAGAATACAATTATAGCTGTGAATATCCCTGCTGCATCTTATGACCCAGTGATCTCCATGTCAGAGGCCAATGTTAGGCTGTCTTTAAAGAGAGTGAATCCTTACAAGGCAGAAGGTCCCAATGGAGTACCTGGTAAGGCTCTGAAAAGCTGTGCCAACCAACTGGCAGCAGTATTCAAGGACATTTTCAACCTCTCACATGCTTTGGGTGGAAGTTCCCACTTGCTTCAAAAAGTCAACAGTTGTATCAGTGCCTAAGAAGATTAATGTGAGCTGCCTTAATGACTATCACCTTGTAGCACTCACGTCTATAATGATGAAATGCTTTGAGAGATTGGTCATGACTAGACTAAACTCCTGCCTCAGCAAGGACCTGGACCCATTGAAATTTGTCTATCACCACAATAAATTAAAGGCAGATGCAATTTCAATGGCTCTTCACATGGCTTTAGACCACCTGGACAACACAAACACCTATGTCAGGATGCAGTTCATCGACTATAGCTCTGCATTTAATACCATCATTCCTACAATCCTGATTGAGAAATTGCAGAACCTGGACCTCTGTATCTCCCTCTGCAATTGAATCTTCGACTTCCTAACCAGAAGACCACAGTCTGTGCAGATTTGTGATAACATCTCCTTGTTGATGATCAACATCTGCGCACCTCAGGGGTGTATGCTTAGCCTACTGCTCTACTCTCTATATACACATGACTGTGTGGCTAGGCATAGCTCAAGTACCATCTATAAATTTGCTGATGGTACAACCATTGTTGGCAGAATCTCAGGTGTTGATGAGAGGCCATACAGGAGTGAGATATGCCAACTAGTGGAGTGGTGCCACAACAACAACCTGGCAATCAACGTCAGTAAGACGAAAGAGCTGATTGTGGACTTCAGGAAGGGTAAGATGAAGGAACACATACCAATCCACATAGAGGGATCAGAAGTGGAGAGAGTGAGCAGTTTCAAGTTCCTGGGTGTTAAGATCTCTGAGGATCTAACGTGGTCCCAACATATTGATGCAGTTATAAAGAAGGCAAGACAGCGGCTATACTTTATTAGGAGTTTGAAGAGATTTGGAATGTCAACAATACACTCAAAAACTTCTATAGATGTACCGTGAAGAGCATTCTGACAGGCTGCATCTCTGCCCGGGTTTGGGGGGGGGGGGTGAGGGGGGGGTCTACTGCACAGCATGGAAAGAAGCTGCAGAGGGTTGTAAATTTAGTCATCTCCATCTTGGGTACTAGCCTACAAAGTACCCAGCACATCTTCAAGGAGTGGTGTCTCAGAAAGGCAGCGTCCATTATTAAGAACCCCCAGCACCCAGAGCATGCCCTTTTCTCACTGTTACCATCAGGTAGGAGGTACAGAAGCCTGAAGGCACACACTCAGCGATTCAGGAACAGCTTCTTCCCCTCTGCCATCCAATTCCTAAATGGACATTGAACTCTTGGACACTACCTCACTTTTTAAAAAATATCTGGTATTTCTGATTTTTGCACAATTTTAATCTATTCAATATACATATACTGTATAAAGTATACTGAATAAGATTTGTTTGTTTATTTATTCTTCTATATTATCTATTGCATTGAACAGCTGCTGCTAAGTTAACAAATTTGACATCACATGCCAGTAATAATAAACCTGATTTTGATTCTGATTCTGATTTTAAAAGCTTTCCAGTCCTCTCATTTCCCACTAATTTTTGCTCTATTATACGTCTATTATAGGCTTTATGTTGGCTTTGACTTCTCTTGTCAACTATGGTTGTGTCATCCTGCCTTTAGAATGCTTCTTCCTCTTTGTGACGTATATATCCTGCACCCTCTGATTTTTTTCTGGAAATTCTAGCCATTTATGATCTGCCAACATCCCTGCTAGTTTGCTTTTCCAATCAATTTTGGTCAGATCCTCTCTCATGCCTCTGTAATTCCCTTTACTCCACTATAACACTGATACATCTGACTCTATTAGCTTCTCCTTAAATTTCACGGTGAATTCTATCATAATATGATCTCTAGTCCCTTAGTATTCCTTTACCTTAAACTCTCTAATCAATTCAGATTCATTGCATAACACTCAATCCGGATTAGCTGATACCCTAGTGGACTCAACCACTAGATGCTGTAAAAAGCCACCTTGAAGGCATTCTAGAAATACCCCCTTGGAATCCAGCAGCAACTTGATATTCCCAATCTATCTGCATATTCAAATCCTCCTTGACTACTGTACCATGCCTTTTGACATGCATTTTCTATCTCCGGTAGTAATTTGTAGGGCACAGCTTTGCTGCTGTTTGCTGTCTGTATATACCTCCCATCAGGATCTTTTTACCCTTGCGATTCCTTAGCTCTACCCATAACACTTCAATACCTTCCTACCCTATGTCCTCTCTTTCTAATGATCTGATTTCAGTTTTAATAAGAGAGCCACACCACTCCTTCTGCCTGACTGCCTGTCCTTTAGATATAATGTGTATCCTTGGGGTGTATGGGGTGTCAGGGAGGGGTAGCACCTCTGGTGGGGGAACATGTCGTGTCCTTTTCAAGGCGGTTAGTCCACTGTTGGTCCCCACCTGGCACTCAGCTCTCACCTGTGGCTCCCTGTAGCTGTTTGCATGCGACAGCGGCCACACCCCGGACAATGGCTTCGACAAGCTGGCTAAACCAGGTGAGGGTAGCCAACGGGTCTCAAACCCTCGGTGAAATAAGGAGTTGTCTATCCCTGCATGTGAAGACAGACTCCGGCGGATTGAGCGGACGAGACCAATGAAAGGTCCAATGGTCAAGAAGGCGGTCTCTGCAAGCGTCGTGGAACGTGTAGAGCAGGACAAAACACAGAAGACGTCCTGGTCATGCACTGCACCTAGGCCCATCTCCAACCGTCTCGACTCTCTCTTGCCACTGGATCCAGATGGGAATTGGGAAGAGAGAGTGAGGCTGACGCTGTACATCTCTCCCTCACTTAAGTCCAAATCATGACACCATCATAATGGTGTCGAGGTCCTCATCGACGACGATGGAGGAACACACACACAGTATCCTTGGATGTGAAGCTGCCAGGCATAATCTTTCAGTTATGATGCAGTGATGTCTACGTCATACATGCCAAACTGTAACCGTGCTACAGGCTCACCTACCTAATTCCATAAGCAGCACACATTCAAATATAACATCCACAGTCTTGTATTCTCCCTTTTCGATGTTGACCACCTTTTATTTTGCAACTCATCCTGTTGACTGCTATTTTGTCCTATCATCAGCCTCTCCTTGCTGGGAGTCTCACTACACATTGCCTTTGTTTGCCAACCAACTACCTCATTCTGAGCACTATCACTCTGGTTCCCATCCGCTGCCAAATTAGCCTGAACTTTTCTAGCAACCCTATCTGCAAGGATGTTGGTCACCCTTGGGTTCAAGTGTAACCCATCCCTTTTGTTCTGTATGTATCTTCTCCAGAAGAGATCCCAAAAATCCATAAATCTGAACCCTTGCCCCCTCCACCAGTTCTTCAGCCATACATTCATCTGCCAAATATCTCATTTTTACCCTCACTGGTGTGTGACACAGTCAACCATCCAGAAATTACTACCCCAGAGGTCTTGTTTTTCAGCTTTCTACCTAGCTCCCTAAAATCTCTCTTCAGGACTTTCTCACTTTTCCTATATATGTGGTGCCAATATGTACCAGGATTTCTAGATACTGTTGAGGGGGATGACCTACCGGGGAGAGGGAGCCACAACGACTGGCTCTCTGGCACCGATTCCGGTGCTGTGGCTCAGAAAAAGAAGAAGAATACAGTGGATACTTTTGAATACAGTGGATACAGTGAATACAAGAATACATTTCTGGATGCTCACCCTCCAACTTGAGAATGCCATGTACCTAATCTGAGACATCCCTGACCCTGAGACTTCGGAGGCAACATAGCATCTGGACACCTGGACATAGCATTTGGATTTTCAGAAGGCCTTTGACAAGGTGCCACACATGAGGCTACTTACCAAGATAAGAGCCCATGGAATTACGGGAAAGTTACATACGTGGATAGAGGGTTGGCTGATTGGCAGGAAACAGAGAGTGGGAATAAAGGGATCCTATTCTGGTTGGCTGCCGGTTACCAGTGGTGTTCCACAGGGGTCCGTGTTGGGGCCACTTCTTTTTACATTGTACATCAACGATTTGGATTATGAAATAGATGGCTTTGTGGCTAAGTTTGCTGACAATACAGATAGGTGGAGGGGCTGGTAGTGCTGAGGAAACAGTGAGTCTGCAGAGAGACTTGGATAGATTGGAAGAATGGGCAAAGAAATGGCAAATGAAATACAAAGTTGGAAAGTGTATGGTTATGCACTTTGGCAGAAGAAATAAATGGGCAGACTATTATTTAAATTGGGAAAGAATTTAAAGTTCTGAGTTGCAACGGGACTTGGGAGTCCTCGTACAGGATACCCTTAAAGTTAACCTGCAGGTTGAGTCAGTAGTGGAGAAGGCGAATGTAATGTTGGCATTCATTTCTAGAGGAATAGCGTATGGGAGCAGGGATGTGATGTTGAGGCTCTATAAGGCGCTGGTGAGACCTTACTTGGAGTACTGTGGGCAGTTTTGGTCTCCTTATTTAAGAAAGGATATGCTGACGTTGGAGAGGGTACAGAGAAGATTCACTAGAATGATTCCGGAAATGAGAGGGTTAACATATGAGGAACGTTTGTCCGCTCTTGGACTGTATTCCTTGGAGTTTAGAAGAATGAGGAGAGACCTCATAGAAACATTTTGAATGTTGAAAGGCATGGACAGAGTGGATGTGGCAAAGTTGTTTCCCATGATGGGGGAGTCTAGTACGAGAGGGCATGACTTAAGGATTGAAGGGCACCCATTCAGAACAGAAATGCGAAGAAATTTTTTTAGTCAGAGGGTGGTGAATCTATGGAATTTGTTGCCACGGGCAGCAGTGGAGGCCAAGTCATTGGGTGTATTTAAGGCAGAGATTGATGGGTATCTGAGTAGCCAGGGCACCAAAGGTTATGGTGAGAAGGCGGGGGAGTGGGACTAAATGGGAGAATGGATCTGCTCATAATAAAATGGCGGAGCAGACTCGATGGGCCGAATGGCCGACTTCTGGTCCTTTGTCTTACGGTCTTATCTCTATTGTGCCCACAGAATCTTATCTCTGTTCCTCTAACAATGGAATCTCCTGTCACCTCTGTATTCTTCTTCCTTTTCTGAGCCACAGCACCAGAATCGGTGGCAGAGAGCCAGGCGATGTGGCTCCCCCTCCCCGGTAGCTCATGCCCCTCAACAGTATCCAAAAGAGTATGCTGATTTTTGAGGGAAATGGCCTCAGGTGCTCTCTGCACTGGCTGTCCATTTTGCTTCCTTCTCACTCAGTTACCTGCCCTCTGCAACCCAGGGGTGACTGTCTCCCTGTCGCTCCTATCTGTCATTCCCTCATTCTTCCTTGCAAGCTGAAGGTCATCGAGCAGCAGCTCCAGTTCCTGAACACATTCTCTGACTTGGTGCAGGTGTGTCTATCAGAGAGACTGGTTGTCTCCCGGAATCTCTACGTCTCACGCACAGAACAAAACACTGCCTCTGGAGCCATTCTCACTGCTCTGAGAGACAAGAAATGAAGAATTAAGAAGAAAAGGGGAAACTTACGAGACACCTTGCCCGGATGCCTGAGTGCTGGGGAGGTTAGTGTCAGTGATGGATCTGCTTGAGTTCACAACTTTCTGCAGCTTCTTTCAGTCCTGTACAGTGGCACCCTCATGCCAGACAATGATGCAGCCAGTTAGAATGCTCTCCACAGTACATCTGTAGAAATTTGCAAGTGTCTTTGGTGACGTACCAGATCTCAAACTCCTAATGAAATATAGCTGCTGTTGTGCCTTCTTTGTGACTGCATTGTTGTGCCGGGCCCAGGAGAGATCATCAGAGACGTTGACACCCAGGAACTTGAAATTGCTCACTCTTTTCAATTCTGATCCCACTATGAGGACTAGTGTGTTTTCCCTCATCTTACCCTTTCTGAAATCCACAATTAGTTCTTTGGTCTTTGGATATAAGTTGTAAAATTTGCTGTTTTTCAGCAGCAGTACAGTGCAATATATAAAAATTACTAAGAGTTTCATATTAAGTACATTGTGCGAAGGATGAATACCTGAGTTATAGTCTGATAAAGATGGTTTTCAATAGTCTTATATTTGACAGTTTTATTAAGATTTTAGTGATCAGGACAGGAGGAATTTGTGGGAGATTTGTCTTTTTCAGTCTGATGGATATGAAAATCAATGTTCCCCTTGAGCGGAATGTAATTGTGAAGGCCAAGCTGAACCACATGGATCTGGAATGCAGCACAAAGGAAGGTTGAAAAAGCAAGTGTGTCATCAGGAAGGCATACTACAACTTCAACTTCACTCTACAACAACACTGCAACTTCACTCCTGCTAATTGTGGACTTCAACTAGAACATGGAAGACAGAACAAAGAAGAGTCCAGCAACAGAAGTGACCCTTCTGCCCACAATGCTGTGCTGAATTAATTACGGTAATGATGCCCATTTACACTAATCCCTTCTGTCCGGACACGTTCCATATTCTGATAGGACCTGATGCAAGGTTTTGACCTGAAATGTCTGATTCATATTCATTTATTTATCACATGTACATTGAAACAGAATGAAATGTGTAATTTCCATTAACAACCATCATGTCCCAGGCTGTGGTGGGAGCAGTCTGCAAGTTGACTATTCCATCACATCTCAAGTGTTAACAACCTGGGATCCATGGACCCTGTGCTTAATGGGATTGGTCTATGGCATAAAAATGGTTGGGAACCCTTGCCTCAGATGATGCTCGCCCTGTTGAGGTCCTCCAGTAGATTGCTTGTTGCTCCAGATTACAGCAGCTGCAGTCTTTTGTATCTCCACGTTCCATATCCCTCTATTCTCTGTATATTCTTATACCTATCAAAGATCTCTTATCACCTGTCTTACTTGCCTCCACCACTACCCTGATAGAATATTCCAAACATCCACCATTCTTCATGGAAAATAAAGTTGCCCCACACATATCCTTGGAACTTACCCCATCTCGCCTTAACTGAATCAGCCTCTTCATACCATAAGTTATGTTTGAAGAAATTAGTTGTTTTCTCTGTCAGACACACAAGTTGAGATGTCATTCTCCCACGCACCACTTGTTCCTTATCAGCTGGGCGGTGTTGTTCTACCATCTGTTCATGGCATTGCTTGCTACATAGCAATGTAAATTGGAAGTTAGAATCTGAGCAGATGCTACCCCTCACTCAGGTCTCCAATCATCTCCTGCACAGGGTACAACAGCAACAAACCAGCCACATTTTCCAATCATCATCTGACCCTCTGGCAGTGATCTCCTCAATGGCTTACTATGGCAAATGTCAGATTCACTGAGCAGGTTCTTCAGAGTCAGTGCTGAGGAACTGAGACTAGTTTCCAAAGATTCTCTCCCACTGCTGTACTCTATAGGGAGCCCAGAATAATAGGTCCAAATGAAGTTTATTGTCTTATGCACATGTACATATATGCACAGGTGCAATGAGAATCTTCCTTGCAGCAGATCATAGGCATTCCATTAACAACCAACATGCCCCAGGATGTGGTGGACATTCAGAAGAAAAACATAAACTGAATTCAATTCAAAGTCAAGTTTAATTGTCAGTCAACCATACATAAATACCTATGAATACAACCAAATAAATCAGTGGTACTCCGGGACTAAGGTAAAATACAAAATACAATATCAACAGTTATACACAGCACAAAGCAAGTATAACATATATAAGACAGCATTAAAATAGAGTCAAAACAAACAGTATACTGTCGAAGTCCCTAGGTCCATGAATGTTGCAGCAGTCTGCAATTAAATACAACTCACCTTCTGCCGAATGAACACTGGAGGGCTGCACTGATTCCAGAGTGGATGCTGCACTGCCTCTGGCAGTCTGCTACAATGCACCGACTCTGATGCCTCTCTCCTGGGTAGCTGCAAATAGGTGACATCTTGGTCTGAGGCCTAGCCCTTGCAACGAGCAAGTCCACACAGCTCCCCTGTCGTCCACATTCACTGCTCGCCAATAACACAGTGAATTGAGCTTGCAGCATTTCACATTAACAATGCCCAACAGGGTCTTGCAATCAAAAGAAAAGTGACTAAGATAATCACTCTCTGTTACACTACATATCACCTTTGCGCATTGACTCCTCCCTGTCGCAGGCAGCTGCACGGCCTGCACCAGGTCCAGCTCCTTCAGTTTGCTTGCCAATGAGCAACTCGCTGATGAGGTAGACTTGCAGTACTTTAAGTTCTTAATGTCCAGCAGAATCTTGAGATCATAAAAAATATGTTTAAAAAAGACAATAACACCTTTGGTTGGCCCCACAGAAACTGCTGCGCCCAAGTGCACCACCACATCACTGAAAGTAAAAAAATAAAACACAATTTTTACAAGAAAGTACACAAATAGAACATAAAATGTCTATTTTTGTGCAAAGTGGTCATAGTGTTGCTGAACTGTAGTGATTAATATTTTGCTGATTGGTTCAAGAACTGCATGTTTGAAGGGAAGCAACTGTTCTTCAAGCTGGTGGTGTGGGACTCGAGGCTTCTATACCTCCTTTATGGTAGCTGTGCTAAGATGGCATGATCCAGAAACTGGGGATCTTTGATAGTAAGTATTGCTTTCTTGAGTCAATGCTTCTTGTAGATCAAGGGTTGCCAACTTGGGTTCCATAGACTGCTCGGTTAATGGCACGGTCAATAGAATAAAAAAAGTTGGAAACCACTGCTGTAGACTCTGCTGATGGTGGGAAGAGATGTTTCCCTAACTAAAACAAGTAGTCAGTATGTTTTGGGTCTTTCACAGTCATGCAGGGATCTTGGACTCAATGTTGGTGAACAGCAGTTCCTCTTCTGTATAATTTTGCTAATGTTTCCTATGTAACTGATGAATCACAGAATGTCAGAGCACAGATTGAGGGCATCCATCCCATCATGCCCATTCTGGTTCTATGAAAGAGCAACCTAGTCATTCCCATTGCAGCTTCCTCACTCTACTGTCCTACAAATTCCCTCCTTTGATCAGCCGATCCCTTGAGAATTGCTCAACTGAATCTTCCTCCAGGCAGTGCAATGCAATTCTGACCACTTCCTGCTTAATAAAATAAAAATCCCTTTGTATCGCCTCTGGTCCTTTCACCAGTCACCTTCATTCCTTGCCCACTTGTACGTGAGTCCTCAGCTAATGGAACCGTTTTGCACTGGGTACTCAGAATATATCTTTAATGTCCTTTCACCTTCCTCTGTACCAGGAGAACAATACGAGCAAGCTTCTAAATACTCTGTACACAATAAAGACCCTCATCAGTCATAAATCATTTTCTTAAAACCTCTTCTACAACCACACTAAATATAATTCTTAAATTTCAAGGTCAAGTCTACATTTCTGGAACATTTTCCTTTATCATAATGATAGTTTTCCTTGCATTATCTCAGTACAATAAATCTACAACTTATGTTCACAATGCGATATTTATATACTTATTATTGCTATTTTATTTATTTTTGTATTTGTACAATTTGTTGTTTTTTGTATGTTGGTTGCTTGGCTGTCTTTGAGTGTGGTTTTTCATTGACTGTGTTCTGTTTCTTTGTATCTACTGTGAACGCTCACAAGAAAATAAATCACAGGGTTGTACACGTACTTTATAACAAATTGACATTTAACTTTAAACGTTGAACTTTGATCTGTGTGAATGGAATGCAAAACACATTCCCGCCGCTGTCTGTAAGGGGTTTGTACATTCTCTGCATGATCATGTTGGTTTTGTCTGGGTTCTCCAATTTCTTCCCATATTACAAAGACGTGCATTAGGATTAGCTAGCTGTGGACATGCTATTTTGATGTACAAGTACAGAGAAACTTGCAGACTGCCTGCAGCAGAACCTTCATTGATTTAATTTGACACAAACGGCACACTTCAATGTATGCTTTGGTGTACATTTGAAAAACAAAGCTAATCCTTAAAAAAATTATTTAATTGACTGGACCCATCATGTCATAGGATGGAATATTGACTTCACAATCTATCTTGTTGTAACACTTAGACTATATTACCTACCTCCTCTGCATTTTCTCAGTAACTGTAACACATTATTTTACAATAAAACTGTAAGACTATAAGAAATAGGAGCAGAATTAGGCCATTTGGCCCATCAAGTCTGCTCCATCATTTCATCATGGCTGTTCCATTTCCCTCTCAGCCCCAATTTCCTGCCTTCTCCCCGCATCCCTTCAAGACATGACTAATCAAGAACCTATCAACTTCTGCCTTAAATACACCCAATGAGTTGCCCTCCACAGCCACCTGTGGCAAAGAATTCCAGATTCATCACTCTCTGGCTAAGGGAATTCCTCCTCATCTATATTCATAATGGACATCCCTCTATTCTGAGGTTTTGTCCTCTGGTATTTGACTCCCCCACAATAGGAAACAGCTTCTCCATATCCACATAATCGAGATCTGTAAACATTTGATCGGTTTCAATGAGATCCCCCCTCATTCTTCTGGATTCCAGTGAGCAGAGGCCCAGAGCCATCAAACGCTCCTCATACGATAAGCCTTTCAATCCCGGTATCATTATCGTGAATCTAAATCCAATATTCTAACCTCAATCTAATACTCGTTTGCCTTGTAGTACCTCAATACACTAATATGATGAATTACATACATAGGACTTTGAAAAACAAAGTTTTTCTCTGTATCTTGGTACATTTGACAATAATAAACTGATTTATCAAAAGTTCTTCAAAGGCCTGAATACTGGCAAAAGTGCTATGTAAATGCAAACTCATTTTCTTAGTGTACACTTGAAGGCCATGAAGCAATAAACTAGAATGATTCATTTCTAATCTTAATTAAGTATCAAGACGTTTCACAGTGCAACATGCTATTACTCTAGTTAATTTGAAGAAATATATGAAAAGCTATAGAAAAGCATAGCTAGATTCTATTATTTCAAAGTTTAAGAACATGCGATATCGAACGTTACAGCACAGGGCAGACCCTTTGGCCCATAATGTTGTGCTGACCTTTAAATCTACCCTAAGATCAATCTGACCTCCAGAGAGAGCAGGATCTCCCAGTGGCCACACATTTTAATTCCACGTCCCATTCCCATTCTGATACGTGTATCCACGGCCTCCTCTACTGTAAAGATGAAGCCTCACTCAGGTTGGAGGAACTACACCTTATATTTCGTCTGGGTAGCCTCCAACCTGATGGTATGAATATTGACTTCTCTGAATTCCGTTAATGCCCCTCTTCCCCCTTGTACCCCATCCATTATTGCCCATCTTCTGGGCTTCCCTCCTCCCCCTTTCTTTCTCCCTAGGCCTCCCATCCCATGATCCTCTCATATCCCTTTTGCCAATCAATTGTGGATTGTTGGCCTTCATTGCTAAAGGGATTGAATTTAAAAACAGGGAGGGTATGCTGCAACTGTACAGGGTACTGGTGAGGTCGCATCTGGAGTACTAAGTTCAGTTCTGGTCTCCTTACTTGAGGAAGGATGTACTGGCTTTAGGGCCGGTGCAGAGAAGATTCACCAGGTTGATTCCAGAGATGAGGGGATTAGACTATGTGGAAAGGTTAAGTCACCTTGGACTGTACTCAATCGAATTCAGAAGGATGAGAGGAGATCTTATAGAAACATAAAGATTATGAAAAGGATAGATAAGATAGAGGCAGAAAAGTTGTTTTCACTGGTAGGTGAGACGAGAACTAAGGGACATAGCCTCAAGAATCTGAGGAGTAAGTTTAGGATGGAGATGAGGAGAAACTTCTTTTCCTAGAGAGTGGTGAATCTGTGGAATTCTCTGCCCAATGAAGCAGTGGAGGTTACCTCAGTAAATATATTTAAGACAAGGTTGGATAGATTTTTGCTTTGTAGGGGAATTAAGGGTTATGGGGCAGGTAGGTGGAGATGAGACCATGGCTAGATCAGCCATGATGTTATTGAGTGGCAGAGAAGGCTTGATGGGGTAGATGCCTTACTCCTGCTGCTATTTCTTATGTTCTTGTGTTGTTATGTTATTTGTGAATGATACAAAGATAGGTGGAGGAGCGGTAGTGTTGAGGAAGCAGGGCATCTGCAGAAGGACTTTGACAGATTAGGACAATGGGCAAAGAAGTGGCAGGTGGAAAACACTGTCAGGAAGTGTATGGTCATGCACTTTGGTAGAAGGAATAAAGGCACGGATTATTTTTATTAAATAGGGAACAAATTCAGAAATCGGAGGTTCAAAGGGACTTCTGAATTCTCATGCAGGAATCCCTAAAGCTTAGCTTGCAGGTTGAATCAGTGGTAAGGAAGGTAAATGCACTTTTGGCATTCAGTTCAAGATGACTACAATATAAGAGCCAGGATGTAATTCTGAGAATTTATAAGGCATTGGTCTGTCTGCACGTGGAATATTGTGAACAGTTTGGGCCATTTAACCAAGAAAAGATGTGCTGGCATTTGAGGTAGGTCATGAGAATGATCCCGGAAATGAAAGCGTAAATGTATGAGGAACATTTAATGGCACTAGAGTTTTGAAGAATGGGGGGTGGGGGGGATCTCATTGAAACCTAACGAATATTGAAATACCTAGAAAGATTGGTGACATCAGCACCGGACTCCGGAGTGAAGGTACCCGAGTTCGAATCCAGTCAGGCCGCTCCAGGCCATGCTTTCCATCCCTGCCGGGTTGAGTGTTGAGCTCGTAACTCGGCCTCGTAAAAAAAAAACTATGCTGTGAGAAGGACGTGGGGGACCACTCACAGAATCTTTCCTCCAAGACAACCACTTGAAAAGTGGTCACTGAGGCTCTGGCAGAGTATGGCACACAAAAAAAAAAGACAGATTGGATGTGGAGGGGATGTTTCTGCTAGTGGGAGAGTCAAGGACCAGAGCGCACAGCCTCAAATACAAGGCCATCCCTGGATATATTTAAAGTGGTGGTTGATGGTTCTTGATTAGTAAGGATGTTAAAGATTATTTGGAAAAGAGAGAAGAATGGGGTAGAGAGGGAAGATAAATCAGCCATGATGAAATGGTGGAGCAGACATGATGGGTCAAAAGCATCAGTTCTGCTCCTATCCCTTATGGTTTTATGGTTTTATACTTTGCAAGTAATTGATTCGACCTGCTCAAGCAAAGAAGAAACAAGAACACAGTAGTCCAAATAGAATCCTTGCACAGTGTAATGCAATTGTTCTGCATTGTTCTGTCACATGATGCTATAAGTGCTACTGGAACAGTTGAATCTGCCGTTCTTCACTGACATGATGAAGCATTTTCCACTCAGTTGTACTGATATAAATTTAGCTTTAGCTTTCAACATTCCAGCAACTCTGTTACACTTTGTATTTTGATTGCTACTCAAATGGATTTTTGCTGACAGTCAATTACAGTTGAAATACTCTGGGATATGATGTGCAATTAAGTTAACAAGGATTGCTATGTATGTTCAGACAACCATTACTGATATTATAGTACGAATAAACTAATCTTGACAGGTATCTGGATGCTGTTGGCACTATGAATTGTACCCAAGAGCTTGTATGATTGACCTGCTTTGGTGAAGAGAGTGCTGATTATAAATTGATCAATAGATTTTGGGATATTAAGTGAGTCAATGTATGGGAACATAAGAAGCGGAAAAAAGGTGTAGACTCAGCTAACTGCAGCAGGGGCATATCCCTCCCCACTATCACTTGTATCGACAGGTGGTGTTGCTTCATTAAGGCAATATCCATCAAACGTCTCCACCACCTGGGCTATGTCAAAATTAGTACGATGCTTTACAGCAATCGGCGATTGGGTTTCAATTCCCTCCACCGTCTATGTGGAGTTTCTGTGTTCTCCCCATAGCTGCGCGACTTTCTTCTGTGGTGCTCCAGGTTTCCGCCCACATTCCAGAGACTTGTGGTTAGGGTTAGTACGTGGTGTGCATGCAACTTTGGCACCAGAAACATGGGATGTTTTCTGTAGTGTGTCAGCGGTTAAGCAGAGACCTGATAGAAGTTGATAGAACTATGAGAATCATAGATATAGTAGACAGCATCATCCTGGGGAAAGGAAATATCAGATATTAGAAGCCATACATATAAGGTGAGAGCGGAGAGTTTAAAGGCGATCTTTGGGTCAAGTGGCCCCATGATTGAACTGTTCCCACAACCTATCAATTCACAATCAAGCACTCATTATCTCATGTTCTCAATATTTGTTGCGTATTATTTATTATGATTATTTTCTTTTTTATATTTGCACAGTTTGCTCTCTGTTGCACATTGATTTTTGTCTTTCCTGTTGGTTACAGTCTTTCATTGAGTCTATTGTGTTTCCTGTACTTACTGCAAATGCCCACAAGAAAATGCATCTCAGGGTTATGTGATGATGTAAATATACTTTGATAATAAATTTATTTGGAACTAGAACTTCGAAGTTTATTTTACACAAAGAGTGGTAAGTGCCTGTGACAGTCTGCCAGGGTGGTGTGAAAGCAGGTTCGATAATTATGCTAAAGAAACTTTTAGACAGATGTATCAGATTCAAAGATTGAAAGTACAATTATTATCAAAGTATGTATGCAGTGTACAACTCTGAGATCCGTCTTCCTGCAGACAGCCACAAAACAAAAAAACGCCATAGAACCCATGCAAAGAAAACATCAAAGACGCAGTGAGCAAAATAAGCACAAAATGTGCAAACTGGAAAAAGCTGAATATTAAATATCAAACCGCAGAGTCCTTGAAACAGACTAGAAATGTTCAGTTCAGTTCAATTCAGCACTGTTCACTGCTGGTTACAGAGCCAGTCAGCCCCGATCAAAATCGCGCAAAATAGCATTAAAAAAAGGAGAAAGCAGAAATCAGAAACACTAAGATATAACATTAACGGCAGAGTCGATTAAACTTTCCCCAAGACTCAGGATGCCAGCTCCTTCCTCCGGCAGCAGAGAACAAAAGGGGGAAGGAGATCAGTCTATGCTGGGAATGCACAGCTTTACTCACGTGCAGGCAGCAGGGATTTAGTTGAACCTGGCACTGGGTTCATCACAGATACTAAAGGGCATGGTTCTCTGCTGGATTGTTCTATGTTCTATGTTCTAAGTACCAACTTCCCAATAATATCTCTGGATAAACGTAACTATCAGCTTCTAGTGGGTGGATGCTCTAATTTTCAGCCAGTGGTACCTGCTACCACTCTCCACCTCCGAACTACTCCAGCACAGAGGCATCAACAGCAAGTCTTTCATTTTTGCTGTGGCATCGAAACTATTAAATAGTGAAGGAAGAGCAAAGATCTCCAGAGTGAGCTTGTGAGTTTATTTTTGCTGAACAACATTTTGGAGGGAACAGGATTGAATTATGTAATTCAGGTAGGGCTTTGGGGAGAAGCAATGTTACTTGCAACCTAATGACTTTTAGATAAAACAACAGACTGAGAATTTTATGCTCTGAAGCAAAGTTTTGAGTTTAATATTTCTCACAGTTCCTGTTCAAAGACATGCAGCTCAGTACTCTTTCAGGATTCATCATCATTATATGCTATGTTGTATGACATAGGCTATTATGGTCTCCATAACCATAATTCTTCTTGGCAAATTTTTCTACAGAAGTGGTTTGCCGTTGCCTTCTTCTGGGCAATGACTTCATAAGATGGGTGACCCCAGCCATTATCAATACTCTTCAAAGGTTGTCTGCCTGGCGTCAGTGGTCACATAACCAGGACTTGTGATATGCACCAGCTGCTCAGATGACCATCCACCACCCGCTCCCAAGGCTTATCGTGACCCTGATCAGTGGGGCTAAGCAGGTGCTACGCCTTGCCCAAAGGTGATCTGCATCTTTTGGAAAATCAGATCACTCTTTGATCTTGCTTCTGCCAATGTACAAGCAGAAGCTGAAACAAGAGGGGGCCATAGTTAAAAACGTCCACTGTTGGTCCGACCAATCGGCCTTCATGCTGTAGGACTGCACAGAGTTAGTGACATCAAACCTAGCATAAATGCAACTGAGCTCATCTAGGACAGAGGCCACGATGTTGGCAGCACCACGACGTTTGGTTTTGAAGTCTGCGATGGTATGCAGCCCTCGCCACAAGTCACGTGTGCTATTTGTTGTGAATCTTGACTCAGTGATCTCCCTATATTGTTGTTTCACAGCCTTGATAGCTGTGCGCAGATCATAGCTGATCGCCAGCGATGTAAGCTCGATGTTGCACTGTAAGTGCTGCTCGCACGGAGCTATTGATCCAGGGTTTCTGGTTCGGGACAACTCTGGCCGACTTCTGGAGGACAACATCGTCGATGCACTTCCGTATGAAGCACATGATTCCAAAAGCAAAGTGGGAGACATCCTCATCCTGCTTCAAATTATTCACCATTGTCCCTGTACCAAAAAACACCAAGGTAACATGTCTGAACAATTGGAGTCCTGTCACACTCAACTCAATAATAAATAAAAGCTTTGAGAGGCTGGTCAAGGACTACATCTGCAGCTTCCTACCACCCACACTGGACTCCCTACAATTCACCTACTGACACAACCGATCGACAGATGACACAATAGTCACTGCCCTACATACCGTCTTCACACATCTGGAGAAGACGGATACTTATGTGAGAATGCTGTTCTTGGACTGCAGTTCAGCATTCAACACCATAGATCCATCCAGGCTCAACAAGAAGCTCAGAAACCTTGGCCTTGACCCTGCCCTGTGCAGCTGGATCCTGGACTTCCTGTCAGATCGCCAGCAGGTTGTAAGAGTGGGCTCCCTCACCTCCAAACCTCTGACTCGCAATACAGGAGCCCCTCAGGGCTGCATACTGAGTCCCCTCCTTTATTCCCTGTATGACTGTGTCGCCACCCACAGCTCCAATCTGCTAATTAAATTTGCCGATGATTGGTCTTATCTTAAACAATAACGAGGTGGCCTACAGGGAAGAAGTCATCTCTCTGACACAGTGGGGTCAAGAAAACAACCTCTCCCTCAATGTTGCAAAAACAAAGGAGCTGGTTGTGGATTACAGGAGGAATGGAGATGGGCAAACCCCTATTGGCATCAATGTATCTAGGGCTGAGAGGGAAAACAGCTTCAAGTTCCTCGGCATCCACATCACCAAGGACCTCATGTGATCTGTACACACCAGCTATGTGGTGAAAAAGGCACAGCAGCACCTCTTTCACCTCAGACAGTTGAGGAAGCTTGGTATGGGCCCCCAGATCCTAAGAACATTCTACAGGGGCACAATTGAGAGCAACCTGACTGGCTGTATTACTGCCTGGTATGGGAACTGTACCTCCCTTCATCGCAGGACTCTGCAGAGAGTGGTATAAACAGCCCAGCGCACCTGTAGCTGTGAACTTCCCATGATTCAGGACATTTACAAGGACAGACCTGTAGGATCATTGGAGACACAAGGCATCCCAACCACAATCTATTCCTGCTGCTAACATCCGGGAAGTGGTACCGCAGCATAAAAGCCGGGACTAACAGGCTCAAGGACAGTTTCTTCCACCAGGCCATCAGACTGATGAACTCACGCTAACTTGAGTGTACTCTATATTACATTGACTGTTCCATTTATTATAAATTATTATAAATTACTATGATTGCACATTGCACATTTAGATGGAGACATAATGTAAAGATTTTACTCCTCATGTATGTGAAGGATGTAAGAAATAAAGTCAATTTGGATTCGTATTTAAGTATGGATCATTGGAATAATGAAATTTCTAGTTGTATTCCACTCGAAAAAATTACTTATAATTTAAGAGATAAATATGATACATTTTTGAATATTTGGCGCCCATATTTACGAAAGATAGGATGGCATACTTAGTTGCTCCGATGATAAAGATGTTGGTCCCTTGGGGAAAGTAATAAATAAATATACTAGATTTATTTTGAATCCCGTGGAGCATGTGGAAACTTTCCAATATCCAGGCAGTTCTTCTTTCTTCTTTCTTTTTCTTTTTTTTTCAGGTAGGGGTATATATCGGGGGGGAAGGGTTAAGGAGAGGGGGGTGGGTAGATATTATCATTCTATGTAATCATTTCGAAAACTCAATAAAAATTATATTAAAAAAAAGAAATAAAGTCAATTCAATTCAACTCAGGACTGGTTGGCACAAAGGGCCAGTATCCATGCTGTACTTCTCTCTGGCTCTATGACTCTAAGCAAAATATTTTAAGATTAGCTTTATTTGTCACATGGACAATGAAACATACAGTGCAATGTGTTTGCATCAAATCAAATCGGTGAGGATTGGGATAGACAGCCCGCAAGTGTTACCATGCTTCCAGGGCCAACACAGCATTCCCACAATTCACCAACTCGAACTCATACGTCTTTGGAATGTAGGAAGAAACGTAGAAACATAGAAAACCTACAGCACAATACAGGCCCACAGAGTTGTGCTGAACATGTCCCTTACCTTAGAAATTACTAGGGTTACCCATAGCCCTTTATTTTTCTAAGCTCCATGTACCTATCCAAAAGTCTCTTAAAAGACCCTATCGTATCCACCGCCACCACTGTTGTGGCAACCTATTCCAGGCACTCACCACTCTCTGCATAAAAAACTTATGCTTGACATCTCCTATGTACCTGCTTCCCAGCACCTTAAACTTGTGTCCTCTTGTGGCAATCATTCAGCCCTGGGAAAAAGCCTCTGACTATCCAAACAATCCATGCCTCTCATCATCTTATACACCTCTATCAGGTCACCTCTCATCCTCCGTCACTCTAAGGAGAAAAGGCCGTGTACATTCAATCTATTCTCATAAGGCATGCTCCCCAATCCAGGCAACATCCTTGTAAATTTCCTCTGCACCCTTTCTATGGTTTCCACATCCTTCCTGTAGTGAGGTGACCAGAACTGAGCACAGCACTCCGTGTGGGGTCTGACCAGGGTCCTATATAGATGCAACATTACCCCTCGGCTCCTAAATTCAAATCCATGACTGATGAAGGCCAGTACACCATATGCCTTCTTAACCACAGAGTCAACCTGTGCAGCTGCTTTGAGCGTCTTATGGACTTGGACTCCAAGATCCCTCTGATCCTCCACACTGCCAAGAGTCTTACCATTAATACTATATTCTGCCATCATATTTGACCTACGAAAGTGAACCACCTCACACTTACCTGGGTTGAAATCCATCCTCCAGTTTCTCAGCCCAGTTTTGCATCCTATCAATGTCCCACTGTAACCTCTGACAGCCCTCCACACTATCCACAACATCCCCAAACTTCGTGTCATCAGCAAACTTACTAACCCATCCCTCCACTTCCTCATCCAGGTCATTTATAAAAATCACGAACAGTAAGGGTCCCAGAACAGATCCCTGAGGCACACCACTGGTCACAGACCTCCATGCAGAATATGACCCGTCTACAACCACTCTTTGCCTTCTGTGGGCAAGCCAGTTCTGGATCCATAAAGCAAGGTCCCCTTGGATCCCATGCCTCCTTACTTTCTTAATAAGCCTTGCATAGGGTACCTTATCAAATGCCTTGCTGAAATCCATATACACTACATCTACTGCTCTTCCTTCATCAATGTTCAATCAAGAAACCGGAGTACCCGGAGAAATGAAGAACTCTGTGTGACACTGGATGGCTAAGCATCACTCCAATGCTATATTCAAGTTTGCTGATGACACCACTGTTGTAGATGAATTAAACATGATGATAAATCAGCATATAGGAGAGAGATTGAAAATCTGACTGAGAGAACCTTACTCAATGTCAGCAAGACCAAGGAGCTGATGATGACTTCAAAAGGAAGAAACTCAAGGCCCATGAGCCAGTTCTCATCAAGGGATCAGAGGTGGAGAGGTTCAGTAACTTAAAAATCCTCAGTGTTCTTATTCTGGAAGACCTGTCTTAGGTCCAGCATGTAAGTGTAATTACAAAGAAAGCATGGCAACACCTCTACTTCCTTAGGAGATGTGAAGATTCAGCATAACATCTAAAACTTTGACAAACATCTATAGATGTGTGGTGGAGAGTATATTAACTAGGTGCATCACAACCTGGTATGGAAACACCAATGTCCTTGAATGGAAAGTCCTACAAAAAGTAATGGATACTGCCCAGTCCATCACAGGTAAAGCCCTGCCCACCACTGAGCATATAGACATGGAATGTTTTCACAGGAAATCAGCATCCATCATCAGAGAGCCCTGCCCCCCCGGACATTCTCTCTTCTCACTGCTGCCATTAAGAAGAAGGTTCAGGAGCCTCAGGACTCACACCGTCAAGTTCAGGAACAGTTATTACCACTTAGCCATCAGGCTTTTGAAATAGAGACAATATCTTCACTCAACTTCACTTGCACCATTACTGAAATGTTCCCACAGGTAATAGACTCACTTTTAAAAACTCATCATCTCATGTTCTTGATATTTATTGCTTATTTACTTATTATTAATATTATTATTTATTTTTGTATTGGTATAGTGTGTGTCTTTTGCACACTGGTTTAACCACTGGTGTGGTCTTTCTTTGATTCTATTATGGATTTATTCAGTATGTCCACAAGAAAATGTATCTCGTGGTGGTATATGGTGACTTTGGAAACCCACATGGTCACAGTGAAAACTTCTCAGTCTTCCACCTCGCAGGCTTTTGAACATGGAACGGGGGTTTAGGCTCTGGCCCGACTTCTAATTTCCCAACATCCCTGTCCCGAGACCTTAACCTGGCCCCTAACTCCCCTCAAAGTCAGAATGGAGTTGATTGTCATCTGCGCAAGTGCACGTGTGCACACGTGTAATAAAAAACGTACTTGCCACAGCTTCACAGACAGAGAGCATCAGAGACACGACATTCACACAAAGGAAATAAAGGTTAATAAAAAAGAACACAATTACAACCAAAAAAAGCAACCTAGGTAATGTGCTGACAGCATTGCTATACTGAGGTGATCAAGGTTTGTATGTTGATTCAAGAACGAAGAGATTGAAGAGAAATAGCTGCTGGTGGGTCAAATTGTTATTATAAATTACCGGCGTTGTACGTGGGTGGCAGGAGAAATGGTCTATTGGTTTATTATTGTCACATGCACTGAGCTACAGAGAAAGAGCTTGTCTTGCAAACCGTTCATACAGATCAATTTGTCAAAACAGTGCATTGAGCTAACACAGGAAAATTAATAACAGAGTGCAGAATAAAGTGTTGCCTTTACAGAGGGAAGTGGAGGAAAAACAAGGATGTGATGCTGAAGACACTGGAGAGGCCTCACTTGGAGTATTTTGAGTAGTTTTGGGACCTTAGTGAAGAAAGGATGTGCTGATATTGGACAGGGTTCAGAGAAGTTTCAAGAGAACAACTGAAAGGCTTATCATATGAGCAGTATTTGGAGACTCTGGGCCTGTACTCACTGGAATTTAGAAGAATGAGGGGGTTCTCATTGAAACCTATTGAATAATGAAAGCCCTAGATAGAGTGGATGTGAAGGGGTTGTTTCTTTGGTAGGAGAGTCTAGGACTAGAGGGCACAGCCTCAAAATAGAGGGACATCCATTTAGAACAGCGATGAGGAGGAATTTCTTTCGCCAGAGTGTGGTGAATCTGTGGAAATCATTGGCACAGGTGGCTGTAGAGGCCAGGATGCAATTAAGGCAGAGGTTGATATGTTCTTGATTAGCTATGGCATGAAAGGTTATGGGGAGAAGGCAGGACAATGGGATTAAAATGGAAATGGATCATCCACGATGGTAGAGAGGACTTGATGGGCTGAATGGCCTAATTCTGTTCCTGTGTCTTGTGGTCATGAGACTGATAGGAATGCTCTGAGAGTCAGCCTGGGGTCAATGAGCTGAATGGCCCCCATCAATGCGATGAGCAGGAAGGAAACCTGCCTCTTTGATTTGGTTCAGTCCACTGTGATTGAGGACAGAAAGTGCTTAATTACCCTCTGAAGTATGCTGGCAAACCATGGAGATCGAGTTGTAGTTTAACATTGATCTTGGTGGCAATGCGTGCATCCAAAAGGAGTGGTTGAAGGAAAAGAAACAATTAAAAAAAAACTAGGGGAAAGAAATTGGACGACGTTGCTCTGGCACAGACAAGGTCAGGCAGAAGAAGGGTCATATGGAGTTCAAACAGCAGCAAGGACTGGTTACATTAAAAGGTCTAATGACCATTTAACTGGTTTCATAGAACTGTTGTGAAAGACCTTCACAGTAGTTCTATGCAGCAGAATGTGGCCAAGTAATTATTGAATTGAATTGAATGATCTTTATTGTCGTTATGCATTTCTTATAGCACAACTCCTTGTGGATGTGCTCAATGGTGGTATTTTCATGCAATGGCCAATTTATTAGATATACCTGTACATCTGCTCATTAATGCAAATACTTAATCAGCCAATTATGTGGCAGCAACTCAATGTATAAAAGCATGCAGACATGGTCAAGAGGTTCAGTTGTTGTTCAGACAAACATCAGAATGGGGAAAAAATGTGATCTAAGTGATTTTGACATGGAATGATTGTTGGTGCCACACAGGGAGGTTTGAGCATCTCAGAAACTGCTAGTCTCCTGGGTTTTCACACATCACAGTCTCCAGAGTTTACAGAGAATGGTGTAGAAAACTAAAAAACATACAGTGAGTGGCAACATACTGTGGGTGGGAACATCTTGTTAATGAGAGTGGTCAGGAGAATGGCCAGACTGGATCAAGCTGACAGGAAGGTGACGGTAACTCAAATAACCACGCTTTACAATAGTGGTGAGCAGAAGAGTATCTCTGAATGCACAATGTATTGAATCTTGAAGAGGATGGGCTACAACAGCAGAAAACCATGAACATACATCCAGTGGTCAGGAGGTACCTAATAAACTGGCCACTGAATGTATGATAGAAAGTGCAATGTCATACACTTATCTCTACTACAATATTGCCTCTTATGGGTGAGTGTAGTTGTAGCATATACAACGAACATAGATTGCTTCTAGTTAAATCAAATTACATAATGCAAAAAGAAGGCAGTAACTCTGCACTGGTGTAAGATTTATAAAATTTTACAGATTATGTTATAACTCAACTGATTTGAAACACACCAGAAATTAAAATATCGTGTTGTATTTTAATGAGCTATTATTTTAAAAATAAGTGGTCGTATGTTGCTAATTTGAATGGTTTTGTTTCACTCTCTTTTACATGAATTTAATTTCACAGGCAAGATTCACCCAATTACTGTAATTAAATAATAGGAAATGGGAGTATTGATGTAATAATGATGAGGCAACTCTGAGAGGCAAAGGAAAATACTTATACTCACAATGTAGATGTTAAAATTCAAATTAAAATCAAGCTTGACTTTTGAAACAAAATAGAAGACCCTAATTTACTTACAAATATACTCATTATTCCTCTAGTACTTAGAGGTGATGTCATTTGGTGCTACCAAAGATGAATAGGGAGATGACTTAATTTCAATGCATTGTGAATGTCAAAATGACATTGTCTTAATCACTGGCTTTCAAAATGTCTCCCATACTCTGGTGGGGATTGAGCATAATTGAGACTACTGTTAACAGCAGATTTTCTATGTCTAGATACATATATGCCACAGAATTTATTTGGTAGATATCTTCATTAACAGCTTGTTACCATGACAACGTGGCCTCACCCAAGAAGAGGTATACCTTTTGTCCTATCAATCCCCCCACCTACCTTCTTTACAACAAAAACACTAAGTAATTTTTCTTTCTTTTTTAACATTATAATAATGTCTCCCAAAGCTGAATCTTTAGACATGGTGCAGATGAGATTTACCAGAAAGTTGCTTGGACTAAATGGCATGTCTTATGAAAGTACATTGAGCAAGCAAGGATAAGAGGTGACTTGATAGAGATGTAAAAGATGACAAGAGGCATAGATAGTGTGGATAGCCAGAGACGCATTCCCAGGCTGCAAATGGCTAATACGTCATCATCACCATCATGTGCCGTGTCATATGACATAGGTGATCACGCTCTTTCCATGACGATGATTGTTCTTGCCAAATTTTTCTACAGAAGTGGTTTGCCATTGCTTTCTTCTGGGCAGTGTCTTTACAAGATGGGTAATCCCAGCCATTATCAGTACTCTTCAGCGACTGTCTGCCTGGTGTCAGTAGTTGCATAACCAGGACTTGTGATGTGCACCAGCTGCTCATACAACCATCCACCAGCTGCTTCTACAGCTTCATGTGACCTCGACTGGGGAGGCTAAGCCAGTGCTACACCTTGTCCAAGGGTGACCTGCTGGCTAGCAGAAAGAAGGAGTGCCCTACATTTCCTTTGGTTGGGATGTTTCTCTACTCCACCAGCCATGTCTAATGCAAGGGACATAATGTTAAAATGTTTGGAGAAAATTGTAAGGGGGATGTCAAAGATAAGCTTTTTACACAGAGAGTGGTGAGTGCATGGAACGCCCTGCCAGAGGTGGTGGTAGAGGCAGATACTGTAGGGACGTTTAAGAATCTTGTAGATTGCCACATGGCTGATAGGAAAATGCAGTGCTATATCAGAGGGAATACTGAGATTGATCTTAGAGTATGTTAAAAGGTCAAAATGCTAGTACTGTGCTGTCATGTTGTATGTTCTATGTTTTACAGCATGTCTTGCCACAGATGCTGCTTGTACTGCTAAGTATTTCCTGCAGATTTTTAAAAATTTGAGCACTGTTTTATCTTACTTGTTAATACATAGATCAATATCAGAATAAGATAAGTTGTTAATTATAGGCAGAGGGGCTAGGTTCTTGGTTGTTGTCCATCAGTGAGGTACAGGATGCGAGATAAATTCTGCAACTAATGACATTGTCTTGAACACAAGTTTTCCTGTAAATACATGACCTCAGTTAATGCCTGCCAGCTAATGCAGGCATGAAGAAATCACCAACCTGCAGATGAAGATCAGGAAATCCTGATAAGACCAAAAGATGAAGGAGCAGAATTGAGCTATCTGGCCCATCATGTCTGATCCGCCAACAGATGTGACCTACTAAGTCACAGGTTGGTGGCAAGATTAGTTTCTTTTTTATATATGTATTGAAATCGGAATTGGTATTGGTTTATTACTGTCACGTGCACTGAGGTGCACTGAAAAGCTTGTTGTACATACTGTTCATACAGATCAGATCAATACATTGTGCATTGTGGTAGCACACAGTTACACAATGATGAAGTGCAGAATAAAGTGTTCCATTTACAGAGAGAATGCAGTGCAGGTAGACAATGTCATAAGGACAAGAGGTATTGCAGGTGCTGGAAATCTAGAATAATACACACAATGTGCTGGAGGAGCTCAGCAGGTCAGGCAGCTTCGATGAAAATTAACAAACAGTCGACGTTTCAGGCCAAGGCCCTTCATCAGGATTGGAAAGGATGGGGGAAGAAGTCAGAACAAGAAGGTGGGGTGGAGAGGAGGAAGTACAAGGTGGCAGGTGATAGGTGAAACCAGGAGTGGGGAGGGGGTAAAGCAAAGAGCTGAGAAGTCGACTGGTGGAAGAGATAAAGGACTGGAGTAAGGGGAATGTGATAGGGGAGGACAGAAGACCATGGAAGAAAGGAAAGGGGGGAGGAGCACCAGAGGGAGATGATGGGCAGGAAAAGAGATAGAAAAGAGACAGAAGCAGGGATTGTGAATGGTGAAGGGGAGGGGGGTAATTGCCAGAATTTTGAGAAGTCAATACTCATGCCATCAGGGTGGAGGTTACCCAAAAGGAATATAAGGTGTTGCTCCTTCAGTGTGATTATGGACTCATCATGGCAATAGAGGAGGCCATGGACTGACATGTTGGAATGGGAATAGAAAGTAGAATTGATATTGGTGGCCACAAGGAAATCAGTTTCTTCCTGGCAGACAGAGCGTAGGTGCTCAATGAAGCAGTCTCCCAATCTACATTGGGTCTTTCTGATATACAGGAGGCCACACAGAAGCACTGGATATGGTAGATGACCCCAACAGATTCACAGGTGAAGTGTCACCTCACCTGGAAGAACTGTTTGGGGCCCTGAATGGTAGTGAGGGAGGAGGTGTAGCACTTGCTCCACTTGCAAGGATAAGCGCTGGGAGGGAGATCAATGGGGAGGGACGAGCAGAGAAGGGGGTCTCAAAGTGAGCGATCCCTGCGGAAAGAGGAAAGCTGGGGGTAGAGAACAATGTGCATGGTGGTGGGATCCCATTTGAGATGGCAGAAGTTATGGAGAATTATGTGCTGGATGAGAAGGCTAGTGGGGTGGTAGGTGAGGACACAAGGAACCCTGTCTCTGCTGTGGCGGTGGGAGGATGGGATAAGGGCAGATGTGCACCAAATGGAAGTGATGCAAATGCAGGCAATGCTGACGGAGGAAGGGAAGCCCCTTTCTTTGAAAAAGGAGGACATCTCTGTTGTTCAGGAATGAAAAACCTCATCCTGAGAACAGAAAAGGTCATAACAAAGTCAGACAATTAAAGTGTGAGGTTAAGAGTCCATGTTATCATATTAGGGGAAGGTTCAGTAGTTTTATAACAGTGGGGTAGAAGCCGTTTGTGAGCCTGGTGGTAACTGCTTTGAGGCTTTTGTACTTTCAACACTAATGGAGAGAATGTAGATGGGGTATTGACTTATTTCTGTAGACTTTTCATGTTCTTTCCTGCTGTCTTGGGTGGGCGGGGTCTTTGATTATGCTGGTGGCTTTACTGAGGCAGCAAGAAATGTAAGGTACTTGAGGAATATGAGAATCAGGTGAGAAAGTGTTGAGACCAAAATTCAGATCAGCAAAGAACTGATTGCGAACTGAAGAAAGGGTGAGTAGAATGAACACACACCAGTCCTCATAGAGGGATCAGACGTGTAAAGACTGAGCAATTTCAAGTCTCTGAGGATCTTTTCTGGGTCCATCATACAGATGCAGTTACAAAGGAGACAGGGCAGCAGCTATATCTCATTAAGACTTTGAGGAGATTTTGTACGTCACCAAAGACACTGGCAAATTTTTACAAATTTCTATTTTTACAGACTGTAAGATAGGAGACAAGCTCACCACTACAATCACTCTGAGCACCGGTGCCCCACAAGGCTGTGTACTCAGCCCCCTGCTGTACTTACTGTACACCCATGATTGTGTTGCCAAGTTTCCACCGAACTCAATATATGTTTGCTGATGACACAACAATTGTAGGCCGTATCTCGGGTAATGATGAGTTTGAGTACAGAGAGGAAATTAAGAACCTGGTGGCATGGTGCGAAGACAATAACCTATCCCTCAACGTCAGCAAGACAAAGGAATTGGTTGTTGACTTCAGAAGGGGTAGCGGACCGCACAACCCAATTTACATCAGTGGTGCGCAAGTGGAACAGGTCAAAAGTTTTAAGTTCCTCAGGGTCAATATCACAAATGACCTGATTTGGTCCAACCAAGCAGAGTCCACTGCCAAGAAGGCCCACCAGCACCTTTACTTCCTGAGAAAACTAAAGAAATTTGGCCTGTCCCCTAAAACCCTTACTAATTTTTATAGATGCACCGTAGAAAGTATTCTTCTAGGGTGCATCACAACCTGGTATGGAAGTTGTCCTGTCCAAGACCGGAAGAAGCTGCGGATGATCGTGAACAGAGCCCAGCACATCACGCAAACCAATCTTCCGTCCGTGGATTCGCTTTACACCGCATGCTCTCAGAGCAGTGCTACCAGGATAATCAAGGACACGACCCACCCAGCCAACAAACTTCTTGTCCCTCTTCCCTCGTAGGGCCAGATTTGGAAACAGCTTCTTTCCAACTGTGATAAGACAGCTGAACGGATCCTGACCCGGATCTGGGCAGTACCCTCCAAATATCCGAACCTGCCTCTCGGTTTTTTGCACTACCTTACTTTTCCTTTTCTATTTTCTATTTATGATTTGTAATTTAAGTTTTTAATATTTACTAACGATTTGTAATCCAGGGAGTGGGAAGCGCAGAATCAAATATTGCTGTGATGATTGTACGTTCTCATATCAATTGTTTGGCGACAATAAAGTATAAAGTATAAAGTATAAAGTATAAAGTATAAAGTATAAAGATGTACCCATGGAAAGCAATCTAACTGGCTGCATCACTGTCTAATAAGGGGAAGGGGGAGTCACTGCACAGGATCGAAATAAGCTGCAAACTCAGCCAACTGCATCGTGGGCACTAGCCTCCCCCCATTCAGGATATCTTCAAGGAGTGATGCCTCAAAAAGGCAGCATCCATCATTAAGAACCCCTATCACCCAAAACATGCCCTCTTCTCATCAGGGAGGAGGTACAAGAGCCTGAAGGCTAACACTCGATGTTTCAGGAACAGGTGCAGCCTGGAAGATGTGTACCTTCGAGGTGTGGCCCTGTGGATGACCTGGTTCCTTGCCAATGTCACAGGAGACTGAAAGAAGCATCTAGACAGCAGGCGATGTGTGCTGCTTTTGGAAGACAGCCCCTGCACCTGAACAATCCCCCTCTCTCTCTCTTTTGATGGTGAGTGACGGCCTGTTGCTCCTCAAGACAGGAGACTCGGACAAGTGACATGGCGGACTGCAACATTGAAACAGCGAGCCGTTGGTCTCCCGCTCTCATTTGTTGCAAAAGCGAATTCTCTCTCCTCTGAGAGAGAGCCTGTCTGAGATGTTGAGGTGTCAGGATGGACACTAGTTTTTCGATGGAATCTAGCTCATGGTCTCTTTGGGGGCTTTGCTATTGCTTGCACAGTGGGTGGTGGAGGCTGATGGTTTTGCTGGAGCTAGTGAAGGGAGGAGGAGGGAGGCTTTGGAGTTCTAACCTTTTTCTCTCAGTCATTCTTCGTTTTTTTCTGTTCTGTGGATGTCTGTGAAGAGTAAGGATTCAGGTTGTATCCTGTATACATTCTCCGAAAAATGATATCGTATCTGTTAAATAGAGGCCGTGGTCAATTCTGATTTGATGGAGAATTGATGTGAAAGCACAGAGGAACATCTGGAGAAATTTCTGAAATGCCCGTCCGCTGCTGTCGTTACTGTGTGGTCGGGAATCTTTCGGAAGGTAGGCCTCAAGATCCCCGGCCTTGCCTGATTTTGGCGACCAAGAAGGAGGTCGAATCGTTCGGACAGAGATGGCGCTCAGTACTCGGTGTCGGAGAGCTGATCAGAGCTCGAAGTTTTCAGATGACTCAGAGTCGGATTGTGGTCGGCATGGCAGGGAGAGTTTTTCTTCCTCCTCCCGTCTGCGTGAGATGTGGGACATTTGAGAAACTTTGAACTTTACTGTGCTCACGGACTTCTTCATCAAGGTATGGTATTGTTGCACTGTTGTAACTATATGTTATAAGTATGTGGTTTTGTCAGTTTTTTCAGTCTTGGTTTGTCCTGTGTTTTGTGATATCACACCAGAGGAAACAATGTATCATTTCTTAATGTATGCATTACTAAATGACAATAAAAGAGGACTACGTGTCTTCTCTTCATAATCATATTAAATGGAACCACTGAACTGTTGAATCATCAATTCAATCAGCATCCATCATAGCATAGCACAATGCCTATCCTCTGCTTATGTGTCTGAGAAGTACGTGGCTGTGAGTGTTTATGTACATTAAATGATCAAACTTTGCTTCTGTTTGTTAGGTGACTGTAACAATTCAAATTCATTGCTGTCATCTATTTACTCCCAACAGTTTCAGTCCAGGGATCGAGAGGCTTATTTTGACGGAATTAGCCAGCCCAATCTGTCCATTTGCATTCACTCAGTGAATGATGGGCCAGTCGAGAAGCTGACAGCTTCATTATTTTTTTCAAGAAACACAAAGGACCAGTCTATTCATCTAGCCAGTGCTCTACCTGTGTGAGATAAGAGCATCATAAGTCAATTAACATATTGAATATCCACAGAGCTCTTTGTCCTGTCAGTGCTCCCCTGATTCAGACATAATCCTCTCAGCAGCAACAAGATGCACAGCTCATCATTCACCATGCTGGATCACTTTACCCCTCTGCATCCTCATTTAGCTGTGCATAAAGATGTAAGGAACAAGGACAGAGATGGGCCTAAATGCAATGCCCCAAAAAGGCTGCATCCTTCATTAAGAACTGTCACAACCAGGACATGCCCTCTTCTCGTTGCTACCATCAGGGAAGAGGTACAGGAGACTGAAGACAAACACTCAACATTTCAGGAAGTTTCTTCCCTTCCACCATCAGATTTCTGAATTGACATTGAACCCATATACACTACTTTTTTCTTTCTGCTCTCTTTTTGCTCTACTTACTTAATTAAATTTTATATTTATTGTAATTTATAGTTTTTTTTATGATTATGTATTGCTACCGCATAACAACAAATTTCATGAAATATGCTAGTGATATTAAAACTGATTCAGATTCCATATTTGCCTGAGAAAGGTCCACTTTCAGATTGCTTCTCATTTCAAGGATCAAGGATCAATCATAAAGTATCAACTTTATTCAAAGCTTCACAGTTCAAAGTGAATTTATTATCAAAGTACATCTACAGTATGTCACCATATACTACCCTGAGATTCATTTTGCTGTGAACATTCACAGAAGAGAGAAATACAACAGTCAATGAGAAATAACATACTGTACTAGCAAAGACGGACAAATAGCCAATGTGCAAAAGACAAACTGTGCAAATAAAATAAACAACAAACAAATAAATAAATAATAGGAAGGAAAAGAGCTGTAGGGTCCTTGAAAGTGAGTCCATAGGTTGTGGAATGCATTCAGAGTTGAGTGAAATTAACAGCACAGCTTTCAGTTTACATGTAAAAAGAATTTGCTGTGTTGTGTTGGTCAGGGTGTGACATGCAACTAAAAATGATATTCAAGGTAAAGGAACCCTTAGGAGGCAGTGGTCGTAACATGATTGAGTTCACTGTGAAATTTGAGAAAGAGAAGCCGAAATCCAATGTATCGGTTTTTCAGTGGAGTAAAGAAAATTACAGTGGCATGAAAGAGGTACTAGCCAAAGTTGACTGGAAAGGGACACTACCAGGAAGAATGGCAGAGCAGCAGTGGCTGGAGCTTATGCGAGAAGTGAGGAAGGTGCAAGACAGGTATATTCCAAAAAAGAAGAGATTTTCAAATGGAAAAAGGATGCAACCATGGCTAACAAGAGAAGTCAAAGCCAAAGTAAATGCAAAGGAGGGGGCATACAAAGAATCAAAAATTAGTGGGAAGACAGAGGATTGGGAAGTTTTTAAAAGCTTACAAAAGGAAACTAAGAAGGTTATTAAGAGGAAAAAGATGAACTATGAAAGGAAGCTAGCAAATAATATCAAAGAGGATACTAAAAGCTTTTTCAAGTATATAAAGAGTAAAAGACAGGTGAGAGTAGAAATAGGACCGATAGAAAGTGATGCTGGAGAAATTGTAATGGGAGATAAGGAGATGGCGGAGGAACTGAACGAGTATTTTGCATCAGTCTTCACTGAGGAAGACATCAGCAGTATACCGGACACTCAAGGGTGGCAGGGAAGAGAAGTGTGCGCAGTCACGATTATGACAGAGAAAGTACTCAGGAAGCTGAATAGGCTAAAGGTAGATAAATCTCCTGGACCAGATGGAATGCACTCTCGTGTTCTAAAGGAAGTAGCTGTGGAGATTGAGGAGGCATTAGCGATGATCTTTCAAAAGTCGATAGATTCTGGCATGGTTCCAGAGGACTGGAAGATTGCAAATGTCACTCCATTATTTAAGAAGGGGGCGAGGAAGCACAAAGGGAATTATAGACCTGTTAGCTTGACATTGGTGGTTGGGAAGTTGTTGGAGTCGATTGTCATGGATGAGGTTACGGACTACCTGGAGGCATATGACAAGATAGGCGGAACTCAGCATGGTTTCTTTAAAGGAAAATTCTGCCTGACAAACCTATTGCAATTTTTTGAGGAAATTACAAGTAGGCTAGACAAGGGAGATGCAGTGGATGTTGTATATTTGGATTTTCAGAAGGCCTTTGACAAGGTGCCGCACATGAGGCTGCTAAACAAGTTAACAGACCATGGAATTACGGGAAAGTTACATACATGGATAGAGCATTGGCTGATTGGCAGGAAACAGAGAGTGGGAATAAAAGGATCCCATTCTGGTTGGCTGCCGGTTACTAGTGGTGTTCCACAGGGGTCTTTGTTGCAGCCGTTTCTTTTTATGTTGTACATCAACAATTTAGATTATGGAATAGATGGCTTTGTGGCTAAGTTTGCTGATGATACAAAGATAGGTGGAGGGGCCAGTTGTGCTGAGGAAACAGAGAGTCTGCAGAGAGACTTGGATAGATTGGGAGAATGGGCAAAGAAGTGGTAAATGAAATACAATGTTGGAATGTGTATGGTTATGCACTTTGGTAGAAGAAATACATGCACAGACTATTATTTAAATGGGGAGAGAATTCAAAGTTCTGAGATTCAACTGGACTTGGGAGTCTTTGTGCAGGATACCCTTAAGGTTAACCTCCAGGTTGAGTCGGTGGTGAAGAAGGCATTCATTTCTGGAGGAAGAGAGTATAGGAGCAGGGATGTGATGTTGAGGCTCTATAAGGGATTGGCAAGGCCTCACTTGGGGTACCGTGTGTAGTTTTGGGCTCCTTATTTAAGAAAGGATGTGCTGACGTTGGAGAGGGTTCAGAGAAGATTCACTGGAATGATTCCGGGAATGAGAGGGTTAACATATGACAAACGTTTGTCCGCTCTTGGACTGTATTCCTTGGAGTTTAGAAGAATGAGGGGGGACCTCATAGAAACATTTTGAATGTTGAAAGGCATGGACAGAGTGGATGTGGCAGAGTTGTTTCCCATAGTGGGGGAGTCTAGTACGAGAGGGCATGACTTAAGGATTGAAGGGCGCCCATTCAGTACAGAGATGCAAAGAAATTTTTTTTAACCAGAGGGTGGTGAATCTGTGGAATTTGTTGCTGGGGCGGCAGTGGAGGTCAAGTCATTGGGTGTATTTAAGGCAGAGATTGATAGGTATCTGAGTAGCCAGGGCTTCAAAGGTTATGGTGAGAAGGTGGGGGAGTGGGACTAAATGGGAGAATGGATCAGCTCATGATAAAATGGCGAAGCAGACTCGATGGGCTGAATGGCCGACTTCTGTGTCTTATGGTCTTATGGTCAATAATTATAAATGATAAACAATATTATAAATTTTAATAACAAAGTAAGAGTTTAAAGTGCAAATATGAAATAAAATGTGCATAAATACTCAAACATCAGCATGTATTACAATGTAAACAACATTATAAAAAGTGGTTTAATGTTTCCTGTATGCCCAAAAATTCATTTATCCTATTTTCTAATTTTATTATGTCTACGTTTCCTGTGTGTCCAAAAATCTACTTACTTTTGTTTTGAATATATACTCAGTGGCCACTTTATAACTCCTTTACCTAATAAAGTGGATGCTGAGTGTATGTTCATGGCCTTCTGCTGCTATAGGCCATCCACTTCAAGGTTCAACATGTTGTGCGAGATGTTCTTTAGCACATCACTCTTGTAAAGTGTGGTTATTTGAGTTACTGTCACATTCCTGTCAATTTGAACCAGTTTGGCCATTCTCCTCTGATCTTTCTCATTAAAAAGGTGTTTGCATTCACAGAACTGACATTCACTGGATTTTTTTTTGTTTTTTCAGCCTTCTCTGAAAACTCTAGAGACTGGTGTGTGTGAAAATCTCAAGAGAACAGCATTTTCTGAAATACTGAAAGCACCACATCTGGTTACAACAATCATTCTAGGGTCAAAGTCACTGCGATCACATTTCTTCCCCATTCTGATGTTTGGTTTGAACATGACCTTTGATCATGACTGCATGCTTTTGTGTATTAAGTTATTGCCACGTGACTGGTTGATTAGAAACACAAAATAATCTGCAGATGCTGGGATCAAAGCAACACTCACAGCACGCTGGTAGAACTCAACAGGTCGGGCAGCATCAGTGGAAATGATCAGTCGATGTTTTGGGCCGGAACCCTTCGTCAGGACTGAAGAGGGAAGGGGCGGAGGCCCTGTAAAGAAGGTGGGGGGAGGGTGGGAAGGAGAAGGCTGGTAGGTTCCAGGTGAAAAACCAGTAAGGGGAAAGATAAAGGGGTGGGGGAGGGGAGGCAGGGAGGTGATAGGCAGAAATGTTGAAGAAGGAATAGGGGAAAACACAATAGGTAGTAGAAGGAGGCGGAACCATGAGGGAGGTGGTAGGCAGCTGGGGGAGGGGGCTGAGTGAAATAGGGATAGAGGAAGGGAGGGGAGGGAATTACCGGAAGTTGGAGAATTCTATGTTCATACCAAGGGGCTGGAGACTACCTAGACGGTATATGAGGTGTTGCTCCTCTACCCTGAGTTTAGCCTCATCATGGCAATAGAGGAGGCCATGTATGGACATATCTGAATGGGAATGGGAAGTTCAGATATGTCCATACCCCTTAAAAAACAACTAAAATACTACACCTGCCATTTACTTCCTCCCTCGCCTCCATTCAGGGCTCCAAACAATCCTTCCAGGTGAGGCAACTCTTCACCTGTAAATCTGGGGTTGTCTATTGTATTCAGTGCTCCTGATGTGGCCTGTACTACATTGCTGAATCCCAATGTGAATTGAAAGACCACTACGTCAAGCACCTACGCTCCATCCATCAAGAATGGAATTTCCTGGTGGCCAAACATTTTAATTCCTATCCCCATTCTCATTCTGATACATCGGTCCATAACCTTCTCTTTTGCCATGATGAGGTAGAGGAACAATCACTCATATTCCGTCTGGTAGCCTCCAACCTAGTGCATGAGCAAGGATTTCTCCTTCGGGAAATTTCTTTCCCTTTCCCTTCCACCTTCTTCTATTCCCCACTCTGGCCTCTTACCTCTTCTCCTCTCCCACCTATCACCTCCCTCTTGCTGCCATCCTTTTTCCCTTTCTCCTGTGGTCCACTCTCCTCTCCTATCAAATTTGTTCTTCTCCGTCCCTTTATCTTTCCCACCCACTTGGCTTCATCTATCATCTTCTAGCTTTTCCTCCTTTCTCTTCCCCCACCTTTTTATTCTGGTGTGTTCCCCCTTGCTTTCCAGTCCTGAAGAAGGTTCTCTGCCCACAGTGTTGACTGTTCGTTCCTCTCCATAGATGCTCCTGTTGAGTTCCACCAGCATTTTATTATGTTGCTCTGGATTTTCAGTATCTGCAGAATCTCTTGCATGAATGAGTTGCCATACCAAGTTGTGATGCATCCAGATGGTGCATCGATAAAAATAGGTGAGGGTCAAAAGGAACATGCCGTATTACTTTAGCTGCCCGAGGAAGCAAAGGTGCTGGGGAGCTTTCCTGGTCATGATGTCTATGTGATTATCTGTGATTTCCTCCTGGTCTTCCAAGATCCAATCAACATGAGTTCATTCTACTCGAATTCTTCTCACTATATAACACTTCCTTTCATAGATAGTTAAATTGACTGGTTGAGCGGCGTTGCAACAACAATCTTGCACTCAGTGTCAGTAAGACCAAGGAACTGACTGTGGACTTCAGGAAAGGGAAGTTGAGGGAACAGACATTACTGCTCACCAAGGGATCAGCAGTGGAAAGGGCAAGCAGTTTTACGTTCCTGGGTGTCAACATGTTTGAAGATCTATCCTGGGGCTAAAAATTTAATATAATTGGAAGAAGGCAGAACAGTGGTTATATTTCGTTAGGAGTTTGAGGAGACTTGGTATGTCACCAAAGACTCTCATGTATTTCTACAGATATGCCATGGAGACCATTCTAACTGTTGCATCACCGTCTAGTATGGAGGGGCCACTGCACAGGTTCAGGAAAAGCTGCAGTGTGTTACAAGCTTAGCCAGCTTCATCACAGGAACTAGCCTCCCTGGCTTTGTGAATATCTTCAAAAAGATGTCTCACTAAGGATCCCCATCACCCAAGACATGTCCTCTTCTCATTCAGCCTGAAGATACACACTCAATATTTCAGGATCAGCTTCTCCCCTTCTGCCACCAGATTTTTGAATAAACAATGAATCCAGGTGTGCTACCTTACTATTTTTTCTTTGCTCCTTGTTTTTCTGCACTACCTACTTAATTTATTTTTAATACAATATATTTTTCACTGTAATCTGTAGATTTTTTCTTATTATGTATTGCAATGTGAGGCCTCTGTTGATCATGGTTGACCATGGATGTTGTGCCGTAGCTGTCTACATATGCAAGGTTGGGCAGCACAATATGCAGAGCAGGCTGTTACCCATGCAACAGACTCCTCTTTTCCACACCTCTGATGAATTCAAAGCAACCGTAGAGGCTGATACAGTTTGGCAACAGCAGCATCACAGGAGTTGTCAGGCTGTGTTGAACTAAATGTAGGCCTGCCATAGAGTCATAAAGAAGTACAGCCCAGAAACAGGATCTTCGACCCAACCAATCCATGCTGAAACCATTTAAACTACCTACCGCCATTGACCAGCACCAGAACAATAGCACTCCATATCCCTACAATCTGTGTACCAATCCAAACTTCCCTTCAGTGTTGAAATTGAGCTCACATGCGCCATGTGTGCTGGGACATCATTTCACACTCTCATGACCCTCTGAGTGAAGAAGTTTCTCATGTTGAACTTACACCTCACCTTTCACCCTTAATTTATGACCTCTAGTTGTAGTCCCACCCAACCTCAGTGAAAAAATCCTATTTGCATTTACCCTATCTGTACCCTTCATAATTTTGTATACCTCAATGTATACCTGTCTGTTAGCTCAGGATTTTTCTCTTGGGGTTTGTTCCCAAACCTTTTCCCATGAGTGGGTTTTGCCTCAAGGCAGTGGAGGACTGAGATCAGAGTTTTCGCTCTCCTAGATGAGCTGCCAAACACAGCCGACGAGCCCCATCTGCCTTGAAACTGCGGCCTTCTATATATTGGCGAGACCCGGCGCAGACTGGGAGATCATTTCGCTGAACACCTATGCTCTGTCCGCCAGAGAAAGCAGGATCTCCCAGTGGCCACACATTTCAATTCCACGTCCCATTCCCATTCTGATATGTCCATCCACGGCCTCCTCTACTGTCAAGATGAAGCCACAATCAGGTTGGAGGAACAATACCTTATATTCCCTCTGGCTTCTGGGTAGCCTCCAACCTGATGGCATGAACATTGATTTCTCTAACTTCTGTTAATGCCCCTCCTCCCCCTCGTACACCATCCATTATTTATTTATTTCATATATGTATATATATATATATATATATATATTCTTTTTCTCTCTTTCATTTTTCTCCCTCTGTCCCTCTCGCTATACTCCTTGCCCATCCTCTGGGCTTCACCCCCCCCCTTTCTTTCTCCCTAGGCCTCCCGTCCCATGATCCTCTCATATCCCTTTTGCCAATCAACTGTCCAGCTCTTGGCTCCATCCATCCCCCTCCTGTCTTCTCCTATCATTTTGGATCTCCTCCTCCCCTTCCCACTTTCGAATCTCTTACTAGCTCTTCTTTCAGTTAGTCCTAATGAAAGGTCTCGGCCCAAAACGTTGACTGTACCTCTTCCTAGAGATGCTGCCTGGCCTGCTGCGTTCACCAGCCACCGTGTGTGCCGTGAAGCAAATGGTTTTAAGATGCCAGTAACCCTCCTTTGCCCCTTCTCCTGACAGTAGAAACGGTTCTACCGGGCTTAGTAGCTAAGCCACAATAAGGCCAGGAGCAGAAATTCATTTTCAGAGGCTATTTGAGGTGTACGCTGTTGGGAGCATTTAATAGGTAGTGAGAGCTTGTCCCCACTTCTCCCCTCAGCTATAACAACCTTGAAGAACTAATTGCACTGTACTGCTGCCTCAAAATAACGTCTGTGATATTAAACATGATTCTGATTTCAAATAGTACACAGATTGGAATACATGCAATTTTACAAACATTAGTTTCAGTTTAACCAACTGTAGGCATTTCAAACACTGGCATCATACTATAAATATTTTACCTCAAGTCATCATTAATCTGATAAGAATATTGGACTGGTAGTTGACCGTATCTGTTGACAACAGGTAAATTTAAGGAGTTCTTCTGTTGTGTGGTCAAAGATGGCCTTGAGTCCAAATTCTGGTTGACATGAATGTCCACAATAAAGACATGGACATTGTCCTGGATTAGACCTGATACTGTAATGGCTTCCCTTCTTTGTCGTGAGCAATTCTATTCAAGGCTCACAAGCCACTCTGGTCAAAATACAGAACTGAACATTTAAACATGATTACAGAATTCATCACCTAGCTTTCTCTCCCCTGTTAACCATATCAATAAGTCGCTAATGAGAATACACGACTGTCATTGTAACTTATTCACATCAGTGTGATTCAGTGACCTGTACATCTTAATGGGAGCAAAATCCTTTGGACAGTTGCTGGGCCAATAGAATCAAAATTACATTTTAATGAGACTACATCTTTCTCTCATGGAGTATTAAGGTCAGGCTGTCTTTTCAGTCATTCTTACTAACGAAAAGCTTTTGATGCAGCAGTTGAAGTCCTCCAGCACATAATTATCTCATTCCTATCCACTTACAGAATGTTGACAAAACTAGTATTACTGATCCATCCAGTACGCCAGTGAGTTGGAGATCATGAGACTGTCAAATTAGACAGTTTATATGGCAACTCCTGTACATATATCGGTAAGAAACTTCAGAGAGTTGTAGACACTGCTCAGCACCTCACACGTACCAGCTCCTCTTTAGACTCTGTATTTCTTACTGCCTCAGCAAAGCAGCCAGCATACACAAAGACCCCAGCTACCGCGGACACCCTCTCTTCTCCCCTCTCCCTTTGGGCAGGACATACAAAATCCTGGAAACACAGACCAGCAGGCTCAAGGACACCTCTTTATGATAGTGCACTTTATTGTTTCCCCTCACTGCACCCTGCTGTCAGCTTTACACTTCATTCTGAATTGTTATTTTTCACCTTGTTCTGTCTCAATGCACTGTGTAATGATTTCATCTGTATGAACAGTAGGCAAGTAGCTTTTCACTGTATCTTGGTACATGTTGCAGAGTCACTGAAAATCACAGCACAGAAACAGGCCCTTTGCCTATCTAGTCCAAGCTGAAACCGTTTAATTTGCCTACTCTATTGACCTCCATGGGGACCATAGCCCTCCATTCCCCTAACATCCATGTACCTATCCCAACTTTACTTAAACATTGAAATCGAGCTCACATGCACCACTTGCTCTGTCAACTTGTTCCACACTCTCATGACCTTCTGAGTGAAGAAATTTCCCTTCATATTTCCTTTAAACTTTTCATCTTTCACCCTTAATCAATGACGTCTGGTTGTAATCTCGCCCAAGCTCAGTGAAAAAAGCCTGCTTATCTATACCACTCATAATTATGTATCCCTCTATCAAATCTCCTCTCAATCTTCTATGTTCTAAAGAATACAGTCCTAATCTATTCAATCTTCCCTTATAACTCAGGTCCTCCAGACCAGGCAACATCCTTGTAAATTTTTTCTGTATTCTTTCAACATTGTTTACATCTTTTCTGCAGGTAGGTGACCGAAACTGCACACAATCCTCCAAATTAGGCCTCACTCATGTCTTATACAACTTCAGATTAACATCCTATCTCCTGTACTCAATACATTAATATATGAAAGCCAATGTGCCTAAAGCTTTCTTTACGATCCTATCTACCTGTGACACCACCCTCAATGAATTATGGACCCGTATTCTCACATCCCTTTGTTCTACCACACTCCTCTGGGCTCTACAATTCACTGTGTATGACCCACTCTGGTTGTTCCTGCCAAAGTACAAAACCTTGCACTTGTCTGCATTAAATTCTATCTGCCATTTTTCAGTCTATTTTTCCAGCTGATGCAGTTCCCTCTGGAAGCCATGATAACCTTCCTTGTTATCCACTACACCACCAATCTTGGTGTCATCCACAAATCTCGCAGCTCTCCGGTGAAAATTATATCGTATCTGTTAAATAGGGGCTGTGGACAATTCTGATTTGATGGAGAATGGACGTGAAAGCACAGAGGAACATCTGGAGAAATTTCTGAAACGCCCATTCGCTGCTGTCGTTACTGTGTGGTCGTGAATCTTTCAGAGGGTAGGCCTCAAAATCCCCGGCCTTGCTTCCTTTTGGCGATCGAGAAGGAGGTCGAATCGTTCGGACAGAGATGGCGCTCAGTACTCGGTGTCGGAGAGCTGATCAGAGCTTGAAGTTTTCGGGTGAATCAGAGTCGGATTGTGGTCGACATGGCAGGGAGAGTTTTTCTTCCTTCTCCCGTCTGCATGAGATGTGGGACATTTGAGAAACTTTGAACTTTACTGTGCTCACGGACTTCTTCATCAAGTTATGGTATTGTTACACTGTTTGTAACTATATGTTATAATTATGTGGTTTTATCAGTTTTTTCAGTCTTTGTTTGTCCTGTGTTTTGTGATATCACACCGGAGGAAATAATGTATCATTTCTTAATGCATGCATTACTAAATGACAATAAAAGAGGACTACCTGTCTTCATAATCATAAGTTTGCTGATCCAGTTAACTGCATTATCATCCTGATCATTGATAAAGAAAACAAACAACAAAGGACCCAGCACCGATCCCTGTGGCACTCCACAAGTCAAGACTTCCAGTCAGAGAGGCAACTATCTACAACTTTCTGGCTTCTCTAATCCAATATCTAATCCAATTTACTACCTCATCCTGAATGCCAAACAACCGAAACTTCTTGACCAGCGTCCATGCAGGACCTTGTCAAGTGCCTTACCAAACTCCAGATAGACAATATCCACTGTCTTGCCTGCATCCACTTTCCTAGTATCTTCCTGGAAAATCTCTATAAAATTGGTTAGATCTGACCTACCACACTTGAAACCATGCTGACTATCCTTAATCAGTCCATGTCCTTCCAAATAATTATATATTCAGTCCCTTAGAATACCTTCCAATGACTTTCCCACAACTGGTGTCAGACTTACCAGCCTACAAATTCCAGGTTTCTGTTTAGAGCCTTTCTTAAACAATGGAACAACATTGGCTATCCTCCTTTCCGCTGGTACCTTCACTGTCACTAAGGATGATTTAAGTATGTCTGTTAGAGCCCCGGAAATTTCTGCACTTGCCTCCCAAAGGGTCCGAGGGAACACCTTATCAGGCCCTGGGGATTTATCCACATTGATTTGCATCAAGGTAGCAAACACCTCCTCTTCTGGAATCTGTATAGTGTCCATGAAGTTGATGCCACTTTTCCTCAACTTTAGAGAATCTGTGTCCATCTTCAGAGTATATACAGATGTAAAACATTCAATTAAGATCTTCCCCATCTGTTTTGGCTCCACACATGGATTATCATTCTGATCTTCCAGAGGAACAATTTTGTCTTTTGGATTCTCCTTCACATTGTCTGCTAGAGCAACTTCATACCTTCATGATTTTTTTCTTTAGCATTCTCTTGCATTTCTTATACTCCATAAGTACCTCATTTGTTCCTACTTGCCTCTACTGCTATGTACCTCTTTTTTTTCTTATCCAAGGCCTCCATATCTCTTGAAAACTAAGGTTCTCTACACTTGTTACTCTGACAGCACTCTCAAAATTTCATTTTGAAGGCCTTCCACTTACCAAGTACACTTTTGCAAGAAAACAGCCTGTCCCAATCCACACTCGCCAGATCATTTCTGATACCAACAAAATTGTCCTTTCTCCAATTTAGAATCTCAACCCATGACCAGACCTATCCCTTTCCAAATTTACTTTGAATCTACTGGCATTGTGGTCACTTGATGCAAAGTGTTCCCCGACACAAACTTCTGTCACCTGTCCTGTCTCATTCCGTAATAGCAGATCAACTATCACAGACTCTGTTGTTGCTGTCTGCTCTGTCATGTCTAAGATATGTGATAATGATAAACTAATGCCAATAGCAAAAGGCCAGTAAAATCAAGAAGGATCCCACTCACCCTGTTCATGGACTCTTTGTCCCACTCCCATCAAGGAGGAGCTTATGTAATGTCCACACCAGGACCATCAGACTCAAAAACAGTTATTTTCCCCAAGCAGTAAGGCTGATCAACACCTCCACTCACTAACCCACGCTTCCACACCCCCAATAATTTCTTGTCAGAGTCAGCTTATGTAAAGATACTCCTGTGTGTAGCTTCACTTTATGTTTTCATACAATCAATCTATGTATGTAAGCTATCTTCTATCTTCATTGTTTTTTTAATTATTTGTTCTTTTCTTATTGCGGTTTGGTGCTGCATTGGATCCATTTCTTTCTCCTCAACATTTGTGTACAGAAAATGACATTAAACAACAATCTTGAATCTTGAAGTCTGATGCTGTGAAGTCTCTTCAAGGGATGCCTATCTTGAAGAAGTTTAAATCTTCCCTTTGGTAGGAGTTCAGTGATACCTTCTCCCTCACTGCTCCCCTACTTCTGATCTTTTTCTTCAGACCTGAAGAAGGTTCTTGGCCCAAAATGTCAACTGTTTACTCTTTTCCATAGATGCTGTCTGGCCCGCCGAGTTCCTCCAGCATTTTGTGTATGTGGCCGTAGAAGTAGCGATCATATGTTTAGGGTAAAGGGTGAAATATTTAAGGGAAATCTTCTTCACTCAGAGTGTGGTGCAAGTGTGCAATGAGCTGCCAGCAGTAGTAGTAGATACAGGTTCCATTACAACATTTAAAAGAAGTTTGGATATGTATATGAATGTTACGAGTATAGAGGGCTATGATCCCAGTACAGGTCAACATGAGTAGGCAGTTTAAATGGCTCTGCATGGACTAGATGGGCTGAGGGATCTGTTTCTGTGCTGTACTCTTCTGTGACTCTGCAACTCTATGATGGTGGACAAGTATATCCAAGGGTGAAGTCTGGAGTCTGATTGCTTTTTGGAATCAAGGGAATTAGGGAATATGGGAATCCAAAGGGAAATTGAAGTTGCATTAAGGAAAGTAAAAGCAATGAAAGTTAAAATAAGAAAATGAATCTTGGGGTTATATATGATGACATATATGTACTTTGATAATAAAATTTACTTTGAACTTTGAAAGAGCTTTTACAATCTTGTCAAATGCTAAAGGAGATTAAGAGGACAATTTTGCTCATTTTAGTAATTATTCAATTGACTGATGGGACAGAGACTGGGAAAGGGGCTTGTTCTGCTGTTCTTGTTGCTGTTTGTGTTGATCTGCTGAACGTTTCAGGTTACCTCCTTAGGTGTGTTGGTTGTTAACGCAAAAGACTGTATGTTTTGATGTACATGTGATAAATAAATGAATCTGGATCTGAATCACTGCGAGCATGCTACAGTGACAACAGAATGTATGGCGGCACTTGCGGGTAACCCCTGGCACATCCTTAGGTGTAGTGGTTATTGGCACTCATCATCATCTTCAGGTGCTGTGCCCAGTTTGAGCTTTGATTGCCATGGCCCACACACTCCTGTTTCGGGTCAAGTGGATCAATTCATTGGTATTCATTTCCAGTTCCCTGGCTGCTGTCTCCATCATTATTTGTCTTTGTCTTCCTCTTGCTTTCTTTCCTTCAATCTTTCGCATAATTACAGCACATTCTAACTCCTCTTTCTTAATCACATGTCCAATGAAGTTACGTTTCCTTTTCATGATCTCATACATTATTTCTCTTTTTGTGTTTGCTCTGTTCATGACATCCTCGTTAGATATTCATTTCGTCCATGATATTCTTTGCATCCTCATCAAAAACCACATCTCTTTTGCTTCAATTCATTTCCTCATGTTACTAGATATTGTCCAACATTCTGAGCCATATAACATAACTGGATAAACGTAACATTTCAGTACTCTGAGGCAGGTTGTCATGCCTAGATTAGTATTGGTCAGTATATTCTTCAGTCTCATAAAGGTATCTTTTGCCATCACTATTCTTCTTTTGATGCCTATGTTGTGCCTGCCAAATTGGCACTACCAAATCATTTAACTGTATGCTTTGATGTACATGCACTGCAGCAGACAGTAAAGCTTTACAAACGGTAATTAAAATGGCTCAATGCATCACCAGCGCCAGCCTACCCGCTATCAAGGACATCTTTTATGTTCGTCCATTGTCGTCGATGAGGACCTCAACACCATTATTGATGGTGTTGAGACTAGCGCGTGATTTGGATTTAAGTGAGGGAGAGTTGCGCAGCGTCAGCCTCACTCTCTCTTCCCAATTCCCATCTGGATCCAGTGGCAAGACAGAGTCGAGATGGCTGGAGGTGGGACTAGGCGCAGTGGATGACCAGGACGTCTTCTGTGTCTTGTCCTGCTCTACACGTTTCACGACGCTTGCAGAGACCGCCTTCTTGACCGTTGGACCTTCCATTGATCTCGTCCGCTCATTCCGCCGGAGTCTGTCTTCACATGCTGGGATAGACAACTCCCTATCTCACCGAGGGTTTGAAACCCGTCGGCTACCCTCACCTGGTTTAGCCGGCTTGTCGAAGCCGTTGCCCAGGGTGTGGCCGCTGTCGCATGCAAACAGCTACGGGGAGCCACAGGTGAGAGCTGAGTGCCAAGTGGGGACCAAAGGTGGACTAACCGCCCTGAAAAGGACGCGACATGTTCCCCCACCAGAGGTGCTAACCCTCCCTGACACCCCATGCACCCCATCAAGGACATATATGGTATGATATTGTGGCCATCACTGAGACCTGGCTAAAGGATGCATGTCTCTGGGTGCTGAACGTCCAAGGATACACAGTGTATCGGAAGGATAGGAAGGTAGGCAGAGGGGGAGGCGTGGCTTTATTGGTAAGAAATGATATTAAATCATTAGAAAGAGGTGATATAGGATCGGATAGTGCAGAATCTTTATGAGTTGAGCTAAGAAATAGCAGGGATAAAAGGACCCTGATGGCAGTTATTTATAGGCCTCCAAACAGCTGCAGGGATGTGGACTACAAATTACAACTGGAAATTGAAAAGGCTTGTCAGAAGGGCAGTGTTATGATAATTGTGGGGGATTTTAACATGTGACTAGATTGGGAAAATCAGGTCAGCACTGGATCTCAAGAGAGAATTTGTAGAATGTCTGCGAGATGGCTTTTTAGAACAATTTCTTGTTGAGCCCACTATGGGATCGGCTGTACTGGATTGGGTATTGTGTAACGAACCGGAGGTGATTAGAGAGATTGAGGTGAAGGAACCCTTAGGAGGCAGTGATCATTACATGATTGAGTTCACTGTGAAATTAGAAGAAGAGAAGCCGAAATCTGATGTGTTCATATTTCAGTGGAGTAAAGGAAATTACAGTGGCATGAGAGAGGAACTGGCCAAAGTTGAATGGAAAGGGACACTGGCGGGAAAGATGGCAGAGCAGCAGTGGCTGCAGTTTATGCGAGAAGTGAGGAAGGTGCAAGACAGGTATATTCCAAAGAAGAAGAAATTTTCGAGTGGAAAAAGGATGCAACCGTTGTTGACAAGAGAAGTCAAAGCCAAAGTTAAAGCAAAAGAGAGGGCATACAAGGAAGCAAAAATTAGTGGGAAGACAGAGGATTGGGAAGTTTTTAAAACCTTATAAAAGGAAACCAAGAAGGTCATTAAGAGAGAAAAGATTAACTATGAAAGGAAGCTAGCAAATAATATCAAAGAGGATACTAAAAGCTTTTTCAAGTATCTCAAGAGTAAAAGACAGGTGAGAGTAGATATAGGACCGATAGAAAATGATGCTGCAGAAATCGTAATGGGAGATAAGGAGATGGCAGAGGAACTGAACGAGTATATTGCATCAGTCTTCACTGAGGAAGACATCAGCAGTATACCGGACACTCAAGGGTGGCAGGGAAGAGAAGTGTGCGCAGTCACAATTACGACAGAGAAAGTACTCAGGAAGCTGAATAGTCTAAAGGTAGATAAATCTCCTGGACCAGATGGAATGCACCCTTGTGTTCTAAAGGAAGTAGCTGTGGAGATTGCGGAGGCATTAGCGATGATCTTTCAAAAGTCGATAAATTCTGGCATGGTTCCGGAAGACTGGAAGATTGCAAATGTCACTCCACTATTTAAGAAGGGGGCAAGGAAGCAAAAAGGAAATTATAGACCTGTTAGCTTAACATCGGTGGTTGGGAAGTTGTTGGAGTCGATTGTCAAGGATGAGGTTACAGAGTACCTGGAGGCATATGACAAGATAGGCAGAACTCAGCATGGATTTCTTAAAGGAAAATCCTGCCTGACAAACCTATTACAATTTTTTTGAGGAAATTACCGGTAGGCTAGACAAGGGAGATGCAGTGGATGTTGTATATTTGGATTTTCAGAAGGCCTTTGACAAGGTGCCACACATGAGGCTACTTAACAAGGTAAGAGCCCATGGAATTACGGGAACGTTACATACGTGGATAGAGCGTTGGCTGATTGGTAGGAAACAGAGAGTGGGGATAAAGGGATCCTATTCTGGTTGGCTGCCGGTTACCAGTGGTGTTCCACAGGGGTCCGTGTTGGGACCGCTTCTTTTTACGTTGTACATCAACGATTTGGATTATGGAATAGATGGCTTTGTGGCTAAGTTTGCTGATGATGCGAAGATAGGTGGGGGGGCCGGTAGTGCTGAGGAAACGGAGAGTCTGCGGAGAGACTTGGATAGATTGGAAGAATGGGCAGAGAAGTGGCAAATGAAATACAATGTTGGAAAGTGTATGGTTATGCACGTTGGCAGAAAAAATAAACAGGCAGACTATTATTTAAATGGGGAAAGAATTCAAAGTTCTGAGATGCAACGGGACTTGGGAGTCCTCGTACAGGATACCCTTAAAGTTAACCTCCAGGTTGAGTCAGTAGTGAAGAAGGCAAATGCAATGTTGGCATTCATTTCTAGAGGAATAGAGTATAGGGGCAGGGATGTGATGTTGAGGCTCTATAAGGCGCTGGTGAGACCTTACTTGGAGTACTGTGGGCAGTTTTGGTCTCCTTATTTAAGAAAGGATGTGCTGACGTTGGAGAGGGTACAGAGAAGATTCACTAGAATGATTCCGGGAATGAGAGGATTAACATATGAGGAACATTTGTCCGCTCTTGGTCTGTATTCCTTGGAGTTTAGAAGAATGAGGGGAGACCTTCTAGAAACATTTCGAATGTTGAAAGGCATGGACAGAGTGGATGTGGCAAAGTTGTTTCTCATGATGGGGGAGTCTAGTACGAGAGGGCATGACTTAAGGATTGAAGGGCGCCCATTCAGAACAGAAATGCGAAGAAATTTTTTTAGTCAGAGGGTGGTGAATCTATGGAGTTTGTTGCCACGGACAGCAGTGGAGGTCAAGTCATTGGGTGTACTTAAGGCAGAGATTGATAGGTATCTGAGTAGCCAGGGCATCAAAGGTTATGGTGAGAAGGCGGGGGAGTGGGACTAAATGGGAGAATGGATCAGCTCGTGATAAAATGGCGGAGCAGACTCGATGGGCTGAATGGCCTACTTCTGCTCCTTTGTCTTATGGTCTTACTTAGGGCAAAGTGCATGTTAATGGCTAGTAATATTATGAAGGATGCAACCCACCCTGCACATGAACTGTTTGTCTCACTCCTATCAGAGAAGAGGCTACGTAGCATGTACATCAGGATCACCAGACTCAAAAATAGTTACTTTCCTCAATCTGTAAGGCTGATCAACACCTTTCCACATCCTTAAGAACCACTACTTTATCATTTCCTGTCAGAGTGACACTTCTGTGACTATACTTCATTATGAGTTTGAAGAGATTCAGTATGTCAACAAAGACACTCAAAACCATCTATAGATGTACCGTTGAGAGCATTCTGACAGGCTGCATCACTGTCTGGTATGGGGGGAGGAGGTTACTGCACAGGACTGAAAGAAGCTCCAGAGGGTTGTAAATTTTGTCGACTCCATCTTAGGTACAAGCCTACAAAGTACCCAGGACATCTTCAAGGAGCAGTGTCTCAGAAAGGCAGCATCCATCATTAAGGACCCCCAGAACCCAGGGTATGCCCTTTTCTCACTGTTACCATCAGGTAGGAGATACAGAAGCCTGAAGGCACACACTCAGTGATTCAAGAACAGATTCTTTCCCTCTGTCTTTGGATTTCTAAATGGGCATTGAACCCATGAACAGTACCTCATACATTATTTCTGTTTTTGCACCATGTTTAACCTATTCTATATACATATACTGTAATTTATTTGTTAATTTATTTTTTTTTCTCTTCTATATTATGTATTGTATTGAACTGCTGCTGCTAAGTTAACAAATTTCATGACACATGCCAGTGATAATAAACCGGATTCTGATTCTGAATCGAGCTTACGTGCACTGCTTGCACTAACAGCTCAAGTGGCTATCTTATGTATTTGTATTTATTGGGTGATTTTAAAATTATTATTATTATAATTATTGTGTTCTTTATCTCATTGTGTTTTTTTTGTGCTACATCAGATCAGGAGCAACAATTATTTTGTCCTCTTTTACACTTGTGTACTAGAAATGACATTAAACAATCTTGAATTGAAACAAAATTGAATATGAATCTGAATTGGAACTATAGGTGTGATGTTTCACCACGGGAAATATGCACAGTACATCTCACTTACCGTTGTTATTTATAATCATGTATTTTCAGTGATCAACTGATGTAAGAGTAATTGTGTAGCTCCGCACCTGCTAATTCTGAGGTCACGAGTCAGATTATGTCTCTGACTCCTCTGGTGCTGCCTCTGTCCTTTGACAATTTTCTGAAATCTTGGTAATTTAAATTTGATTCAATTACTCTCAAAATATGCTGTATGCTCTTGAGAACTAGTGGCTGCAAATCCAAACATTGCTGAAGATTTCACATGGAAATCGGCAAACTCGTTCTCTTGAGGAACAGAAATTTTAATATTAGATTGCTCAGTGTAACTCTGATGCCCTTGAAGTTGTCACTTTGATAACTTGAAAGCGTCTCTGTGGCATTTTAACAGATTTACGACCTTGGTCTTGTCGCTCATTTTCAGGTGTATTTAGAATTTCCAGAGGCTTGAGGAAAATGCAAATCACAATCATTAGATTAATACCTCAGAGCAGTACTGAAACGAGGCTATGTTGATGAATAACAGACACAAAATGGTGGAAGAACACAGCAGGCTAGACAGCATCTATGGAGGGGAATAAACAGTTGATGTTTTGGGCCGAGACCCTTCATCGCGACTGGGAAGGAAGGGGGAAAGAAGCCAGAATGTTGGGGGAAAGGGAGTCAGTACAAATTGGCAAGTGATATCTGAGATACAGTGAGGAGGAAGGTGAGTGAGGGAGGGGGGAAGAAATAAGAAGCTGGGACAGGATAGATGGAAGGAGTAAAGGTCTGAAGAAAGAGGCCTATTGGGAAGAAGAGTGGACCGTGGGAGAAAGGGAAGGAGGAGGGACACCAGGGTGTGGTGATGGGCAGGTGATGAGAAGAGAGGGGGTGCAGAGGGAGGAAGATGATGCTCTTTGAGATCAGTTAGAATAGTGTAACAGGCTTTAGATAGAGTCCATTGTAGGAACAAAATGGAGAATTAAACAGATAATGTATGTTTACCTTGGTGTTTGTCTCAATGTACAAGTATATACACATATTTATCTAAATATATGTATCTGTGCCAGAGTGTGTGTGAAAAAGCATATGTATCTTTGTATTGTATGTATGTGTGTGTGTGTGTGTGTGTGTGTGTGTGTGTGTTTTTATGCCTGCATGCATTTCCTGTTAAAACTACAAATAAAAATATTAAATACTTGAACAACCAGAATATTGTTCCTAAGCAGGACATTTGAAATGGACAGAGGGTGAAGGGCAACTAAGTCTGAGAAGACTGGGGAGAAAAGGCCAAACTGACTTCAGTTCCGAAAGAGATTTCATTCTCTTTTACTTCTGTGCTTCCAGTTTATTTGTGGTTCTTAGTTGCTGTCTGTCCCTGAGACTGCACTCTGAGGACTGGCTTCCAGTCAAGTCATTAAAGATTCTCACATCCACTCTCCAGTCACACTGACTCCCTTCTGTCCAACTCCATCGACAGGCTGTGAAGAAAGTCTTCAGGTGGGCGAACTCCAGGACACGATGTGTTGACAGCATGCCCTCCACATTTGCTGTGGGAACAAAAGAGACCGTGAAATATCACACAGAACACTGCAGTCATCAGATATTTCCTGAGAAAAGCACAGATTTACAACGGGAAGGGGAGTTTTTGGCACTGAGGTATCTATCTCTTTTATAGCTTTATTTGGCATCAGTATTAAGCTATGAAAACCAACTTTGTCCCTGGCTCTCTTTTGTTTCTCATTCACTCACTGGTCTGTTAAACTGCAGTTAGGAAGAAGTCATGTCTAAGTGATTGTGACTCTATATATTTATGTGTGTTATCAGCTGCTAACATCAGCAAGGTTAAAGGCAGACAGAGAGGGCCTTCGCGCAGGATAGGAAAAAAACCTGCAGAGAACTGCAAACTCAGCCACCGTGGGCATCAGCCTCCCCTCCCCAGCATCAAGAACATCTTCAAAAGGCAATGTCTCAAAAAAGGCAATGCCTCATTAAGGACACCGATTACCCAGAACATGCTCTCTTCTCACTGCTAGCATCACGGAGGACGTACAAGAGCCTAAATACACACACTCAATGTTCTAGTGACAGCTTCTGCCCCTCTGCTGTCAGATTTCTGAATGGAAAATGAACCCCTGTACATCACCTCAGAATTTTGCTCCCTTTCTGCACTTTATTTATTTGTTTATTTACAGTATTTATGTAAATATATACAGTATTTATATATTGCTTGTTATAATTTATAGTATATTTTATGTATTGCATTGTACAGTTAATACAGAACAACAAAACATCAAATTTCATGACCTACGCTGTTAATAATAAACTTGATTCTAACTCTGATCCTGATTTTGAGAGAGAGAGAGAGGGAGAGAGGGGGAGAGAGAGAGAGAGAGAGAGAGAGAGAGAGAGAGAGAGGGAGGAAGAGAGAGAGAGAGAGAGAGAGACTAGAGAGAGAAAGAAAGAGAGAGAGAGACAAAGTGAGAGTGTGTGTGAGACAGAGAGAGTGAGAGAAAGAAAGAGGGAGAGTGTAAGACCTAGAGAGAGAGAGAGAGACAGAAAGAGAAAGAGAGGGAGAAAGAGAGAGAGAATGGGAGAGAGAGAAGAGAGAAAGAAAGAAAGAGAGAGAGAGAAAGAGAAAGTTTGCACCTGTTCCAGTAGATGTTGTTGGTAGTGCTTAGGCCACCCCTGTTTGTGTAAGTGATGATGTAACAGGAGCTCATCAACTGTACACAATGAGTGTTTTGTGTGTTTGGTGTTGGGGAATCCATGAGAGAAAGTACATGATCATAAACAGTAGCACACACAAAATGGTAGTAGGCCAGGCAGCATCTATAAAAAGGAGTACAGTTGATGTTTCAGGCGGGATCCTTCAGCAGGCTTCCATCCTGATGAAGGGTCTCTTTCCTCCGGCATTTTGTGTGTGTTACTTGGATTCCCAGCATCTGCAGATTGCCTCATGTTAGTTATCAAAGACAGTGCCAGACAAACTGAAAATCCTACATATGATCATCTGCTAATGCGGAGTGTGAGAGGAGAGGATTAGAGATAACGTCTCAAAATGAAAATCAAAAAAACCTCTGGAAATGAAATCTGAAATAAAACCAGAAAATGCTGGAAAGATTCAGCTTGTTAGGCAGTATCTGTAGAGAGAGAAAGAGTTTAGCTTTCAAGGCTGGATGCTTCAGATTCAGATTCATTTATTCATCACATGTACATCGACCTGTTAGCCTGACCTCAGTGGTTGGAAAGATGCTAGTCAGTTGTTAAGGATGAGGTGATGACACAGGACAAGATAATACAAAGTCAGCATAGTTTTCTTCAGGGAAAGTCCTGCCTGATGAACCTGTTGGAATTCTTTGACGAGATTGCAATAGGATGGATAAAAGGGATGCAGTGGATGTTGTATACTTGGCCTTTCAGAAGGCCTTTGACAAGGTGCCACACAAGAGGCTGCTTACCAAGTTAAGAGCCCATGGTATTACAAGAAAGTTACTAACATGGTTAGAGCATTGGCTGATTGGTAGGAGGCAGCGAGTGGGAATAAAAGGATTCTTTTCTGATTGGGTGCCCGTGACTAGTGATGTTCCGCAGGGGTCGGTGTTGGGACCACTTCTTTGTATGCTGTATATAAATGATTTAGATGATGGAATAGATGGCTTTGCTGCCTAGTTTGCAAGTGATACGAAGATAGGTGGAGGAGTAGGTAGTATTGAGGTAACATGGATGTTGCAGAAGGACTTAGAGAGATTAGGAGAATGGGCAAGAAAGTAGCAAATGAAATATGCATGGTCATGCACTTTGGTAGTAGAAATAAATGTGCGGACTATTGTCTAAACGGGGAAAAAAATGCCGAAAATCTGAGATACAGAGAGACTTGGGAGTCCTTGTGCAGAACACCTGAAGGTTAACTTGCAGGTTGAGTTGGTGGTGAGGAAGGCAAATGCCATGTTAGCATTCATTTCAAGAGGTCTAGAATACAAGAGCAAGGATGTGATGCTAAGGCTTTATAAGGCACTGGTGAGGCCTCACTTTGACTATTGTGAACAGATTTGGGCCCCTCATCTTAGATCAATTTGTGCTGGCATTGAAGAGGGTCCAGAGGAGGTTCACAAGGATGATTCCAGGAATGAAAGAGTTATCATTTGAGGAACGTTTGATGGCTCTGGATCTGTACTCACTGGAATTCAGAAGGATGAGAGGGGATCTCATTGAAACCTTTCGAATGTTGAAAGGCCTAGACAGAGTAGATGTGGAAAGGATGTTGCCCATGGTGGGAGAATCTAGGACAAGAGGCCGGGAACTGGGGTTGAGAAGGAGAGAAAAAAGGATCTGCCATGATTGAAAGGCGGAGCAGACTCGAGGGGCCAGATGGCCTAATTCTGCTCCTATGTCTTATGGTCTTATGGAAACATATAGTAAAATGGATCATTTCTGTCGATGGCCAACACACTGAAGGATGTGCTGGCGACAGCCTGCATGTGTCATCACACATTTCAGAGAAAATATAGAATAACACAACCAGCAACAACAACAGAACTAAACAAGCCATCAACAGCAAATCAGCTCCTTCTACCCTCCCAGTCACCCACACCCTTCCACAAACAGACAGGCCATCTTCTGGCCTCTAGCCCTTGGCCCCAGCTCTCAGACTCGCAGACATTGGGCCTCCAACCTCAGTCCCTAGCTGAGAATTCCAGACATTGGGCTTCCAACATCCAGTCCCTGGCTCAGACTTGCAGACTTGACACTAGGACCTCTGCTTCCAAGCTCACCAGCTTTGGTTTTCCACTCTCGGTCACTCTACATCTAAACTGTCTGAGCTTTGGACTTGGATCTTCGTCTTTGTCCTTTGAACTTAGCCATCCTCTGAATATTGACTACATATTCGATGATCGTGGATTTGGCCTTCAGGTCTCGACCCCAAGACTTATGAATCACCAATCATCGCTAATCATCAGAACAGGAAAAGATCTGAATGTCAGCTCGGTTACTCTGTACACAGATGATGCCTGACCCATTCAGTACTGTCACACTCTGTTCACCAACTGATAATCAGAAATGAATGACGTCAAAAAGGGAATGGTTGTCAGTCAAAATCTTCCACCTTTTGACTGCAGACCTTCAGAATCTGTGCCATTTTGAACTTGTTTGAGGATATCAAATGTGTAATGAGCTAGAGTAGCAATAACCAAGTAGTTAAGGTGAGGGACTTGAAATCTATTGGTGATTCCTCTTGCAGGTTTGAGCCTTACCTGTAGCTCTCACACAATAGACATTAGAACTGAGCAGCTAACTACCATGAATAATATCTGCAGACTCTGGAAGGGAAGAGAGTTTAAATGAAGAAAACCTGAAGAAGTTTAAACCTTTCCTTCGATGGGAGTTCAGTGAAACTTGCTCTCGCTGCTTCCCCACTTCTTTTCCAGTTCATTTCCAGTTCTGATGAAGGGTGTCGGCCTGAAACATAAACTCTTCACTCTTTTTCATAGATGCTGCCTGGTCTGTTGAGTTCCTCCAGCATTTTGTGTGCATTGCTTTAGATTTCCAGCATCTGCAGAATTTTTCGTGTTTATAATGCTACTACCACTGTGAGAGAAAATGAAAATCTTGCTCAGTGATGCCACAATAACAATCTCTCACTCAATGTCAGCAAGACCAAGGAGCTGATTATGGACCTCAGGAGAAGGGAACCAGAGGTCCATGAGTCAGTCCTCATCAGAGAATTGGAGGTGGAGAGGGTCAGCAACTTTAAATTCCTCAGTGCTATTATTTGGGAGGACCTGTCCTGGGCTCAGCAGGTAAGTGCAATTACAAAGGAAGCACGGTGGAGCCTCAATTTCCCTATAGGAGTTCGCAGAGATTCAGCATGATATCTAAGACTTTGAGATGCTTCTTTAGATGTGTAGTGGTGAGAATATTTACTAGCTGCATCACAGCTTGGTATGGAAACACAAATGTCTCTGAATGGAAAATCTGACAAAAAGTAGTGGATATGTCCCTGTCCGCCATGGGTAAAGCCCTTCCAACCATTGAGCATATCAACATCAAACTGTTATGGTTATTACTCTATAGGATTACTGAGCATGCCCACAAGAAAATTAATCTCAGGGTTGCATATGCTGACATATATGTACTTCGATAAAAAATTTACTTTGAACATGATCTTAACCTCCCCATCTCTGTAATTCCTTCCAAGCTTTGTCCTTTCAAGTTCTCTATGGTCCTTTTATTCTCATCATTCCTGCAGCTGCGGAATTTTCTCCCCAAACCTCTCCCTTTCCTCTGCCTTTAATAAATCCAAAAATTGATTCTCTCAGGTGTGAATACATTCTTTCTTTAGGGTGTATATTAAACTGCACAGAATACCAGAAATATGCCTAAACAGTGTTTTGTAACTTGTGATATCACAGCACAACTCTTGTATTCTGTGAGTTCTGATGAAGCCTCTTGGCACAAATCATCTACTGTGTACTCTTTTCTATAGATGCAGCCTAGCCTGCCGAGTCCCTCCAGAATTTTGTGTGTATTGCTCTTATATTCTAAACCTCGACCTGTGAAGGCAAACTGACATCTGACATGTTCAACACCCTATTTGCCGCCTACCATTAGTCTACCATCAACAAATCTCATGACATATGTGAGCAATATTACATGTGATTCTGATTCTGAGAGTTTGAAGATACACACTCAAAAATTTACAACTTCCTTCTCTCCAACATCAGATTTCTGAACGGACAACGGTCCATGAGCACTACATCACTTTTGATCTCCTTATGTATAAATTATTTAATTAAATTTTATATTTATATTTCTTAGTCCAATTTATCGTATTGTGGTGAACATTTGGTCCATAATGATAGATGAGGAAGCTTGTTTAACTCAAAGCTGTTTTTATTGTGATAAACATAAAAACAGACTGGGTACTGTGACCCGGGGGGTGGGGGGGGGGGGGGACAGCTCAGTCTCAAACAGATGAGGAGTGATTATTACAGTCAGGGTGACCCACAAACACCCATGTGAATAACAGTATAATCCAAGCTCAAGTATAACAATAAATGAACTTGAACATCCCAGCACAATCCCACAAAAGCATTTTAACACAAGAACAATAAATAGCGCTGGTCATTAGGAACGTTGAGCCTCCGGGAGACCACCAGCTGCAGGAGATGTCTGTTCTCATCGGAAAACTGCCACCGCCATAACAGTGACCCATCACACATCTCCAGTGTGCCCCACTGAGAGAAGAAGACTTTGATCTCTGGATCCAGGGTGGAGACCTCTGCCCACTCTGGCCACCAGACACCCCCTCACCCGGGGCAGCAGGGGATCTCTCACCTGTTTGCTGTGCAACTGCTGGTCAATGGTGGGGAGGTCTACAATGTCACCTCCTGCCACTGCTGCTTACCCCTGCTTCTGCTGTGTTGCATTGGGACTCTGTCGGGTGTGTGGCACTGCGGCAGACCGCTGTGAGACCAGTGATGGTTGTTGCTGCATTCACGTTGTCTGCTTCCTGGAGCTGCCCTGCCAGAGAGCCACGGCTTCAGCACCGAGGTAGAGTGTTGCCCTCGGCACATTCATACAGGACCCCCAGCGGGACAGCAGGTCCAGCCCAACGATGCAGGACTCCCGGATGTCAGCTAGCCACACCTCGTGCTCCACTGTGTTTCTTCCCACTACAATATGCAGCCTCCTCTTCCCTAGCATCACCGCACAGTTGCCAGTGACTGTAGCCAACTGGACCACCATCATTGTCCAACCAGCCGGGGATGGCTGGTCTGTGTTGGAAAGGACTCCCGGATGGATGATGGCGATGGTTGAACACATGTCCACCAACACACACCAGGCAACAGCAGAGGGATTCTGCGGAGGTCTCAAATGGCACTGCACGCTCAGATGGCTGCGCTGGGCTGTGGCGTGACGTCTGTGAGAGGCAGTCTCAGGTCACATGGTCTGCCCTGCCACACTGATAGCAGAGATCGCTCCGTGGCACGCAGCAGGGCCGGCGTGGAGCTGGTCATAACTGTTTTATAGAGTCCTTCTCATCAGCTTCCTCCTCCGTCTCGGTGACACAAGCCCTGGCTCATGTTGCGCGGGGCGTCACTGAAACACCTTGGGGGGAGCTTAATCTGCTTCTGCCCTCTGCGCCTATGCAAGCAATGATGGTGATGTCAGGTGAACATGCTGCCAAAGGCGCTCCAGGGTCAGCACCTTCATAAAGGTGTGAAGAGCAAGCTCTTACTGGGCCACGGGAGGGAACCGGGGGGCAGCCGTGCTGAGCACAGTGGCAGAGATCTGCTGTGAACTCTCCCAGGCTTTCCCCACACAGCGCCACCTGCTGTCCAGTTCTTTCCTCATTACTTCCTCCAATGGCCTCTGCCCGAAATACTGCTCCAGCACCACTGTAGCCACACTGATCAGCCGGTGCAAGGTCAAGGAGGGCCTGCAGTGCATCTTCGTCCTGTGCCAGGGCAAGGTGCACTTTTATCTCAGTGGGGCTCCATCCGTTGTGCCATGCAGCAAGCTTGACTCACACCAGGTAAAGCTCCAGACGGCTGATTCCATTGTATCCGGGGAGCTTGAGGGTGGACCTTGTGGCATAAATTGCTGAGGCCCGTCAGTCTTCCTCTTGCCACAGTTCCTGCCATGCTGCCTGTCCTCTCATGGCTTCAGTATCTTGGGACAAGCGGGAGGCGGGTGATGTGCTGTGCAGCATCCCCCAGGTTGGGGAGACTGGGTACACTTGCCCCACCAGGGTTGCCTGGGAAGGCAAGATACTCAGTTCCCAGGTTCTCAATCTGGGCCAGCCTGGCCCGGGAATGTGGGGTAGGAATACTGCCCAGTCCCTTGACTTATTCCCCATGTCTCAAAGCACTCAATCTGATGTCGCAGCTCTTCAATCTCGTTGTCTATTTCCAGTCCCACTCCTGACACCAATGTGGTGAGCATTCGATCCTTAATGACAGACGAGCAATCCCGTTTAACTCAACAACCATTTTTGTCGTGTTAAATACAAAAACAGACCCAGGGAGAGAACCCACTCAGTCACATACAGATATGGGAGGTGATGATCACACACCCCAGTTATAGTCAGGGTGACCCACAAACACACATTCAAATGACTGTATAACACAAGCTAAAATGTAACAAAAAATGAACTTGAATATCCCAGCATAATCCCACCAAAGTATTTTAACACAAGAACAATAAATAGCCCTGATCATTAAGAATGATGGGGCGGGTCATCACAGTATTTTTGATGCATTGCACTGTATTACTACCACAAAACAACAGATTTCATGATATACTGTATATTAAACCTGATTCTGATGCTGATACCTTAACTTTATATCTGTTTCAGGAGATTGGACAGCTACTGTTGTTCCATGATCAACCTAGAAAATGGTTCTGTACATTTAAGTGGCTTGCCCTCTTCGTAATACTATCATCAGGGAGGAGGTACAGGATTCAAAACGATTTTGGAACTGCTTCTTCCTCTCTGCCATCAGATTTCTAAGTGACCCATGAACCCATGAACACTACCTCACCATCTTGTTCTCCTTCTGCTCGATTGGAGACAGTCTAAAGGAGGTTCACAAGAATGATCCCAGGAATGAACGGTTTAAGTATGAGAAGTATTTGATGGCTCTGGGACTGTACTCACTGGTATTTAGAAGACTGGGGTCGGGGGGGGGATACAATCTCATTGAAACCTTTCAAATATTGAAAGGCCTAGACAGAATGGATGGGGAGAGGATGTTTCCTACAGTGGGTGAATCAGAATCAGGTTTATTATCGCCGGCACGTGACGTGAAATTTGTTAACTTAGCAGCAGCAGTTCAATGCAATACATAATCTAGCAGAGAAAGAGAAAAAAATAAATAAACAAGTAAATCAATTACATATATTGAATAGATTACAAAAAAAGTGCAAAAAGAGAAATACTGTATATTAAAAAAAAGTGAGATAGTATCCAAAGATTCAAGTCACAGGTCCAGAGGGGCAATGCCTCAGAATAGGAGGATGTCTCTTTAGAACAGAGAATTTCTTTAGCTAGACGGTGGTGAATCTGTAGAATTCATTGTCACAGATGTCTGTGGAGGCCAAATCATTGTGTATATTTAAAGTGACGGTTGACAGGTTCTTGATTAGTATGAATGTTATAGGTTATGGGGAGAAGGCAAATGAATGGGGTTGAATGAGATGATAAATCATCCATGATAGAATAGCAGAGCAGACTCGATAGTCGGAATGGCCTAATTCTGCTTCTATATCTTATGGTCTTACAATTTATTGTTAGTTTAACTGTATTTTATGTATGGCACTGTACTGCTACTACAAAACAACAAATTTCACAACATATGTCAATGGTAATAAGCCTGATTCTGATACAAATTCTGACAAGCTCATCTTGTGTGCATAGTCCTTCTGAATCTGTAATCTGTCATTGACAATCCACCATTCAATCACTCACTCTTTTAGAATGATTGCCTGTTTTGATCTCATACCATGTAATAATCATAGTGCTTCCTCAGGCCTAAGAGCTGAAGGTACACACAAGAGAATCTGCAGATGTTGAAAATTTTGAGCAACACACTCTAAATGCTGGAACTCCATGGAGAATCTATGAAGAGGAATAAACAGTCAACATATCAAGCCAAGTCATTGGGTGCATCTAAGGCAGAGATAGATAGGTTATTGATCAGCCAGGGCGTCAAAGAATATGGGGAGAAAGCAGGGGAGTGAGGATGACTCGAAGAATTGGATCAGCCCATGATTGAATGGCGGAGCAGACTCTTTGGGCCGAATGGCCTACTTCTGCTCCTATATCTTATGGTCTTATGGTCTTAACCACTGATCCTGCTGAAGGGTCTTGGCCTGAAACGTCAACACATTATCTATTTCTGTAGATGTTGCCTGACCTGCTGAGTTTCTCCAGCATTTTAACCATATAACCATATAACATTTACAGCACGGAAACAGGACATCTTGGCCCTTCTAGTCCATGCCAAATGCTTACTCTCACCTAGTCCCACCGACCTGCACTCAGCCCATAACCCTCCATTCCTTTCCTGTCCATATAGCTATCCAATTTAACTTTAAATGACAACATCGAACCTGCCTCAACCACTTCTGCTGGAAGCTCGTTCCACACAGCTACCACTCTCTGAGTAAAGAAGTTCCCCCTCATGTCACCCCTAAACTTTTGCCCTTTAACTCTCAACTCATGTCCTCTTGTTTGAATCTTCCCCACTCTCAGTGGAAAAAGCCACTTCAACTCAATCAATCCCCCTCATAATTTTAAACACCTCTATCAAGTCCCCCCTCAACCTTCTACGCTCCAAAGAATAAAGACCCAACGTGTTCAACCTTTCTCTGTAACTTAGGAAATGAAACCCAGGTAACATTCTAGTAAATCTTCTCTGTACTCTCTCAATTTTTTTGACATTTTTCCTATAATTCAGTGACCAGAACTGTACACAATAGTCCAAATTTAGCCTTACCAATGCCTTGTACAACTTCAACATTACATCCAAACTCCTATATTTATAAAGGCCAGCATATGAAAAGCTTTCTTCACCACCCTATCCACATGAGATTCCACCTTCAGGGAACTATGCACCATTATTCCTAGATCACTCTGTTCTCCTGCATTCTTCAATGCCCTACCATTTACCATGTATATCCTATTTTGATTAGTCCTACCAAAATGTAGCACCTCACATTTATCAGCATGGTATTTAAAATTATGAGGGGGATACATAGTGTTGACGTGGATAGGCTTTTTCCATTGAGAGTGGAGCAGATTAAAACAAGAGGACATGAGTTGAGAGTTAAAGGGCAAAAGTTTAGGGGTAACATGAGGGGGAACTTCTTTACTCAGAGAGTGGTAGCTGTGTGGAACGAGCTTCCAGCTGAAGTGGTTGAGGCAGGTTTGATGTTGTCGTTTAAAGTTAAATTGGATAGATATATGGACAGGAAGGGAATGGAGGGTTATGGACCGAGTGCAGGTCGGTGGGACTAGATAGAAAAAAAAAGAAAATAAGTAAATCAATTACAGTCAGTATATATAGGTATATTAAATACATTAAAGGAAGTGCAAAAACAGAAATAATATATATTAAAAAAAAAAGTGAGGTAGTGTTCATGGGTTCAATGTCCATTTTAGAATCGTATGGCATAGAGAAGAAGCTGTTCCTGAATCATTGAGTGTGTGCCTTCAAGCTTCTGTATCTCCAGCTGATGATAACAATGAGAAGAGGGCATGTCTTGGGCGATGGGGGTCCTTAATAATGAACGTTGCCTTTCTGAGACACTGCTCCTTGAAGATGTCTAATAGGAGATGAAGTATTGCATCCTCTTTCGTTGGTACCTCAATATATTGATTTAGAAAACTTTCCTGAACACATTTGACAAATTCCAAGCCATCCAGTCCTTTCACAGTGTGGGAGTCCCAGTCAATATGTGGAAAGTCAAAATCTCCTACTATTACAACATTCTGTTTCTTACATTGCTCTGCTATCTCTCTACAGATTTGCTCCTCCAATTCTCTCTAACTATTGGGCGGTCTATAATACAACCCTATTAGTGTGGTCACACCTTTTCTGTTCCTCAGCTCCACCCATATGGCCTCTGTAGACAAGCCCTCCAGGCTATCCTGTCTGCGCACAGCTGTGATATTCTCCCTGACTAGTAATGGCACTCCACCTCCTTTCATCCCTCCCCCTCTATCACGTCTGAAACAACATTAACCTACTAGTTCTGCCCCTCCTGCACCCAAGTCTCACTAACAGCAATAATGTTGTTATCCCACGTGCCAATCCACGCCCTAAGCTCATCTGCCTTACTTACAATACTCCTTGCATTGAAATAGATGCACCTGAGAACATTTCTATCACGTACAAACCTTTGTTTTCCATCTACACATACAGTCCTCGCATGACCTTTATCCTCCTCCAACTCACTATCTGCTCTAACACTCTGGTTCCCCTCCCCCTGCAAATCTAGTTTAAATCCCCCGGAGCAACACTAGTAAACCTACCCACAAGGATGTTAGTCCCCCTCCAGTTCTGGTGCAAACCATCCCGTCAGAACAGGTCCCACCTTCCCTGGAACAAAGCCCAATTGTCCAGGATCATGAAACCCTCCCTCCTGCACCATCTCCTTAGCTGCATATTTAGCGCATTTTCTTCCTATTTCTTGCCTCACAAGCATATGGCGCAGGTAGCAACCCTGGAGGTTCTGTCCTTCAACTTTGCACCTCACTCCCTAAACTCTCTTTGCAGGACCTCCTCCTTCTTCCTATCCACCTCATTAGTCCCTACATGGACTATGACATCTGGCTGCTCACCCTCCCTCTTGAAAATACTGAGAACTCAGTCCGAGATATCACGGGCCCTGGCACCAGAGAGGCAACAGACCATCTGGGATTCTCGATCTCTCCCACAGAACCGCTTATCTGTCCCCCTAACTAATGAATCCCCTATCACCGGCAGGTGGAATTTAATGCAGACAGGTGTGAGGTGTTGCATTTTGGAAGGACAAATTAAGGTAGGACATACACAGTAAATGGTAGGGCACTGAGGAGTGTGGAGGAACAAAGAGATCTGGGAGTTCAGATACATAATTTTCTGAAAGTGGCGTCACAGGTAGACGGGGTTGTAAAGAAGGCTTTTGGCATCCTGGCATTCATAAATCAAAGTATTGAGTATAGGAGTTAGGATGTTATGGTGAGGTTGCATAAGACATTGGTGAGGCCAAATTTGGGGTATTGTGTACAGTTCTGGTCACTTAACTATAGGAAGGATATCAGTAAGATTGAAAGAGTGTAGAGAAGATTTACTAGGATGTTGCCGGATCTTCAGGAGTTGAGTTACAGGGAAAGATTGAACAGGTTAGGACTTTATTCCTTGGAGCGTAGAAGAATGAGGGGAGATTTGATAGAGGTTTACAAAATTATGTGGGGTATAGACACAGTAAATGCGAATTGGCTCTTTCCACTTAGTTTAAGAGAGATAAATACGAGAAGACATGGCTTTAGGTTGAAAGGGAAATGGTTTAGAGAGAACATTAGGGGAACTTCTTCACTCAGAGAGTGGTGGAAATGTGGAACAGGCTGCCATCTGACGTGGTAAATACAGGCTCACTCTTAAGTTTTAAGAATAAATATCGAGCCAAGTTGGAAGCCCAGGCTAACCAAAGGGATGCTAGTAGACTATGGCAGGGTCTAAATGAGATCACTGGGGTAGAGAAAAGGCTGGGAATAGAAAAAGGTTGACTCATATGGCCAGATTTGGGAACAGCTTCTTTCCAACTGTGATAAGACTGCTGAACGGATCCTGACCCGAATCTGGGCCGTACCCTCCAAATATCCGGACATGCCTCTCGGTTTTTTTTGCACTACCTTACTTCCCATTTTTCTATTTTCTATTTATGATTTATAATTTAAATTTTTAGTATTTACTAATTTTAACTATTTTAAATATTTTTAATATTTAGTATTTGTAATCCAGGGAGTGTGAAGCGCAAAATCAAATATCGCTGTGATAATTGTACGTTCTAGTACCAGTTGTTGGCGACAATAAAGTATAAAGTATATAAGTATAAAAAGAATATAAATTGGATAGATACCTGGATGGGAGAGGTCTGGAGGGTTAGGGACTGGGTGCAGGTCGATGGGACTAGCAGAATCAAGTTTTGGTACAGACAACATATATCTAAGTTGCTGGTGAACGCAGCAGGCCAAGCAGCATCTATAGGAAGAGGCGCAGTCGACATTTCAGGCCGAGACCCTTCGTCAGGACTAACTGAAGGAAGAGTGAGTAAGGGATTTGAAAGCTGGAGGGGGAGGGGGAGATGCAAAATGATAGGAGAAGACAGGAGGGGGAGGGATGGAGCCAAGAGCTGGACAGGTGATAGGCAAAAGGGGATACGAGAGGATCATGGGACAGGAGGTCCGGGAAGAAAGACAAGGGTGGGGGGGTGACCCAGAGGATGGGCAAGAGGTAAATTCAGAGGGACAGAGGGAGAAAAAGGAGAGTGAGAGAAAGAATGTGTGCATAAAAATGAGTAACAGATGGGGTACGAGGGGGAGGTGGGGCCTTAGCGGAAGTTAGAGAAGTCAATGTTCATGCCATCAGGTTGGAGGCTACCCAGACGGAATATAAGGTGTTGTTCCTCCAACCTGAGTGTGGCTTCATCTTTACAGTAGAGGAGGCCGTGGATAGACATGTCAGAATGGGAATGGGATGTGGAATTAAAATGTGTGGCCACTGGGAGATCCTGCTTTCTCTGGCGGACAGAGCGTAGATGTTCAGCAAAGCGGTCTCCCAGTCTGCGTCAGGTCTCACCAATATATAAAAGGCCACATCGGGAGCACCGGACGCAGTATATTACTTCTCTAACTTCCGCTAAGGCCCCACCTCCCCCTCGTACCCTATCTGTTACTCATTTTTATGCACACATTCTTTCTCTCACTCTCCTTTTTCTCCCTCTGTCCCTCTGAATATACCTCTTGCCCATCCTCTGGGTCACCCCCCCACCCTTGTCTTTCTTCCCGGACCTCCTGTCCCATGATCCTCTCGTATCCCCTTTTGCCTATCACCTGGCCAGCTCTCGGCTCTATCCCTCCCCCTCCTGTCTTCTCCTATCATTTTGCATCTCCCCCTCCCCCTCCAGCTTTCAAATCCCTTACTCACTCTTCCTTCAGTTAGTCCTGACGAAGGGTCTCGGCCTGAAACGTCGACTGCGCCTCTTCCTATAGATGCTGCTTGGCCTGCTGCGTTCACCAGCAACTTTGATGTATGTTGCTTGAATTTCCAGCATCTGCAGAATTCCTGTTGTTCGGTACAGACTACTGTTTTCTGTGCTGTAGTGTTCTATGGCTCTATGGTCTTGGTTACTATGCAGGCTAGTATCCAAGATAGAGCTGACTAATTTTACAACTTACTGTAAAATTTATTTGGTCCTGTGCAGGGTCCCCATGCCAGACAACATTGCAGCCTGTTAGAATGCTCTCCACAACACAACTATAGAAGTTTTCTCGTGTTTTAGTTGACAAATCAAATCTCTTCAAACTCCAAATGAAATATAGCTGCTGTCTTGCCTTCTTTGTAGCTGCATTGGTATGTTGAGACCAGGTTAGATCCTCAGAGATCTTGACACCCAGGAACTTGAAGTTGCTCACTCTCTCCACTTCTGATTCCTCAATGAGGATTAGTTTGTGTTCCCTCAACTTACCCCTCCTGAAGTCTACAATCAGCACTTTTGTCTTACTGACATTGAGTGTAAGGTTGTTGTGGTGACACCACTCCACCTTGCTCCTGTACGCCCTGTCATCCGCATCTGAGATTCTACCAACAATGGTTGTATCATCAGCAAATTTATAGATGGCATTTGAGCTATGCCTAGCCACACAATCATGGGTATAAAGGGAGTAGAGCAGTGGGATAAGCACACACCCCTGAGATGCGTCAGTGTTGATTGTCTGTGAAGAGGAGATATTATCACCAATCCGTACAGTTTGTGGCCTTCCAGATAGGAAGTTGAGGATCCAATTGCAGAGGGAGGTACAGAGGCCCAGGTTCTGTAGCTTGTTGATTAGGGTTGTGGATCAAGTTTTCAACCACAATGAAAAACTTACTTCAATCAGTGTCACAGGCACATAGCGTCATATTCACAGCATACATAAGAAAACAAACTGAACATCAATTGTGCAAGGAATAATAAAATTAGAACAAAATAAATAATATCCTACTGCAGAGTGACCTATGCTGTACTGAGTTATGATTAGGGTTAGAATTTGTTCAATAAACGGATGGTTAAGAAAAGCAGCAACACTCACAAAGTGCCAGAAGAACTCAGCAGGTCAGGCAGCATCTATGGAGAAGAAAAAACAGTCGAAGTTTCATGCTGAGATCCATGGCTTTTTTTACCTCCTGCCCAATGGTAGGTGTGAAAAGATAGCATGGTCTAGATGGTGGGGATCTTTGATGATGGAAGTTGCTTTTTTGAGTCAGTGCCTCTTGTCAATACCACCAATGATAGAGAACAATGTGCCAGAAAAGTAATGCGTTGAGTATTCTATGAAAATCCATTCATGTTCCCTCTACGTCTCTCAACCACCAGGCTCTTGAACCAGAGGGGATAACTTCACTCAACTTCACTTCATTTTTAATATGTTCTCACAATCAATGGACTCACTTTTAAGGATTCTTCTTCTTAATCATTTATTATTATTATTTCATTTTTTTGTATTTGTACATAGAACATAGAAATCTACAGCACATAACAGGCCCTTCAGCTCACAATGTTGTGCCAACCATGTAATCTACTCAAGCAACTGCCTAGAATTTCCCTACCGCATAGCCGTCAATTTTTTTATAGCTCCATGTACCTATCTAAGAGTCTCTTAAAAGACCCTGTTGTATTCGCATCTAGCACCTTCACTGGCAGTGCATTCCACATACCCACCACTCTCTGTATGAAACTCTTACCTCTGACATCACCCTTGTACTGACTTCCAAGCACCTTAAAACTGTGCCCCCTTGTGTTTACCATTTCAATTCTGGGAAAAAGTCTCTGGCAATCCACACGATCAATGCCTCTCATCATCTTATACACCTCTATCAGATCACCTTTCATCCTCCGTCATTCCAAGGAGAAAAGGCCAAGTTCACTCAATCTATTCTCATAAGGTACGTCCTCCAATTCAGACAACATCTGTGTAAATCTCCTCTGCACTCTCTGTAGTATCCACAGCCTATGCCTTTTGCACGTTGGTTAAACACCCAACTGGTGTGGTCTTTTGTTGATTCTATTATGGTTATTATTTTATTATGGATTTATTGAGTATGCCTAAGAAAATTAATCCTAGGGTTACTGTATTTGGTGATATGTATGTACATTGATAATAAGTTTACTTTGAACTTTAAATTTTGAATTGATTCTTTCCTTAAAAGTGCACAGAGGGTGAAAATGTACAGATACGTACAGAAAGGGTGTAACATTGAGTCTTTATAAAGCACTGGTGAGGACTTACTTAGGAGTATCGTGAGCTGTTTTGGGCCCCTTATATAAGAAAGGATGCACAGACATTGAAAAGGGTTCAGAGGAAGTTCACGAAAATGATTCCAGGAAAGAAAGAGTTACCAAATGAGGGTCAATTGATGGCCCTGGGCTTGTACTCTCTGGAATTCAGAAGAATGAGAGGGATCTCGTTGAGACCCATCGAACGTTAAAAGTCCTCAATAAAGTGGATATGGAGAGGATGTTTCCTATGTTGAAAGAGGTTATGACTAGAGGACAGAGCCTGAGAATAGAGGGATGTCCATCTAGAACGGCGATGAGGAGGAAATTCTTTAGCCAGAGGGTGGTGAATCTGTGGAATTCTTTGCCACAGGCAGCTGTGGAGGCCAAGTTACTGGGTCTATTTGAGGCAGAAGTTGACAGGGGCAGCCAGCAGCAACACCTGAACCAGGGCCGGCCAGAATCAGCAGCACCATCGACGGGCTGCGACGACAGCACCGGCCTCCGCTAACAGAGGGCAGAGTTTGGAGAACGTGTCGGACAGCGTGCTGCACAGCCACGTAGACTCGGAGGACAGGTGAGGAACAGGGCTCGGTCTTGGGTTCTGCGGGACAGTACGGATGCTGGGGCATAAGGTGCGGGGAGAGGACACGATGTAAGATCAGTCGTGCACTCCCCCCCCCCCCACCCCAGATTGGGTGGTGCCTGGCCAGTGTCCATTCTCCATGTTAGGGGCAGCTGAAACTAAAATCTGGCTGCAGTATGAAAAGCAATACTCTTTCGATTTAGAAATGGTGAGGTGTCTATGGATTAGAGCGATATAGCCACTGCCTGGTCAATCACCAGGGCAAGCCTGGAGCTAGCACTGGGCATGACAGTACGTGAACTGCTGAGTAGGCAGGCAGGCACTGGGAAACCCAAGAAAGATTCAGCCAGTATTCAAAGTAGCCCACCAACACCAGAGGCTGCGACTGCTGCAAGCGTTTCTCAGGGGAGTCGTCCACTTACAACTGAGAGAACTCAAGCAGTTAAGAGAAAAAAGAAACGCATGAAATGGTCATTAGAAGTAAATACATTCATAATGCGTATATATTATCGAGTAATGGAACATGAGACTGATATGACAGCATACAGGGACAATCTTCATCAATCGTTTATAGTACAATACGCTGCCACGCAGGTAAATGCACAACGAATAGCAGATCAACGTAGACTGATAGTAAAAAATAGCTTAATAGACATGCTAAACCAAATAAACCATCAAGTTGCTCAAGAGTGAGAAACTAACCAAACTAAAGACCATGACAACACTATGCAAGAAAATAATGAAGATGCAACCCAATGAAGCACTAATGGAAGTGAAATTATTTCAACTGCTTCACAATCTGACATTAACAGTAACAACAGAGATCTAGAGCCTCCACAAAATGCTGCTGACAAAGCTGAGTTTACTGTCACGTACCCCGTGATGGGAATAAAGAACCAGCAGAGATGGAAAACACTTTGGAGTCCAGTATTGTTATAAACTAATAATATTTATTAGTAGCTACACAATACAGTAATATAAATGTAGATAAATCAAACAGGTTAGCAATGATTATATATATATAAGTAAGTATATCAATAAGTGTGGAAATATATGTATGAAAAACCAAGCTTCTTTAAGTCGAGGGGTAAAAAGATACAGTCTTACGATGATGAGTAAAGTTCAGTTCAGTACAGTTCATGGTATTGAGTTGACTAGTGATGGAGAGAAAGAGGGAGAGACTTGAGTCTTCAGGTGAGCTGACGCCGTCAATCTTCTCGTTGTCCTTCGAAATCCTTTAAAAGTCACCGACTGTGACTTTAACAAAGGGGACCGGTTTTCTGTGCTGGAGCTATCCCCCAGGCAAGGGTGGACACATGGACAACTCCCCACCAGTCAACCCCTTTTTCCTTCTTTCCACTGCAAGAGCGATGGATTGATCTGCCTGATCGATCCTCCAAAACCCACTTTTCCTGCGGGCACAACAATGCTCATTCAGTGTCCAGATCATGTGTCTGACGTCTATCATCTGACCTCCTATTTTACCTTCTTGTGCTGAGCATCAACTGCCATTCAAATAACTCCTCCTTCCTCTCTCTGTGAAGAAATGCAAGCAGGCAAAAGTCCTTGAGAAGTGTCAACAATCTGCCGAAAATCATAACATCGAGTGTCCATTAAATAACACCGCCTTCGGTCACCATAGCAACTTACGAGCTGCTCGGTGCCATCTCCAAATCCAACTCAGCAGAAGTCCAAAAGTTACTTCCAGTGCCTTAAAGTGACAGTCCAACTGTTAGTCTTCGTCGCTCTCTCTCTCTTTCTTCAAAACAACATGTTGGTGTTAAATAACTCTCTCTCTCTTTTCAAAAGCACAGTTCATAGGGGTAATTCAGGACCCCATCACAGTCCCCTTCCTCAGGAAAAAAAATTCTGATGAAGGCGAGAATTTTTTTTTGTCTAAATGTAAAGTACAGAGTTTGAGACAATACAGGTAAAATCATCAGATGACAGAGCAAAAATGTGTACAATTTCCAACTTAATATCTGGATAACTAATCAGCTATAATATTGTCAGTACCTTTCACGTGTTTGATTTTTAAGTCACATTCTTGCAATATCAGACTCCAATTTAACAGCCTTCTATTCTTATCCTCCACCTTAATTAGAAACACCAAAGGATTATAACCCATGTAAACCACAAGTGGTCTCTGGGCAACAGAAAGATTTCGAGGCCTCTGCGCATAGACCTCAAAATGTTGTAAGATCAGAATAAGTGCTAATAATTCCTTTTCAACAATTGAATAATTTTTCTGGTGCACCTTAAATTTCTTTGAGAAATAAGCTACTGGAGGTTCAATGTCATTCACTCCTTCCTGTAGCAGTACTGCCCCAGCAGCTTCGTCACTAGCGTCTGTGGCTGTCGAGAATGGTCTTGAGAAATGAGATGCTTTGAGCACAGGATGATAGCACAGGATAGTTTTCAGGCGTTTAATTGCCTCCTGGCAAAGGTCATTCCATACAAATCTTTCACTCTTCCCTAGGAGTTTTGTTAGGGAGAGAGCGATGTCAGCAAAGTTCTTACAACACTTACAGTAATACCCACCCATTCCCAAAACCCTTCTGAAAGCGCCCTTGCCGGTCAGAACAGGAACTTCAGCAATAGCTTGAACCTTGGCCTGTACAGGAGCCAGTTGGCCCTGGCCTACCACATAGCCAAGAGATGTAACTGTGGCGTGGCCAAACTCACTTTTAGCGAGGTTCACAGTAAGATTGGCCTTGGAAAGTCCATCAAACAGTTTCGCTACAGCTGCAATATGCTCTTCCCACGTGTCATTCCAGACCACTAAATCATTGATATAAACCCCTGTGCTTTCTAACCCTCCAATCACAGAATTGATCATTTTTTGAAATATTCCTAGAGGATTTTTCATCCCAAAGTGTAAAACATTGTACTCATACAGCCTAGATGGTGTCGCAAATGCTGATATCTCTTTAGCCCTCTCTGTTAAAGGAACACCCCAGTATCCTTTTAACAAGTCAATCTTAATAAGGTATTTAACCTTCCCCACTCTATCAATACAGTCATCCATTCCCTTTCCTTGTTCTTTCTTGTTTCTAATTTCTTCTTCAACCATTTTACTTTCCTTTAAGTTCACTCTGTGAAGATGCTGTTTCATGGGCTGGGCTGAATTTATAATGCCCTGATGCACTGCACCTGTGCACCATTTCAAAATGCCAGTTAGTCCTTTCACTTGTTTTCGCGGTTTAGGATCCAACTGATGGACCTTATCAGTAATATTTTCCAAAACAATGGAATTCTGACATTTTGGTGAGACTGAATTCAGTGGGCAAACATGTTTTTTCCACCCCATTATCAGATTCCATGACTCCATTTTGTTCCATAAAAATTCTCCCAGCTGCAATTCTAGCACACAAGTGTTTTATTTTGATTTGACCATTTTATAAACTTTCCTTTGCAAGGACATAAAGCTTACTAAATTTTTCCCAGAATTTTAAAACATACTTAAACACACTGACCCATGTTTCTAAATCAGACCATAGTTCTCTGAATAAGGTCAAAGGTTCTTTTGGCCTGTAACTGAATACAGGTTTCAACAAGCTATCCTCCAATGCCTTCTGAATCTAATCGTCAACAATAAATAAGAGGAGGGGAACCCCTTCATCCCAGTTTTTCCCATTTCTCACACAATGTGCTTTAATCATGGTCTTAAGAGTTGAGCTGAACCGTTCCAAGGCTCCCTTGGACTCTGTGTGATATGTAGATAACACCATGTGCTTAGCTTCTAATTCTCTAACTATCCCCTGGAATGTTCTCGAAGTGAAGTTACTACCCTGGTCAAATTGAACTTCTTTAGGTAGACCTACCAGCGTGTAAAACTTACTGAATGTTGTTACCACAGTCTTGGCCTCTGTATTTTCAAAAGACACTGCTTCCGGGGACCTAGACACAGCACACACAATTGTTAACACGTACTGACAACCAGCTGCAGTCTTTAGCAATGGGCCTACACAATCCACTACGACCCTAGGGAAAGGTTTACTAAAAGCAGATATCGGTTTAAGTAGTGTTACCTGAATAACCTGATTAGATTTCCCCTCAACTTGACAGGTATGGCAAGTCCTGTTACAATTCACAACATCCTTCCTTAAACTAGGCCAGTAAAATTCCTTCATAATCCTGTTCACTGTCTTCCTCACTCCATGATGTCCACCTAAAGGCATACTGTAAGCCATGTTTAAAATTTCAGCCCTGTAAACTTTCAGAACCTCCACGTGAATTGCAGACACTGTGGCTGGGCTGCACTTCCTCATCAACACCCCATCTTTAAGGTAATGTCCCACTGACTCTCTCCGAACCTCCTCTTCTGTGAGAGCTATCTCCCTTAAAGCCACCATTCCATAATCTCCCTTCTGTTCCTCTGTGAATACCTTCCTCAATAAAGACAAACCTTTCTTAAACACCTTATTCTCATCAACTGTACTACCCTCTAAGTCCTGCTGAAATCTGGAAGGTAGAAAAGTCTGTGACACATCATAATTTAAACCTCTCGTTTTGCTATCATAGGCCTCAACAGCAGCTTTGTTCATCAGTTGAATTTCTGAAACACTCTTATCTTGGAGAGGTGTCAACATGCCTCCATTGTTTACCAAACTCAGCACCATCATCAGGCTTATGAGAATCATGTACACATTATGGAAGAGCCCAAACAATCCACCCATCTGATTATGACCTTCACTTTGACTCGCTTCCATAGCAACTTTCACCCCAAAACCATAATAATTCTTCTTCTTCTCCATAACATTACACTGAATAATATTATGACCTTGCAGGTGCTCAAATGTCCAAACAAAATTCAACAGAGTAGCACGTACTTTGTCAGCAGGCCTTTGTCCTGCAAGCAGGGTCAAAGGTCACACAACCAATCCAACCTTTTCCAGCACTTTATCCAAAAGTCCAGGAACAGCACTTTTCCCATTATTTTCAGCAACACTGACTTCACCAATTTCCACCTAATCACCAACTTTTAAAACACGGTCTAATACAAGTAACTGAGATTCCTCACATTCCACTGGTACCATGGTTAACCCCTTATTCACTGAACCAAAATCATCTGACACACAAAAACTGCATTCCTTTTCAACCAAGTCATGCACCTCAGACTTGAACTGAGCTTTAACACAAGGTTCAGAATCCTGTGAACTCACAGGTACTTCAACAAACTGAACACATTCAATTGGAACAGCTGCCTCTTCTGGGCTGTCATCACTTGTCCCAATTTCAAATTCAAGGTCACCCCGAACCTCCCAGCTATTCTCTGACAAACTCTTTTCTGGAGTAAGCTCAACCTCGTGGGTTAAAACCTCTTTGTCTGCTTTCTTATCAAACCCCTGCAGGGTAGCGGCATCCTCTGCATCTGAGTATGCCTTTACATCATCAAGAACACAATTTTTCAATTCATCACACAAAACAAGACCTTCTGAGCTGCAAAAATCATCAGGGTCAAACCAACTCTGCCTGCCTGCCACATGATCTTCACGTTGCCATTTCTCCCTCTCGAGCTGTCTCTGTCTTTCTACCTCTTCTCTCCATTTTGCTGCCTCTACAGCCTCTCTCTTGAGCTGTTTTAATTTCAATTCATGCTCCATTCTTAGTTTTTCCAACTGAAGCTGAAGCTCATCCTCAATAGGTTTACCTTCCACGAACAACTCTAACGCCTCCTCATCAAACGTTCCCTTATCTATATAATGCTGGGCTATTACCGTCTGCATCTGAGATTTCCTCATTATAGTGGTCACCTTTAGTTTTAACTTTTGAGCAATTCCCAACAGCACAACCCTCGTAGCCTCATCGCCTCATCCAACACTTCCGGGGTTGGTTCCAACATAAACTCCTCAACACTAACATCCATTTCCGCTGTATTTCCACACAGCCAAATCAAAAGGGATTTTCCCCAATCAATTTAAACAAGCCTCCCAACCAATTTGTTCATATCATGGATGCAGGCCCCAATTTTGTGAGGGACGCGGGACGGGAATAAAGAACCAGCAGAGATGGAAAACACTTTGGAGTCCAGTATTGCTATAAACCAATAATATCTATTAGTAACTACGCAATACAGTAATATAAATGTAGATAAATCAAACAGGTTAGCAATGATTATATATATAAGTAAGTATATCAGTAAGTGTGGAGATATATGTATGAAAAACCAAGCTTCTTTAAGTCTGGGGGTAAAAAGATATAGTCTTACGATGATGAGTAAAGTTCAGTTCAGTACAGTTCGTGGCATTGAGTTGAGTAGTGATGGAGAGAGAGAGAGGGAGAGATTTGAGTCTTCAGGTGAGCTGACGCCGTCGATCTTCTCGTTATCCTTTGAAATCCTTTAAGATTCACCGACTGTGACTTTAACAAAGGGGAGCGGTTTTCTGTGGTGGAGCTATCCCCCAGGCGAGGGTGGACACATGGACAACTCCCCACCAGTCAACTCCTTTTTCCTTTTTTCCACTGCAAGAGCGATGGATCGATCCGCCTGATCGATCTTCCAAAACCCACTTTTCCTGCGGGCACAACAATGCTCATTCAGTGTCCAGACATGTGTCTGAGGTCTACCATCTGACCTCCTATTTTATCTTCTCGTGCTGAGCATCAACTGTTATTCAAATAACTCCTCCTTCCTCTCTCTGTGAAGAAATGCAAGCAGGCAAAAGTCCTTGAGAAGTGTCAACAACCTGCCAAAAATCATAACATCGAGTGTCCATTAAATAACACCGCCTTCGGTCACCATAGCAACTTACGAGCTGCTCGGTGCCATCTCCAACTCCAACTCAGCAGAAGTCCAAAAGTTACTTCCAGTGCCTTAAAATGACAGTCCAACAGTTAGTCTTCGTCTCTCTCTCTCTCTCTCTCTCTTTTCAAAACAACATGTCAGTGTTAAATAACTCTCTCTCTCTTTTCAAAAGCACAGGTCATAAGGGTAATTCAGGACCCCGTCACATCAAGTTGCAGAAGAGTGAGAAACAAACCAACGTAACACTATGCAAGAAAATAATGAAGATGCAACCCAACGAAGCACTAATGGAAATAAAATTATTTCAACTGCTTCACAATCTGACATTAACAGCAACACACAGATCTAGAGCCTCCACAAAATGCTGCTGACGAAACTAAGCTTACAGACAAAATCATCCTAATATTTAACATCACACTAACAGAATATATAGGCATTGACCCAACAAAAATACCCGACATAATAAAACAAAATATGTCATCAAAGTTTGCATGACTTGCTAGTACTCCTAACAATATTATATTTCCACAATATATAGGAAAACACTTGAAGAACTACACACAGTAACATACTCTGCAGCATTATCAACAATGCAGTGCAATGGCTCCATAATAGAGGTACTCATTAATAGAAACTCAAAACTGACTAGTGAAATGAGAACATTGAAATGGAAGAAGAGTTTTAAAAAACAATATTGAAACCTTAAGAGCAGAAATAGCCCACAAAATGGAATCTAAATTAGATAACCCGAGCAAGAAAGTTATGAGAAAAGCTAGGGAAATACTTAGGAAATATAAGGTTCATACATGATGCGTAGGGTTGCCAACTTTCTCACTCCCAAATAAGGGACAAAAGTAGCAGTCAAATACAGGACACTTGTGTTTACCCCGAGAAAGACTACCATGATCATGAAGCCTTGCGTGGGCACCTGTGTGTGCATGCGTGTAGATGCCGATTTTTTTCTACAAGTCGGTTTTGAGTTAATCTTCCCAATTCTGGTTTCACTATATGTTAGTGTTATTTTAGCATTTATGTGTTATTTGGTATGATTTGTTAGGTTATTTTTTGGGACTGGGAGCGCTCAGAAATTTTTCCCATATAAATTAATAGTAATTGCTTCTTCGCTTTACACCATTTCCGCTTACAAATGGTTTCATAGGAACGCTCTACCTTAGCAAGGGAAATACGGGACAAGGGCGGTCCCATATGGGACAAACCAATTTAGCCCAATACACGGGATCTCCCGGCTAATACGGGACAGTTGGCAACCCTAATGATGCAAACAAACTAACAAAACCATGGTAGAGTTTACAGATACACTCAAACGAATGCTTGGTGCACACAAAACCAGACAAAATAGATACAGGAAAGGCACCAGGCAAAGAAAACAGAATGTAACACACGCAAAATGCTGGAGGAACTCACCAGGCCAGACAGCATCTATGGAAAAAAGTACAGTTGACGTTTCAGGCCAAGACCTATCCTGTCACTCCAGCTAAGTTACTCCAGCGTTTTCTGTGTGTGTTGCTCAGATTTCCAGCATCTGCAGATTTTCTCTTGTTTTTGAAGAAAACAGAATTATCATTTCAGAAACAATGAAAAATATTTATACAGGACATTGAGACTAAATTCAATGCTCCAAATTGTCACCATATATAGCACAGAATTAGCAACTACCACAGAGATAATGAACTTTTGGCGTAATATCTGGTCAAACAGGGTGATACACAATGAAGAAGCAAGCTGGATTGGGAAGGAAAAAGAACGCACACACAGGATTAAAGAAATGCAAATAGCTGAGTTACAATGGATGTGCTGAAAAAAGTCATAAAAAATACCCACAAACTAGAAAAGTACCAGCAGTGATAACAATCATAATTATTGGTATAAAAAATTTACATACCTTCAACTGTACTTATTGAAACATATCAATAATTTTCTTAAAAATCCTGAATAAGTGACTGAGTTTTTGAAAGAAGATAAACATATCTTTTACCTACAGGAAAATCACAAAAAATCAATCAAAATATCATCATATTACTTGTTTACAAACTATATATAAAATTGTAACTTCATGTACCTCACGACTAATCACCACTCACTTAAATAACCACAATATACTTACAGATGAGCAGAAAGGTTGCCAAAACAGTACTAAAGGATGTAAATACCACCTGTTGACAGATTCTGTAGTTCTAAATCAAGCTTGGTGGAAAAGCAGAAATCTTTCATTTTGCTATATTGTCTATCGAAAGGCACCTGGCTCAGTTCCACGTTCATGGTTAATAGAAGGCCTTAATATATATAAAGTACTCCCAATACTTGTGAAATTCCTTCAAAATCTGATGAAGCACGAGCATACTATAATCACCCTATTTATTAACAGCCAAAAATGAACAACCACCGTTATCAAGCATTTTCCAAGGTGACTCTTTAAGTTCACGATGGTTCTGTCTAGCTTTAAACCAGCTCTCTAATTTACTGAATCGGACAAAAATTGGGTATCAGATCAGAAACAACAAAATAAGCTATATTTTAACACACTTTCTATACATGGAGGATGTGAAATAATATAACTCCTTCATCAGTAAAGCTGAAGCAATGAATTCAAATAAAACTCTTTTCAAAAGATATAGGAATAAACTTTGGACTGGATCAATGCAGAATATTAAACATAAAGAAAGGGGCAAAAGAGCTAATTGAACACAAAACAGAGCAGGAGGATACATTACAACCAACAGATGAATATGAAACATACACCATAAGGATCTGGGATATCAACAAACAAAGAAAACAGATGGACAAAAACTTTTGACAGAACTTGCTTCAAGACTAAAGAAAATCTGCCAAACAGAGCTCAATAGTAAAAATATATCAAAGACAATAAACACTTTCACTATACCTATATTAGTATATTCTTTTGGCATAATACACTGCCAAAAAACACAAAAGAGCTGGTTGTGGATTACAGGAGGAATGGAGACAGGCTCACCCCAGTCAACATCAATGGGACTGTAGTTGAGAGGGTGAGTAGTTCCAAGTTCCTGGGTATACACATCACTGATGATTTCACCTGGACTGTACACACCAGCTGTGTGGCAAAAAAAAGCACAAAAAGTCTCTTCCACCTCAGGCGACTGAATAAGTTCTGCATGAGCCTCCAAATCCTCAAGACATTTTACATGGCACCATTGAGAGCATCCTGACTGGCTGTATCACCACCTGGTATGGAAACTACACCTACCTTGATCACTGGGCACCACAGAGAGTGGTACAGACAGCCCAATGCATCTGTGGATGTGAACTTTCCTCCACTGAGGACATTCACAGTAGCAGGTATATAAAGAAGGCCTGGAAGATCATCAAGGACACCAGGCACCCCAACCATAAACTGTTTCAGCTGTTTCCATCTGGAAAAACGGTACCACAGCATTAAAGCCAGGACCAACAGGGTATGAAACAGCTTCTTTCTATAAGACTTATTTACCAGACTTATAAATTCACATCTCTGTACATTGCGATAGAGTCATAACACAAAGATTTTTACTCCCATACATTGTGGATGTAAGGTTTAAATAAATTCAAATTCAAATCTCTCATCTCTCACGTTAAATCTACGCCTTCTAGTTTTAGCCTCTGCTACCTGGGAAAAAGACTGTGACCATCTACCGTATATCATTCGTGATTTAATGTAAATCTATAATGTCATTCATACGCCAAGCAGAAAGCCCAAAATCTTTCTAGTGTCTCATTATAATTCAAACCCTCAAGTCCTGGTAACATCCTTGTGAATCCTTCTGCACTCTCTACAGCTTCCTTTAGTTAGGAGACCAACTCATTGTAGAAAGGCATTGGTTATCGGGACAAATGCACTAGCATGGAATTAAAGGAAAAGATTTAACTGTATTTCCCACAGGTACATCAAAATATTCAGTGAAGTGAGTCACCGGTGTGAAATCAAATCAGTGAGGACTGTGCTCTGGGCAGCCTGCTTCTGGTGTTGGTATAGCATGCCCAGAACTGACTAACCCTAACCCGTACATCTTTGGAATATGGGAGAAAACCTGAGCAACCGAAGGAAACACATGCAGTCGCAGATGGCCATCGAACGTGCAGCTCCTCCTGTGGAGGGTCAGATACCCTGAGCCAATAGACTGGTCCTGGACTTATTTTCCATCTGGCATAGTTTTGCATTTTGTTGTTTGATTGTTGGGGTTTTTTTGTATTGCTATATTTACGCTCTATCTTGGTTGGTGCGGCTGTAACGAAACCAAATTTCCCTCAGGATTAATAAAGTATATCTACCTATCTATCTATCTATCTATCTAGATAGAACATACAAACTCCTTACACGCAGTGGTGGGAATTGAACCTCAATCTTACAGCTCGCGCTGTAAGGCATTGTGCTAACAGTACCTCCTCTTTCTTCAATTAAAGTTCTATCTTTCAGACAAATTACTCTTTTATTTAATCAATTTATCTTCATTAAGATATTTTATCATTCATCCACTGACTTATTAGCCCCTAGCTGACATCCACACTTCTGCGTTATTTAAATTTAATCTCCTCGAGTTTACACTGTGAGTACTCTCACCCAACGGTAAAGAGATGTTCATTAGCACACTCCTTTGAAGTGTCAAATTAATCCTGCATTGTGCAACTGTTCACTTCATAGTTTTCAGCGACAACTTTGATTAGGAAGATAAGGAGAAGAGGCAATGGAGAAAGAGTGAAGCTGACACATTCATAACTGATAATTACATTATTGAATTTAGTTTCATTCTCAATTCCTTTTTATTGTAATGGATTATGCGCTGAGGAGTAATGATCCGTACTGAAAAGCTGCACATCAGTCTCAGCACAAACAAAAGAAAATCCGCAGATGCTGAAAATCCAAGCTATACATAAAACATGCTGGAGGAACTCAGCAGGCCAGGCAGCATCTATGGAAAAGAGTACAGTCGACGTTTCGGGCCGAGACCCTTCATCAGAACTGGAGAAAAAAATGAGGATTCAGGGTTAGAAGGTGGGGGGAAGGGAGGAAGAAACAAATGTAGTAGGTTAAAATGGGAGGAGGGGGAGCGATGAAGTAAAGAACTAGGAAGTTGATTGGTGAAAGTGATACAGTGCTGGAGAAGGAAATATCTGATAGGAGAGGACAGAAAGAAAAGAGGGAGAAGCACCAGAGGGAGGAGATAGGCAGGTAAGGGGAGATAAGGTGGTAGAGGGAGATAGGAATGGGGAATGTTGAAAAGGGGGAGGTGTGGATGGCATTACCTGAAGTTAGAGAAATTGATGTTCATGCCATCAGGTTGGAGGCTGCCTAGACAGAATATAAGGTGTTGCTGCTCCAACCTGGGGGTGGCCTCATTGCAACTGTAAAGGAGGCTACAGACCAACATGTTGGAATAGGAATGGGAAGTGGAATTAAAATGGTGGCCACTGGGAGATCTCACTTTTTCTGGCAAAAAATGGAGCATAGTTGCTCAGTGAAGCAGTCTCCCTATCTATGTCTGATCTCATCAATATAGGGAAGACCACACTGGGAGCACTGGATATAGTAGATGACCTCAATGGACTCACAGGTGAAGTGTTACCTCACCTGGAAGAACTTTTTGTAGCCCTGAATGGTAGTGAAGTAAGAGGTGTGGGGGCAGGTATAACACTTGTTCTGTTTGCAAGGATAAGTGCCAGGAGTGAGATTAATGGGGAAGGATGAATGGAAAAGGAAGTCACGTAGGGAGCAATTGCTGTGGACCCATGCAACTGTCCATGGTTACACCTTTTGTTTGAAGGAAGTGGAAGGAGCCACAGGAGAAATTATTGAGGGTGAGGACATTCCACTACAGGGTGGCCCTCAGATTTAATTGGTCCATTTCTGACACCTCCCTCCCATTTCTCGATCTCTCAGTCTCTATGTCTGGAGATAGCTTATCTACTGACGTCTATGATAAACCCACAGACTCTCACAGCTACCTGGACTATACCTCACCCACCCTGTTACTTGTAAAAATGTTATACCCTTCTCTCAATTTCCCCCTCTCTACTGCATCTTCTGTCGGGATCAGGCTTTTCATTCCAGAACTGAGTTGTCCTCCATCTTCAAAGAAAAGGACTTCCCTTTCTTCACCATCAACACTGCCCTCAACTGCATCTCTTCCATTTCACGCACGTCTTCTCTTACCCCAGCCTCTCACCACCCTACCAGGGATTAGGTTCCTCTTGTCCTTACCTATCACCCCACCAGCCTCTGTGTCCAGCACATAATTTTACAGAAATTCCACCATCTCCAATGGGATCCTACCACCAAGCACCAAGCACATCTTTCCCACCCCCCACCCCGCTTTCTGCCTTCTGAGAAAGTCGCTCCTTATGTGACTCCCTTGTCCATTCGTCCCTCCTGGCATTTACCTTCACAAGCGGAACAATTGCTACACCTGCCCCTATAACCCCTCCCTCACTGCCATTCAGGGCCCCAAACAGTCCTTCCAGGTGAGACGACACCTCACACGTGAGTCTGTTGGGGGTCATATACTGTATCCTGTGCTTCCGGTGTGGCCTCCTGTATATGGGTGAGACCCGACATAGATTGGGAGACAGCTTCACCAAGCACCTACACTCTACCCACCAAAAGAAGTGGGATCTCCCAATGGTCACCCATTTTAATTCCACTTCCCATTCCCATGACAATATGTCAGTCCATGTCCTCCTCTACTGTCGCGATGAGGCCACACTCAGGTTGAAAGAACAACACCTTGTATTACATCTGGTGTAGTCTCCAATCTGATGGAATAAAGATCAATTTCTTTAACTTCTGGTCATTCTCCCCCTTCACCATTTCCTATCCCCGTTTTCCTCTCTCACCTTATCTCCTTGCCTGCTTATCACCTCCCTCCGGTGCTCCTCTGCCCTTTTCTTTCTTCCATGGCCTTCTGTCCTCTCCTATCAGACTCCCCCTTCTCCAGCCCTGTATCTCTTTCACCAATCAACTTCCCAGCTCTTTACTTCATCCCTCCCCTCCAGGTTGTACCTATCACCTTGTTCTTCTCCCTCCCCTCACCCACCTTTTAAATGTACTACCCTCATCTTTTTTCTCTAGTCCTGCTGAAGGGTTTCAGCCTGAAATGTCGACTGTACTCTTTTCCACAGATGCTACCTAGCATACTAAGTTCCCTCAGAATTTTGTGTGTGTTGCCAGCATTTAAATTGGGTGTCCCCTGCACGAGGACCTGGGCCCCACATTCCAGTCCACACTTGGTGTTTCAAATCAGCATGGCACTTAGGGAGATCCAACCTCGCTCCTAGTTTAGGGGAAAGGGCTCCTAAACAACTCTGCTTTAATTTTTCTCCTCTCTGCTCTCTCCAACACCATCTCCAAATCCACCTTCAACTCGAGCATGCCTTGACCACACTTCGACTAGGTCTCACACCTCCATGACTTGACCCTCGGATCAGGCTATCCCCCACTCACCTTTTTGTTGTTTGTGGCGATCGATTACTCAATTTTTCACATAAAAAGTGTTATTAAGAGTCGCATTTCTTGCTTTGAAAATTGGCAGTAAGCTTCACCCAACTTCAGTGCCATCTTATGCCCTTTGGTCCATCTAGACCATGTTGAACTGTTATTCTGTCTAATTTCATTGAACCAAACTCTGTCCTCAGCCCTCCATTCCCCTCCCATCCATGTACTGATTCAAACTTCTGTAATGCTCTGTAAGGTTTCACTGCTAATGTAATGACCTCTCTGTAATGTTTCACTGCTAAGGTTATGGTTTCTCTGTAACAGCAATGTTTGGGTTATGACTAGAGATAACAGGGCCTTTGGAATGTATGCTAGCCAATAAGAGGCATGTTGTTCTTTCTTGTGGGTCTGGGAGCAGGGATTTTGCGGTCTTTTGTCAGTGAGTATATTGATTGGTTGCATCACAGCCTGGTATGGGAATATCAATGCCCTTGAACAGGAAATCCTATAAAAAGTAATGGATATGACCTATTTTCATCACGGGTAAAGCCCACCCCACCATCAAGCAAATCTACATGGAGCACTGTTGCAGGAAAGCAGCATCCATCATCAGAGATCCTACCACCCAGGCCATGCTCTCTTCTCACTGCTGCCATCAGGAGGAAGATACAGGAGCCTCAGGACTCACACCACCAGGTTCAGGAACAGTTATTACCCCTCAAACATCAGGCTCCTGCACCAAAGGGGATAACTTCACTCAACTTCACTTGACCCATCACTGAACTGTTCTCACAACCTGCGAACTCACTTTAAAAGACTTTTCATCTCATGTTCTTAGAAACCATAGAAACCATAGAAACTACAGCACAGAAACAGACCTTTTGGCCCTTCTTGGCTAAGCCGAACCATTTTCTGCCTAGTCCTACTGACCTGCACACAGACCATATCCCTCCATACACCTCCCATCCATGTATCTGTCCAATTTATTCTTAAATGTTAAAAAAGAACCTTCATTTACCACCTCGTCTGGCAGCTCATTCCATACTCCCACCATTCTCTGTGTGAAGAAGCCCCCACTAATGTTCCCTTTAAACTTTTCCCCCCTCACCCTAAACCCATGTCCTCTGGTTTTTTTCTCCCCTTGCCTCAGTGGAAAAAGCCTGCTTGCATTCACTCTATCTATACCCATCATAATTTTATATACCTCTATCAAATCTCCCCTCATTCTTCTACGCTCCAGGGAATAAAGTCCGAACCTATTCAACCTTCCTCTGTAACTGAGTTTCTCAAGTCCCGGCAACATCCTTGTAAACCTTCTCTGCACTCTTTCAACCTTATTTATATCCTTCCTGTAATTTGGTGACCAAAACTGAACACAATACTCCAGATTCGGCCTCACCAATGCCTTATACAACCTCATCATAACATTCCAGCTCTTATACTCAATACTTTGATTAATAAAGGCCAATGTACCAAAAACTCTCTTTACGACCCTATCTACCTGTGACTCCACTTTTAGGGAATTTTGTATCTGTATTCCCAGATCCCTCTGTTCCACTGCACTCCTCAGTACCTTACCATTAACCCTGTATGTTCTACGTTGGTTTGTCCTTCCAACGTGCTCACACTTGTCAGTATTAAACTCCATCTGCCATTTTTTAGACTATTTTTCCAGCTGGTCCAAGTCCCTCTGCAGGCTCTGAAAACCTTCCTCACTGTCTACTACACCTCCAATCTTTGTATCATCAGCAAACTTGCTAATCCAATTTACCACATTATCATCCAGATCATTGATATAGATGACAAATAACAATGGACCCAGCACTGATCCCTGTGGCACACCACTAGTCACAGGCCTCCACTCTGAGAAGCAATCCTCTACTACCACTCTTTGGCTTCTTCCATCGAGCCAATGTCTAATCCGATTTACCACCTCTCCATGTATACCTAGCGACTGAATTTTCCTAACCAACCTCCCATGTGGGACCTTGTCAAAGGCCCTAACTAACCTCCCATGCAGGACCTTGCTCTTGATAATCTTTATTAATTGATTTATTTATCATTTGTTTGTTTTTATATGACTGCCCACGAGAAAATAAATCTCAGTGCTGTATATGGTGACAAATATGAGACCCAAAATAGATTGGGAGATTGCTCCACTGGGCATCTGTGCTCCAGCTGCCAGACAAAGTGGGATCTCCCAGTGGCTATCCATTTCAAATCTACTTCCCATTCCCATTCCAACATGTCAGTCCATGGCCTTCTCTACTGCTGTGATAAGGCTACGCTCAACTTGGATTCTGTCTTGGGATCCTTCAACCTGATGGCATGAGCATTGACTTTTCAAACTTCCTGTAATTGCACCCCCCACCATTCCTGTTCCCATTTCCCTCTCTCACCTTATCTCCTTGCCTGCCCATCACCTCCCACTGGTGCTCCTCCTCATTCCCTTTCTTCCATGGTTTTCTACCCTCTCCTATCAGATTCCCCCTTCTCCAACCCTTTATCCCTTTCATCTATCAGCTTCCCTGCTCCTTACTTCTCCTCTCCCCCTCTCCCAGTTTGGCCTATCATATTGGACTTCTTCCTCTGCTCCCATCCCCCACCCCCCGCCAGAAACCTCTTGCTCTAACCTCATCCTTTTTCCAGTCCTGATGAAGGGTTTTGGCCCGAAACATCAACTGTTTACTTTTCTCCATAGATGCTGCCTGGCTGGCTGAGTTTCTGCAGCAATTTGTGTGTGTTGCTTGGATTTCCAGCATCTGCAGATTTTCTCATCTTTATGCCAAAATAGTATGACTACAACTTACTAACACTAATCTGCATATTGTTAGAATGTGGGAGGAAACCAGAGCACCTGGAAGAAACCCTCCAACAGTATATAGGGAGAAAATACAGACTCCTCTCAGGTGGGAATTGAACCTTGACCTTACCGCTGACACTGTAATAGCATTATGCTAACAACTATGCTACCTTGCCTAGAAACAATCACAAATTACACCCCTTAATTTTAGTCATCCTTCCCTCACTGTATCCTTATCAACACAATCGAATATTTTCAATCTGCGAAGCATCTCTTCCAAAATTCAAGTTTATTTATCATATGTACATCGAGAAAACAGTGAAATGCATCGTTCACTTAAACAATGAACACACTTGAAGATATGCCAGCAGCAGCTTCTAAGTGTCACCACACATTCTAGAGCCAACATAGCGTGCCCACAAGGTCTAGCAGAACATTGAGGCCAGTGGCCCTCAATGATATCTTATGTATTTATACTTACCATAAGCATTGAAGCCTACGTCATCAAGAACCAACTAAGATGGAGCGGTTATGTTGTTCAAATGAAAGACAAATGTCTGCCGAAACAAATCTTCTACTCCCAGCTTAAAGAAGGCAAACGTGAAAGAGGCAGACAATAGAAGAGATTCAAAGACGCCTTAAAAGCCAACATGAAGAAATGTAACATCGACATCAACAATTGGGAAACCAATGCCAAGGACAGGAAACTCTGGTAAGCCATCATCCGAGAAGGAACAGCAACTTTCGAAGCCAACAGATGTGCAGAATTAGAAGAAAAGAGAAGAAAATGGAAAGAGAGGCAGCAACAACCAAAGCCCGATCTGCCATCTGGAACTACCTGTCCTGAATGCAGAAGAACTTTCAAAGCCAAGATTGGACTCATAAGCCACTTGAGAGCCCATTAGTAGATCAGCAGAATGAAGACCATCATCCTCAACCTCGAGGGATAGCCACGACAACAACGATTTTGTTATTATTGTGTATCTTACTGTGTTTTTTCTGTTGCAGATCCAGAGTAACAATTATTTTGTTCTCCTTCACACTTGTGTACTGGAAGTGACATTAAACAATGTTGAATCTTGAATCACGTTTTCACTTGCACCACTTCAATGCATCTTTACAATGAAATTATCTGTATTGGCGGTGGGGGACGTCGACTCAGACCATGAGAGGTCAGCGTCGGGCATTTTCATGCCTTACAAGGCGCAGATTGGAAGTCTATGTGGGGCACCACTCCTCGCACAGAATAGAGCAATGTGTGATTAAGTGCCTTGCTCAAAGGCACAAACACACTGCCATAGCTGAGGCTCAAACTAGCGACCTTGAGATAACCAGATGAACGCCTTAAACACTTGGCCATGTGCCCAACACGATCTGCATGGATAGCACGCAAAACAATTATTTTCCCTCTACTTTGATGCACAAGAAAATAATAAATCATTGACCACCTTACTGCGTGGCCGATTTGACTGAATGGTTCATTTCTCTTCCTCTATCCTGATTCAGTATTAACATTTAGAAAAAAGTGAAAAGCTCATTCAGATGTCAGAATAATTTTTCATTAACGTTTGAAGAGCTCGCTTATTGTTAGTCCCTCCGTTGGTCGGGGTTGACTATGCTAGCTGTCGTTCATAAGACAGTTTGTAGGCCAGAGCAGTATGATATGGAGAGAAAGCAGGCTCCCCATCTCCACACAGCTAATGAATCCAGAGGAATTGCCGACATGACCCAGTTTAGCACCAGCAGCATTGTAGGAATTGGTGATCAGCGTTGAACTCAACATAGAACTGACTTAGGGAATCCGGCTGCAGATGTTTCCATGGGTTTTACTCCCAAAGCGTTCCCCATAAATGAGTATAGCTACAAGGCAGTGGAGGATTGTGATTGGAGTTTTCCTTCTCCTAGATGAGCCGTCAACAACGGTTGACGAGCCTCATCTGCCCAAAGTGACTGGTTTTAAGGCGCCAGTAAATTGCCTTTGCCTCTTCTCCTGTCAGTAGAAACAGTTCTGCTGTGCTTAGTAGCTAAGCCACGTGTGAAGGCTAGGAGCTCAAAACCTTGGTAAGTAGATGAGAGGAGAATGTTGCAATTTGAATGTACTGATGTAATAAGTACGTAGTAGAAGATTTATGGTCACCCCATGTAATTAAAGCTGTGTTTGATAAATTCTGCACATCAAGACCACAACCTCACGGAAGCTTAGAAAACTGCAGACCTCCTGTTAATAACAAATTAAAGTCAATTACTGCAAATTGCCTACTAGTTCATATTTTACCGGAGAGCCAAGTGCATGGATATCCATAAACCAATTCTACAACAGAAGATCAGAATATAGAATATAGAAGATACCACAATTCAGCGTAATACTGACCGTTGAATCCACAATGTGGTACCAATCTTATAACCTACTCCAACATCAATCTCGCCCTTTCCTCCCATACAGTACTGTGCAAAAGTCTTAGGTACATATAGGCTGGGATGATGGCAGAGCACCAATGTCTGGAATTTCTGGAAGCAATTCAAAGAACGCATAGGATATATACATCCCAAAGCGGAGGAAGTACTCTAAAGGCAAGATAACGCAACAGTGGCTACCATCCTCTTCCTTTTGTGGAAAGCTAATTCCAGATCTATGTAACTAAGTTTCTCTAGATCTATTGTCTCCTGACTTCCCAAATAAGCTTCCCAGGGGAACCTTTTTGAACAACTTAAAATCCATATATGCAGTACCACATCCATATCTCTACCTTCATCAGTGTGCTTTGTCACATATTCAAAGAATTCAATCGGACTCATGAAGTATCAACTGCCCTTCACAAAACCATGTTGACTATACCTACTTGACTGTGTTTGACAAACCTGTCTCTAAAATTCCTCTCCCACCACTGGTGTAAGATTCATTAATCAATAATTCCCGGGATTATCCCTATTACCTTTCTTGATCAAGGGAATAATATTTTTCATCCTCTAATCATCTGGTTCTATATCTGTGACCTGGAAGGATCAACAATCATTGGCAAATGCACAGCAACATCTTCCCTTGCTTCCTGTCATATACTGGGATATATCCTGTCTTGCCCTGGGGAATTATCTGTCCTAATGTTTTACAAAAGCTCTCACACATATTCTTTCTTAACCTCAACATGTTCCACCGTATTAACTTGTTAACCATATATTTGTCAAGGATACTTTCACTGGTGAATGCTGATTAAGGAACATGAGACCAAAAGACCATAAGACATAGGAATAGAACCAGGGCATTTGGTCTGTCAAATCTTCTCTGCCATTTGATCAAGGCTGATTTATTTTCCCTCCAGACCTCATTCTCCTGCCTTTTCCCCTTAGTCTTTGAAAGCCTTACTAATAAAGAAGCTATCAATCTCTTCCTTAAATATACTCAATGACTTGGTCGCTGTAGCCACATTTGGCAAAGAATTCCACAGATTTACCAAACTCTAGCTTACAGAATTGCTCCTCATCTTTGCTGTAAAGAGATATCTTTGTACTCTGTTTCTTTACTCCTAATACTGTAACATCCTCTCCATGTCCACTCTACCTATGCCTCAGTATTCAGTATTCTTTACTAAGACTTCCCCCACGTTCTTCCAAACTTCATGCGTACAGGCATAGAGTCATCAAACACTCTTCATATATTAATCCTTTTATTCATGGGATCAACGTCACAAAAATTCTCTGGATTTTCACCTACATTGTATTCCATCTGCTACTTCTTTGTCCATTCTCCTAATCTGTCTAAGTTCTTGCAGATTTCCCGATCCCACAACAACACCTGCCACTCCATCTATCTTTGGCAGATAGTGAGGAGCCTTGTGCCATGATGGAGCTGGTTGAGTCTACAATTCTTGAGTCCTGCTACGATCATGTGCATGTTACCAGCTGGCAACACAACTAGTCAGAATGCTGCCCACAGTACAGCTGTAGAAATTTGCTGGAGTCTTTGGTGATATACCAAACCTCTTCAAGCTCCTAATAAAGTAGAACAATGGATGTGTCTGCTTGAAGATTGCATCAATGCGTTGAACCCAAATGTTAATGGTGAGATATCATTGCCCAAATGCTTGAAGCTGCTCAAACTTTCCACTACTGCTCCCTCAATGAGGATTGGTGTGTGTTGATCTGACTTCCTCTTCGTGAAGTCCGCAATCAATTCCTTGGTCTTACTGATGTAGTGTGCAAGGTTATGGTCTTACTGTTGTTGTGGTTGAGACACCACTCAACCAACTGATATATTTCTGGTGCTGCAAATCTTAACTGAAGACATTTCCCCGCTGCTGAGAACATGGTGTTCTGCTTCCAACAGTTTTACCTTTCTCTTTGCACCAGCATTGCTCAGCTGAATCATCACTGGTCCGAAGCATTACATGCGCTTCTCACAGTCAACCTGCAGAGTACTTCAAAATCAGGATGAGAATCAGGATCAGGTTTAATATCACTGTCATGTCATAAAATCTGTTGTTTTGCAGCAGCAGTACATAGCACCACATAATAATAAAAAAAACTATAAATTACAATAAGAACTACACAGTATTTCAAAACTAAATTCAGTAAGTATTGCCATAAGAGAGCAAAGATTAGAAAAAAAATGGTGTGGTAGTGTACATGAGTTCAATGTCCATTCAGAAATCTGATGGCAGAGGGGAAGAAGCTGTTCCTAAAATGTAGAGTGTGTATCTTCAGGCTCCCGTACCTCCTCCCTGATAACAGTGTCAGGGTCCCAACTGTTAATTCCTCTTGTTGTGCTAATTACCTTTTCCCCATGTTCTCCTGGGCTCCTTGATTGCAGCACCTGATTCTCTTCTAAAGTTGCTGCATAAAAACCCCGGCTTTGCATCCTCTCATTGCCAGACCATTGCTTCAGCCAGTGCGGTAATTCATGTTCCCAGCCGCTTAGAATAGTGTATTCTAAATTATACTTCAGTACTGAGGTTTACCTATGAAACTCTGTTTCTCCGTGTCAAGAAAAGTATTGTCTCCCGTTTGCCTTTCCATGTAACGTTCCATGTCAAGATTAGTGTTGACTGCCGCCTGTCTCCTGCTTGCCGTTCAGCTCCAGCAACGCCCTGAGTCAAGAAAAGTTGCCTCCTGCTGCTCCATTCACCCATGCTGTTTGCCTGTGTTAATTTTGTCTCTCAACCGCTTCGAATTGTGTATTCTAAATTCTGTTTCTGCACCGTTTGCCTGTGTTAACCCTGTCTCTCGACCACTTAGAATTGTGTATTCTAAGCTCTGTTTCTGCGCTGTTTGCTTGTGTTAACTCTGTCTCTCAACCTCTTAGAATTGTGTATTCTAAGTTCCGTTCCTGCGCTGTTTTCCGGTGTTAACTCAGCCTCTCAACCACCAAGAATTGTGGGTTCCAAGTTCTGTTTCCATGCTGTTTGCCTGCCACTCTGTCTCTCCGTGTTAATAGGAGCATTGTATGCTGCCTGTCTAACCGTTCAACCTTCCGCCTGCTGCTCTCCCCAAGCCACGCTCGCACCCTGATCTTCATCCCTGCTCTGCCTCGTTCTGTTGCCCGCCTACACTCTCCATTGGCTCAGTGGTTAAACACCACATTCCCACTGTAGCGACCTGGGTTCGATCCCCGGTCAAGCTTTCCTTGCTCCTCGACTTTCCTCTGCTAAATCCTTGCTCCCCGGCCTTCCCTGTAACCGTTAATCAACATGTTAGATTGCTGTACCTCCGTGTCTGTGTCCTGCACTTGGGTTTGCCCTATTCCATTGCAACAGACAGCAATGAGGAGAGGGCTGATCGGGATGATGAGGGTCCTTAATGATGGATGTTTTCCTTATGAGGTATCGCCGTTTGAAGCTGTTCTAGATTTTAGGGAGACTACTGCCATGATGGAACCACATTTTCTGTGTTTCCATTTTTTAGAGCTTATGAAAATTTAGAAAATTCGGAAGAACACCTTCTACATCCTGCAAAGTGTCTTATCGTGGCTTTCATCATATCTGGGAATATATTGTTCCATGAAGGGCAACCATGAGTGGTTTGCAGTGAGGAATGAATAACTCACTTCTACAGTTCAGAATTTTTTTATCATATGTACATCAGAACATGTATTTTCCTACAGTTGGAGTATCTACGGCCAGAAGGCAGCGCTTCAGAATAGACGGGCATTCATTTAGACCAGAAATGATGAGAAATTTCTTTAGCCAGAGGGTGATGAATCTGTGGAGGCCAAGTCACTGGGTATATTTAAAGTAGAGGTTGATAGCTTCTTGATCAAAGGTTGTGGTGAGAAGACCGGAGGATGGCGTTGAGATGGATAATAAGTCAGCTATGATGGAATGTCGGAACATACTTGATGGGCTGAATGGCCTAATTCCAGTGCTATATCTTCTGGTCTTAAGGCCCTATGGTCATACAGTGAAAAGCATTTATTTGACTTAACAACCAGCACACCCAAGGATGTGCTGGGAGCATCCTGCAAGTGTCACCACATATTCTGATCCTGCAAGTGTCACCACATATTCTGGTGCTACTATAGCATGTCTACCATGCTCAAGTAGCAAAGCAGCTCAAACCCAAGCAGCAAAAACAATACAAGACATCCACACCAAAACAAGTCCCTTTCCATAAGACCAGTGTAAGACACAGGAGCAGAATTAGGCCATCCGGACCATTGAGTCTGCTTGACCATTCAATCATGGTTGATCCCTTTTTCTTCTTTCCTCCTCAACCCCAGTTCCCAGCCTTCTTCCCATAACCTTCAATGCCATGTTCAATCAAGAACTTATCAATCTCTGCCTTAAATACACCCAACGACCTGGCCTCCAAAGCTGCATGTGGCAACAAATCCCACAAGTTCACCACCCTGCCATCCTCTCATCCCAAGAAAGCCCACCCCAGGTCTGCAATCCTTGTTCCTGGATTCTCTGACTTGCAGCCATTGGAGCTCCACCTTTGGTCTTCACTGCAAGATACCAATCATGAATATGACATTCAGGCCTTGACTTCCGGACACATATGGACCTTCAACCATGGTCACTTGGACCCTTATGATCCCCCTTGGAACTTTGTGACTCATTTAGGCCTTTACTTCCGATCTTGCATGGACATTTATTGTCTTGACAAAGGAAAATGAAGAGTTACAATTCGAAAGTCATAAAGTTACAGGAGATCTCATTAATTTCTTCCTGCTGTCTCTTCAATGCTTCTCGACAGATTTCTTGCCTATAGTAAAATTCAGCCTTGACTCTTCCAGGTATATTCTGTCAAGAAGATTTAGTCAGGGCCTTTAATTGCAACTAGGCACAGCAGTCGCTTACTTTAGCATGGGCTGTTTTCAGAAACTGGAAATTTAATACTTGATGGAACTCAAATTAGGAAAGATGATTAGGAACCTTGGGCAGACCTCAGCTGGAATAGTGTGTGCAGTTCTGGATCCTGCGAGACAGGAAAGGTGTAAAAGTGCTGAGCACATCCACGAACAGCATTGCATAGGATGGAGAAGAAGATTTATGAGGAGAGACTGCAGATAACTGTAGATGTTCAGTCTTGCTGAAGAGCCTCGGCCCAAAACGTCGACTGTACTTTTTTCCATAGATGCTGCCTGGCCTGCTGAGTTCCTCCAGCATTCTGTGTTTGATGCTGTGCATGTTCTCTCTGCAACAGATGAAGTTAAATGAAGCCACGGTTGTGGATAACCTCACTCCCCACTACGCTGAATTGATTCCACAACCCATGGACTCACCTTCAAGGTCTCTACAACTCATGTTCTCAATATGGATTATTTATTTATTTTTTTTTTTTTATTTTATATTTGTACGATTTGTTGTCTTTTTCCATTGGTTGTTTGTCCATCTTTGTGTGCAGTTTTCAAATTCAAGTTTAATTATCATTCAACCATACATGAATATAGTCAAAATAAACAGCTTCTATTGTTTCTTTGTGTTTACTGTGAATGCCTCCAAGAAAATGAATCTCAGGTAGCATATATGTATTTTCAGAATAAATTTACTTTGAACTTTGAATGTAAAATTATAAGTGTATAAATAAGGCCAACTGAGAAATCGGGTACCCTTTCTTAGAGGAGAATAAAACAAGAGGAAGGAGATTAGTTAAAGATAAAGATCAGCTTTATCTTTAACTAATCAAACATCATCATACATCAAAACATTGAAAGACCTAGAGAAATGTGTTGTTTGCATCAAATCAAAGTAGCAAGGAACTTGAAGCTGCTCACCTTTTCCATGGTTGACCCCTTGATGAGGACGAGTGTGTGTTCCCTCAACTTCCCTAATTAATTCCTTGGTCTTACTGACATTGAGTGCAAGGTTGTTGTTGCAACAACACTCAACCAGCCAATCTACATCACTCTTCTTCACCCTTTGAGATTCTGCCAACAGCATTGTGTCATCAGCAAATTTATAGATGGTCTCAGCCCAAAATAGAGAATTTAATTTGCCTCTGATATTGAACAGCAGTGACTGTTTTCCTTAAAGATTAAAATGATCTTCCTGCCCTTCTATTCATCAGACTTAACTTTATCATGAGGCCATATAGGAACAGAATCAGGCCATTTGGCCCATCAGGTCTACTCTGCCATTCCTTCAAGGCTGATTTATTTACTTATCATTTCAAGTCACACTGTTGAGCAACCGACCCATTTAACCCCAGCCTGATCATAAGACAATTTACAATGACCTATTAATCTACTAACCAGTATATAGAAACATAGAAACATAGAAAACAGGTGCAGCAGTAGGCCATACGGCCCTTTTGCCTGCACCGCCATTTATTATGATCATGGCTGATCATCCAACTCAGAACCCTGCACCAGCCTTCCCTCCATACCCCCTGACCCCCGTAGCCACAAGGGCCATATCTAACTCCCTCTTAAATATAGCCAATGAACTGGCCTCAACTGTTTCCTGTGGCAGAGAATTCCACAGATTCACCACTCTCTGTGTGAAGAAGTTTTTCCTAATCTCGGTCCTAAAAGGCTTCCCCTCTATCCTCAAACTGTGACCCCTCGTTCTGGACTTCCCCAACATCGGGAACAATCTTCCTGCATCTAGCCTGTCCAATCCCTTTAGGATTTTATACGTTTCAATCAGATCCCCCCTCAATCTTCTAAATTCCAACGAGTACAAGCCCAGTTCATCCAGTCTTTCTTCATATGAAAGTCCTGCCATCCCAGGAAGCAATCTGGTGAACCTTCTTTGTACTCCCTCTATGGCAAGGATGTCTTTCCTCAGATTAGGGGACCAAAACTGCACACAATACTCCAGGTGTGGTCTCACCAAGGCCTTGTACAACTGCAGTAGTACCTCCCAGCTCCTGTACTCGAATCCTCTCGCTATAAATGCCAGCATACCATTCGCCTTTTTCACCGCCTGCTGTACCTGCATGCCCACTTTCAATGACTGATGTATAATGACACCCAGGTCTCGTTGCACCTCCCCTTTTCCTAATCAGCCACCATTCAGATAATAATCTGTTTTCCTATTTTTGCCACCAAAGTGGATAACTTCACATTTATCCACATTAAATTGCATCTGCCATGAATTTGCCCACTCACCCAACCTATCCAAGTCACTCTGCATCCTCTTAGCATCCTCCTCACAGCTAACACTGCCACCCAGCTTCGTGTCATCCGCAAACTTGGAGATGCTGCATTTAACTCCCTCATCCAAGTCATTAATATATATCGTAAACAACTGGGGTCCCAGCACTGAGCCTTGCGGTACCCCACTAGTCACCGCCTGCCATTCTGAAAAGGTCCCGTTTATTCCCACTCTTTGCTTCCTGTCTGCTAACCAATTCTCCATCCACATCAATACCTTATCTTTTGACTGTGGGAGGAAACCAGAGCACCCAGAGGAAACTCACATGTTCAGGGGAAGAATGTACAAATTTCTTACAGATGGCATCAGAATTGAACTCCAAACTCCAATCCCTTGAGCTATAATAATGTTGCAATAACCGCTACACTACCATTGCACCCCAATTATTATCCCTCTCAACCCCATTCTCCCATAACTTTTCATGCCCTCACTAATCAGTAACCTATCAAACTGCACTTTAAACATATGCAATGATTTAGCCTCCACAGCTGTCTATGGCAATGAATTCCACAGATTCACCACTCTCTGGCTAAGTATATTCCTTCTCATCTCTACTCTAAAGAGATGTCCTTGTCTTCTGCACTTGTGCCCTCTGTTTCTAGACTCCCCACCACCGGAAACATTATCTCCATTTCCACTCAACGAGATCCTGCCCTAGTTCTTCTAGACTGCAGCGAGTACAGGCCCAGAGCACATCATGTGCTCTTCATGAAGAGAAATCATCCAGTAATTCCTGACACATCATCAACAATCATGGTCTGCAATAAATTACGAGCAGCTAGTAGACCATCATTTAAATTGCAGTCTTATTGAACTTAAGCATTTTTCCTTGAGATTGGTACTTTATTTTCTGCTGAAATATGCTTTTGGGCTTCACCCACCATTACTGAACCTCAAGCAGTACTGAATGGAACTATGATACCAATCTACAGAATGCAGGAAGAATTCTGCAGGTTAGTCAGCAACTGTGGAGGCAAAAGAAAGGAAGCTGGCTTGGGCCTCCTAAGAACCCGATTAAAAGTTAAAATTTTGATTATACCATGCCTTCAGAGATGTCACTTAACTTTAGTAACTTTAAATTTCTGCGTGTTATTATCTCAGAGGTCCTCTCCTGGACCCATCATATAAATAAAATTGCAAAGAAAGTACAACAGCACCTCTACTTCCTTAGGAGTCTGCGGAGATTCTGCATGACATCTAAAACTTTGACAAACTTCTATAGATATGTAGTGGAAAGTGTATTGACTGGCCACATTATGGCCTCGTATGGGAACACTAATGTCTTTGAATGGAAAATCCTACAAAAGGTGGTGGATTCAGCCCAGTGCATCACGGGTAAAGCTCTCCCAACCATTAAGTATTTCTGCGTGAAATACTGCCATAGGAAAGCAGCATCCAACATCAAAGATCCTCACCACCCAAGCTACCAAGCTACACTCTTTTCTTACTGCTGCCATCAGGTAAAAGGTACAAGAGACTGAGGACTCACACCACCAGTTTCAAGAACAGTTACTACCCCTCAGTCATCAGGCTATTGAACAAAAGAAGATAACTACACTCATCTATTGAGATGTTCCCATAACCAATGATCTTGCTAAAAGTACTTATTATCTTGTTATTTCATGCTCTTGTTATTTATTACTATTTATTTATATTTGTATTTGCATAGTTTTTGTCTCCTATGCACTACTAGTGAAAATACAGAAATATAGAAACATAGAAAACCTACAGAACAATGCAGGCCCTTCGGCCCACAAAGCTGTGCCGAACATGTACTTCAGAAATTATCTAGGGTTACCCATAGCCCTCTTTTTTTTCTAAGCTCCATGTACCTATTCAGGAGTCTCTTCAAAGACTCTATCATATCTGCCTCCACCACCGTCACCGGCAGCCCATTCTACGCACTCACCACTCTCTCTGTAAAAAACTTACTCCTAACATTTCCGCTGTACCTACTTCCAAGTTCCTTAAAACTGTGCCCTCTCATGTTAGCCATTTCAGCCCTGGGAAAAAGCCTCTGACTATCCACACGATCAATGCTTCGTATCATCTTATATGGCTCTATCAGGTCACCTCCCATCCTTCGTTGCTCCAAGGAGAAAAGGCCGAGTTCACTCAGCCTATTCTCATAAGGCATGCTCTCAAATCCAAGCAACATACTTTCTATACTGCACCCTTTCTATAGCTTCCACAGTGAGGTGACCAGAATTGAGCACAGTACTCCAAGTGGAGTCTGACCAGGGTCCTATATAGCTGTAACATTACTTCTCGGCTCTTAAACTCAATCCCACAGTTGATGAAGGCCAATGCACCGTATGCCTTCTTAACCACACAGTCAACTTGCGCAGTAGCTTTGAGTGTCCTATGGACTCGGAACCCAAAATCCCTCTGATCCTCCACACTGCCAAGAGCCTTACTATTAATAATATATTCTGCTATCATATTTGGCCTACCAAAATGAACCACTTCACACTTAAGCAACACACATCAAAGTTGCTGGTGAACGCAGCAGGCCAGGCAGCATCTCTAGGAAGAGGTACAGTCGACGTTTCGGGCCGAGACCCTTCGTCAGGACTAACTGAAAGAAGAGCTAGTAAGAGATTTGAAAGTGGGAGGGGGAGGGGGAGATCCAAAGTTATAGGAGAAGACAGGAGGGAGAGGGATGGAACCAAGAGCTGGACAGGTGATTGGCAAAAGGGATATGAGAGGATCATGGGACAGGAGTCCCAGGGAGAAGGAAAAGGGGGAGGGAAGAAAAAACCCAGAGGATGGGCAAGGGGTATAGTCAGAGGGACAGAGGGAGAAAAAGGAGAGAGAGAAAAAGAATGTGTGTATATAAATAAATAATGGATGGGGTACAAGGGGGAGCTGGGGCGTTAGCGGAAGTTAGAGAAGTCAATGTTCATGCCATCAGGTTGGAGGCTACCCAGACGGAATATAAGGTGTTGTACCTCCAACATGAGTGTGGCTTCATCTTTACAGTAGAGGAGACCGTGGATAGACATATCAGAATGTACCTCTTCCTAGAGATGCTGCCTGGCCTGCTGCATTCACCAGCAACTTTGATATGTGTTGCTTGAATTTCCAGCATCTGCAGAATTCCTCGTGTTTACGTTTTTAATTTCACTTCACACTTATCTAGGTTGAATGCCATCTGCCACTTCTTAGCCCAGTTTTGCATCCTATCGATGTCCTGCTGTAACCTCTGACAGCCTCATTTCCCTGAGAACATCTGTTCCCAAATTATGCTTCCAAGTTCCTGCCTGTTCTAAGTAAGAATTGGAATTTGATTGTAAACAAGTTAGAGCAGGGACCTGATATGGATGAGGACTAACCAGTCAGGAGGGACGGACTACTTGGGGGGGGGGGGGGGATTATAATTACCACTGGAGTAGACATACCCAGGCATCATACCTGAAGAAGATGGCAGAGTTTGTCATTGAAACGTCAGTTATAATCAATACCTATAACCAGCTGGAAGCCTGAGAAGAGTTTATTCAAGGATACCAGAAGATTTTCTGATATGCGAAAAGTGAAAGAGTGGATATTGGACTACTGAAAAATGATGCAAGGGAGGGAGTAATGGGGGACAAAGAATTGGCGGACGAACTTAATAATTATTTTCTATCAATCTTCACTGAGGAAGGTACCAGTAGAAATTGCAGCGTGTCAGAGGACAGAAGTGAGTGCAGTTGCTATTATTAAAGAGAAGGTGCTTGTGAAGCTGAAAGGTCTGAAGTTAGATAAGTCACCTGGACCAGATGGATTACATACCAGGTTTCTGAAAGAGGCAGCTAAAGAGATTGTAGAGGCCTTAGTAATGATCTTTCAAGAATCACACAAATCTGGAATGGTTCCAGAGAAATGGAACATTGCAAATATCACTCCACTCTTTAAGGGAGAGAGGCAAAAGAAAGGGAAAAATCAACAAGTTCATGCCCTCAGGCTCCTGTATCTCCTCCTTGATGGTAGCAATGAGAAAAGGGCTTGTCCTGGGGCATAGGGCACCTTAATGATGGATGCTGCCTTTTGACGATATCCTCGATGAAGGGGAAGCTGGAGGACATGATGGAGCTGGCTGAGCTTGGAACCCTGGGCAGTAATGAAGTCTCATGCTCTGGAAGCTAAACTACCTTCCCCATCCCCAACCCACCTTGCTCCATCTGCTGTTTCTTTCCTTTCTCTTCATCTGTCTGTCAGCCTCCATCTATCGTTCACTTGCCCTTGTATCTCAAGCCTACCCATGCTCTCCTCCGCGAACTGTGTTGATCATTTATAGGAATGTCAAATTCCACTGTATATTTCTATGTTCATTCAGTGGCCACTTTGTTGGTTACCTCCTGTAGCTCATAAAGTAGCCACTGAGTGTATGTTCATGGTTTTCCTCTGCTGCAGCCCATCCACTTCAAGCTTAAATGTGTTATTCATTCAGAGATGCTCTTCTGCACACCACTGCTGTAACACATTGTTATTTTAGTTATTGTTGCCTTCCTGTCAGCATGAACCAGTCTGGCCATTCTTCTCTGACTTCTCTCAACAACAAGGCATTTTTGCCCACAGAACTTCTGCTCATTGGATTTTATTTTTGTTTCTCACACCATTCTCTGTAAACTCTTGAGACTGTTGTGCATGAAAATCCCAAGAGATCAGCAGTTTCTGAAATACTCAAACCATCCCATCTGGCATTAACAATCATTCCATGGTCAAAGTCACTTAGATCACATTTCTTCCCCATTCTGATGTTTCGTCTGCACAGCAACTGAACCTCTTGACCATGTCTGTATGCCTTTATGCATTGAATTGCTGCTGCATGATTGGCTCATTAGATAGTTGAATTAACAAAGAGGTATTTAGGTGTACTTAATACTTGGCTTCTGAGTGTACATATGACAAATGAAGCTAAAATCTCTTTAAATCTCTCTTTAATCTCTCACTGTCCTTCAGGTGAAAAAGATATCCAACAGGTTCCTATTAAATCTCTCTCCTCTCACCTCAAACTTGCATCCTCTAGTTCTAATTTACCCAACCCTAGCTAAGAGACTGTATTCATTCACCCTACCTATGTCCTTCATAATATTATACACATCTCTAGGTTGCTCCTCTTTCCCTGATGTCATGGCATTATAACAGGCACTGACAGATTAATTTCATGGTACTATTTTTGGGAGATTGCTGTATTCAAGCTTGGGTGGTGGGATGGAGATACATCTCTACCAAAGGAGGTGTAGGGTGTTCCTTCCGTCCACTAGCCTGCATGTCAACCTTAGGGCAAGATGTAGCACCTGCTTAGCCCCCTGATTGGAGTCATGTGAGGCTACGGGAGGAGGAGGTGGATGGTCATACGAGCAGCTGGTGTGTATCACAAGTCCTGGTTGTGCGACCACTGACGCCATACAATCTCTGAAGAATATTGGTAATGGATGGGGTCACCCATCTTGTAAAGACACTGTTCAGAAGGAGGCAATGGCAAACCACTTCTGTAGAAAAATTTGACAAGAACGATCATGGTCAAAAGACCGTGATCACCTACATATATGACACAGCAAATAATAATGATGATGCTGATGTATTCAAGATTATTAATTATCTATTTATTGAGACACAGTTCAGAATAAGCCTTTCTGGCCTTTGAGCCACACTGCCTAGCAGCACCTGATTTAATCCAAGCCTAATCACGGAACAATTTAGGTTAATTGGTCATTGTAAATTGTCCCATGATTAGGCTAGAATAAAATTGGAGAATTGCTGGGCAATGTGGCTCCAAGGGCTAGACCTATTTCATGCTGTATCTCAATAATTAATTTTACAATGACCAATTAACCTATCAACCGGTACATTTTTGGACTGTGGGAGGAAACTGAAGCACATAGAGAAAACCCATGCTGTCATGGGGAGAACATAAAAATTCCTTACAGGCAGCAGTGAACCCTGGTTGTCTGTGCTGTAAATCATTGTGCACGCTATGCTACTGTGCCGCCCCAGTTAAAGTGCTGTGTGCTTCATTCCTGTTCAGAAGTTCTCCGCTGAAAGTTGCTATACAAATGAAGGAGTCCTGCCGAAGGGTTTCAACCTGAAGCCGTGACTGTACTTCTTTCCATAGATGCTATCTGGCCTGCTGAGTTCCTCCAGCATTTTGTATGTGATACAAATGAAGACCCCTTTCAGGCTTCAACAACTCCTTTTCTAGTTCGAGGATTTATAGCCAATTGATTTTAGGAATTGACAGGAGATAATTCGGAAGAATTATGCAGATAAATTCATCCAGCAAGCATTCTGCTACTGAGATAAATGGGCTGAAGCATGATTTCTGAATAATTGTCAGTTTCTCAAATGAACGATGACCCTTCTTTTCTGTAGCCACCACTCTTTATGAAATGCATTTGTGTTCTACTGTTATCTGATATTTTTTGTACTTTGATTGATAACAGTGATATAACTGATAGTATTAAATTTGAAGTGATAGATACTCTATCAGATCTCTTTTCGAAATACAGCGATCAAGAGGGATAGCCTCTTTTTATATAAACTTCTACTTGTCATTAATCCACCGCAAAATTCACATCACATCTACTGTCAGTCCATGAGGGAATGTTCCTGTGATGAACTTACCTTTCACATGATGGATCTATTCTTCAGAACGAACACCAGAGGCAGGAGACGTTATGTTTCATAATGAGAGATAAGAGTCATAATGAGGTTCAAACTCTCATTGGTAACCTGATACCCGAACCTGTCACTCATATCAGGCATGCATGTGAACAGGGATTTATAATTGATCCCGAACACCAAATGATGCTGCGGCTGTGTATAGACTTGCCTTCACTACCTAATAAAGTGGCCACTGACTATATTTCTGTATGCTCATGGTCTTTTGCTGCTGTAGCCCATCCGCTTCAAGGTTCAATCTGTTATGTGTTCAGAGCTGCCATTCTGCATACCATTGTTGTAACGTGCGGTTATTTGAGTTCCTGTCACCTTCCTGTCAGCTTGAACATTCTAGCCATTCTTCTCTGACATCTCTCATTAACAGGGCATTTTAACCCACAGAACTGCAACTTACTGGATGTTTTTTGTTTGTTTTTCGCACCATTCTCTGTAAACTCTAGAGGCTGCTGCGTGTGAAAATCCCGGGAGTTTAGGACTCAAACCATCCCGTCTGGCACTACCATCATTCCATGGTCAACATTACTTAGATCACATTTCTTCCCCTTTATGATGCTTAGTCTGAACAGAAGTGAACTTCTAGACCATGTCTGCAAGCTTTTATGTTTTGAGTTGCTGCCACATGATTGACTAATTAGATAATTGCATAAATGAGCAGGTGCACCGGTATACTCAATAAAGTGGCCACTGAGTGCATTTTGGTACATGTGACAATAATAAGCCATTTCTAATTTGAGTTGTGATCTGGAGCAGAAAGCAAAACACTGGAGAAACTCAAAGGGCTAAAAGTTCAAAGCACAAAGTAAAATTTATTATCAGAGTGCATATATGTCACCTCATACAATGTTGAGATTCTTTTTTCCTGTGGGCATACTCAGAATAGTCTAAAGAATAGCAACTATAAACAGGATTAATGAAAGAACCGAGCTGAAAAGACAAGGGAAGGGGCGGTTGGCTCACAAATAGAGAAAGCTTGGAGACAGTTCGAGAGGGAGGATGGGCAGGTGATAGAAAAGGGATGTGCTCAGACTGATGGTTTGAGATGTGTCTATTTTAATGCAACGAGTATCATTGACAAAGCGGATGAGCTTAGAGCGTGGATCAGTACTTGGAGCTATGATGTTGTGACCATTACAGAGACTAAGATGGCTCAGGGGCAGGAATGGTTACTTAAAGTGCCAGGCTTTAGGTGTTTCAGAAAGGACAGGGAGAGAAGCAAAAGATGTGGGTGCATGGCACTGCTGATCAGAGATAGTGTCATGGCTGCAGAAAAGGAGGAAGTCCTGGAGGGATTGTCTACTAAGTCTCTGTGGGTGGAAGTTACAAACAGGAAGGGGTCAATAACTCCACTGGAAGTTTTTTACAGACCACCCAATAGTAACAAGGGACATGGAGCAGCAGAAAGGAAGACGGATTCTGGAAACACGCAATAATAACAAGGTTGTTGTGGTGGGAGATTTTAATTTCCCCAATATTGATTGGCATCTCCCTAGAGCAAGGGGTTCAGATGGGGTGGAGTTTGTTAGGTGTGTTCAGGAAGGTTTCCTGACACAATATGTTTCTAAGCCTACAAGAGGAAAGGCTGTACTTGATCTGGTACTGGGAAATGAACCTGGTGAGGTGTTAGGTCTCTCAGTGAGAGAGCATTTTGGAGATAGTGATCACAATTCTATCTCCTTTACCATAGCATTGGAAAGGGATAGGAACAGACAAGTTAGGAAAGTGTTTAATTGGAATAAGGGGAAATATGAAGCTATCAGGCAGGAACTTGGAAGCGTAAATTGGGAACAGATGTTCTCAGGGAAATGTACAGCAGAAATGTGGCAAATGTTCAGGGGATAATTGCGTGGTATTCTGCATAGATACGTTCCAATAAGACAGGGAAAGGGTGGCAGGGTACAGGAACAGTGGTGTACAAATGCTGTTGAAAATCTAGTCAAGAAGAAAAAAGCTTATGAAAGATTCAAAAAACTAAGTAATGATAGAGATTTAGAAGATCATAAAGCTAGCAGGAAGGAGCTTGAGAATGAAATTAGGAGAGCTAGAAGGGGCCATGAGAAGGCCTTGGTGAGCAGGATTAAAAAAAAACCCAAAGGCATTCTACAAGTATGTGAAGAGCAAGAGGATAAGACGTAAGAGAATAGGACCAATCAAGTGTGACAGTGGAAAAGTGTGAATGGAACCGAAGGAGGTAGCTGAGGTACTTAATGAATACTTTGTTTCGGTATTCACTACGGAAAAGGATCTTGGCAATAGTAGGGATGACTTACAGCAGAATGAAAAGCTTGAGCATATAGAGATTAAGAAAGAGGATGTGCTGGAGCTTTTAGAAAGCATCAAGTTGGATAAGTCTCCGAGACCAGACGTTCCCCAGGCTACTGTGAGAGGTGAGGGAGGAGATTGCTGAACCTCTGGCAATGATGTTGCATCATCAATGGGGACGGGAAGGTTCTGGAGGATTGGAGGGCTGCAGATGTTGTTCTCTTATTCAAGAAAGGAAGTGGAGATAGCCCAAGAAATTACAGACCAGTGAGTCTTACTTCAGTGGTTGGTAAGTTAATGGATAAGATCCTGAAAGGAAGGATTTATAAAAATTTGGAAATGCATAATATGATTAGGAATAGTGAGCATGGCTTTGTCAAAGGCAGGTCATGCCTTACGAGCCTGATTGAATTTTTTGAGGATGTGACTAAACGCATTGATGAAGGTAGAGCAGTAGATGTAGTGTACATGGATTTCAGCAAGGCACTTGATAAGGTACCCCATGCAAGGATTATTGAGAAAGTAAGGAGGCATGGGATCCAAGGGGATCTTGCTTTGTGGATCTAGAATTGGCTTGCCCACAGAAGGCAAAGAGTGGTTGTAAACGGGTCATGTTCTGCATGGAGGTTGGTGACCAGTGGTGTGTCTCAGGGATCTTTTCTGGGACCCCTTCTCTTTGTGATTTTTATAAATGACATTGATGAGGAAGTGGAGGGATGGGTTAGTAAATTTGCTGATGACATAGTGAATTCACTGATGGGGGTGTTGTGGATAGCGTGGAGGGCTGTCAGAGGTTATAGCGAGACATTGATAGAATGCAAAAGTGGGCTGAGAAGTGGCAGATGGAGTTCAACCCAAGTAAGTGTGAGGTGGTTCATTTTGGTAGGTCAAGTATGATGGCAGAATATAGTATTAATGGTAAGACTCTTGGCAGTGTGGAGGATTAGAGGGATCTTGGGGTCTGAGTCCACAGGACACTCAAAGCTGCTGTGCAGGTTGATTCTATGGTTAAGAAGGCATACCGTGCATTAGTCTTCATCAACCGTGAGTTTGAGTTTAAGAGCCAAGAGGTAATGTTAGAGCTATATAGGACCCTGGTCAGACCCCAGTTGGAGTACTGTGCTTATTTCTGGTCACCTCACTACAGGAAGGATGTGGAAACTATAGAAAGGGTGCAGAGGAGATCTACAAGGATGTTGCCTGGATTGTGGAGCATGCCTTATGAGAATAGGTTGAGTGAACTTGGCCTTTTCTCCTTGGAATGACGATGAGTGGTGACCTGATAGAGGTATATAAGATGATGAGAGGCATTGACCATGTGTAAAGTCAGAGGCTTTTTCCCAGGGCTGAAATGGCTATCATGAGAGGGCACAGTTTAACGTGCCTAGAAGTAGGTACAGAGGAGATGTCAGGGGTAAGTTTTTTACACAGAGAGTGAAATGGGCTGCCGGCGATGGTGGTGGAGGCAAACATGACAGGGTGTTTTAAGAGACTCCTGGAGAGGTACTTGGAGCTTAGAAAAATAGAGGGCTATGGTTTGTCCTAGGTAATGAACAAGTAAGTACTTGTTCAGCACAGCATTGTGGGCAGAAGGTTCTGTACTGTACTGCAGGTTTTTTAAAATGTTTTTATGTTTCTATGTTTCTAACAAGACCTTCGTCTTTGTTAAAATTCTTTTCCTTGGGTATTTTTTCAATGGATTCCTCCACCAGGTGGTCTCAAAAGCCTTTGTCGCTGTAGTTTTGTGTCATCGGTCAATCATATATCCATTGGAGAATGCTACCGCCGATTTCTCCCGGTAACCCAAATGGATTCACCTCCTGTGCTCCTTGATGTGGGTTTCTACCGTGCATCCTGTCTGGCCGATGTACGCTGCTCCATATACACAAGGACTTGTCCACGTCATCTTTGACCTGAACAAGCCATGACTTGAGCTTCCTTATGGGTTTGTGGATTGTATTATTCCTGTATTTCTTCAGGATCCTGGTGATTCTTCTAGAAACCATGGAAATATAGGGAAGACAGGCGGTAGCAACTGGTTCCTCATCGTTGTTAGATTTCCTGGTTTTTCCATCAGCCATTTTAAGGGCCCGATTGATTTCATTCACCTTGTAGCTATTCTGTAGGAATATTGTGCTTAATCGTCCTATTTCCTTGGGGAGACTGTCATGGTCCAAAATAGTTTTTTCACAGTTAATTGAAGTAGAATGAACTACTCTACGTGGCGAGGCATGATGGTGGCTGTTATTTTTGAGGTCTAAGCCCGTGTGAGTGAGGTTCTCACTCTAAGTAAGAACTGGAATTCAATTGTAACCAAGCTGGGACAGCAGAAACCTGATTGGATGAGGACTAACTAATCAGGAGGAATGGGCTCTGGTGGTATTAATACCACCGGACTCGTCAGATCCTAGTATCATCCCTGAAGAAGATGGCAGGGTTTGTCGTCCATCTATCGGTTATAATCAATATCTATACCCAGCCGGAAGCCCGAGAAGAGTTTATTTGTTATATACGCTGGGAAAGCACTAGATCCTTTTTTGGCATTCTCGAGTATATTATTGGTTAGCTTATCTAGAGCCCCACAGACCCTATGGAAGGTAAATGAAGAAATTGTTTGGCCATAGCAGAGATATTTACAGCATCCTTAGTGACAGGAGAGGTACCAGAGGACTGGAAGATAGTCAAAGTTGTTTCATTGTTTAAAAAAAGGATCATAACATAAACCAGGAAATTATAGGCTAGTGAGTCTAACATAAGTTGTCAGAAAGTTATTGGAAAGTATTCTAAGGATATGTAAGTATTTGGATAGACATCAGCTGATTAAGGATAGTCAGCATGACTTTGTGCATGGTAAGTCATGTCTAACCAATCTCATAGAGTTTTCGAGAAAGTTACCAGGGAAGTGGATGAAGGCAAGGCAGTGGATGTTGTCTACATGGACTTTAGTAAGGCATTTGACAAGGCTCAACATGGGAGTCTCATCAAGAAAGTTCAGTTGCTCGGCATTCAAGGTAAGGTAGTAAACTGAATTAGATAACACACATCAAAGTTGCTGGTGAACGCAGCAGGCCAGGCAGCATCTCTAGGAAGAGGTGCAGTCGACGTTTCAGGCCGAGACCCTTCGTCAGGACCAACTGAAGGAAGAGTTAGTAAGAGATTTGAAAGTGGGAGGGGGATGGGGAGATCCGAAATGATAGGAGAAGACAGGAGGGGGAGGGATGGAGCCAAGAGTTGGACAGATGATTGGCAAAAGGGATATGAGAGGATCATGGGACAGGAGGCTCGGGGAGAAAGACAAGGGGGGGGCGGGTGAAACCCAGAGGATAGGCAAGAGGTATAGTCAGAGGGACAGAGGGAGATAAAGGAGAGTGAGAGAAAGAATGTGTGTAGAAAGAATGTCCTGTTGATTGCGTTTTAAAATTGAATTAGACATTGGCTTTGTCGGAGAAGCCAAAGAGTGGTAGTAGAGGGTTGTCTCTGACTGGATATTGTATAAGATATTGGTGAGGCCAAATATGGAGTATTATGTACTGCTTTGGTTACCTACCTACAGGAAAGCTGTAAGCAACTTTGAAAGAATACAGAAAAAATTTACAAGGATATTGCTGGGTCTGGAGGACCTGAGTTATAAGGAATGTTGCACAGGTTAGTACTGTATTCTTTAGAGATAGAAGATCAAGAGGAGATTTGATAGAGCAAAACAAAATTCTGAGGGGTATAGATAGGATAAATGCAAACAGGCTTTTTCCACAGAGGTTTGGTAGGTCTACAATCAAAGGTCATGGGTTAAGACCATAGGACCATAAGAACAGAATGAGGCCATTTGAATTGAATTGACTTTATTAATTACATCCTTCATATACACGAGGAGTAAAACTCTTTACGCTATGTCTACATCTAAATGTGTAATGTGCAATTTATAGTAATTTATAATAAATAGTATGTACAACAGGACAGTCAATATAACATAGAAATACAATTGTATCAGCATGAATTAAGCAGTCTGATGACCTGGTGGAAGAAGGTGTCCTGAAGCCTTTTGGTCCTGGCTTTTATGCTGCGGTACTGTTTCCCAGATGGTAGCAGCTGGAACAGTTTGTGGTTGGGGTGAATTGGGCCACCAATGATCACTCGGGCCCTTTTTACAAACCAGTCTTTGTAATTGTCCTGAAAAGTGGGAAGTTCACATCTACAGATATGCTGGGCTGTTCGCACCACTCTCTGCAGAGTCCTACGATTGGGGGGAAGTACAGCTCCCATACCAGGCAGTAATGTAGCTAGTCAGGATGCTCTCATTTGAGCCCCTGTAGAAAGTTCTTAGGATTTGGGGGCCCATACCAAACTTCTTCAACTGTCTGAGGTGAAAGAGGTGTTGTTGTGCCTTTTTTACTACACAGCCGATATGTACAGACCACATGAGACCCTCGGTGATGTGTATGCCAAAGAACTTAAAGCTGTTTACCCTCTCAACCCCAGGTCCATTGATGTCAATAGACGTTAGCCTGTCTCCATTCCTTCTGTAGTCCACAGCCAGCTCCTTTGTTTTTGTGACATTAAGGGAGAGGTTGTTTTCTTGACACCACTGTGTCAGGGTGATAACTTCTTCTCTATAGGCTGCCTCATTATTATTTCAGATTAGGCCAATCAGTGTAATGTCATCAGCAAATGTAATTAGCAGATTAGAACTGTGGATGGCATCACAGTCATGGGTATACAGAGAGTAAAGGTGGGGGCTTAGGACACGGCCCTGAAGGGCACCTGTGTTGAGAGGCAGAGGTGATGGAGCCCATCCGTACGACTTGCCGGTGATCTGACAGGAAGCTCAGGATCCAGCTGCACAGGTAAGGTGGAGGTCGAGGTCTCTGAGCTTCTTGTCGAGCTTGGAGGGAATTATGGTGTTAAATGCTGAACTGTAGTCCAAGAACAACATTCTCGCATAAGCATCCTTCTTCTCCAGATGTGTAAGGATGGCGTGTAGAGCTGTGGCTATTGCGTCATCTGTCGATTGGTAGTGTCGGTAGGCGAACTGTAGGGGTCTGGTGTGAGTGGCAGCATGTCTTTTCTATTCTTATTGCATTTTAATGGCCTTCTGCTGGCTTTTAAAAGCTTCCAATCCTCTCATGTCTCACTAATTTTTGCTATATTGTTTGCCCTCTCTTTTAATGTTCTCTTTGACCTGCCTTGTCAGCCACAGTTGTGTCATTGTCCCTTTAGAATACTTTTTCTTCTTTGGGATGTATCTATCCTGCACCTTCTCAATTGCTCTCAGAACCATCAACGATTTTTGTTCTGCCACCATCCCTGCTAATGTCCGTTCCAGTCAACTCGGTGGGATATGTGGGAGGGAAGGGTTACATCTTAGATTGGGTTCAAAGTTCAGCACAACATCAAGAGCATGGGCATGGGCATGCTCCATGGGCATCCCACAAGTTTCGCCATACTGTTGGCACCAACTCAGCATGCCCATCACTTCCTAACGGTCACCTGGACTTCTTTGGAATGTGGGAGGAAAGGAAATCACCCGTGGGGAACCCATGTGGTTGTGGAGAGAGCATACAACCTCCTTACAGAGGGTGGAGGGAGTTGAACCCCATTCTTAAATCTGATGTTGCAGAGCTCTACACTTACCCTTATGCTACTGTGCAAGTGGCAGCTGCATTTTTTAAAGTTATAAGCAGCTATACTTTGCAAATATTTGCAAGGTGCTCTGAGACATCTTAAAGTGGCGACGGGAATGGCTTTCTATCTTTCTTCAACACACACAAAATGCTGGAGGAACTCAGCAGCTCAGGCTGCAACTCCGAAGAGAAGTAAACAGTTGGCATTTCTGACTAACAACTTTCATCAGGACTGTTTATTCCCTTCCACAGATCATACCTGAGCTGCTAACTTCCTCCAGCTTTTTGTGCCTCCAGCACCTGCAGAATCTCTTGTGTTTCTGGTTTACTTTATTTACAGGATTCTTTCCTCACAAGTATCTGAATATGAACAGAATGTTGAACAGGTGGATTGCATCAGTGTGCTACTACCAGGGTGGGCCTCGAGCTATTCTGCTTCATGCTGTGAGATCAAATTATATAGATATTGTGTACAAAGCAGTAGATTTTAATAAATATGTTCATCAGTAATACCTTCTCTACGGCTGGTGTTCAGTTCAGTTAAGTTCAAGTTTAATTGTCATTCAACCATACATGAATACCCATGAATACAGCCAAGCATTACAGCGTTACTCCAGCTCTAAGGTACAAGACACAGTACGAAATGTCATACACAACACAAGGCACATATAGCACATAATAAGATAACAAGCAAGTATTAAACATCAATAAAATACAGTCAGGCAAAAAAATCTATAGTCCTATATGCTGAGTCCAGGAGTGTTGCTGGACACTGCAGTCAAACACAATACATTTTCTCTTCTACTGAGTGAACACTGCATGCCATAGCACCTCCAGTGGAGCATACCAACTCCAATGCTTCTCCCCTGGGCAGCTGTAAACAGGCGACACCATGGCTTGAAGCCTGGTCTTCATTACGCCTGAAACCACACAGCTCCCTTGACATCCGCCAATAAATCAGTGAATCGGACTTACAGAATTCCACGTTAATAATACAGTCATAGAGTTATAGAAAAGTACAGCACAGAAGCAGGCGAGAGGTTGGATAGGTGTGTCTGTTGGGGGAGTGGTTTGGTTTATGTGTGAGTGTGTGTCTGTGCGGCTTTATGCGAGGGGTTTATTTATGTATGGAGGGTAGAAGAGGAAAATGAGAGGTTGGATAGGTGTGTCTGTTGGGGGAGTGGTCTGGTTCGTCTGTGAATGTGTGCCTGCGTGGGTTTATGTGTGGCTGGTGAAAGAGGAAAATGAGGGGTTGGATAGGTGTGTCTGTCAGAGGAGTGGTCTGGTTTGTGTGTGTTTGTGTGGGGCATGTGTTCGTAGGTGCATGCATGTCTGGGTGTGTGTGCATCTGTGAGAGAGAGAGAGAGAGAGAGAGAGAGATGTGTAGATGTGATGTGCAATGCCTAAAGGGAGATGCATGTTAGATTTCGTAAAAAGATCTCACAGAAACAAATATTTATCACAGAATAATCTATCACAGACCATAAATGCTGTATTCCAAAATGATAATTTTGGCTGTGGAGAGATGATTGGACAACGAGTGTAATATCTCTATGCTGATTTATGTGCCATGCTGTCACGGTAATGAATATGTCAGCGCTTAATTAAATGTTGGTTGCCCTGAGACAGCTGTGCTGTCACAAGTTTGGATAATTTTATGAGTTCCTATTGCATTTGCAATGATTCCCATGTATCCTCCAGGGATTCAGGGTGTCATATTGTCAAGGTTGTTAATCTTCTATGTTTATAGAATTTCACTGAGACCTGGGAAAAATATCGTGAAATTTGCACACACTGGAGGACATTTATATTCCAAGTTGCCCCTGCACCAGCTCAGTCCAGCCAACTTAAAGATATACTAACCGGTTCATTTCAGAAAGTTTAACCAATAGCACATCTTCCAAATTTTCTCCTTCATAGTTAAATCCTTGAGCAAGTCCTTGCAACTTTCTTGTACTTTACAATCCTCTAAAGTCAAAGTTGAAAGTTGGAAGATGTGTGGAGTGAGTGTTAACACAGAGAGTGGTGGGTTTCTGAACAGGAAGGTGGTGGTATCGAAGAGGCTAATAGATAAATGCATGAAAATGTAGTGAATGGCATGATGTGAGCCACATGCAGGCAGAATGGATTTATTTAAATTGGCATTAAAGTTCAAAGTAAATTTATTATCAAACACATTTATGTTACCATGGTTATGTTACTGCTGTTTAAACATACCGTGGGTTAACAGTAAAGAATCATATCCTGGAAGAATTAGAGAACTTTTATTTACAGTAATAAATAAACATGTATAAGGGGGTTTCGTCTTTTATGTTACTGTGTAGACTAATTAAAATGGCTCCTTTGTTATGTTGTACTTGGGAATGCTTCTTTGTTATGTTAAAAGCTGAGAAAGTTCTTGCGCTGGTAGTTTGTTTTGAATTATCTACTGATAAGAGGACAAATTAATGAATTGGGTTAGTTGTTATGCCTGTGGGGTGTCTGTAAGAGATTGTATGCGCAGAGTTTTGGAGGCAGAAGGCGGGAGGGAGAGACAGAGGATGGACCAGGTGCTGTGAGTCCGCTACCGGGGTCGGACCCCGAGGAGGGCATTCGGCGAGGAGAGGAGACGGAGACAGACTCATATGGAGCGTCTGGTCGACCACTGATGTTGGTCCCAGGCGGCCAGTCAAGGTGGTCCGAGGGGTCGCAGGGTGAAGAAGAAGGGTCCTGAGCTCCAACTGATTGTGCACGAAGAGATTGAACTTTGATAAGTGTGGCGCCTTTTATTTTCCTTTTATATTTTATTCTCTATTAATTACATAGTTCCAGTAATATCTATAAACTGTAAATCACTTAATCGTATCTGGTGTATTGTCTGTTATTTGGGTGGGGTGGGGTACATCACACAGCATCCACACAAACTAATTACCGAGTTTGGTGGGGCCAAGAGCTGTTTCCCTAGATGACAACGATCTGAACAACCCTGAGGGTGGCCAGCTGGGCTACACATGTCTTAACCCCGCCATGTGCTGAAACATTCTGGCAAACCCCGCGCATTCTCAGTGCTCTGTCCAGTCATGTACTGGCACATCATTGTACGTGATATCACCACATCTTCCTTCCCTTAAAAAGAAAAAAAATAAAACACAACATTAATCAAAGCAAAGCCATAATTCAACAAGTCTCTCTCAGTATCTCTGTGGATTTATGAACACGGGTAGACCTCCTAAGTGGTACACACAGATCTTGTGTTTCCTTGTTATTATTTACCTGTTTTGTCTCGTCTGCATCAGTTAACTGAATCTCTGAAGAATCACATCTTCTTTTCCTTAAAAAGAAAAACAAATAACACATTAACCAATAAACATATCTGTATCAGCTAACTGAAACTCTGAAGTTGACTCTTTGCTATCTGGACCATAACTCTTCTTGTGCTTCTTCTTTTTCTTCTTCTTTCCTGCTTTAAGCTTTATGTATCTCAACTAAACTTTTTGGTATACTCTCACGTCTCCTGGTTAGAATCTGGAAACATGTTCCTGATTTTGGGGGCGCCCAGAACCAGAGGCCACAGTTTAAGAATAAGAGATAGGCCATTTAGAACGGAGTTGAGGAAAAACTTCTTCACCTAGAGAGTTGAAGATCTGTGGAATGCTCTGCCTCAGAAGGCAGTGGAGGCCAATTCTCTGGATGCTTTCAAGAAAGAGTTACATAGAGCTCTTAAAGATAGTGGAGTCAAGGGATATGGGGAGAAGGCAGGAAAGAGGTACTGATTATGGATGATCAGCCATGATCACAGTGAATGGTGGTGCAGGCTCAAAAGGCTGAATGGCCTACTCCTGCACCTATTGTCTATTGTCTATTGACTAGGGTCCTATATAGCTGCAACATTACCTCTTGGATCCTAAACTCAATCCCATGGTCAATGAAGGCCAATGCACAGTATGCTTTCTTAACCACAGAGTCAACCTACACAACAGCTTTGAGTGTCCTGTGGACTCGGACCCCAAGATCCCTCTAATCCTCCACACCGCCAAGAGTCTTACCATTAATACTATATTCTGACATCATATTTGACCTACCAAAATGAACCACTTCACACTTATCAGGGTTGAACTCCATCTGCCAATTCTTGGCCCAGTTTTACATTCTATCATTGTCCCACTGTAACCTCTGACAGTGCTCCACACTATCCACAACAGCCCCAACTTTTGTGTCATCAGCAAATTTACTGACCCATCCCTCCACTTCCTCATCAAGGTTCGTTTATAAAAATCACGAAGAAAGAGGTCCCAGACCAGATCGCTGAGGCACACCACTCACAAATAACTTAACTTGCCTCGACCCATTATCGCCGAAGCCCCGTTGAGCCAAAACCTTCCTACTCTGACTCCCTCTACTCCGATGACCACTCTAAAGGGCTGTCTTCTTTTTAAATTCTTCCCGCAGGACTAACTCTCTGACGTCCAAGCGCCTGCGCAGTCGTGCCTCGATTAGTGTGGGATTAACCGGGGAAATAATATTCCCGCAGGGTTGGTAGCAAGACCTCCCTGCTATAAATGTGGTGTTTGCCCAACCAGGCTGGCTATAACCTTGGAAACTCAAACCAACGATGATGACTTCTTTTTAACCAAATGTGTTTCAGCTCCCAGAAGTATCTCTGTTCCAACATGGAAAGGTGTCCATGGTAGAGGAGAAGATCAAGAAGGATGAAGATGACAGTGAATAGATCTGTGTGGAACTGAGCAGATAAAATATATTTGCGGTACAGTAATAACATTTTATAACAGCAACTCTACTGATTTTATTGTCTTGGATGGTCAACACTCAGGAAGTTTTAACGGTTTTACAGATCAAAACTAGAACTTTGTTTCTGGAGAGGGTGTTCTTGTGTTTTTAGTTGTTCTAAAGTTCAAAGTTCAAAGTAAAATTTATTCTCAGAGTACATGCATTTCACCTCATACAACGAGTTTCTTTCTCCGCGGGCATACTTAAATCTATAGAATAGTAACTATAAACAGGATTGGTAAACAAACTGAGCAAATGTAGATAATAAATGATTAGCAATAAATAATGAGCATGAAATAACAAGATAAAATAGTCCTTAAATGAGTGTAGTTATCCCCTTTTGTTCATGTCCACATTGCAAAATTATTCATGTATTCACATGGCATCTGTTAGTCTTGCGAGACCATGGATCTGCACCTGGAAAGTCTTCACTCTCCAGGGCTCAGGCCTGGGCAAGGTTCTATGGAAGACCAGCAGTTGCCCATGCTGCAAGTCTCCCCTCTCCACAACACCAACATTGTCCAAGGGAAGGGCATTAGGACCCATACAGCTTGGCACCAGTGTCGTCGCAGAGCAATGTGTGATTAAGTGTTCAAGGACGCAACACATTCCCTCAGCTGGGGCTTGAACTCACAACCTTCAGGTCGCTAGCCCAATGCCTTAACCACTTGGCCATGTATTCACATGAATATTCTCCTTATTCAGATGTTTTTCAAAGACCCTCTTTATAGCATTTGCCTCCACCACTACCTCATGGAGTGCGTTTCAAACATCAACTGCTTTTTGTGAAAGCATTGCCCTATAAATCTCTGAAGTTACACTTTCCCAACGTAAAATGCAAGTGTTCTAGTATTAGACAACTCGACCTTGGAGAAAAGATACTAGCATCTACTGCTCTATCTACACCTCCCATAATTTTATAAACTTCTATCACGGCGCCCCTCAGCCTCTGCCATTCCAAAGAAATCAGCTCACACTTGTTTGAGCTTTCCTTATAGTACACACCATCTAATCTGGAAAACATCCTGGCAAAACTCTTTGTATCTTCTCCAAAGCTTTCACATCACCCCATGATGGGGTGATCAAAATTGAATGCATTATCCAGATGCGGCCTAATCAGAGTTTTATTAAACTGCAACGTTACTTCCTGAGTCTTGAATTCAATGCCTTGATTAATAAAGAATGTGAGACGAACCCAAGCAAACAGGACTAACTTAGATGGGAATCTGAGTTAGCATTGAGAGGTTGAATTGAAGGGCCTGATTCTATGACTTTACAAGATTGCAGTTACCTGGCTCCATTCATAACTCCACATGCTGCTTAACTCAGTTCATGCTCAAATATAAGTGTTAATGACGACAATAAGTCCTGGGATTGGAAATTTACTTTTGTAACATTAGCTATTTACAAAAACACTTTTCAAATGCAATAAATTGAGTATTGGAGTTGTGAAGTTAAGTCGCAGTTATATGGGACATTGGTGAGGCCACACTTGGAGTCTGATGTACAATTTTGGTCACTATGATATAGGACGTATGTACGGAAAAGATTAACCAGGATACTGCTTGCACTTGAGTGTCCGATTTACAAGGAGAGGTGAGTGGACCAGGACTTCATTCCCTGGATGTAGGAGATTGAGGGATAACTTGATAGATGCATGGGTTCCCAACTTGTGGCCCACGGACCTCTTGCTTAATGGTATTGGTCCATGGCATAAAAAAGGTTGGGAACCTCTGCCAGATAGACGTATACAGATCACATGGAGTATAGACAGGGTGAAATCAGATAGTCATATTTCTGGGGAGGGAGTGCTGAAGACAAAAGGGAACTGGTTTAAGATCAGCAATGAAAGAATTAAAATGAGTGGTATATTAGCGCAGTGGTTGGCACAAAAGCTTTACAAAACCAGTGATCAATGATAGGGGTTCGTTCCTACTACAATCTGTAAGCAGTTTCTACTTCCTCCCCATGACTGCAAATAGTTTCTTCTGGATGCCTCAGTGTCCTCCCACATTCTAAAGACATCATGCTTAGGGTTAGCAAGTTGTGGCCATGCTATGTTGATGCCAGAAGCGTGGAAAAATTTGTGGGCTGCCCCATAATCAGAATCAGGTTTAATATCACCGACATACATGGTAAAATATGTTGTTTTGTGGCAGCAGTACGTTGCAATACATATCAAAAAAATTACAATAAGAAATGCTATATATTACTTATTGTTTTATATTCATATGATATAATATAGTTTTGGTTACAGTTACAGATCCCGCAACCAGCCCGGGTCGTAGGGTTGCTGTACGCAGGAACACTGCACCAGTTGCCTCCATTTCTCACATATGTCCACTGTGCAAAGTTGTCTGTCCATTCTATATAATATGGAAACACATAAATAAATTAAATTATTGGTACAAAGAAAAGTAAAAAAAAATCTAAAAATAGTGAGGTAGTGTTCATGGTTTCATTGCACATTCAGAAGTTCGATGGTGGAGGAGAAGTTGTTTCTAAAACATTGAGTGTGAGTCTGTGTTGATTTGATTTGACGTAAATAATGTACTTTACTGGATGTTTCATGTTTTGATGTACATGTGACAAATAAAGCTAATTTTTAATTAAAAAGAACATCAGCAACAGCTTCTTCACACAAAGGATGGTATGTATTAAGAATGCGCTGCAAAAAATAGTAGTTGAGGCAGGTACAGTAACATCAGTTAAAAGTGGCCAATTCAGTAGGTACACCTACATACTTGCTTGTTAATGCAAATATCTAATGAGCCAATCATCTGGCAGCAACTCAATGCAATAAAGCATGCAGACATAGTTAAAAGGTTTAGTTGTTGTTCAGGCTAAACATCAGAATGAGGGAGAAATATGTTCAAAGTGGCTGACTGTGGAATGATTATGAGCTGCAGATGAGGTGGTTAGAGTATCTCAGAAGCTGCCGACCTGCTGGGATTTTCACACACAGCGGTCTCTAGAGGGTGATAAAAACAAATAAAAAGCATCCTGTCAGTGGACCTTCTGAAAGTAAAAACACCGTGCTAGGGAGAGAGATCTGAGGAGAATGGCCAGACTGGTTCAAGCTGACAGGAAGGTGACAGTAACTCAAAAACTACACATTAAAACAGTGGTGAGCAGAAGAGCATCTCTGAATGAACAACATGTCGAACCCTGAAGTGGATGGGCTACAGCAGCAGAAGACCATGTACATACACTTAGTAGCCACTTTATCAGGTACAGGTGGTACACGAAAAAGATAAGCACGCAGGCATTTCTTCGGCAGTTGAACGGGGCACGACTGTGCAAGCGCGTGGAAGTCGGCCCGTGAGGCAGCGGAAGAGTTTAAAAAAGCGAGCGGATTAACGGAGCGGGTGACGGAGTAGTGGGAGACAGAGTAGGAAGGCTTTGGCTCGAGAGGCTTCGGCAAGCCTGCTCCCAGTGAGCTAAGGCTGGAGAAGTTCCTTTAATTACTCTAATTAACTTAGGAATAGGTAATGGAGGGAGCAGTTAGGGCAGTCAAATGCTCCATTTTCAGTATGTGGGAAGTCAGGGCGAGCACGGTCATCCCTGATGACTACACCTGTAAAAGGTGCATCCAGCTGCAGCTCCTGACAAATTGAGTTAGAGAACCGGAGCTGGAGCTGGATGAACTTCGGATCATTCGGGAGGCAGAGGCAGAAATAAACAGGAGTTACAGGGAGATAGTCACCCCTAAGAGTCAGGAGGAAGGTAGCTGGGTGACTGTCAGGAGAGGGAAGGGGAATAGACGGAATGAGCAGAGCACCCCTGTGGCCGTTCCCATCAATAATAAGTATACCGTTTTGGATACTGTTGCTGGAGACGACCTGCCAGGGACAAGTTGCAGAGGTTGCATCTCTGGCACTGAGACAGGACCCTCAACTCAGAAGGGAAGGAGGGAAAAGAGGGGAGCAGTAGTGATAGGAGATTCGATAGTTAGGGGGACAGATAAGAGGTTCTGTGGAAGAGATAGAGAATCCCGGATGGTCTGTTGCCTCCCTGGTGCCAGGGTCCGCGATATCTCAGATCAAGTTCTCAGTATTCTCAAGAGGGAGGGTGAGCAGCCGGATGTCATGTTCCATGTAGGGACCAATGATGTGGGTAGGAAGAGTGAGGAGGTCCTGAAAGGTGAGCTTAGGGAGTGAGGGGCCAAGTTAAGGGACAGGACCTCCAGGATAGCAATCTCAGGATTGTTACCAATGCCATGTGCAGGCGGGTATAGAAATAGTGAGATAGTGCAGATCAACGTGTGGCTGAAGACATGGTGCAGGAGGGAGGGCTTCAGATTTATAGATAATTGGGCTGTTTTCCAAGGAAGGTGGGACCTGTTCCAGCGGGACGGTGTACATCTGAACTGGAGGGGGACAAATATTCTTTCAAGTAGGTTTGCTAGAGAGGGTCCAGTGGATTAAAACTAGATACAAGGGGGGAGGAGAACAAGAGTGTAGAAACAGATGTAGGGTAGAAGGAAAGAAAAGAAGATAGTAAAGTTGTTTACACAATTAGTGATAAATAGAGAGTAAGAGGTGGAGAATTTCTTAAATGCATTTATTTTAATGCTAGGAGCATTGTAAGAAAGGTGGATGTGTCATGGTGCAGTCCGTGAAGTCTGCATTCCGGATCACGATCCAGTCCATGGACTCAGGACTCTGTGTCTTCCAGCTGTCCCTTGTTTGAGTTAATCATAGACACCTGATTCCCATCTTGGGGCTTGGAATATAAGTAGCCTTGGGGTTCAGTGTGAGCTGCTGGTTTGTTTTGTCAAGATCCCCTGGGAGCAACCTGCCAGTGGAAGGCTAGAGCAGCCAATTACCATCCTTAGGCCGTGTTGGGTGACCATCCCCTCATGGAGCCTTGCTGTCAGTGGTTGGAGCTGTCTTTGCGGTATGGATTCGGCTGTTTCCTGGGCCAGCTGAGTGGCTGCCAGCCACTCTGAGCTAGGTAGGGATCTGGCTGTTTCCGTAGCCAGCTGAGGTTGCTGGCCGAACTGAAACTCGGAGCTACCCCGGAGCAGAGATGGAACTGTCCATATAACAATTACAGCACTGAAACAGGCCATCTTGGCCCTTCTAATCTGTGCCAAATTCTTACTCTCACCTAGCCCCACCGACCTGCACACGGCCCATAAGCCACCATTCCTTTTTTGTCCATATATCTATCCAATTTAAATTTAAATGACAACATCGAACCTGCCTTAACCACTTCTGCTGGAAGCTCGTTCCACACAGTTACATTCTCTGAGTGGAACTGTCTGTCGTTCTTTGATGTTGTCTCTTCTTGTCCTTGCCTCCATGGGGTAAGCCAGGCTGTTTTGCCATTGCCCACCGGGGGGGTCTTGTCTTGTCTTGTCCTCGCCTCTGTGGGGTAAGTCAGGCTGTTTTGCTGTTGCCCTGCAGGGGGATTTATCTTGTCTTGTCTTTGCCTCTGTTGGGTAAGTCCGGCTGTTCTGCCGTTACCCAATGGATGGTCCTGTCCCACCTTGGTGTGGAGAAGTTGAGTCCGGGCTTGTTTAAGTATAAGTCCCAGCTCTATGTCTATGTACTGTCCTGTCTTATGTTGGTGTCATGTTAAAGATGAGTCCCGGCTTTTCGAAGGATAAGTCCCGGCTCTATGTTGATGTACAGTTCCCAGTCTGTCTCTGAGTTCTGGCTTCCGAGTTATCAGCCTCGCAAGCTCAAGATCCCGGACCCCAGCCGGCAGCTTAGCTCAAGATCTCAAGCCTTCAGGATCCCAACCCAAGCTCCACGAACATGAGCCTTGGGGATCCCAAGCCAAGCTCCATGAACACTAGCCTGAAGGCACCAGACTGCAGCCAAGCTCAGGCCTCCAGATCCCAGCCACGTCCTGACGGGTAGCCATATCATGCCCTTGCCTGGTTCTGGGGACGGTGCCTGAGGCAAGACCAAGGTTCTGGGTCCTTGTCCAGTCTCGGGCTCAGAGTCGAAGTCTTGTCTCCTTGTCCATGGTTTTGAGTCCTAGTCCCGCTTTCCCTAGCCCATGTCTGCACTCTTGTCACAGCCCCTGGTCTGAATCCTGTCACGTCCCTACTCTAGTCAAGTCCTGTTCCTTGTACCTCAGTGTCTGTTTCTTGCTTTTGGGTCCATTCCCAGCACCCCACTGTGACAGGATGAGAGAGCATGGATTGATACCCAGAAATATGATGTTGTAGCTATTAGTGAAACATGGTTGCAGGAGGGGTGTGATTGGCAGCTAAATATTCCTGGATTTTGTTGCTTCAGGTGTGATAGAATCGCAGGGACAAGAGGGGGAGGTATTGCATTGCTTGTCAGAGAAAATATTACAGCGGTGCTCTGGCTGGATAGAATAGAGGGCTCGTCTAGGGAGGATATCTGGGTGGAGTTGAGGAATGGGAAAGCTGTAGTAACACTTAGAGGGGTGTATTGTAATGGAGAGCGATAATTGGAGGAGCAAATTTGTAAGGAGATAGAAGATATTTGTAGTAAGCACAAGGTTGTGATTGTGGGAAATTTTGATTTTCCACACATAGACTGGTAAACCCATGCTGTAAAAGGGCTGGATGTTTTGGAGTTTGTAATATGTGTGCAGGATATTTTTTTTCAGCAATACATAAAGGTTCCAACTAGAGAAGGGGCAGTGTTGTATCTCCTGTTAGGGAATGAGATAGGTCAGGTGACGGAAGTATATGTTGGGGAGCACTTTGGGTCCAGTGATCACAATGCCATTAGGTTCAATATAATTATGGAGTAGGATCATAATGGACCCAGGGTTGAGATTTTTGATTGGAGAAAGGCTAAATTTGAGGATATGTGAAAGGATTTAGAAGGAGTGGATTGGGACAATTTGTTTTATGGGAAGGGTATAATAGAGAAATGGAGGTCATTTAAAGCTGAAATTTTGAGGGTACAGAATCTTTATGTTCCTGTTAGGTGGAAAGGAAAGGTTAAAAGTTTGAGAGAGCCTTGGTTTTCAAGGGATATTGGGAACTTGGTTCGGAAAAAGAGAGTGATCTATAATAAATATAGGCAACATGGAGTAAATGAGGTGCTCAAGGAATATAAAGAATGTAAAAAGAATCTTAAGAAAGAAATTAGAAAAGCTAAAAGAAGATACTAGGTTGCTTCGGCAAGTAAGGTGAAAATAAATCCAAAGGGTTTCTATAGTAATATTAATAGCAAAAGGATAGTGAGGGATAAAATTGGTCCCTTAGAGAATCAAAGTGGATAGCTATGTGTGGAGCCAAAAGAGATGGGGGAAATTAAGAACAATTTTTCTTCTTCGGTATTCACTAAGGAGAAGGATATTGAATTGCGTTAGGTAAGGGAAGCAAATAGAGAAGTTATGGAAACTATGATGATTAAAGAAGAGGAAGTACTGGCACTTTTCAGGAATATTAAAGTGGATAAGTCTCCAGGTCCTGTCAGGATATTCCCTAGGACCTTGAGGGAGGTTAGTGTAGAAATAGCAGGGGCTCTGACAGAAATATTTCAAATGTCATTAGAAACGGGGATGGTACCGGAGGATTGGCGTATTGCTCATGCTGTTCCATTGTTTAAAAAGGGTTCTAAGAGTAAACCTAGCAATTATCGGCCAGTAAGTTTGACGTCAGTGGTGGGTAAATTAATGGAAAGTATTCTTAGAGATGGTATATATAATTATCTGGATGGAACAGTCAACATGGATTTGTGCGTGGAAGGTCATGTTTGACAAGTCTTACAGAATTTTTTGAAGAAGTTACTATGAAAGTTGACGAGGGTAAAGAGGTGGATGTTGCCTATATGGACTTCAGTAAGGCCTTTGACAAGGTTCCATAGGGAAGGTTAGTTCGGAAGGTTCAATCATTAGGTAATAATATTAAAGTAGTAAAATGGATTCAACACTGGTTGGATGGGAGATGCCAGAGAGTAATGGTGGATAACTATTTGTCAGGTTGGAGGCCGTGACTAGTGATGTGTTTCAGGGATCTGTACTGGTTCCAGTGTTGTTTGTCATATACATTAATGATCTGGATGATGGGGTGGTAAATATGATTAGTAAGTATGCAGATAATACTAAGATTGGTGGAGTTGTGATAATGAAGTAGGATTTCAAAGTTTGCAGAGAGATTTAGGCCAGTTGGAAGAGTGGGCTGAAAGATGGCAGATGAGTTTAATGCTGATAAGTGTGAGGTGCTACATTTTGGTAGGACTAATCAAAATAGGACATACATGGTAAATGGTAGGGCATTGAAGAATGCAGTAGAACAGAGGGATCTAGGAATAATGGTGCATAGTTCCCTGAAGGTGGAAACTCATGTGGATAGGGTGGAGAAGAAAGCTTTTGGTATGCTGGCCTTTATAAATCAGACCATTGAGTATAGGAGTTGGGATGTAATGTTAAAATTGTACAAGGCACTGGTAAGGCCAAATTTGGAGTATTGTGTACAGCTCTGGTCAGCGAATTATAGGAAAGATGTCAACAATATAGAGAGAGTACAGAGAAGATTTACTAGAACGTTACCTGGGTTTCAGCACCTGAGTTACAGAGAAAGTTTGAACAAGTTAGGTATTTATTCTTTGGAGCTTAGAAGGTTGTGGGGGAACTTGATAGAAGCATATAAAATTATGAGGGGGATAGATAGAGTTGACGTGGATAGGCTTTTTCCATTGAGAGTGGGGGAGATTCAAACATGAGGACATGAGTTGAGAGTTAAAGGGCAAAAGTTTAGGGGTAACATGAGGGGGAGTTTCTTTACTCAGAGAGTGGTGGCTGTGTGGAACGAGCTTCCAGTTGAAGTGGTAGAGGCAGGTTCGATATTATCACAAAGAAAAATTGGATCGGTATACAGACAGGAAAGGAATGGAGGGTTATGGGCTCAGCGCAGGTCGGTGGGACTAGGTGAGAGTAAGCGTTCGGCATGGACTAGAAGGGCTGAGATGGCCTGTTTCCGTGCTGTAATTGTTATATGGTTATATGATAGGACATGTTTCGAGGACTAGCAGCCTTTTTCCGTGGTATATTCAAGATTCAGTTACTATCAAAGAATATATAAATTATACAACCTTGAGATTTGCTTGCTCACAGGTAGCCACAAAGCAAAAAACCTGAAAGAACCCATTTAAAGAAAAAAATAAATAAAAGACTCAATGTGCAAGACCAAGAAAAAAAATGCAAGCCATGCAAACAATTGAAGTGAACAACAGCATCCCCAACCAAAATTGAGTCCTCAGGTCCAATCGCCAGAGCAACCAGCAGTAGGCCCAAAGCCTCACTTACCAGTTTATTGTATTAGTGGGCACAGAGCACAGAAGCCAGGAAAATTTCCACAGCCTCGGCACCATGGCGATGACGACTACCCGACTGCTATGCCTTTAAATGTTGCATAACCGACAGACAGCAACTAATCACAAGACAATACCATACTCAACTAGCTTCAATCAGGATCTAATGTAAAGGTCAGTTATCACCTGTTATGAGACTCAATTACAGTGTTGTAACCCTGATGTTTTATCCATGTGATGCATTGTAAGTAGAGGTTTCATGAAATGATTTATTGTTTTTTTGTGGAGCTGGTTAACTATCTTGATAATGACAGAGTGTGAGATATGAATGACAATATCACTGAGTGACTGAGGACTAGCAGATAGCAAGCTTTGGGAAAACGAGAGAGATGGGAATTCTGTATTCATCGCCTGCCACTGTGTTATATTAATTACAATGGTGCCTTGTCTAATTATAAAGTAGCTGGCTACAGAGTACAATTATCAAGATGTCACTTAATCCAACCCTTCGATATTTAAATGCCACTTAGGGATCTATTTTGCGGATAGTTTCATTGCATAAATACTTAACTTTACAGGTCTCAACCACCTCCATTATAGGCACTAGTCTCCCCAGCACAGAGGGCACCTTCAAGGAGCAACGCCTTAAAAATGCGGTATCCATCATTAAGGACCCATATCAGCCAGAACATTCTCTCTTCTCATTGCTACCATCAACGAGAATGTACAGCAGCCTGAAGTCACACATTCATTGTTTTAGGAGCAACTTCTTCCCTTCAGCAACGATATTTCTGAACGGACCATGGACCTATGTACATTACCTCAATATTTTTTCTTTTTCTTTCTTTCTTTTTGGAATAGTTATTTAATTTTGTATAGATTTTTAATTGCAATGTATAGTTTATTCTATTATATATTGTGGTTTACTGCTGCCACAAGACAACATATTTCTCGACATATGCCAGTGATAATAAACCTGATTCTGATTCAAAAGGAAAAGCAGGGCTTTCGTTAACAAAGTGTGTTTATTAGTCTTATGACATCCCAGAGTGCTGTAAAGCCATTGAAGTTCTTTTTGAAATGTAGTCACTGAAGGGAAAAAAAATGCATATTTTCAGACAGCAGGCTGGCTGTCACAAAGCAGTGAAATTAAGTAACTGGTAAACTTGTGTTATTTATATTGATTGAAGGATAAATATTGGTGCAGACACCAGGAAAAAAGATCTCATGTTCTTCTTGATAACACCAGAGCTCATTTACTGCCACCACTGAACACATCTACCATCAAAAACCCTCACCATCAAGACCATGCTCTCTTCTCACTATTAACACTGAGAAGAACTTACTGTACCTGAGCCTTCAATCCCACACTACCAGGTTCAGGAACTGTTACTACCCCTCAACCGTCGAGCTCCTGAACCAATGTGGATAACTTCACTTACCACAACACTGAACTGATTCCACAACCTAAGGAATCAAGGATTCTCTTTCAAGGATGGTGGCACTCATGTTCTTAGTATTATTTATTATTATTATTATTATTATAATAACTATTTGTTTTTATTTTGTATTTGCAGAGTTTGTCTTCTTTTGCACATTGGTTGTTTGTCAGGCTTTGTGTGTAGCTGATTCTATTGTACTTCTTTGCTTGATTGTGATTGCCTGTAAGAAAATGAATCTCAGAATGGTATCTGGTGACATATGTGTACTCTGATAATAAACTGACTTTGAACTTTGAATTGATAGAGCCTGTGCCTTTCTGTTCTACAGTACTTTGCAAAAACTTTATGGGAGGGAATCAAATTAAGGAGACTAGGAGAGAGGAGTTTGATGTAAGGGAAAAGGAAGAAAAAGATATCAAAGTTGCTTGCTCCATGAAGGATAATCAGAGAGTGAGAGTTTCTTAAATGCATCTATTTTAATGCTAGGAGCATTGTAAGAAAGGTGGGTGAGCTTAGAGCATGGATTGATACCTGGATATATGATTTTGTAGCTATTAGTGAAACGTGGTTGCAGGAGGGGTGTGATTGGCAACTAAATATTCCAGGATTTCGTTGCTTTAGTTGTGATAGAATAGGAGGGGCAAGAGGGGGAGATATTGCATTGCTTGTCAGAGAATATATAACAGCGGTGCTCTGGCAGGATAGATTAGTGGACTCGTCTAGGGAGGCTATTCGGGTGGAATTGAGGAATAGGAAAGGTGTTGTAATGCTTATAGGGGTGTATTATAGACCACCTAATAGGGATCGAGAACTGGAGGAAAAAAAATTGTAAGGAGGTAGCACATATTTGTAGTAAGCACAAGGTTGTGATTGTGGGAGATTTTAATTTTCCATAACTGTAATCGTTATACGGTTATATGGTTACATTGTATATAAGACTTCTGCAGTACTGTAGTAATTTTACGTATTGCACTGTACTGCTATCACAAAAAAAACAAATTTCATGACATTTGTGAGTGATGATAAAGCTGATTCTGATATGGGCCTCGATTGTGGACTTACAGTGGGAAGGGGGCAGGGAGAGGAGAATCATGGTTGGAAAAGGGGACGGGAGAGTGGAGGGAGTGGAAAGCACCAGAGAGACATTCTGTATTGGTCAATTACCCAATTGTTTGGAATCAAATGACTTTGCCTGGTGTCTCACGGTTGGGTATGTCTATACCCATCCCACACCTTCTCCGGCATTCCATCCTCGCCATTCCCAACATCTTTTGCTCCCATCAGATTTATAAATTTGCTCTCTGCTCCCGATTGACAAATATAGTACTATGTAAAAGTCTTAGGCACCCCAGCTATGTATATGTGCCGAAGAACTTTGCACAGTACTGAATGTTCTATGTTCTATTCCACTCTCTCTTTAAAATGACTGGGTTTGCAGGAAAATTCAAACAAAGTTAAAGCTGATTTTGTTGTCATCTGCACAAGTACATGTATGCACAGGTGCAATGAAAAACTTTCTGCAACAGCACCCCAAGCACTGTAGTGTAATGGTTAGTATAACACTTCTCCATGCCAGTGACCAGCAATCAGTGACTGGGGTTCAGTTCCCAAAGATGTCTGGAAAAAGTTTGTACATTCTTCCAGTGAGTGCATGGGTTTCTCCGAGTGCTCCATTTTCCTCCCATATTCCAAAGATGTGGGCATGTTCTGTTAGTGCCATACAATTGGTGACACTTGCAGGCTGCCCCCAGCACATCCTCAGACTGTGTTGGCTATTGATGCAAATTACACATTTCGCTGTATGTTTTGATATGTCTGTGACAAATAATGTTAATCTTTATCCTTCAATAGCATCAGATAAGCAGTTTTCAGAAGTGCAAAATAATTTAAACAGAAATTCTGCACAACTTCAATTACTGTTTAGTAACATCTCTAGAGCTTTCATTGTAACTTTCCCTGGAACAGTGGAGACTGAGCAGAGACCTGAGAGAAGCTCAAAAGTGATAAGACAGATCTTTTTCACAGATTTGAAACACGTTTTTTTATTGAGAAACAGTGAGGTGTAAGCCTTTGGGACCTTCGAGCCGCGCTGCCCAGCAACCCCCGATTTAATCCTTACCTAATCATAGGACAATCTGCAGTGCCTAATTAACCTACCAACTGGTACATCTTTGGACTGTGGGAGGAAACCGGAACAACCAGAGGAAACCCATGCAGTCACAGGGAGAAAGAATGAACTTCTTACAGACAGCAGTGGAAATTGAAACCAGGTTGCTGGTACTATAAAGCATTGTGCCAACCCCTACATTATCGTGCCATCCAACAACAATGTCAGGACGGAAGCATGTGATTAAAGTGAGAGAAGGGAAGCTCAAAGGAAATGTGTGGGGATTTTCTTTTCTTTTCAAATCTTTTTATTGTATATATATAGGAAAAATAACATGAGTACATCGAAGTAACAACACTTACAATGCCTCAAAAAAAACCATCATATTAAAGATTGAAAACAAAATTTTGTGATAACAAAAAAAACCTACTAAGCAGGAAAGTGAAAAAAAAACAGAACCCATTAAGTGTACAACCCCGGAGCCATGCGTCATACAAATAGCTTCTAAAAATAAACATCAAACCACCAGCAAGAAAAGAAAATATACTAAAAGAATTTACAATTAGATCGTGGAAAAATGATATCAATTAACTCAAATGATAATAACAAGCAAATGAGCCCCATCTTTTCTCAAAATCAAATAAAGTTTCAAAGGTTCAACTTCTAATTTTCTCCAAACTAAGATATAGTATCACTTGAGAGAACCATTGTGACAAAGTGGGAGCTGATGTATCCTTCCACTCCAACAAAATGGCCCTCCTAGCTTTCAATGTAACAAATGCAATAACATGTTGGTCAGGCACAGAAATACCATGAATATTTTGAGGAACTATTCCAAAAAGCACAGTTAATTTATTAGGTTGTAAATTAGTTTTAAGTGCTTTAGAAATTGTTGAGAAAACCGACTTCCAGAACTGTTCCAATATAGAACAAGACCAAAACCTATGTGTCAGTGTAGCTATCTCAGTTTTACATCTATCACAATGACTATCAACATTAGGAAAGGTTTTAGAAAGTCTCTCCTTTGTCAAATGATAACGATGTACAATTTTAAATTGAATCAATGAATGGCTAGCACAAATTGAAGAAGAGTTAACCAACTTCAATATCTGCATCCAATCCTCCGTCATAAAAGTCAAATTAAGTTCCTTTTCCCAATCCTGTTTAATTTTAGACAAAGGATGCTTATCGCATTGTAATAATAAGTTATAAATTCTTCCAATAGAACCCTTAATCAAAGGATTCATACTCATAATAGTATCTAACAGGTCAGCCTCCAATATGTAAGGGAAATTACTTAAATATTTTTGTAAAAAATGTCTAACTTGAAGGTATTGCAAGAAGTGTGAATATGAAAGAGAATATTTATCAGTTAATTGTTCAAAGAACATCAATCTATCTTCTTTAAATAAATCCAAAAAAGAATTAATATCTTTATTTTTCCAAAGTAGAACAATTGGATCACTCAAAGAAGGCTTAAAAAAGTAATTTCGGTAAATTAAACTACAAAGTTTAAATTTTGTAAGATTAAAAGAATTGCGGAACTGGAGCCAAATTTGTAAAGAATACTTAATCACAGGATATAAATTTAAATTAACAACTTTACCTAATTGCATAGGTAAAGGAGCCCCCAATAACGAAGTAAATAAAACTGTTTTACAACTTTCACTTCCAGATCTACCCAAATTGGCCAATCAGTCTTATCAACCCAGTATAACCAAAAAGACATATATCGCAGATTAACAGCCCAATAATACATTCTAAAATTAGGCAAAACAAAACCTCCATCCTTTTTCAATTTTTGTAAATGACATTTACTAATTCTTGGTCATTTATTATTCCAAATAAAAGATAAAATAATAGAATCAATCCGATCAAAAAACTTCCTAGTCAAAAAAACAGGAATATTCTGAAATAAATATAAAAATTTTGGTAGAATCATCATTTTAACTATATGAATATGACCAACAAGTGAAAATGTAAGTGGACTCCATCTACTAAATAAATACTTCATGGAGTCTACTAAGGGAACAAAATTAGCTTTATAAAGATCCTTATATTTTTTAATAATTACAATACCTAAATATCTAAAAGAGTCTGAAACTTTAAAAGGAGTATTATCATATATAGAAACAGAATCATTTAAAGGAAATAATTCACTTTTACTAAAATTAGTTTTATATCCTGAAAAACCTCCGAATTCATTAAATAATTTTAACAGGGCAGGGATGGATTCCTCAGGGTTAGATATATAAACCAATAAATCATCAGCATAAAGAGAGACCATGCATGGTCTCATTCACAAAAATCCCATGGCTATTTTTAGCCTCACGAAGAGCAATAGCAAGGGGTTCTAATATTAAATTAAACAACAAAGGACTTAATGGACAGCCTTGCCTTGTCCCCTGTGAAAGCTGGAAAAAAGGAGACCTACAATTGTTAGTAACAACAGTAGCAATAGAGGCTTTATATATCATTTTAATCCAATTATTAAAATTAACACCAAAGTCAAATTTCTCTAAAACATTGAATAAATATTTCCATTCGACTCGGTCGATCGCTTTTTCAGCATCCAAAGATACAACACATTGTGGAATTTTAGAAGAGGATGAATATATAATATTAAGCAGTCTCCGAACATTTGAAAAGGAATAACGACCCTTTATAAAGCCAGTTTGATCCTTACAAATAACCTTACCCCAAATATTCTCCAACCGATTGGCCATTATCTTTGACAAGATCTTAGCATCAACATTCAGTAATGAAATAGGTCTATATGAAGGACAGTCAGTAGGATCTTTATCTTTTTTAAGAATTAAAGAAATAGAGGCCTCATAAAAAGTAGAGGGTAAGTCACCTTTCACAAAAGAATCCTTAAACATTTCCAACATATACGGAGAAAGCAACTTTCCAAATTTTTTATAAAATTCTACGGGATAGCCATCAAGTCCTGGGGACTTACCAGATTGCATTGAAAAAATAGCTTTATGAATTTCGGCTTCAGTAGTTTGAGCATCGAGAATCTTTTGATCCTCAGCCGAGATTTTAGGAAAAACAATCTTTCGTAAAAAAAGCATTCATTTAGAGCAATCTAATGGACATTGAGATTTATATAGCTCAGCATGAAAGTCTTGAAAAATCTTATTAATTTCCTCATATTCCTGAGCTAAGGTACCATCTTTCCTATGAATTTTCATGATTTGCCTTTTGGCTGCAGCCATTTTTAATTGAGATGCAAGCAGTTTATTATTTTTATCTCCAGACATATAAAATTGGCTCTTTAACTTAAGCAAATAACCTTCAATGGGATGAGTTAATAACAGGTTATATTGTGATTGAAGTTCCACCCTTTGTTTAAATAAATCAGTATTGGGGGAAATTGCATAAATATTATCTAAATCTTTAACTTGTTTTGAAATTCTATCTAATTCTGCTTTAGTTTGTTTTTTAAGTTTAGCTGAATAAGAAATAATCTGACCACATAAAAATGCTTTAAATGTATCCCATATAACTAATTTAGACATACCCCCTATATCATTAAAAAGAAAAAAATCCTTTATCTGGGTTTCAATAAAAGTGACAAAGTCAGAGTTTTGCAATAATGTCTGAGACATGCACCAAGGTGGGCAGGCAAGAGTGACATCATCAAATTCAAAATACAAACTCAGAGGAAGGTGCAAGGCCACAATGAGGTAGATTATGAGGTCAAGTGTCCATCTTATCTTACAGGGGACCATCCAATAGTCTCATCACCAGACTCAAGGGCAGCTTCTGTTTTTGAGAGCGAGGCTGTGTCATGGTGCACGCTCAGAAGACTGGACTCAAGTCCAGAGGAACAGCAGACTCTGTCATGGTGGGTATTGGCAACAACTCAACCCGGGACTGGAGGAATGGCAGACTCCTCATGAAAAGACCTGGTGACACTGCAAGATAAGTCATTCTCCACAAGGATTTCACTCCAGTGCTAAATGAGAGTCCCTTTTAAATGCAGGAAACCTGTACCAGTAACAATTAACTTGACAAGATTAAACAGAAAGCACCAGGACTTAACAGCTATAACAATTAGTAAATACAGGTGCTCAAGAAACCTTGAAGCTCGATGCTCAACACCAGTGGTCCCCAACCTCTGGGCCGCGAAGCATGCAGGAGTGCAGTTGTAGCCGGAATGTACCCAGTACATCTTTAAGAAAAAAGACGAAATAAACAAGCTAATTAACTAAATGTCGGCCGACATTTAGGTGCCAGGCAGCACCTAATTAATTAGCTTGTTTATTTCGGCTTTCTTCTTAAAGATGTGCGGGGTGCGTTCTGGCCACTGCTGCACCCCAGCATGCTTCGCGGCCCAGTATCAGTCCGCGGCCCAGAGGTTGGGGACCACTGCTCTACACAAGCCACGGAGGCCCGTAGAGCTCATGTCAAGCTGGTCTTGAGTCCAATGGTACGTGCTGTCAGGCTTTTGTATCTTCTGCCTGATGGGAGGGGGAAGAAAAGAGAATGTCTGGGGTTGGGTTGGCTGCTTTACAGAGGCAATGAAAAGTATAGACAAAGTCCATTGAGGGCAGGACAGATTCCGTGATGTGTTGAACTGTGTCTACAACTCAATGCAGTTTATGGGGTCACAAGCAGAGCAATTGACACATGAAGCCATGAGGCATCCATCAAAATTGGAGAGGGATGAAGAAGAGGTGCCAATTTTCTTTCGCCTCCTGAGGAAGCAGAGGTACTTATTTATTTATTGGTTATTTATTGAGATAGAGTGCAGAATATGCCCTTCTGCCCTTTGGGCAGAGCTGCCCAGTAACCCCCTGATTTAACCCCAGCCCAAACATAGAACAATTTACAATGACCAATTAACCTTGTAACCCGTACGTCTTTGGACTGTGGGAGGAAACTGGAGCACTTGGAGAAAACCCAAGCATTCCAATGAAAGGAGGCCCAAAGACTTTTGTATGAGCTTTCTAAGCCGTATGTGTTCGGACCAAGGCAGGTTATTAATGAAGTTTACTCCTGGGAACTGGGAGTTCTCAACCTTCTTGACCTCGGTACCATTGACATAAATAGGAACAGGGATACCACCATTTCTCTACACCCTTTCTGGAGTCAATGACCAGTTCTTTTGTTTGGTTGACACTGAGGGAAAGGTTATTGTCATAACAACATGTCACTCCTCCCTGTACTCTGACTCATTGTAACTTGTGATGCAGCCCATCTGCACTTTATTTAGGAACCTAGATTTAGAAACTGATAAGGACAGACAGAAAACCAGTAAAGTATTCATTAATTCTCATTAAACTTACTTTGTGCTAAGGTAAGAATGATATATGCAGATGTGAACACCATCAAAGCATAAGTATCATAAGTAAAGATGATTTAAAAATATATAAAAATAGTTTTAAACTCCTTATATTTTCAAATATTCCACCGAGGAAATTAAAATACATAAAAAAAGCAACTTTGGGACTGATGAAAGGACTCTGCCTGAAACGTTGATTGTTGATCCATTTACATGGATGTTGACTGACCTGCTGGGTTTATTTATTTAGTGATACAGTGTGGAATAGGCCCTTCAGGCCCTTCGAGCCATGCTGCCTAACAACCCTTGATAATTTCCAATTTAACAGTAACCTAATCATGGGGGAATTAACGTACTAGCCGGTCTGTCTGTGGACTGTAGAAAGAAACCGGAGCATCGAGAGGAAACCCACACATTCACGGGAAGGAGTACAAACTCCTTACTGCTGGAATTAAGCTCTGAACTCTGACCCTTCCAGCTGTAATGGCATCATGTCCTCCAGCGTTCTGTGTGTGTCGCTCTGGATTTCCAGCATCCACAGAATCTCTTGTGTTTAGGAGAGTTGGTTTATTGAGAAGTAATGGTAGCTCACAAAGTTCAATCTGATGTAATTGAACCCAATGCCATGAGAGATTTATGTGGCAGGGAAGTACTTGAAATTCCCCTTGATTACCGACAGTAACTCTAAGCTTTCCACGTTCAATTATGGATGCACTGAACTCCCACAACTGCTGTTAGCTTCACAGAGTAATGACAGCAAACATTAAATTGAAGCCAACAGAAGCTAGTAATGAGATTGGAAAGATGAAGTGAGAGTGAATGAGAGAGAGAGAGGGAGTGAATGAGAATACATCAGAGAGAAAGAGGAGAGAGAGAATGCATCAGACAGATAGAGAGAGAGAAAAAGGGAAAGTCTGAGAGTAAGAAGGAGTACACGAAGGGGAGAGAGGGAAGAGAGAGAATGAGAGAGAAAGCATGATATATTCTGAAGGGTTAGTAGGTTAATTGGACACATGGGTTTAATTGGGTGGTTCAGTTTTCTTTTGGTTTGCTATGTGCTGTATCTCTAAATACTTCTCCAAGGATCATCACCATGTTGTGATGGGGAGGCATGTGAGCTCCTGAGACCCCAAGAGCAATGCCGTCTGGGGCTTGGCCATCTGGCACTCTGCTCCTGGTAGGGTCACCCATGGCAGTAAGGTCAGGAGGAAGGTTTCAGACTTTAACGGTAGAGCTGGTGGAAGATAACGACACATCACAAAGATAGAAAAGACAGCGAACAGCTGCTGTAATGAATGGTCTCCAGTCAACTTGCATTCTATGTCACTGGACCATGACGACGATCTGTCAAGGATCATTTGGTGACTGCCTGTCCATCAGTCCTCCCACATTAAATAAAGTCACACACAAGCATTCTCCATTAAGGGAATACACACTAACATCCTAGCTAAGTAAATAGTTTCAATAGTTCCATTTAGAATCAGAAAATGTATGCAAAATACAACCTGAAATTCTTGTTCTTCACAGACATTCATGAAAACAGAAGAATGTCCTAAAGAATGAGTGACAGTAAATATGCTGGAACCCAAAAGCCCCCTTCCACCCTCCCACACACAAGGAGCAGCAAAGCAATGGCCACCCCCTCCCTTTCCCCCTCCCCTCCCCCACTTACTTCAACAAAAAGTATCAGCTCCCTACTCACACACAACAAGCAAGCAATAGCAAAGCCCCCTCAAAAGCCAAGAACTCCAGTACAACAAAACCTAATTATTCACCCTCACAATTTGACATACCATTGGCGCGTGCACTCTGTCCCTCCCCACCTCTCCCCCTCTCTCCCCTCTCTCTCCCCCTCTCCCTCCCTCCCTCTCTCTCCCTCCCTCTCCCTCCCTCCCTCTCTCCCTCTCCCTCTCTCTCCCTCTATCTCTCCCTCCCTCCCTCCCCTAAAAAGGGACAGCGAGGTTTCAAACTTTCATAGCAAGAGGAGAGACATAAACAAAACAACTTGCTGATTTGAGATGATAAAGACGCTGCATCGCTTTTTTTTCCAGGTTCTCTGACTCGAGAATCGGCAACAAACTCTCCCCCGCCAACGAGCGAGAGAACGAGAGCACATGATTTGCCAAGTAAAGAGCTCTCAACAGTCCATCTGCTGTTCTGAATGTTCCATTTTCTCCCATGATGGTTCAACCTGGGGCAAAAGAATAGGGTCAGCTTGCCGTGGTGAAGACTCAGAACCCCAAAAGGCATGGATGTGCTCATCTTCTAGGCCGCATCCCTGGGGTATCAAAAAGTGGCCAGTCGTTAGCCCCCACGAATCGGTCCCACCATTGCAAAGAACCGAAGTATGAGTGTAACTCTCGGTCAGGCAGAACCCCATCAACCTGGGGTTTCACTCGGTTTGTCATGTGTTTCTGTGATATCATTCTGGAGAAACATTGTATCATTTCTTAATGCATGCATTACTAAATGACAATAAAAGAGGACTGCATATCCTCATAATCTAATCTAGTCTAATCCAACCTAGAAAAGGGAAATAAAAGACATTAAAGGTAGAAATTAAGCTGCTTCCAGAGATGTGCCTGAAAGAGTCACTTTTAAGCGCAATCATAGATCTGCCCCAGTTGTGGATCCCGGATTGGCCTCTAAGGCCACCTGAAGACCCATCAATAGACAACCCCTCAGAGGAATATCATACTCAACTTGAGAGATCACACAGCTACTTATCATGACGTGGGCGATCAATGTCGATCCATGACTATGATTGTTTGTGGCAAATTTTTCTACAGAAGTGGTTTGCCTTTGCCTTCCTCTGAGCAGTGTCTTTACAAGATGGGTAATCCCAGCCATTATCAGTACTCTTCAGAGATTGTCTGCCTGGTGTCAGTGGTCACATAACTTGTGATATGCACCAGCTGCTCATACGACCATCCACCACCTGCTCCCATGGCTTCACATGATCCTGATCAAGGGACTAAGCAAAGATCAAGGGTGCAAGGATGATCTGCAGGCTGGCGGACGGAAGGAGTGTCTTACACCTCCTGTTGTAGAGACGTATCTCCACCCCACCACCCAACTCTACTACTACATTACTAAATAAAAATATGAAAAAAAATCACATCATATAAGCCAATGTTAATAAACCTAACACTGATTCTTATTCTGAATGAGTGTGATAGGAACCCTCCTCTGCCCAACACAGCGGATGCCCTCTGCCCAATAGGCCATTGGTGGGACACCCACTGCACTGGAATCAACAAAAGCCCATAGATCCTGGCCCATGCCTGTAAACTCCAGCTTCTTTCCATCATGTGACTGCTCTATTTCTGAACGCAGACTTCTGAATGACCTATCTGTTGAGAGCTTCAATGAGCATTTTAAGAGAAAATGAGTTAATCACCAAATTAATCTTTGCTCCATTATTGAAATAGAATGAAAAATGCCTGGAAGTATTTATAAAACCTTTTAGGATAATATCACTGGCCAGTGCAAAATAACTTTCCAATTATCAATTGATTAAAAAGTAAAGAGGTGACATTTAAAATGCAAGCCGCCAAGCATTTTGAGTAAATGATCCATTGATTTCGAAAGGGTAAAGACAGAAAGCTTATTTTATCTTCATCTCAACAGATTTAAGGACCAATGATAAGGTATCATCTATTCTAAAGTGCCATTTTAAAAATAGAGAGACTGGTAAGAAGTATTTCCTTCAGTGGAGCACAGTCATTGGGAAAAGCATAAAATATATCATAGCATTATACCAGGCAATTACTATCCATTCCAGCTTATTTATTTCATTCTGATGCAGCACGGACTAGGCTTTCCCGGTCCTTCGAGCCAGACTGACTAGCAATTCCCATGAATTAATCCTAATGTAAGCATGGGACAATTTATAAACACCAAATAACCCACCAAACAGTACATGTTTAGACTGTGAGAGGAAACCAGATCACCTGGAGGAAACCAGATCACCACGCTCTCAAGGGGAGATTGAACATGCTCCTTACAGGCAGCAGTGGGAATTGAACCCAGGTCACTGATACTCTGAAGTGTTGTGATAACTTCTACACTTCTGTGCTGACCCACGTGTGTGAGAACATGTCCCAGTGACAGTCTCACAGTAACTCCACTGAACATCTTGCACATGTCAGAGAGTCATAGTGTCACAAAGACACTAGCCTAGAAAGAGGACCTTCAGACTATCAAGTCTGTGAGCCATCAACATTAACCCTGTATTAGTCCTTTGTCTTTATTATTCTTCCATTTTATCAGCTGTTCCCAGTTCGAGCTCATGGGACTAAATGTTTCAATCCCTTTGATAAGCAGATCCTGACGGGTCTGGAAAGGTCAGAAAGGAAAGAGGGAAAAGAGGAGAGCAGTAGTGATAGGGGACTTGATAGTTGGGGGGACAGATAAGAGGTTCTGTGGGAGAGATCGAGAATCCCCAATGGTCTGTTGCCTCCCAGGGTCTGCGATATCTCAGATCGAGTTCTCAGTATTCTCAGGAGAGAGGGGGTGAGCAGCCAGGTGTTGTGGTCCACGTGGGGACCAATGAGGGAAGAGGTCCCAAAGAAGGAATATAGAGAGTTGCGGTAAGGGTATTTGATCCTCCACAATATTCCGTGTGGGAATTTAAACTGGAGGTGGCAGTGTTTTTTTTATGAGGAGAGGTCGAGCTGTGAGCTCGACCCCAACCTGGCACGGATCGAGAGCGCACTCGGGAGTGGTCTGTCACTGGATCGAACTCTCAAACCTCTGTTCTCGAGCCCAGTGCTGATCTCACTGCACCATGAGCCGACCTGGTCAGGAAAGAAGTTAAAAAGCAGGACCTCAAGGGTGGTAATCTCGGGATTGCTGCCTGTGCCACGAGACAAAGAGGGTAGGAACAGGAAGTTATGACAGATGAATGCGTGGCTGATGAGTTGGTGCAGGCGGCGGAGGTTCAGATTTCTGGATCATTGGGATCTCTTCTGGGGAAGGTCTGACCTGTACAAAAAGGACGGGCTGCACCTGAACTGGAAAGGGACCAATATCCTGGCAGGCAGGTTTGCTAGAGCTGTTGGGGAGGGTTTAAACTAGTTTGGCAGGGAGGTGGGAATCGGATTGTGAGTGCAGAGATTAGGGTAGAAGGACAAGGGCATGATGCTATGTGTTCTGAGTTGATGAGGAAGGACAGGCAGGGGACAAAACATAAATGTAGCCAGTTAGAGGGGTTGAAATGTGTCTATTTCAATGCCAGGAGTATTAGGAATAAAGGGGATGAACTTAGAGCATGGATCAGTACGTGGAACTACGATGTTGTGGCCGTTACTGAAACTTGGCTGGAGGAAGGGCAGGATTGGCTGATGCAGATACTGGGGCTTAGGTGTTTTAAAGGAATAGGATGGGAGGTAGAAAAGTGGGGGAGTAGCATTACTGGTCAGGGATAGTATCACGGCTATAGAAAAGGAGGACGCTACAGAGGGAGTATCCACTGAGTCAGTGTGGGTGGAAGTCAGAAATAGGAAGGGATCAACCACTGTGCTGGGAGTAGTCTATAGGCCCCCAAATAGCACTCAGGACACCGAGGAGCAGATAATCAGGCAGATTTTAAAATGGTGCAGGAAATACAGTGTTGTTGTTATGGGTGATTTCAACTTCCCTCATATTGACTGGCACCTCCTGACTGCAAGGGGGATAGATGGGGCTGAATTTTTCAGGTATGTTCAAGAAGGATTCCTGACACGGTATGTGGACCAGCCGACGAGAGGAGAGGCCATACTGAATCCAGTTCTGGGTAATGAACCTGGTTAGATGGCAGACCTCTTGCTGGGGGAGCATTTTGGTGAGAGTGATCACAACTCCCTTAGCTTCAGCATAGCTATGGATAAGGATAAAAACAGACAAAATGGGAAAGTGCTTAACTGGGGAAGGGCTAACTAAGAAGGGATGAGGCAGGAATTAGCGAGAGTAAATTGGAAACAGATGTTCAAGGGTGAAAGCACAGAAGTAATGTGGAGGAAGTTCAAGGACCACTTGTGCTGGGTTCAGGATAGGTTTGTCCCACTGAGACAAGGAAAAAATGGTAGGAAAAGGGAACTGTGGCTGACGAAACACGTGAGGCAACTCATCAAGAGGAAGAAGGAAGCATATGTTAGATATAAGAAGCAGGAAGCAGGAGGGGCTCATGAGAAATATAGGGTAGCCAGGAAGGAGCTTAAGAAAGGACTTAGGAGAACTCGAAGGGGGCATGAGAAGGCCTTGGCATGTAGGATTAAGGAGAACCCCAAGGCGTTCTATGCATATGTGAAGAACAGAAGGATGACAAGAATGAAGGTGGAGCTGCTAAAGGATAAAGAAGGCAACATGTGCCTGGAGGCGGAGGTAGTTGGGGAGGTCCTAAATGAATACTTTGCTTCAGTATTCACAAGTGAAAAGGACCTTGATCAGGGTGAGGTCGAAATAGTACAGGCCTGTGTGCTGGACAATGTGGAGATTAAGGAAGAAGAAGTGTTGTATCTTCTTAAAAACATCAAGATTGATAAGTCCCCACGTGATATACCCCAGGTTGCTATGGGAAGTGAGAGAAGAGATCACTGGAGCAGTAGCTATGATCTTTGAATCCTCTTTGGCTGCAAGGGAGATGCCGGAGGATTGGAGAATGGCAAATGTAGTTCCCTTGTTTAAAAAAGTTAATAGGAATAATCCTGGGAACTGTAGTCTTACGTCTGAGTCTTACATTGGTGGTCTGCAAACTACTGGGAAGGATTCTTAAGGATAGGATCTATGAGCATTTGGAGAAGTACAGTCTACTCAAGGATAGTCAACGTGGCTTTGTGAAGGGAAGCGAGCCTAATTGAGTTTTTTGAAGAGGTCACAAAAGAAATTGATCAGGGTAGGGTGGTAGATGTAGTCTACATGGATTTTAGCAAGGCATTTGACATGGTCCCCCACAAGAGACTCATCCAGAAAGTTATGAGGCATGGGATTAGTGGAACCTTGGCTGTTTGGATAAAGAATTTGCTTACAGGAAGAAAGCAGAGGGTAGTAGTGGAAGGAAAGTATTCTGCCTGGAGGTCAGTGACTAGTGGAGTGCCACAAGGATCTGTCCTGAGTCCCCTGCTGTTTGTGATTTTTATAAATGATCTGGATGAAGAGGTGGAAAGATGGGTGAGTAAGTTTGCAGATGACATGAAGACTGGAGGAGTTGTGGATGGAGCTGTAGGTTGTCGAAGGTTACAAGAGGATATAGACAGGATGCACAATTGGGCAGAAAAGTGGCAGATGATGTTCAATTTGGATAAGTGTGAGGTGATGCATTTTGGAAGGACAAACCAGAAGGCTGAGTACAGGGTTAATGGTCGGTTACTTAAGAGTGTAGATGAACAGAGGGACCTTGGAGTTCAAATCCATACATCCGTCAAGGTCGCTGCACAGGTTGATAGGATAGTTAAGAACAGGGGTCCCCAACCTTTTTTGCACCGCGGACCGGTTTAATATTGACAATATTCTTGCGGTCTGGCTGACCAAGGGTGGGGGGTGTTCAAGTAGGGTTAAACTCACCTTAACATATCCTTTACAGTTAGGGTTGCCAGCTTTCTCACTCCCTAATAAGGGTCAAAAGTACCAGTTAAATCCCAGGACACCTGTGTTTACCCCGAGCAAAACTACCATGACCATGAAGCCTTGCGTGGGCACCTGTGTGTGCATGCGTGATGTGTGCATATGTGACGTGCGCATGTGCTTACGTGCCGATTTTTTTCCACAAATCAGTTTTGGCGATATTGTTCAGTGAAACTATACTGTACATACCTTATTTTTACTTTATATGGGCTGTGTATTTATCATATCATTCCTGCTTTTACTATATGTTAGTGTTATTTTAGGTTTTATGTGTTATTTGGTATGGTTTGGTAGGTTATTTTTTGGGTCTGGGAACGCTCAAAAATTTTTCACATATAAATTAATGGTAGTTGCTTCTTTGCTTTACGCCATTTTGGCACAAAAAGTTTCATAGGAACGCTCTACCTTAGCGGGGGAAATACGGGACAAGGGCGGTCCTGTATGGGGCAAACCAATTTAGCCCAATATACGCGATGTCCCGGCAATACGGAACAGTTGGCAACCCTATGTTCAAGTTCAACTGTGCCTGACAGGGAATGAAGAAAGGTGCAGTTGATTCATATTGTTTCCTCACGGCCCGGTGGTTGGGGACCGCTGGTTAAGAAGGCCTATGTGATGCTAGGCTTCATTAATAGGGGGATTGAGTTCAAGAGTAGAGAGGTCATGTTGCAACTCTACGAATCTCTGGTGAGACCACACGTAGAGTATTGCGTTCAGTTCTGGTCACCTTATTATAGGAAGGACGTGGAAGCTATGGAGAGGGTGCAGAGGAGATTTACCAGGATGTTGCCTGGATTGGAAAACAAGTCTATGAGGTAAGGTTAGCAGAGCTGGGACTTTTCTCTTTGGAGCGTAGAAGGATGAGAGGGGACTTGATAGAGGTCTACAAGATTATGAGAGGCATAGATAGGGTGGATAGCCAGTACCTGTTTCCCAGGGCACGAATAGCAAACACCAGAGGGCATATATAAGGGGGGGGGAAGTTTAGGGGAGACATCAGGGGTAAGTTTTTTACACAGAGGGTTGTTGTTGCCTGGAATGCCTTGCCAGGGATGGTGGTGGAGGCTAAAACATTAGGGGTATTTAAGAGCCTCTTGGACAGGCACATGGATGAAAGAAAAATAAAGGGTTATGGGGTAGAGTGGGTTTAGTACGTTTTTTAAGGAATATATGGGTCGGCACAACATCAAGAGCCATAGGGCCTGTACTGTGCTGTAGTATTCTAGTGTCTAGTGTCTAAGGTCATAGCATATAGATCTTGAGGTGGGGCTTAGTGGGTGGCAGATGCTTCTCAGGGGTCATCAGGTGGGTACCGCCCTTCTTAGATGTTTTATCAATTAAAGCCCACTGCATCTCCAGAGGGCTCAACAGTGTGACCCAGTGTCCCAGGTGCACCCCCATAAACCCCTCCACATCTCTTCACCCACGGGCCATGTTAGGCCCAACTGCCATCAATTCTCTTCATCCATAACCAGTGGCTATTTGGCTCAGCTGCCTGCGAGAGTTCTGTTATCGCTTGCCGCTGCCCTTGGCCTCAGACTCCCCAATCCCTTCAGCAATCTGACCATGGAAGTAACAGCCAACCTCTACTGGAAAAATCCGCACCTTCCTTCCATGCTGTCTAGCCTTTCTGGCCAGCTCAACGTATCTTACGTGTTTCCGCTTATAGACTGCATCTTCCCAGGGCACTGTGAGCTCTCAGATTACTACAGCCTTGAAACTCCTGGGCCACAAGATCAGATCTGGTCTGAGGGTGGTAGTGTCTATCCCTGGGGAAAATTTTAACCTTTTGTCAAGGTCGACAGCCATGTTCTAGTCACAAGCAGGCTCCGGTATGCCTGACACCAACTGTATCCATGAGGGTGGCACTGTCTGTCCTTGCCGGACAAAAGCGATGGTGGTTCTTCCAGTCATATGGGGTTTAGAGTTGTTTTTCAACCTTTGCTTCTCCGCAATGGATGCCAAGCATCTGAGGACCTGGCTGGGCCTCCGTGCGTGTCTTCCTTGAGTGAAGCTTACTTTGCAAGATGAGAGGATGTGCTTGAGGTTTTGCTGTTTTTGCTGTTCTTCCACAGAGTAGACAAGCTGGGTCTTCACCGAGCCACTGGTTCAAGTTATTGGAAGTTCGGAGAACATCATAAACAGCTCTTATAAGGAAGCTAATCTTTCTTCCTTCCTTCTCCCATAAGTCTTTCCAGCTGAATTTTCCTTTCTTAATGTTTTCCCACTTTGTCCACTGTCCCTGTTTTCTCTGAGACACTGTACTTCCTCCACCAACATAGCTCGTCTTTGCTTTTGTGTTGTCGCCTTTTGTCCAATGAGCTTCTCCGAGCCTGTGCCAAGGCGCACTCTTCCAGATTGACCACTTTCCGGACCCAGGGACAATTTACAGCAACAAGTACCCCATACATCACCGCCTCACTGTTTTCCTATCTCTTTGCACCACTTATTGTTATACATTGTTATTTTAATCAATACTATTACTACCACGTCGACTCAGGCCTAGGGGGCCGGCGTCGGGCACGATGACGGACTCTCCACTTCTCCCTCTCCCTCATCAGTGTGTTCAGTTCATATACATTAGCCGTGCTGCTGTCTTCTAGGAGCGTGTTGACCATAGTCTTGGGAGGGCGCCCAGGGTTCATCCTCCCATGCTTGGGCTCCCATATGATGACTAGGCTGGCAGGTAGCTCGGGGTGGCGTAGACAGTGCCCCGCTAGTTGCAGTCTTCTCGCCTCAGTTTTAGTGGTGAGCATCGGTAGGTCGTCACAGAGCTCAACATTCGTCATGTGCTGTTGCCAACTCACGTCATGAGCCATCTGGAGCATTCGTGTATAGCAACCACCTAGAGACTTTCGCATAGTCTTGGTGAGTGTCCACGTCTCGCATCCATATGTGAGAACGGACTCTATGACTGCTATGAAAATCCTCTTTTTAAGCCCTCTGGTCAGGTTCGACTTCCAGATTTCCTTCATGTCATTCATAACCCTCCACACCAGCACCTTCCGTATCTTTATATCCTTCTCCGAACTCATCATTCTTGACCTGAGGTACTTGTAGTCAAAGACTTTCTTAATGGTATCATTCTCTATGGTCTTGAGAGTACCTTCGTCGCAGTTAAACGCCATGTACTCTGTCTTTTTAGCGTTTAGGTGAAGTCTTAATTTTAATCAATACATATTATATACATACCATTGCTTAGCACAATACTTTACAGTGATATATTTCATATTTGTATTACATGTCACTGTAAAGGACTGTGCTAACCTCTACGCTACCATTCCACCCCGTGATGAAGGGTCATTACCTGAAACATTGACTGGCCATTTCCCTCTGTGGATGCTGCCTGACCTGTTGAGTTCCTCCGTCTCCTTTAGGAATTGCTCCAGATTCCAGACTCTGCCCTCCTGTGCCTCTAACAATCACTGGTAACAATTATATCTCTCCGCATTCAGAATCAGAACTTTCAAAAGAAATAAATCATGCAATAAAAGCAACAGTGGGGCAGTGTTCAGGGTTCATGGACCATTCAGAAATCTGATGATGTTCCTGAACACAAAAAGTGGAATCAAATGTCAGCCAAATTTAATCACGCCATGACTGATCTAGAACATGGAACAGTACAAGTACACTATGAGACCTTCTGTCCATAATCATATTAACCATTATTAACCTATTCCACAATCTAACCCTTCCCTTCCTACAACCCCATGGCCCTCCATTTTTCTTACATCCTTATGCCTAAGAGTCACTTAAATTTCCCTAATGTAACAGTCTCTATCCCCATCTATTCCTGCTGTAACACCATCCCGGGCAGTGTTCCAAGTACCCACCACTCCATGTAAAACAAAAACACCTCTGCTGTCTCCTCTAAACTTTCCTACACTCACATTAAACAAATGTCCTCTTGGTATTGTTATTGCAATCCTAGGGAAAACCTAGGACTTAGCTTTCTCTGCTTGTCCGCTCACCCTTGTTATTCGAAACTTTTTTTATCTCAATCTTGAAAATGACTCTTTGACCAGTTTGCACTACAATGGATGATTTTTTAAGAACAAAAGAAATTCTGCAGATGCTGGAAATCCAAGCAACACACACAAAATGCTGGAGGAACTCAGCAGGCCAGGCAACATCTGTGGAAAAACGTAAGTCGGCGTTTTGGGCCAAGACCCTTCGGCTTTTTTTGCCTCTGTTCGAAATGTTGTCTTCCTTTTTGTAATTTTGTATCACTTATGTTTTTATTCTGAATGTTGTGTCTCTAATGCTATGTGCCCATGATGCTGCAGGTGACATTGAAGCACGCGGAGCAGACCCACATGTTCATGGGGAGAACATACAATCTTCTTACAGACAAGGGTGGGAATCGATCTCTGATCATTAATTGTCAGTCACTGGTGCAGTAAAGCGTTATGCTAACAATTACACTACTGTGACTGTGATAACTGCTTCAATTCGTTTTATCATTGCATTTGAATTGACTATTTCTTATATCCTTCATGTACGTTATGCCTACATCTAAATGTGCAATGTGAAATTTATAGTAATTTGTAATAAATAGTATGTACAAGAGGACAGTCAATATCACATTGAAATACAATTGTATCAGCATGAATTAATCAGTCTGATGGACTGGTGGAAGAAGCTGTCTCGGAGCCTGCTGGTCCTGGCTTTTCTGCTGTGGTACCGTTTCCAGGATGGTAACAACTGAAGCAGTTGGTGGTTGGGGTGACTTGGGTCCCCAGTTATCGTTCGGGCCCTTTTACGCACCTGTCTCTGTAAATGTCTTGAGTAGTGGGAAGTTCACAATTACAGATGCACTGGGCTGTCCGCACCACTCTCTGCAGAGTCCTGCATTTGAGGAAAGTACATTCTCATACCAGGCAGTGATGCAGCCAGTCAGGATGCTCTCAATTGTGCCCCTTTAGAACGTCCTTAGGATTTGGGGACTCATGCCAAATTTCTTCAACCATCTGAGGTGAAAGAGGTGCTGTTGTGCTTTTTTCACCACACAGCCGGTATGTACAAACCATGTGAGATCCTCGGTGATGTGTAGGCTGAGGAACTTAAAGCTCTTCATCCCCTCAACCCCAGATCTATTGATCTCAATAAAGGTTAGCCTGTCTCCATTCCTCCTGAAGTCCACAACCAGCTCCTTTGTTTTTGCGACATTGAGGGAGAGGTTGTTTTCTTGACACCGCTGTGTCAGGGTGATGACTTCTTCCCTGTAGGCTGCCTCATTATTATTTGAATTCAGGCCAATCAATGTAGTATTGTCAGCAAATTTAATTAACAGATTGGAGCTGTGGATGGCGACACAGTCATAGGTATACAGGGAGTAAACGAGGGGGCCCTGATGCTGTGTTGAGGGTCAGAGGGGCAGATGTGAGGGAGTCCACTCTTACCACCTGCCTGCAATCTGGCTGTGATCCAGGATCCAGCTGCACAAGGCAGGGTGAAGGACGAGGTCTCTGAGCTTCTTGTCGAGCCTGGAGGGAATTATGGCGTTGAATGCTGAACTGTAATCCAAGAACAGCATTCTCACATAAACATCCTTCTTCTCCAGATGTGTAAGGACAGTGTGTAGAACTGTGGCTATTGCATCATCTGTTGATTGGTTATATCTGTACGCAAATTGTAGGGAGTCCAGTCTGGGAGGTAGCATACAGCAGATGTAGTCCTTGACCAGCCTCTCAAAGTACTTGGTAATTATTGAGATGGGTGTGACAGGATGCCACTTGTTCAGCCTTGTTACCTTGGTCTTTTTAGGAAAAATGGTGGATGTTTTGAAGCAGGAGGGCACTTTACACTGGGAGAGGGAGAGATCAAAAAGTGCAGTCCTGCGGCCGTTCAGTCATTGGAAGCACCTGTGTACATCAGCCTCAGAGGTCATCAAGGTGCAGGTCGCACTGGCCGCTCTGCTCAACGGTTCAGTGTTGGCGACATCGAACCGAGCGTAAAAAAGATTTAGCTCATCTGGAAGAGAGGCAGTGATGTTGGCAGAACCACTGTGCTTTGCTTTGAAGTCTGTGATGTGTGCAAACCTTGCCATAAGCTGTGTGTGTTGTTGGTGGAGAGTTGTGTCTGGATCTTGTCCCTGTATAGCCATTTCACTGCCTTGATAACATTGTGTAGCTCATAGCTACATTTCTTGAGTTCCTGGTGGTTACCGGCGGTGAAAGCTCTGTCTTGCATGGTAAGTGCAGCACACATGGAACTGTTGATCCTGGGTTTCTGGTTTGGATAGTCTCTGACCAATTTTTGGGGGATAACATCAACAATGCACTTCCGGATGAAGCTTGTGAGCCCTTCCGTGAACTCGGAGACATCCTCATCACAAAAGGCATTCCAGCTGATGTCATCAACGCAGTCCTGTAGCATGGAGACCGACTGGTCGGGCCAACAGTGGACAGTTTTAACTTTGGTCGCCTCTTATTTCAGCTCCTGCCTGTACACGGGCAGAAGCAAGATGAAGGAATGGTCAAAATTCCTAAACAGTGGACGGAGGAGCGTCTTGTAAGTGTGTGGAAGGGAGAGTAGCAGTGGTCCAGTATGCCATCTCCCCATGTGCTCACCTGGATGTGTTGGCAAAACCTTGGAGAGACTTCAGACAGTGATGCTCTATTAAAAACACCAGTGGCGATGAAGGCACCCACTGGGTGTACAGTCTCCAGGGTGCTGATGGTCTCGTCCAGTTCTTTGACAGCCAGGTCAGTATCAGCCTGCGGCGGAATATACACGGCTGTGATAATAACAGTCGTGAACTCCCTAGGCAGCCAGAAAGGTTTACACAGCAGCCCAAAGTACTCCAGATATGGGGAACAAAAGGATTTGAAGGCATGCACATTCCAGGGGTCACACCAAACAATATTGACCATGAAGCATACCCCACCTCCTTTACTCTTCCCTGAGAGGTTTTTAGAACTGTCCGCCTGGAACAGGGAGAACCCAAAGGGGCTCAATGGCGTGATCCGGTATCTCCTCTATCAGCCAGGTCTCCACAAAGCAGAAAATGTTACATTCCTTTGTTTCCCGCTGATAGGAGATTGTGGCTCTCAGTTCGCACAGCTTGTTTTCCAGGGATTGAACGTTAGCCAGGGGTATGCTAGGGAGCAACAGCCAATTAGCCCGCCATCTCACCCTCATCAGGACACCGGCCCTTCTCCCTCGCCTCCAGCGCTGCTTCCAAGGAAGTGGTGATGTAATAAATGAGCCTCCCATGGATCGCGTAAGCAGGGGTTCCCAGTATATAAAAGGTGGCACGTTCTGGGTAAATGCCATCTTCCCAATGTTCAGAAGAGTCAGTCATTCATATCTGATGTGACTATCAGCTTCTTGAACAAGAAATGTGAAGGAAATTGCAGAAAAGAGCAGTACACTCTAAAGTTGGTATGGAGTTCACAACACGGCTGACATACAGGGAGCCATCTTGCCGTACAAGAGAGAGTGCACGTGTACATGTACGTGCGCACAGTATGTGACATTAAACTCAACTTTATCTTTGGTTCTTCTTCCGCAGCCTCTGCTGCAGGAAATCCCAAAGATTCTAAGCTATCTGAAAAAAGAGAATACTCATACATCTTCATGCCTGGCTCCAAACTCTCCTGAGAAGGAAAGCATCCTCCCTACATCCATCCAGTCTAGATGAAGGGAACATGGGGGCCTTCAAAATGAGGCCATCTGTTGGTCAGGGCTGACCATGGATGTTGCATCCTAGTCATCTACATGGTGGGAAAGCTGGTACACATGCCAGGGCAGTATGATATAGAGAGCAAGCTGTTGCTCACGTAGCAGGCGGCCCCTCTCCACACAGCCGATGAATCCAAAGGAATGGCAGAGACCGATGCAGTTTGGCACCAGAGGCATTGCAGGAGTTGCCAGCCAGCATTGAGTTCTTCGGGACTCCATCCCCATATTTTTCCTCAGAGTTTACTCTCAAGTCCTTCCTTATGAGTGGGTATAGTCACTAGACAGTGGAGGTTTAAGATCAGTTTACCTTCTCCAAGATGAGCAGCCAACCATAGCTGGTGAGTCTCATCTGCTCCAAGTGACTGGTTTTAAGGCACCAGTAACCCACCTCTGCCCCTTTTCCTGTCAGTAGGAATGGTCCCCAGGGCTTTTTAGCTAAGCCATATGTGATGGCCGGGAGCTGGACTTAGTTTTCGGAAGCTATTTGAGATACACGTCATTGGGAGCACTTAATGGGTAGATGGAGCGTATTCCTGCTACTCCCTCCTCCACACCCCCATTCCCACCGGCTATAATATCATTAAGGAACTAAGATACAACCTGTTGACATTAAGTCAAAGTCAAGGTAAATTTATAATCAAAGTACACATGTATCATCACATTCTCACCTAGAGTCATTTTCTTGCAGGCATTTACAGGAAAGTAAAGAAATACAATAGAATTTATGAAAGCTATATATAAACAAAGAACGACAGCCAATGTGAAAATAAGACAAACAGTGCAAAACAAAGATAATACTGAGAACAGGAGCTGTAAAGCTCTTGGAAGTGAGCCTGTAGGTTGTGGAAACAGTTCAGAGTTGAGGTGAGTGACATTATCTTCAATTCAGTTGAACCAATGAAATGAAAATCTGCTTGTTAACAGTGTGACAGCCCAATCACAATCAACAACTCTAGAACCTAGCTACCGTATTCTGAAGTGTTTTTCATCAGTGAAGACAGACTGCATGCTCAACTCGTTCAAAGTCACCCCCCCCCCCCACAGCACAAACTACGTTTCATTCTCCTCAGCTGCAATCCTTTTAATCATGCACTGACGTCACCACTCATTACTCACAGGTAATATGTCTTGGAGATCTTTATTTCTCTCTTTTCTGTATTATGTCAAACAGTTTAATGGCTTCTGTGAATAACTGGCCAACGACCTCTCAGAGCGGAGAAGGATGACATTGATATCTTGAAAAGTTTGGAAGTATGTGAGGTGAACTTATTCAAACTTACAGGATTTTAAGGAGATTAAAACATCTGAAATGCTTTCACTAGAAAGAGAATAATAAACAAGGGGATGTAGTTGCAAAATTAAAAGCCGGTCATTTAAAACTGGGTCACTGAGGTCGGAGGTCCATGGGAGTCCAGAAGTGGAGGCCTGGAAATCAAACTCGTGACTGGAGAATCCTGGGATGAATTCTGAAGATTAAGGACGTCCATCATCCAGACCGTGCTCTCTTCTCACAGCTGCCATCAGGGTGGAGACATTGGAGCCTCAGGTCCCACACCACCAGCCTCAGAAGCAGTTCTTTCTCTTCAGCTATCAGGGTCCTGAACCAGTGTGGATAACCTCAGCAATAAGCTATTACACAACCTATGGACTCAATTTCAAATACTCTACAACTTATGTTCTCACTGTTATTTATTACTTACTTATTTGTTTGAATTTATTTAAAATTTGAATTTGAATTTATTTAAATCTTACATCCATCCCACAAAATGATGGAGTAAATATCTTTGTGTTATAACTTAATCACAATGTACAAACATGTGAATTTATAAGTGTCGTGGCTTGTAGAAAGAAACCGTCCCATAGGCTGGTATAGTCATAGTCATAGTCATAGTCATACTTCATTAATCCCGAGGGAAACTGGTTTTCATTACAGTTGCTCCATAAATAATAAATAGTAATAGAACCATAAATAGTTAAATAGTAACATGTAAATTATGCCAGTAAATTATGAAATAAGTCCAGGACCAGCCTATTGGCTCAGGGTGTCTGACCCTCCAAGGGAGGAGTTGTAAAGTTTGATGGTCACAGGCAGGAATGACTTCCTATGACGCTCTGTGCTGAATCTCGGTGGAATGAGTCTCTGGCTGAATGTACTCCTGTGCCCTCCCAGTACATTATGTAGTGGATGGGAGACATTGACCAAGATGGCATGCAACTTAGACAGCATCCTCTTTTCAGACACCACCGTCAGAGAGTCCAGTTCCATCCCCACAACATCACTGGCCTTACGAATGAGCTAATTGATTCTGTTGGTGTCTGCCACCTTCAGCCTGCTGCCCCAGCACACAACAGCAAACATGATCGCACTGGCCACCACAGACTCGTAGAACATCCTCAGCATCGTCCAGCAGATGTTAAAGGACCTCAGTCTCCTCAGGAAATAGAGACGGCTCTGACCCTTCTTGTAGACAGCCTCAGTGTTCTTTGACCAGTCCAGTTTATTGTCAATTCGTATCCCCAGGTATTTGTAATCCTCCACCATGTCCACACTGACCCCCTGGATGGAAACAGGGGTCACCGGTACCTTAGCTCTCCTCAGGTCTACCACCAGCTCCTTAGTCTTTTTCACATTAAGCTGCAGATAATTCTGCTCACACCATGTGACAAAATTTCCTACCGTAGCCCTGTAAAGCCTCATCTCCCTTGCTGATGCATCCAACTATGGCAGAGTCATCTGAAAACTTCTGAAGATGACAAGACTCTGTGCAGTTGTTGAAGTCCGAGGTGTAAATGGTGAAGAGAAAGGGAGACGAAACAGTCCCCTGTGGAGCCCCAGTGCTGCTGATCACTCTGTCGGACACACAGTGTTGCAAGCACATGTACTGTGGTCTGCCAGTCAGGTAATCAAGAATCCATGACACCAGGAAAGCATCCACCTGCATTGCTGTCAGCTTCTCCCCCAGCAGAGCAGGGCGGTCGGTGTTGAACTCACTGGAGAAGTCAAAAAAACATGACCCTCACAGTGCTTGCTGGCTTGTCCAGGTGGGCGTAGACACGGTTCAGCAGGTAGACGATGGCATCCTCAACTCCTAGTCGGGGCTGGTAGGCGAACTGGAGGGGATCTAAGTGTGGCCTGACCATAGGCCGGAGCAGCTCCAGAACAAGTCTCTCCAGGGTCTTCATGATGTGGGAGGTCATTGCCACCGGTCTGTAGTCATTGAGGCCACTGGGGCACGGCGTTTTCGGCACAGGGACGAGGCAGGACATCTTCCACAGCACAGGAACCCTCCAGAGCCTCAAGTTCAGGTTGAGTACATGACAAAGTACTCCACATAGCTGAGGGGCACAAGCTTTGAGCACCCTGGTACTGACACCATCCGGTCCTGCAGCCTTGCTTGGGTTGAGATGTTTCAGCTGTCTTCTCACCTGTAGAGCTGTGAAGTCCACTGTGAAGTTCGTCCTGGCTTTCATGCTGTCGTACCATTTGCCAGACAGAAGCAGCTGAAACAGTTTATGGTTAGGATGACTCGTGTCCCTGATGATCTTCCAGCCCTTCTTTCTGCACCTGCATAAGTAATTGTCCTCAATGACGGGAAGTTCACAGCCACAGATGTGCTGGGCTGTCCCTACCACTCTCTGCAGTGCCCAGAGATCAAGGTTGGTGAAGTTCCCATACCAGGTGATCATACAGCCAGTCAGGATGCACTCAATGGTGCTCCTGTAAAAGGTCTTGAGAATTTGGGGGCTCATGCCGAACTTCTTCAGCTGCCTGAGATGGAAGAAGCACTGCTGTGCTTTTTTTCCCCACACTGCCAGCGTGTAGACTGGTGCAGGTGAGATTTTTGGAGATGTATATACCAAGGAACATGAAACTACTCATTGAAGCTATTACTATTGAAACTCATAATTATCATTATTATTAGGTTTTTTTGTAATTGCACAGTTTGTCTTCTTTTGCACACAGCTTGTTTGTCCGTCATTGTTCGTTTCTGTGTAGTTTTGCACTGATTCTGTTGTTTTTTTGTATCTATTGTGAATGCCCACAAGAAAATGAATTTCATGGTTGTATGTGGTGACCTGCACATACATTGATAATACATTTACTTTAGACTTTGAACTTTGAGTCTGAGACTCAAAGATGCCAGTGCATTCGATTGTAGCGCCTTCTACGGGGTCAACCAAAGGTGCTATTGTCCTTTTTAAGTGTAGTTTTTACATTCACAAGACCCTGCCCAATGTTAAGAACTTAAAGTAATGCAGGTCTAACCCATCAGTGAGTTTCTCATTGGCAGAGAAATTGAGGGAGCTGGATGAGACGGGCCTGTTCGTCTCTGTATCTTTAGATGATAAATAAATAAGGGGCCCATTTATGAGTTCAGAAAATGAGTGGATATCATGATTATCTCTGAAGAAATTGGTTTATTCTTTCTGGGCACTCATCTCAATGGAATTCTAAATTAGTTTAGAAAATATCCCAGCATAGACTGGTTTGCAAACTCTAATATTTTGATTTTAATCAGCAGCAAAATTACAAAGTCAATGGATGGAATGAATCTGATGAAGTTTGATAGGAAATAGTTTAAAATGATGATGTTACATTAGTGAGAATATCATCATGCTTGGAGCCTCAAGGATCTGAAATGAGAACTATAATAGCAACTAACAATTACTGTCCCTCATTTTTAAAATAAATAAACTATTAGACTTCTTTTTAGCGCTGTTCATGATGTTTCCAGCAGCTGAGATGTCTGACTAACTGTATTGAAAACAGATAATGCATTATGTTAATGAATTTTCTGAAAGGATTTGCAGATGTTATGTCAATGTAGGCTGCTTAAAACATTGAGTCAATCTAATGTTTATATGCAAATGACGCAACGTTAATTTTCACATTTACTTTATCATTCTTATTACTATAATTATACATCATGTTTATATTTTATCTGCAAAAAATATTCCGTAAACTACCTCCAGCCGAATTCATTGTCAAATGCAGAAGTTCATCAACGCACAGGTGCAATGAAAAACTTGTAAGAGCATCTCAAGCGCATATCATCATATTATCAGCATTCACACAAAAACAAACAACTTCAACAAGAAAGAAAACAGTTTGTAGTATATTGTATATAGCCTCGGTGGCCAAGACTTTTGCTCATTCAACATGGAGTGGAGAGCGAGTTTGTAAATCTGGCGGGAGCAAAGGATATTGCGAATGGCAAGGGAGGACATCTGCGGGTAAGGTACGGGACAGGTGACAGAGAAAGAGAGTCAGGGGCAGAAGCTGGGATGTCACATAACACACCCAAACCCTGAGACACCAGGCAAGGTCACTTGATTCCAAACAATCGGTGTATTGATCAATACAGAACGTCTCTCTGGTACTTCCCGCATCCTCCCCTCTCCCTTCCCCTTTTTCCAACCATAATTCTGCTCTCCCTGCCCCTTTCCCACTCTCAGAGCACAACAATAACCCATATCAGAATCAGGTTTATCATCACTCACATATGTCATGAAATCTGTTTTTTTTGTGACAGCAGTACAGTGCAGTACATAAAATTACTACAGTACTCTACAAAAGTGTTAGGTGCCCGAGCTACTCTATATTTACACATGTGACAAAAACTTTTGCACAGCACTTTACTTTAGTGCAAAGTGGTCAGTGTTGTTAAACTGTAGTAATTAGGGTTTTGCTAGTTAGTTGAAGAACCAAATGGTTGAGGAGTCGTAGCTGTTCCTGAACTGGTGATGTGGAATTTCAGGCTTCTTTACCTCCTGCCCGGTGTTACTTATGAGAAGATAATGAATTGATCTGGATGGAAGGGATTCAGATCGTGGATCTTGCCTTGGTGTGGAGCTAAGTACTGTTTAACCATTGACTGTAATGTAGATTTCAGATCAAAGTCATGTTGTGACTTACAGATATATTGGAACTTCTTAAGGAGGTCACTTGAGAGCAATTAAATTACAGTCCATTCTAAGAGAAGTATTTTATTGTCCCATCTTCTCCATAGAACACATTTCTACTTTGCTCCAGCTTCATCTTGTGCTGAAGAGATCCATATCCCTGGGTAAACAAGTTCTGCTTGGGTTTCCTTCCTTTCAAGGACAGTTTCTATCCGATTGTTATCAAAATCTGGAATGGAGCTCCTGCACAATAAGATGGACTCCGTCTCATTATAACCTGCACTGCACTTTTTTGGTAGCTTTTACATTTTATTTTTCATTGTTTTACGTCATTGTATCTCAATGTGATTTCATCTGCATAAACAGCATAAAACATAAGGCATAGGAGCAGAATTCGGCTATTTGGCCCATCAAGTCTGCTCTGGCGATCAATCATGGTTGATTTATTATCCATCTCAGCCTCAGTCTCTTGCCTTCTCCTTGTAACCTTTGATGCCCTGACTAATCAAGATCCTGTCTACCTCTGCTTTAAATATACCCAATGACTTGGCCTCCACAGCTGTCTGTAGCAATGAATTCCAGAGATTCATCTCCCTCTGAATAAAGGAATTCCTTTTCATCTTGTCTTGAAGGGATATACTTCTATTGTGGCCTCTGGTCCTAGTCTCTCCCATTTTAGGAAAACTTCTATGCAAGATGTTTTGTATAGTGTGCAAGACGAGCTTTTCACTGTACCTTGGTACATATGACACTGTGACAGAGAGCACTTGTTAAATACATTCCTTACACACACACACACACACACACACACACACACACACACACACACACACACACACACACACAAACATTGTCTTGTCATTCTGTTGTCGCTGCGCTGACTGTGCGCACTTCAACGTCTTCCCCAGTATGTTCTCACAATGGGTTGTGAACTGAGCTGATCCACTCGGGCTTTATGGTGCCTTTCCTGTCATATATGGTGAGATATTCCATTTCTCTAGTAATGGAGATGTGTACATACGTATGTATTGTTTGTATACTGTATTCAATGTAGACACTTCTGTTTTGGGGTAATATGACTCTAACTACATTGTGTGGTGCATCATATTTTAACTCATGTGCAGCCTTAAGTTAACTTTGTTGGTAATGAAAGATGGTATGTCCTGTACCAAATAAAAAGGTGCTCTTGGCCCTCAGTATGAGAGAGAGAGATCAGGACTGCCAGGAGTTCACATCAGACTATTATCGTGTTTTCTGATAGTTATCTTTTTGTAAATATTAGCAGTTTTCTATTCACTATTTGTGCTAATTTTTGTAAAGTTTGATTTTTGTCCCAGCAAATAAACACCCTTGCACAAAAGTGCTAAGCGACTCCAGACATTTTTTTTTCCTTTGGTCATAACCCACATAACTAACAGACAATAATAAACTGACGCAAATACCAATATATTTATGGCTCCAAAACTCGGTCACTTTTACATCTTGTCATTGAAGACAAGTAATAAATATGACAATGGATTCAGCCTATGCCATCTCCTACATGTAACAATGATAATGATCAGATAACCGTCCTTTACCAATGTCCATGGTTGACTATTAATGGTCATGACATTTAGGATAGTCTGTCACTTCTTTGAAGTAGAGCCTTGGGAATTTTGAGGCAGACAATGTCTTGGTTCACCATGTTACTTGAAACATGACACCACCAAGAGTCCATGACTCTCTCAAAGCTGTGCTGTGATATCAGGCAAAATAAATTGAGGTTTCAGTCAACCATCAGAATTCAGGTTTCTAAACTGTCCATGAACCCATGAAGTCTCCCTCACTATTCCTCAGATGGGGTGGTTTGGGTATCTATGATACTTTCTTATGACTTTCACACACAACAGTCTCAAGAGTTTACAGAAACTGATATGAAAGAAAAACATCAGGTGACTGGGAGCTTCTGGACAATAATGTATTGATCATGAGAGAGGTCAGAGGAGAATGGCCAGACTAGTTTAAGCTGACAGGAAGGTAACAGTAGCTCAAATAACCATGTGTTATGACAGTGGTGTGCAGAAGAACATCTCTGAATGCACAACACATCGACCCTTGAAGTGGATGGGCTACGGTAGCAGAAGTTTGACGAGCAGACACCCAGTGGCCTCTTTATTAGGTCCAGGAGGTGCATAATAAAGTGACCACTGTGTGTAATTCAGTGATAATAAACATGGTTCTGATTCTCGATTCAGAGGAGTCGACATCTATGGATCACAGTGACAGAATAAGGACAGGAATGTGGAGCAGTTAGTTGAGATGTTGCCTCATACCTAAGTTGTGACTGTCTTTGTGAAATTTGGATCTTCTCCCTGGTTTCCCCCGCATTCCAGAGTCCTGCAGGGAAGTGTGTTATTTAGCCAGGTTAAACTGTTAGCAGCATGTAGGTGAGTGATAGAATGTTGGAGGAGTTGATGAGAATGTTGGAACCCCAAGATTCGTGAAGGGTTTGTACAGACAGATTTTGGTTGGTTTAGCACAGTCTTCACGGTCCAGAGGGCCTGCTTCCATGTCCTAAGTTTCTTCTGCAGGGGATTGTGGAGATACTTGTCATGAGCCCTCTGGGCCAGTGCGGGGAGTCTTAGAGCATTAGACTCACAGTTTCCGAAGCACCTGTATTTGTTACTTGTTTTCTTAAGGAGAGTCATTAATCCCAAGTACCTTCTGTTTAATCTTGTGAATTGACAAGGCTTTTATCGCATTTTGTGATTATTTAAAGCGGACTCTGATTATCACTTACCGCGGGGTCCTTTTTTTGAGGAAGATTTGTCTAGCAGTGTCACTGGATTGAGTCACTAATGTTCTGTTGGAATTCCAATGTATAAACTTTTGTTTCCATCTCTACATGGGAGTCTGTCAGTCCTCCTCACCTGGGTTCAGTCATTGCCAGTGCACTCGACGACCATACTATCTTTGAGTCCATTCAGAACAAGAATTGATAGATTTGGTAAATAAATTGGTTTATCGTTGTGATATGTATCAAGGTAGAGTGAAAACTTGTACACCATTTGTACAGTTAATTTCATTACAACAGTGTATTGAGATAGTGCAAGAGAAAAGCAATAAGAGAATGCAGAATCAAGGTACAGAAGATGTGCAGTGCAGGCAGACAATAAGGTGTAAGATCAAAACTATGTGGATCGTGAGGTCAAGAGTCCAACTAGGGTACCTTTCAGTAGTCTTACACCAGTAAAATTTCTGAATGCAAAGATAACTTATTTATAGAACACTTTTCATACAGACAATGTAGCTTAAAACATTTTACAATGGGATAAATCACAAACTTAAAAATAAAAGATAAAAAGATATTAGTTTAAAACAAGGTTTAATAAATAGAGTTTGAACTGGCATTTGAAAGATATAAGGGTAATCATGGGATATGGAGAAAGGACAAAGTGGCGTTGTGATGGTTTAGACTCTAAATTGTTAATTTTCTGGTAGTTTAACTTTATTTGTGTTTGCTTATATGTTTGTATAATCACTGTTTTGTCCATAAAAGTCTGGTAAATTTTCAGTTTAGCTGGTTCAATAGCTCTTTTTTGTACTTTCTTTGTCTGTAAACCCATCTCATGCCAGTATATATCAGACTCTCATCACTGTCTCATAGGCTGTTCTAATCAAAAGATTTTTTTTAACTCTCTGAGTTAGTTTTCAGTAAAAAGATGACCATGAGGAAAGATACTTATACTTTCCAGTGAGTCTGACAGTGGTGGACAAGTAGTTGGAGAAGATCTTGAGAAGCAGGATTTATGAGCTTTTGGAGAGACATAATCTGATTAGGGTTAGTCAGCATGGCTTTGTCAAGGGCACGGCATGCCTTACGAGCCTGATTGAATTCTTTGAGGATATAACAAAACACATTGATGAAGGTAGAGCAGTGGATGAAGTGTATATGGATTTCAGTAAGGCATTTGATAAGGTTCCCCATGCAAGGGTTCTTCAGAAAGTAAGAAGGCATGGGATCCAGGAGACCCTGCTTTATGAATTCAGAACTGGCTTGCCAACAGAAGGCAAAGGGTGGTGGTAGATGGTTCGTATTCTGCATGGAGATCGGTGACCAGTGGTGTTCCGCAGGGATCTGTTCTGAGAGCCCTCCTCTTTGTGATTTTTATAAGTGACCTGGATGAAGAAGTAGAAGGGTGGGTTAGAAAGTTTGCTGATGACACCGAGGTTGGGGGTGCTGTGGATAGTTTGGAGGGTTGAGAGAGATTACAATGCTACATTGATAGGATGCAGAACTGGGCTGAGAAGTGGCAGATCGACTTCAACCCAGACAGGTGTGAAGTGGTTCATTTTGGTAGGTCCAATTTGAAAACAGAATATAATATAAATGTTAAGACTCTTGGCAGTGTGGAGGATCTGAGAGATCTTGGGCTCCTAGACACTAGAATACCACAGCACAGTACAGACCTTTCAGCCCTCAATGTTATGCCGACCCATATATTCCTAAAAAAAACGTACTAAACCCACTCTACCCCGTAACCCTCTATTTTTCTTTCATCCATGTGCCTGTCCAAGAGGCTCTTAAATACCCCTAATGTTTTAGCCTCCACCACCATCCCTGGCAAGTCATTCCAGGCAACAACAACCCTCTGTGTAAAAAACTTACCCCTGATGTCTCCCCTAAACTTCCCTCCCTTAACTTAATTGTGTATTGAAAGAGTGGATTCCTAAGCACAGAGTGATGCTTAACAGTATGCTGATTATGAATCATGATGAACTGAACATTGAAGATAGTTTTGAATGACTGGTCGGCTGTTTGCAGAAATTTAAAAGCCTGGCACTAAATTTTTAAAGCATGTGCTGACCACAACGCAGCAGAGGAAATCCTTGATGAATTTGCCAAGAACATCACTGATGAAAATCAAGCACCAGAACAAATCTACAATGCCGATTGTTTTTATACCTTCCATAAAACATTAAAAAAAATGCAAATACAGTGTACTGTAACCTTTTAATCAAAACATTGCCTCAGAGGTAGAGACTGAAAGCCTGCCGTTGTTTGTGGTTTAACAGCTGATTCAGGTGTTCTCCCGATGGTGCTATGCTGCTTTTATTACCCTGTACACATTATATTTTCATCATATTAGTGGTAGGTAATCATTTTTGCTGATAAGCACATACATGTGATGAATACGTGTAGACGAAAACTGCTTACTGGTAGGGTAGTACATAAACTTAGAGTTGGAAATGAGAGGTCATGAACTAAGGATGAAAGGTGAAAGGTTTAAGGGGAAACCCTTCACTCAGAAGGTCATGAGAGAGTGGAATAAGCTGCCAGCACAAGTGGTGCATGTGAGCCTGATTTCAACATCTAAGAGAAGTTTGGGTCAGTTTATGGATGGTTGGTGTTTGAAGGGCTACGGTCCTGGTGCAGGCTGATGTGAGTAGGTAGTTTAAGTGCTTTTATGACAAAGACTCAATGGGCTGAAGGGCCTGTTTCTGTATTGTACTTCTCTATGATTTTATGATAGCAGTCCCAAGCTATCACATTATATATTTCAAAGTCCAAAAAATTGAAATCTGAAATACTTCCAGCCCCAAGCATTTTGAGTAAAGGGTACTCAACTTGTATATGTCACCACACACAACCCTGAGGTTAATTTTCTTGTGGGCATTCATAGTAGATACAAAGAAACATGACAGAATCAATGGAAGTGCACACAACAAAGATGGACAAACATCCAAGACAGCAAACTGTGCAAATAAAAAAAAGGAAAAAGTAGTAATAATAAATTTAGTAAATGAACAATAAATATGGAGAACGTGAGCTGCGGAGTCCTTAAAAGTGAATCCAAAGGTTGTGGAATCAGTTCAGTTTTGGGGTGAGTGTAGTTATCTGGTCAAGAGCCTGATGGTTGAGGAGTAATAACTGTTCCTATTCTATTGTATTTCTTTATTCTTCTCTGAAAGCCCACAAGAAAATGAAGTTCAGCGTACTCTATGGTAACAGATACAGTACATATTTGATAATAAATTTACTTCAATGTTAATTTTTTTTAACTGCTTGTAACCACAAGAATTACACCTCATTCTTGACATTTGGAGAAGCTTCTGGACAGCATCATCTCCAGATCCAATCGGTAGAAGCAGAGGAAATGTGTCAATGACTGGTGGAGCAGGCTGCAAAGACCAGGTGCCTACTACTGTGCCTACTTCAACTGTTTTTAAATTTGTCTCTGATCACACAATAAATATTGTCATTTTAATTCTTAATTCCATTCCCATTTTCGACATGTCAGTCCATGGCCTCCTCTTGTACAAAGGTGAGGCCAGCCTTCGGTTGAAAGAGCAAAACCTCATATTCTATCCAGGTAGACTGCAATCTGATGGCATGAAAATCAATTTCTCCAACTTCCAGTAATTTTTCCACTCCCCCTTCCCTCTTCTTCTATTCTGCCCTCTGACTTCTTCCCTCTTCTTCTCACTTGTCTATCACCTTCGCCTGGTGCCCCCTTCTTCCCTTTCTCCCATGGTCCACTTTCCTCCCCTATCTTCTCTAGCCCCTTGCCTTTTCCACCTGTCACCTCCCAGCTTCTTACTTCATCCCCCCTTCCCCCACTCACATGGCTTCACCTATCACCCTCCAACTTGTCCTCCCATTCTGGCCTCTTCCCCCTTTTACAAGGGGTATAGATTGGGTAAATGGAAGTAGATTTTTTCCAGAGGTTGGGTTAGACTAGAAATAGAATCATCACTTCTAGCTTGTTCGCCTCCTCCTTCCCCGCCTTCTTATTCTGGCATCTTCCTCCTTCCGTTCCAGTCCTGATAAAGTGTCTCAGCTTAAAATGTCGACTGTTAACTCATTTCTAGAGATGCTGCCTGACCTGCTGAGTGTCTCCATTATTTTATGTGTGTTGCTTAATCTTGTCTGCTGCTGGACTTCAACTCCCTAAGCATTCAATGCAACCGAATGTGCAGGAGGTGACAGTAAGTGAGCATCACATTTCCCGTGGTTGACACCGGTGATCCAATTCAATGTTTTCACTGTGTTTTCAGGTAAACAGGCCCTGTAGACTGGCTTGGCAATGGCCCACTTTCAACCTTCAAATTGGATCCTTATTGATCATTCCTTGTGGGGGATGAAACAAAAGGCTGGAATTTAATGCAGGCATTTGTACAAAAGGCTCAATCAAGTGAATCTCACAGCAGAAGCCACCATCTGCTGTTCTTTTAAGTAGATTGTCTTGCCTCAGTTAGACATCAAGGACATTGATGTTCACAATGAGGCCAGTTCTACAGCTAACCACAACAGCTCCAGTATCATTTGTTTTAATTATATAGGTAATATCATTGTTTCTGTGTTTATTAAAAAAAAATCCAGAATATTCAAAAGTATATTAAAACTTGAGATTTGTTTCCTTACAGGCAGCCACTAAACAAAGTAACCCAATAGAGCCCATTAAAAAATAGAAGACTGTCAAACACCCATGTGCAGAAAAATAAATGTGCAAACAGTAACAGTAGCAAATAGCATTCAGACCTGGAGTTCATGAAAGTGATTCTACAGCCGATTCAGGAGTCTGTTAGTTCCAAGCCACATCATTATTTCAGCACAGTGACATGTAAACCTCGCAGAGCTGCAAGCTGAATACCAGCCTGTCACTCACCTCCGGCCCCGAATCTCTGACCTTTTCAATCTGACCCGGAGCTTAAATCGTCCAAGCCTTGGGTCATTCCCTGCTCTCGGACCCAGATCCACCAGTTTGATACAGTCTCGGGTCTTGTTCTTCCCTCCTTGCCTGACCTTTCCAGTTTGGCCCAGCGTTTACATTGATCAAACCACCGGCCTTCCCTCAGTCTCAGGCCCGTCCACCTCAATTCTGCATTGCCTTCACTTGCCTCAGTTCTGCTGCATCAAATATCCCCAAGTCTGCTCTAGCAACAGCCAAATATCAGCTCAATTCCTGCTCCTGGGCATGAACCCTGCCAGCAAGATGCCCAGACACCGCTGCCTCACTTCAGCCTGTGTATGCCATGCCACAACTGTTCTCCATCTTTGAGACTTCAGTCGTGAAGGTTGAATCCAAGATGGAGCCTCAAGTATCAACATTATTTGTTTGATATGCTTTAGGAATTTGCTGTGGTGTTGGTCAGGACGAGACATACAATAGAAGACAACAGCATTCAACAATCTTAAAGCATAAAGAATTAGTTAATATTTAAATTTAGAGGTTAAAGTACAAACATGGAATGCACTTGTATAAATTATTTCATCATATTTCATTGAAGAAATTTTTTTAAATTAGCTTAGTTTGTCACATGAACATCAAAAAATCAAAGTGTACTCTGACATGCATCGTTTTGCATCAAGGGCCAACCAAGTCCAAGGATTATGCTGGAGGCAGTCCACACGTGTCGCTACACTTCCGGTTCCAATACGGCGTGCACACAGATTACTAACTGCAACTCATACAGTATGTCTTTGGGTGCTCTGTGCTCTTTGTGTAAAGAGAGTTCCCTGAATCAGCCCTGGTTTTCAGTATAAATCACAATTCGATGAAACTGGTTCCTGATGACAAAACACTGGAGTATTTTGTTGGCCTTCATACAAACTTGCCAGACACAAATTTAATCCTAGGCTAATCACAGGAAAATTTACAATGACCAATTAACCTACCAATCAGCACGTCTCTGGACTGTGGGAGGGAACCAGAGCACAGGTCACAGGGAGGTTGTACAAACTCCTTACAGACAGTGGCAGGAACTGGACACAGGTTACTGGTACTCTGAAGCTTTGTGCTAACCTCTACACCACCATGCCGCCCTGCGTGTGCGAGAACATGTCCCAGTGCCTGTCTCACATTACTGGGTTTCACTGGGTAACTCTACTGAACAGTATCATAGTGTCACAGAGATTTGTAGCCCAGAAACAGCCCCTTCGGACTATCAAGTCTGTGAGCCATCAACATTGATCCTGTATTAGTCCTTCGTCTTTATTATTCTTCCATTTTATCAGCTGTTCCCAGTTCAATTGCCCGCTTCCCGAACCAACGGGGCACGATTTACAGCAAACAAATAACTCATAGATCATCACCTCACTATTCTTCTCTCTTTCTGCACTACTTACTTATTTTTTATATATTAATATTTTAATCTACAGTAAATGTTATGTAGCTGACTGTTCTGTTGCCACCAAGTAACAAATTTCACTACAAAAAGGGTGGGATGAGCTAGAGATGGTGCCAGACGTTTTTGCTAACCTGGGCAACTTCCTTGAGTTCATCTGCATGTGTGTGTGGGGGGTGGGTGGGGGGGGGTGCTTTGGGGTTCTAAGGCTTTCCCCTCATTCACTCTTTGGGATTTTTTCCTTCTGTTTTGTGAACCTCTGTGACGAGTAAAGATTTCAGGTTGTACACTGTACATATTCTCTGACATTAAATTGAATCATTGAACCATTGATATGTCAGCGATGATAAACCTGATTCTTGGAATTTGGGAGGAAACTGCTGCACACAGAGGAAACCCACACGGTCACAGAGTGAACATGTAAACTCCACACAGACAGCAGAGCAGGTAGGGATTGAACATCATCTCTGGTGCTGTGAGGCAGTGTCTTTACTAGCTGCATCGCCATGCCGCAGTGTGGCTTATTGAAACAGAAGTGTCTCCTGACACTGAAAGTCAAGTGCTATTGTTAGGGGACAAAGAATTAATAGTGGCCTTCCCAAATCACCTGTCTCTCCTCGCTCCTCAAAATCTACATACTTCAGTAAATTTTTGATTACATCCTAACTTTTAATTTGGCTAACATAATAATGTCATGGTCCGGTCCATGAAGTCCGCATTCCAGTTCACGGTCCGTTCCGTGGACTCAGGACTCCCAGTCTTCCAGCTGTCCCTTGTTTGAGTTGATCATAGGCACCTGATTCCCATCTTAGGGCTTGCAATATAAGTAGCCTTGGGATTGAGTGTGGGCTGCTGGTTTGTCTTGGTAGTTCCCCCTGGAGAACCTGCTGATGGAAGGCTAGTGAAACCATTCATGATCTCTAGGCATGGTTGGAGGACCACTGCTCCATGGAGCCCTGTTGCCACTTGTTGGAATAGTTTTTGTGGTATGGATCTGGCTGTTTCCTGGGCCAGCTGAGTGGCTGCCAGCAATCTGAGCTAGGTAGGAATCTGGCTGTTTCTGTAGCCAGCTAAGGTTGCTGGCTGAACTGAGACTTGGAGCTTTCCTGGAGCAGAGATGGAACTGTCTGTTGTTCTTTGGTGTTTCTCTTGTCCTTGCCTCTGGGGTAAGCCAGGCTGTTTTGCCATTGCCCTGGGGGGGAACCTGTCTTGTCTTGTCTTGTCCTTGCCTCTGTTGGGTAAGTCTGGCTGTTCTGCTATTACCTGATGGAGAGACCTGTCTCACCTTGGTGTGGAGATGAAGTTGAGTCCTGGCTTGTCTTAGGATAGGTCCTGGCTCTATGTTTGTGTTCTGTCCTGTCTCATGTTAGTGTTGTGTTAAAGATGAGTCCTGGCTTGTTGAAGAACAAGTTCTGGCTCTGTTGATGTTAGGTTCCTAGTCTGTCTCTGAGCTCCAAGAACCCCAGTCTCGGGCAATCCCGCAGGTGAGCTCGAGACCCGAGGCCCCCTGGCTCGTGGAATCCCGCAGGCGAGCTCGAGACCCGAGACCCCCAGTCATGTCCTGTCCTGAAGCCATGTCATGTCCTTGCCTGGTTCTGGGGTTCGAGCCGAAGGCAAGACCCAGGTGCTGGGTCCTTGTCCAGTCTCTGGCTCGGAGTCGAAGCCTTGTCTCCTAGTCCATGGTTCCTAGTCCTGGTCCTCCTTTCCCTAGCCCAAGTCTGCATTCTTGTCCCTGCTCCTTACCTGAATCCTGTCACATCACTACTCTAGTCAAGTCCTGTTCCTTGTACTTCAGTGCCTGTGTTTTGCATTTGGGTCTATTCCCAGCACCCCAATGTGACAAATTAAATCTTCAGATGCTGGAAATCCAAAGCAACACACAAAATGCTGGAGGAACTCAGCAGGTCAGGCAGCATCTATGAAAATGAATAAACAGCTGATGTATCAGGCTGAGACCCTTCATCAAGCCTGGAAAGGAAATGGGGAAGTCTGAGTAAGAAGGTGGGGAGAGTGAATGAATAAATAAGTACAATGTGGTAGGTGATCTGAGAAACTGGGAGAGGGGTCGGGGTGATGTAAAGAGCTGGGAAGTTGATTGGTGAAAGCTGGCTGGAGAAGGGAGAATCTGATAGGAGAGAACAGAAGACCATGGATGGAAGTGAAGGAGGAGTACAAGAGGGAGGTGATGGGCAAGTGAGGTGGGAGGGAAGCAGGAATGGAGAATGGTGAAGGAGAGGAGGGGAGAGAGGCAATAACTAGAAGTTTGAGAAATCAATGTTTATGCCATCAGGTTGGCAGCTACCCAGGCGAATATAGGAGCTGCTCCTCCAACCTGACTGTGGCCTCATCGTAGCAGTAAAGGAGATCATGGATTGACATATCCGAATGGGAAGTGGAACTGAAAATGGATTGAAAGACATGAGCTATTATTAAGGGACAAAGAAGAAACAGTCCATCCCAAATCGCCCTATCTCTCCAGGTTCCCAAAGCCTACCTACTCAAGTAAATTTTTGATCACATCCGAATGTTTAATTTGGCTTCTGTGCCAAACTTTGCTTGAAACAAGCACTTAAAGTGCACTGGGATGTTTAATTGTTTTAATGCTTTTATGTTAAAACAAAATGCTGCTGGTAATAGCAAAGTCTGAATTTAATGGACTTGCAAAAGTCACCAATATTTCTTTAAGAGCATCTTCCAAATGATGACTTTTCACATTTTTAAAATCGGAATCAGGTTTATTATTGCTGACATACATCGTGAAACTTGTGACAGCAGTACATTGCGATACCTTTAAAAAAAAATATACAGATTACAATAATGTAGATATAATGTATATGTAGATATAATGTATATGTAGGCCAAGAACCTTCATCAGGACTGCAAAAGAAGGCAAAAGAAGCTGGGAGATGATGGGTGGAAAAGACAGGGCTGAAGAAGAAGGAATCTGATGGGAAAGGAGAGTGAACCATGGGAGAAAGGGAAGAAGGAAGGCCCCCAGGGGCATGGGATGAGCAGGTGAGGAGAAGGGAAGAGGTGAGCAAGAGTGGAGAAGGGGAAAAATAACCAGAATTTCAAGAAATCAATGTTCATGCCAGACGGAATATGAAGAGCGTCTCCTCCAACTATGGCAGTTGAGGAGGCCATGGACTGACTTCTCATAGCCATGGATTTTCTGAATAAAGTCACAAGAAAAAAATCTCCGGATTGTTTACGGCAATAAACATGTTCTTTGATAATAAATTTACTTGGAACTTTGAGAGTGAGAAGATTCAGTAAGGAGAAATGATTTAAGACTCCTGAGGCGACCTGAAGGTAGAGACGTCACTACCAATTACTCACAATGGGAGCTGTGAACTGATGTCCCGCTGTTCGTCTTGTTCATACTCCAGACACAATGTACAAAAGACACAATCATCAGTGCTCAAAGTGACCTTTGTCAAGCTGAAGCAACACTGGGAGAATGACAGTGAGGGGGCAGCCTGTTGACTGACTGATCCAGGGGTGAGACATCCCCTGACTTTCCCACTGACTTCACCTTCAGTGGGTTCACCAATATCTATACCAGAATCCTATGTGTGGTAGCAAACAGTGAAAGCCAGCCTTCAGTGGGGGTATGCTTACATTGTAAGCTAAAAAAACTCCAATTAATTTTAGAAACTAGCTCCTCAGTGTCCTACAGGTGACTACCTTGAGAAGAAGGTTTGGGCAGATGAAGTTATACTTACTGGATAGAACATTACAGCATAGTACAGGCCATTCAGCGCATGATGTTGTGCTAACTTTTTAACCTACTTTAAGATAAACCTAACTCCTCCCTCACACATAGCCCTCTATTTTTCTGTCATCCATGTGCCTATCTAAGTTTCTTAAATACTTACCTCTGACATCCTCCTATACTTTCCTCCAATCACCTTAAAATTAACATGATTGAAATATGTAAGATTCTGAAGGGTGGATAGGAGATTTTCTTTAGTGAGAGAATAAAAAAACTTGGATTGAATGTTTAAAAAAAATAGGTCACTCACTGTAGATGCAGGTACATTTAAAGCAGAGAATAATAGGTTCTTATTTAGTCAGGGCATTCAATATTATGGGAAGAAAGCAGGGGTTATGGTTGAGAGAAAAAAAGTGGAATGGCGAAGCAGATTTCATGGGGCCACTGTCCTAATTCTGCTCCTGTGTCTTAGGGTCTTATGGAAGATAGATGAGGTAAATTAATCTTTTATCCCAAAGCATTGTTGTTTATTTAAAAACTTCTTTGCCTGAAAGAGTATTGGAAGCAGAGTTTTTGAATATTTTAAACTTAATAGGAAAATAAATCCTTGATGATCAGGGGGCTGAAAGTCAAGGTCCATGCAAAACTTGTTATTAAGTATGTATATGTCACCATGCTACCTTGAGATTCATTTTTCTCCAGGCATTCGCAGACAGCTGAAGAAATACAATAGAATTTACAAAAAAAAATACACCACATAAAAATTGTACAAACAATATGCGAAAGAAAAAAAAATGTGCAAAAAAAATTAATACTGAGAACATGAATTTTCAAGTCCTTGAAGGTAAGTCTATCCATTGTAGAATCAATTCAAAGTATCACTGAGTGTAGCTATCCACACTAGTTCAAAGCCTGATAGCTGAAAGGTAATAACTGTTCCTGAACCCGATGGCGCAGGATGTAAGACTCCTATACCTCCTGCCGGACGGCAGCAACAAAAAGAGAGCATAGCCTGGATGGTGGAAGTTCTTGAGGATGGACACCACTTTCTTGTAAGTGTACTCAGTGGTGGAGAGGGATTTGTCTCTGATGCACTGGGCTGTATCCATCACTTTCTGTAGACAGTTCTTGCAGAAATATTTTCATTTCTGTGCAGTGCTCCATGTAAATGTACTCAATAGCGGGGAAGGATTTGCTTCTGATGGACTGGGCTGTATCCATCACTTTCTGTAGGCAGTTTCAAAGTTCAAAGTAAGATTTATTATCAGAGTACATACATACATAGGAGGGAGGAGAAGTTGGAAGTGCGACGCAGCACGCGCAGCTCTCCAGTGAAATGATATCATATTTGTAAGTAGGATGCCATGCGCAATTCTGATTTGATGGAGACAGACGTGAAAGCACAGAGGAACATTGGGAGAAACTTCTGAAATGCCTGGTTTGCTGCTACTGTGCGATTGAGAATCTCCAGAAGGAAGGCCCTAAAATCCTCGGCTTTGCCTGCTGCTGGCGACCGAGGCTGGGGTCGAAGCGCTCGGCAGAGATGGTGCTTGGTACTCGGAGTCGGAGGGTTGGTCGGAGGCTCGAAGTTTTTGGACTACTCAGAGACGGACTGTGGTCAGGCATAGCAGGGAAAGATTTTCTTCCTTCTCCCGTCTGCGTGAGATGTGGGACTTTGGAGAGACTTCGAACTTTTTTCCTGTTCCCGTGGCCTGTTCTTCATCAAGTTATGGCATTGTTGCGCTGTTGTAACTATATGTTATAATTATGTGGTTTTTGTTAGTTTTTCAGTCTTGGTCTGTCCTGTGTTTCTGTGATATCACACTGGAGGAATATTGTATCATTTCTTAATGCATGCATTACTAAATGACAATAAAAGAGGGCTGCATGTCCTCATAATCTAAAATAATCTAACCTAATCATATCATCAGAAACAACCCCGATATTCTTGTTCTGTGGGCATACTTAGCAAATATTCAGAACAGTAACTGTAAACTGGAATTGTAAACTGTGAACAAACTGCGCAAATAGAGATTATAAACAAATAGCAATTATTCACGAGCATGAAATAACAAAATAAAAGGGCCCTAAAATGAGTGTAGTTATCTCTTTTGTTCAAGAGCCTGATGATTGTGGGGTAGTAAGTGTTCTTGAACCTGGTGGTGTGAGCCCTGAGGCTCTTGTATTGTCTACCTGAAGGCTGCAGTGAGAAAAGCAGTGTATGGCCTGGGTGGTGGGGGTCCCTGAAGATGGATGTTGCTTTTCTATAGCAACATTTCATGTAGATGTACTCAATGGTTCGGAGGGTTTTACCCATGATGTACTGGGGCTGAATACAGTACATTTTGTACGATTTTCCACTCAAAGGCATTGGTGTTCCGATACCAGGCCATAGTGCAGCCAGTCAGTATGCTGTCCGCCACACATCTATAGAAGCTTGCCAAAGTTTTTGATAACATGCTGAATCTCTGCAGACTCCTGGGGAAGTAAGACAATAAGGCCATTAAGACACAGGAGCAGAATTAGTCCATTCAGCCCATTGAGTCTGTCCCGCCATTCCATCATGGCTGATCCTGGAAACCACTCAACCCCATACACCTGCTTTCTTACCATATCCTTTGATGCCCTGACCGATCAAGAGACGAATAACTTCTGCCTTAAATATAAGCACGGACTTGACCCCCACCACAGTTGGCGGCAAAGAATTCCACAGTTTTACTACTTTGTGGCTAAAAATATTCCTCCTTAACTCTGTTCTAAAGAGTTCATCCCTCAATATTGGGGCTCTGCCTTTTAGTTCTGGATACCCCAACCATAGGAAACATCCTCTCCACATCCACCCTATCAAGTCCTTTCAACATTTGGTAGGTTTCAATGAGATCCCCTCCACATTCTCCTAAATTGCAGTGAGTACAGGCCCAAAGCTGCCAAATGCTCGTCTTATGTTAACCCCTTCATTCCCAGATCATCCTTGTGAACCTCCTCTGGACTCTTGCCAATGACAACTCATCTTTTCTGAGATATGTTATCCAAAACTATTGACAATATTGTAAGTGCAACCTGACTAGTGTCTTATAAAGCCTCAGCATTATCTCCTTGTTTTTTATATTCGATTCCCCTTGAAATAAATGCCAACATTCCATTTACCTTCTTTACCAACCTGTAAATTAACCTTCTGGGATTCTTGCACGAGGACTCGTAAGTCCTTCTGCACCTCTAATGTTTGAACCTTCTCCCCACTTAGATGATAGTCCGCACTGTTGTTCTTTCTACCAAAATGCATTATCATACATTTCCCAACACTGTATTCCATCAGCCACATTTTTGCCCATTCTTCAAATTTGTCTGTCCTGCAGCTATCACATTGCCTCCTCAGCAGTTCCTACCTCTCCACCTATCTTTGTATCATCCGCAAACTTCCATTATCTAAATCACTGACAAACAGTGTGAAAAGTAACGTACCCAATTCTGAACCCTAAGGAACACCATTAGTTGCTGGCAGCCAACCAGAAAAGGCCTTTTTTATTCCCACTCGCTGCCTCTTGCCTGTCAGCCATTCTGCTATCCATGCCAGTAACTTTCCTGTAAACGTCATGGTATTTTATATTGTTAAGCAGGCAATCTGGGTCTTTTGTTCAGCGAAAGATGGAGAGAGAAAATGCCAGAAGGGTGAGGACATAGACACCAGAAAGGAGTTGACTTGGAGCTGGTCCGGCAGTCGACAAGGCCTGGGGAAATCGATGGAGGACCAATGAGCTTCAACTTGTGCACATTAGATTGTTTCATTAAAATGGACCCTTTTCTTTTCGTTTTACTTTACTAACCCTTTAGCCAAATTAAGAATTATGAAGCTAACTTGTGAGGGTCATGTTTTTTGACTTCTCCAGTGCGTTTGACATCATCTGCCCTGCTCTGCTGGGGGAGAAGCTGACAGCGATGCAGGTGGATGCTTCCCTGGTATCATGGATTCTTGATTACCTGACTGGCAGACCACAGTACGTGTGCTTGCAACACTGTGTGTCCGACAGAGTGATCAGCAGCACTGGGGCTCCACAGGGGACTGTCTTGTCTCCCTTTCTCTTCACCATTTACACCTCGGACTTCAACTACTGCACAGAGTCTTGTCATCTTCAGAAGTTTTTGGATGACTCTGCCATAGTTGGATGCATCAGCAAGGGAGATGAGGCTGAGTGCAGGGCTACGGTAGGAAACCTTGTCACATGGTGTGAGCAGAATTATCTGCAGCTTAATGTGAAAAAGACTAAGGAGCTGGTGGTAGACCTGAGAAGAGCTAAGGTACCGGTGACCCCTGTTTCCATCCAGGGGGTCAGTGTGGACATGGTGGAGGATTACAAATACCTGGGAATACGTATTGACAATAAACTGGACTGGTCAAAGAACACTGAGGCTGTCTACAAGAAAGGTCAGAGCTATCTCTATTTCCTGAGGAGACTGAGGTCCTTTAACATCTGCCGGACGATGTTGAGGATGTTCTACGAGTCTGTGGTGGCCAGTGCTATCATGTTTGCTGTTGTGTGCTGGGGCAGCAGGCTGAGGGTAGCAGACACCAACAGAATCAACAAACTCATTCGTTAGGTCAGTGATGTTGTGGGGATGGAACTGGACTCTCTGACAGTGGTGTCTGAAAAGAGGATGCTGTCCAAGTTGCATGCCATCTTGGACAACGTCTCCCATCCACTACATAATGTACTGGGTGGGCACAGGAGTACATTCAGCCAGAGACTCATTCCACCGAGATGCAGCACAGGGTGTCATAGGAAGTCATTCCTACCTGTGGCCTTCAAACTTTACAACTCCTCCCTTGGAGGGTCAGACACCCTGAGCCGATAGGCTGGTCCTGGACTTATTTCATAATTTACATATTACTATTTAACTATTTATGATTCTATTACTATTTAATTAATGGTGCAACTGTAACGAAAATCAATTTCCCCCAGGATCAATAAAGTATGACTCTGACTATGACTAAATAGTTTAATGCATACGGTGTACTGTCTGTTATCTCATGGTACTGACTTGTAACAGGGTAACGCATCACACAGCATCCACACAAACAGGAGGTTTTGCACCTCAATCTCATACGTTTGGTAGGGCCAGAGATTGCCTTCCCTAGACTTACGCAGCAGTCAGAACCTGTGGGTTACAATTGTGGGAGTATCATTCCGGATAATGGGGGCATCGTTGGGTGCTGTGTGACTGCCCTGAGCATTGAACCAGTGCGATGTGTGTTTAACTCTGTACGAAACTACTGTCCAGTAAAGCGACTTACGATATGTGGGTATGGATGCTGCCAGGGTTGAATGGTGGTGTGCATCCACGGGATTACCGGTAACAAATGTGTGCGTGTTGAGTGGGGTAGATATTCATACTCCTGATGAATTGTTAATTTCGACTTTTAAGTACTGTTAAAGCTGTAGGCAAATTTACGATTGTGGGGACCAAGACTCCTACTGTGAGGAGGCTCATGGGAGCCTGCAGGGAGAAAGCTAGAGAGAACTTCTGAGACATTGGCCATTCACCTGGTGCTTAGAAGTGCTTTTGAGGAAGTGTGTGGCTGCATTGTGCCAGATAACGAGTTTAGATGAGAGACTGTGTGGTTCACCCAGTCCGAGCCAATCGTGTTACAGCCCAGGGATGTAGCAAGAATAATGGGAAATGCCAAATTTCCCGGAATGCCTGAGGGCAAAGCTCTCTTGGTGGATGATCCGGAAGACCATGAAGAGGAATCAGGAGTGCCTGCTGGGGTACTGGTGAGGCTGAAACTGCAGAAACCCTCAGTTGTACAGGCGAACAGGATGACAGTGATTGTCAACAACACTATGAAGAGGGCTTATGAAGTCACCTTCAAGCGGGGGATGCCCTGACGCATCTTTTCCTGGTGATGGTAATGTCTAGTGTCCCTCTGGGTCAAGCCAGGGAGAAACTAGATGAAAAAGGGCGGAAGTTGACCACTGAGTCATTCAATTTTGGGTCTCCCTGGTACCTGCAGGTTGGAAGAGGAGGTTGATAGAGAAGATGTTGAAGCTGGAAAGTGTCTTTTCCACTGACGAGTTTGATGTGGGTTGTTCCAAGAGCACTCGTCACACTATCCAGATGGCCATGGACACCCTGTTCAGAGGGAGGTTGCAGCCACTGGTCTCTGCAGAGGTGGAAGATGCCAGCAACATAGCAAATGTCTTGGTCATCACGGATCACTACACCAGATATGTGCAAGCTTTCCCTACCAAGGATCAGAGGGCGTCCACGGTGGCCAGTGTTATGGGAGAAGTACTTAATTTATTATGGCCTCCTCAGGGGGATACATAGTGATCAGGGACGGGATTTCGAGAGAAGGCTCATCCATGAGCTACTGGGCATTCTCGAATTTGAGAAGTCGAGGACTACGCCTTATCACCCGCAGGTTGATCCCCAGCCCAAGAGGTTTAATTGGACATTGCTAGACATGCTTAGCACCTTGGAAACCAGCATGAAGAACAAGTGGAGTCAACATATTGGACATCTGGTCCACTGCTACAACTGCACACAAAATGATGCTACCGGGTGCTTGCCATGGTATCTGATCTTTGGGCACAAAGCGAGGTTGCCTGTCTACCTTTGTTTTGGGACTGGCGAGGAAGATTGCCCATCGACCTTTGTTTTGGGACTGGCGAGGAAGACCTACCACTGAAGATTTATCTGAAGTATGTGTCTGATGTGAGAAGGGAGCTGAAAAAGGCTTATGAATTACCTGAGGTCATGGCTGCCAAGCAGATTCAAGGAAATAAGAGGAGGTATGATCTTGTCTAGTCTTGTCCATACTGCACCAACCGCCGCCGCTGGGCTATAAACGTGCAGGAGCAATGTGTGGTTAAGTGCCTTGCTCAAGGACACAACACATTGCATCAGCTGAGGCTCGAACTCGCGACCATCAGAACACTAGTCCAACGCCTTAACCACTTGGCCACACGTCACAAAAAAGGTTAGGTTCCCCCAACTCATGCCAGGAGACGGAGTCCTCATAAGGAATTTGGGACTACCTAGGAAACATAAGACTGCTTGACAGCTATGCCCTATGTAGTGGAAAGTCAGATGCCAAATGTACCAGTTTTCAGGGTGAAACCAAAGGATAGGCATGGGCCTGTCAAGATTGTCCATTAGAACCACCTTCTGCCTCTGGGACAAGAGGTGCGGGTTGACCCAGAGCCCAACCTGGAGCCTAGAGCTAGCTAGAGGACTCTGCGGTGACACGGGGCGTCTGATAGAAGAAGATAGAAGACCATGGAAGAAAGGGAAGAAGAAGGAGCACCAGAGGAGGAGATGGGCAGGTAAGGGTATAAGGTGAGAGAGGGAAATTGGAATGGGGAATGGTGAAGGAGATGTGGGGATGGGGGATAATTACCAGAAGTTCATGAAATCAATGCTCATGCCATCAGGTTGGAGGCTACACAGATAGAATATACGGTGTTCCTCCTCCAGCCAAAGTGTGGCATCATTGTGGCAGTAGAGGAGGTCATGGACTGACATGTCGGAATGGGAATGGGGAGTGTAATTACAATGGGTGGCCACTTATAGACCTCGCCTTTTCTGGCAGATGAAGCCTAGGTGCTCAGTGGTCTCTCGATCTATGTTGGGTGTCACCAATATACAGGGGGCCACACCAGGAGAAACATATACAGTAGAAGGCCCCAAAAGACTCGCAGGAGAATTGTCACCTCACCTGGAAGAACTGTTTAGGGCCCTCTCTCACCTTATCTCCTTACATGCCCATCAATTAACTCTAGTGTTCCTCCTCCTTCCCTTTCTTCCGTAGTCTTCTATCTCTCCTATCAGATTCTCCCTTCTCCAGCCCCCTTTATCTCTTTCACCAATCAACCTTACTTCACCCATTCCCCCCTCCCGTCTGCACCTGTCACCTACTACCTTCTACTTCTTCCTCCCCTTCCTCCACCTTCTTATTCTGACTGCTCTTCCTTTCCAGTTCTGCTGAAGAGTCTCGGCCTGAAACGTTGACTGTTTATTCTTTTCCATAGATGCTGCCTGACCTGTTGGGTTCCTGCAGCTTTTTATGTGCGTTGCTCTGGATTTCCAGCATCAGCACATTTTCTCATGTTTGTGATCTTAATTCTTATTCTCAGCGCCTTGGCTTATGAAGGGAAGCATACCAAATACCTTCTTCACCATGCTATCTGTGTCACTGGGTTCCTCTGTACATCAACAGCTCTGAGTTTCTTGCATTTATATGCCTACCTGGATTTGTTTCATCAATAGTTTTTGGAACAGGCTAAGCTTAATTCAGAAAAAGTTAGGACTTGATTGAATAAAAAAGAAAAACTAGGACGTATTCAGCAAATAAAGAATATTCTCCTTTGGAAAAAAAATAGTTTTGGAGATTACTTAATAGAGACTGTTGAACTGAATGGAACTGAGTACTGTGATGGGTAATCGGCCCATTATGGAGTCTCAGATTCTTTATAAATTTGCTGCCCTTTGCCATATATTGAACCACTGTCAATTTTGAAATTCTGAAAAGCAATTTTACTTTGAAGTTCCTTGCAACTTCAAATTTCCAACTCAACAAATTCCCTTTATTTGTGGTCTTGCTTTTTGCTACAACCATTCTTAACAGCAGTGAAATCCACTTTCAGAATCTACCCAGATGAAGTGATTTCTTCTAAACTGCTTACTGAGATTAGACATAAACATCAAATAATGATCTTCACTGAAATTGAATTTGCTTCTATGCCACTCATTATAGTGAACTTTATCCATAGGATCATCAGGGTCTCTCTACCATCCATCATGGATATTTATCAGGAGCGCTGCATATCCAGGGCCCTTAGAATTTTTGAGGATCCCACCCATCCATCTAGCATTTCCTATGATATTCTCCCATCAGGGAGGAGACTCTGATGCATAAAGACAAAAACAGTCAGGACGGAAAACAGTTTCCTCCCTCAGGCCGTTAGGCTTCTGAACTTCCTGCCGCACCACATTCGAAGTGTCACCGGATAATTTGTACTGTACCTGACAATATTTAATTATGCACTTTACTCTGTTTATCTATGCATAATTCATTTGTAGATTTAATTCTTACTTTCCTATGTTATTGCATTATATGTGTGTTATGTGCTACTGTGCTTTACACCCTGGATAGAGAAGCATTGTCTATCATTTGATGGTATACATGTATATAGTTAAATAATCGTTAACTTGACGGCTTTAAAAGGGAATGTTGTGTCAAAGTTCACAATCAGAATCAGACTCAGGTTTACTATCGACATCTGTCATAAAATTTGTTGCTCTGTGGCAATACATAATAATAAAAGCTATGAATTAGAATAAGCAGTATGTATAAAATTAAAATAAATAAATAGTGCAAAATCTTAAATTAAGAGAACGGGCAAAGAAATAGCAGATAGAATACAATGTTGAGAAATGTATGATCATGCACTTTGGTGGAAGAAATGAAAAGGTTGACTGTTTTCTAAAAAGTGAGAAAACATACAAAAAAAACTGAGATGCAAAGGGATTTAGGAGTCCTTGCGCAGGATTCCCTAAAAATTAACTTCCATGTAGAGTCTGTGGTGAAGAAGGCAAATGCAATTTTAGCATTCATTTCAAAAGGACTAGAATATAAAAGCAAGCATATAATGTTGAGAATTTATAAAGTACTGGTGAGGCCTCACTTGGAGTAATGTGAGCAGTTTTTGGGCCTTTATCTTAGTAAGGATGTGCTAAGAACCCTAGAGAGGGTTCAAAGGAGGTTCACAAAAATGATTCCAGGGTTGAATACGCAAACACAAAGAATTCTGCAGATGCTGGAAATTCAAGCAACACACATCAAAGTTGCTGGTGAACGCAGCAGGCCAGGCAGCATCTATAAGAAGAGGTACAGTTGACGTTTCGGGCCGAGACCCTTCGTCAGGACTAACTGAAAGAAGAGCTAGTCAGAGATTTGAAAGTGGGAGGGGGAGGGAGAGATCCAAAATGCTAGGAAATGACAGGGTTGAATGACTTGTCATATGAGGTGTTTGATGGCTCGGGGCTGTATTTGCTGGACCTCAGAAGAATGAGGGGTGACCTCATTGAAACCTATGGAATGGTGAAAGGCCTTGATACAGTAGATGTGGAGGGAATGTTTCCTATGGTGGAAGAGTCTAAGAGCAGAGGAAATAGCCACAGGGCTTCCTTTTAGAATGGAGATGAGAAGGAATTTCTTTAGCCGGAGAGTGGTGAATCTGTAGAATTCTTTGCCATAGGCTGCTGTGGAGGTCAAGACTTTATGTATGGCAGAGGCTGATAGATTCTTGATTGATCTGGGCATTAAGTGATACAGGGAGAGGGCAGGAGATTGTGGTTGAGAGGAAAATTGGATCAACCATGATGGAGTAGACTCGATGGGCCAAATGGCCTAATGCTGCTCCTATATCTTATGATCTTATGGTCTAAAAAGAGGGGGAAAATACTGAGAAAGTGTTCAAGGATTCATGACCATTCTTATGTCAGAGGGAAAAAGCTGTTCCTGAAGTGTTGAGTATGTGCCTTCATGCTCCTGTATCTCCTCCTTGATGGTAGCAATGAGATGAGGCATGTCCTGGGTGATGAAGTCCATAAGGATCGATGCCACTTTTGAGGCATTCCCTTTTGATGGCATCCTGGATGCTGGGGAGGCCAGTGCTCTTGATGGAGATTACTGAGTTTACAACTTTCTGCAGCTTATTCCAATCCAGTGCAGTGGTCCCTCCATACCAGATGGTGATGTAACTAGTTAGAATGTTCTCACAGTAATCTATGGAAATCTGCAAGCATCTTTGGTGACATATCAATTCTCCTCAAACTCAAAATGGAATATACCTGCCTTCTTTGTAATTGCACCAAGGTGTTGGGCCAGGATAGATCCACACAGATGTTGACACCACTCTCCCTTCAATGTAGTTCCCTCATCTTACCCTTCCTGAAGTTCACGATCATTTCTTTGGTCTTCCTGACATTGAGTGCAAGGTTGTTCATCTTGACAGTCAGTTTACCTTCAGAATCTCAGTATCAGGTTCATTACCATTGACGGGTGTCATGAAATTCATTGTTTAATGGTAACAGTACGCAAACATAAAAATGACCTTAAGTTACCGAAATAAATACATAGCGCAAAAGACCATGTTAATGGACTGTTCAGAAATCTGATTACAAAGTGGAATAAGCTGTACCTAAAACATTGAGTGTAGGTTCTCAGGCTCCTGTGCCTCCTGCCAAACAGTAGCAATGAGAAGAGAGCATGTCCCATTTGGTGAAGTTCCTTTGTGACGGATATCCCAACCTTCTGCAGCCTCTTGTAATTCTGTGATGCCCACGAGACACTGTAGGTAGAACAGGCTGATTGGGAAGTTACTGAGAAGATTCACTATCTAACCTACTCTCTTAACGGATAATTAGGTTTTGAAGGAAGTGTCTGCTACTTACATGTTTCTTATGATTACAGGATGGTTAAGTAACCAAAGAAACTTCAGAATTCTGAACTATTGGTATTGAGATATACCATTTGAAAAGTTAATCTCTGGCAATACACTGAATCAAGTATCACCTTACGGACAAATCTTTGTGTTTCGAGTTTTAAGTTTATTAATAATTGGTAAATTAAGGTGTCATTGAGCCTGGTGGTATGTGCATTCAGGATTTTGTATCTTCTACCTGGTGGGCGGGGAGAAGAGGAAATGTCCAGAGTGGGTAGGATCCTTGGTTACGTTGGTTGCTACAGCAAGACAAAAAAATATATATATGTAGAGTCCATGGAGGGAAGTTTGGTTTCTGTGATATGTCCACAACTCAATCAGGAAGAAGGTACAGGAGCTTTAGAACTCACACCACTGAGTTCAGGAACAGATATTACTCCTCAACTATCAGGGTCTTGAACCAGAGGAAATAACTTCACTTAATTTCACTTGTTCCATCATTGAAATGTTCCCAAACCTATAGACTCACTTCCAAGGACTCTTTGTCTCATGTTCTTGATACTTATTGCTTATTTATTTATTATTACTATTTCTTTTTTGGTATTTGCACATTTCGTTGTTTTTTGCAAACCAGTTGAACTCCTAAGTTGATGTAGTCTTTCATTGTTTCTATTATGGTTATTATTCTATTGGATTTATAGAGTATGCCTACGAGAAAATTAATTTCAGGGTGGTATATGGTGAGCTGCATGTACCTTGATAATAAACTTACTTTGAATTTTGAACTTTTGAACAACTCTCTGTAGTTTGCAGGTGCAATGGAAAACTGACTTGGAGCAGTATCACAGGCACATTGCACCAGATACACAACATCCACTAGGAAACAATAAATTGAACACGATTTATACTAAATTACACAAGAAAGAATGCAATTCGGACAAAAAAAATGTCTTGCTGTGCCAGGTGGTGAACATGGTCATAATGTTGTTGCACTGATATAGTGATTTCGGCTTTGCAGGTTGGTTCAACAACCAAATGGTTACAGGGAAGTCGGTAAGTACAAAAGGTGCTGAAGACATAGAATCAGAATCAGATTTAGTATCACCAGCAAATGTGGTGAAATTTGTTAACTTTACAGCAGCAGTACAATGAAATACAGGATAAATAAATATAGAGAAAAATAACTGAGTTACATTAAATAGTAGACATTAATACATATGTCTATTAAATAGTTAAGTTAAAATAAGTATTGCAAAATAACAAAAATAAAAAAGTAGTAAGCTAGTATTCATGGGTTCAATGTCCTTTTAGAAATTGGATGGCAGAGGGGAAGAAGCTTTTTCTGAATCACTGAGCGTGTGCCTTCAGGCTTCTGTACCTCCTTCCTGACAGTAACAAGGAACAGACAGACAGAATCTGTTTCATAAGGTTGGAAGGGAGCAAGTCTTTAACAAGGCGAGTGGTGGATGCTGAATTGCTTCACACACAACAGTCTCTTTAGAATGGACCCCTACTATTAACCGAGGGGTCTGTGGATCCCAGGTGAGAACCCCTGCTCTGTAGTTTACGGAGAATGGTGCTAAGGGAATAAAAAGTTACATTTATTCAGTCTGTATTTTGAAATGTAACACTATTGGCCATAGTAGTCAGCAGTACCTGCAAGGGCTGCAATCTCAAGAGCCCAATAACCTTTACACATGCTCAACTCAATCAATCACCCTGCCTTCTTCATTAGCCACAATTCCAACAAGTTAGATAAGAAGCTCGAATGAATTAAATGCTAAAGGTGATTCCATTAGGCAAACATAAACAAGTTGATAGAAACAACTCACGCCCTGAATTGTAGATCAACAGTGATAATTTAAGGAGACTTATTAAAGAAGCTGACACTTGGAACTCTTGCCAATAGGGATAGGCCAGAAATAAATCTTCTCTTAAGTTTTGCTAACTTAAGGATTGAAGATTAACCTTATTTGTCACATTACTTGAAAACATTGCAACATACAGTGAAAAGTATTTTTTGCCTCATACAACCATAGGCACAGGATCAGAACACCCGTTCAGAACAAAGATGAGGAGGAATTTCTTTAGCCAGAGGGTGGTGTACCTGTGGAATTCATTGACACAGATGGCTGCAGAGGCCAAGTCTTTGAGTATATTTAAAGCAGAGCACGATATTTCTCGGTTAGTCAGGGTTAGGCCACTCGGCCCATCGAGTCAGCTCCACCATTTCAACCCTCTCCACTCCACATTCCTGCTTTCTCCCCGTAACTTTTGAAGACCTGACTCACCAAAAACCCACCAACCTCCACTTGAAATATACCCAGTAACTTGGCCTCCACAGCTGTCTGTGCAATAAATTCCACAGATTCACCACATTCTGGCTAAAGAAATTCTTCTTCATCCCTAATCTGAAGGGACATCCTTGTATTCTCAGAATTAGAATTGGAAACAGATCACATTTAGTATCAGGTTTGCGGAAGGACTTGGACAGATTGGGAGAATGGGCAAAGAAGTGGCAGATGGAATATCCGGACCTGCCTCTCGGTTTTTTTGCACTACCTTACTTTCCCTTTTTTATTTTCTACTTATGATTTATAATTTAAATTTTTACTATTTACTATCGATTTGTACTCCAGGGAGTGCGAACAGCAGAATCAAATATCGCTGTGATGATTGTACGTTCTAGTATCAATTGTTTGGCGACAATAAAGTACAAAGTATAAAGTTTAGTAGTTTTAATATTTTAGAAAATAGTCTATGCCTTTATTCCTTCTACCATGGTGCATGACCTATAATTCCCTACACTAATACACACAAAATGCTGAAGGAAATCAGCAGGCCAGGCAGCATCTATGGGAAAGAGTAAACATTTGATGTTTTGGGCTGAATCCCTTCATCAGGACAAGACATCCTGATGAAGGATCTTGGCTTGAAATGTTAACTGTTCTATAAATGCTGCCTAGCCTGCTGAGTTCCTCCAGCATTTTGTGTGTTTTACTTTGATTTCCAGCATCTGCAGATTTTCCCTTGTTTGTGACTTCCCTACACTATATTCCATCTGCCACTTCTTGGCCCATTTCCCCAATCTGTCCAAGTCCTTCTGCAAACTCCCTGATTCTTCAACATTATTTGCCCTCCACTTATCTTTGTATGATCTGCAAACTTGGCAACACACCCATCCATTCTGCCATCAAATCAAATTGGTGAGAATTGTGCTGGGGGCAGCCCACAAGTGTTGCCACACATCCAGTGCCGACAATCATGCCCACGACTTACTAACCCTAACCCAAACCAAATGTCTTTCCAGAATGTGGGAGGAAACCGGAACACCCACAGGAAAAGCATCTACCTACATATGGGAAAAATGTACACACTCCTTACAGACAGCAGTAGGAATCAAATACTGGTTGGTGATGGACGGTACTCGAAAGCCATTGCACTAATGACTACACTACCATATCCCCTCATAGTGAGAGCTACACCCAGTGGCCACTTTAGTAGGAACCTCCTGTACCTTATAAAGTGGCAACTGGGTGTATGTTCATGGTCTTCTGCTGCTGTAGCCCTTCCACTTCAAGGTTTGACATCTTGTGCATTCAGAGATGCTTTTCTGGATATCACTGTTCTAATATGTGTCTACTTGAGTTACTGTCGACTTCCTGACAGCTTGAATTAGTCTGGCCATTTTCCTCTGACCTCTGTCATTAACATGGTGTTTTCACCCACAGAACTGCTGCTGACTGGAAGTTTTTCGTTTTTCACACCATTCTCTGAAAACTCTAGAGACTATTGTGTGTGAAAATCCCAGGAGATCAGCCATTTCTTAGATACACAAACCTCCCTGTCTGCACCAACAATCATTCCACCGTCAAAGTCACTTAGATCACACTTCTTCCCCCTTCTGATGTTTCCTCTGAACAATAACTGAACCTCTTGACCATGTCTGCATGCTTTTGTGCATTGAGTTGCTGCCACTTGATTGGTTGATGAGATATTTGCAATAATGAGCAGATGTACCTAATAAGTATACCCGTACTGTGTGTCTTTTCCCCACAGTTATTCTGTAAAATGCCTCCTTAATTGTCCTAATTATTCTTCAGACATTGCGAATTGAGAGGAGCATGAGGTTAATCGTCAATGGGAATGGAACAAAATTTGCCTTCTAATGATTATTATGTTTCGGATTCATGTGTCCATTTAAAGGTAAACTTGGATTTAGAATGAAAAATATTATTATAACAAGTGGTGGTTGCCAGTTTGGGTTGAACTGGGGTTCTTATGGCAAAGTTCATTATCTTTCACCTGTGGACTACCAGGAGAGATGTACACCAGGTGGACACAAATGTAGAAGAGATCAGAGATGAGGATGGAGTTGAACGAAGAATCTTTACTTAAGGATCATCTAGTAGAGAATACAGGTGGGTATTTAAGAATCACTACACTCAGGATAGGTAAACTCAAGATTGAACAAAGGCAAACAAAACAGAGGGAAATTAAATAGAGGAATAAGGCCCAGGCACACTGATAACTGAAACAAGACACTGATGGAAGCAACCAGCTAGTACCCAGGGGAGGAAGAGCATCAGAGCTGGACAATTCTAATGCCCCCTGCTGGTCAGTCAAAAGCATGACAGTTATCCTTGATGGAATTTTGACCAAGCAGCAGCTGTCATATACTGCAATGGTCTTGGGCTATATCTCAATATGGATAATGGCTTGGCAGAGCAATCTCAATTAACTCTCAACAGAGAGTTGTAGATGCAGCTCAGCACAACACAGAATCCAGCCTCCCAGCTATAGACTTTATCTGCACTGCTTGCTGCTTCTGTAAATTTAGATAACTATCAAAGTTCAATTGAGAATATTGCCCAGAAAGAATAAGCCAATTTCTTCAGAGATAGTCATGATATCCACTCATTCTCAGAACTCATAAATGTGCTCCTTATTAATCTTTCACATCTGTGATTGATATAGACTGTGGATCCTAAAGTTAGGATGAACTTCCTGCAATAGAACTTCCTCACATTCCACCATACACAAAATTATCAGCTCTTTCTGCATTACAGCAGTTACAATCCGCTGAGTGACAAACGGCTTTGAGCACCCCCAGCATCAAACCAACATTTCTAACTCAAGCATTAGCTAGCCATTCACATTACAAAAACAACATCCCCTCCCTGGTCACTGTGTACAGTTCCCACTGCCTCAGAAAAACAGCCTGCAGAACCAAAGACTTCACCCACCATGGACATTCTCTCTCTCTCCCTTCTTCCATCATGTGGAAGAGAAAAAAGCCTGAAAACACATGCTACCAGGCTCAAGAACAGTTCTAACCTACTGTGCAAGAGTATTGAATGATTCCCTGATATGATAAGATGGACATTTGACCTCAGTATCTATGTACCTTATTGTCTTCCTGTACTGCACTTCCTCTGTTACCATGGCACCTTATTGTGTTGGTATTGTTTTTTTTTGTCTTGTACTTCCTCAGTGCACTGTGCAATTATTTGATCTGTATGAACAGCATGCCAGCTTTCCGCTGTGTTGTTAACGTGAACAATGTCACCGGAGAGCTCCTAAAGTTGGTAGCTATAGAAGTCTTTATTTAGCCATCATACTTGAGACTCTCTTAGAAAATACGGGGCCTCCTGACCCGATATTACATCACATTTAATATCACAGTTAAAGACACAAGGTAAAAACAGGACAAGTTCTACAGTTACAATGCATTTATAATGCTTCCTTTGAGTTGCACATCATGTTAAACACCTTCGGATCTTCACACCGACACACCAAGATGAACGTCAATCACATCTGCCTCTTTAGCTACATTCATGCATATGCAGACATTTTAGTTGCATGGGAGTTTCCTGGTTTGCAATCAACCCAGTCTGTAGCTCCAGGAAGAACATTGTTCTGAGCTGTGTTTTATATTCAGATTGCAATCCATATTCAAAATCCCTTACTCACTCTTCCTTCAGTTAGTCCTGACTAAGGGTCTCGGCCTGAAATGTCGACTGCACCTCTTCCTACAGATGCTGCTTGGCCTGCTGCGTTCACCAGCAACTTTGATGTGTGTTGCATATTCAAAATCTGGTTGCTTTTGAAATTAATATCTGTTATATACCATAACTCCAGAATGCACCCTAACACCCTACTTTAGGACATGTGACAATAATAAACCAATTTCAATTCCTATTTGGGAAATTGGTTCATTAATATCACATGCATTGAGGTAGAGTGATCTTATTAATTCCTGGCATTCATGCAGATCATCGGCATGCAGTACATCACGAGAGTACAAAGGGATAGCAATAACAGAATGCAAAAGAAAGTTACAGAGAACATCACAAGAAATACAACCGATACTGGAAATCCTCAGTAAAACACACAAAATGCTGGAGGAGCTCAGCTGGGCAGGGAGCATCTGTGGAGGGAGATAAATGTTTCCAGTCCTGATAATGTGTCTGAGCCTGAAACATTGACTGTCTGCTCATACCCATTGATCCTGCTGACCGATGAGTTCCTATAGCATTTTGTGTGTGTTATTGTTACAGAGAAAGTGCAGGACAGGCATACAATAAGGTGCAAGGCCATAATAATGCAAATCTGTATTGCAGTTACTGTATAGCCTTGAAATTCCTCCTTTTTTTGTGTTAACTTTGGAGACTTAATGATTTCAGGATGGGGAACACAATTGGTTGCAATTTCAGGTCAAATATTCCAAGCAGACCAACAATAGTAGATTTGTAGTTGTGTTTGAACTGGAGAACAAGACACTCAAGTCAGAAATATAACTGCATGGTAGTGTATCACTTGGTGTGACGTTACTACAGCTCAGGGTGTTGGAGTTCAGAGTTCAATTCCAGCATCCTCCGTAAAAAAATTGTATGACCTTCCTGTGAGCTTTTCTCTGGATGCTCTGGTATCTTCCCGCAATCCAAAGACCTACTGGTTAGCAAGTTAGTTGGTCATTATAACTTGTCCGGTTATTAGACTAGTGTTAGTAGGTGAGTTGCTGGGCAGCAAGGCTCTTTGGGCTAGGAGGGCCTGTTCCACACTGTTTCTCTATATTTAAAAAATGTACTTATAATTATCTCAGAAGCAGGAAAGAAAGGAGGGTATTATAGTAGGAGTAGCAAACAGTTCAATGGTTCAGAAGCTGAATAGCAGTATTGAATTATTTCTATTACTGTGTTCTTTATCTTATTGTGTGTTTTTTGTGCTCCATTGGATCCAGAGTAAGAATTATTTTGTTCTCCTTTACACTTTATACTGGAAATGACATTAAACAATCTTGAAGAACTCACAGAAACAGAGTTATTAAAGCCACGTCCTGGAGATCCGATTCAGCAGTAAAAGGATCAACTTAACTGGTTTGTTCCATCACTTTGAACTTTGATAATTTCTTCTGTCCCTCATCAAGACACTCATTTTTTCACATGCTTATCTAAATTATCTTACCTATTTATTTAGAGATACGGCGCAGAACAGGACATTTTGGCCCAAAGATCTGCGTCGCTCAGCAACCCACCTACTTAACATTAGCCTAATAATAGGAAAATTTACAATAACTGATTAACCTACAAACTGAATGTGGGAGGGAACAATAAACTGGACTGGTCAAAGAACACTGAGGCTGTCTACAAGAAGGGTCAGAGCCGTCTCTATTTCCTGAGGAGACTGAGGTCCTTTAACATCTGCCGGACAATGTTGAGGATGTTCTACGAGTCTGTGGTGGCCAGTGCGATCATGTTTGCTGTTGTGTGCTGGGGCAGCAGGCTGAGGGTAGCAGACACCAACAGAATCAACAAACTCATTTGTAAGGCCAGTGATGTTGTGGGGATGGAACTGGACTCTCTCACGGTGGTGTCTGAGTTGCATGCCATCTTGGACAATGTCTCCCATCCACTACATAATGTACTGGGTGGGCACACGAGTACATTCAGCCAGAGACTCATTCCACCGAGATGCAACACAGAGCGTCATAGGAAGTCATTCCTACCTGTGGCCATCAAACTTTACAACTCCTCCTTTGGAGGGTCAGACACTCTGAGCCAATAGGCTGGTCCTGGACTTATTTCATAATTTACATATTACTATTTAACTATTTATGATTCTATTACTATTTGTTATTTATGGTGCAACTGTAACGAAAACCAATTTCCCTCGGGATCAATAAAGTATGACTATGACTATGACTATGAACTGGAGCAGCTGGAGGAAACCCATGTGGTCATGGGGAAAACGTACATATTCCTTGCAGACAGCAGCAAGAATTAAATGCCAGCCTCCGAAACACTCCGAGCTACAATAGTGTTGTGCTCACTGTGGCACCCTAAACACATACACTTAATTCCTGAAGCACGAAATTGCTTCCGGATAAATGTTATCAAATACATCGTACGCTCATGGAGTTTATGCATTCCCATTAGCTCCTGTCAGAAAGAACAAATTCACTCTGAATCTTTATAACCAGAAAATGCTTTTATTTATTAACTTGTGATACAATGTAGAACAGGAGCTTCTCTCCCAATTAGCTGCGTTGCCTAGCAGGCCACCAGTTTAACCTGAGCCCAATCACAGGTCAATTTACAATGACCAATTAACCTACTAACTGGTACGTCTTTGGACTGTGGGAGGAAATCGGAGCATGCGGAGGAATCCCTTGCTGTTCTAGGGGAGAGAATACAAACTCCTTACAAATGACATCAGAATTGAAATCTGAACTCTGATGCCCCGAACTGTAATTGCATTGTACTACCATGGTCCCCTATTGAAATAACTTTAATGTTGTATTAAATGTAATATATAATGAAATTATTGTAACATTGAATATCTGATGCTACACACAAGGTTAGGTTACAGTGAGGAATGAATATGGAAAAGCAGATTGCCTCAGACCATAAGACCATAGGACGTAGGAGCAGAATTAGGTCTTTTGGCTCATTGAGTCTTGGCTCTGGAAGAATTTTGTGTTTTATCACCATATTCATCCAATGTATAGTCAGTACATCCTGAGGAAGGCTAGACTAGAAGTAATTGAAGCAAGGATAAAGAAACATTCTGATGGCATCAATCTTGATGATGAAAGTGAGGTGAATCCGAGGAATCTTGCCATGAAAGTGAAAGAAATGCAAACACTAGTTTGTTATTGAACTGCAGGGAGATATAGATCCACAATGTTAAAAAGTCCAGGTCGATCAGTGGTTTAATCCCTAAGGTCACTGCCTCAATGTGCCAGAGATATGTATGAAAAGCATTTGATGGCTCTGGGCCTGTATTCACTGGAGTTTAGAAGAATGGGGAGTTGTACGTATCTTATTGAAACCAATTGAATATTGTAAGTCCTAGATACAGTGGACATGGAGAGGATGGAAAGGATGTTTCCTATGCTAGGAACAAAGAGCACAACATCACAGTAGAGGGATCTCCCTTTAGAACAGAGATAAAGGGGAATTTCTTTAGCAAGAGGGCAGTGAATCCATGGAATTCATTGCCACAGATGGCTGTGGAGGCCAAGGCATTGAGTATAGTTAAGGTGGAGGTTGTAGGTTCTTGATTAATCAGGGCATCAAAGGTTCACAGCGAAGGTAGGAGAATTTATTTGAGAAGGATAATAAATTAGTCATGTTGGGGTGGCAGACTTAATGGGCTGAATGGCCTAATTATGCTCCTCTGTAAGTGCATTACACTAACCACTATGCTACCATGGCAACCTATTGAAATAATTTTAATGTTAAAATAAATGTAATTGTAAGATATAATGAAATTATTTTCTTATGACCCTACTTCAATCCTGTCCTCTGGTGCTGTCTGTGTGAAGTTCACATTTTCTCCCCTAGACCATGAAGTTTACATCCAAGTGCTCCGGTTTCAACCCATATCCCAAAGACATGAAGGTTGGCAGGTTAATGGGTATTTCTTGGATTAACTGTGTATGCGGCAAGAAAACTAATTGCAGAGTCCTGACAAAGGGTCTCGGCCCAAAACGTCGACTGTACCTCTTCCTAGAGATGCTGCCTGGCCTGCTGCATTCACCAGCAACTTTGATGTGTGTTGCAGAGTTATATATTGTGATTATATATGTACTTTACTAATAGATTTACTTTTAATTTTGAACTTTGAACTGTAAATAGTATTAATGTAGTGATAAAATTTGGGGGATTTGAACGAAATAGAGGAAGAATAAAAAATATTAATGTAACATTAATGCAAATAGGGGCATATGTTTGGCATGGATTCAGTGGGCCGCAGAGCCTCTTTCCCTCCCATATGTCTCCATGAATCTAATTCAGCTTGAGTACTGACTGTACACTGTCATCACCTTATTTCGTGGTTAGCACAACGTTTTACAGCACCAGCAACTGGAGTTCAATTCCCACTGCTGTCTATAAGGAGTTTATAGATTCTCCTTGTGACTGTCTGGGTTGCCTCTGGGTGCTTCAGTTTCCTCTCACAGTCCAAAGATTCACCAGTTGGTAGGCTAATTAGTCATTGTAAATTGTCTCGTGATGAGGTTAGGGTTTAATCAGGGGTTGCTGGGTTGGAAGGGCCTGTTCCGGGCTGTATCCCTAAAATAAATTAATACATAAATAAATGTGCAGGTAGATTGGGAAGTATCTGTTGGCGCTGAATCCCAAAAGAGGAACCTTGCAGAACATCTATGAGATTGCTTTTTAGAGTAGACTATGCCGAGCACTCTAGGGAAAAGGCAATTCTAGATTGGATATTGTGTAATAAACCGGATTTGATTAGGGAGCTTAAGGTAAAGGAACACTTAGGAGGCACAGATCATAGTATGATAGAGTTTACCATACAATTTGAGAAAGAGAGAAGATAAAGTCAGATGTATCAATATTAAATTGGAGTAAAGGGAATTACAGAGGCCTGAGAGAGGAGGTGACCAAAGTTGTTTGGAAGGGGAAACTAGCTGGGTTGACAGCCGAACAGCAATGGCTGGGGTTTGTGGGAGCAACTTGGAAGGCACAGAATTGATACTGTACTTTCCAAAGATGGAAGAGTATTCAGTGGGCAGGATGAGGCAACTGAGGCTGACAAGGGAAGTCTAAGAGAGCATAAAAGCTAAAGGAAGGGCATAAAGTATAGCAAAAATAGTGGGAAGTTAACCATAAGGAGAAAAAAGATGAAATATGAAGGTAAGCTAGACAATAATATAAAAACAGATACCAAAAGATTTTTCTGATATACGAAGAGTGAGAGAGAGGTGAGAGTAGATATTGGATCACTCGAAAATTGTGCTGTACAGGTAGTAATGGGCTACAAACTTACCGAGTATTTTGTGTCATTCTTCACTGTGAAAGACACTAGCAATATGATAGAAATGCAGAAGTGCTGAGGGACAGAAGCGAGTGTAGTTGCTATTACCAAGGATAAGGTGCTTGGGAAGCTGAAGGAGCTGAAGATAGATAAGTCAATGGGGCCAGATGGAATACACCTCAGGGTTGTGAAAGAGGTAGTTGAAGAGAATGTTGATGCATTAGCACAGATCTTCCAAGAATCATTAGATTCTGGATTGTTTCTGGAGGAATGGAAAATTGCAACTATCATTCAACTCTTGAAGAAGGGAGGGAAGCAGAATAACCATATAACCATATAACAATTACAGTACGGAAACAGGCCATCTCGGCCCTTCTAGTCCATGCCGAACTCTTACTCTCACCTAGTCCCACTGACCTGCACTCAGCCCCTTCTTTTCCTGTCCATACAGCTGTTATTCCTGGCCTTATAGCTATCATTCTTCTGAATGATAGCTTTTTATAGCTACCATATTAGAATAAAGGAAATTGTAGGACAGTTAGCCTAAATCCAGTGGTTGGGAAGATGTTGGAGTCCCTTATTAAGGATGAGGATTCAGGGTACTTGGAGGCAAATGCTGAGCCATTCTCCTCTGATCTCTCTCATTAATAAGGCATTTTCATGCACACAACTGCTACTCACTAGATATTTCTTTGACTTTTTGCAAGATTCTCTGTAAACTCTAGAGACTGTTGTGTATGAAAATACTAGGAAAACAACAGTTTCTGATAAAACCCACTGGCACCAACAATCATTCCACGGTCAGAGTCACGTAGATCACATGATGTTGATCTGAACAACTATTGAATCTCTTGATTATGTCTGCATGTTTTTACGTATTGAGTTGCTGTCACATGGTTGGCTGAGTAGATATTTGCATTAGCAATCAGATGCTCTTAATAAAGTGGCCACTGAACATAAATTACACTGGTAAGGCTCAAGTAATGAAAATGCATTGTCTGAAGCTTACAAGGAATTCAGGTTAGTGTTTGACTCACCTGTTTTGTTCTGTTATTTTTAATCTGCTGGATACAGTTTCTCGGTGTGAATGGCCTGCTATTTCTGCGTCCAGTCATTTGTTGGGCAGGTTTAATGTTGGAACCTTAATGTTCACAGAATACTTAATGGAAACAAGAGCCGATGCTCAAAGACACAGATGAATCCTTCAGCCTGAAGCTATTGTGATCTCTGAAAGCTGAGACAGTCAGCAGTTTTATTTTTAGTCTGGTACAATTCTTCTGCTTGTCAATAAGTGCAAGCTTTCTCTACAAAGGGATTGCCAATGGTGGGAGAGATATTTTAGGAAGTGCTTGTGAAGCATAAAAACAGAAAATACTGAAGGTACTCAGCAGGAAGGGATTAGTGGAAAGACAACTTGAGCAGGTTTTAAAGCATGAATAATCATTTTTGCAATCTGAAGATCCTTTCGTCAGAGGTTTTATGAGATATTGGTCAGTGTGCTTTGGAGTATTCTGAGCAGTTTTGTGTCTCATATCTATGAAAGGATGTGCTGGCATTGGAGAAGTCCCAGAGGAGGTTCATAGAATGATCCGAAGAATGAAAGGATTAACATGGGGAGTGTTTTATGGCTCTGGGCCTGTATTCACTGGAGTTCAGAGGAATGATGGGGATCTCAGTGAAACCTATTGAATTTGAAAAGCCTAGCTAGAGTGGATAAGAAGATGTTTCCAACATTGGGACTGTCTAGGACCAGAGGCCACAGATTAGGTGCACCTCAAGAAAGCATGCTTAGACAACTGCTCTGCGCTCTCTACACTCACGATTGTGTACCTAGTCACAGATCAAACACAATCTATAATTTTACCAATGACACAGTTATTGTTGGTAGAACTTCAGATGGCGATGAGCAGGCGTACAAGAGTGAGATACATCAGCTGGTTGAGTGACGTCACAAAATCAACCTTGCACTTAATGTCCGTAAAGGAATTTACTGTGGACTTCTGGAAGGGGAAGACAAGGGAACACACAACCATCCCCACCAAGGGATCAGAAGTGGAAAGAGTGAGCACTTTCAAGTTCCTGGCTGTCAAAGTTTCTGAGGTTCTACCTTGGGCCCAATGTACTGATGCAATAACAAAAAAAGGCATGACAGCAGCTTCAAACAAGAGAAGCTAGGTTTCATTAGGAACTTGAGAAGAATTAGTATGTCAACAAAGATACTCGCAAGTTTCTACAGATGTACTGTAGAGAGTTTTCTAACTGTTATGGAGGGGCCACTGCATAGGATTAGAAAAAGCTGAAGAAAGTTGTAAACTCAGCCATTTCCATTGGGCGTTAACCTCCCAAGCATCGAGGACACCTTCAAAAGGCGATGCCTCAAAAAGGCGACATTCATCATTGAGAAATCCTGTCTCCCAGGACGTGCCCTCTTCTCATCGAGGATGAGATACAGGAGGCTTAAGATGCACGCCCAGCAATTAGGAAGCAGCTTCTTCTCTTCTGCGGTCAGATTTCTGAATGGACCCATGGACACTTCCTCAGTTACCCTTTACCTCTCTTTTTGCACTACTCGGTTAATTTATTGTAATTTATAGTTTTGTTATTATATATTACAATGTACTGCAGCTGCATAACAACGAATTTCAATCCATTTGCCACTGATATTAAATGTGATTCTCATTCTGATTCTAATTCTAAGAATACAAGGATGTCCCTTCAGAACAGAAATGAGGAGGAATTTCCTAAGTCAAAGATTGGTAAATCTGTGGAATTCATTGCCACAGGCAGCTGTGGAGGCCAACTCATTGGGTGTACTTAAAGCGAAGGTTGACAGATGCTTGATTAGAAAGAGCATCAAACACAGGAGAATGGGGTTAAGAAGGAAAGTAAATCAGTTATGATAGAATGGTGGAACAGTTCAATCTGCTGAATGACCTAATTCTCCTATATCTTATGGTCTTATGGTCCTTTGTTGAGTTCACTGTCCTCAGTTTTGTCTCAGCAAAAATGTTTGAACTTTCAAAGGAGTATTGTCTGTTACTGTGTGCTTCCCAGTATGAACGTTCACAAAGATTGAAGCCAGCAGTTTGGGGTTGAAGCCTGGGAGTTAGTGAATCAGGAGTTCAAGGCCTGGAGTTAGGAGTTGCATCATCTGTGGATCCTAGGGTTGATAACAATGATAAAAGCCCAAAGGCCATTTGGAAGTCTAGAAGTCAAGTCCCGCTTGCAGAAACCCTGGGAATGTGAGTTCACTGGGGATGCTGGGGATGAAGTTTACAAATTCTTGAGTCCAGGGGAGGCCGGAGGCCTGGCCTTTCCTGGGGTGAAGGGTCGTCAGTGTGGTAAGTGGATGGGAGGGAGGAAAGGGGCTTGTTTCGCTATTGTTGTTGTGCTGAACGTTGTGGGAATGCAATGTTGTCGTTGAAATGTGTGGCATCACTTGTGGGATTCCCCCAGCACATCCTTAAATTATGTTAGTTGTTAACATGAAGTACACATTTCACTGTATGTTTTGACGTACATGTGAAAAATACATCAACCTGAATCTGAATCTGAACTCATTGTAAATTTGTAATTCAACCTAACTTTTGCCAGACTCAAAATATTGAAGGAAACAATGTTATTGCAGCTATTACAATTGTATTGTGTCACCCATTTCTCTTGGTTCAGGAGTATAAAAAACTCAATGTTCCATGATTAGGGAGAGATTCTACTGAAAATACTTGCTCATTATATGAGAGGACTAGAATGTAAAAGTACACACACTATGCTGTGTTGTTATAAGGTATTAGTCAAACTGTGCTTCGCGTGTTGTTTGCAGTTTTAGGCCCCTTATCTAAGAAATTATGTGCTGGCATTAGGGTTGCCAACTGTCCCGTATTATCCGGGACGTCCTGTATATCGGGCTAAATTGGTTTGTCCCATATGGGACTGCCCTTGTCCCGTATTTCCCCCGCTAAGGTAGAGCGTTCCTATGAAACCTTTCGTGCCAAAATGGCGTAAAGCGAAGAAGGAATTGCCATTAATTTATATGGGAAAAATTTTTGAGCGTTCCCAGACCCAAAAAATAACCTGCCAAATCATACCAAATAACACATAAAACCTAAAATAACTCTAACATATAGTAAAAGCAGGAATGATATGATAAATACACAGCCTATATAGAATAGAAATAATGTATGTACAGTGTAGTCGGGAAGATTAAGCCAAAACTGATTTGTAGAAAAAAATCGGCACGTACACGCATGTGCATGTCATGTATGGGCACGTCACACATGCGCACACAGGTGCCCGCGCAAGGCTTCATGGTCATGGTAGTCTTTCTCGGGGTAAACACAAGTGTCCCGTATTTGACTGCTACTTTTGTCCCTTATTTGGGAGTGAGAAAGTTGGCAGCCCTAGCTGGCATTGGAGAAGGTTGAGAAGAGGTTCATGAGAACGATTCCAGAAATGAACGGGTTAACGTATCAGGAGGTTTAATGACTGGTCCTGTACTCACTAGAGTTCAGAAGAATGAGAGAGGATCTCATTGAAACCTAGACAATGTTGAAAGGCCTCAATATAGTGGATGTGGAGAAGAAGCTTTTATAGTGCAGGAGTCTGGAACCAGCGGGCACAGCCTCAGGATAGCGGGACATCCATTTATAACAGAGATGAGGAGGAGTTTCTTTAGCTAGAGTTTAGGGAATCTATGGAATTCATTGCCACAGACGGCTATAGAGACCGAGTCATTGGGTACATTTAAAGCCAAGTTTGGTAGATTCTTGATCAGATGATGGGGAGAAGGCAGGAGAATGGGGTTGAGGAGGATAATATATCAAGCAAGATAGAATAACGAGGCAAACTCAATGGCATGAATGGCCTAATTCTGCTCCAATGTCTTATGTTTAATTGTGATGAGTGACTATCACTTACCAGCTTGAGTTTCTGCACGGATCAGTCACATTCATAAAAGTACCAAGAACCGTTTCAGCTCCATTATTCTGGCACTTTGGCAAGAAGGTCTCAGGACTTGGAATATAGACAATGCATACTGACTATGCTTTATAATGCTTAGGATTCAATGACACAGTCTGTAACGTGTTTGTACGTTCTCCCCATGATCGCGTGGATTTCCTCCAGGTGCACCACATTCAAAAGTTGTGCAGATTAGGGTCAGTAAGTCATTGGCACGCTACATTGGCACTGGATGTATGGCGACACCAGGCTTACCCCAGCACATACTGTATTTGTACTGTATTGATTATTGACACAAATGACACATTTCATTGTATGTTTTGATGTTTCAATTTACATGTGACAAATAACGCTAATCTAATATTTAAATCTTTAAGGAATCGCCTTCACAGTAATATTGCTCACTCTATGGCTTTAAGCATTGTTGTTGTCACTCATACTGTAAAGTGCTAGGCTCGCAGAGAGCAGCAAATCATAAACACAAGAGATTCTGCAAATACCGTATCCCAGAGCAACTCAAACACAATGCTGGAGGAACTCAGCAGGTTAGCCAGTATCTATGGAGAGGGATAAACAGTGATGTTTCAGGCTGAGATCCTTCATCAGGAGTGGAAATGAAGAGGGAAGAATTCTCAATAAGTAAGTGGGACAGGCTATAGGTGAGACCAGGTGTGAGGGAAGTTGAGTGGGTGAGGATAAGGAGATGAAGTTAGAAGATTGAAGGCGATAGGTTGAAGAGATAAAGAGCTGAACAACATACTATACTTCATTAGGAGTTTGAAGAGATTTGGCATGTCAACAAATACACTCAAAAACTTCTATAGATGTACTGTGGAGAGCATTCTGATAGGCTGCATCGTTGCCTGGTATGGGGGTGAGGGGCCACTGTACAGGACCAAAAGAAGCTTCAGAGGGTTGTAAATTTAGTCGGCTCCATCTTGGCTACTAACCTACAAAGTACCCAGGATATCTTCAAGGAAAAGTGCCTCAAGAAGGCAGTGTCCATTATTAAGGACCTCCAGCACTCAGGGCATGCCCTTTTTTCACTGTTACCATCAAGTAGGAGGTACAGAAGCCTGAAGGCACACACTCAGCGATTCAGGAAGAGCTTCTTTCCCTCTGCCATCTGATTTCTAAATGGACATTGAACCCTTGAACAGTACCTCACTTTTTTAATATATGTTATTTCTGCTTTTTGCATGATTTTTAATCTATTCAATGTACGTATACTGTAATTTATTTATTTATTATTATCATTATTTTCTTCTATGTTATATATTGTATTGAACTGCTGCTGCTAAGTTAACAAATCTCACATCACTTGCTGTTGATAATAGACCTGATTCTGATTCTGAAGAAGGAATCTGGTAGGGGAGGATAGTGGACCGTGGGAGAAAGGGAATGAGGAAGGGAACTAGAGAGAAGAGATGGGCAGGTGAGGAGAAGAGAAGGGGTACGAGCAGAGCCAGAATAGGGAATAGAAAAAGAGAGAATGTGGAGGGGCGAGAAGTTAACAGAAGTTAGAAAAATCAATATTTATGCCATCAGAATGGAGGATTCTCAGACAGAAATAGAAATATTGATCCACAGAGTAGTATTGGTGAGTGCAATGAAGATCTTCTGTTGTAAACATAAGAAAATTAGAAATCAAAACTGAATATAGATAATTGGACACATTCTGCTATTCAATACCATGAATGTAAGAGAATGAGAAAAGGTTTGATAGAGGTATACACATTTATTAAGGGTATAGATAGGGTAAATGCAAGCAGGCTTTTCCTAATGGGGTTGGATGAGGTGAGAACTAGAGGTCATGGGTTAAGGGTGAAAGGTGAAATATTTAAGAAAACATGAGGGAGAATTTCTTCACTGAGAGGGTGGTGAGATTGTGGAATGAGCTGCCAATGTAAATGGTGGATGCAGGTTCGATTTCAACATTTAAGAGGAGTTTGGATAGGTACATGGCTGGGAGAGGTATGGAGGGCTATGGTCCAGGTGCTGGTTAATGGGACTAGGCAGATTAATGGTTCGGCATGGACTGGATAGGTTGAATGGACTGTTTCTGTGCTGTAGTGTTCTGTGACTCTATGACTAATCCTTTACCTCATTACTCTTTGGTGCTCCGATTTCCCCCCACGTGGCAAAGGACAATGGAGTGTTTGATTCCCGCCATTCGTATATTCTCTCCATGAGCACCTGGGTTTCCTTCACATGCTCTGCTTTCCAGCCATATTCCAAAGTTTGGGTCAGAGTGTTGTGGGTATGCCAATGTGGCACTTGTAGCAGAGCAAATCTTGTGGCTCTGCCCCCTCGAACTGTGTTGGTTGTTGATGCAAACAATGTATTTCACTCATAAACTCTTCCCAGGCTGCTAGCTGGGTACAGGTGTCAATCTTATCCAAAGAAAAATAAATCTTTACATAACAATTCAAAATAACGAATATTGCAGTGAACCTCCCCCCCGTAGAGATAAGTGAAAAACAATCTAGTGCTTTCCCGGCGTACATAACACATGCACTCTTCTCAGGCTTTCAGCCGGGTATGTTCCTCTGACTATATCAATGTTTCAATGTACATGTGACAAATAAAAATAATCTTTACTAACTTAATTTCCAATGACTACCTTGAACACTCCATCGACCACTGCTTTGAATAGGCTCACTGAGCCTACATAAAAAGATTGTAGAGTCACCTTGAATCCTGAGCTTGTGGACGGCAAGTGTAAATGTCATGTAAAGCTGAGTCATTCACTGCAAGAACAGAAGCCTAGTTGGCATTCTTACCAGTAGGATGCAAAGCCTGGGGCAGGTCAGACATCTCAGTCAACAAAGGCAAAACCACCCACTAACATTGAAGGAAAGTCATTGGACTAGTTGTGTAGTGAAAGGCACTGGGTCTGTGTGACTAACGGACTGATGTATGTCTCTGCAAATGTCATTGTTGCTTTATTTTTGGAATCTTTGCTTCTTTGTCTTCATGAATCGAGCCAAACAACTTCCTTGTTCATTTTCTCCTTCTTGTTCAAGGTTAACAAATATCAAATAAAATTCAGAACGTGGCAGATGCTGGAAATGTGAAGCTAAAACAGAAAGTGCTGGTCGGACAATATGGAGTGTTATGACTGCATTTTTTTCCCAGGGCAGTTTGGTCAATAACAGAGGACATCCGTTTAAGATGAGTGAATGTTCAGAGGAGATATTAGATTTAGCTTCTGTTTTATTCAGAGAATAATGGGTATCTGAAATGCACTGCTGGGTGGGCGAGGGAACGGGTTGGTGGTGGTAGAGGCTGATATAATAGGGATATTCCAAGATTCAAAGTTCAAGATAGTTCATTGTCATTCTTAAATACTTGAGTACACAATGATTGTTACTCTGGGTCCGATGCAACTTAAGGAAAAAACACAATAAAAGCATGGGCAGAACAGTAGCGTAGTTGTTAACGTAACACTTTGCAGTATCAGCAACCCGAGTTCAATTCCCACTGCTGCCCGTAAGGAGTTTCCCCGTGACTGCGTAGGTTTCCTCCGAGTGCTCTGGTTTCCTCCCACAGTCCAAAGATCTACCGCTTGGTGGGTTAATTGGTCATGGTAAATTGTTTTCGGATTAGGCTAGGATTAAATTGGGCGATTGCAAGATAGCGCAGCTTGAAGGGCTGGGAAGGCCTATACCACACTGTATCCCAGTAAAATAAAACAAATTTTAAAACACCATAAATATCAGTATAAAAGAGTCTTAGCTAGCCTCTAGGATATAAGGAAAATAGTGGGTTTTTAGCAGTGTAGAAGGAATAGTTAAATTGATTTACATAGAAATAAATAGGTTTATATAGATCAGCGCAACACCATTGGCCAAAAAGGCTTGTACTGTGCTGTATAGTTATCAAGCATCAGGCTCTTGAACCAAAGGAGATAACATCACACAAATTCACTTGCCCCAGCATTGAACTGGTCTCATAACCAATGGACTCACTTTCAAGGTCTCTTCATGTCATGTTCTTGATATTTATTGCTTGTTCATTTATTATTATTATTATTATTATTTCTTTCTTTTTGTACATGCACAGTTTGATGTCTTCTGCACTCTGTTTTAATGCCCTAGTTGGGAAGTCTTTCAATGATTCTGTTTTGGTTATTACTCTATAGATTTATTAAGTATCCTTGCAAGAAAATGAATCTCAGGGTTGTATATGGTGACATATATATACTATAATAATAAAGTTTACTTCAAACTTTATTTCTATGTTACGTTCCATGTTCTACATTCCACATTCAATGTTCTATGCTGGGACCCCAGTTGTTTACAATATATATTAATGACTTGGATGAGGGAATTAAATGCAGCATCTCCAAGTTTGCGGATGACACGAAGCTGGGTGGCAGTGTTAACAGTGAGGAGGATGCTAAGAGGATGCAGAGTGACTTGGATAGGTTGGGTGAGTGGGCAAATTCATGGCAGATGCAATTTAATGTGGATAAATGTGAAGTTATCCACTTTGGTGGCAAAAATAGGAAAACATTATTATCTGAATGGTGGCTGATTAGGAAAAGGGGAGGTGCAACGAGACCTGGGTGTCATTATACACCAGTCATTGAAAGTAGGCATGCAGGTACAGCAGGCAGTGAAAAAGGCGAACGGTATGTTGGCATTTATAGCGAGAGGATTCGAGTACAGGAGCAGGGAGGTACTACTGCAGTTGTACAAGGCCTTGGTGAGACCACACCTGGAGTATTGTGTGCAGTTTTGGTCCCCTAATCTGAGGAAAGACATTCTTGCCATAGAGGGAGTACAAAGAAGGTTCACCAGATTGATTCCTGGGATGGCAGGACTTTCATATGAAGAAAGACTGGATGAACTGGGCTTGTACTCGTTGGAATTTAGGAGATTGAGGGGGGATCTGATTGAAACGTATAAGATCCTAAAGGGATTGGACAGGCTAGATGCAGGAAGATTGTTCCCGACGTTGGGGAAGTCCAGAACGAGGGGCCACAGTTTGAGGATAGAGGGGAAGCCTTTTAGGACTGAGATTAGGAAAAACTTCTTCACACAGAGAGTGGTGAATCTGTGGAATTCTCTGCCACAGGAAACAGTTGAGGCCAGTTCATTGGCTATATTTAAGAGGGAGTTAGATATGGCCCTTGTGGCTACGGGGGTCAGGGGGTATGGAGGGAAGGCTGGGGCGGGGTTCTGAGTTGGAGGATCAGCCATGATCATAATAAATGGCGGTGCAGGCTCGAAGGGCCGAATGGCCTACTCCTGCACCTATTTTCTATGTTTCTATGTTTCTATGTTCTAGTCAAAGTTCCACCTCCATGGCTTACTTCTCCCCTGTCCCTACTTTGTTTAATTTACCTTAAGAGGAATATGACAAATGATCTAATTTTTATAGCAGCCGCAATGAGTTGATTTAGAACCTTGTCCCATCATTCTTACTATCTCCTTCACCAGCTTTAGAATAATGCATTCTAGGTGAATCTTTCATCATGAACAAAATTCTGTTATAAATAACCTTCCAAATTTTAATGGAAAATTGATCCAAATACCATAAGACAGATCTGTGCAGGGAAATGGACAGTCAACATTTTGGGTTGAGATCCCTCATCAACACCAGTATAAATGAAGGGTCTTGACCCTGTTGGATTAGACTGCTTAATTGGCATTGTCTTTGTAGTTTAGCAATTATTCTCAATGTAAAGGGTTTGTATGTTCTCCTTGTAACTGCATGGGTTTCCTTTGGATGCTCTGGTTTCCTCCCGCAATCCAAAGACATACCAGTTAGTAGGTTAATTGGTCATTGTAAATTGTCCCATGATTAGGCTGGGGGTAAATTGGAAGATTGCTGGGTGGCGTGGCTCAAAGTGCTAGAAGATGTTATTCCCACTGTATCTCAATAAAAAATAAATAAATAAATAAATATTTGCTCGTACTTATAAAATTATGTGCATATATATGTAACTGCTTAATATGTTTCCCAGTGGTCGCAGTATGTATATGCAGTTGTCAGTGTATCCCCTAGTGGTTACATTTGTATGATTCTGGGTGCTTCTCCTGATATTACCTTATTTGAATAGGGGCTATCTGACTGGTTAACGCTTATCTATGAATTTTCTTATCTATGATGTACAAAAGTATAAAAAGAGCTGACCATGTGGCTCCACTGTCTTTTGCTTCTTCCCTCCCTTCACTTACTAACCTTTACTACTGCTGCTGTCCATTTTCAATTTTTTTTGTTCTATTAGCACTTAATATAACGGTCATGAAGCAATAAGTTTTGTGCCTCCTTTCTGACTTCTGAAAAAACACTGGACTAAAAGCATCAGAGTCCAAAAACCCAGAACGATGATTATTTATTTCCTCCACAGATGCTGCCTGACCCTTTGAGTTCTTCCAGATTTTGCTTGTTGCACCGGGTGTAGCATTTACAGGCTTTTGTGTTGAATACCAAGGTTTCTCACTCTCTGCATGTCATCTTGGCTGAACAGAGGAACACTTTCAGTAAAAGACTAAGACAACTGTACAGTTCCAAAGAGCATTATATGAAGTCATTCTTACCCTCTGCCATTAGGCTTTATAATGAGTCAACCTATGGCCAGGGAAGAGATGACCCCCTCCTGTTAGGCTATTCTTAACCCCTGTTTACCAGAACTCTGTTTACCACACCCTTCTGTCATGGACACCCTGTGCAATGCTACCATTTCTTCGTACTTGGAAAGTGTGAATATGCACACATTACTCTATAATATCTTATTTTAATGGCAACTTTTTTTATTCTTTCTTACTTCTCCTGATATTTGTATATCTTTGCACTTGTATTGCTACCAAGACACTGTAATATCTTTTTGGATCAATAAAGTATCTATCTATTTATCTATCGATCTGTACGGAATTTGTACATCCTCTCCATGCACACTTCCTTTTGGTCCAGTTCCCTCCCTCATTCCAAAGATGTACAGTTCGAGTGAATGAGTTATCAGCATGCTACATTGGCACCAAAAATATTGCAGCATTTGTCAGCTGCCCAGCATAATCCTCGCTGATTTGATTTACTGCAAGTGATATATTTTACTGTATGTTTTAATTTATGTCTCAAATAAAGCTAATGTCTCTTTAACATCTTTGAGGTAAGGGGAGAACCCAGGCATTCATAGTCTTTCTCTGTCTCTCTGTGTTTCTCTCTCTCTGTCTCTGTCTCTGTCTCTCATTCTTTCTATCTCCCTCAATAACTCTATTTTTCTCTCTCTCCCACTTTCTTTGTTCCTTTCTCTCTCTCTATCCCTCTCCCTCCCCTCTCTCTCCCTCTCTCTCCCCTGTCTCTCTTCCTCTCTCTCCCTCCCTCTATCTTTCCCTCTCTCTCCCCCTCCCTTACTCAAACACAATGGAAAGATGAAGATCCCAGTGTATCTTTCCAATCCTGGAACCATATGTCTCACATTAATATAACCTCCCGCATAGTCCACAGTTCCACTCACTGCAGTTATCTTTCCTCCAGCTCTAAAATTATCCATTGTCTATTTTGCATCCTCCAGAAGTACTTACATACTCTCTAAGAAGACTAGAAAAGTAATATTGCAAATGATATCATACACCATTTGGTCTACAGAGGACACACCGCATGGTCTATTTTTTCTTAAATTGGAAACAAATTATTTGAAAATTACTTTAGCTGTGTCCTACCAGCTTGAAGAAGCATTACAATTTCCAAACTCCTTACTTGAAATTAAATTCTTACTCTCTAATCAGTTGGTCTTATTCCAATTCTGACTGCCAAATAGTCAAGGACACCTTGCCCTGTCCACATCCATCATCACCTTAGAGAATCATAGAGTCATATCACTGCAGTTATACAGAAGGACACCATTTGACCTATTAAGTTGATTGTGGCTGCTGGTTGATTCATCCCATCTCTGCCCCTAATCTTCCTCCATAGTCCTCTAAGTTATCTTCTCAAAGTATCTGCACAATTCCCCTTTGAAGCCCTGTTTCCACCACATCCATGGGCTCTGAACTCCAAATCATCACCACTGTTGGAGGGGAGGTGTGAGGCAGTAGACAGTGGAGTTTGCACATGTGGGTTTCTTCATCAGAGGTCCTGTTCTCATCAGGTTGGAAAGACAACTGGTCCACTGCAAATTGCCCCGGTGTATAGGTGAGTGATAGAATCTGGGAGGAATTGATGGGAATTCGAGGAGAAGTAAATGGACTAGGGTAAAGATACGGTAAAAAAAAAATCAATGCTGATGAACTTTTTGAAAATTGCTTTAGTTATCACATGTACATCAAAACATATTGTGGAACTTGTCATTTTCGTGTCAATGACCAACACAGTCTGAAGATGTTCTGGGGGCAGCCTGTAAGTGCCACCATACTTCCGTTGGCAACGTAGCACGTCCACAGCTCCCTATCCCCATCCCCTATGTCTTTGGCATGTGGGACAGATGATAAGGATTAGCTTTATTTGTCACGTGTACATCGAAGCATACAGAGAAAAAACGTTGTTTGCATCAAGCTAAATCATATAGCGAGGATTGTGCTGGTGGCAGCCTGGAAGTGTTGCCTCTCATTCAGTGCCAACATACAGGGTCCATGGCTCACTAACCCTAACTGTACATCTGAGGAATATGGGAGGAAACTGGAGTGCCTGGAAGATGCTCTCGCAGTCATGGGGGAGATTGTACAAATTCCTTATAGACAGCAGCAGGAATTGAGCCCTGGTCAATAGTGCTGTAAAGTGTGATGCTAACACTACCCTTGGCGTGGATTTAACAGGCCAAGGGTCCTGTTCCTGTGCTGTGTTTCTCAGTGACTCTGTGAAGGTTCTGTGACTTTGACTTAAAACATCTTTGCCCACGTGCTCCTTTGCCCCACATTTCAAATCTAAGCCCTTCGTTTCTTGACGAATGGGAAGGTACCTCTCTGTCTACCTTTGGTAATCTTGATTGTCTCTGACAAATCTCTCAAAAATGTTTGTTCCAAGGACTACCCCATCTTCTCCAGTCTATTACTTCTCTTGTAGATGAAGTTCTTCCTCCGTGAAACAATTTTCTGCATTCTCCGTGAGCTCTTAAAACCATAAGACATAGCAGCAGAATTATCCCATTTGGCCCATCGAGTCTGCTCCACCATTCCATCATGGCATCAAATGCATTCTACTGCCTTCTCCCCTTAACATTTGACATGTTTACTAATTAAAAAACTATCAATCTCTACTTTAAATATACCCAATAATATGGCCTCCACAGCCATTTATAGCACTGAATACCACAGGTTCATCGTACTCTGGCTAAAGAACTTTCTGCTCATCTCTGTTCTAAAGGAACGACCCTCTATTCTCAGGATGTGCCCTCTGATCCTACACTTCCCCACTATAGGTAACATCCTCTCCACAACCACCCTGTCTAGACTTCTCAATATTTAATAGTTTTCAATTAGACTTTTAATTTTCTTGAGCAGTATTATTCGACAATTTGTTCGAAGATCTCAGCACGATAAACACCCTGGTGAGGGAAATCCGCTAGCAGATTGTGTGTTGTTCCAGATTCCAGCATCTGTGGTCTCATATGTCTCTTTCTTAAACAGTAATGCCTTTATCACACTTCCCTCAGTTCCTTGGTCAGTCACTCCACACAACATGCACAACATCTGGACAACCAACCTTGAACCAGTGAGTCCTTTACGGAACTCCTTAAAAGATAAAACTTGATCTGCACTTCGTGTTCTTTTCTTCAGGTCATTCAGGTTGAAAAGAAGGATAATTGGTCACAAGTCCCTTGGCGTTTGCATTTATTTTCATTGGAAATAGACGAAGATTAGCTTTATTTGTCACATGTACATCAAAACATACAGTGAAATGCATTGTTGTATCAATAAATTTATTTAATATGTGAAATATAGTGTGGAACGGGCCTTCCGGCCCTTGGAACCGCACCACCCAGCGACTCCAAATTTAACCCCAGCCTGATCACAGGACAATTTAGATTAGACTAGATTAGATTAGATTATGAGGACACGCAGTCCTCTTTTATTGTCATTTAGTAATGCATGCATTAAGAAATGATACAATGTTTCTCCAGAATGATATCACACAAACACAAGACAAACCGACTGAAAAACTGACCAAAAGCACATAATTATAACATATAGTTACAACAGTGCAAAGCAATACCGTAATTTGATTAAGAACAGACCATGGGTACGGTAAAAAAAAGTCTCAAAGTCTCTCGAAGGTCCCATCATCTCACACAGACGGTAGAAGGAAGAAAAAAACAACTCTTCCTGCCATGAACTTCCAGCGCCGCAAACTTGCCGATGCAGCATCCTGGAAGCACCCGACCACAGCCGACTCTTGAGTCTGTCCGAAAGCTTCGAGCCTCCGACCAGCCCCCCGACACCGAGCCCCGAGCACCATCTCTGCCGGTCACTTAGACCCCGGCCCCGGCGACAGGCAATAGGCAAAGCCGAGGATTTGGGGCCTTCCCCTCCAGAGATTCTCGATTGCACAGTAGCAGCGGTAGCGAAGCGGGCATTTCAGAAGTTTCTCCAGATGCTCCTCCGTGCTTCTCACGTCTGTCTCCATCAAATCAGGATTGTGCACGGCCCCTAGTTAACACATGCGATATCATTTCGGAGCGGCCGCGCCGCCGCATTGCGCCGCCATCTTCTCCTCCCCCATTTACAATGACCAATTAACACACTGACTTTCTTTGGATTGTGGGAGGAAACTGAAGCACCTGGAGGAAACCAACACAGTTATGGGGAGAACGTACAAACCCCTTACAGACAGCAGCAGGAATTGAACCTGGGTCACTGTTGTGCTAACCACTATGCTGATTTGTCAAATAAAATTAGTGAGGACTGTGCTGGGCAGCATGCAAGAGTTGACAGGCTTCCAGTGCCAATATCGGATGCATACAACTCAATAACTCCAACCCCTATTGTCTTTGAATGTGGGAAGAAACCCATGCAGACATGGAGAAAACGCACAAACTCCTTAAAGGCAGTACTGGGTATTGAACCTATGATCAGTGATCACTTTCTGGCACTGAAGAGTGATTCACTAACCACAACGCTACCATGCCACTCTGCAATCAAATATTCTAATAATATTACCAATGTTCACATGCAGATCACCTAACTGGGGTATTCCAGAAAGAAAATGTTCTCTTCAGGAAGGGAGAATATTGAGAAAAAAGCAAAAGAAACATCTTCTGCAATATTCTTCACAGTGACAATGATAATTAAGTTATGTGGAAAATAAACAAAAGTGTTAGGAATACTGAGGAGACAGAATTATTTACTGTATCTGCATAGTGATCTTACATCAAAATCAAAGTGAACAGTTTTTGCATAATTATGGGAAGTGTTTCCTTGATTTTCAAACACAAGTAAGTAGTCCTGCCTTTGCTAGCAAGGCTTACCTGACACTTACTGGGTTTAGTATGCCATGCATGATTTGTTTAAACGTTTGGCTCATCTTTCACAAACCTGGATATGATCCACATTCAGATGGCATTGAGTCCCACTGCATTGTCAATTGAGGACTCTTTGTTCTTAGCCTTATCTTTGAGTTAAAAAGAGGGAAATGGTAAAACAAAACTGAGCGAAGAAAATAAGGATCAAATCACGGAAGAAAGACAATATTAGATGGATTTTATATAAACTGCAAACTTCATAGTGAATATAACTAATGAAGAATAATCATAGATCTTTTTTTTTTGCTGCCATCAGGAAAGAGGCAGAGCAGCCTTAGGTCCCACGTCACCAAGTTTAGGAACAGTTTAACCATCAGCCTTATGAACCAGGGTCAACAACTTCACTCATCTCAACATTGAACAGATTCCACAACTTATGGACTCACTTTCAAGGACCGTAACTCATGTTCTTGGTATTAGTTATTTCCTGATTTTTTTTAATTATTATTATTAGTAGTAGTAGTAGTAGCTATTTCTGTATTTCCACTTTTTGTTTTCTTTTGCATGTTCGTTGTTTATTTGTGTGGAGTTTTTCATTGATCCTACTATCTTTTTTTGTTCTGCTGTGAGCAAGAGAATGAATCTGCGGGTAATATATGGTGATATGTACAGTACTGTGCAAATGTCTTAGATATATTTATATAGCTAGAGTGCCGAATACAGTACACGATACTCTATTTGTCAATGTGGAGCAGAGAAGAGGTTATAAATCTCACGGGAGCAAAGGTTTTTGGGAATGGCAAGGGTAGAGCACCACGGGAGGAGTATGGGTCAGGTAGCAGGGAAGAAATGTGAGACAGGTGGCAGAGAAGGAATGCCAGGATGTGAGATGGCACGAATGCAGGCGCACCCGGCCCCGAGGCACCAGGCAAGGTCATTTGATACTAAACAGTTAGTTTATTGGTCATTACAGAATGTCTCTCTAGTACTTCCCACTCCCTCCCTCTCCCTTCTCGTTTTCCCACTCTCAGTTCACAATAGAGACCCATATCAGAATCAGGTTTATCATCACTCACATATTTCATGATGTTTTTTTTTGTGGCAGTGGTACAGTGCAATACTTAAAATTCCTACAGTACTCTGCAAAAGTCTTAGACATCCTAGCTTTATATATATGTGCCTAGGGCTTTTGCACAATACTGCACATAATTTGTTAATAAATTTAATTTGAACTTTGAAACAGCTAGATGATTCAAAATGAGAAAATGTTTTTGACGGGGTTGCGGGGGGGGGGGGGTGCGGAATATAAATTCCAGAACTGACCAACTGGATGATGACACAAGTTATATTTAATTACAGTTAAATGCAAGGTGGTTAAATGACATCACCTCAACATTCAGGGAAAAGTTTTATTAAACAAAAAAAAGCTGTTACAAAACTCATAAATCTTAGAGTTTTATCTTCTTATAAAGATATCAAAGGTTTTTAGCCTGAGATTGTTTGGAAGCAAAAAACAAAATAACTGCAACGTTAAACCTTGGCAGAGAAAATACATTTTACATCAAAGCTCAGGGATAATGTTTAAATCATGAATATCATCACATTTAGGAAATGGATGGTTACCAGTCCATCAGCTGATGTTGGATTTAATACATTTCAAAAATAATCTTGTGACACAATTCAATATTCAGATCCCTGGATATTTGGAGTAAATTAGTTCTGGTGACTCAGCCCTTCACAATCAATATAGAGAGCATGAAAATATCTTTCTCTCAGTTAATAAACGTGCTTCATGTTGGCAAGGCTGATATACACTGAAGGGCTAGTTTATTAGGTACCTCTTGTACTAATAAAGTGGCCAAGGTATGTATGTTTGTGGTCTTCTGCAGTTGTAGCCTATCCACTTCAAAGTTCAATGTGTTGTGCTTTCAGAGATACTCTTCTGCATATCACTGTTGTAATGTGTGGTTATTTGAGTTAGTGTTGACTTCCTGTCAGCTTGAGCCAGTCTGACCATTCTCCTCCGATCTCTCTCATTATCAAGACATTTTTTGCCCACAGACTACTGCTTACTGGATGTTTTTTGTTTCTCACACTATTCCCTGTAAAAGCTAGAGTCTGTTGTGTGAAAATCTCAGGAGATCAACAGTTTCTGAGATACTCAAACCACCCACTCTGGCACCAAAAATCATTCCATCGTCAAAGTCGCTTAGATCACATTTCTTCCCCATTCTGTTGTTTGGTCTTAATAACAGCTCTTGATCATGTCTACATATTTTTAGGTATTGAGTTGTTGCAACATGATCGTCTGATTAAATATTTGCATTTATGAGCATGTTTACAGATGTACCTAATAAAGTGGCCATGAGAGTACATTGCTCATTGTATGGTGTCCAGCGTTGGTAGTGGGGCTGGACTTCAAAGCAGTGCAGTCAAGAAGAATAAGGCCATTAAGCCTCTCAAACCTCAATGCAGATTTGCTGATGATACAAAAATTGGTGGGGTAATCGATTCAGAGAATCATGGAGTCATAGTTAGCATATGACCCTTCTTTGGTTGGGGGACCGTGTTGAGAAATGCATGATAAAGCATCACACACGAAGGCCAGGCAGCATCTATAGGAAGAGGTACAGTCAATGTTTTGGGCCGAGACCCTTCGTCAGGACTAACTGAAAGAAGAGATAGTAAGAGATTTGAAAGTGGAAGGGGGAGGGAGAGATCCGAAATGATCGGAGAAGACAGGAGGGGGAGGGAAGAAGCTAAGATCTGGAAAGTTGATTGGCAATAGGGATACAGAGATGGAGAAGGGGGAGGATCATGGGACAGGAGACCTGAGGAGAAAGAAAGGGGGAGGTGATCCCAGAGGAAGATGGAGAGCAGACAAGGAGTGATTGTGAGAGGGACAGAGAGAGAGAGAAAAGAGGGGGGTAAGTAAAAATAACTAAGGGATGGGGTACGAAGGGGAGGAAGGGCATTAACGGAAGTTAGAGAAGTCAATGTTCATGCCATCAGGTTGGCGGTTACCCAGACAGAATATCAGGTGTTGTTCCTCCAACATGAGTATGGCTTCATCTTGACAGTAGAGGAGGCCATGGATTGACATATGAGAATGGGAGTGGGACGCGGAATTAAAACGGGTGACCACTGGGAGATCCTGCTTTCTCTGGTGGACAGACCATAGGTGTTCAGCGAAACGGTCTCCCAGTCTGCTTCGGGTCTCACCAATATATAGAAGGCCACATCGGGAGCACCGGATGCAGTATATCACGCCAGCCGACTCACAGGTGAAGTGTCGCCTCACCTGGAAGGATTGTCTGGGGCCCTGAATGGTGGTGAGGGAGGAAGTGCAAGGGCAGGTGTAGCACTTGTTCCGCTTACAAGGATAAGTGCCGAGAGGGAGATCGGTGGGAAGGGATTGGGGGGGGGGGTCGAATGGACAAGGGAGTCGCGTAGGGAACGATCCCTGCGGAAAGCAGAAGGTGGGGGGAGGGAAAGATGTGGTTAGTGGTGGGATCCCGTTGGAGGTGGCGGAAGTTACGGAGAATTATAGGTTGAACCCGGAGGCTGGCGGGGTGGTAGGTGAGGACAAGAAGAACCCTATCCCTAGTGGGGTGGCAGGAGGATGGGGTGAGAGCAGATGTGTTCTCACGCTCTGAATTTTTTCGATGGGGTTGAGTGGGTCCAGGATCAGCCATGATGGAATGGCAGAGCAGACTCCAGGGGCTGAATGGCCTAATTCTGCTCCTGTGTCCTATGGTCTTATGGTCTAAGAGGCTACAAGGTAATACTGCAGCTTTATAGAAATCTGGTTGGACCACTCTTAGAGTATTGTCTTCAGTTCTGGTTATCTCATTTTAGGAAAGATGTGGATGTTTCAGAAAGGGTGCAGAGGTGATTTACTGTGTCGTTTCCTGGATTAGATAGCATGTTTTATGAGTATAGGCTGAGCAAGCTGGGATTTTCTCTCTGATGAGAAGCAAGATGAGAGGTGACTTGATAGTGGATCAGGAATATTTACTACCCCTCAACCATCAGGCTCCTGAGCCAGCACAGATAACTTCACTCACCGTATCACTGAACTGATTTCAGACTATCTATTCACTTTCAAGGACTCTACAACTCACGCTCTCAGTATTATTTATCAATTTGCTTGTTTATTTGTTTTTAAATGTATATAACAGGTGAACAGGAAACACGTGACCCGTTTCCATCCAGGGGGTCAGTGTGGACATGGTGAAGGATTACAAATACCTGGGGATAAAAATTGACAATAAACTGGACTGGTCAAAGAACACTGAGGCTGTCTACAAGAAGGGTCAGAGCCGTCTCTATTTCCTGAGGAGACTAAGGTCCCTTAACAACTGTCGGACGATGCTGAGGATGTTCTACGAGTCGGTGGTGGCCAGTGCTATCATGATTGCTGTTGTGTGCTGGGACAGCAGGCTGAGGCTGGCAGACACCAACAGAATCAACAAACTCATTCGTAAGGCCAGTGATGTTGTGGGGATGGAACTGGACTCTCTCACAGTTGTGACTGAAAAGAGGATGCTGTCTAAGTTGCATGCCATCTTGGTCAATGTCTCCCATCCACTACATAATAGAAACCATAGAAACCGTAGAAACTACAGCACAGAAACAGGCCTTTTGGCCCTTCTTGGCTGTGCCGAACCATTTTCTGCCTAGTCCCACTGACCTGCACACGGACCATATCCCTCCATACACCTCCCATCCATGTATCTGTCCAATTTATTCTTAAATGTTAAAAAAGAACCCGCATTTACCACCTCGTCTGGCAGCTCATTCCATACCCCCACCACTCTCTGTATGAAGAAGCCCCCCCTTAATGTTCCCTTTAAACTTTTCCCCCCTCACCCTTCACCCATGTCCTCTGGTTTTTTTCTCCCCTTGCCTCAGCGGAAAAAGCCTGCTTGCATTCACACTATCTATACCCATCATAATTTTATATACCTCTATCAAATCTCCCCTCATTCTTCTATGCTCCAGGGAATAAAGTCCTAACCTATTCAACCTTTCTCTGTAACTGAGTTTCTCAAGTCCCAGCAACATCCTTGTAAACCTTCTCTGCACTCTTTCAACCTTATTTATATCCTTCCTGTAATTTGGTGACCAAAACTGAACACAATACTCCAGATTCGGCCTCACCAATGCCTTATACAACCTCATCATAACATTCCAGCTCTTATACTCAATACTTTGATTAATAAAGGCCAATGTACCAAAAGCTCTCTTTACGACCCTATCTACCTGTGACGCCACTCTTAGGGAATTTTGTGTCTGTATTCCCAGATCCCTCTGTTCTACTGCACTCCTCAGTGCCTTACCATTAACCCTGTATGTTCTACCTTGGTTTGTCCTTCCAACATGCAAAACCTCACACTTGTCTGTATTAAACCCCATCTGCCATTTTTCAGCCCATTTTTCCATAATGTACTGGGTGGGCACAGGGGTATATTAAGCCAGAGACTCATTCCACCGAGATGCAACACAGAGCGTCATAGGAAGTCATTCCTGCCTCTGGCCATCAAACTTTACAACTCCTCCCTTGGAGGGTCAGACACCCTGAGCCAATAGGCTGGTCCTGGACTTATTTCCTGGCATAATTTACATATTACTATTTAACTATTTATGGTTCTATTACTACTTATTATTTATGGTGCAACTGTAACGAAAACCAATTTCCCGCAGGATCAATAAAGTATGACTAACTAACTAACTATGCATTTATTATTATTATTATATTTGCAGAAGTTTGAACATTTACTTAAACTTTGAACTTTGAGGTGTTCAAGATAATGAGAGGGAAAGATCAAATGGACCGCCAACACCATTTTCCCAGGGCAGAAATGGCCAATATGGGAAGGTATAATTTTAAGGTGATTGAGGGAAATTATAGGGGGGATGTCAGAGGTAGGATTTGATTACACAGAGAGTGGTGATTGAGTGGTATGCCTGCCAGGGCTAGTAGTAGATGTAGATACATTAGGGACATTTAAAAGACTCCTAGATAGGCACACGGATGATAGAAAAAAACTCCAAAGAATGAATGACAGAAATACTTTGGAAGCCCAAAGCATCCCCTACCCCTCCCATACACAAGTAGTAGCAAAAATATTAACTCTCCCCCCTCCACTTTTCCCCACTTACTCCAGCAAAAGCATCAGCCCGCCCCCCCACCCACCCATTATGCAATAGCAGGCCTTCAGAGACCATGCTCTAGAGACCATCAAAAACCACTGTTCATCCCAATACTTCGACATCTCAATGAGGGATAGAGAGATATCATTCCTGCCACAGCGAGAGAGGAGGCCAACAGCTTGCTGTTTCAATGTTACAGTCTGCAGTGTTGCTTATACAAACTCCTCCAACTCGAGAGTCAGAGAGAGAGAGAGTGCAGAGGCCTCTGACAGCTGTCATGTTTTGACCTTCCACAATGCTTCAGTCAGTGACATCGTCATGGAATTGGATCGTCCACAGGGCCGCACCCCAAAAGTGCACATTTTGCAAGCCACTCCTGGAATTCCCTAAATACCAGGCCACTTAGTGAGTTACGAAGAGCAAGAACCCAACTGCCCATGAAGAACGTATTTGACCATAGCTGTAGATCATGGCCTTCGAATGGACCCCAACCACCTGGAAAAGGTAAAAGAGACACAAAAACAGGAGATTTAAACTGCTTCAAAGGTGAGCTGGAAGAAGTCGCCAAGGTCCACAAAAACCTCTGGCATTTTGGGTTTGGCAATGGTTACCGGTGTGGAGTGGTTCAGAGGACTGGAAAGGCCTAATCCACTCTGTATCTCTAAATAAAAAAAAAGACGGCACAAATTGTGTGCTGAAGGGCTTATACTCTGCTGTAGTGATTTAAATTTTATGTTCTAAAGCAGGGAAACACCTCTTTGGTTTCCTGGTCCGTGCCAACCAAAATGCCCAACTAAGGTAGTTCCATTTGCTTGCATTGGCCCATAGACCCCTAAACATCTCCTATCCATGTATCTGCCCTAATACCTTTTCCACTTTGTAATTGTGAATTTTGAATCAACTTATCACTTCATCCAGCAGCTCGTTCCATATACCCATCACCCTCTGTGTGAAAAGATGGGTAGGAGAGGTTTGGAGCGATCTTGACCAAACACAGTCAAATAGGACAAACTTGGGAAGGTGTCTTGGTCAGAATGGACAAGTTGTGTCAGGATGGATGACTTTGTAACTCTGTAGCATATACAGTACTGTATACCTGTATACAGAGCCTTGAAAAAATATTCAGCCCCACAACTATTGTCACATTTTACTGTCTCATTTTCTCTATTTAAAATATATTGATGTAGGATTTTTAAGCCAACCTACAAAGCATTGTGCATCATGTCAAATCAAAAGGAAAATTTCGAACCTGTCAGTAATTTACTAAAAATACTCCTTCTCTCTGTAAGGTCCAACAGTATGGTAGATTTTTAACAGACCAAACCAAAATGAAGACAAAAGAACATTCAAGACAAGTCTGGAAAAATGAAAATAGAGAGGCATAGACCTAGGGAAGGGTACGAAACAATTTTAAAGGCACTGAACATACCTCAGAGCTCAATGCAGTCCTTTGTGAAAAAATATTAAAAATCTGAAACCACAGCCACACGGCTTAGGTCGGGCTGCCCCTCTAAACAATTGCCGAAGAAAAATTGTACTTGTAACAGAGGCTACAGTGACGCCAACAGTCACTCTGAGTGCACTGCAGAAGTCAGTTGCTGCAAGTGGAGATGAACTTTCCGGCACTACAATGTCCGTGGCCTGGTACAAAGGGGCTATTTATGGAATAGTGGCAAGGAAGAAGCCATGGCTGAAAGAAGGCATGCCCTTACCCGTAAAGACTTTGCAAAGTGTCACTTAGAAGATGCCATGAAGATATAGAAGAAATTCTTGTGGTTGGATGAGACTAAAGTAAAACTTCTTGGACTCAACACTAAGCAGTATGTGTGGTGTAAATTTAATAGTGCTTAGCAGCCAGCTAACACCATCCCTACTGTAAAGTATGGTGGAGGTGGCATCATGCTGTGACAATGCTTTTCAGCAGCACAGAGACTGGAAATCTGGTCAGGATGGATGGGAAGATGAATACTGCTAAATGAGGAGCGATCCTGGATAAAAACCTGCTAGCCTCTGCCAGAAAACTTAAACTGGGGAGGAAGTTCATCTTTCAACAGGTTAACGAGCTAAAGCACATTGTCAAAGCAACCAAGAAAAGGTTTCCAGTGAAGGAAACTGATGCCCCTGAGTAGTCCAGTCGGAGTCCTGACCTTTCGAACATTTCTGACAGGTCCTCAAGATTGCAGTCCACTGCCGCTCCCCAACTAACCTGGCACAGCTTGAGTTCTTTTGCAAGGAGGAATGGGCAAATCTTGCTCCATCATGTTGTGCAAAGCTAACAGAGAGTAATCCAAAAAGACTATTGGATGTAGTAGCTGCGAGAGGTGATTCAACTAAGTACTGTGCAAAGGGGGATGAATATTTTATAACAGCTAACATTTCAGTTTTTGAATTGTTAGTTTATTATTCTTTACAATTTCCCCTCTTTTTGTTATCTCTACTATGAAAAAAGGTGCATGTGATTCATTAATAAAGATTATCCGTTAAATTGATCAAAGTCCCTGGTTGTAATACACATTTATGTGAATAAAGGATTGGAGGCTGAATACTTTAACAAGGCAATGTATATAGCAAAGGTGCCTGAGACATTTTCACAGTGCTGTAGTAATTTTATGTATTGCACTGTATTGCTGTCACAAAAAAAAGACATCCCTCACCTGCTTCACCAATCACCTGCCAACTTATATTACCACTGCTCCCTCCCCCACATACTTATTCTGGCTTCTTCCCCCTTCCTTTCCAGTCCTGATGAATGGTCTTGACCTGAAATGTTAACTATTTCTCTCCACAGATGCTGCCTGTCCTGCTAATTTCCTCCAACATTTTTGTGTGTGTTGCTTCTCTCTTTTAGTCATAGACATAGTCATAGTCATACTTTATTGATCCCGGGGGAAATTGGTTTTCATTACAGTTGCACCATAAATAATAGATAGTAATAGAACCATAAATAGTTAAATAGTAATTTGTAAATTACGCCAGTAAATTATGAAATAAGTACAGGACCAGCCTATCGGCTCAGGGTGTCTGACCCTCCAAGGGAGGAGTTGTAAAGTTTGATGGTCACAGGCAGGAATGACTTCCTATGACGCTCTGTGTTGCATCTCGGTGGAATGAGTCTCTGGCTGAATGTACTCCTGTGCCCACCAAGTACATTATGTAGTGGATGGGAGACATTGACCAAGATGGCATGCAACTCAGACAGCATCCTCTTTTCAGACACCACCGTCAGAGAGTCCAGTTCCATCCCCACAACATCACTGGCCTTACGAATGAGTTTGTTGATTCTGTTGGTGTCTGCTACCCTCAGCCTGCTGCCCCAGCACACAACAGCAAACATGATAGCACTGGCCACCACAGACTCGTAGAACATCCTCAGCATCGTCCGGCAGATGTTAAAGGACCTCAGTCTCCTCAGGAAATAGAGACGGCTCTGACCCTTCTTGTAGACAGCCTCAGTGTTCTTTGACCAGTCCAGTTTATTGTCAACTTGTATCCCCAGGTATTTGTAATCCTCCACCATGTCCACACTGACCCCCTGGATGGAAACAGGGGTCACCGGTACCTTAGCTCTCCTCAGGTCTACCACCAGCTCCTTAGTCTTTTTCACATTAAGCTGCAGATAATTCTGCTCACACCATGTGACAAAGTTTCCTACCGTAGCCCTGTACTCAGCCTCATCTCCCTTGCTGATGCATCCAACTATGGCAGAGTCATCCAAAAACTTCTGAAGATGACAAGACTCTGTGCAGTAGTTGAAGTCCGAGGTGTAAATGGTGAAGAGAAAGGGAGACGAAACAGTCCCCTGTGGAGCCCCAGTGCTGCTGATCACTCTGTCGGACACACAGTGTTGCAAGCACATGTACTGTGGTCTGCCAGTCAGGTAATCAAGAATCCATGATACCAGGGAAGCATCCACCTGCATCGCTGTCAGCTTCTCCCCCAGCAGAGCAGGGCGGATGGTGTTGAACGCACTGGAGAAGTCAAAAAACATGACCCTCACAGTGCTCGCTGGCTTGTCCAGGTGGGCGTAGACACGGTTCAGCAGGTAGACAATGGCATCCTCAACTCCTAGTGGGGGCTGGTAGGCAAACTAGAGGGGATCTAGGTGTGGCCTGACCATAGGCTGGAGCAGCTCCAGAACAAGTCTCTCCAGGGTCTTCATGATGTGGGAGGTCAATGCCACCGGTCTGTAGTCATTGAGGCCGCTGGGGCACGGCGTCTTCGGCACAGGGACGAAGCAGGACGTTTTCCACAGTACAGGAGCCCTCCGGAGACTCAGGCTCAGGTTGAATACATGGCAAAGTACTCCACATAGCTGAGGGGCACAGGCTTTGAGCACCCTGGTACTGACACCATCCGGTCCTGCAGCCTTGCTTGGGTTGAGACGTTTCAGCTGTCTTCTCACCTGTTCAGCCGTGAAGCCCAACGTGATGGTTTCATGTAGGGGAGGGGTATAGTCATGAGAGCAGGGTGGGAGACTGTGAGGAGGGGTAGGAGGGGAGAGTGGAATATGTGTTGGTTGGGGGCCGACAACAGATGAATCATGTGGGGGATGGGCAGGGGTCACAATGTCAAATCTGTTAAAGAACAGGTTAAGTTCATTGGCCCTGTCCACACTGCCTTCAGCTTCTCTGTTGCTAGTTTGCCGGAACCCAGTGATGGTCCTCATCCCCCTCCAGACCTCTCTCATGTTGTTCTGCTGGAGTTTCCACTCAAGCTTCCTCCTGTACCTGTCTTTAGTCTCCCTGATCCTGGCTTTCAGGTCCCTCTGTATTGCCCTCAGCTCCTCCCTATTTCCATCTCTAAACGCCCTCTTTTTAGCGTTCAGGATGTCCTTAATGTCCTTTGTCACCCATGGCTTGTTATTTGAATAACAAAGGACAGTTCTTGTCGGAACATTGCAGTCCACACAGAAGTTGATGTAATCAGTGATGCATTCTGTGAGCCCATCAATATCCTCTCCATGTGGCTCACAGAGTGCCTGCCAGTCTGTCACCTCAAAACAACCCTGGAGCGCCTCATAAGCCTCCTCCGACCATTTCCTCACTGTCCTCGAGGTTGCAGGTTTACTCTTCACCAGAGGCACGTAGCAGGGTTTTAGATGCACCAGGTTGTGATCTGACCTTCCCAGTGGGGGGAGGGGAGAGGAGCTGTATGCATCCTTAACATTAGCGTACATCAGATCCAGAGTCCTCTCCCCTCTGGTTGTACAGCTCACATACTGTGTGAAGTTGGGCAGTGTTCTAGCCATGGTAACCTGGTTGAAGTCACCCGAGATGGTAATGAGGGCACTCGGGTACTGGGTTTGTAATCTGGCTATGACGGTGTAAACAACAGGAATTCTGCAGATGCTGGAAATTCAAGCAACACACATCAAAGTTGCTGGTGAACGCAGCAGGCCAAGCTGCATCTATAGGAAGAAGCGCAGTCGACGTTTCAGGCCGAGACCCTTCGTCAGGACTAACTGAAGGAAGAGTGAGTAAGGGATTTGAAAGCTGGAGGGGGAGGGGGAGATGCAAAATGATAGGAGAAGACAGGAGGGGGAGGGATAGAGCCGAGAGCTGGACAGGTGATAGGCAAAAGGGGATACGAGAGGATCATGGGACAGGAGGTCCGGGAAGAAAGACAAGCGGGGGGGGGTGACCCAGAGGATGGGCAAGAGGTATATTCAGAGGGACAGAGGGAGAAAAAGGAGAGTGAGAGAAAGAATGTGTGCATAAAAATGAGTAACAGATGGGGTACGAGGGGGAGGTGGGGCCTTAGCGGAAGTTAGAGAAGTCAATGTTCATGCCATCAGGTTGGAGGCTACCCATACGGAATATAAGGTGTTGTTCCTCCAACCTGAGTGTGGCTTCATCTTTACAGTAGAGGCCTTTTATATATTGGTGGGACCCGACGCAGACTGGGAGACCGCTTTGCTGAACATCTACGCTCTGTCCGCCAGAGAAAGCAGGATCTCCCAGTGGCCACACATTTTAATTCCACATCCCATTCCCATTCTGACATGTCTATCCACGGCCTCCTCTACTGTAAAGATGAAGCCACACTCAGGTTGGAGGAACAACACCTTATATTCCGTATGGGTAGCCTCCAACCTGATGGCATGAACATTGACTTCTCTAACTTCCGCTAAGGCCCCACCTCCCCCTTGTACCCCATCTGTTACTCATTTTTATGCACACATTCTTTCTCTCACTCTCTTTTTTCTCCCTCTGTCCCTCTGAATATACCTCTTGCCCATCCTCTGGGTCACCCCCCCCCCTTGTCTTTCTTCCCGGACCTCCTGTCCCATGACCCTCTCGTATCCCCTTTTGCCTATCACCTGTCCAGCTCTTGGCTCTATCCCTCCCCCTCCTGTCTTCTCCTATCATTTTGCATCTCCCCCTCCCCCTCCAGTTTTCAAATCCCTTACTCACTCTTCCTTCAGTTAGTCCTGACGAAGGGTCTCGGCCTGAAACGTCGACTGCGCCTCTTCCTATAGATGCTGCTTGGCCTGCTGCGTTCACCAGCAACTTTGATGACGGTGTAAATGATGTTACACACCGACGTCGGGTTGGCAGTGGGAGAGATGTACACAACAACCACAATTGCATGCGAGATTTCCCTTGGCAAATAATATGGCCAGAGTCCAACAGCAAAAAGTTCAATATCCGGGCTACAGACACGGTCCTTGATCGTAATATGCCCAGGATTGCACTATCTGTTATTTACCAGAACCGCCAGCCCCCCTCCTTTATGCTTACCGCTCTCAGTGCAATTCCAGTCAGCTTGAACGGTCTGGAAGCCCTCTATGGAAACACTTTGATTGGGTATGTCCTCGTGCAGCCACATGACACTGCTCTCCCGAAATGTTCTCTGACTCCTGACAAGCGCAGTCAGTTCGTCCATTTTATTCCCCAGTGATCTCACATTTCCCATGATGAGAGAGGGGAGACACGGCTTATAACTTCTCCATAAGCCTCTGTGGTCTCGACCCGGTCCTCTTCCCTCGCCTTTTTCATCCCCCTCTGCATCCTCTGTGTGTTTTCCTCCAGATTTCAGCCAGGATGTCCGCTGCTCTGTTCGCTAAACCAGCGGGCATGAGCGTAATCAGCTGGTCCCTGGAATAAATAATGTGGCCATCCTGCTGCCACGCTAACAAGACGTGTCTTTTCTTTATTTCGAGATAGAGCGCAGAATAGACCCTTCCAGCCCAACAAGCTGCACTGCTCAGCAACTCACCTATCTAAACATAGCCTAATCACAGGATAATTTACAATCACCAATTAATGAGATACATCAGTTGGTTGAGTAGATTTGCACCAACAACCTTGCACTTGTTACATACCTCGAGGAGATCTTGTGATTTTCTTGTGAGGATGATGTAATGGTCCTTTGGAGGTCACCTGATGTAATTTTCCCGCCGATGTGAGGTCACGTGATGACATGTTCACCACGGGTATAAAAGGGAAGACCTCTGGTGACACAATTAGTTTTCCAGCTAGAATATTCGTCCATGTCTCCGTTCCGTTGCGTGTTTGTTTTATGTCGCAGTTTCATTTTTAAAACGGAGTGTTACGTTCTGTTGCAAGGTACAATAGTGCTGGACTGGCAATTTCTGCTAGATTTATTGATGTACCTTTTCAGTAGTATTGGAGAGTGAAGACTTTATCGAAGAATAGGACCTGAAGGATTAAGAGAAGTTGGTATCGTTCAGCAGTTTAATAAAGGATCGACCTTATTGTGTCTTCGTTGAAGAAGTAGCGACCTGCATCGAAGATAACTCTTGCCAAAAGAGCGAGGTATTTCATGCAGGATTTGCTCCCTAGAAATTAAGGTCAGTTGTTTTAAGCCGTTTATTTCCTTCCTCGTGAATCCTTTGGACAACACCAGCAGGGAAGTCGCATCTATGAAGAAATCCTTCTTTAGAGAAGTCTCTCCCAAATGAATGTATAAATCTGTTGAACTTCCGAATTTACCATTTTAAGAACTGTATTTGACTTTACCACTTTAAGAACTGTTTTCGCATTTATTGCTTTAAGAACCAGTACCGAGTGACGATTTGTTGAACGGCCGCATAGCAGTTAACTTCCGGTTAAGGTTTTTTTTTATTTTTCTTGTTTATCCATGTTTGATAAATGTTTGGTTGTTTTTATATAACCTGACTCGATTGATATTCATTGTTGCTGGTTATGTAACACACTCAACAGCAATAAGACTAAAGAATTGATTGTGGACTTCAGAAAGGGTAAGACAAGGAAACACACACCAGTCCTCATGGAGGGATCAGTAGAAAGAGTGAGCAATTTCAAGTTCCTGGGCATCATTATCTCTGAGGACCTATCCTGGACCCAATATATGGATGCAGTTACAAAGAAGGCATAACAGTAGCTATGTTATCAGAAGGATATTAGCAGCTTGAGGAGATTTGGTATGTCACCAAAGACACTCGCAAATTTTTAAAAATGTACCATGGAGAGCATTATTGCTAGCTGTATCACCATCTGGTTTGGGGGAAGGGTGAAATACACGGGATTGAAATAAGCTGAAGAAAGTTGTAAGCTCAGTCAGCTCCATCATGGGCATTAACCCTTCCAGCATCCAGGACATCTTCAAGGAGCGATGCCTCAAAAAGACAGCATCCATCATTAAGGACTCCCACCACCCAGGACATGCCCTCTTCTCATAGCTGCCATTAGGGAAGTACAGGAGCCTGAAGGCACACAGACAACAATTCAGGAACAGCTTCCTTTTTCCTGCCTTCAGGTTTCTGAATGGACTTTGAACCCACAACCACCTGTCCCATGATCCTCTCCCTTCTCCAGCCTTGTATCCCTTTTGCCAATCAACTTCCCAGCTCCCAGCTCTATCCCTCCCCCTCCTGTTTCTCCTATCATTTTGGATCTCCCCCTCACCCTCCCACTTTCAAATCTCTTACTATCTCTTCTTTCAGTTAGTCCTGACGAAGGGTCTTGGCCTGAAACGTTGACCGTGCTTCTTCCTATAGATGCTGCCTGGCCTGCTGCGTTCCACCAGCAATTTGTGTGTGTTGCTTGAACTTCCAGCATCTGCAGATTTCCTCGTGTTTGCGTTTTTCAACCTCACTACTTCTTTCTCTCTCTTTTTGCACTAGTTATTTATTTAACTTTTTATATACTTTATTAACTTTTTTCTAAATGTTTTATAATTCACAGTTTTTATTATTATGTTTGCAATGTACAGCTGCTGTATAACAACAAATTTCATAACATATGCCACTGATATTAAAACTGATTCTAATTCTGATTAACCAATTAACTGGTACATCTTCGGACTGTGGGAAGAATCTAGAGCACCCAGAGGAAACTCATGATGAGAACATATGAACTCCCCACACCTCTTTACAGATGGTGCCAGAATTGAGCTCAGAACTCTGACACCCCAAGCTGAAATAGCACTGCGCCAACTGCTACACTAACACAGCGAATCATCGCTCTCCTCTGGGGTCCATGGGTAGATCACACTGCTGAAGCAGCCTACTGCCCAGCGAGGGCTGTGAATCCAACAATAGATATTTAATCTTCTCAGACAATTCTACTCCTGCTCACTGAATGGAAGATTAACCCCATCAGTTTTGTCCAGGAGATTTATAACTATCTGAAAAAACTCAAAAACTGAGGCGAGATTGGGTGGAATATAGAGAGTATTTATAATCTAATAAGCTTCAGCCTTCGATGCTATTGTTTGTGGTATCACATTCAAAACTAAATTGGACAAGTTTGGAAAATGAGATGAATGGGATTGCAAGAAAGACAAATCATGTTCAGACATAAAAGAATAAAACTCATCAAAATTGACACCTTCAACTATATCACTTTTATGAAATAGTTTATATATTTAGACCAATTCTCGAAATGGCAGAGGAAATGCTCCAGGATTTCTAACAGCATGTTATTATTTATTGCAGAAAGAACTCAATAGAAAAATAGGGACTTAATGCTGCAATAATACAGGAATTGTTGAGATAGCTTCTGGAACACTGTGTACCGAAAATTGTTATTGCATTGAAACACTTCAGAGAAGGTATGTTGGATGAATATTACAACTGGGCACATCGCTCAGTGACAAATGATTGCGCAGGCTAAGGTTGTATCTGCTGAAGCTTGGGAGAGTGAGTGAGGACTTGATTAATGACATGAAAGATCCTAAGTGTCTTCACAGGATGTTTCCTCTGAGGGCAAAATCTAGAACTTGAGGTCACTATTTAAAAATTGGAGTTCAATTCTTGCCACTGTCTGTCAGGAATTGGTGCATTCTCCAAGTGAGTGACCCCATGGTTTTCTCCTGAATGCTCCAGTTTCTTCCCACATTTGCAAAGATGTATGGGTTTGTAGATTAATTGGTGACAGGGGTGTAACTGGTTGGAGCAGGTCCTTTTGACCAAAAGGGCCTGTTACCATGCCATATCTCCAAATAAAGGAATTAATTTATTGATAGATTAGATTATGAGGACACTCAGTCCTCGTTTATTGTCATTTAGTAATGCACAATATTCCTCCAGTATGATATCACAGAAACACAAGACAGACCAAGACTAAAGCTGACAAAAACCACATAATTATAACATATAGTTACTACAGTGCAAAGCAATACCGTAATTTGATAAAGAGCAGACTATGGGCACGGTAAAAATAAGTCTCAAAGTCCCGATAGCCCCGTCATCTCACGCAGATGGTAGAAGGAAGAAGAAATCTCCCTGCCATGAACCTCCAGCACCGCAAACTTGTCATTGCAGCACCCTAGAAGCACCCAACCACAGCCGGCTCTTGAGTCCGTCCGAAAACTTCGAGCCACCGACCAGCCATCCGACACCGAGCACCGAGCACCATCCCTGCCAAGTGATTCAACCCCGGCCCCGGCCACCAAGCAAAGCTGAGGATTCGGGGCCTTCCCCTCCGGAGATTCTGGATTGCACAGATAGATAGGTATGTAGATAGTAAATAAATAAATAAACAAGAAAACTGGTAAGTTTGTATAATATTATCACATGTACTAAGGTAATTTGTTTTGGATGCCATCCATACAGCTATGGACTACAGATCAGTGGACTGAGGCAGTAAAAGAGAAAATCCACAACAGGGTGCAGAATAAAGCACACCAGTTACCGTCCACGTTGACAATAAGGTGCAAGATCATAATGAGGTAGTTTTTGAGATCAAGGGTCTATCTTATTGTATTAAGGGGCCATTAAATAAGACCATAAGACACAGGAGCAGAATTAGTCCATTCAGCCCATCGAGTCTGCTCCACCATCTCTTCATGGCTTCCCTCTCATAGTCTGATAACAGTGGGATAGAAGCTGTCCTTGAGCCTGGTGGCATGTGCTTTCAGGCTTTTATATCTTCTGCCCAGATGGGAGAGAGGAGAAGAGCGAATGTCCTCGGTGGGTGGGGTCTTTGATTATGCTAGCTGCTTTTCTGAGAATAGAGGGGAGGCTGGTTTCTTGATGAGTTGAGCTGTGATCACAGCTCTTTGCAGTTACTTGTAGTCTTGGGCAGAGCAGTTGCCATTCTATCCAGACAGAATGCTTTCTATGGTGTATTGATAAAAAATTGATGAGGGTTTGTAAAAACATGACAATTTTTTATATATTTCTTTATACTGTCATGGCCACTTTATTAGGTACACCTGTACTACTCAATAATACTAAATATCTAATCAGCCAATCGTGTGGCACCAACACAATGCACAAAAACATACAGCCATGGTCAAGAAGTTTGGTTGTTATTCAGATCAAACATCAGAAATGGGAAGTAATCTGATCTAAGTGACTGACCGTGGAATGATTGTTGTGCCAGACGGCATGGTTTGAGTATCTCAGAAACTGCTGATCTCCTGGGACTTTCATATACAACAGTCTCTAAAGTTTACAGAGAATGATGCAAAAAACAGAAAAAAAAAACTTTCAGTGACCAGTAGTTCTGTGGGTGAAAATGCCTTCTTAATGAGAGAAGTCAGATGAGAATGGTCAGACTAGTTCAAGCTGACAGGAAGGCAATAATAACTCAGATAACCATGTTACCAAAGAGGCTTACGAAGGAGCATCTCTGAATGCACAGCACATCAAACTTTGAAGAGGATTGGCTATAGAAGGTACCTAATAAAATGGCCATTTTGTGTACATCAGATTCCCAGCTTCTGCAGATTGCTTTTTTTTTGTATCCTGATATTTTCCCTGCATGTTTTATGTTCTAATGTGTGAAATCATTTGGTGGATGTCAAAAGCTTGTCAAAATTATGCAGTTTAATTAGCTCTTAAAGGTCATATCAGTTCAACTGTTCAAGTACTCAAATTAGAGCTATGCTTCAAATTCTCATGAAGCTATTTTTTACACCAAGCAATATCTGAGTGTTTGCTTAATTCCTTGCACTGTGCAGCTCACTCTGAATTTTATTTTGCTGGGAGTGGTGGATTGCTAGCATGATTACTTACTAATTATGAGACAGACTTGAAGAGCTGTTCGGAAAACACATTACAGAATCTGCCCCTCACAGCCACAGTTCCACAACCTAGAATAGAACACTTCACTTGCTAATCTTAATAATGCATAGTGACAAGATGCCAGACAGTATCTCTGTAAGGAAATATCCAAGGAGAACATGCACACATAGATGTGTCTCTGTATCAATACTGAGTATTATTCTTGGAGACTGCAAGGAAACACAGACCAGTGCAGCAAACAAACAAACAACACTTAACAGATTGTTGTGATTTTCCCTTGCCTGTGAATTATTTTTTATTATTTTTTAAATTTAGAGACCCAGGTTCTTCTTGCCCAACTAACCATACCACCCACCTATTTAACACTAGCTTAATTACAGGGCAATCTACCATGACTAATTAACCTACTTACCGGAGCATCTTTGGAATGTGGGTGGAAACCAGAGTACCCGGAGGAAATGCAAGCGGTTCTTGGAGAGGACACACAAACTCCTTTCAAACAGTGTCAGACTTGAACTCCAATCTCCAACATCCCAAGCTGTAATAGATTCAGGATTCAAAGATTCAAAATACGTTCATTATCAAAGTGTGTATGCAATATACAACCCTGAGATTCGTCTTCCCCACAAACAGCCCAGAAACAAAGAAAACCAGAGAAAACCATGGAACTTGTTCAAAGAAAAACTTCAAACACCCCGCACTCAGAAAAAAAAACAAATTGTGCAAATGGCAGCAAGAAAAACGAGTGATAATCACAGAGTATAAAATACAAAACTGAAAGCATCCAGGCAGATTCAGTTCAGCTCAATGTCTGTCACTTGCAGGCCAGCCCAATTCAAAAGTGCCCAAAACAGCAACAAAAAAAGGAGTGACCAGAGCCAGGAACACATCACAATGTGAACGAGAGTTCTTTCGACACACCACATCAATGAAATCTTGCTCAAGAACCAGGAATCCAGCACCATCCTCCGACAGCATTGAGGGAAAGAGAGAGTGAGAGAGAGAGAGAGAGAGAGAGACTCCAAAAGCAGGAACCTTCCTTTAGGAGTAGCAAGTGAGAAGGAGAGAAAGACTTCACATTCAGACCCTTCGGCAGCAGTGAGCAAGAGGCTGGTGGATGGCACTGAACACCCACTCATCCTCTGTACTCGCCTTGATGATTTCAATCTTCTTCCTCAGCACTTCATTTGATGAGAAATGGTATTGATCGTGGACTTGTGCTCAGTCTCCAGTCCTCTTGGCCTCGAGGCCGCACATTTCACTAGTGACAGTAAAGCATCTGTTTGCTCAGTCAGCCCAGTGACATTGTGCTAACCGTTATGATACCGTGGAGCCCATACCATCGATGTTGGAAGTAACAAGACGTGAGGGGAATGAGAAGATGTCAGTGGTGTAATTGAATAAACACATTTCGGAAAGTACACTTCAGAAAGTACGCAAACACTTCCCCACTGAATATCATGGGCTTTAAAGAGGATATTAAAAGTTAAATACCACGGACACTGCAAATCAGAAATTAAAATTGGAACCGGTGGAAATATTCAACGGGTGAGGCAGCTTCAGTGGAGAGAGAAAGCTATTGGTCCAGAATATTAGCTTTATTTATCACATGTATATCCAAACATTAAAATACATCAACGCAAATCAACAAGGGCAGATTGCAAGCCTTTCCATGCTTCTGTTGCCAACCTAACATGACCACAACTTTCTAACTCTAACCCTTACGTCTTTGGAACATGGAAGGAATCCCGAGCACCCAGAGGAAACCCACAGGGTCATGTGGAGAGCATATAAATTCTTGACAGACAGTCATTGAATTGAACCGCATTTGCTAATTGCTGGTGTTGTAAGGCAATTGCGCTAACCAGAACGCTGAAACACAGTGTGTGCATCAGAACTTCAAGATCACAATTTTCACATCAGTTGGAGCTGAATCCATTTCATCCACATGTACTCAGATACGGCAAAGATTAGTTCTGTATGCAGGCAATTTCAAAACATAAGTATATTGAGGTAGTACAAGGGCAAATCAATAACAGAATGCAGAGTATCGTGTTCAAACAGAGGAAGTGCATTGCAAGTACACAATAAGGTTTAAGGGAAATTGTGAGGTCAACAATTCATGTTTAACATAGATGTCCATTCAAGAGTCTAGAAACAGTGGGATAGAAGCTTTCTTTGAGATGGGTGGTGAATGTTTACAAGCTTTTCTATCTTCTGCCTGATTGGGGAGAATGCCTACGGTGGGAGATGTCCCTGATTATGTTGGCTGATTTTCAAGGCAGTGAGAGCTGTGGACAGAGTCCATGGAAGGGAGTTTCCTTGGTTTCTGTGACGTGCTGAGTTTTCTCCACAACTGTCAGCAAAGAGATTTGAACTTGGTCTCTGAAATCATTTGCCCAAGTAGTCAGTAATCTACTTTGCAACTCCACCGTGGCCTTTTGCTGGGTTCCTTAAGCTAGGTGCTGTTTGACTGCGTGTTCACAACGCACTCAACCGAGGATCGTTGAGGGTCATCACCTTGTCATTTTGGAGAGGCTTATAAATTCCTGAGACCCTGAGTGTGATGTCATTGGGAGTTTAGCCATCTGGCACTTAGCTCCTGTTAGGGTTACCCATGGTAATGAGGTCAAGGGAAACGCTCCAGACAAAGAGCAAGCCAATCAAAACCTCAATGCTGGAGCAGGCAGAAGATGATGGCATATCACAATGGGCCAAATGGTCTAATTCTGCTCCTATATCTTATGGACTTATGGTCTGACAATGGCAGTGAAGGTGGAGGAAGGCAGCAGCAATGAAAGGTCCTCAGTCAGTTTGCATTCCATGCTACCAGACCCTGACCCCAATCTGTTAAGGACTGTGTAGTGGCTGCCCATGTATCAGCTTTCCCACATTGCACAAGGTCGTGCACAGGTCTTCTCCATTAAGGGAATCCACCCTAACATCCTGAATTATATCCTGTGATGATCAGCAAGTTGCAAAAGGGGCAGGGTTGTGGGGTCTGTAAACCCACGCTGCCCTGGATTGGAATCTACAGCCACCTGAAGACGCACCAATAGACAACCTCTTAGGAGAGCATTATACTCAACTCGAGTGATCGCATGAATACTACTACAACACACTCAGCCTCTTTCTGCAGGATTGTGAGGTCTGAAGACTCACTCTGCCCTGGATCACTCTCTACAGCCACCTGAAGATGCACCAATATCTATAATTGATAAGCTAATTCTACATAAAAATAGAGGATTTCTGTCCAGACTTCAGAACAATGTGGGTGACAGGTGCCCTGCTGTTTTCCTTGTGCACAATAAAATGAAAGGAATGTTTGAGTTGTATGGGTGCTTGTGTCCTGGCCCCAGCTATTACGTTTTTTTAGTTATTTTATTTTATTATTCACGACAACATCACCATATACTACCTTGAGATTAGTTTTCTTGCAGACACTTACAGTGGATAACCATGACTGGTTTTGTGCCCCGATGTGTCCTTCGCTCTCCCGGGAGTGTTGCAGAACCACCTTCTGGGCCGTTGGAACTCACTGTTGATCTTGTCTGGGCAGTCCAGCAGACCTTACTTCACGTGTGAGGGCAAGTCCACCTGCTACCCGAACCTACTTTAGCCCACCTGTTGAAACAGTACACCGGGGTGTGGCCGCTGTCACATGCAAACAGCTACTCTGAGCCACAGGTGAGAGCTGAGTGTCCAGTGGGGCCAAAGGTGAGTGGGCTGCCCCCAGAATGGACATGACATGCCCCTTCTCCAGAGGTGCCACCCCTCCCTGGATACCCCATTACACAGTGTAAAATTGACATGGCAGACCATTATTCAAGAAACGCAGGATAATATGTTCAATTGCACAGAGAAGCAAGGCATAATACCTCAAAACAAAATCAATTGCCCCAAGGAAATGAAGTGATTCTTTCTTGTTTGGTTATGTGCTGCAGTGGGTGAGGTAGCTGATGATATTGAATGCGAGGCCACTCTCTAACATTATAGCTTTGGCTATGATTTGTATCAGAACCCTACAATACAAGCATTAGATTAAAATTATAATGGGTGAAAATTACTTGCTGTTTGACAGCGCCAAAGTATTTTCAGAAAGCTGGTTAAGTTACTAGCTTTAACTCCGACCATGCCAAACTGGGAATTTCATTTTGAGTCATTTAATAAACTTAGAATTTAAAGAAAAGAAATACTGTATATCTATTTTATTTGTTCTTTTATTTAGTGATACAGAACAGTGACAGACCCTTCTGGCCCAACAAACCCACAGTGCCCAATTACACCAATATGACCAATTAACCTACTAATCTGTACGTCTCTGGAAGGTAGGAGGGAAACAGAGCACCCAGAGAAAATCAACACTGTCACTGGGAGAATATATAAACTCTGTACAGACAGTGGCAAGAATTATACTCTTAGTAACAGTAACTACGAAACAATCTGTAAATCTCCATTACCACCTTGGGCTCCTGGAAAAGTGAGGGTGCTCCGCTTGCCTTAACACTGGACTGACCCCACAGCCTGTCAACTCGCTTTCAGGGACTGTGACTTTGTTATCTGATGTTTTTCGTGGACTCAATTGCATTTCTTTATTTTTCTGTAGGTCCCTCCAAAAAATGAATCTCAAGATTCAAGATTCAAGATTGTTTAATGTCATTTCCTGGCCGCAGGAGTACGAAGAATTAAATAATGGTTATTCCAGATCTGATGCAGCACAAAAAATACACAAAATATAAAGAATACAATAATAATAGTTTTAAAAAACACAATAAATATAAATACAGCAGATAGCTTATATACATAGATTAACTGCACGTCCAGAAAGTGACGCTAGGCTGTACGCATGATAACTGATGGGAAATAATATAGTAAATGTGTAGTTAATGGATGGAGGTGTTGATCAGCCTTACTGCTTGGGGAAAGTAACTGTTTTTGAATCTGGTGTGAATGCTACGTCGCCTTCTCCCTGATGGGAGTGGGGAAAACATATCAAGGCTGTAAGTGGTACACATACTTTGACAACAATTTTACCTTGAACTTTGAAGAGCCTATCTGGTTTACCAATATCCATTGTTGATTGAAACCCTTTTTTATGTTGGACTCCACTCATAATTGAATATTGATCACAGAGCATTGGACATTACAGCACAATACAGACCCTTTGGCTCATGATGTTGTGCCAACCTTCTAAACTACTCCAGGATCAATCTAACCCTTCCCTCCTACATATCCCTCCATTTTTAGCACCCATATGCCTGTCTAAGATTTTCATAAAAGCCTCTAATGTATTTGCCTGGCCAGGTGTTCCACACACTCATCACACTCTGTGTAAAACATCTGTCTCTGGTATCCTCTCCTATACTTCCCTCCCAACAACTTAAAGTTATGCCCCCTTGTATTAGTATTTCCAGCCTGGGGAAAAGCATCTCTGACTATCCACTTGATATATAGCTTGTATTATCTTGCATCCCTCTACCAAGTCACCCCTTATCCTCCTGCAGTCCAAAGAGAAAAGCCCACGATCAGTCAACCAATCCTCATAAGACATGCAACATCTTGGTAAATCACCCCTGCACCCTCTCTAAAGTTCCCACATCCTTCTCATAATGCGGCAACTTGAACAAAATATAATATTCCAATTGTGGTCTAACTAGGGTTTTATAGAGCTGCAATATCACTTCACAGCTCTTCATTTCTGGGGCAGCTTGGGAGGGGCAAGAAATACCACTTCCAAAATACTTAAAGAAAATATTTGGATACCTGTTGTGTAGCAGTGCACATGACTCCTGAGTAAACTGCTCCAGCTTTGTGACACGTGAAGTTTGAGGAAGTCTGTGTAGTTTAAAGGTTGAATATCTGTAGAAAGACATGCAACTGTTTGTCATCCAAACATAGCATGCTGTTGGTGGGTGTGGTTGCAATGGAGTATGTCAATAGTAACTATGAGTAGAACAGAACTTTATTGTCATTGCTCAAGACAACAAGATCCTGCTGTTACTCCAGTCTCTGCAAAGCAGATATTTACAATGCATGCTGTATGGTTTAACAATAAAAACAATATTCTATTTCATGAATATTCTATTCTATTATATGAATGTTAAAGTATTAACAATATTAGCACTTTAAAACACTTTAAACCACTTTTTAAAATGTTGCTTACTTTGTAAATACTTGATGGTATTTATGTTCATGCACATATTATTCCATACCTGTAGTTCAAACTTTATTTTTTAAATGTTCTTGTTTGTTGCATGTCGCATCAACACACCGCAGCAAATTCTGATACATGTAAATTTATGTGGCAAATAAAGCTGATTCTTGATTCTTGAATACTGATTGGCAAAGATGACAGAGTCAAAGTCAAAGTCAAAGTAATTTTATTATCAAAGTACTTATATGTCACCATGAATCTTGAGATTCATTTTCTTCCAGGCATTTAAAGAAATTTTCTTCTAGGAAAATAAAGAAATACATTAGAATTATGAAAAAGTATGCATTAACAAATTCTGACAAACAACCAATGTGCAAAAGAAGACTAACTCTGTAAAGTAAGTAAAATACCGAGAACATGAATTGTACAGTCCTTGAAAATGAGTCTGTAGGTTATGGAATCACTGGTGAGTGAATATATCCACACCATTTCAGCAGCCTGATGGTTGTGGTGTAATAAATGTTCCTGAACATGCTGGTGTGGGACCAAAGGCTCCTGTACCTCCTTCCAGGTGACAGCATGAGAGCATGGACTGGTTGTTTGGGTCCTTGATGACTGATGATGCTTTGTTAGAAACACAGAAACATAGAAAAGCTACAGCACAATCCAGGCCCTTCGGCCCACAAAGCAGTACCGAACATGTCCTTAGCTTAGAAATTACTATGGTTACCCATAGCCCTCTATTTTGATAAGCTCCATGTACCTATCCAGGAGTCTCTTAAAAGACCCTATCATATCTGCCTCCACCACCGTCGCCAGCAGCCCATTCCACGCACTCACAACTCTCTGCGTAAAAAACTTACCCCTGACATCTCCTCTGTACCTACTTCCAAGCACCTTAAAACTGTGCACTCTTGTGCTAGCCATCTCAACGCTGGGAAAAAGCCTCTGACTATCCACATGATCAATTCCTCTCATCATCTTATACACCTCTATCAGGTCACCTCTCATCCTCCATTGCTCCAAGGAGAAAAGGCTAAGTTCACTCAGTCTATTCTCATAAGGCATGCTCCCAAATCCAGGCAACATCCTTGTAAATCTCCTCTGCACCCTTTCTATAGTTTCCACATCCTTCCTGTAGTGAGGCAACCAGAACTGAGCACAGTACTCCAAGAGGGGTCTGACCAGGGTCCAAAAAACTGCAACATTACCTCTTGACTTGTAAACAGGAATGGATTCTCAATATTCCTGGATTTCAGTGCTTTAAAAGGGATAGAGAGGGTGGAAAAAGGGGAGGAGGGGTGGTATTACTGGTCAGGGATACTATTACAGCTACGGAAAGGGTGGGTAATGTAGCAGGATCCTCTTTTGAGTCAATATGGGTGGAAGTCAGGAACAGGAAGGGAGCAGTTACTCTACTGGGGGTATTCTATAGGCCCCCTGGTAGCAGCAGAGATACAGAGGAGCAGATTGGGAGGCAGATTTTGGAAAGGTGCAAAAATAACAGGGTTGTTATCATGGGTGACTTTAACTTCCCTAATATTGATTGGCACCTGATTAGTTCCAAGGGTTTAGATGGGGCAGTATTTGTTAAGTATGTCCAGGATGGATTCCTGTCACAGTATGTGGACAGGCCGAACAGGGGGAATGCCATACTAGATCTAGTACTAGGTAATGAACCGGGTCAGATCACAGATCTCTTAGTGGGTGAGCATCTGGGGGACAGTGACCACCGCTCCCTGGCCTTTATAATTATCATGGAAAAGGATAGAATCAAAGAGGACAGGAAAATTTTTAATTGGGGAAAGGCAAATTATGAGGCTATAAGGCTAGAACTTGCGGGTCTGAATTGGGATGATGTTTTTGCAGGGAAATGTACTATGGACATGTGGTCGATGTTTAGAGATCTCTTGCGGGATGTAAGGGATAAATTTGTCCCGGTGAGGAAGATAAAAAATGGTAGGGTGAAGGAACCATGGGTGACAAGTGAGGTGGAAAATCTAGTCAGGAGGAAGAAGGCAGCATACATGAGGTTTAGGAAGCAAGGATCAGATGGGTCTATTGAGGAATATAGGGAAGCAAGAAAGCTTAAGAAGGGGCTGAGAAGAGCAAGAAAGGGGCATGAGAAGGCCTTGGCGAGTAGGGTAAAGGAAAACCCTAAGGTATTCTTCAATTATGTGAAGAAAAAAAGGATGACAGGAGTGAAGGTAGGACCGATTAGAGATAAAGGTGGGAAGATGTGCCTGGAGCCTGTGGAAGTGAGCGAGGTCCTCAATGAATACTTCGCTTCGGTGTTCACCAGTGAGAGGGAACTTGATGATGGTGAGGACAATATGAGTGAGGTTGATGTTCTGGAGCATGCTGATATTAAGGGAGAGGAGGTGTTGGAGTTGTTAAAATACATTAGGACAGATAGGTCCCCGGGGCCTGACGGAATATTCCCCAGGCTGCTCCATGTGGCAAGAGAAGAGATTGCTGAGCCTCTGGCTAGGATCTTTATGTCCTCGTTGTCCACGTGAATGGTACCGGAGGATTGGAGGGAGGCGAATGTTGTTCCCTTGTTCAAAAAAGGTAGTAGGGATAGTCGGGTAATTATAGACCAGTGAGCCTTACGGCTGTGGTGGGAAAGCTGTTGGAAAAGATTCTTAGAGATAGGATCTATAGGCATTTAGAAAATCATGGTCTGATCAGGGACAGTCAGCATGGCTTTGTGAAGGGCAGATCATGTCTAACAAGCCTGATAGAGTTCTTTGAGGAGGTGACCAGGCATATAGATGAGGGTAGTGCAGTGGATGTGATCTATATGGATTTTAGTAAGGCATTTGACAAGGTTCCACACGGTAGGCTTATTCAGAAAGTTAGAAGGCATGGGATCCAGGGAAGTTTGGCCAGGTGGATTCAGAACTGGCTTGCCTGCAGAAGGCAGAGGGTGGTGGTGGAGGGAGTACATTCAGATTGGAGGATTGTGACTAGTGGTGTCCCACAAGGATCTGTTCTGGGACCTCTACTTTTCGTGATTTTTATTAACGACCTGGATGTGGCGGTAGAAGGGTGGGTTGGCAAGTTTGCAGATGACACAAAGGTTGGTGGTGTTGTAGATAGTGTAGAGGATTATCAATGATTGCAGAGAGACATTGATAGGATGCAGGAGTGGGCTGAGAAGTGGCAGATGGAGCTCAACCCGGAGAAGTGTGAGGTGGTACACTTTGGAAGGACAAACTCCAAGGCAGAGTACAAAGTAAATGGCAGGATACTTGGTAGTGTGGAGGAGCAGAGGGATCTTGGGGTACGTGTCCACAGATCCCTGAAAGTTGCCTCACAGGTACATAGGGTAGTTAAGAAAGCTTATGGGGTGTTAGCTTTCATAAGTCGAGGGATAGAGTTTAAGAGTCGCGATGTAATGATGCAGCTCTATAAAACTCTGGTTAGGCCACACTTGGAGTATTGTGTCCAGTTCTGGTCACCTCACTATAGGAAGGATGTGGAAGCATTGGAAAGGGTACAGAGGAGATTTACCAGGATGCTGCCTGGTTTAGAAAGTATGCATTATGATCAGGGATTAAGGGAGCTAGGGCTTTACTCTTTGGAGAGAAGGAGGATGAGAGGAGACATGATAGAGGTGTACAAGATAATAAGAGGAATAGATAGAGTGGATAGCCAGCGCCTCCTCCCCAGGGCACCACTGCTCAATACAAGAGGACATGGTTTTAAGGGGTGGGAAGTTCAAGGGGGATATTAGAGGAAGGTTTTTTACTCAGAGAGTGGTTGGTGCGTGGAATGCACTGCCTGAGTCAGTGGTGGAGGAAAGATACACTAGTGAAGTTTAAGAGACTACTAGACAGGTATATGGAGGAATCTAAGGTGGGGGCTTTTATGGGAGGCAGGGTTTGAGTGTCGGCACAACGTTGTGGGCCAAAGGGCCTGTACTGTGCTGTACTATTCTATGTTCTACGTTCTAACTCAATCCCAGAGTTGATGAAGGCCAATGCACCGTATGCCTTCTTAACCACAGAGTCAACCTGCACGTCAACTTTGAGTGTCCCATGGATTCGGATCCCAAGATCCCTCTGATTCTCCACACTGCCAAGAGCCTTACCATTAATTACTATATTCTGCCATCATATTTCACCTACCAAAATGAACCACCTCACACTGAACTGGGTTAAACTCCATCTGCCAATTCTCAGCCCAGTTTTGCATCCTATCAATGTTCCACTGCAAACTCTCTCATCCCGCCACCCTTTCCACAACACCCCCGACCTTTGCTCATCAGCAAATTTACTAACACATCCCTCCACTTCCTCATCCAGTACATTTATAAAAATCAGGAAGAGGAGAGGTCCCAGAACAGATCCCTGAAGCACACCACTGGTCACCGGCCTCCATGCAGAATATGACCCGTCTACAATGACTCTTTGCTTTCTGTGGGCAAGCCAGTTCTGGATCCACAAAGAAATATCCCCTTGGATCCTATGCCTCCTTACTTTCTCAGTAAGACTTTCATGGGGTACTTTATCAAATGGCTTGCTGAAATCCATATACACTATATCTACTGTTCTACTTTCATCAATGTGTTTAGTCACATCCTCAAAAAATTCAATCAGGCTCGTAACCTTGACAAAGACATGCTGACTATTCCTAATCATATTATGCCTCTCCAAATATTCATAAATCCTGCCTCTCAGGATCTTCTCCATCAACTTACCAACCACTGAAGTAAGACTCACTGGTCTATAATTTCCTGGGCTATCTCTACTCCCTTTCTTGAATAAGGCAATGACATCCGCAACCCTCCGATCCTCCGGAATCTCTCCTTGTAGCAGTACTCCTTGTAAATGTACACAGTGGTGGGCGTGGATGGATTATGACTTTTTGTTGATTGAAGTCTAATGTGAGCCGACTCAGAACAAGAAGTTGACAAATTATGTTCATTGTTGGTGTGAGGTCACACTGTTGTGACTCACTTCATCCATACTCTCGGAGAAGGGTCAACTCCTGTTTCCAAAATCCACAGCCATCTCTTCAGCTTTCTGTTCAGGCTACACCCAGAGCACATCCTGAGGAGGAAATATCTCCTCCAACAGAGCTGGCAGATTTCCCACAGGGGACATCTTCTGCACCATGGCTTACAGAGTACCCACAGGAGACAACTTCCCTGGCAGGATTTACAGAGTTCAATTGGGAGACAGGGCTTACAGATTTCCTACAGGAGACGTACCCTCAAACAGGGCTTGCAGAGTTCCTACAGCAGACATCTTCTCCAACATGGCTTGTAGAGATCCCACAGTGGGCATCTCCTCCAACAGTGCTTACAGAATTCCTACAGGGCACATCTCCTCCAATGGGGCTTACGAAGTTTCTACAGGAGACATCTTCTCAAGTAGGGCTTACAGAGGCAGGAGACATCTCCAACGGGCCTACAGAGTTCCAAATATCTCCTCCAGTAGAGCTCATAAGGTTCCCACAGTGAACTCTTTCCAAATATCTCCATTTGCCAGCCAGATGGAAGAAGAGCTTACCCACTTCACAAATTACTTGACTTTCTTCTTGGACAAATGTCAGTCAGCTGTTCCTAGTATCCAATGAGGCAACAATACTGGAAAATCTACATGGACCTTGAAGTGAATCACATAGTCCCAGAGCCTCCAGGCCAATGCACTAATTACATTTAACAATCAACATAATCAAAGACCATACCCACCCTGGATCACTTCTGTTCTTTCCTCTTCCAAATGACAGAAGATAGACATAGACATACTGTATTGATCCTGAGGGAAACTGAATTTTGTCACAGCTGCACCAACCAAGATTAGAGCATAAATATAGAAATACAAAAACCACAAACAATCAAACAACAATATGCAAACTACGCCAGATGGAAATAAGTCCAGGACCAGCCTATTGGCTCAGGGTGTCTGACCCTCCACGGGAGGAGCTGCAAGTTCGATGGCCACAGGCAGGAACAACGTCCCGTGATGCCCAGTGTTGTATCCCGGTGGAATATGGCCGGAGTCCAACAGCAAAAAGTTCAATATCCGGGCTACAAACACGTTCCTCAATCTTCCAGAAATAGTAAGGGACAGAGGGTCCAGTGAGATGGAGGAACTGAGTGAAATACATGTTAGTAGGGAAGTGGTGTTAGGTAAATTGAAGGGATTGAAGGCAGATAAATCCCCAGGGCCAGATGGTCTGCATCCTAGAGTGCTTAAGGAAGTAGCCCAAGAAATAGTGGATGCATTAGTGATAATTTTTCAAAACTCGTTAGATTCTGGACTAGTTCCTCAGGATTGGAGGGTGGCTAATGTAACCCCATTTTTTAAAAAAGGAAGGAGAGAGAAACCGGGGAATTATAGACTGGTTAGCCTAACGTCGGTGGTGGGGAAACTGCTGGAGTCAGTTATCAAGGATGTGATAATAGCACATTTGGGAAGCGGTGAAATGATCGGACAAAGTCAGCATGGATTTGTGAAAGGAAGATCATGTCTGACGAATCTCATAGAATTTTTTGAGGATGTAACTAGTAGAGTGGATAGGGGAGAACCAGTGGATGTGGTATATTTGGATTTTCAAAAGGCTTTTGACAAAGTCCCACACAGGAGATTAGTGTGCAAACTTAAAGCACACGGTATTGGGGGTAAGGTATTGGTGTGGGTGGAGAATTGGTTAGCAGACAGGAAGCAAAGAGTGGGAATAAACGGGACCTTTTTAGAATGGCAGGCGGTGACTAGTGGGGTACCGCAAGGCTCAGTGCTGGGACCCCAGTTGTTTACAATATATATTAATGACTTGGATGAGGGAATTAAATGCAGCATCTCCAAGTTTGCGGATGACACGAAGCTGGGTGGCAGTGTTAGCAGTGAGGAGGATGCGAAGAGGATGCAGGGTGACTTGGATAGGTTGGGTGAGTGGGCAAACTCATGGCAGATGCAATTTAATGTGGATAAATGTGAAGTTATCCACTTTGGTGGCAAAAATAGGAAAACAGATTATTATCTGAATGGTGGCCGATTAGGAAAAGGGGAGGTGCAATGAGACCTGGGTGTCATTATACACCAGTCATTGAAAGTGGGCATGCAGGTACAGCAGGCGGTGAAAAAGGCGAATGGTATGCTGGCATTTATAGCGAGAGGATTCAAGTACAGGAGCAGGGAGGTACTACTGCAGTTGTACAAGGCCTTGGTGAGACCACACCTGGAGTATTGTGTGCATTTTTGGTCCCCTAATCTGAGGAAAGACATCTTTGCCATAGAGGGAGTACAAAGAAGGTTCACCAGATTGATTCCTGGGATGGCAGGACTTTCATATGAAGAAAGACTGGATGAACTGGGCTTGTACTCGTTGGAATTTAGAAGATTGAGGGGGGATCTGATTGAAACGTATAAAATCCTAAAGGGATTGGACAGACTAGATGCAGGAAGATTGTTCCCGATGTTGGGGAAGTCTAGAACGAGGGGTCACAGTTTGAGGATAGAGGGGAAGCCTTTTAGGATCGAGATTAGGAAAAACTTCTTCACACAGAGAGTGGTGAATCTGTGGAATTCTCTGCCACAGCAAACTGTTGAGGCCAGTTCACTGGCTATATTTAAGAGGGAGTTAGATATGGCCCTTGTGGCTACAGGGGTCAGGGGGTATGGAGGGAAGGCTGGGGCGGGGTTCTGAGTTGGATGATCAGCCATGATCATAATAAATGGCGGTGCAGGCTCGAAGGGCCGAATGGCCTACTCCTGCACCTACTTTCTATGTTTCTATGTAATATGACCAGGATTGCACCATCTGTTGTTAACCAGAACAGCAAGCCCTCAACTCCTTTACCTTACTGCTCTCAGTGCACTTCCGGTCAGCCCGAATAGTCTGGAAGCCTTCCATGGAAAAGTTTTGGTCGGGTATGTCCACGTGCAGTCCAAGTGGAGAACTCCTCTTCTCCATAAGTCTCTGTTGTCTCGACCTGGTCCTCTTTCCTCACCTTTTTGATTCCCCTCTGCATCCCCTGTGTGTTCTCCTCCAGATTTCAGCCGGGGTGTCCACCACTCTGTTCGCTAAACCAGCCGGCATAAGCGCAATCAGCTGGTCCCTGGAATAAACAATGTGACCATATTGCTGCCCCGCTAATGAGACGTGTCCAAATGTAATTATTTCCAGCTCTAAAAGGCCAACTAAAACTCTCTCCACCAGTATGTTAGAGAGGGGGCAGCTCCAACGTGTTACCGTGAAAAAAATACAACAAATAACGTAAGTTAAAAACAGTAAGAAGAAAAAAGTAAGAAAACTAGTCAGAACAGCTGTAACAGGCTGCATGCATGACTGGCGCGTGCGCACTAGTTATATAGATAGAGAAGTTTGAAAGCACACACCACTGGGCAGAAGGACAGCTTCTGTCCCACTGTTATAAGATTCATGAATGGACCTCTTGTATGATAAAGATGACTTTGGATCTCCCAATCTACCTCATCATGGTCACTGTTTTTACTTATCTACCTGTTTCTGTACTTTATTTGTAACTATAACCTTAACATAAAATATTGTACATTCCATTACTTAACTTATTTTCGTACAACCTTGATGTACTTATTTTTGGCTAGCATGTAAAACAAAGTTTTTCACCGTATCTCCATAAGGCGATAACAACATTAGGAGCAGAATTAGGCTATTCTGCCCATTCAGTCTGCTCATCATAGCGGATCCATTTCCTTCTCAACCCCATTCTCTTGCCTTTTCCCCATAACTTGACATGCTCTAACTAAGAACATATCAACATCTGCCTTAAATACACCCAATGAACTGGCCTCCAAAGGCACCTGTGGCAATTAATTCCACAGATTCATCACACTCTGGCTAATGAAATACTTCATCTCCATTCTAAGTGGACATCCCTCTATTCCGAGGCTGTGTCCTCTGGTCCTAGACTCGTCCACTATAGGAAACATCCTCTCTACATCCTCTCTATCTAGGCCTTTCAATATTCAATATTCAATGAGATCCCCCCTTCATTCTCCTAAATTCCAGTGAGTAAAAACCCAGAGCCATCATCGCTCCTCAAACAATAATCCTTTCATTCCAGCAATCATCTTGGTACATGTTCAGGTTCATATTCGTTTATTTATCACATGCACATTGAAGCATACAGTGAAATGTGCTGTTCACATTACAAACACAACCAAATGATGAGCCAGACAAAGTCTACAAGTGTCACCACACATTGTGGTGCCAACATAGTATATTCACAATGACAAATGACCCAGAAACACTAATAAGCTGCCCATACAGAAATGGCCCAATTGCATTCCAGCTTACTCTTCAGCTCCAATCTTTGATTCGTCTATCTCTTCAGGAGACTGTTTTCCTGTAATGCAGTAGTTTCACCGTCACAAAATCAAATCAAATCAAGTTTAATTATCATTGTGGCTGTTTTGTTTTACTATTGACCTCCCATGTCATGAAAACCCTGGAGAGACTTGTTCTGGAGCTGCTCCGGCCTATGGTCAGGCCACACTTAGATCCCCTCCAGTTTGCCTACCAGCCCCGACTAGGAGTTGAGGATGCCATCGTCTACCTGCTGAACCGTGACTACGCCCACCTGGACAAGCCAGCAAGCACTGTGAGGGTCACGTTTCTTTGATTTCTCCAGTGTGTTAGACACCATCCGCCCTGCTCTGCTGGGGGAGAAGCTGACAGTGATGCAGGTGGATGCTCCCCTGGTGTCATGAATTCTTGATTACCTGACTGGCAGACCACAGTACGTGTGCTTGCAACACTGTGTGTCCGACAGAGTGATCAGCAGCACTGGGGCTCCACAGGGGACTGTTTCGTCTCCCTTTCTCTTCACCATTTACACCTTGGACTTCAACTACTGCACAGAGTCTTGTCAGCTTCAGAAGTTTTTGGATGACTCTGCCATAGTTGGATGCATCAGCAAGGGAGATGAGGCTTTACAGGGCTACTGTAGGAAACTTTGTCACATGATGTGAGCAGAATTATCTGCAGCTTAATGTGAAAAAGACTAAGGAGCTGGTGGTAGACCTGAGGAGAGCTAAGGTACCGGTGACCCCTGTTTCCATCCAGGGGGTCAGTGTGGACATGGTGGAGGATTACAAATACCTGGGGATACAAGTTGACAATAAACTGGACTGGTCAAAGAACACTGAGGCTGTCTACAAGAAGGGTCAGAGCCGTCTCTATTTCCTGAGGAGACTGAGGTCCGTTAACATCTGCCGGATGATGCTGAGGATGTTCTATGAGTCTGTGGTGGCCAGTGCTATCATGTTTGCTGTTGTGTGCTGGGGCAGCAGGCTGAGGGTAGCAGACACCAACAGAATCAACAAACTCATTTGTAAGGCCAGTGATGTTGTGGGGATGGAACTGGACTCTCTAACGGTGGTGTCTGAAAAGAGGATGCTGTCTAAGTTGCATGCCATCTTGGTCAACGTCTCCCATCCACTACATAATGTACTGGGTGGGCACAGGAGTACATTCAGCCAGGGACTCATTCCACCGAGATGCAACACAGAGCGTCATAGGAAGTCATTCCCGCCTGTGGCCATCAAACTTTACAACTCCTCCCTTGGAGGGTCAGACACCCTGAGCCAATAGGCTGATCCTGGACTTATGTCGTAATTTACTGGCGTAATTTACATATTACTATTTAACTATTTATGGTTCTATTACTATTTATTAATTATGGTGCAACTGTAATGAAAACCAATTTCCTCCGGGATCAATAAAGTATGACTATGACTATGACTATGACTATGTTATTGTTATGTTTATTATTCAGTGTTTTGATTGCACTGCTCCTGCGAAACGCTGTTTTATTCTGCCCTGCAGAGCTGATGTACAGTTAGAATGACAATAAAGTTTTTTGAATCTTTGACTTTAAACCATACACAGATACAGCTGAATGAGACAGTGTTCCTATGGGGCCAAGGTGCAAAACATTCAAAACAGCAAGCAAACATTCAAAAATAGAGAGTAACATAAATCAGAATATCATAAAAGAAACAAGACCCTGAGCGACAATGTCCAGCAATCAATGATAGCGTCTCCTGGCCGTGTACACTTGCACACAATCCAGCCTGTTATTCCACTGCTTGAACACAGGAGGGCTGCACCAATGGGTGAGGCCAGGCCCCAGCCAAACGCAAGCACGCTGTGAAGCTTCCACATTTCTCACCTGGTCTGCAGCAGCGGACAAGGCTTGAGGCCTAGTTCTCAGTACAATTGAGGTTAAACAGCTCCCACGTCGACTATCCTTCCACCAGACAGGAGTAACAGGCCTATGGCAACTTACATTATCACTGTCAAACAGAGACTTATGATTGCAAGTGATCACAATCTCCCATGGCTATACTGCACCAAGTTCAAGGCTTCTGAGCAGGCAGCAACACAGTTTTCAGGCAGGTCAGCTCTTCCGTATCCAAAACGAAATCAAGACTTATCCACCTCCATCATGAATAGGGTTGCCAACTGTCCCGTATTAGCTGGGACATCCCGTATATTGGGCTAAATTATTTTGTCCCATACGAAACCGCCCTTGTCCCGTATTTCCCTCGCTAAGGCAGAGCGTTCCTATGAAACTGTTCGTAAGCCGAAATGGTGTAAAGCACAGAAACGATTTATATGGGAAAAATTTTTGAGCATTCCCAGACCCCAAAAATAACCTACCAAATCATACCAATAACACATAAAACCTAAAATAACACTAACATATAGTAAAAGCAGGAATGATATGTTAAATACACAGCCTATATAAAGTAGAAATAATCTATGTACGGTGTATCGGAATCGGGAAGAAACTGGTTTGTAGAAAAAAAATCAGCACATCACACATGCGCACACAGGTGCCCACACAAGGCTTCATGGTCATGGTAGTCTTTCTCGGGGTAAACATAAGTGTCCCGTATTTGACTGCTACTTTTGTCCTTTATTTGGGAGTGAGAAAGTTGGCAACCCTAATCATGGATGACCCTAAGACCGGCTGCAAAAGGAGATTGGTTGGGCGGAGGGCTAGCAACCCCGTCCCACAAAAACCCAGTGAAACTGAAATGATTACAGAAGCTCCAAACACCCCATTCCTGGGAGAGGAAGGGGTGAGGGGCTTAGCTAAGCAAGACTCATCCGATAACTTACTCAAAGATGAAGAATGCTTTGGTCAAGTCCCAAGAAAGTAACCCCCAAAGCACCGTTGAAAGTAAAGGCAAAGGGATTACAGAAACTGTGGATACTAAAAAGTTCAGACATAGCATTCAGCAGTACATAGGCGTCTTCATGACAACGTAGCTGTTAGCAAGATGCTGTTACGGCTTGGGGGTTAGAGTTCGGAATTCAAATCTGACGCTATCTGTAAGAAAGTTGCAGATTCTCCCCATGACCACATGGGTTCCTCCAGGTGATCCAGTTTCCTCTCACATTCAAAAGACATACTGGTTAGCAGGTTAATTGGTCATTGTAAATTGTCATATGATTAGGCTAGGGTTAAATAGGTGAGTTGCTGGTCAGTGTGGCTCATTGAGCAGGAAGGGCCTGCCTCTGGTCTACCTCTAAATAGATAAAAGAATACTTTACATCAGTGAACTTTCAAGGCTCTGTTGCCCCCAAAATTTCAATGAAACCCAGAGTAACAAGCTAACATATCCAATTGTAAGTGAAAGGTTTGAGCATTTTGAAATGCAATTTCACTGTCCCTTTTTTCAGCATTATCCAATTGAAAATTGATTTTTCTCCAGCGTGGTAGACAATAAAACTTACATCCTAGTTACTTTTATCATTTGGGAAACCAATACTTCTTGTCGTCAGAGACTCTTGGTACCCAAATGTTTGCATTAAAGCTGCTCTTGATGTTCTTGGGAGTTGCCTATGCACGGTTTCACTGAGATTTCAGATTTCTGATTCACACTCAGATTTATTTATCACATGTACGTCAGAACGTACAGTGAAATGTGTGGCAACACACATCAAAGTTGCTGGTGAACGCAGCAGGCCAGGCAGCACCTCTAGGAAGAGGTACAGTCGACGTTTTGGGCCGAGACCCTTCGTCAGGACTAACTGAAATAAGAGCTAGTGTGTCATTTGTATGAAGAACCAACATATGTGAGGTGTGTTGGAGACAGCCCACAAGTGTTGCCGCACATCCTGACACCAATATAGCATGCCCACAGTACTCAGCAGAACAGCACAGAACACAACACATTACAAGAAACAACAAGAAAACAAGCCCCCTCCCATAATCCACCTTTCCCTGCCCCCACGCACCATACACAGGGAGTCCTCCAGCTCCAGGCCAGGACCTCCCAGGCCCCGAGGCTTCAGTCATTGAACTACAACCTGCAGATCCAATTGACCTTTGGCTTTCGATCTTCAGTACAGACCTCCAGACTTGCTGATGACAGGAGCTCATGGCTCAAACTCACTGCGTGAGGTTGTTGTTATGTGTCAACTATCAGATAAGACTTCACAGAGAGAGGTGATGATCTCCGGTTGAATGGGAAGGCTCTATCAGATGGACTTCACAGAGAGAGGTGATGATCTCTGGTTGAATGGGAAGGCTCTATCAGATGGACTTCACAGAGAGAGGTGATGATCTCCGGTTGAATGGGAAGGCTCTATCAGATGGACTTCACAGAGGGAGGTGATGATTGCTCTATCAGATGGACCTCACAGAGAGAGGTGATGATCTCCGGTTGAATGGGAAGGCTCTATCAGATGGACTTCACAGAGAGAGGTGATGATCTCCGGTTGAATGGGAAGGCTCTATCAGATGGACTTCACAGAGGGAGGTGATGATCTCCGGTTGAATGGTAAGGCTCTATCAGATGGACCTCACAGAGAGAGGTGATGATCTCCGGTTGAATGGGAAGGCTCTATCAGATGGACTTCACAGAGAGAGGTGATGATCTCCGGTTGAATGGGAAGGCTCTATCAGATGGACTTCACAGAGGGAGGTGATGATCTCTGGTTGAATGGTAAGGCTCTATCAGATGGACCTCACAGAGAGAGGTGATGATCTCCGGTTGAATGGGAAGGCTCTATCAGATGGACTTCGCAGAGGGAGGTGATGATTGCTCTATCAGATGGACCTCACAGAGAGAGGTGATGATCTCCGGTTGAATGAGAAGGCTCTATCAGATGTATCTCACCTATGGGCATGTATGTCATAGTAGGTTTCCGCGAATGAAACAGTGGAGGTATTTCCTGTTTCGGAAAAGCCGTAACAACTCATTTATTGAACCCCCAAAACACTGAACACAAAGCGTGCTAAAAACCCTTTACGTAATTATATCATCATGTCAGCCAACCTCTTAAAGTGAAAGCCCAGTCGAACGTCGATGGTTGTGAATGATGTACATTTCCACCAATTACGGTTCCCTACGCAGGCCGCCCAGAATTCACTAAAACTGGCATTGTGAACCTGGTTGGAGCTCAGACGAGCCTCTGGACTCAGGTCCTATGTTCCAAAGGTGGAGGAACGGCAGGTGCCTCTGGCTTGTCCAAAGGTGTGTTGACACGCTCATGGTCATGTCATGACAGGATCCTCCAAATTTTTGTGGCCGGTTTAAGGTGATCGTTATATATCGTGTTCAGGTGGGTGTGCTAGTAGACTCATCATTCTCACATCTGTAGAGTTGCTGATCATTGCTACCACATGGAAATATTTGTTATTGTCGCTGGAGATTTCTCGAAGCGTGAATTGTGCCTCAGGTTGTGCGAATCAAGCGATAGTATTTTGCTCCCAAAACTCCAGCAGTTTCAAAGTGGCTATGTTGGCCGAAATGTTCAATAACTCTGAAATTGTTCTAGAGCAACGGGGTGACCAATGTAGGTATTTGCAAATAAAACTTCTACCTGTTTTATTATACACATTCTATAATAAAATAATTGCCCACTTTCTGTTTCTGGCCTCCACACTCATTATAGAAGGTGAAGAGGTTTACCAGGATGCTGCCTGGATTAGAGAGCATGTCCTATGAGGACAGGTTGACTGAGTGAGGGCTTTTCTCTTTGGAGCGAAGGAGGATGAGAGATGAATTGATAGAGGAGTACAAGATTTTGAGAGACGTAGATAGAGTGGACAGGTAGAGACTTTGTCCCAGGGTGGCACTGGCCAAAACCAGAGGACATCCTTTTGAAGTGAGTGAAAGAAGGGGAGTAGTTTTTTTTAATACAGAATGGTTGGTGCCTCACCTAATCTATTCCTCAGTGTCTCTATTGCTATTAGGTGGTGGTTGGGGGGGGGGGGCGCGGTGTCTATACAATACTCAGAATAAAATGACTGCTCATTTTCTGTCTCTGACTTTCACCCACACTTATCTAGTATATAATCCTTCCAGTGTGCTCCCGTCTGCAACTGTGATTCTACCCCTTAGAGGCAATGCCACTCCCTCCCCATCTGCTGCTGTGATTCTATCCCTGAGAGGCAATGCCACTCCCTCCCCGCCTGTAACTGTGATTCTATCTCTGATTAGTAAAGCCACTCCTCCACCCCTTTTATTCCCCCCCCCAGTCCCTTTTGAAACACCTAAATCCAATAAATCCAAGCAGCCAATCCTGCCGTTGTGACAGCCAAGTCTCCATAATGGCCACAATATCATAATTCCATGTAAACCCATGCTCTCAGTTTATTACACTGGTTCTTGATACTTCTCTTATTAAAATAGACACATTTCAACTTATCCAACTGACTGCAATTTTGTCCTGTCAACTACCTAACCTTCTTCAAAGTCTCGCTACATACAACATCTATTTTTTTTTAATGGAGAAGCCTATAAAAGCTAGGAGACGCCCCATACCATCAAGAGTAAAGCCCTCCCCACCATTGAGCACATTTACATGAAGCATTGTCATAGGAAAACATTATCAATCATCAAGAGCCCCCACGAGCCAGGCCATGATCTCTTCTCACTGTTGCCATTGGAAAGAAGGTACAAGAGTCTCAGGACTCACACCACCAGGTTCAGGAAAAGTTATCTTCCCTCAACCATCAGGCTCTTGAACCAGAGGGGATAACTTCACTCAACTTCTCTTCCCCCATCACTGAACTGTTCCCATAACATATAGACTCACTTTCATCTTCTCGACATTTATTGCTGAATTATTTAATATTATTCAGTTTTTTCTTTTTTTATTTGCACAGCTTGTCTTCTGCCTATTGATTGTTTGACCATCTTGATGCGCGTAGTTTTTCATTCATTCATTGTGCTACTTTGTATCTACTATGAAAACCTGCAAGAAAATTAATCGCAAGGTGACATATACAGTAAGTATTATGAAAATAAATTTACTTTGAACTTTTGAACTGGACCATCCTCAGCCCTATCACTTCAAGTCCATTCATCAGGAGCGTACAGAAGCCAGAGCAAAGGACAGTTGGAGATGCCGCATCCCAAAGTCTCCTGCTTCATCTGAGCACAATTCCCGCATTGTTCCCAGAACTCACCGAACCTAAGTACATCATCCTTGCTTTCTGAGGGATATCATCAGAAAAAAAACACACTTAGCTCATAAGAGAATCAGAATCAGGTTTAATATCACTGGAACATGTTGTGAAATATGTTGTCTTTACAGCAGCAGTACATTGGCAATGGGGGTCCTCAATAACAGATGCTGTCTTTTTCAGTAATTGCCTTTTTGCAGATGTCCTCAATGCCAAGGAGGCTAGTTCCCATGATAGAGCTGGCTGTGTTTACAACTTTCTGTAGCTTCTTTTGATCCTGTGCAGTGCCTTCTTCACCTCCACCCCACACCCCGCCTCCCATACCAGATGGAGACGTAAGCAGTTAGAACACTCTCCACAGTGCATCTGTAGAAGCTTGCAAGAGCCTTTGGTGACATACCAAGTCTCCTCAATCTCCTGATGAAATATAGCCACAGCAAAATAAATTCAGTTGTACATTCAAGCAATGATTGATGGACAGTGAAAAGGATTGTGGACTGGAGCTCAAAGTCGAGTTAAAGTACCCTATCAAGTCTCTGGGAATATCAAGAAGCAGCAAGAATTGAGGCAGAATCTTCATGTGACTGAAGAGTGAACCGACACTGCCCCCAAGTGGTAAATCCTTGTGTTGCCGTTCTCCTGGACTGGACAGTCTATTCATCACTTATCTGCATCCGGGCTAATCACTTGGACAGGTGATCTTGATGACAGATACGAATTATCAGCTAGCCAAAACATCCAAGCCAGGCTCTAAGTAGCAGGAATTTAGAATTCAGAATTCTCCTTTGCAAACAGCTAGAGAGGAAAATTTGTTTTTGTTTGCTGATAGAGTCACAGAGCACTACAGCATAGAAATAGGACCTTCAGCCCATCTAGTCCATGTTGAACTATTATTCTGCCTAGTCCCATTGACCCACGTCTGGACCATAGCCTTCCACACCCCTCCCATCCATGTACGTATCCAAACTTCTGCAGAATGCTGCAATCTGCATCCACCATCTCTCCTGGCAGCTCATTCCACACTCTCACCACCCGCTGAGTGAAGAAGTTCGCCTCATGTTCCCTTCAAATATTTCACCTTTTAACCTTAACCCTTGACCTTTAGTTGTAGTCTCACCCAACCTCAGTGGAAAAAGCCGGCTTCTACTTACCCTGTCAATACCCTACACTACCATGGAGTGCCACAGTGGCAGAGCTATTAGTGCAATGCTATTACAGCTCAGGGCATCGGAGTTCCGAGTTCAATTCCAAAGCCCTCTGTAGGAAATTTGTACCTCCTCCCTGTGAACCCATGGGTTTCTTCCCACAGTCCCAAGATATACTGGTTAATGGTTATTGTAAATTGTCATTGGTCATTGTAAATTGTCCCGTGATTTGGCTTGTGTTAATGCTGGGGTTGCTGGCACACATGGCTCCAGGGGCCAGAAGGGACTATACACACTGTATCTGAAAACATAATAAATAATTTTGTATACCACTATCAAAATCTCCCTTCATTCCGCCACACTACTGAAACACATGCAAGAACTGTGCCTTGGTGGTGTAACAGTTAACATAATGCCATTATAGTTCAGGACATTCCAGAGGTCAGAGTTCAATGCTGGCGCCGTTCTCCCAATGACCACTTGGGTTTCCTCCGAGTGCTCCGTTTCCTCCCATAGTCGAAAGACATGCAAGTTAGCAGGTGTTTAGGCTAGTGTTAAATAGGTGGTTTCTGGGCGGGGCTGCTCATTGTGTCACAAAGGCCTGTTCCAGAAACAAACAAACAAATAAATAAATAGATGTCATCAGCCCGTTGCTCTCCGATCCAATCCACACTCGTGACTTTGCGCAGAGTGCAACAGTGCCCCCTTGTGGAGATGCCAGAGGCTGCAGGTACTGGATGGTGGCAGGGACCCCAGAGGATGGATACCGACCAGATGCATCAACAGCCATTTTCAATAATTCACCTGTAAGAAGTTCAAAATAAAGTGGTATTTGATTCTTTGTTGCAGCAGTACACTGCAAGACATACAAATTACCATAAGTTGCGCTGCCAGGCTGCATTGCATTTCCAACATGCAACATTGAATGTCCCGCTGAGGCAGAAAGTGTATCGGCTGACATTGAATGAACCACTGATAAGTCATGGTTGTTGCTACAAGGAGCGTTGTTGCAAGACAGCAGCATCCATTATCAGAAATCCCACCACACAGGCCATGCTCTCTTCTCACTGCTGTCATCAAGAAGAAGATATAGGAGCCTCAGAACTCATACCACCAGGTTCTATCCCCTCCTCCCCCACCTTTTAATTCAGGCATCTCCCCCCTTCCGTCTCCATCCTGAGAAGGGTCTTAATCCGAAACGTCAACAGTTTACTTTTTCCATCGATGCTGCCTGACATGGTGCATTCCTCCAGCAATTTGTGTGTGGCTTTGGAATTCCAGCATCTGCAAATTTTCCTATGTTTGTCTTCTTCTGTACACTGCTTGTTTCTTACTTTTTGTCTGTACTTTTTCAGACTCTATTGTTTCTTTGTTTTACCGTGAATACACGCAAAAAAAAAATCTTGGCAAAGTACTTTGTGACAAGTACGTACTTTGATGCGTATTGAGGTCATCACTGTAATAACAGTACACCTGTGATACATGATACAGTCCTACCCGCTCCCCACTCACTCACCTTCTCCCCTCACATGGTCTCACCCGTCACCTGCCAACTTGTACTCCTTCCCCCCCTCCACCTTCGACTTCCTGATGAAGGGTCTCAGTCAAAATTGTTAATTATTTATTCCCCTCCATAGGTGTTGCCTGACTTCCTGAGATCTTCCAGCATTTTGAGTGTGTTGCTCAGGATTTCCAGCATCTGCAGAATTTCTTGTGTTTATTATACAGTGTAGATAGGTTAACTACATGGGCAAGTGGCCAAGTGATTAAGACATTGGACTAGTGACCTGAAGGTCGTGAGTTTGAGCCCCAGGCGAGGCAACGTGTTGTGTCCTTGAGCAAGGCACTTAACCACACAGTGCTCTGCGACGACACTGGTGCCAAGCTGTATCGGCCCTTGCCCTTCCATTGGACAACATCGGCGTTATGGAGAGGGGAGACTGTCTTCCATACAACCTTGCCCAGGCCTGCGCCCTGGAGAGTGAAGACTTTCCAGGCGCAGATCCATAGTCTCGCAAGACTAACGGATGCGCTATTAGATAGGTTAGCTTACTCAATGCATTTCTTCATTTTCTGAGAACAGTTATGTAGTGTATTTAATATTTTAAAATTTGAGAAGTGTTGTAAATATATTGTTTGATTAAGCATTCTTTATATGTGAATGGCCTGTGTCATCATGTCACCACATCATATGTGTGTTCCTCACTAAAAATAATACATAGACTCTTATCCCCAGCTCTTGTGTTTTTCTCTCAATTAGTTTTTGGAGTTACTAAACATACCACTGGTGGTGAGGTACACGTTTGCAGTTTTAAAATGAACACGAGACATTTACCTGCCTGTTTGCGAGCAGCAAGGTACATGAGCTGAGGAAAAGTGCAGCACCTTTCTCTTCAGAAGCAGGAGAGAGTTGTTCGAGTTTTAAAAAGCACAGCACTTGTTACTTTGGAAGGGGAGAGAGATGGTCGAATTAAATAAAGGCAGAAAACTGACAAAGTTAACAAGCATGGCCTCCACTACAGTTTTGTGAATGTGTTTAGAAGCCTCTTCTCAAGGACTGGTGTCCTAGAACACTTAGTCAGCGACAATGGACCACAGGTTGGTGTGGAACAGCTTCAGTCATTCCTGAAAATGGATGGAATAAGATATATTAAATTTGCATTGTTCCACCCAGCTACAAATGGCTTGGCTGAAAGGCTGGTCCAGAGTCTAAAGAACACACTTCAAGCAATATCAGCAGAACAGTAGCTCACCAATTTCAAATTGAGAGCTCCACAGACAAGAGGGTTTTAGGCAAGCAGTTCTGGTGAGGGACTACAGAGGCGATCAAAAGTGGGCACTTGGAAAGATTAAGGACAGGTCTGGACCACTCTCCTACACAGAGGAGATTGCATCTGATGTCATCTGGAGACGACACAACACTCAGTTGAGGAGAGCAGAGCAAATTGTTAGAGAAGAAAGGTGTCCAGAGCAAACAGAATCATTTCCTGCAGTGCCAGATCCAACTCCTGCAACCAGCATAGAGACGGCCCCACAACCTTCATTACAGCCACAAGCCTCACCTGCTAAGGAAGAGTTTTCCCCCTCCCCTTATCAGGAAAGGCGTTATCCCACAAGAGTAAGGAATTGTCCACAGCGGTTAAATCTTTAGGCCTAAATGGGACAATTTAAAATTTACTGTGCTGTGGATGTCAATATAGCAGTTGCATAATATAGTATTCTGTGCTCGTATACAAAGAGAGAGAGCAGTAGATTACAGATTTGATTTGACCTACATTCTAAGTTGCATTGGAGTTTATAGCTAAGTAGGGAGGAGTGTGGTGTATCTAATATTTCAGTAATATTTGAATAATATTGTAAATATATTTGATTAAAGATTCTTTGTTGTTTACTTAATTCATTATAGGTTTTTTGCAAGAAGTACGTAAGTGGCAAACGTCATTATGCCACCACATTAAATGTGAGCACCTCACTAAAGAAAACTAAGTAGACTCATTTTCGTATCTCCTGTGTTTTCCTTATGATTAGTTTCTGGAGTTACTAAACAAAACAAGTTACACACTTAGTTCTGTTTTGGCTTAGGGAGAAGATGATATGTGCCTTTAGGACCATGGCATGATCAGTTAATCACACAGTATGATTTAATGCCTGTGCAAGTAGGTGTTGAACTTCCTAACCAATGACCTTAAATAGTCAGGATACACACATGCTCCTCCCTCCCCATTATCCTGAACACACCCCCCATGGCTGTGTGCTGAGTCCATCGCTGTACGCTCTGCTCACACGACTGCAAGGCCAAACACTAAAGTAATCACGTTGTTAAGTTCACTGATGACACGACTTTGGTGGAGCTCATCACCAACAACAATGAGACAGTCTACAGAGAGAAGGTGGTGGAGCTCGAGCCCTGTAGCCAGGCATATAACCACTTGCTCAATGTCAACAAGACAAAGGAGATGCTTATCAACTTCAGGAGAACTCACACCACTCATACTTCTCTTTACATCAGTGGTAGAGCAGAGGGAACTACAAGCAGTTTAGAGCTTCTGGAAGTGCACATCTCACACAACTTCTCATGGGTCCCAGAGTACATTCTGTTCAAACAGAAAAGCTCACCAGTATCTCTGCTTTCTGAGCGGGCTGAAGAGGGCTGGACTATACACATGTATACTCATATCATTCTAACATGCTGCATCACCGCATGGTATGGAAGTTACACTACAGCAGACAGAAAGGTTGTACAGCAGGTAATTAAAACTGCCCAACACATCACCGGTACCAGCCTAGGACACATATACAGAAAAGGGCCAGTAACATCATCAAGGATCCCACCCACCCTGCTCAGGGACTGTCTGTCCCACTTCCATCAGGGAGGAGGCTACATAGCATCCACCAGGGCCACCAGACTCAAAAACAGGTACTTTCCCCAAACAGTAAGGCTGATCAAAACCTCCACCCACTAGCCTACACCTCCCCACTGCCAACCACCACTATTTTGTCATTTTCTGTCAGTCACCGTATGTACAGACACTCTATGGACATGCTGTACAACCAATCTATGGATATGAGCTGTCGTATGTATTCATATTATTTGTATTCTTTACCTTAACTGTGTATTTTTCTGCTGCATCAGATCTGGAGTAAAAATTACTTTGCTCTGCTTTACACTGCTGTACTGGATTTGATATTGAACAATCTGAATAAGACTGTTTGTCTGATGATTAGACACTTCTATATTGAATGGTAGCATGATCTCTGGCCACTAAATTATTAAAGTGGGGGAGTGGCATTATTAATGGTTTTGTTGCAACGAATTGTAATAATTTGAGCAGCGGAGTGCAGGAGAGAGATGGAACAGTGTTGGCATCAGTCATTAAATTGGTAAATTGGCTTATTATTATCACATGTACAGAGGAACAGTGAAAAACTTGTCTTGTGTGTTGCTCATACAAATCGACTCATTACACAGTACATCCAGGCAGTACAAGAGAGAACAGCAACAGCATGCAGAAAGAAGTGTTACAGTTACAGAGAAACTGCAAAGCAGGCAGACAGTAAGGTGAAAGGCCATAACAAGGTAGACTGTGAGGTCAGGAGTCTTTCTATCTTACTAGGGGACCGTTCAATAGTCCAACAGTAATGGACTTGCTCATGACGTTACATGCTTTCCGGTTTTTGTACTTCCTGTCTGATGGGGGGAGTGGGGGGAATGAGTAAGAATATCCAGGGTGGGTGGGGGTCTTTAATTATGCTGACTACTCAACTGAGGCAGCGAGAAGTATATTCAGAGTCCACGGAGAGGAGATTTGTTTCTGTGACGTGCTGAGCTCTGTCCACGACTCTCTGCACTTTCTGGTAGTCATGGGCCAACCAGTTGCTGTACCAAGTCATGGTGTATCTGGATAGGATGCTTTCCGTGGTGCATCAATAAAAATTGTTTGGGGTCAAAGGGGACATGATTTATTTAGCGTCCTGAGGAAGTAGGAGTGTTGGTGAAATTTCTTGACCATGGTGTCATCTTGGTTGGATTAGGACAATCCTGGAATAGACTGACAGTGGTAGAGGTTTTCAAAAGGCTCTTAGATAGGGCGTGTATGTGCAGGAAATGGATATTGTGTAGCCAGAGGAGATAAGTTTACTTGCTCGTTTGGTTACTAATGAAATTGCTTCGGCACAATATTGTGGGCCAAGGAGCCTGTTTCTGTGCTGTATTGTTCTACAATTTCTTTGCCAGCCCGTTGAATTCTACCCTTCCTTCCTGCGTCAGTGGCATGGATCTCATAGATGCTTTATTGTTCACCCACAGGTGAAAGCCCAGTGACTACATCAGAAGTAGTTTGGGATTCCAGCATCTGCAGAATCTCTAGTATTTATGAGCTTTTACCATCTGCCTTTGGACCTCTGATAGTGTGTGGGGTTTGCCTGTTCCCAATGAGACAAAGTGGGTTTCTTCCAGATGCTCCCATTCTCTCCCACATCGCAAATAGATGTGGTTTGGTTACCTGGCTTCTGCAAATTATCTCGTGTAGGTGGGTGTCGAGAGAATCGGGGTTGCTTATTGCCAGTGAGAGTGAATGGAGCACAGGGCCATATCCGATGGGGATTCACTGAAAGGTAGTTGATATACTGTAGTGTCGTGAGAAATATCTATTATGATGAATATGAGAATTTGTCTCATAAGGCTACAGTTACTGTTGCAACTATTTCTATCATGTAGTTGTAAAAGATTTTGGGCTCCCTTTACTTTGCTCTCTACACCAGTCACAGCTGATCCAGGAGCCCAATTGTTACAGGCCACAGCCTCAGCTCAGCGCAGAGACGGTTAAACCTCGCTGGGCAGAGAACTGAACGCCGGCCCTTCCCTCACCTCTGACCCTGACACCCTAACCTTTTCAATCGGGCCCGGTGTTTAAATTGGCCAAACAGCCAATTTGACCAAACAGAGTTCCTCACTCTTGGACCTGGGACCTGCTGTTTTGATACACTCTCAAGCCTGGAATTTGCTGCCTCGATTCAGCCCATAACCAACTATTCCAATTCAGCCCAATGCTTAAATCGGTCAAACATAGGCTTGCTCCCCAATCTCGGATCACGCCCCCCCCCCCCGTCTCAATTCGGCCAGTATGTGCCACACCGCAACCATCCTGCACCTTCAAGACTTCGGTTCGCACTGAAAAGAAAAAGCCAGATCGTATTGGTTGTTCGAAAGCTCAACTCTGAAAGGGAAGTTACAGCCTATTAATTGCAGCGATCATTTACCAGATGGAGTAATGAAGTAGTAGTTGTGTTTGCTGCCAGCAAGTCGTCGCTATGCTTCACCAGCACGATCTTAATCTGGAAGTTTATTGAAAGCTCCTTTCATTGGGTAGGGGAGGTTGAGAGGGATATGGGCCAAATGCAGGAAAATGGGACTGACTACCTTAGATGGTTACTTGTTTGGCATGGCCAAGTTAGGGTAGGTGACTCTATGACTCCATGGTACTATCCCTAATTAACTTGTCTATTTTGAGAGAAATGAACATTGTACCAATACATATGGAGTCCATCACAAGGTTATACAGTGAGGGTACTTATTGGTTATAAAGTTCCTAGCAGGAAACTAAAAAGTCAAAATAAATATATTATCAAAGTACATATATGTCACCATATACAACCCTGAGATTTATTTTATTGCGGGCATTTACTGGAAAACAAAGAAATACAATAGAATTTAAGAAAAAAAACGCTATACATAAACAAAGACTGGTGAATAACCACTGTGCAAATAAAAAATAAATAATATTGAGAGCATGAGTTGTTGAGTTCTGTAGGTTGCGGAATCCGTTCAGAGTTGAGATGAATGAAGTTATCCACGCTGGTTCAGGAGCATGATGGTTGAGGGGTAATAACTGTTCATGAACCCTCTTGGTGTGGGACCTAAGGCTTCTGAACCTGATGCTCGATGGTAGTAGTGAGAAGAGAGCATGGTCTGGATGGTGGGTGTCCTGATGATGGATACTGCTTTCTTGTAGCCGCACACCTTGTGGATGTGCTCAATGATAGCGATGTGTAGGAAAATCCACCATTTTCTGCAGACTTTAGTATTCCTGGGCACAGAAGGCTGTGATGCAACCAGTCATGATACTCTCCACTATGCATGTATAGAAGTTTCTAGGAGCTCCACTACGGATGCTCCCAAACCCAGCTACAAAAGGAGGAGGCTTAGCCATGTCAAAGTTTTAGATGAAATACCAAATGTGTCCAAATGTCTATGAAAGGTGAAAGGGAAGGTGAAGTGGAAGAGGGATCAAAAGATTGTGCTCTTGCCTTGGACCTCAGACAGAAAGTAACCACTTCATGCTGTGAATGAGGAACATGCAGTTATCCTACGTAGATAAGTACAGTACTTGTCTAAATGAAACACAAAAGAGGTACTGGGATAGCTTTGAAGAAACTGCTTCTTCACAGGAAGCATCACCAATACAGACAGTTCCACTATGTGAACGCAAGAAAGGCTGCAGATTGTAGAAACCCAGAGCAACACACACAAAATAATGCTGGAGGAACTCAGAAGATCAGGCAGCATCTATAGAAATAAATAGTCGACGTTTCGAGCGAAGATCCTTCTTCAGGAATGTGAAGGAAGGGGCAAGATGCCAGAATAAAAAAGTGGGAGGAGGGGAGGAAGTCTAGCTGAAAGGTGGTAGGTGAAGCCAGTTGGGTGGAAAAGTCAAGGGCTGGAGAAGAAGGAATCTGATAGGAGAGGAGAGTGGACCATAGGAGGAAGGGAAGGAGGAGGGGACCCAGCGGAATCAATAGGCAGGTGAGAAAAGGTAAAAGGTCAGAGTGGGGAATAGAAGGGGGTAGAATTTCTTTACGAGAAGGAGAAATTAGTATTCATGTCATCAGGTCAGAGGCTATCCAGAACTAATGTAGGGTGTTGCTCCTCCACCATGCGGGATCAGCATGTCGGAACGGGAATGGGAATCGAGTTAAAATGTTTGGGCACCGGGATGTCCCGCTTGTGGTGAATGCAGTGGAGGTGCTTGACAAAGTGGTCCCCCAACTTATGACAGTCTCATCAGTGCATCGAGACCACCAGACACAATGGACGATGACCCCAGGAGATTCACTGGTGAAGTGTTGCCTCCTTAATCTGTGTCGTCTGCACATGACGTTCTCCACTCTATTTGCTAAATTACAGAATCACCCTTCACAGTGGCATAAATCCGCGTTGTGGGTTAATTTCACTGGGGTGCCAGTGCAGTGGACTGACAGAATCAAACAGCACAGTATCAGGCCCTCAGCCCAACAGGTTCATACTGAGAACAGTAGCCTCCCTACTGGTCCCAGCTGCCCTCAATCAGCTCATAACCTGAGCCCCTCTCTTTCATATACGTATCCAAATACCTCTTAAGTGATGCAGTTTCCCCGGTCTCAACAATTTTCCTTGACAGCTCACTGCAGACACTTCACTCATGATCATCATTATGTGCCATGTTGTATGACATGGCGATCATGGTCTGAAGTTGGCGGGAGGGGAAGGAGTACAAACTGGAAGGTGATAGGTGAGACCAGCTGAGGGGGAAGGTGGGAGGGGAAGGGACTGATGAATTGAGAACCTGGGAGATGTTAGGTGGAAGAGATAAAGGGCTGACGAATTAATCTGATACGAGTTAGAGTTGGTTTGGTGTTTTCTTTGTTCACTTTATCTTTTTCAAATTGTGAATGTAGTGTAATTTATTCAAATATGTGCAAGTAATTCATTACGTATTTTTGTGACTCTTTGACTCTCTGGCCCTGTTTGGCCAGATCGTTCACTACCTGTGTATGCTAGTCTTCTGCACCCTGGGCCACACTCGTCGTTTTGTTTTACAGGGACATCAATACCAGTGCGTCAACACAGTACTGATCTCTCCCAGTATGTGTTCAAGTGTAATAACAAGAACTCTGTTTTCAGATGCTTACTGCTGTTAAATTCAATGTATTTGGTGCCCACAAATCATTCAAAAGCACTTAGGTCCTGTCAAAAATCAACAGTACAAACACAAGAGATTCTGCAGATGCTGGAAATCCATAGCAACGCACACAAAATTGAAGAGGGTTCAAAGAAATGATTCTAGGACTGAAAGCCATGTCATGTGAGGAGTGTTTGATGGCTCTAGGCCTCTACTCACTGGAATTCAGAAGAACGAAGGGGACCTCATTAAAACATATCAAATGTCGGAAAGCCTTGATGGAGCGGATGTGGAGAGGATGATTCCTGTGGTGGGGGAGACTAAATCCAGAGGACACAGCCTCAGAATAGAGGGGTATTCTTTTTGAGCGGATATCAGGAGGTATTATGTAAGCCAGACAGTAGTGAATCTGTGGAATTCACTGCGACAGGCAGCTGTGGAGACTGTCATTGGGTATGTTTAAGGCAGAAGTTGATCAATTCTTGATTAGTCGGGGCATCAAGGAATACTGGGAGAGGCAGGAGATGTGGCTGAGAGGGAAAATGGATCAGCCATGATAAAGTAGTGGAGCAGACTTGATGAGCCAAATGGCCTAATTCTGTTCTTATATCTTATGGTCTAAAATGCTAGAGGAACTCAGCAGGTCAGGCAGCATCTACGTAGGGAAAAAAAATCAGTTGATGTTTTGGGCCAATGCCCTTCATCAGGTCTGGAAAGGAAGAGTGAAGAAGCTAGAAAATTAAAAGTAGTATTAAGAAATACTTTAAATTGTAAATGCATACGAAAAATTAAAACATTTAAATTTATAAAATTAAAAAAATACATTTCTTCCACAAGTTGCTTCCTCCTGTTGATATGGAGTCACACAGTAATACAGCACTGAAACAGGCCCTTCAGCCATCATCAGTATTCTGACCACGATGTCCACCAAACTAGTCACATTTGTCCAGGATGGGCCCATATCCCTCTAAACCAGTGAATGGTATTGGTCCATGGCAGAAATAAGGTTGGGAACCCCCTATTCTAAACTGTTCCGCACAATGCACTTATCAAAATGTCTTTTGTATGTTGTTCTTGTATCTGCCTTAATCAGTTTCTCAAGTAACTCATTCTATACATGTATGAGTCTCTGCTTGAAGAAGATGCTGCCTAACTAGAGTTTTATAAAGCAGAAACGTAACACGCGAACTCTTGATCTCAGTACCTCACCAAACAAAGCCAATGCATGCCATAAACCTTTTTTTTCACCACTGTATAGAGTTGTGCAGCCTTCTCCAGGGTGTTAAACCCTTGCATCGCAAAGTCCTTCTAAGGAATTCATTGTCACAGATGGCTGTGGAGGTCAAGTCATTGCGTGTATTGGTTTTCCAAATGCTCATAAATCCTATCCTTAAGAATTGTCTCCAGTAGCTTCCTTACCACTGATGAGAAACTCAGCAGCCTATAATTTCCAAGATTATTCCAATTTCCCTTCTTGAATGAAGGAACAAGATCACCAATCTTCCAAGACCTTGACTGTATGTAGTAAGGAGACAACAATCCTAGACAAGGCTTAAACATTGAAATCGGGCTTGTATGCATCACTTGAGCTGGCAGCTCATTCCGCACTCTCATCATCCTCTGAATGAAGTTTCCCTTGAACTTCTCATCTTTCACCCTTTACCTATGACTTCTAATTGTCATCCCACCCAACCTCAGCGGGAAAAACCTGCTTGCATTTATCCTGTCTAAAGCCCTTATCATTTTGTATACCTCTATCAAATCCCCACTCAATATCTACATTCCAAGGAATAAAGTCCTAAATATTCAATCCTTCCTTATAAATAACACCCACAAAATACTGGAGGAACTCAGCAGGTCAGGCAGCATCTATGAAAAAAGGATAAACAGTCAACATTTTGGGCAGAGAACTTTTATCAGGACTCTTCTTGATGAAGGGTCTCGGCCTGAAACGACAACTCTACTTTTTTCCATAGATGCTGCATGGCCTGCTGAATTCCTCCAGCATTTTGTGTGTGTTGCTTGGATTTCCGTCATTTGCAGATTTTCTCTTGTTTTTGCTAATGTTTCATTATAATTCAGTTCCTCCAGATCTGACAACTTCCTTGCAACTTTTCTCTGTATTCTTCCAACCTTGCTTAGTTACGTTATTTCAGTCAGTTAGAGATACCTTTATTCTTCCCATTGCCCTCCTCAACAACCTTGACTGAACTATTTTGCCCCATTCTCGGCTCTGAGGAAGCATTCAGACCTGAAATATTAACTGTTTCTCTTTTCAGAGATGCTGCCTGACCCTGACCCACTGGGTGGTTGCTGTATAAAAATATAAGAATTAGGAACAAGAGTCAGCTATCTGGCCAGTCATGTCTGTTCCACCACCCAAGAAGCTCATGGCTGATCTGACAGTGGTTTCAGCTCCACCTTCCTGCCTTTTCCCATAACCTTTAAATCTCTTGCTATACAAAAATCTATCTAACTGTTTTTAAATATATGTAATAAGGTAGCCTTCACTGCTTCCCTGAACAGAGAATTCCACACATTCACTGCTCTCTGGGAAAAGCAATTTCTCCTCATCTCCATCCTAAATCCATTCCTTGGTTTTTTGAAGCTCTGTCTCACAATTCTAGTCTCACTTAACAGCAGAAACAACTTTTTTGCCTTGATCTATTCCTTTCATAATCTTGCATCTTTCTGTAAGATTTCCTTTCACTCTTCTTGTACTGTATGACCTACAGCAGGGGTCCCCAACCTTTTTTGCACCATGGACCAGTTTAATATTGACGATATTCTTGCGGACCAGCCAGTGGGGCTGGGGGGGATGGAGATCAAGTTCAAAAGTGCGTGACAGGGAATGAGGAAAGGTGCAGCTGACTCATATCGTTTCATATCACCAAACCATATCATTTCCTCGCGGCCCGGTACTGGTCCGCAGCACAGTGGTTGGGGACCACTGGCCTACAGTATAGCAAGGGACTACTTTATGTTGAAGGGAGACTTCGTTGCATGCGCTATTAGGCACATATTGAGCATGCGCTATTAGGCACATATTGAGCATGCGCTATTAGGCGCATATTGATCTATACGCGTGTGCCAAGTTCGGTTTCTGCCAGTAAAGAACCATGAACCTTAGCTCTTGTCTCCAGCGTTTTTATTAATAGCATTGTAACCAGGCCACATACACAACAAATTGGCGACGAGGTTAATGAACCTACATCGTATCGGAACGCCGTGTTTTAATTGATAATGACACTCCGAAGAAGAGCGCAAGGAACGAGCCAAGAAGCGGGAGAAGGAGGCAGAGCGAGGCTACGAGTCTGAAAGGAAGCGGGAGCACAGCCGGGGTCAGGAATGTCGGGAGGCCAAGAGACATAGTTGGAGCCGCAGCACGTCCAGCCGAGACCACAGCCGGTGTTGACCCCCAGGGGCTAAGGGTCCGCCTGTCCCAGAAGGGAGATAAAAAGAAGCGACACACACACACATCTAGACGGAGTGCACTCATGGTGCTAGCAAAAAGGGCATGTGAGTCAAAAAGGAAAATAAGGGGAGAACAGGGCTTAATTAACACAACAAAGATGGCGATGATTAGAACCATTACAGCATTTGATAGTGGCATTGAAGACTGGGCAACTTACATTGAAAAAGTGGAGTTGTATTGTGAGGCTAACGGTGTTAATGATGAAAAGAAAGCCAGCATCTTACTCAGTGTTATGGAAGCAAAAACACACGGGCTGGTACGGAGCTTGTTAACCGCTGAAAAGCCAGCTGACAAAACGTTCAAGCAAATAGTAGACACTCTCCAACAGCATTTAAACCCCAAACCACTGGTCATTGCTGAAAAATTTAAATTTCACAATCGGAATCAGAGCAAAAATGAAAGCATTTCTTAATATTGTGCTGAATTGCGTAAATTATCCGAACATTGTCAATTTGGAGCTGGTCTATCGGACGTATTGAGGGACAGGTTAGTGTGTGGCATGCACTGTGAAGCCACACAGAAGAAGCTTCTGTGTGAAAGAGACCTTACATTAGAGAAGGCGCTGAACATTGCAATATCAACGGAAACAGCGGCACGGAGTGCTTCTGAGATACAACAAAAATCTCCGGAATATGCCACAAATAAAATGTCACTGAACAGGAATGAAGGAAAGAAATGTTACCATTGTGGGAATAGGTCACATGACCCGGAGGACTGTTGGTTTAGAGACAAAGAATGCAGAAACTGTGGCAAACAGGGCCACATTGGCAGAGTATGCAAAACTAGTAAACAGCAGAAAAAGGGCAAAATACAGAGAAACAAGAAACCCCAGAAGGAAAATACAACAAGGTACACAAAATACAAGAAGGCAGTTCTGATGAAAATGACTCTAATGGAAGTGTCTTGTCGGCTACTTCCCAGCGTGAAAGAGACAGATGATGGAAGAGTAATATGGATCACTCCACAATCAGCGAGTGTGAGACTGAAAATGGAGTTGGACCCAAGCTCAGCTTTAACACTGATCTCTGTACACAACTACAAACGACAGTTTTCGTATATACCTCTGAAACGAACTGAACCTACTAAACATTTACACAGTACAGAAAGTTTGTTCCGAAGGCAAAATTAAAGTGACAGTGACCTACGGATGAACCTCTATGTACTGAAAAATGGAGGACCACCGTTGCTGGGACATGAGTGGCTCAGGAAAATCCAGTTGGATTGGCACACCCTCAAGGCACCAGACGTGTCAGCAAAGGAGGGCAGCAAGACTACATCTGAGAGACTGTCACAAATACATGCTGACTCTGAGGAAGTGTTCATGAAAGGAATAGGAACACTTCAAGGCATGAAGGCAAGGATTGAGACTGAGGAAAATGCATGTCCAAAATTTCACAAAGCCAGACCAGTGCCATATGCAATCCATCCTACAGTAGAGGCAGAGCTGAAAAATCTGGAGCGGACTGGGGTCCTGTCAAAGGTGGATTGGAGTGAATGGGCCACGCTTATTGTTCCAGTGATGAAGAAAACCTCCAGCACAAAACCAGGAAAACCAAGCAAGGTAGTGATTTTAAAGGGACTGTTAACCCAGTTCTCCGCACAGTACAGTATCCTCTACCTCATATTGAGGACATCTTTGCTTCCCTGTCAGGAGGGAAACATTTCACAAAAATCGATTTGACCCAGGCTTACCTCCAAATGGAAATCGATGAAGCATCCAAGGAATAGCTGACAATAAATACACACAAATGACTTCACCAGTACAACAGGTTGGTGTTTGGGATAGCATCAGCTCCTGCAGTCTGGCAAAGGGCAATGGAACAGGTCCTGCAGGGGATTCTAGGGAATAAGTGTTACCTGGATGACAACATTGTCACTGGCAAAGATAACGACGAACATCTTTCTAACCTAAAACAAGTGCTCACCAGGTTACAAGAATATGGGCTCAGAGCTAATTGACAGACATATGAGTTTTTCAAAAAGGAAATCTCATACTGTGGGCATGTGATCAACAAGGATGGCTTACACACGTCTCAAGACAAGATAGAAGCGGTGCTTAAGGCACCACCACCTGAAAATGTGTCTCAGCTGAGAGCATATCTTGGACTAGTTAACTATTACCACAAGTTCTTGCCTAACCTATCCACAGTCCTACACCCACTTGAATGCACTATTACAGACAGGAACACAATGGAAATGGACTGAGAGCTGTGAGAAAGCGTTTCAAGAAACTAAAAGACACATAACTTCAGAAGGGGTACTCGCGCACTTTGACCCCTCCTTACCAATCCGACTAGCTTGTGATGCCTCGCCCCCATGGGATAGGAGCTGTGGTATCTCACAAGTTTCCAGGTGGCTCTGAAAGACCAATAGCCTTTGCCTCAAGAACGCTAACTTCAGCTGAACACAACTACGCACAGATTGACAGAGCAGCTCTAAACCTCGTGTGGGGAGTCAAGAAATTCAGTCACTATATGTATGGCCAAATGTTTAGCCTGTTGACTGATCATCAGCCTCTCGTGTCAATCTTCAATCCAAGAAAAAGTGTTCCAGTGATGGCAGCACAAAGGCTGCGGCAATGGTCCCTTTTCTTAGGAGGTCACAGGTATGACATTGAACACAAGGGGACCAATCAACATGGCAACACAGATGGGTTGTCATGTTTACCACTGCCGACTTTCGAGATAACTACACAAATGGATTCAGCAGAGGTCTTTCACACAATAATAGTTGAACAATTACCAGTGACAAACACCCTCATTGAAAGGGAAACACACAATGACCCTATGTTGTCAAAAGTGCATGACTCGCGGTAAAGGGATGGCCAGCGCAGAGTAACACACTGTTTCCAGCCTTCTCAGCGAGGAAGGAGCAGTTGTCAGTGTGTCGGGGAACACTAATGTGTGGCTCATGAGTTGTGATTCCTCCCAAGCTACACACCAGTGTGCTAGAGGAACTGCATGAGGGGCACCTGGGTACCGTGAAGATGAAAGGTCTTGCCCATGCCTATGTGTGGTGGCCAGGAATCGTTAAACAGATTGAGGACTTGACCAAGAACTGCTCTGGATATCAAAAAATCCAGAACACACCACCACAAGCCCCTCTCCATCCATGGGAGTGGCCCTCATCACCATGGCAACGAGGCACATCGACTTTGCTGGACTATTCATAGACTCTATCTTTTTAATTGCCATTGATGCACATTCCAAATGGCTAGAGGTCATCAAAATGAAGACAACCACATCAGAAAAGACCATTACAGTGCTGAGGACCATGTTCGCCAGGAATGGCATACCAGAACAAATCTGCATAGACAATGGATGATAATCTCATGGTGCTGTCTGAAAAGAGGATGCTGTCTAAGTTGCATGCCATCTTGGTCAACGTCTCCCATCCACTACATAATGTACTGGGTGGGCACAGGAGTACATTCAGCCAGAGACTCATTCCACCGAGATGCAGCACAGGGCGTCATAGGAAGTCATTCCTGCCTGTGGCCATCAAACTTTACAACTCCTCCCTTGGAGGGTCAGACACTCTGAGCCGATAGTCTGGTCCTGGACTTATTTCATAATTTACTGGCATAATTTACATTTTACTATTTAACTCTTTATGGTTCTATTACCATTTATTATTTATGGTGCAACTGTAATAGAAACATAGAAACATAGAAAATAGGTGCAGGAGTAGGCCATTCGGCCCTTCGAGCCTGCACCGCCATTTATTATGATCATGGCTGATCATCCAACTCAGAACCCAGCCTTCCCTCCATACCCCCTGACCCCTGTAGCCACAAGGGCCATATCTAACTTCCTTTTAAACATAGCTAATGAACTGGCCTCAACAGTTTGCTGTGGCAGAGAATTCCACAGATTCACCACTCTCTGTGTGAAGAAGTTTTTCCTAACCTCGGTCCTAAAAGGCTTCCCCTCTATCCTCAAACTGTGACCCCTCGTTCTAGACCTCCCCAACATCGGGAACAATCTTCCTGCATCTAGCCTGTCCAATCCCTTTAGGATCTTATACGTTTCAATCAGATCCCCCCTCAATCTTCTAAATTCCAACGAGTACAAGCCCAGTTCATCCAGTCTTTCTTCATATGAAAGACCTGCCATCCCAGGAATCAATCTGGTGAACCTTCTTTGTACTCCCTCTATGGCAAAGATGTCTTTCCTCAGATTAGGGGACCAAAACTGCACACAATACTCCAGGTGTGGTCTCACCAAGGCCTTGTACAACTGCAGTAGTACCTCCCTGCTCCTGTACTCGAATCCTCTCGCTATAAATGCCAGCATACCGTTCGCCTTTTTCACCGCCTGCTGTACCTGCATGCCCACTTTCAATGACTGGTGTATAATGACACCCAGGTCTCGTTGCACCTCCCCTTTTCCTAATCGGCCACCATTCAGATAATAATCTGTTTTCCTATTTTTGCCACCAATGTAATGAAAACCAATTTCCCCCGGGATCAATAAAGTATGACTATGACTATGACTATGACTAAGTAAACAAACATTAGGCATTTGTATGTTAAGGGTAAACATATTTGTTTAGTGTAGTGACCCAGTTAAAAAAAAAAGTTGATACACTATTAAAATAAAAGGGGAGGAGTGTACTGTATGGCCAACAGCATAATAAGGGACTACTTTATGTTGTAGGGACACGTCATTGCATGTGCTATTAGGCACGTATTGATCTGTATGTGTGTGCCGAGTTCGGTTTCTGCCAGTAAAGAACCATGAATCTTAGCTCCCGTCACCAGTGTTTTTATTAATCACATTGTTGAGTACAGGCCACATACACCAGGTGACTCAATCTCTCCTCATAGGCTGACAACCCCGATCTCCGGAATAAAAAGCATTTCCTCCATTTATTTCAAATTGCCACCAATTGCGTTATTTATTTTATTTTATTATTGCAGTTACCTTCTTTCTATTGAATCCAAAGCAATAGTGTGCACGAATTGATTTCATTTGATTGCAAAACCTGAAAAACAACTTGTTTGAAGATCAATCAATGTCATGTTCCTGGATGTCGACATCTCTGAAAATCTAACCTGAGCCCAATACATTGGTGTCAACATCTCTGTAGATCTATCTTGGGGCCAACACATTGATGCAATTGCAAATTAGGCAAACCAGTGGTTATTTAATTGAGTTGGTTCAAAGGCAGCGTGTAGTGAAACCATGAGTGACTATCTTGGACATTTCTTTTGTAAGCACAAGACATTGATTGCCACTGGCCTACTTTCATTGTTTGGTGGTGAGGCAGCAGTGTTGCCTCAGTTGTAGCACGGACTAGGCCTGAAGCCGCAAGCTTGTGTTGTAGCGTGGCGTTCAGGCTCGGTTGAAGTAGCGTTTCCCATCAGTGCTTCCTTCTGGTGTTGTATCAGTGGAATCACAGGCTAGACTGCTGGAAACCATCAAGTTGTGGGACCTGTCGCTCAGGGTGATTGAATAAAAATGTGCTTTCTTATGCGAGTACGTTCTTTTTTTTTCCTTTCTCGCTATTTTGAATGCTGTGTATGTTTTGGCACCTTGGCCCCAGAGGAACGCTGTCTTGTTCAGCTGTAACCATGTATGGTTTGAATGACAATTAAACTTGATTCCATTTGAATGACTTTTCATTAGGAGTTTGGGGAGACTTGGTGTGTCACAAAAAGCTCCAGAAAATTTTCACATATGTGCCATGGAGAGCATGGTCACTGGTTGCATAACAGGCTGGTATGCAGAGACTACTGCACAAAATCTGAAAAAAACTGCATAGGGTTGGAATCTCAACCAACTCCAGTATGGACTCTCGGAGGACATTTCCAAAACCCAATGCCTCATAAAAAATGGTATCCATCTCCAAGGACCTCCACCAGTCGGAACATACTTTCTTCACAAATACAAACGGAGAGAAGGTAATGGAATCTAAAAACACACAGTCAATATTTCAGGAATAGCTTTTTCTCCTCTGCCTTCAGATTTCTGAATGGATAATGAACCTATGATCACCATCTCTCTATTTTTCCTCTCTTTTTGTGCCACTTAGTTATCTTTTATGGATTTCTTATTGTAATTTATTTTATATTTTTATGTAATGCATTGTACTGCTGCTCCAAGACAACAAATTTTATGGTACCTCTTTTATTCATTTAGTAATGCATGCATTAAGAAATGATACAATATTTCCTTCAGTGTGATATCACAAAACACAGGACAGGCCAAGAATGAAAAAACTAACAAAACCACATAATTATAACACATAGTTACAACAGTGCAACAATACCATAACTTGATGAAGAAGTCCATGAGCACAGTAAAAGTTCGAAGTCTCTCAAATATCCCACATCTCACGCAGACGGGAGAAGGAAGAAAACTCTCCCTGCCATACCCGACCACAGTCGGGCTCTGAGTCGTCCGAAAACTTCGAGCCTCCAATCAGCTCTCCGACACCGAGTACCAAGCACCATCTCTATCCGAATGATTCGACCTCAATCTTGGTCGCCAACAGCAGGCAAAGCCAGGGATTTTGAGGCCTTCCCTCCAGAAAGATTCTCGATCATGCATTAACAATCGTAACGGACCTGCGTTTCAGAAATTTCTCCAGATGTTCCTCTGTGCTTTCCCGTCCATCTCCATCAAATCAGAATTGTCCACGGCCCCTATTTAATGGATACGATATCATTTTCACTCGGAGGGCTGCGCACACACGGCATGCTGCTATCTCTCCTCCCGTCGTTAGGTGAATATATATAACTAGAATGGCTAAGAATTGTGCTCAGTATTGTATTTCTCAACTTTGAGCAAAGAGTGAGTTTGCAAATCTGGCGGGAGCAAAGGATTTTGGGAATGACAAGAGTGCAGCACCATGGGAGGGGCGGGGACAAGAGGCGAAAAGGAAGTGCTGGGCATGGGAGGTGGGTGTGGCCTGGGTGCAGACACATCCAGCCCTGAGGCATTAGTCAAGGCCATTTGATTCCAAACAATTGGTTTATTGATCATTACAGAATGTCCCTCTGGTGCTTTCTGCTCCCACCCCTCTCTCTTCTCCTTTTCCAAACCTCTCCCTGCTCCCTTTCCACTCTCAGTCCTCAGTCCCACATCAGAATCAGGTTGATCATCACTCACATATATCACAAAATTAGTTTTCTTTTCTGTGGCAGCAGTACAATGCAATACATCAAAATTATTACTGTACTGTGTAAATATCTTAGGCACCCTAGCTATATATATGTGCTTATCACTTTTGCACTGTACTGTATGTAAGTGATATAAACATGATTTTCATTCTGATTCAGTCTACAATTTTTTATTAAAGAAAGATATCTACCTGGTAGTTTGTCATGAAGTAAAACAGTTGTGGGATTTATGTAAATTGAGGTTTTTGTTGTTTCTGTTTTATTTTGCGTCAAAATGGGAGCATTCTCAGAGAATTTACAGTTAATTCTGCAATACCAGAGACACGAGGTGAATGTGGCAGGGCATTCAGAGGTTTATAGACTACAAGTCTACCCTACGCGTCAGTTGCTTCACTCCCTGAGAGGCTGGATGTCTTCTATGCCTGGTTTGATTAGCAGAATAAAGTGCTAGTGAGAAAGCACCCATTACCCCCACCCCTACCCCAGTAGAGCAGACAATCTGTCAGGCTGAAAATGGGGTGAGGAAGACCCAGGCCAGCGTCAACCCACACAAAGCTGTGGAGCCTGATAATCTACCAGGTCAGGTTCTCAGAGATTGCACAGCCCAGACCATGGAGGTGCTGGCAGATATACTTAACCTCTCTCTGGAACAATCCATTGTCCCCTCAATTTTCAAGGTGGCAACAATCATTTCAGTGCCAAAGAAGACAACAGTAACCTGCCTAAATGACTATTGTCCATTGGCATTAACATCAACCATTATAAAATGCTTTGAGCAGCTTATCATGGAGCACATTAAAGCCTTTCTCCCAGCTACACTGGATCCTTTCCAGTTTGCTTATCGCTCAAATCGACCTATTGACTTTCCACACTGTCCCGTTCCACCTGGAAAATGGGGTCTCATACGTCAGACTGCTGTTTATAGACTCCAGTCCGGCACTCAACACCATTATACCCCAGAAACTGGTGGAGAAACTACTTGCTGGGTGTCAAAACCTCCCTTTGCGACTGGAATAATTAACATAAAGGTCGCAGTCAGTCTGGGTGGGCAGCAACGTCTCTCATCCCATTACACTGAGCACTAGTGTTCCCCAAGGCTGTGTGCTCAGCCCACTGCTCTTCACGCTGCTGTTGCAGGATCCAGCTCAAACAACAGTGGTTGGCTTTATTAAGAACAATGATGAGGTGGAGTACTGAGAGGAAGTGGAGCAACTGGTGGATTAGTGCGAGAAGATCAACCTAATCCTGAATGTGGAGAAGACAAAGGAAATCATTATGGCCTTCAGGAAGGTGCGGACAAACCATTGCCCGCTGTGAATACATGGCTCCTCTGTAGAGAGAGTCAAGTGCACCAAGTCACTGGGAGTTCACATCACGGATGACCTCACCTGGTCCCTTAATATCCGATGCTCGATTGTTCCCACATCAGATGGAGATGCAACTTGTCAGGACACTCTTAATGGTGCTCCTGTAAAATGCAGATAAGATGGGGTGGAGAGGAGACTTGCTTGCCTCAATCTTCTTATGAAGTGGAGGTGTTGCTATACCTTCTTATTCAGGGAGGTGATATTAAGGGAACAGGTGAGGTCATCCATGAGGAAAAGGATTTTAACAAAGGTGAAGGTCCTGCTCTAAGTAAGAACTGGAATTCAATGGTAAACAGGTCCGGAAACCCGATTGTTTGAGGACTAACCAATCAGGAGGGACGGACGACAGGGGTATAAACACCACCGGACTAGACACGCCCAGATATCATCCCTCATGAAGGTGGCAGAGTTTACCATCAAAATGTCAGTTAAAATCAATACCTCTACCTGGCTGGAAGCCTGAGAAGAGTTTATTCATAATAAACACTGGGAAAGCACTAAATCCTTTTTCACTCACTGGATTTTTTTTTTTTTTTTTGGTTTTGCATCATTTTCTGTAAACTCTCGAGACTGGTGTGTGTGAAAATTCCAGATCAGCAGTTTCTGAGAGACTCAAACCACCCTGTCAGAGACCAATAATTATTCCATGGTCAAAGTCACTTAGATTATATTTCTTCTTCTGATGTTTGGTCTGACAGCAACAGAACCTCTTTCTTATGTCTACATATTTTTTATGCATTGAGTTGCTGCCGCATGATTGGCTGATTAGATATTTGCATTAATGAGCAGGTGTACTGGTGGTGGCCATAGAGTGTACATTGCATGCTTATTAAAAGAGCCAGATCTTTTGCTCGCAGCTCTGAATAATGAATTAAGTTGCTGCAAAGACACTGCTGTTGTACATCAGTAATTTGTGCCTGAGAATTTTAGGCACAGCTTACAACTTAGTTAATTAATATTTACATCACATGTTCATAATCATTTCTATTTATAAGGCATAATCAATTTAAAAACTCCCATATGTTTCACAGAAGCACTAGTCACAGAGTTGTATGTCACAGAAAAAAGCCCTTCGGCCTGTCGTTGTATGCTACAGTGTTGCCCCAAGGAAAATCAAAAATTAGGATTCAGGCCACTAACGCTCTACACACTTTCCCTTTGTAGCAACGTATTTGATCATTTACAACATTATCATTCATTTGGTATGCGCCATGTCCTGTGATGAGGGCAATCATGGTCTTTCCACAACCATGATCGTTCTTCGTAAATTTTTCTATATAAGTGGTTTGCCATTGCTTTCTTCTGGCCGGTGTCTTTACAAGATGGGTGAACTCAACCACTACTGATACTCTTCAGAGACCGTCTAGGTAGTCTCCAGCCCCTTGGCACGAACATAGAATTCTCCAAATTCCGGTAATTCCCTCCCCCTCCCCTCCCCTATCCCTATGTCACTCTGCCCCCTCCCCCAGCTGCCTATCACCTCCCTCATGGTTCCGCCTCCTTCTACTGCCCATTGTGTTTTCCCCTATTCCTTCTTCACCTTTCCTGCCTATCACCTCCCTGCTTCCCCTCCCCCACCCCTTTATCTTTCCCCTTACTGGTTTTTCACCTGGAACCTACCAGCCTTCTCCTTCCCACCCTCCCCCCACCTTCTTTATAGGGCCTCTGCCCCTTCCCCCTACAGTCCTGACGAAGGGTTCCGGCCCGAAACGTCGACTGATCGTTTCCACGGATGCTGCCCGACCTGCTGAGTTCCTCCACCGTGTTGCGTGTGTTACTCTTCAGAGATTATCTGTCTGGCGTCAGTGGTTGCAAAACCAGGACTTGTGATATGCACCAGATGCTCATACACCATCCACCACCTGCTCCCATGACTTCACATGAGCCTGATTGGTGGGGGGTGACTAAGAAGGTTATACATGTTGCTGAAGGGTGATCTTCAGCTTAGCAGAGGGAAGGAGTGCCTTACACCTCCTTTGATAGAGATGTATCACCACTCCGCTACCCTTACAACATTATGCCATTTTGAAAGGAATCTAAATAACAGCATTGCAGGTTCAAAGATCTTTATGAGTGCAAATTGATTCTTATTGTCCAACTAAAGAAACAGCAGGGATATCTTTCACATTAATATGCTGTAATTTTCTCTTAATCAGCATTAAAATCAAAATTCTGATGAAGGGCCTTGACCTGAAATATCAACAGTCCATTTCCCACTATGGATGCAGCCTGACCTGATGAGATCAGATAGCTTCATTTGTCACATGTACACCAAACATCAAAATGTAAAGTACAGTGAAACCCCGCTATAAGGCGATCGTTTGGGTCCATAAAACGTCATCGCGAAAAAAGCGGGGTTGCGCTAAATTAGGGTTGTTGTTACTGTAGAAATTAAAAACAGAGTAATTTTTAGTAAAGCTAGCCAGTGTATGGTAGCAGAGGCCTGTTCTGTCACAGTTGTACACTTGTTCTTCTACATAGCCACCTTATTCTAAGATAGTTTTTAATTCAGCCGGGTATTCGTTGGCAGCGGCACTGTCGGCTGAGCAAATTTCTCCTGACACTAACACTTGAGAAATCCCGTGATGGCGTTTAAACCGGTCTAGCCATCCATTACTAGCTTTGAACTGTGAGGTTTCCCTGCTGATCTGCTTGTCAAACTTCTCAGCTTGAGCTTTGAGAATAGGACCGGAAATTGGAAGGCCTTCTGAGCGAGCTTGAACGAACTACTTGTACAGGGAGTCATCGAGGCTGACACTTTCGGCTGTCTTCAGGTGTTTGGCATTTAGCCCTGCTTCTTCTTCAACCTTGCAAAGCGACACGCGTAATTTTCCTTCGTGAGATTTCCAGCCACGAAGTGTTGACTCCGGTATCCCCAGGTCTCGTGCAACTTGAGTTTGACCTTTAGTCTTGATCGCGTCAAGTGCGTGAAGCTTATCTTTCACAGAGAAAAGGTTTTCTTTTTCTAGCAGTTTGTTCCATTTTGAGCGGAAAAAAAGGTCCAATGACTCACACAAAATACTGGTGGAACGCATCAGGCCAGGCAGCATCTGATTGAGAACCTTCGTCAGGACTAATGGAAAAAAGAGATAGTAAGAGGTTTGAAAGTGGGAGAGGGAGGGAGAGACTCAAAATGATAAGAGAAGACAGGAAGGGGAGGAATGAAGCCAAGAGCTGGGAAGTTGATTGGCAAAAGGGATACAAGGCTAGAGAAGGGAGAGTATGGATTGACATCGACATGGAGTCCAATGACTCATCGCGTTATATCCGAATTCACGTAAAATCGGGGTTTCACTGTATTGGGCAGTCTGATATGGGTCTCTACTATGGATTGAGAGTGGGAAGAGGTCAGAGAGAGGGAAATTATAGTTGGGAAAAATGGAAGGAAGAGGGAAGGGAGTGGGAAGCATGAGAGAAACATTCTGTAATGATCAATAAATCGATTGTTTGGAATCAAATTACCTTGCCTGGTGTCTCAAGGTTGGGTGTGTCTGCAACCATACCACCTCCTGCCCCAGCATTCCTTCCCTGTCATCCATCACACACACCTCCCATTGTGCTCCACTTTCACCACTCCCAACATCCTTTACTCCTCCATGATTTACACACTCGCTCTCCGCTCCACGTCGACAAGTACAGTATGATGCAAAAAGTCCCAGGCACCTTAGCTGTGTATATAATTATGTGCCTTAGACTTTTGCACGGTACTGTACAATACAATGTGTCATTTACATCAATGACAAACACAGTCTGAGGATGTGCTTGTAGCATCTTGCAAGTGTGGCCATGCTTCTACATGAAGGGTCTCAACCCAAAACATCAACAGTCCATTTTCTTCCACAAATGCTGCCTGACTAAATGAGTTCCTCCAGTGGATTGTATGTTGCTCCAGGTTTCTGCACCTACGGTTTCTTTTGCCTCTTAAAGTCAGTTCTGATTATCTGGTCATATTATCATGATGTGGATATGGAATTTTAACAGGTATAAACTGTGTCCTATGATTCATCTTCTTCAAGACTAGCATCAAATACTTGTCTACCAGAAGAACTTCTACAGATGCAGAGCCAACGTTTTAGGCCAAGACACGTAAACACGAGGAAGTCTGCAGATGCTGGAATTTCAAGCAACACACATCAAAGTTGCTGGTGAATGCAGCAGGCCAGGTAGCATCTCTAGGAAGAGGCACAGTCGACGTTTTGGGCCGAGACCCTTCGTCAGGACTAACTGAAGGAAGAGTTAGTAAGAGATTTGAAAGTGGGAGGGGGAGGGGAGATCCAAAATGATAGGAGAAGACAGGAGGGGGAGGGATGGAGCCAAGAGCTGGACAGGTGATTGACAAAAGAGATATGAGAGGATCATGGGACAGGAGGCCCAGGGAGAAGGAAAGGGGGGAGGGGGAAAACCCCAGAGGATGGGCAAGAGGTATATTCAGAGGGACAGAGGGAGAAAAAGGAGAGAGAGAGAAAGAATGTGTGTATATAAATAAATAACGGATGGGGTACGAGGAGGAGGTGGGGCATTAGCGGAAGTTAGAGAAGTCGATGTTCATGCCATCAGGTTGGAGGCTACCCAGACAGAATATAAAGTGTTGTTCCTCCAAACTGAGTGTGGCTTCATCTTTACAGTAGAGGAGGCCGTGGATAGACATATCAGAATGGGAATGGGACGTGGAATTAAAATGTGTGGCCACTGGGCGATCCTGCTTTCTCTGGCAGACAAAACTCTTCAACGGGGTGAAGGGACCTGGAGCCATATGAAGGGTCTCGACCCAACACTTCGGCTCTAAATGTTGCCTGACCTGTTGAGTTCCTCCAGCATTTTGTATGTGTTACATAGAGATTCTGCAGATGATGGAAATCCAGAGTAACACATACAGAAAGCTGGTCAGGAAGCATCTAAGGACAGCAATACAGAGCTGATGTCACTGGCTGAGACCCTTCATCAGTGTCCTGATCCCCTCATCCTAATGAAGGTCTCAGCCCAAAATGTTGGATCTATGTTGGTTTCCATACAGTAGATGCTGTCTGATCTGCTAAGTATCTCACTAGCTTTAAGATATTATGAAACTTCCACCTATAAATGCAAGCTTTTTAAAATTGTTATTTGCTTTATAGTCATACAAAACATGTCCTGTTACTTTCCATTAAATAAATATAGTTGGAAATATTTTTGCTTAGCTATATCACTTGGGGCAATGCCAAGAATGCTTGCAAATCACTAACAACATCACTAATGTTTTTTTAGTATTACAGAGTATTGAATATTTGATTAATATCAGGTGCACAAAGTACATTCCAATTAAATGTAACAATATTCTCAGAAGATTCAGAACATCACAGGATATGGATATACCAAATTATGGGAGATATAAACAGGTTTAAGCGCAGCAGGCTCTTTCTGCTGAAGCTGGGCGAAGCGAGGACTAGAAGCCAAAGGTGAAATATTGAGGGGAACTTGATGGGAGCTTCTTCACCGAGAGTGGTGCAAGTGTGGAATGAGCTGCCAGCAGACGTAGTGATGCATGGTCGATTGCAAGATTTAAATGAAGTTTGGGCAAGTACGTGGATGGGAAGGGTACAGAGAGCTATGATCTGGGTGCAGATCAATGGGACTATGCAGAATAACAATATGGCGCAGACCAGTTGGGCCAAAGGGCCTGTTTCTCCCCTTTAGTGCTCGATGACTCCGTGACTTTATTTCACATACACCCACAGCACTGTATAGTTCAAAGTTCAAAGTTCAACTTAATTTTATTATCAAAGTACTTAAATGTCACCATCTACAACCCTGAGATTTATTTTCTTGTGGGGATTCACGGTAAATAAGAAGAATCACAATAGAATCAATGAAAAACCACACACAACAAAATGGATAAACAACCAATGTGCAAAAGACTACAAACTGTGCAAATACAAAGAGAGAAAAAAACAAAATAGTAATAATAAATAAATAAGCAATAAATATCAAAACATGAGATGAAGAGTTCTTGAAAGTCAGTCCATAGATTGTGGGAACAGTTCAGTGTTGGAGTGAGTAAAGTTGAGTGAAGATATCCCCTTTGATTCAAAAGCTGATGGTTGAGGGTTTTCACTGTTCCTGAATCTTGTGCTGTAGGTTCTGAGGCTCCTATTCCTACTTCCCGATGACAGCAACCAGAAGAAAGCATGGCCTGGATGCTAGGAGTCCCTGATGATGGATGCTGCTTTCCTGTGACAGCACTCGGGATAGATGTGATCACTGGTGTATATGTTCGTCAGAGCAATGATCTTTACACTGTCAGTTAGTAACTTCAAAGGCAGTGATACATGGTGTATATGCATGAGTGAAGCATATTCACAGACTGACAGTACTATATGTACAGCAGAGTAGTATCTGCAGACCTTACCAGGACTCCGTTCCACTGAAGTTGATGCAAAGGTTGGTGGAAGTGTGGATCGTGTGGAGGGTTGTTGTAGGTTGCAGTGGTACATTGAAAGGATGCAGAGCTGGGCTGAGAAGTGGCAGATGGCATTCAATCTAGTAAAATATGAAGTGGTTCATTTTGGAAGATTGAATTTGAAGGCAGAGTACAGGGTTATTGGAAGGATTCTAGGCAGCACAGTGGAACAGGGGATCTTGATATCCATGTCCACAGATCTCTCAAAGTGGTCGCACAAGTTGATAGGTGGCTAGGAAGGCACATATTGTCTAGACCTCCATTTGTCCCGTGATTAGGTTCAAGAACCACAAGGTAATGCTGCAGCTCTATTAAATGCTGGTTACGCCATACTTGGAGTATTGTGCTCCATTCTGGTCATGTCATTGTAGGAAGGACATGGAAGTTTTAGAGAAGTTGCGAAGAAGATTTACCAGGAAGCTAGCTGGATTAGACGGCATGACTTATGAGGAAAGGTTGATTGAGCTATTTTTTTCTTCTTTGAAGCGAAGGATAATGAGAGGCGAATTGATAAAGAAACATAAATCAAGTGGATAGCAGGAGACTTTATCCCATGGCAGAAAAGATTAATACAAGGGAGCAGCCAGCAATTTTTATATCAGGGCAACAACGGCCAATACCAGACAACATCCTTTGAAAGTGAGTAGAGGAAAGTTTCAGGGAGATGTCAAATGGAAGGATTTTTTAAACACAGTGTGGTAGGTGCCTGGAATGCCCTGCCAGAGGTGATGGTTGAGCAGGTACATTGAGGACATTCAAGAGATTCTTAGATTGGCTCATGGATGTGAGGAAAATGGAGGATTATGGGCTAGGTAGGAGGGAAGGGATTGACTGTGGAGTAGGTTAAAGGACTGGCACAACATCATGTATTGTACATTTGTACTGTTCTATGTTCTATCTTCTATGTCTATTCTCTGTGTTCTATATATTATGTTCTTTGCTCTATGTTCTATAACTTCTGTACTGTCTCTGTTGGAAAGCCACTTTCGGGAACAGTTCAACAATGGTTAAAAGGATGAGTAGACATCAGGACATGCATTCCTCTGTCATCCTGATACACCATCTCACCACCTCGAATGCTCATTCTCTACTTTGGCGGCCACAGATCCAGACAGTGAGTGGGGGTTGATGCATTTCTTCAAGGACACTGGACTTTTTGAAAGAAGCTTCAAGCATATCATTAAATTTCATTCAATGGTGAGGCCAAGACCTCTGCTAAGCACCTTCATTCCATCTGTCATGGATGTCTGGAGCTCCCAAATCCAGCCATTTTATTTATCTTCCCCATTCCCACACAATTGTGTTTCTACTGCCAGGATGAAGTTAAATGGAAACTGGAGGATTAGCACCAGCGTTATCCACAACCCAATGACCTGAACATTGAATTAATCCAATTTCACATAACCTACTTCTTCCCACACCTACCCAAGTTCCCATCACATTGCTTTGATCCTCTCCTCTCCCATTTCATCTGCCCATCACCCACACATTCTTTTCCCCTTTCCCCACTGTTCCCATTTGCCCTCTTCACCTCCTTTATTTGGTTCTATGGTTTACCTTCCTCTTCTATCAGATTCCATCACCTGCACTTTGTCACCTGCACATCTCACCTCTCAACATTTGTTACTATTTCTGCTCCCCCCCTCCTCCATCTGCCTTTTACCCATCAATCACCTTAATCCTCCCATCACTTCCCAGCCTCTGTCACTATTCCCACTCTCCGCTCCTCCATCTGCCTATCACCCCTCCATCACCTGCACCTCCCGTCACCTCCCAGCCTCTGTCACTATTCCCATTCTCCCCTCCTCCATCCTGCCTATCACCCCTCCATCACCTGCACCTCCCATCACCTCCCAGCCTCTGTCGCTATTCCCATTCTCCCCTCCTCCATCCTGCCTATCACCCCTCCATCACCTGCATCTACCCATCACCTGCCAGCTCCTGCTCCACCCCTTCTCATCATTATACTGGCTATCTCACTTCTGTCTTTCAGTTCATAGAACATAGAACATAAATATTTACAGCACATTACAGGCCCTTCAGCCCACAATGTTGTGCCAATCATGTAACCTACTCTAGAGACTGCCTACAATTTCCCTAACGCGTAGTTCCCTTTTTTTCCTAAGCTCCAAATACCTACCTAAGAGGCCATCTGAGAACTGGGCTGAGAAGTGGCAGATGGACTTCAACACAGATAAGTGTGAAGTAGTTTGTTTTGGTAGGTCAACTTTGAATACAGAATATAGTATTAATGGTAAGACTCTTGGCAGTGTGGAGGATCTGAGAGATCTTGGGGTCCATGTCGATAGGACACTCAAAGCTGCTGCACAGGTTGACAGTGCCGTTAAGAAAACATGGTGTGTTGTCATTCATCAACCATGGGATTGAGTTCAAGAGCCGCGAGATAATGTTACAGCTATATAGGACCGTAGTCAGACACCACTTGGAGTACTGGGTTCAGTTCTGGTTACCTCATTACAGGAAGGATGTGGATACTATAGAAAGAGTGCAGAGGAGAGTTACAAGGATGTTGCTTGGATTGGAGGGCGTACCTTATGAGAATAGTTTGAGTGCACTTGCCCTTTACTCCTTGGAGCGACGGACGATGAGAGGTGACCTGATGGAGGTGTATCAGATAATGAGGGGCATTAATCGTGTGGATTGCCAGAGGCTTTTTCCCAGGACTGAATTGACTAACACGAGGGGCATAGGTTTATAGTGCTTGGAAATCAGGAGGAGAAGATGGCGGCGCGACGCAGCGTGTGTAGCCTCTCCAGTGAAAGTATATCGTATTTGTAAGTAGGGTGCCGTGCACAATTCTGATTTGATGAAGACAGACATGAGAAGCAGAGACACATCTGGAGAAATTTCTGAAATGCCTGGTTTGCTGCCGCTGCTACTGTGCAATCAAGAATCTCCAGAGAGAAGGCCCCAAAATCCTCGGCTTTGCCTGCTGCTGGCGACCGAGGCTGAGGTTGAAGCATTCGGCAGAGATGGTGCTCGGTACTCGGTGTCAGAGGGCTGATCAGAGCTCGAAGTTTTCGGACGACTCAGAGTCGGACCGTGGTTGGGCATGGCAGAGCGAGTTTTCTTCCTTCTCCCGTCTGCGTGAGATGTGGGACTTTCGAGAGACTGTGAACTTTTTTACTGTGTCATGGCCTGTTCTTCATCAAGTTATGGTATTGTTGCACTGTTGTAACTATATGTTATAATAATGTGATTTTTGTCAGTTTTTCAGTCTTGGTCTGTCCTGTGTTTCTGTGATATCACACCGGAGGAATATTGTATCATTTCTTAATGCATGCATTACTAAATGACAATAAAAGAGGACTGCATGTCCTCATAATCTAAAAAAAATAAATAAATCTAAAAAAGATCAGTACCGAGGGGATGCCAGGGCTAAGTTTTTCTCACGGAGGGTACTGGGTGCGTGGAATGCATTCCCGGCAGCGTTGGTGGAAGTGGATAAAAATCACGACCCAAAATGGCAGCTGCCTATTCCCCTTCACATCTGAATCAGAATCAGGGTTAATATCACTGGCATATGTCATAAAATCATGAAATTTGATGTTATGTGGCAGCAGTACCTTGCAATACATAATAAAAAAACTATAAATTACAACTATATAAATATATATAATTAAATAAGTAGTTCAAAAATAGAGCAAAAAAAGGAAAAAAAAGTAGTGCGGTAGTGATCATGGGTTCATTGTCCATGCAGAAATCTGATGGCAGAGAGGAAGAAGCTGTTTTTAAAATATTGAGTGTGTGAATTCAGGCTCCTGTACCTCCTCCCTGACAATAGTAATGAGAAGAAGACATGTGCTGGGTGATGGGGGTCCTTAATGATGCGTACATGTAGATCAGGCAACATCTATGAAGGGGTCTAAACAGTCAATATTTCAGACCGAGACACTTCATCAGGACTGAAAGGGATGGGGGCAGAAGACAGACTAAGAAACTGAGGGGAGGGGAAGGAGTACAAGCTGGCAGGTGAGAGGTGAAGATAGGTGAAGGGGGACGTGAGCAGGTGGGGGAGGTGAAGTAAGCAGCTGGAAGGTGATTGGTGGAAAGGATAAAGAGCTGATAAAGAAGGAATCTGATAGGAGAGGACAGTGGACCACGGGAGAAAGGGATAGAGGAGGGGCACCACAGGGAGATGATGGGCAGGTGAGGAGAAGTGACAGGTAAAGTGGGGGATGGAACAAGAGAGATGAAGGGGGAGGAGACATTACCTGATGTTGGAGAAATCAATGTTCATGCCATCAGCTTGGAAGCTACCCAGACAGAATATATGTGGTGTTGCTCCTCCAACTTGAGTGTGGCCTGTAGAGGTGGAATGGAACAACATATCAGAGTGGAAACAGGAAGTCAAGTTCAAATAGTGGCCATGGTGAAATCCTACCTTTTATGGTGGGTGGAGCGAAGGGTCTTGATAAAGCGGTCCACAAACGATGTCAGTTCTCACTAATATAGAGGAAGCTGTATCAGGAACAAAGGATATAGCAGGCCCCGACAGACTCACAGGTGAAGTGTCGCCTCGCCTGGAAGGACTGTTTGGAGCCCAAAGGGGAAGTGAGAGGGGGGTGAATGGGCAAGTGTAGCATTTGTCTCGCTTGCAGGGTTAAGTGCCAGGAGGGAGATCAGTGGGGAGGGAAGAGTGGAAAGTGAAGTCACATAGAGGCTGACCCCTGCAGAAAACAGAAAGGGAAAGATGTACTTAGTAATTATCATTTGTTCTTTAATCGTACTGCACTCCATTAGCTCAGAACATTGAAATGATAAGTGCCAGTTTGGGAGTATAGATCAGTACCCACTGCAGCAGAGTTTGCCACAAAATAGTGACAATGTGGGAATATCGGGAGGAAAATTGATGATATCCTGCATCACCCAAAGATAGTGAGTGCTTTCACTGAAGTATTGCTGTAAGAGTCATGTGGTGCATTAAACAGCAGGCTGTCAACTCTACACTTCCCCACATGAGACTGAAAACCTATTTTGCATCTTTCCTTCTGTTGCACGGAAAGAATAGTGGGAGCTAATAACTAGTAAATAGAGATGTGCATTGTTCTAATATGGTAACAGGGAACTGCGGACAAAGCCTCAATGCTAGACAGTGACGATACCCAGGTTTCAGAAACTTTACTGATTATGTTATGCCATGCACCCATTGTTGGAATGGAACATTGTATTTGCTGTTAGACTTGCGGAACATAATTTTATTCTGTAATTAGGACCTACCTGGTCTGTTACTGAACAAAGTTTCCCTATAGCCACTATTCTGTTATCAAAATATAGTTTTCATCAATTGAGAATGTAAAAACTGTACCAGGTCCATACTCAGGAAGATCAGCTTTGACTGGGCTCCTAGTGTGAACAAGTTTTTTTAATAAATCACCCATTTTTTTGAACAACAACTCCATTTACACCTACCCTGACAGAAGAAAATTTAGCCACACACACAAAATGCTGGAGGAACTCAGCAGGCCAGGCAGCATCTATGGAAAAGAGTGATCAGTCAATGTTTTGGGCCGCGACCTTTAATCAGGATTAGAAAAAAAGATGAGAGGTTAGAGCAAGAATGTTAGGGGGAGGGGGGAAGTAGTACAAGGTGGTGGGTGATAGGTGGAATAGGGAGAGAGGGAGGGATGATGTAAAGAGCAGGGAAGCTGATAGGTGAAAGAGACAAAGAGCTGAAGAAATGGGAATCTGATAGGAAAGGGAAGAAGACAACAGAAGAAAGAACACTTAACCTATTGACTCTCTGCCAGCTCCCAGAGTCCTGATTAAGGGCCTTGTCCTAAAATATTGACTGTTTATTCTCCTCCACAAATGCCGCCTGACTCTCTGAGTTCCTCCAGGATCTTGTCTATGTTGCTCTGTATTGCTACAGGACCTCTCGTGTTTGTAAGAAGCTGCAGAGAATCTTGTCGACTCATCTGGCTCCGTCCTGGGCAGAACTTTCCCCATCATCAAAGGCATCTTCAATCAGTGGTGCCTCAAGGAAGTAGCGTTCATCTCTGGGGACTCTCACCATCCTGAGTATGCTCGCTTTGTTTTATTACCATCGGGGAAAGAGTACAGAGGACCTGACAACTCACCCTCAACAGATCAGAAGCAGCTTCAATTGGGTTGCCATCATATTTCTGAATGGTCATGAACACTATCTGATTATTTTATTTCCTGGCACTATTTATTTATTTGTTTGTTTGTTTATTTAGCTATCTCTTTACTTGTTTGTTTACTTATTTATTTATCTATGTAGGCCAGATTGGGAGAAAACTACCTATGAGATTACATGAATATCACCTCGATATAAGACCTAATCCTCTGTCATTCATCGCAGTACATGAAGACCAAGAAGGACCCAAATTCATCTGGGAAACTTCAAAAATCCTGGTAAAAGCACTAAACAAGAAATCAAGACAATTCTAGAAACTTGGTTCTCAAGGGAAGACTCTATTAACAAGCATATTGAACTGGATGTGATTTATGAACTTATGTGTCTGGGGTTCGGGATGAGGGGTTAGGTGCGGACACCCAAGAAACCAACACTCACAATGACTGATAACCGGGGACACGGGCCAGAAGAGATCACACAGCGATCCAGTTGGCTGGGACCCAGGGGTGACTAGCGGCCAGTGTGCCAGCCAACCAATCAGAACAATGACTCAGACCAATATAAATGCAAGCTCTCGGCAGAAACAACATTCAATTGCGCCCTGATGATGTCACCTTGACTGGAGATGCAATGTTTGCAACCTAATGCACAGACTCTGTGAACAACCTTACAATTTCTTTCTTTCTTTGATTGCTTGCTTGTTTGTTTATGTATTTATTTACTTACTTAATTCTAGGACCAGAAGACACAGCATCAGAATAGAGGGATATCCATTTAGAATGGAGATGAGAAGGAATTTCTTACATCAGAGAGTGGTGAGTTTGTGGAATTAATTGCCTTAGGCAGCTGTGGCCAGGTTATTGGGTATACTTAAGGCAGAGGTTGGTAGGTTCTTAATTAGTCAGGGCATGAAGGGAAGAAAGCAGGAGATTAGGGCTGAGAGAGAAAATGGATCAGCCATGATGAAATAGCAGAGCAGACTCGATGGGCCAAATGGCCTAATTCTGCTACATTATCTTCTGGTCTTAAGGTCTTATTTATTTATAGAGCTTCTCTGTCTCTACCCTGTATGGCTGTCACAAAACAACAAATTCCACGTCATATAAGACAGTGATAATAAACCTGATTCTGATCCCCTATCTCAGGATCACGAGATGAGACTGCATAGCCTGATTTGTCACACACATTAACTGCTTTCCAGTCCTCCATTTTGAAAGGAAATATTTTTGACCCCTCTGACCCAGCACAACTAATAAATCCTGCATTCAGAAGATATAGAAGTATATCTTCTTCTGGTAAAGAATCAAAATATAATTTCTTTCCATGGCTTTTTAATAAATAGTCCATCAATAGCGATAAGGCACTTTTCAGCTGCAACCTCCAAGGATTACAGAAAACGGTTACGAGAGACCTAAGTAGTCTCCTCCTGTTTCGAGGCAATCACCTACTTACTCCAACACAGGAGCAAAAACAGACAAATACAGTCCTCTCTGGACTGAGAAGTGGCAGATGCAGTTCAACCCAGAGAAGTGCGTAGTGGGTCATTTTGATAGGTCAAACTTGAAGGCAGATATAATATTAATGGTAAGACTTTTGGTAGTGTGGAGGATCAGTGAGATCTTGGGGCCCATGTCCATAGGATACTCAAAGCTGCTGCGCAGGTTGACAGTATTGTTAAGCAGGCGTACGGTGTTTTGGCCTTCACCAACCATGGGATTGAGTTCAAGAGTTGTGAGGTAATGTTACAGTTATATAAGACCTTGGTTAGACCCACTTGTAGTACGGTGTTCCGTTTTGGTCACCTCACTGCAGGAAGGATGTGGATACTATAGAGAGAGTGCAAAGGAGATTTACACAGATGTTGCCTGGATTGGAGAGTGTGCCTTATGAGAATAGATTGAGTGGACTTGGGTCTTTTCTCCTTGGAGCGACAGAAGATGAGAGGTGACCTGATAGAGGTGTATAAGATGATGAGAGACATTGATTGTGTGGATAGTCAGAGGATTTTTCCCAGGGGTAATATAGTTAATACGAGGGGGCATAGTTTTAAGGTGCTTGGAAGCAGGTACAAGGGGGATGTCAGAGGTAAGTTTGTCACACAGAGAGCAGTGGGTGTGTGGAATGCACTGCCAGTGGCGGTGGTAGAAGAGAATAAAGAAAAATAGAGGGTTATGCAGTAGGGAAAAGCTAGGAAATTTCTAGAGTGGTTACATGGTCAGCAGAACATTGTGGGCCAAAGCGCCTATAATGTGCTATAGGTTTCTATGTTTCTATATTGACAATTGCTCTGCCTAAGGCCACAAGAATTTGAAGACAGTTCTGAATCTGAGTCCATCACACAAACCAGCCTCCCCTCCATCAACTCTAGCAGCACTTCTTGCTGACCTGGGAAAGCAGTCAACATCATTTAGGAGTCCTGCACTAGCAGGGCTCTGGTGAAGCTGTATAGGCCAATCCCCTGTACAGTGGATAGAATGGATTACAAAAACTCTGATGAACTACTACCATACATTGACTATGTGAGAGGATGACGGGGATGGGAAGTCATCGATGGCCTACATTCCACTCGGAGCTTGGGCCCCAAGAAGAAGATATGGTACAGCATGTTGTGATTGGCATGCAAACCCATTCGGTTTGTTCATGATTCTCTGTAAACTTAACTGCAGTTTTTATTGTATCTGGTCTTCAGTGTTAACTGCCCTCTCAATGTGTCTGTAAAATACTCAGTTCACATGCAACTAGAAACAGGTAATAGATTCATTCCAGGAGCAAATAAAACTCTCCTGGCTGCAACTAAATCTCTGTCTGATCTGGTCTCAGATGGTTTTCCAGGTTGTTAAGGAGACTAATCACAACCAAATGTTTTTTGTTAACCCAAATCTGCAGAGGGGAAGATTAAACAGATCATCAAACCGCTCTTCCTGAAACACTGACACAGCAAGTTCCAGCTTTTATGGGAATTGTTTAGAGACCTGACAACAGCAAAAGAGTTGTATTTGTTCTAATGATCCTGACCAACCTATAAGCATTAATGTCAAAAGGAAATACTTAAAACTGCATTGAAACACGGGCTCGAATTTAAACTGTGCTTTACTCTGTACATACTCTGACCTTGTCCTCGTGATGTAGAGCTCATTATCATTGTCATTATGTGCCATGTCGTTTGACGTGGGTGATTGTGGTCTGTCCATGGTTGATCTTGTCAAATTTTTTTACAGTGGTTTCCCATTGCCTTTTCCGGGCACTGTCTTCATAAGACAGGCGACCCCCAGCGATTATCAATACTTTTTAGAGGTTGTCTGCCTGTTGTATAACCAGGACTTGTGACATGTGATTGTCATATGACCATTCACCACCTGCTCCCTTAGCTTCATGTGACCCTGATCAGGGGCTAACTAGGTGGTACACTTTGCCCAAGGGTGACTTGCAGGCTAGCGGAGGGAAGAAGTACCATACACCTCGATTGGTAGAGACGTATCTCCACCCTGCATTCCAGAGCTCATAGTATAACCATATAACCATACAACAATTACAGCACAGAAACAGGCCATCTCGGCCCTTCCAGTCCATGCCGAACTCTTACTCTCACCTAGTCCCACTGACCTGCAACACTCACAACACGCTGGAGGAACTCAACAGGTCGGGCAGCATCTGTGGAAAAGATCGGTTGACGTTTCGGGCTGGAACCCTTCGTCATGACCTGCACTCAGCCCATAACCCTCCATTCCTTTCTTGTCCATATATCTATCCAATTTAACTTTAAACGACAACATCGAACCTGCCTCAACCACTTCTGCTGGAAGCTCGTTCCACACAGCTACCACTCTCTGAGTAAAGAAGTTCCCCCTCATGTTACCCCTCAACTTTTTTCCTTTAACTCTCAACTCATGTCCTCTTGTTAGAATCTTCCCCACTCTCAATGGAAAAAGCCTATCCAGGTCAACTCTATCTAACCCCCTCATAATTTTAAATACCTCTATCAAGTCCCCCCTCAACCTTCTACACTCCAAAGAATAAAGACCTAACTTGTTCAACCTTTCTCTGTAACTTAGGAGATGAAACCCAGGCAACATTTTAGTAAACCTCCTCTGTACTCTCTCAGTTTTATTGACATCTTTCCTATAATTCGGTGACCAGAACTGTACAATAGTAGAATGTAGAATAAATAGTAGAATGCTCATATACGTTAGGAGCTTGAGAAGATTTGATATGACACCAAACTCTTACAAATTTCTATATATGTGTGAGGGAGAGCAGGCTGACAGCCTGATTGAGAGGTTATCATGCACAGGATGGCAAGAGCCTGTAGACTCAGGCATTGTAGACTCAGCCAGCTGCACCATGGACACAACCTTTCCCACTACTGAGGACATCTTCAAGAGGTGGTCATTCAGGAAGGTAACATCCATCACTAAGGAGCCTCACCATCTGAGACATGCAACCTTCTCTTGACAACCAATGGGCAGGATGTACAGGAGCCTGAAGGCCCAGATTTAGAATGATTTAAAAATAGCTTCACAATCAGAATTCTGAACAGTCCATGAACCCATGAATTTTACTTTGCTATTCTATCTTCTTGCAATATTTACTTACTTTAATAATATATACTAATTTTATATTTTGCACTGTATTGCTGCCACAAAGCAACAAATTTCATTTCATAGTGTTGTGTGAAATCAGGTTTGCAGGTTTGGTGAGTGGGGACAGAATACACTCACCACTGGTAAGTAAGTTAACCGTTTATTTTCAGGACAAGACAAACATTAAACATTCAGTAAAATATTCAAGTTGTACAACTGTTTGGGTCCTCTCTTACTACCTGACTGATGAGAGTCTTTGAAATAATATGGTATAGAAACAGGCCCTTTATCCCAAGTAGTTCATTCCAAACCATTTAAACTGCCTATTCCCATCGACCTGCACCTGGACCATAGCCGTCCATACCTCTACTATCCATGTACCAATTCAAACTTCTCTTAAATCAAGCTCTCATGCACCACTTGTGGTGGTAGTTTGTTCCACATTTTCATGACCCTCTTAGTGAAGAGGTTTCCACGGAGACCCAGAGAGCAAAAGAGACTGGTTGTTTTCAGTGCATTAGATTTATACTCTAATTGTGCGGTGATGCTGTCAGCTGGTACAGGGGCCAAAGCAGCCAATAGAAGGGCTGTAATGCTCCTTAAACAGGCCAATCCCTACCTAGCATGGGGGTGTGGCTTTTGATGAACAGTTATGATGGACACCTACCTTAATAATAAGTCAAAGGTGATAAATCTGAGTTATGGTTATTATTCTATAAATGTATTGAGTATGAATGCAAGAAAATGAATCTCAGGGTTGTATATGTACCTTGATAATAAATTTACTTTGAACTTTGAAGACTTGTGGGTAGGCAAGTTATTTGGTTAAGTTGCCCTAGTATGATGGGGAACAGTAGTATCTGGGGAAAATTGCTGAGAATATGGGGAGAATAAAACATGGAATGAATCTACAGTACTGTACAAAAGTCTTAGTCTCAGGCAGCTAGGGTAGCTGAGACTGTTGAATCATAATATATTTTGTAGCCTACGGAAGATTACACACACAGGACAACAAATACTTTTTCAGGTCTTTAATTCGGTTATCTGCTTTAGATGTTTTAATGCGGAAAGAGGGTACCAAAATAAAAGCGACAAAATGAATTTAAAAAAACACAGCTCCTGCTGTTACAAACTCAGTTTAATTTCAGCCCACACTCTTGTTACCTATGTAGTATGAAAATAAATAAAACAAATTATACAAAACCAATATAGTAGTGGCAATTCTTTAAAAAAACAATACAAACAACATTAGAATCTCATCAATCCTGTACCTTATACACAACATCAAAAATCTGAATAAATACATCTCATTTTAACTAAGAGATATACTCACATTGGCACACGCGTGATTAACTTCCAAACAAATATATGCTAGACCCTGATCCTCGTTCACAGAGATTAACACATTCACATTATGTATCAAGCTTCAAATTCCTTGGTGTTCATATTTCCGAGGATCTCACCTGGTCCCTGAACTCCTCCATCCTGATCAAAAAGGCGCAACAGTGCCTTTATTTCCTGCGGACCATCAAGAAAGCTCACCTCTGTCCCAGGATACTGACAGACTTTTACCGCTGTACCATTGAGAGCATACTCACCAACTGCATCTCAGTGTGGTATGGCAATTGTCCCGTATCGGACCGCAAAGCACTCCAGCGTGTGGTGAAAACTGCCTAGTGGATTATCGGCACCCAATTGCCCACCATTGAGAACATCTACCATAAACGCTGCCTGGGCAGGGTGAAAAGCATTATCAAGGATGCATCTCACTCTAACCATGGACTTTTTACTCTCCTCCCATCCGGTAGGCGCTACAGGAGCCTCCACTCCCACACCAGCAAGCACAGGAAGAGCTTCTTCCCTGAGGCTGTGACCCTGCTGAACCTCACATCACAGCGCTAAGCAGTATTGCACCTCTATTGTACTGTTTCAGTACTTTTATATTTGTGTGCTGTAGCAATTACTTTTTATTCGCAGTTATTTTGTAAATAATATTTTTTGCATTTCCGGTTAGATGCAAACTGCATTTCATTGGCTTTGTATCTGTACTCGGCACAATGACAATAAAGTTGAATCTAATCTAATCTAATTATTCCCTTACATTCACAGTTGGTTTTGAAACAATAAAGAAAGACAAAAATAAACTTCTACAAAAAGTTTTACAATGTATTGCCTTGGAGTTTAAATTACTAAAAAGATTAACCTACTGAGCCAATCAGGAACTTCACACAACCACGCTATCCAATGCTGACACCTTACTAACAAAAGTCTAAAGCTTCCACATGTAAAACATGTCAAATTACTGATATTCCAGATTTGTAAATAAGTACAAACTAATTTACATGGATATTATCAAATACTATTCACCTTTCCTCACTATATGACTAGCATTCGATGTCCTTTCTAGAACCTTGCAACTCTTCTTTTTACTCCACACGTGCATAATGACATCACTGTTCTCCCTTAAAGGCACAGGCAATTATTTTAGTATTACCAGGGTGAATACATGTGCACTTTAACAATAAAAAATTATATTCAATGGTCACCTGGCTACATATACTTATTCACCTGAGACGCTAGGCAAGATCATTTGATTCCAAACAATTGGTTTATTGATCAATGCAGAATGTCTCTCTGGTGTTTCCTGCTCTCTCCTCCTCTCCGTTTCCCTTTTCCGAACCATGATACCCCTCTCCCTGCTCATATGTCATGGAATTTTCTTTTTGTGGCAGCAGTTCAGGGCAATACATAAAATTACTACATTACTGTGCAAAAGCCTAGCTATATACATGTGCCTGAGACTTTTACACAGTATTGAAAGTCTACTATAAATTGGTGGTTGATTCTGAGTGTGGACTTAACAGGCTGTAGGGTCTGTTTGCATTTTGTATCTCTCTCCGATTTTATGAACCACATCAGGACATGTTAGAGAGCTGGTTAAAAAAGGAAGCACTGTTTTAAAGGTGGAATGAGGAGCAAAAGATGTTGAGTTTTTAACAGAGGTCAGGGGCTTGACAACTGAATTGAGGCCCAATGACGGAAAGCAATAGATTGACGATGCCTATGCAGATTCCATTGAAAAACAATGATAGATTAAACTGACCCTTGTATTTTAAAGAGTTTTAGAGAACAACTGGTGTGTATTCTGTTAAATTTGAACAAGGAGACAGACGTGAGAGAGTGGAGGAACATCTGGATAAACTTCTGAAATGCCTTTTTCGCTGCTGCTGTTACTGTGTGGTCCAGAATCTCCGGAGGGGAAGGCCCCGAATCCTCGGCTTTGCTTGTTGCTCGGCGGCTGGGACGGGGTCGAAGCGCTCGGCAGAGATGGTGCTCGATGCTCAGTGTCGACGGGCTGGTCGGAGGCTCGAAGTTTTTGGACGGACTCAGAGTCGGCAGGGGTCTGGTGCTTCCAATTCATCGACAGTTGTTGGTGCCTGGAGGTTTATGGCAGAGAGAGTTTCTCCCTTCTGCCACCGGCTATCGGGGCCTATCGGGAGTCGATTGGAACTTTGAGACTTTTTTTCACCGTTCCCATGGTCTGTTCTTTAACAAATTATGGTATTGCTTTGCACCGTTGTAACTATATGTTATCATTATGTGGTCTTGTCAGTGTTAGTCTTTGGTTTGTCCTTTTTTTTGTGATATCACTCTGGAGGAACATTGTATCATTTCTTAATGCATGCATGCATTTCTAAATGACAATAAACAAGGAATGAGTGTCATCATAATCTAATCTAAAAAAATATATATATCTCCTTACAGTCAGCAACAGGATTTAAACTCCAGTTGCTGGCGCTGAGAAGCGTTAAGCTAACAAGCGACGCTACCTGCGTACTACTGAGTAGTAGATTAATTTGCTGCTGTAAACTGACCCTAGTGTAGGTTAATTGTAAAACCCCAAGTTCAGGAGCATCCCTAAGGTCTGAACATTGGTGCTTTGCAAAGTGATCACTCAATATATAACTGGTTTCTTCAATGTAAATGAGAGCATATTATGAATGCTGAGTTCAGTACACTGGATTGGAAATGTGATTGAACTGCTGTTTCATCTGGGAAAATCCGATGTCGGAAATTCTATAGCTGCACAGTGAGGAATATCGTGACTGGATGTGTCATGGACTGGAATGGAATAGTCTATAGAAGGTGATGAATACAGTCTAGTCCATCACAGGCAAAGGTCCCCTCCCCCACCATTGAGCTCTTCGACAAGGAAAACTGCCACAAAACAGCAACATCCATAACACCATACGATATCGGAGCAGAATTAGGTCATTTGGCCTCCACAGCTCCCTGTGGCAACGAATTACTCAGATTAACCACTCTCTGCTTCAAGAAATAATCATTACAGAGGATGCCCAATATTGAGGACATGCTCTCTTATCGCTGCTATCATTAAGCAGGAAATTAAGGAGCCTGAGGTCCCACAACCCCAGGTTCAGGAAAATTATCCTTCAACCATCAGGCTCCTGAAACAACGTGGATAACTTCAGCGGGTCTATTATTCTGAATTAATTCTATAATGTTGTTTATAAAGAAAAAGAGATTTTTTTCAATTATTATGTGGATTGTATTTTTATGGTGTCACCTCGTGGGTATGCAGTGTTCCTAGGATTGTTTATCTTTTATGTCCAATTGTTCGTTTTTGCACTATCTCTGGTTTTTCACTTTGTGTTGCAGGTGTCTCATTTGGGATCATGGAGATTGTTAAACTCTCTTTGTATTTATCACTTTTATTCAATTCGGAATAATTAATTAGCCCAGTATTTTCAATGTCTTGCATTGTAGTTATCTTCAGGGATTATTGTTTCATCGGGACACCTACATTGATTGATTGGTACTGAGTTCCTATGTGCTCCAGGGTATATTTCAGGAGGCATGCCAATTCCTCTTTGCTCGATTGTTGTGGAGCCTTGTCTGGGGAAACTCGGACCAAGTTCTCCTGTGTATCGTGAGTGATTTCAGTTCTTCAAGATTCTGTATAGTTTGCCTGAGCTCTTGTCATTTTACTGGATAATTTCTATAATAAATCTTTGTTTGGTTTGATTTGCCAAAGTCTCTGTAATTCCTGCACTTGACTTCACTAGTGACCCTCACAGACATACAGGCTCACTTCAAATTAGTCTACAACTCATTCTCAGTGTTACATTTTTTAAAGTTTGCACAATCTGTCTTCTTTAATACATTGGTTGTTTGCCAGTCTTTGTGTATGTATAGTTTTTTTTCATAAATTCTATTGTACTTTTTCATTTTCCTGTAAATTCCAGCAAGAAAATGAATCTCAAGGTAGTGTACTGTACAGTGACATATATGTAATTTGATAATAAATTTACTTTTGAACTTTGACTGCTCATAAGCTTAACCAAAGTCAGGGAAGGGCTGGAGATGGTGATGATTCCTGACTGACCACTCATCTGCAGGACTAACCATTGCGTGAGTCAGAGAGAGGGTCAGGATGTGCTTCGGATCTGGCCCCAAACTTTACCACAGACAGGCAGGCAATTAAACCAATGTAGCACGGGGGTGGCAACTATATCTATCTGAAGGTAAGAGGTGAAATGATATGTGTGGCATTTCCTGCAGATGCAAGATGCCTGAGAGATGGGGACGGAGAAGCCAGAGGCTAGTATGGACCAGCAAGTGACAGAGAGAACGGTCCTTTTGAAATGCAGAAATGTGAGGGAAAGGCATGTGTAGAGGTGGAACCTTGTTGGAGTTTGTAGAACTTGCAAAGGTTGATCTGTTGTGGATAGTGGGGTAAAAGTGAGGATCTAGGGTCTGTGAATGCACTCTGCCTGGAGGGGTGGGGAGGGAGGGCAGAGTTGCTGAATTAAACACTAAGATATCAAGAACTGGGTGGAGTTCTCAAGAAGTGTTTGGGGCAGGTATTATAACAATTTTTAAAAGGCATTTGGACAAGATAGCATCCATCACCAAGGACCCTCATCACTGAGGACAGCTTTTCTTTTCATTGCTACCATCAGGGAGGAGGTGCAGGCACTTGAAGACACAAACCTTGGGAACAGCTTTTTCCTCTCTGTCATCAGATTTATGAACCAACGCATAAATCTCCTAAACTATTTTTGATTCTTTTGTGCTACTTATTTAATTTTATTAGATATATTTTTTGGTATTGTAATTTATATGTTTTTATGTATTGCACTGTACTGCAGTCATAAATTGACGGTACCTCTTCCTATAGATGCTGCCTGGCCTGCTGCATTCACCAGCAACTTTGATGTGCGTTGCTAGTCCCTTTCACCTGCTTTTGGCCCTCAATCATCTAAAACTTTCCTTTTCATGAACTTTTAATATCACTGACATCTGTTGTGAAAATTGTTGTTGCTTTAGTCATAGTCATCAATAAAGTATGACTATGACTATGACTAAAGCAACAACAATTTTCACAACAGATGTCAGTGATATTAAAAGTTCATGAAAAGGAAAGTTTTAGATGATTGTGGGCCAAAAGCAGGTGAAAGAGACTAGCAACACACATAAAAATTGCTGGTGAACGCAGCAGGCCAGGCAGCATCTATAGGAAGAGGTACAGTCGACGTTTCGGGCCGAGACCCTTCGTCAGGAAAGAGACTAGCCTGGTTGAGTCAGCTGGACAGCATGCATCTGTTTCCATGCTGAGTAACTCTGCTCACTCTGACAAAGGGAAAGCCATGATTCAGTAATAAAGAAGATATGTCTGAAGCACCTGTGTGAAGGTACATTTTCAAATGCAAAATCCTCCATTTGTGCTTTATAAACAAATACTGGATATTTTGTATTGCACATTGCCCATTTGAAATGGATGCACAAAGGACTACAATGCCATTGAGATAAATATTTGTGTGAACTGTAAACCACAAACTAGCACTCAACAAAGGTCCTGCTGAAGGGTCTCGGCCTGAAACATTGGCTGTACTCTTTTCCATAGATGCTGCCTGGCCTGCTGAGTTCCTCCAGCATTTTGTGTGTTTGCTTGGATTTCCAACATCTGCAGATTTTCTCTTGTTTGTGATAACTCTCTTGAATTTATTTTATCAAGGAAGGGTGCTATGATACAAGAATACCAGTGGAGAGCAGCAGTCATCTTCGAAGCATTATCTATATCAGAATCGGAATCAGAATCAGGGTATTACCATTGAACTTTGTTGCTCTGTAGCAACAGCACAGTGTCATCAGTAGTATCATCACCATCATCATGTGCTACATTGTATGAAGGGAGTGATTATGGTCTTCCCGTGACCATAATTGTTCTTGGCATATTTCTCCACAGAAGTGGTTTGCCGTTGCTTTCTTCTCGGCAGTGTCTTTACAAGATAGATGACATCAGCCATTACCAATACTCTTCAGAGATTGTCTGCCTGGCATCAGTGATCACGTAACCAGGACTTACGATATGCACCAGCTGCTCATACAACCATCCACCACCTGCTCCCATGGCTTCACATGACCCTGATCAGGGGGCTAAGCAGGTGCTGCACCTTGCCCAAAGGTGAGCTGCAGGTTAGCAGAGGGAAGAAGTGCTTTACACCTCCTTTAGTATCTCCACCCAGCATCCTAGAAGTATAACATTAGCAAAACGAGAGTAAAAAAATGAAAAAAAGTGGTGAGGTACATGGGTTCATTGTCGATTCAGGAATCTGATGCAGGTGAGGAAGTAGCTGTTCATAAAACATTGCCTATGTGTCTCCAGGCTCCTTGCTGGTGGCAGTGAGAAGAGGGCATATCCCAGGCGATGGAAGCCCTTATTGACGGATGTCAGACTCAAAACTCTTTATGCGGTCAGACCAGTGTATTTTAAAAGTTCACTATGTTTGTTTAGCCATCACAATGCTTTATGAAGCATAGGATCTCATAAGTCCTTTTCAATATGTTCTCTACTCTTCTTGTCACCTCCCTGACCTTGCAATTATATTAGAATTGTCTATCGTATATTAATCCAACTTCTCTCATTCTTTCCTTATTAGACTGGATCAATTACTTGGCACTTCTCTATGTAAATTTTTACCTGCCAATTTCTTGAACATTCTATCAGTCTCCAGGAAGTCAATTATTATGTTTTTCAATATCTGCCACGTCATATGACGTGGGCGATCATGGTCTTTCCATGAACATGATTGACCTTGGCAATTTTTCTACAGAAGCGGCCTGCTATTGCCTTTACGAGATGGGTGACCCCCAGCCATTATCAATATTCTTCAGAGATTGTCTGCTTGACATCAGTGGTTACATAACCAGGACTCGTAATATGCACCAACTGCTCATATTACCATCCACCACCTGCTCCCGCAGCTTCATGTAACCCGGATTGAGGAGCAAAGCAGGTCCTAAACCTACCCAAGGATAACCTACAGGCTAGCGGAGGGAAGGAGTGCCCTATACCTCCAATGGTAGAGACGCATCTCCACCCTGCCAGCCTTGTATACAAATGTAAAGACATACAATTGTTATAAATTTCAAAAATGAATTAATTGTGCAAACAAGGAATAATGAGCTGGTATTTGTGGGTTCATGAACTGTTTAGAAATGACAGATAGGAAGAAGTTGTTTTTTAATCACTGAGTGTGGGTCTTCAGGCTCCCGTACCTCCTCTCTGATGGGAGTAGTGAGAAAAGGCAATGTTCTGGGTGATGAGGGAACTTAATAATAGATGCTGCCTTCTTCAAAGTTCAAAGTACGAACTTTTGTAAATTTTATGATTGAAGTATATATATGTCACCATATATAACCCTGAGATTCATTTTCTTGTGGGCGTACTCAACAAAACTATAATCTATAACAGGATCAACAAGTGATCAACCAGAGTGCAGAAGACAACAAAATGCAAATACAAATATAAATAAGTAGCAATAAGCAAAGAGAACACGAGATGTTGGGATTAAGAGTCCTTAAGGTGAAACCATCGGATATCAGAACATTTCAATGATGGGGTTCCTGAGTGAAGTTATCCCCTTTGTTCGAGAGCCCGATGGTTGTGGCGTTGTAACTGATATTGCACCTGATGGTGTGAGTCCTGAGGCTTTTGTATCTTCTAGCTAACGGCAGTAGTGAGAGAGATCATGACCTGGGTGGTGGGGATCTCTGATGATGGACGCTGCTTTCCTCTGACAGCATTTCATACGGATGTGCTCAGCGGTTGGGAAGGCTTTGCCCATGATGGACTGGTACCACCTCTCAAAAATTCCCTTGATGGAGGGGAGGTTTGTGTCGGTGATGGAGGGGAGGTTTGTGTTCGTGATGTAGGGGAGGTTTGTGTCAGTGATGGAGGGAAGGTCTGTGCCGGTGATGGAGGGAGGTCTGTGCCGGTGATGGAGGGAGGTTTGTGTCAGTGATGGACGGGAGGTTTGTGCCGGTGATGGAGGGAGGTTTGTGCCGGTGATGGAGAGGAGGTTTGTGTTGGTGATGGAGGGGAGGGTTGTGTCGGTGATGGAGTGGAGGTTTGTGCTGGTGATGGACGGGAGGTTTGTGCCGGTGATGGACGGGAGGTTTGTGCTGGTGATGGAGGGGAGGTTTGTGCCGGTGATGGATGGGAGGTTTGGGTCGGTGATTAAGGGGAGGTTTGTGCCGGTGATGGAGGGGAGGTTTGTGTCCGTGATGGAGTGGAGGTTTGTGCTGGTGATGGACGGAGGTTTGTGCTGGTGATGGACGGGAGGTTTGTGCTGGTGATGGAGTGGAGGTTTGTGCTGGTGATGGACGGGAGGTTTGTGCCGGTGATGGACGGGAGGTTTGTGCTGGTGATGGACGGGAGGTTTGTGCCGGTGATGGACGGGAGGTTTGTGCTGGTGATGGACGGGAGGTTTGTGTCGGTGATGGACGGGAGGTTTGTGCTGGTGATGGATGGAAGGTTTGTGGCGGTGATGGAGGGGAGGTTTGTGGCAGTAATTAAGGGGAGGTTTGTGCCGGTGACGGAGGGGATGTTTGTGTCCGTGATGGAGTGGAGGTTTGTGCTGGTGATGGACGGGAGATTTGTGCTGGTGATGGAGTGGAGGTTTGTGCCAGTGATGGAGGGGAGGTTTGTGGCGGTGATGGAGGGGAGGTTTGTGGTGGTGATGGAGGGGAGGTTTGTGCCAGTGATGGAGGGGACGTTTGTGTCCGTGATGGACAGGAGGTTTGTGCTGGTGATGGAGGGAAGGTTTGGGTCGGTGATGGAGGGGAGGTTTGTGTCCGTGATGGAGGGGAGGTTTGCGCTGGTGATGGACGGAAGGTTTGTGCCGGTGATGGACGGGAGGTTTGTGTCAGTGATGGAGGGAGGTTTGTGTTGGTGATGGAGGGGAGGTTTATGACGGTGATGGACGGGAGGTTTGTGCTGGTGATGGAGTGGAGGTTTGTGCTGGTGATGGACGGGAGGTTTGTGCCGGTGATGGACGGGAGGTTTGTGCTGGTGATGGACGGGAGGTTTGTGTCGGTGATGGACGGGAGGTTTGTGCTGGTGATGGATGGAAGGTTTGTGGCGGTGATGGAGGGGAGGTTTGTGGCAGTGATTAAGGGGAGGTTTGTGCCGGTGACGGAGGGGATGTTTGTGTCCGTGATGGAGTGGAGGTTTGTGCTGGTGATGGACGGGAGATTTGTGCTGGTGATGGAGTGGAGGTTTGTGCCAGTGATGGAGGGGAGGTTTGTGGCGGTGATGGAGGGGAGGTTTGTGGCGGTGATGGAGGGGAGGTTTGTGCCAGTGATGGAGGGGATGTTTGTGTCCGTGATGGACAGGAGGTTTGTGCTGTTGATGGAGGGAAGGTTTGGGTCGGTGATGGAGGGGGGTTTGTGCCGGTGATGGAGGGGAGGTTTGTGTCCGTGATGGAGTGGAGGTTTGTGCTGGTGATGGACGGAAGGTTTGTGCTGGTGATGGAGGGGAGGATTGTGCTGGTGATGGACGGAAGGTTTGTGCTGGTGATGGACGGGAGGTTTGTGTCAGTGATGGAGGGAGGTTTGTGTCGGTGCTGGAGGGGAGGTTTGTGCTCGTGATGGAGAGGAAGTTTGTGCTCGTTATGGAGGGGAGGTTTGTGCCGGTGATGGAGGGGAGGTTTGCGCTCGTGACGGAGGGGAAGTTTGTGCTCGTTATGGAGGGGAAGTTTGTGCTCGTTATGGAGGGGAGGTTTGTGCCGGTGATAGAGGGGAGCTTTCTGTCGGTGATGGAGGGGAGGTTTGTGTCCGTGAAGGAGGGGAGGATTGTGCCGGTGATGGAGGGGCGGTTTGTGTCGGTGATAGAGGGGAGGTTTCTGTCGGTTATGGAGGGGCGGTTTGTGCCGGTGATGGAGGGGAGGTTTGTGCTGGTGATGGACGGGAGGTTTGTGTCGGTGATGGACGGGAGATTTCTGTCGGTGATGGAGGAAGGTTTGTGGCAGTGATGGACGGGAGGTTTGTGGCGGTGATGGAGGGGAGGTTTGTGCCAGTGATGGAGGGGAGGTTTGTGGCGGTGATGGAGGGGAGGTTTGTGCCGGTGATGGAGGGGGAGTTTGTGGCGGTGATGGACGGGAGGTTTCTGTCGGTGATGGACGGGAGGTTTCTATCGGTGATGGAGTGGAGGTTTGTGGCGGTGATGGACGGGAGATTTCTGTCGGTGATGGAGGGGAGGTTTGTGGCGGTGATGGAGGGGAGGTTTGTGGCAGTGATGGAGTGCAGGTTTGTGGCGGTGATGGAGGGGAGGTTTGTGCCAGTGATGGAGGGGAGGTTTGTGGCGGTGATGGACGGGAGGTTTCTATCGGTGATGGAGAGGAGGTTTGTGCCGGTGATGGAGGGGAGGTTTGTGGCAGTGATGGACGGGAGGTTTGTGCCGGTGTTGGAGGGGAGGTTTGTGGCGGTGATGGACGGGAGGTTTGTGCCGGTGATGGAGGGGAGGTTTGTGGCGGTGATGGAGGGGAGGTTTCTGTCGGTGATGGAGGGGAGGTTTCTGTCGGTTATGGAGGGGCGGTTTGTGCCGGTGATGGAGGGGAGGTTTGTGCTGGTGATGGACGGGAGGTTTGTGTCGGTGATGGACGGGAGATTTCTGTCGGTGATGGAGGGAGGTTTGTGGCAGTGATGGACGGGAGGTTTGTGGCGGTGATGGAGGGGAGGTTTGTGCCAGTGATGGAGGGGAGGTTTGTGGCGGTGATGGAGGGGAGGTTTGTGCCGGTGATGGAGGGGGAGTTTGTGGCGGTGATGGACGGGAGGTTTCTGTCGGTGATGGATGGGAGGTTTCTATCGGTGATGGAGAGGAGGTTTGTGGCGGTGATGGACGGGAGATTTCTGTCGGTGATGGAGGGGAGGTTTGTGGCGGTGATGGAGGGGAGGTTTGTGGCAGTGATGGAGTGCAGGTTTGTGGCGGTGATGGAGGGGAGGTTTGTGGCAGTGATGGAGCGGAGGTTTGTGGCGGTGATGGAGGGGAGGTTTGTGCCGGTGATGGAGGGGAGGTTTGTGGCGGTGATGGAGGGGAGGTTTCTGTCGGCGATGGGGGGGAGGTTTGTGCCGGTGATGGAGGGGAGGTTTCTGTCGGTGATGGAGGGGAGGTTTCTGTCGGTTATGGAGGGGCGGTTTGTGCCGGTGATGGAGGGGAGGTTTGTGCTGGTGATGGACGGGAGGTTTGTGTCGGTGATGGACGGGAGATTTCTGTCGGTGATGGAGGGAGGTTTGTGGCAGTGATGGACGGGAGGTTTGTGGCGGTGATGGAGGGGAGGTTTGTGCCAGTGATGGAGGGGAGGTTTGTGGCGGTGATGGAGGGGAGGTTTGTGCCGGTCATGGAGGGGGAGTTTGTGGCGGTGATGGACGGGAGGTTTCTGTCGGTGATGGATGGGAGGTTTCTATCGGTGATGGAGAAGAGGTTTGTGGCGGTGGTGGACGGGAGATTTCTGTCGGTGATGGAGGGGAGGTTTGTGGCGGTGATGGAGGGGAGGTTTGTGGCAGTGATGGAGTGCAGGTTTGTGGCGGTGATGGAGGGGAGGTTTGTGCCAGTGATGGAGCGGAGGTTTGTGGCGGTGATGGAGGGGAGGTTTGTGCCGGTGATGGAGGGGAGGTTGGTGGCGGTGATGGACGGGAGGTTTCTGTCGGTGATGGAGGGGAGGTTTGTGCCGGTGATGGAGGGGAGGTTTCTGTCGGTGATGGGGGGGAGGTTTCTGTCGGTGATGGATGGGAGGTTTCTATCGGTGATGGAGAGGAGGTTTGTGGCGGTGATGGACGGGAAATTTCTGTCGGTGATGGAGGGAGGTTTGTGGCAGTGATGGACGGAAGGTTTGTGCCGGTGATGGAGGGGAGGTTTGTGTCCGTGATGGAGTGGAGGTTTGTGGCGGTGATGGACGGGAGATTTGTGCTGGTGATGGAGTGGAGGTTTGTGCCAGTGATGGAGGGGAGGTTTGTGGCGGTGATGGAGGGGAGGTTTGTGGCGGTGATGGAGGGGAGGTTTGTGCCAGTGATGGAGGGGACGTTTGTGTCCGTGATGGACAGGAGGTTTGTGCTGGTGATGGAGGGAAGGTTTGGGTCGGTGATGGAGGGGGGTTTGTGCCGGTGATGGAGGGGAGGTTTATGACGGTGATGGAGGGGAGGTTTGTTCCGGTGATGGAGGGGAGGATTGTGCTGGTGATGGACGGAAGTGTTTGTGCTGGTGATGGACGGGAGGTTTGTGTCAGTGATGGAGGGAGGTTTGTGTCGGTGCTGGAGGGGAGGTTTGTGCTCGTGATGGAGAGGAAGTTTGTGCTCGTTATGGAGGGGAGGTTTGTGCCGGTGATGGAGGGGAGGTTTGCGCTCGTGACGGAGGGGAAGTTTGTGCTCGTTATGGAGGGGAAGTTTGTGCTCGTTATGGAGGGGAGGTTTGTGCCGGTGATAGAGGGGAGCTTTCTGTCGGTGATGGAGGGGAGGTTTGTGTCCGTGAAGGAGGGGAGGATTGTGCCGGTGATGGAGGGGCGGTTTGTGTCGGTGATAGAGGGGAGGTTTCTGTCGGTGATGGAGGGGAGGTTTCTGTCGGTTATGGAGGGGCGGTTTGTGCCGGTGATGGAGGGGAGGTTTGTGCTGGTGATGGACGGGAGGTTTGTGTCGGTGATGGACGGGAGATTTCTGTCGGTGATGGAGGAAGGTTTGTGGCAGTGATGGACGGGAGGTTTGTGGCGGTGATGGAGGGGAGGTTTGTGCCAGTGATGGAGGGGAGGTTTGTGGCGGTGATGGAGGGGAGGTTTGTGCCGGTGATGGAGGGGGTGTTTGTGGCGGTGATGGACGGGAGGTTTCTGTCGGTGATGGACGGGAGGTTTCTATCGGTGATGGAGAGGAGGTTTGTGGCGGTGATGGACGGGAGATTTCTGTCGGTGATGGAGGGGAGGTTTGTGGCGGTGATGGAGGGGAGGTTTGTGGCAGTGATGGAGTGCAGGTTTGTGGCGGTGATGGAGGGGAGGTTTGTGCCAGTGATGGAGGGGAGGTTTGTGGCGGTGATGGACGGGAGGTTTCTATCGGTGATGGAGAGGAGGTTTGTGCCGGTGATGGAGGGGAGGTTTGTGGCAGTGATGGACGGGAGGTTTGTGCCGGTGTTGGAGGGGAGGTTTGTGGCGGTGATGGACGGGAGGTTTGTGCCGGTGATGGAGGGGAGGTTTGTGGCGGTGATGGAGGGGAGGTTTCTGTCGGTGATGGAGGGGAGGTTTCTGTCGGTTATGGAGGGGCGGTTTGTGCCGGTGATGGAGGGGAGGTTTGTGCTGGTGATGGACGGGAGGTTTGTGTCGGTGATGGACGGGAGATTTCTGTCGGTGATGGAGGGAGGTTTGTGGCAGTGATGGACGGGAGGTTTGTGGCGGTGATGGAGGGGAGGTTTGTGCCGGTGATGGAGGGGGAGTTTGTGGCGGTGATGGACGGGAGGTTTCTGTCGGTGATGGATGGGAGGTTTCTATCGGTGATGGAGAGGAGGTTTGTGGCGGTGATGGACGGGAGATTTCTGTCGGTGATGGAGGGGAGGTTTGTGGCGGTGATGGAGGGGAGGTTTGTGGCAGTGATGGAGTGCAGGTTTGTGGCGGTGATGGAGGGGAGGTTTGTGGCAGTGATGGAGCGGAGGTTTGTGGCGGTGATGGAGGGGAGGTTTGTGCCGGTGATGGAGGGGAGGTTTGTGGCGGTGATGGACGGGAGGTTTCTGTCGGTGATGGAGGGGAGGTTTGTGCCGGTGATGGAGGGGAGGTTTCTGTCGGCGATGGGGGGGAGGTTTGTGCCGGTGATGGAGGGGAGGTTTCTGTCGGTGATGGAGGGGAGGTTTCTGTCGGTTATGGAGGGGTGGTTTGTGCCGGTGATGGAGGGGAGGTTTGTGCTGGTGATGGACGGGAGGTTTGTGTCGGTGATGGACGGGAGATTTCTGTCGGTGATGGAGGGAGGTTTGTGGCAGTGATGGACGGGAGGTTTGTGGCGGTGATGGAGGGGAGGTTTGTGCCAGTGATGGAGGGGAGGTTTGTGCCGGTCATGGAGGGGGAGTTTGTGGCGGTGATGGACGGGAGGTTTCTGTCGGTGATAGATGGGAGGTTTCTATCGGAGATGGAGAGGAGGTTTGTGGCGGTGGTGGACGGGAGATTTCTGTCGGTGATGGAGGGGAGGTTTGTGGCGGTGATGGAGGGGAGGTTTGTGGCAGTGATGGAGTGAAGGTTTGTGGCGGTGATGGAGGGGAGGTTTGTGCCAGTGATGAAGCGGAGGTTTGTGGCGGTGATGGAGGGGAGGTTTGTGCCGGTGATGGAGGGGAGGTTTGTGGCGGTGATGGACGGGAGGTTTCTGTCGGTGATGGAGGGGAGGTTTGTGCCGGTGATGGAGGGGAGGTTTCTGTCGGTGATGGGGGGGAGGTTTCTATCGGTGATGGATGGGAGGTTTCTATCGGTGATGGAGAGGAGGTTTGTGGCGGTGATGGACGGGAGATTTCTGTCGGTGATGGAGGGAGGTTTGTGGCAGTGATGGATGGAAGGTTTGTGCCGGTGATGGAGGGGAGGTTTGTGCCAGTGATGGAAGGGAGGTTTGTGGCGGTGATGGAGGGGAGGTTTGTGCCGGTGATGGAGGGGGAGTTTGTGGCGGTGATGGACGGGAGGTTTCTGTCGGTGATGGATGGGAGGTTTCTATCGGTGATGGAGAGGAGGTTTGTGGCGGTGATGGACGGGAGATTTCTGTCGGTGATGGAGGGGAGGTTTGTGGCGGTGATGGAGGGGAGGTTTGTGGCAGTGATGGAGTGCAGGTTTGTGGCGGTGATGGAGGGGAGGTTTGTGGCAGTGATGGAGCGGAGGTTTGTGGCGGTGATGGAGGGGAGGTTTGTGCCGGTGATGGACGGGAGGTTTGTGGCGGTGATGGACGGGAGGTTTCTGTCGGTGATGGAGGGGAGGTTTGTGCCGGTGATGGAGGGGAGGTTTCTGTCGGCGATGGGGGGGAGGTTTGTGCCGGTGATGGAGGGGAGGTTTCTGTCGGTGATGGAGGGGAGGTTTCTGTCGGTTATGGAGGGGCGGTTTGTGCCGGTGATGGAGGGGAGGTTTGTGCTGGTGATGGACGGGAGGTTTGTGTCGGTGATGGACGGGAGATTTCTGTCGGTGATGGAGGGAGGTTTGTGGCAGTGATGGACGGGAGGTTTGTGGCGGTGATGGAGGGGAGGTTTGTGCCAGTGATGGAGGGGAGGTTTGTGGCGGTGATGGAGGGGAGGTTTGTGCCGGTGATGGAGGGGGAGTTTGTGGCGGTGATGGACGGGAGGTTTCTGTCGGTGATGGATGGGAGGTTTCTATCGGTGATGGAGAGGAGGTTTGTGGCGGTGGTGGACGGGAGATTTCTGTCGGTGATGGAGGGGAGGTTTGTGGCGGTGATGGAGGGGAGGTTTGTGGCAGTGATGGAGTGGAGGTTTGTGGCGGTGATGGAGGGGAGGTTTGTGCCAGTGATGGAGCGGAGGTTTGTGGCGGTGATGGAGGGGAGGTTTGTGCCGGTGATGGAGGGGAGGTTTGTGCCGGTGATGGAGGGGAGGTTTCTGTCGGTGATGGGGGGGAGGTTTGTGCTGGTGATGGAGGGGAGGTTTGTGGCGGTGATGGACGGGAGGTTTCTGTCGGTGATGGAGGGGAGGTTTGTGGCAGTGATGGACGGGAGGTTTGTGCCGGTGATGGAGGGGAGGTTTGTGCCAGTGATGGAGGGGAGGTTTCTGTTGGTGATGGAGGGGAGGTTTGTGCCAGTGATGGAGGGGAGGTTTGTGGCGGTGATGGACGGGAGGTTTCTGTAGGTGATGGAGAGGAGGTTTGTGGCGGTGATGGACTGGAGGTTTGTGCCGGTGATGGAGGGGCGGTTTGTGCCGGTGATGGAGCCAGCTGATTCTATAACCCTCTGCAGCCTCTTGTGATCCTGAACATTGGAGCCTCCCATAACAGGCAATGGTACAACCAGACGGAATGCTGTGATGGTACATCTGAAGAACCTTTTGTGACATATCAAATCTCCTCAAACTCCTGATAATGTAGAGCTGCTTTTTCTGTCTGTAGTGACAAACTTCAACGGTGGACTCTGAGCAGAGCTTTCAACATTTTGGGAAGCACCACAGTGTAGCTGGCAGAATCGCTGACTCACAGCCTCTTACAAGCCTCCAAGTAAGTCAGATCTAGTCAGATATTGCAAATCTCCTCCAAATTCTAATGAAATAGAGCTGCAAGCATTCCTCAATTTGTTGGACTTAGGATAGATTAACTGGTGGACATGAGTTGAGGTAGGTGAATGAAGGATGATATAAAGTTGTGTAGATTCCTGGAATGCTGTGTCAAGCCAAGGCTGCATTCCCATGAGGCCCTGCTGCCTCTTGTCCACTCAGCTCTGCGAACTCTCAGCTACAGTTCAGGACAGCTGGAGGGCAGATAATGTTGATTCCTGACTGACCGCTCTGCTGCTGGTCTGGACTCAGAGAGAGGATCAGCTTGCACTTCACACCTGGCCCCATCTTTACCAGCCTGTGCAACAAAGGAAGAAATGGTAAGTTTTTGATCTATATTACAATACTTCATTGTTTTTTTAAACTTTACAGTTTTAATGGCATTTATGCATTTGAGGAGGTGACCAGGCATATAGATGAGGGTAGTGCAGTGGATGTGATTTATATGGATTTCAGTAAGGCATTTGACAAGGTTCCACACAACAGGCTTACTCAGAAAGTTAGAAGCCATGGGATCCAGGGAAGTTTGGCCAGGTGGATTCAGAATTGGCTTGCCTGCAGAAGGCAGAGGGTGGTGGTGGAGGGAGTACATTCAGATTGGAGGATTGTGACTAGTGGTGTCCCACAAGGATCTGTTCTGGGACCTCTACTTTTCGTGATTTTTATTAATGACCTGGATGTGGGGGTAGAAGGGTGGGTTGGCAAGTTTGCAGACGACACAAAGGTTGGTGGTGTTGTAGATAGTGTACAGGATTGTCAATGATTGCAGAGAGACATTGATCGGATGCAGAAGTGGGCTGAGAAGTGGCAGATGGAGTTCAACCCAGAGAAGTGTGAGGTGGTACACTTTGGAAGGACAAACTCAAAGGCAGAGTACAAAGTAAGTGGCAGGATACTTGGTAGTGTGGAGGAGCAGAGGGATCTGGGGGTACATGTCCACAGATCCCCGAAAGTTGCCTCACAGGTGGATAGGGTAGTTAAGAAAGCTTATGGGGTTTTAGCTTTCATAAGTCGAGGGACAGAGTTTAAGAGTTGCGATGTAATGATGCAGCTCTATAAAACTCTGGTTAGGCCACACTTGGAGTACTGTGTCCAGTTCTGGTCACCTCACTATAGGAAGGATGTGGAAGCATTGGAAAGGGTACAGAGGAGATTTACCAGGATGCTGCCTGGTTTAGAAAGTATGCATTATGATCAGAGATTAAGGGAGCTATGGCTTTACTCTTTGGAGAGAAGGAGGATGAGAGGAGACATGATGGAGGTGTACAAGATAATAAGAGGAATAGATAGAGTGGATAGCCAGCACCTCTTCCCCAGGGCACCACTGCTCAATACAAGAGGACATGGCTTTAAGGTAAGGGGTGGGAAGTTCAAGGGGGATATTAGAGGAAGGTTTTTTACTCAGAGAGTGGTTGGTGCGTGGAATGCACTGCCTGAGTCAGTGGTGGAGGCAGATACACTAGTGAAGTTTAAGAGACTACTAGACAGGTATATTGAGGAATCTAAGGTGGGGGCTTATATGGGAGGCAGGGTTTGAGGGTCGGCACAACATTGTGGGCTGAAGGGCCTGTACTGTGCTGTACTATTCTATGTTCTATGTTCTATGCACAAAATGATTTTTAATGAGCTTTAAGCAACACACACAAAAAATGCTGGTGAACGCAGCAGGCCGGGCAGCATCTATAGGAAGAGGTACAGTCGACGTTTCGGGCTGAGACCCTTCGTCAGGACTGACTGGAAGAAGAGATAGTAAGAGATTTGAAAGTGGAAAGGAGAAGACAGGAGGGGGAGGGATGGAGCTAAGAGCTGGAAAGTTGATTGGCAAAAGGGATATGAGGCTGGAGAAGGGAGAAGATCATGGGACGGGAGGCCTAGGGAGAAAGAAAGGGGGAGGGTTAAAGCCCAGAGGATGGGCAAGGAGTATAGTGAGAGAGACAGAGGGAGAAAAAGGAGAAAGAGAAAAAATTACTAACAAGTAAGTAAGTAAGTAAATAAGTAAATAAATAAATAACGGATGGGGTACAAAGGGGAGGTGGGGCATTAATGGAAGTTAGAGAAATCAGTGTTCATGCTATCAGGTTGGAGGCTACCCAGATGGAATATAAGGTGTTGTTCCTCTAACCTGAGTGTGGCTTCACCTTGACAGTAGAGGAGGCCGAGGATAGAATGGGAATAAGACATGGAATTAAAATGTGTGGCCACTGGGAGATCCTGGTTTCTCTGGCAGACAGAGTGTAGGTATTCAGCAAAATGGTCTCCCAGCCTGTGTCGGGTCTCGCCAATATATAGAAGGCCGCATTAGGAGCACTGGATGCAGTATATCACACCAGCCAACTCACAAGTGAAGGTGGTGAGCTTTTTTAGTTTAGTTAAATCTTATGAATCTGTCTTTAAGCATCTGGGCAGCAGAGACATTTAAGCATGGTTTAAAAGCCTTAAGCAGCTGTCAAGTGCCTTTGGTGTGACTTGGATAGGGAACCTTTGGGTCAGGATGCATTTGCCTTGGGAGTGGAAACCACCATTTGGGTAGAGCGTGTCAGGTAATGCGGACATCTGCAGCCAGGAGAGTTAAATCTGAGTGAGCAGAGATCAGTCAGTTAGATCCCATCTGAATCTGACCTGTGCTTGACCATTGTGTCAGGGTTTCCTCTCTGGGGTGGTCCCCATTGACAGCTGCTGAGTGCAAAAGGAATTGGAATCGGTTTATTGTTGTCACATGAAATGACAAGTGAAAAATTCGTCCTGCATACTGTTCATACCAATAAAATCCTTACACAGTGCTTTGAGCTAGAAGAAGCTAAAACAGTAACAATGCAGAACAAAGTCTAAAAGCTACCAAAAAACTTCAAAGTTCAAAGTAAATTTATTATCAAAGTAATGCAGGTCACCATATACTACATTGAGATTCATTTTCTTGCAGGCATTCACAATAGAACAAAAACAATAGAATCGATGAAAGAATACAAAGATGGACAAACAACCAACATGCAAAAAAGACAAACAGTGCAAATACAAAAAAACTCAGTTGGTAAATAAATAATACTGAGAACATGGGTTGTAGCATCCCCGAAAGTGAGTCCGTAGGTTGTGGAATCAGTTCAGAATTGAGATGCATGAAGTTATTCAAACTGATTCAGGAGTCTGATAGTTCTAGGGTAATAACTGCTCCTAAATGTTATGGTGTGGGTCCTAAGGCTGCTGTACCACCTTCCTGATGGCAGCAGTGAGAAGAGAGCATGTCCTGGATGGTGGACAAGGGAAAACGATAAGAGAATGCAGAATGAAGTGTAAAAGTTATTCGGAAAGTGTGCTGCAGGAACGCAATAAAATGCAAGATCATAACGAAGTGGATTGTGACGCCAAGATTCAATTTTATCAAACAAAAGTTCCAATCAAGAGTCTGATAACAGCGGAGTAGTAACTGTAACACTCACAACACGCTGGAGGAACTCAGCAGGTCGGGCAGCATCCGTGGGAACGATCAGTCAACGTTTCGGGCCAGAACCCTTCGTCAGGACTGAAGAGGGAAGGGGCAGAGGCCCTATAAAGAAGGTGGGGGAGGGTGGGAAGGAGAAGGCTGGTAGGTGCCAGGTGAAAAACCAGCAAGGGGAAAGATAAAGGGGTGGGGGAGGGGAAGCAGGGAGGTGATAGGCAGGAAAGGTGAAGAAGGAATAGGGGAAAACACAATGGGTAGTAGAAGGAGGCGGAACCATGAGGGAGGTGATAGGCAGCTGGGGGAGGGGGCAGAGTGACATAGGGATAGAGGAAGGGAGGGGGAGGGAATTACCTGAAGTTGGAGAATTCTATATTCATACCAAGGGGCTGGAGACTACCTAGATGGTATATGAGGTGTTGCTCTTCCAAACTGAGTTTAGCCTCATCATGGCAGTAGAGGAGGCCATGTATGGACATATCTGAATGGGAGTGGGAAGCAGAGTTGAAGTGGGTGGCAACCAGGAGATCCTGTCTGTTGTGCGTAGTAACTGTCCTTGAACTTGGTGGCACGTGCTTTCAGGCTTTTGTATCTCCTACCTGATGGGAGAGGGGAGAAGAGAGATGTCCAAGGTGGGTAGGTCTTAATTATGCTGGCTGCTTTACGAGACAGTGGGAAGTGTAGACAGATGCCATATGGTGAAGTAGACTGGTTTCCGTCATGTATTGAGTTGTGCCCACAACTCTGGAGTTTCTTGCAGTTGCCGCACAAGCCATGATTCATCCAGATAAGATGCTTTTGTAGTATGCTTTTAAAAATTGGTAAGGGACAATGGGGACATGCCTAATTTCTTTAGCCTTCTGAAGAACTAGAAGTGTTGGTGAGTATTTTTTGGCTATGGCATCTATGTGTTTGGACCAACATGGTAACATGGTCCCAACCATTGGACATGTGTGTAATGGGATAGTACAAGCTTGCTGTCCTGGAAGGTTTGTTACCGTGCTGTATCTCTAAATAAAATTTAAAAATAAATACCTGGACATCCTACCTGGATGCACTACAGACTGCTGCTTTGTCCGAGACCTCAAGAAACTGCAGAAAGCTGTGAATGCAGCTCAGCTAACTGTGTTCTCTCTCTCTATAGTTCCTGCTGCTTTGGGAAAGCAGCCACTGTAACCGAAGACAGCTCCCTCTCACTCCGGCCATTCCTCCTTCTACTCTTCACCCACAGCGCAGAATACAGAACACCTTGGGAACACAGACCAAAACAGCAAGCGTCCCACTGTTATCAGATGTTTGAGTGGACCTGTCATACACTAAAAGGTGAACATTTAATCTGCTTCATCATGGTCATTGCCGACACTGTACTTCCTTTGTAACTGTAACACCATATTCTGCATTCGGATACCCCTTTCTACCTCAGAGCACTTATTTATGGAGTGATCTGTCTGGACAGTGCACAGACAACAGCTTTTTACTGTACCTGTGACAATAATAAAACCAAAGACACAAGAGATTCTGGAGATGTTGGTATTCCAGAGCAGCACACACAAAATGCTGAAGATATTCAGCAGGCCCGGCAACATCTATGGATGGGAATAAGTAGTCGACATTTCAGACCGAGACCCTTTATCGGGACTGGAAAGGAAGGGGGAAGAAGTCAGAATAAGAAGGCGGAGGGAGGGGAGGAAGAAGTACAAGGTGGCAGGTGATAGGTGAAATGGGGAGAGGAGGAGGGATGAAGTATAGAGCTGGGAAACTGATAAGAGAGAAAGCTAAAGAGCTGGAGAAGGGAGAATTTGCTAGGAGAGGATAGGAGATAATGGAAGAAAGAACATTTAGCCTGTTGACTCTCTACCAGCTCCCAGAGTCCTGATGAGAAAGGACAGGACTAATCCTTCTTAAAGAGATTAGCTTTATATGTCCCATATTCTTCAAAACATACAGTGAAATGTGTTGTTTGCATCAATGACCAAACCAGAGTGAGAATGCGCTGAAGGCAGCCCACAAGTGTTGCCAAGCTTCTGGCACCAACATAGCATGCCTACAACTTACTAACTCTACATCTTCAGAACAAGAGCAGAAACTGGAGCATCCAATGGAAACCCATTTGGTCATGGGAAGAAGGTACAAACTCCTTTACAAACAGTGCAACACACACAAAATGCTGGAGGAACTCAGCAGGCCAGGCAGTTTCGATGGAAAAAAGCACAGTCAATGTTTCAGCTCCAGACAGCATCACTCTCGGAATTTCAGGAATCACAAGCCTCTCCACCACCACAAGGTGATGATCCTTGGAGAATGCACCTCACCATGTCTGGTATAATCTCCAGCCCCATTTCCTCCCCCAGGCATTCCTACACTGTAGTTAGCTTTCTCATACCATCCCAAGTTCACTGCAACAACCATACAATACCCCATTTGACAAATATGACAAATTGGCTTTACTTGAGCCAACATGTTAGCTAATTAAGAACATGATTATTGAACTGGCAGGGGGATTTTTATCTGGGGATGGTGAGTAAAACAAGCCAATGTAAATTGCTTCAACTGTAAAGCAGGGGAATTTTGGCTGGAAAGCTTTACTGTTGAATTTGGTGAGGGAAATGCCTGTGGGATCTGTTCCTTCGTATCTTTTAAAATTGCTTTAGACTTTGTTGTTCAAAGTTTTCTGGCTTACTTTCCAGCTGTAAACAGAAGGGAAGGTTTTCCATACTTCTTTCCCTGGTAAGCTATCCTGCATTCCATTTCTGCTCTGCAGTAAACTTTAACAAACAAAAAAGGAGTCTTTCTCCTCAGGGTCACTCCAGCTCTGACCACATGTGACTGCCTTGGAAAGAAGGTTAAGGTAAAATTTGATCTACTATTCATTGTGTTTGGTAAATCCAAATAATTAAACTGAAGAAGCTTTAACCAAGTGCAGCATGATGCCATTTGGGAATCAATAGGAATATGACTCATGCATTGGGTTTTAAGGCAAGAGCTACAGCGCATTTCTCCATGGTTACCGATAAAGAGGAAATGGTTGTGAAGAAAATATGCACAAGTTGAATGTGTGCAAGTAATTTTCAGCAAAAAATATGGAAAAATATACAGGTAACTAATATAGTGTTCCCATAGTATCAGTTAGTAGGTTAATTGGTCATTGTAAATTGTTCTGTGATGAGGCAAGGATTAAATAGATGGGTTGCTGGGCAGCTTGGTTTATTGAGCAGCAAGGGTCTGTTCTGTGCTGCATCCTGAAATTAAATAAAAGAAAGAAGCAACACACACAAGATGCTGAAGGAACTCAGAGGGTCAGGCAGCATCTGTGGAGACTACTGTATTCCCAAATTACTAAATAAATCAGTAGTGACTATATGGTTGAGGATTTTGATTGGTCAGCACAGGACTCAGTTCAGTGAGGATCTAGTTCATTCACATCTTTCAGTTTTTAAATAATTCCTTAACTAATGAAAAAGGCGTTATTTATGGATGCTACTTATTCAGATTCAAGAAATCCCTCACAAGGGGCTTACAGCTAAAGTGGAAATTTGTGGAAATAAGGTGGAATTATTGGTCATCTTTTCAGGTTTTCCATTAGCACATATTAGTTTAGAATGTTAAATGATAATGAAATTGAAGGATTAGTTGATTGCCAAAGCTATAACAAGTCGATTACATTGTAAACAACTGTGAAGTCATCCACTTTGGATATATAAAGGAAACAATACTTCATGTATGAAGTATATCAAGTATTAAATACTGTGGCAAAATGGTGGTAGATCACAAAAACTTGAAGGTTCAAAGCAAATTTATTATCAATGTGCATATATATTACCATATTCTATCCTGAGATTCATTTTCTTGCAGGCATTCACAGTACAACAAAGAAATACAAGAGAATCAATTCAAAGCTATACGGAAACAAAGACTGGCAAACAACCAATGTATGAAAGACAAATGTGTAAATACAAAATAAATACATAAATAAATAATACTGAGAACATGAATAGTAGAGTCCTTGAAAATGAGTCCATAGGTTGTAGAATCAGATCAGTGCTGAGGTGAGTGAAGTTATGCCGGATAGTTGAAGGGCAGTAACTATTCTTGAAGTTGGTGGTGAGGATGGTGAGGCTCCTGTACCCCTTTACCAACAGCTGCAGCAAGAAGAGAGCATGGCCTGGATGGTGAGGGTCTTGTTGATAGATGCTGCTTTCTCATGGCAGCACTCCATATAGATGGTCTCAATGGTGGGGAGGGCTTCACCTGTGATTGACGGCTGTATCCAGCAATTTTGTAGACTTTTCCATTTTTGGGCATTCATCTTTCCACATCAGCCTGTGCTGAAACCAGACAGAAAACTCTCCATTGTGCATCTATAGAAGTTTCTCAACATCTTGGTAGACATGCTGAATCTGTGCAAACTTCTAACTGGAGGCGTTGCTGAGCCTTCTTTGTAATGGCAGTTACATGCTGCTCCCTAGACAGATCCCCTAAAATGACAACACCAAGGAATTTAAAATTACTGACCCTCTCCATCTCCAATCCCCTGATGAGTCCTGACTCATTGACTTCCAGTTTCTTTGTCCTGTGCAAACTTTGGTTTTGCTGGTGTTGAAAGTGAGGTTATTGTTATGGCACTATTTAACCAGATTTTCAATCTGCCTCCTTAAAGATTAAAATTTTAGGTGGATTGCCAAATGGTTCCTCAGGTTGTCATAGCTGGGGGTGGTAGTGGGGATAAGCTCCCACTACCTATAAAGTGCTCCAAATGGCATGTGTCTCTCACAGCCTCTGATAACCAAGTCCAACTCTTGGCCTTCATGTGTAGCTTAGCTACTAGGCCCGGCAGAACTGTTTCTACTGACAAGACAAGGGGCAAGGCTGGACCACTGGTGCCTCCAAACCAGTTGCTTCAGGCAGGTGGGGCTTGTCAGCCTTGGACGTCAGCCCGCCTAGGAGAACGAGAACTCTGATTTTAAACCTCTGCTTCCTTGCGGCCATACCCACCCATGGTAAAGGCTTTGGGAGTAAACGCCGAGGAAGAATTCTGGAGCCGGGGTCCTTAAGGCAGTTTGGTGTAGTTTACAACTTCACTCTGGTAACCTCTGTGACGACACTGGTGCCAAGCTGTATCGGCACTTGCCCTTCCCTTGGACTACATCAGTGACGTGGAGAGGAGGACCCCGCTGCATGGGCAACAGCCGATTCTTCAAATCTTCCTACCCAAGCTCGCGTCCTGGAGAGGACACAATGTATCAGAGGCACAAACCCGTGATCCCCTGGGATTGACGGCTGCCTACTACTACTGAAACGTCATGCACATCGATGAAAATATTAAAAATGCATAATGGATAGCTGTCCCTGGTAGATTTGAAGCCAATCAGCCACTTTGGATTCTACCAAAGCAATATCCCCATCAAGCCTTCATTGATTCTTTCTGTATATATGGACACTAAGGGGAAAGTTACAGTGGCCAATTACCCTACAAGCATGGCCAAAGGCTCAGAGAGGGGTCACAACCTGAAACATCATTGTCTTTTCCCTTCCATAGATGCTGCCAGACCTGTAGAGTTCCTCCAGCTCATTTACGTGTTGTTTGAAATTTCCAGCATCTGCTGTCTCTTGTGTCTCCTCAGACTCATAGAACTGTACAGTAGAGAAACAGGTCCTTCTTCCCACTGCAATATGCTGACTTTTTTTTCCTATTTACACAGGCAAGGCATAGAAGAAATTGGAAGTAGTGAAGGTAAATGGAATTATCATTTTCCTACACTACATCCATACCTAGTCTATTCAAGTGCTTGTCTAAATGTCCTTTAAGCATAGTGGTTAGAACTGATTCTAACAACTTCTCTGGTAGTGTGTTCATTCTAGAATATAAAATACTACAATATAGTACAGGCCTTTCAGCCCACAATGTTGCACCAACCTTTAAACCTAAGATAAATTGAATCCTTCCCTGTTCTATATCCCTTCATTTTCCTATCATCTATGGGCCTATCAAAGAGATTCTTAAATGCCCCTAATGTATCTGACTCTACCACCACCTCTGACAGTGCATTCCAAGCACTCACAACTCTGTGTAAACACTTACCTCTGACACCCACCCCCACACTCTCCTCTAATCATCTAAAAATTATGCCCTTGTTATTAGTCATTTCCACCCTGGGAAAATATTTCTGGGTGTCCACTCGATCTATGCTGCTTATCATCTTGTCCCCCTCTATCAAGTCACTTCTCATCCTCCTTTGTCCAAAGAGAAAAGCCCGAACTCAGTTAACCTATCCTCATGTGGCAGCTGTCCATCGTGTTTGATGATGACCAGGAAACCTGTGTGGGAGAATTTTAAAGTGGAAAAGCCATTCCACTGGGACAGTTCTACTCACTCGACTTCAACATTCTGGGTCCAGTGGTGTGAGCAAGCCTCACAAATTGGGGTCTTCCTTGGTTGCAGTGGATGTCCATGATGTCTTCTGTGGCTCGTCATGCCCTTTACTTTTCACAGAGCACTGCAGTACCGTCTTCCTACCCTTTGGACCTTAATGTGGATCTCATCTGTCCACGGCTGGAGTGGATTTTGCATGCTAGGAAATGGTCAGTATGAAACAGTGTGCAAGGAAAAGTCTTTCTCTGTGCCTCCGCATATGTCACACTAATAAACTACTTTACAATTATAATTCTATGCCTTCTCATCCTTGATCCCACTGTCATGGGGGAAAAGTTTCTAATTGCACACCCTACCTATATCTCTTCTAACTTTATATAGCTCCAAACAAAATGTTCAACACTAGAGATTTGCAGATGCTGGTGATCTAGAGTAACACACATGCAAGCAGGCTTTTTCAGCTGAGGTTGGGTGAGACTACAACTGGAGGACATGGGTTAAGGATGAAAGGTAAAATGTTTAAGGGGAACATGAGGGGGACCTACTTAACTTAGAGTGTGGAACAAGCTGCCAGTGTATGTGGTGGATGCAGGGTTTATTACAACATTTAAGTGAAATTTTGATAGGTACGTGGATGGAAGGAGTATAGAGGGCTACGGTCCAGGAGTAGATAAATGGGACTAGGTAAATTAATGGTTTGCCATGGACTAGATGGGCCAAAGGACCTGGTTCTATGCCTTAATCTTCCATGACTCTATTACTCTAGGACTCACTTTTTAGGACTTCCTCAGCCCTCCTTACCATGTCATCAGTACCAATGTGGAACATGAACTCTGGTTGCTAACTCTCCCACTTTAAAATGTTGTGGACTCCATCTGAGATTTGTCTGACTCTGGCAAAATAACAACTGAGAATCTTGTTCACAAACATAGAACCTCCTTTCTGTTCTCCTAACCAACGAATCCCCTATCACCACTGCTCGCTTCTTCTCCCCCCTTCCCTTCTGAGCCACAGAACCAGACTCAGTGCCAGAGACCTAATTGAAGTGGCTTTCCTCTCCTTGTCCAACCCCCCCTCCCTCCCAGCAGTATCCAAAGTGGAGATCTGTTGCTAAGGGGAATAGCCACAGAGGTAAATTGGTGACCATCAAGAGTGGGTAAGGGGATAGGCAGCCTGTGTCCTGCACCTTGGGTGCAACTATCTCCCTACATGTCCTGTCTATCAACCGCTCAGCCTCCCAAATGATCTGAAGTTCACCAGTTCCAGTTCCAACTCCTTGACAGGGTCTACATGAAGATGCAGCTGGATGCACATCTTTATGATTGAGTCATCAGGGACACTGAAGGTCTCCCTGCCTTCCCATATCACACAAGAGGAGCATTCCACTATCCTGCTCTGATTGTGCAATTAGAAAGAAAGAAAACTAAACAATGAAAAAAAATCTACCCGCGGCCTACGCCTCTCCTCGCTGAAGTCCTGGTGAGCCAAAGCCTCAACTTTCCACACTATTACTGCCCACTCACACAATGGCCACTCTGCTTAAACCTGACTTATATTTATTAGATCGTACCAAATGCCTAATTAAGTGCAAACCAACATTTCATCAGGAATGGTTGTGTACAAAATATGCTGACAGCTCCTGTTCACTTCTTCTAAACTCTCTCTTGCTCCCTCTGTGCAACACAATGTCTCCCCAGGAACTGGGGTGGACAAAATGTGCCAGCTGCCTCTGCTGGCTTCTTTTAAACTCACTCTCCCTCTAAGCAATCTAATATCGTGCATGCTTTTATGCATTGAGTTGCTGCCACAAGATCGGTTGATGAGATATTTACATTAACAAGCAGGTGTACAGGTGTACCTAATAAAGTGGCCTCTGCGTGTATGTCATATTGACATCGGTATGAGAGTGCTGTAGATCAAACACTCCTGGGGCAGTTAGGGATGGACAAAAAATGCCAGCAAGTGAACAAGTGAACATAATCAAAATCAGAGGTTACTTCATTTTATTCCCTGGAATTGGGGATCAAAGCTAAATTTGCTGAACATTAACAACAATGGTAAGAATGGATGGAGGGGAAACTCTTTTTGCGACTGGGAATTTTGGGAGCATCAAATAAAATATGGGACTGGTTCTTTCAGGAATGAAGAGTTCTGAAGGGTAAAAGGTGGGGAAGGTTTGGAACTCTATACAATGCATGGCAACTTATACACATCATTACTTTTAATTTGAAATAGAAGGGTTGTGTTAACCAAATATATTTTAAGAAATGTACATTGCTGTGCGTATGATCTCACTGGACAAGGAAGCAAGTTCAAGCTGCAAAATGATTACTCGCTGTTCCTTTATTTCGGTGTTACATTGAGAATATAGGGCTTAGAATAAAGATCAGAATCAGAACTGGAATCAGGTTTATTATCACTGGAATATGTCATGAAATTAGTTTTTTGTGGTAGTAGTACAATGCAACAGGTATGAGATATGATAAGTTCGGTAAGAAGTATAAGTAAGTAATAAGGTAGCACTGACAGAATGTGGCACAGTAGGAGGGGCAGTACTGAGAGAGGCTCACACTGTGGGAGGGGTGGTACTGAGAGAGGCTCACACTGTGGGAGGGGTGGTACTGAGAGAGGCTCACACTGTGGGAGGGGCAGTACTGAGGGAGGGTCACACTGTGAGAGGGGAGGTACTGAGGGAGAGTCACACTGTGGGAGGGGCAGTACTGAGGGAGGGTCACACTGTGGGAGGGGCAGTACTGAGAGAGGCTCACACTGTGGGAGGGGTGGTACTGAGGGAGAGTCACACTGTGGGAGGGGTGGTACTGAGGGAGGGGCAGTACTGAGGGAGGGTCACACTGTGGGAGGGGTTATACTGAGGGAGAGTCACACTGTGAGAGGGGAGGTACTGAGGGAGAGTCACACTGTGGGAGGGGCAGTACTGAGAGAGGCTCACACTGTGGGAGGGGCAGTACTGAGAGAGGCTCACACTGTGGGAGGGGTTATACTGAGGGAGGGTCACACTGTGGGAGGGGTGGTACTGAGGGAGGGTCACACTGTTGGGGGGGCAGTACTGAGGGAGAGTCACACTGTGGGAGGGGTTAGTTATACTGAGGGAGAGTCACACTGTGAGAGGGGAGGTACTGAGGGAGGGTCACACTGTGGGAGGGGCAGTACTGAGAGAGGCTCACACTGTGGGAGGGGTGGTACTGGGGGGGTCACACTGTGGGAGGGGTGGTACTGAGGGAGAGTCACACTGTGGGAGGGGCAGTACTGAGGGAGGGTCACACTGTGGGAGGGGTTATACTGAGGGAGGGTCACACTGTGGGAGGGGTGGTACTGAGGGAGGGTCACACTGTCAGGGGGGCAGTACTGAGGGAGAGTCACACTGTGGGAGGGGTTATACTAAGGGAGGGTCACACTGTGGGAGGGGTGGTACTGAGGGAGGATCACACTGTGGGAGGGGCAGTACTGAGGGAGAGTCACACTGTGGGAGGGGTTATACTGAGGGAGAGTCACACTGTGAGAGGGGAGGTACTGAGGGAGGGTCACACTGTGGGAGGGGCAGTACTGAGAGAGGCTCACACTGTGGGAGGGGTGGTACTGAGGGAGAGTCACACTGTGGGAGGGGCAGTACTGAGGGTGGGTCACACTGTGGGAGGGGTTATACTGAGGGAGGGTCACACTGTGGGAGGGGTGGTACTGAGGGAGGGTCACACTGTTGGGGGGGGCAGTACTGAGGGAGAGTCACACTGTGGGAGGGGTTAGTTATACTGAGGGAGAGTCACACTGTGAGAGGGGAGGTACTGAGGGAGGGTCACACTGTGGGAGGGGCAGTACTGAGAGAGGCTCACACTGTGGGAGGGGCAGTACTGAGAGAGGCTCACACTGTGGGAGGGGTGGTACTGAGGGAGGGTCACACTGTGGGAGGGGTGGTACTGAGGGAGGCTCACACAGTAGGAGGGGCTGTACTGAGGGAGGGTCACACTGTGGGAGGGGTAGTACTGAGAGGCTCGCACTGTGGGTGGGGAGGTACTGAGAGAGGCTTACACTGTGGGTGGGGAGGTACTGAGAGAGGCTTACACTGTGGGTGGGGCAGTACTGAAAGAAGCTTACACTGTGGGAGGGGTGGTACTGAGAGAGGTTCACACTGTGGGTGGGGTGGTACTGAGGGAGTCTCACACTGTGGGTGGGGCAGTACTGAAAGAAGCTTACACTGTAGGAGGGGTGGTACTGAGGGAGGCTCACACTGTGGCTGGGGCAGTACTGAAAGAAGCTTACACTGTGGCTGGGGTGGTACTGACTGCTATACACTGCAGCAGAGTGCCTAGGTAGGGTCAAAAAGTCCTTAACAGTACCCTTGTGCTTTGTTGGGGGGGGGATGTCAGGGGTGCCCTATGTTAGGAGAGTTTTACTCAGTTTGTGTGGAGCCATTCCTGTGTCTTCTCCACAAGACGCTAATGGGTTTGGTTCTGTGCAAACCAGACATGGCCACCGACCCCGTGGACTTACAGAGGATGCGAGACTGCCAGCCGGTATTCTCGGCAGCATCCTCTGCAAGGGTCAACTGGGAGAAGAGTACGGGCTTCTTGGTGGGTCAGTAGCGGGTGGACTCCCCACCAGAAGGGCTGAGGCCATTTGCGTGGAGCACCATGCACCTCTTCTACTTGGGAGTCTACCTGAGCTGGCTGGAGGAGGCCTGGTTGGAGAACTGGCGGGAGTTGGAGACGAAGATCTCTGCCCAGCTGTGGTGCTGGTTGGGCTTCATACGTGCTATCTCGTACCTTGGGAGGGTTTTAGTGATCAATCAGCTGGTCGCCTCCATGGTGTGGTACTGGTTGACTGCATTGGTCCCACCCATGGTGTTTGTGTCCAGTGTCACGTGACCAGCAACAATGAATATAGAAATGAGTCAGGTTTTATAAACAAATGAACATTTATTAAACTCTGCTCAAAATTAGTAAAAAGATAAACAAACGAAAACCTTAACCGGAAGTGAACTGCTATGCGGCCACTTAACAAACCGCCAAACTCAGTACTAGTTCTTAAAGTGGTAAATGCGAACACAGTCTTAAAGTGGTAAATTAGAACACAGTTCTTAGAATGGTAAATTTGAAAGTCCAAGCGATATATGCAGTCAAATAGGAGAGACTTTCCTGAAGGAAAGAATTCCTCGAAGACTCGACGTTACTGCCGATCCCAGCCGGAATCTGCCTTGTCCGTAGGACTCACGACGACGGAAATAAAATGGTTTAAAGGCACTGACCTTTTTCATCCGTAGACCAGAGATACCGGTGCTGTGACCACCCTCCGAGACAGCCAGCACTGACGTTGCACTTTCCCGGCTGGGGACACTTCCTGCAGGAGGGTACGTGAATTCTGGTGGACGGTGTCAGGCCGTGCCGCTCTGAGGGAGCTACCCCGCTTCTACCGGGAACTATGGAGGGGGTGGGGTCTGGCCTCATCCAGGCAGAGTGCTCCTGCACTGTTGGATGCTGGGGGGACTGGTCCCGATTCTATTACAGTGGGTGTCGGGACGGTGCGGGAAAATGCACCACTGTCTGATGCGTTTGTCGGACCCAGGACTTGGGAGACCACACAAGGGTCCTGCATAACGTGAGCCATCTCGCGGGGTTGCCCACCGTGCGGTTCTGCGATGCTGCAAAGTACTTCTTGTATGGGCTGCTCCTGCTGGTTTTAGTTGCATTTTAGTTCCGCGATCCTCATTTATGGGCACCCAGTTCAGAAGGGGGCGGGTCGTGAGGAGGACCTCCTGCTGGGGTTACTCCTGGGCTTGGCCAAGACCACCAGGTCTAGGCAGTGGAAAGTGGAGGCCACTGCCCAGGCTGACTGCCTGTCCCTTTCTCAAGGATGCGGAGGTGCCTGGTGATCCTTGGCGAGGGAGCATGCGGTCCAGTGGGGGATTTCTGGGAGCAGTGTGCCCTCTGGGAATTGGCTGTTTAACAGACAGAAGTAATGATATTTTAATCTGAATCTCTTCACTGTCTTGAAAATACTGAAAATTTGTACTTCATGTGATTGTTGTGTAAATAAACTCTTAGAGTTTTTCAAAAGAAAAATAGACGCTGGTAATCATATTTTAATCTGAATGTACTCACTGTCTTGTAAATGCTGAACGTCTGTACCTTGTGTATTTGTTATGTAAATAAACCTTTATAGTTTTGTAAAAAAAAAGGAGCATACTGAGAGAGGCTCACACTGGGAGCTCTCGCTCCTAAAGTTGAAAATTCTTGCCGGACCCCTGTAGTGATGATGCACGCAGGGCTCTGTGGAAGACCCAGCCAAGGGCTGCCCCTGGGGATGCAAAGCTGCTTGATGCCCACTATCTTTGGTGGAACTGAGCAGTACCCTCAACCAGCTGCAGAGAGGCAAATCCCCGGGACTAGATGGGTTGACTGTTGAATTTCTCTGGGCCTTCTGGGACATCCTAGGGCTGATCATGCAGGGTTATAGGGGAACAGTATGGTGATGGGTGATGGGTGAGATGCTCCTCTCTTGGTGCAGAGCAGTTGTAGCCCTGCTGCCAAGGAAGGGGGATCACCATTGCCTAAGGAATAGGCACCCGTTATCTCTCCTCAGGACAGAGTACAAGATCTTTGCCTGGGCAATGGTCAATCATCTGGGCTCTGTGCTGGTTCAATTGGTCACCCCGACCAGTCCTACACAGTCGAGGGTGGTCGATCCAAGACAATATCCACCTGGTCTGGGATCTGATTCAGCTGTGCTGAGAGGCTGGTCTGTCAGTCACTTTCTCTCCCTAGACCGAGAGAAGGATTTGACAGGATGGACCATGAGTTCCTTTTTGGGACTCTGCAAGTGTTCGGATTCGGGCCACATTTTGTTGCCTGCGTCCGACTGATGTATACTGCCACGGAGTCCCCAGTTAAAGTTAATGGGTCCCTGACAGTGCCTTTGTGCTTTGGGAGGGTAGTGCGTCAGGGGTGCCCCATGTCAGGGCATTTGTGCTCCCTTTGTGACAAGCCATTCCTGTGCCTTTTCCTCAAGAGGTTAACAGATTTGGTTCCACGGAAACCAGACATAAAGGTCGTCCTCTCGGCTTACGCTGATCACGTCCTCCTCATGGTCACTGACCCGGTTGACTTGCAGAGGATGCAAGACTGCCAGCAGATCCTCACAGCTGCATCCTCTGCAAAGGTCAACTGGAAAAAGTGTACGGGCCTCTTGGTGGGTCACTGGCAGGTGGACCCCCTCCCAGAGGGGTTGAGACCCTTTGGGTGGGGCAGCACGCACCTCCTGTACTTGGGGATCTACCTGAGCTTGGCAGAAGAGGCCTGTCCGGCTAACTGGTGGGATTTGGAGATATAGATCACTGCCCAGCTGGGACACTGGTCAGGCCTCCTGTGTGTGATCTCATACCGGGAAGGGCATCAGTTATTAATCAACTCTTCACCTCCATGATATGCTACTGGCTGATTGCTTTAGTCCTGCACACTGTTTTGTCTCAGGACCCAGAAGAGGTTGCTGAACTTTTTCTGGGGCAAGGAGAGTCATTTGGTCTCTGCTGCAGTCCTGAGTCTTCCGATTACGGAGGGTGGCCAGTTCTTGGTGTGCACACGCACCCCCAGCCGGCGGCTCTCTGCCTCACGACCCTGCAGGGATACCTGTACGGTGACTTCCAAGATGGCATCCACTGCCGACATAGTTTTTCTGCTGGGGACACAGCCTACAGGAGGACACGTGGACAGCGGACAGCATCAACCACACTACGCCTCGCTTTTACTGGGAGCTGTTGAGAATAGGGGATCTAGTCTCATCCAGACAGGGTGCTCCTGCGCTGTTGGGGAATGGTGCTCTAGCTGTGACAGGGACTGCTCCTCATCCTATCATGATGGGTGCCGAGGCGGCTCGGGGAAGTGGAGAGGTTCCGGATGCACCACCAGCTGAGGGGCTGAAAGTAGGGATCCCACGTGAGAGAGGGTCCCGCATAATATAAGCCGTCACGCGGGGATGCCCACTGTGCCCTTCCGTGACACTCCAAAGCGTTTCTTGTACAGGCGGCTCTTGCACACCTTTTACTTCCTTACCTTCGTCTGCCAACTGGACTCGCCTTGGCGGTCTGTGTTACCATCTGGCAGTGGAGAAGGTCTCCAATGGAAATCTCTTTATGCAGGGGTCCTTCCCCTGTACATTGGGGACCTGGGGTGCAAGGTGTTGCATCGGGCAGTATCGCACAACAGGTTTTTAAGCAGGTTCACTGACACCCATCCACCTGTCCATTCTGTGGCCGGGAGGAGGCAGTGTACCACACTTATATGGAGTGTGAGAGGTTGCAGCCCTGTTTGAATACCTGAAGGAGCACTTCAGCCCTGCACTCCTCATATACGAGCACCCAGAATGGAAGAAGGGGGGTTGTGAGGAGGATCTGCTGGTGAGCTTGCTCCAGGGCCTGGCCAAGACGGTCTTTCACAGGTCTAGGTGGTAGAAAGTCAAGGGTTCTGCCAGGGCCGACTGCCTGTCCTCTTTTGAGGATATGTTCATGGCTGGTTGCCCTTGGAGAGGGAGCATGTGGTCGCTGTGGGTACAGTGGGGGATTTCTGGGAGCAGTGGACCCCCCCCCCCAGAGAATTGACTGTTTTATAGATAGTAGTAATCATATTTTAATTTTTAATTTTTCACTGTCTTTTAAATACTGAATGCTTGTACATTGTGTATTCATTCTGCAAATAAAGTTTTATAATTTTGTTAAAAAAAGGGTGTTACTAGAGATGGGCTGGTAGTGCGGGAGGTCAAACTGATGGAGAGGTGGTACTGAGTCTGTTCCATTACTGCGGGTATGCTGTACCGTCAGAGGGGTAATACTGAAGGGCACTGCTCACTATCAGAGGAGCAGGAAGCTTTCCACTAGAATCCACTGACAGGATTTTTCAACAGAATGAAACTCTGTCCCATGTGAAGAAAATGTCTCTCCACGGCCTGAAATTATGAAGAAATTTCTGTGAGATATTACACCGTGGCCAAGAAGGCAAACACATTTGACAGTAAGCATTTAAAAAGACCTTCTGATGGAAATAAGCTATTTTCCTCAGTTGCTATAGGTAACGGCCCTACTTGAAGGACAAAGTGATGATCATGTTGTAATTATTTTCTTTGGGCAGATGCAGAGTTGTCATATCCAGATGGCCCCTCTTAAACATAATTTCAAAAATCTGGAAAATTGTATTATTCCAAGAATAGTTTGTTAATCTACATACTTTTAAAAGCTTTACTTTAATAAGGTACATTCTATTAAAACATGAAGGTGAATGCTCGATGTGTTTACGTGTAAATATTTACAGTATTAGTTGACCTCATGATTAAGCATTAAAATAATTGGAATCTCTTTATCTTCTAATCATCTTCCTTTCATTTCAGCGTTTATATTACTGCCATTTTTAATCATCTTCTATTTTAGTTTCTCTTGTTTTAATTCACAGGCCACTTCAAAAGCCACATGAACAGAATTTTAATTTCCACCGTTGTAGACTGACACTTCAATCATCCTCTCATTGTTTCCTCATTAAAAGGTTGTTCTCGAAGCTGTGGCTGATTAATTCATTGCCAGTTCAGAGAGTTGTCATGAGCTTCCCCCTTCACTATTTCAGTCCTACATGATGGAGTTCCCACAATGGGAATTCTTCATACATTCAAAGCTGTTTCATTGAACACAACAGCACAGTACAAGCTCTCTTGCCCACAACACTGTGTATATAATATTTCAGTAATATTGTAGATACATTGTTTGATTAAGTCTTCTTTGTCGATAATTATGGTTATATGTAAAAATACACGAATTGCTTGCATCATAACGCTACCATGTGATACGTGCGTGCCTCGCTTAAAGTAAAAACTAAGTTAGACTCACATTCCCAGCTCCCTATTTTTATTGCAATTAGTTCTTTATGCTTTGGAATTACAAAACAAAAATGAGGAGGAAGAATTTCTTCAGCCGGAAGGTGGAGAATCTGTGGAATTCGTTGCTACAGGCAGCTGTGGATGTCTAGTCACTGGGACTATTTAAAATATAGATTGATAGATTCTTGATTCGTCGTGGCTATCCCTCGAGGTCGAGGATGATGGTCTTCATTCTGAAGTGGCCCACAGAGTGACGATGCCTGTGCGTGTATTTGTTTAACGTGTACTTGATGTTGCACTCCAAGAAGCACACGATACTTCACAAATCAACGGACTGATTCCAATGGCATGGAAACCATGACGATTGGAGCTGATGGATTTGTTGCAGCTTTCATCTGCCTTCACAGCCATTGAGTTCGAAGTAACTTCGTTCACCTGTTCCACCGTTGAGGTCCTGGCTGGATTGTCTTTGTCAGGGACCTTACTCTCGACCTTACCGCCATTGGTGACCCTACCAGGAGCATAGCTCCAGACGACATCGCTCTCGGGGTCACAGGACCACACAAGCTTCTCCACCACGACAAGGTGACAATCCACAGAGAAGATTGATTAGTTGGGGCATGAAAGGATATGGGGAGAAGGAAGCTGGGGTGGAGAGGGAAAATAGATTAGCCATGATGAAATGGTGGAGCAGACCTGATGGGCTAAATTCTTCTCCTATGTCTTATGATGTTATGGTATTAAAACATAACACCAGTCTTATAATCTACCTTAAAATAAATCTAACCCTTCCCTTCTACGTAACCCTCCATTTTACTACTATCTATGTGCCCTGAATATACCTGCCTCTATTACCACCTTTGGCAGATGTACTCTCCACTCTGTGTAAAAGAACAATGTCCGTATTGTATCTGCCAATAAATTACCCCTGGTAGTACATTCTCTGCACCTACCAGTCTCGTGTAAAAAACTTACAGTACCTCTGACATCGCCCCTATGCTTTTCTCAAGTCACCTTAAAATTATGTGCCCTTGTATTAGTCACCTCCTCCTGGAGAACGTCTCTGGTTATGCATTCAATCTACACGTTCAGGCACGTCTCATCTTCTTTAACTCCAAAGAGAAAAGTCCAAGCACACTCAACCTATTCTCATAACACATGCTCTCTCATCCAGGCAGCATCCTGGAATATTTCTTCACCCTCTCTAAAGCTTCTACATTCTTCCTACTTTGAGGTGTCCAGAACTGAACACAACACTCCAAGTGTGGACTAACCAGGACTTTATATGCCTGTAGTATTACCCCTTGGTTGTTGAACTCAGTGCTCTGACTAATCAAGGCCAACACAGCATACGCTTTCTTAATCACCCCATTAATTTGTGCAGCAACGTTGAGGGATTTATGGATGTGAACCCTAAGATCTCCCTGTTTCTTCACACTTTAAAGAAATTAACTTTAAGGAAATCTCTCTTTAGTTGAGGAAGGCACATCCTTTGACAGGGGAGCAGTACCCTGTCCAGATCCTCAAAGTTAAAAGCTCAAAGTATATGTATTATCAAAGTACATATAGTATATGTCACCATATACAAACCAGAGATTCATTTTCTTGCAGGTATTCACAGTAAATACAAGAAACACAACAGAATTGATGAAAGATCACACTCAACAGGACAGATAATCATCTAATATGCATAAGACAACAAAATGTGCGAATACAAGAAGAAAAAGAAGAAATAATAATAATTATAATTACTATTAACATATAACCTGTCGCACCAGAGGTCCCAATACACTAGACCACTATTTTACTAAGATAAGGACTGCCTACCATTCCATGCCTAGACCACATTTCAGTAAAGTTGATCACCTGGCTGCCCTTCTCCTACCTGCATAGGCAGAGGCTAAAGAGCAAGGTTCCAGTGATTAGGACAACAAAGAGGCGGTTGCAGGAGGCAGAGGATTGACTACCGGAATGCTTTGAGTCAGTGGAGTAGGCCATGTCCATGCACTCCTCTGTGGATCTGAATGAATTCACCATGGTTGTCAGGGACTTTATAAAAACAGTTGTAGACAAGTGTGTCCCCACAAAATCATTCAGAGTTTTCTCTTACCTGAAGCTCTGGATGAACCATGAGATCCACAATCTACTGAGGGCCAGGTCAGAGCCATTCAAGACCAGTGACCAAGAAAGCTACAAGAGGTCCAGGTACAATCTTCAGAAAACCATCTCATGGGCAAAGTGGCAATTCCAGACTAAACTTGAATCAATGAAGAATGCTCAACAGTCATGGCACGACTTGAATTCTGTCACCTCTTAAGTAAAATCAAGTCACATAGGCGACAGCAGGGTGAGCTGAATGCCTTATGGTCTCTTTGACCATCAAAACATGGATGAACCATCAAGAACTCCCACTGCCCCATTAATCCTGTGATTTCAGTCTCAGAGGCTAATACATGAGCAGCCTTCAAAAGGGTGAACCCACGAAAAGCATTCAGCCCAGACAGGGCACTTGGCCAAATACTAACGACCTTTGCTGATCAACTGGCTGGAGTGTTCGCTGAGATCTTTAACCTCTCATAATTTTGTATACCTCTATCAAATTTCTATTCCACTACGCTCTGGGATTAAAGTCCAAACCAGTTCAACTTCTCCCTATAATTCAGGTAAACCAAGATTCCCTAAACCTGTTATCCTTACCTTGAATCTGAGAGGAGCATACAAACTTCGTACTCTAATTTACCAAATTAATAAATCAAATGCAATAAATGAACACTAAGATTTGGTATAAAAATCTATATGCAGTACATGAGCAAATAATCTGTATAAAATTTTGCATTAAGTATCTGTATCAAAAACAATTCAAGTCTTTTGCAACAGTAAGTTCTTCAGAACACTTACATAATCATGAAGACTCTTTATTTGCCCGAGACAGATGTGGCTCTTCCTTCTTTGGGAATAATAGGCTTTGCAGTATCTCTTCCTTCAGGAACAGATAACTTGCTGACAAGATAGCGGTGGTCAGCTATTTGTAGATTAATGTTGCAACAATTTCAAGGCGAAAACACGGAAATCCAACAAACACAATGTTCCATCATAAGGTTTGCAAAGAGAAAACATCTATTTGCCTGACAATCTTAAAGCAAGATAACATTGTACATTTACATGATAAATAGACATATTTATTCCAACACAAAACTTTAATCATGCTTATTTCAATCTATTTTCCCTTTATGATGTCATAGCAATTATTAACAACTGCCAATCTACCCACTATTACCAGTGTAGATCAGTATATCTTGAGATATAATTCCTTATAAATATTGAAAAGGTAAACCACCGTATTAAAGTAAATCATTTAATTTCTTTTTTCTCTTTGTACATTGATCTAATTATTCTCATAATCATAATTCTTCCATTGTAACAAACACTTTGATCTGTCTTGGTGCTTCACGTCTTTTAGACTGTGACCATAAAACATCGGAGCAGATTCAGGCCATTCATCCCATCTTTGCCGCCATTCCTTTAGGGCTGATTTATTATCCTTCTCAAACCCATTTCCCTGCCTTCTCCCCCTAACCTTGGACACCATGACTCATCAGCCTCTGGTTTAAATATAGCCAATGATCTGGCCTTCACAACTATCCATGGCAATGAATTCAATAGATTCACCACCTTCTGGCTAAAGAAATTCTTCCTCATCTCAGTTCTACGTGATGTCCTTGTATTCTGAGCCTTTAAGCTGACAGTCGAGCAGATTCCCTGTTTTGCCTGTTCACTCTGGTCTAGTTTGCAGTGATTCCCTCTTGGACTTGGAGGCTCACAGAGACAGAAACATGCCAAACACACAACTCAGACTTAAACTTGCAATAATAACTCAGAAGTCCTTGAAATCAAATTCTGTTTTGAGATCATAAAACGTGGGATTAGAATTATGTCATTCAGCCCATCAATTTTGCTCTGCTATTCCATCATGGCTAATTCATTATTTTCTCCCTGTCATGGTCCCATCTGGCAATTCCCCATCTTGCTATTATACCCTTGATTGGGCCTTAATCCCCTCGGCTGATTTCCAATTCTTCCCAGTTCCATTAATTACAGTACACCTGGTATCCATCAGGGAATGCAAGATAAGAACCCTGGCGTCATAGCAATGAGCTGCCAGTTCGTTGGTCGATTCTAGTGTGTGTAAACCTCGTTTCCTGATCCCTTAGTTAGTTAGTTCCTAGCTCCGCACCATTCCCTGGATATTCTATTTGAACCTTGTCTCCGAGTCAAGACTCTCCTGGGTTCCTGCTCCACATTCGTGACTGTACTGGCACCTCTCGACCCTGTCTCCGTGCCTGTGACCTGCACTTGGGTTCGTCCTCAGTCACGTCCTTGCAACACTCCCAACCCCATTTTCCTGCCTTGTAACCTTGGACATCCTCACTGTCACAAACCTATCAAGCTCTTCTTTAAATATACTCCGTGATTTGGCCCCCAGACTGTCTCTGGCAATGAATTCCACAGATTCACCACCCTCTAGTGAAAAGAATTCTTCCTCACTTCTGTTATCACAGGATATCTTCTATTCTGTGGCTGTGTCTTCTGGGTCTAGGCTCCCCTATTAATTGGAAACATTCTTTTCATGTCCATTCTATCCAGGTCTTTTAATATTCAGTAGGTTTCAGTGAGATTTCCCACAACCTTCTAAACTACACTTAGTGCAGCCCAGAGCTATTAACATATGTTAACTTTCATCCCTGGGATCATTCTCTCCTCTGGACCTTCTCCAATGCCACACATCCCTCTCTAGGTATAAATAACAAAACTGCCCATAATAGAAACATTTTCTGACTAATACCTTAGAAAGCCTTTGCATTGCATCCTTGTCTTTGTATCGTAGTCCTCTTGAAATGAGTGCTAACATTGACATTTCCTTCCTTACTGTTAGCCTTTCATATACATTTACTGTCATTAATCAAGATCTTAAACCTTGAAATCATTCTGAGAAGATTACATTTCATTCTTCTACACAATCTTACTTCAGAAGCAATCTAATTCACTTCAAAATTGTTATTTTTGCTACATTGAAGTAAAGAGTTCATTAATGAGTCTTCAATTTACTAATTGACCTTGAGAGGCTTCAGATTTATTTTCAATAGATTAGTACTCTCAAATACCAGAGAGAAAATCTGGTATATTTGTAAGTAATGAGGACTGTAGTAGTGGTTGTGGCAGGCAGGGTGGTGATACATCTCGTCCAAAGGAGGTGTAAGGCACTCCTTCCCTCCGCTAGCCTACAGGTCACTCTTGGACAAGTTGTAGCACCTGCTCAACCCCCAATCAGGGTCAGGAGAAGCCTTTACCAGGTGGTAAATGGTTGTATGAGCAGCTAGTGCTGCCACAAGTCCTGGCTCTGTGAAAACTGATGCCAGGCAGACAAATTCGGGAGTATTAATAATGGCATGGGCCTACCGTCTTGTAAGGACACAGCCAAAAGATCAAAGTTCAAACTAAATTTGTTATTAAATTTGTGCACTCTTGAGATTCATTTTCTTGTGGGTATGGTCAATAAAACGATAGTATAATAACCATAACAGAATCAGTGAAAGACTGCTCAACTAGGGCGTTCAACCAGAGTTCAGAAGAAAACAAATTGTATAAATACACAAAGAAGAAATAATAGTAATAGATAAATAACCAATAAATATTGAGAAAATAAGTTGATGAGTCCTTGAATATGAGTCCATTAGTTGTGGGAACATTTCATTGTCTTATTACCTTCTTTGGTTCAAGAGCCTGTTGTCTGAGAGGTAATAACTGTTCCTGTACCTGGTGGTGTAAGTCTTGAGGCTTCTATACCTTATTCCTGATGGCTGTCACAAGAAGAGAGGATGTCCTGGGTAGTGGTAGAACCTGATGATGGATGCTGCCTTCCTGCGACAGCATTTTATGTAGATGTGCTCAAACATTGGGAGGGTTTTACCCATGATGAACTGAGCTGTATAGAAACATAGAAACATAGAAAATAGGTGCAGGAGTAGGCCATTCGGCCCTTCGAGCCTGCACCGCCATTTATTATGATGATGGCTGATCATCCAACTCAGAACCCCACCCCAGCCTTCCCTCCATACCCCCTGACCCCTGTAGCCACAAGGGCCATATCTAACTCCCTCTTAAATATAGCCAATTAACTGGCCTCAACTGTTTCCTGTGGCAGAGAATTCCACAGATTCACCACTCTCTGTGTGAAGAAGTTTTTCCTAATCTCGGTCCTAAAAGGCTTCCCCTCTATCCTCAAACTGTGGCCCCTCGTTCTGGACTTCCTCAACATCGGGAACAATCTTCCTGCATCTAGCCTGTCCAATCCCTTTAGGATCTTATACGTTTCAATCAGATCCCCCCTCAATCTTCTAAATTCCAACGAGTACAAGCCCAGTTCATCCAGTCTTTCTTCATATGAAAGTCCTGCCATCCCAGGAATCAATCTGGTGAACCTTCTTTGTACTCCCTCTATGGTAAAGATGTCTTTCCTCAGATTAGGGGACCAAAACTGCACACAATACTCCAGGTGTGGTCTCACCAAGGCCTTGTACAACTGCAGTAGTACCTCCCTGCTCCTGTGCTCGAATCCTCTCGCTATAAATGCCAGCATACCGTTCGCCTTTTTCACTGCCTGCTGTACCTGCATGCCCACTTTCAATGACTGGTGTATAATGACACCCAGGTCTCGTTGCACCTCCCCTTTTCCTAATCGGCCACCATTCAGATAATAATCTGTTTTCCTATTTTTGCCACCAAAGTGGATAACTTCACATTTATCCACATTAAATTGCATCTGCCATGAATTTGCCCACTCACCCAACCTATCCAAGTCACCCTGCATCCTCTTAGCATCCTCCTCACAGCTAACACTGCCACCCAGCTTCGTGTCATCTGCAAACTTGGAGATGCTGCATTCAATTCCCTCATCCAAGTCATTAATATATACTGTAAACAACTGGGGTCCCAGCACTGAGCCTTGCGGTACCCCACTAGTCACTGCCTGCCATTCTGAAAAGGTCCCGTTTATTCCCACTCTTTGCTTCCTGTCTGCTAACCAATTCTCCACCCACACCAATACCTTACCCCCAATACCGTGTGCTTTAAGTTTGCACACTAATCTCCTGTGTGGGACCTTGTCAAAAGCCTTTTGAAAATCCAAATATACCACATCCACTGGTTCTCCCCTATCCACTCTACTAGTTACATCCTCAAAAAATTCTATGAGATTCGTCAGACATGATTTTCCTTTCACAAATCCATGCTGACTTTGTCCGATCATTAGTATCTGCTAATTTTTGTAAGATTTTCCATTGAAGAGCATTGGTGTTTCCATAGCAGGCTGCGATGCAGCTAGTCAGGTTGTCAAAGTTTTAGATGTCATCCTGAATCTCCACAAGAAGAAGGCACTTCAGTAGAAAAACTTGCAAAGAATAATCATGGTTATGGAAAGACCAATATCACCCATGTCATATGACACGACACAAAATGAATGAATTTAGTGTTTGACTTCCTAGTCGGAATCATACATAATTGTCCAAAACGTCCGCCACCTCCAACAGGATCCCACCACCAATCAGATCATTCCTTCCGCTACTTTCTGCTTTCTGCAGGGATCACTCCCTATGCGACTACCTTGTCCATTTGTCCCTCCCCACTGATCCCCCCTCCTGGCACTTATCGTTGCAAGCGGAACAAGTGCTACGCCTGCCCCTGCATTTCCTCCGTCACTGCTATTCAGAGCCCTAAACAGTCCTTCCAGGTGAGGTGACACTTCACCTGTGAGTTTGTTGGGGTCATATACTGTGTCTGGTGCTCCTGATGTGGCCTACTATGTACCGGTGAGTCCCGACATAAATTGGGAGACCACTTCACCAAGCACCTATGCTCCGTTCGTCTGAAAAAGCAGGATCTCCCAATGGCCACCAATTTTAATTCCATTTTCTATTCCCATTCTGATATGTCCATCCATGGCCTCCTCCATTATTGTGATGAGACCACAAGGTTGGAGGAAAAACACTTTATATTCCGTTTGGGTAGCCTCCAACCTGTTGGCATGATCGTCAATTTCTTGAACTTCCAGTAATGACTCCACCTCTCCTTCACCACTTCCCATCCCCTTTTCCCACTCTCCCCTTATCTCCTTGCTCATTGCCTCCCTCAGGTGCTCCTCCCCCTTTTCTTTCTTCAATGGCCTTCTGTCTCTTTTATCAATTTACTTCCCAGCTCTTTACCTCATCTCCTTCCCCTTCAGGTTTCACCCATCACCTTGTGTTTCTTCCCCCCTCCTCCTGCACCCACCTTTTAAATCTACATCCTCAGGATATTTTTCTCCAGTCCTACCAAAGGGTTTTGGCCCAAAACTTCGACTGTACTCTTTTCTTAGATGCTGCCTGCCTGCTGAGTTCCTCCAGCATTTTGTACGTGTTGCTTTGACTGCCTGGAGACTGGAATAATGGACAAGAAATTGGCAGGTAAAAATTAACATAGAGAAGTGCCAAGTAATTGACCCAGTGTAATAGGAAAAGAATGAGGGAAGATGGATTAATATAAGGCCTACAATTCTAAAATAATTGTGAGGTCAGGGAGACATGTATGTGACAGTAAGAATTGAGAACATATTGAAAAGGATGTATGGGGTCCTAGGCTTCATAAATGAAAGTGATGTCCCAAAAAACATAGTGAACTTTTAAAATACACTGGTCTGACTACATATAGAGTTTTGCGTCTGAATTTGGCCACTGCACAGGAATAATGGCAAACAAAAATAAAAATTGATTCTATGACATTATGTTTGACTTTTTGCAATCTATTTATAAAAAGACTGCAGAAAAGATTTGTGAGGTTGTTGCTAGGACTAGAAGACCTTAATTCTAGGGGAGAGGTTAGCCAGGCTGGGGCTTTGTGCTGGGGAATGAGGGGCAACTTTATAGAAATATTTAAAACTATGTATATTGATTGTCCAATTTTTAAATGCAAAAATATTTTGTATGAATGTTAAAGAATTAATTTGACAGATTGGAAATGACAAATGGACTGGCGGAGATGGTAAACTGGACCTAGGACATCTCAAACCATGAGGAGCTGACATCCTGTTCTCAGATTGTTTCTGTGAAGCATTTTGTGACATTTTCTATATTTAATTAAATTACTTATTTGGAGATAGAGAGCAGACTGACCCCTTTTGCCCAACAAGTTGCACCACCCAGCAACCCACCTCTTTAACCCTAGCCGAATCATGAGACAATTTACATTGACCAATTAACCTACTAACCAGTACATCTGAACTGCAGGAGGAAACCAGAGGACCCAGAGGAAACCCATAAAAACTTATTTTTGAGAACATTGGAATTGAACTCCAAATTCAAACATCCTGAGCTGTAATAGTGTTGTGCTAACTGCCACGCTACCAAGGTGCCCCAATTCTTCTTAAGCTCAGCGTTTATCTGAGAACCGTCCCCTCAACACTAATCTTTCTCTCAACAGGAAGAAGAGTCTTGGCTCGAAACGCTGACTGTTTATTCATTTCCATACTTGCTACCTGATCTGCGGGAGATCCTCCAGTATTCTGTATGTGTTGCTCTAGATTCCCAGCACCTGCAGGATCTCTTGAGTTTATGAAGGTTTATTTATATTAAGTAAATATATTTATGTTTAACATAAATTTATATCAGGATCAGGATCTGGTTTAATATCATCACCATATATTGTGAAATTCGCTGTCGTTGTGGCAGCAGTACAACGCAATACATAATAATAGAAATAAAAACTGTGAATAATAATATATATAAAATACCTAAATTAAATAAGCAGTGCAAAAGTAGAAATAAAAAGTATGAGGTAGTGTCATGGGTTCAATGAGCAGGTGTACAGGTATACCTAATAAAATGGCCACTTGATGTATTTTCCTTTCTTCAACTTTAGTAAAATATGAAGAGGGATGAAAAGTAAATGTCAAACTCTACCAAGTCGAATGTCATGAGACGAACAGACCAGTATATGAATCACTTCCTTCACCGAAGTGTAAATGGTTCCCTCTGGGTTATGTTCTTAACATTTTTGCCCTTCAAGGAAATATCAACAGAAGTGATTTATACGCCTACCTGTTATGGTGATTGGAAAAGAGAACCAGAGAGTGAGGGAGATCATTTCTGATGCGGTTAAATTGTTACGATCAGAACGTAGTGTCTGGAATGACAGGTTAACCAGGATAAATGATAAAAAATTCAAAGCCTATACAGCATGACTATGCATTCAGAGGCCATTTCATTCACATGTAAATATCTAATCAGCCAATCATGTGGCAGAAACTCAGTGCATAAAAGCATGCAGGCATGGTCAAGAGGTTCAGTTGTTGTTCACGTAGATCCTCACTGGGCTCGTACACGAACTTGGCTCATTAGCCAGCTCTGCTAATAGCCACATGACTCAGTGGGGAGAAGCCCACCTTTTACAACCATTTACATCTGGAGTCAGTATGATTCGGGATTCATCGTGATGTTCCAATTAAAGAAACATCAAACTGACTGAATGCTATGTAAATACTGTCCATACACAATTGGCAAGTAATAACAGATCACACACTGCGTAAAATTATAAGGTAAGTATATTTACAAATTTCAGCTCTGTCAACCACTTAATAGGAAAGAGAAAAAAATATTGATTAAAGGGCCCATTACAGTTAAAGCAGTCCAATGTGCACATAATATTGGAACTCACCCTGGCGTTGTCTTTAGTCATGTGCTGAACACACAGTCTCTGTGAAAGCGCACACCAAATTCCAAACTTCACTCGAAGTCCATCTCGAACAAACGAGCTCTCTCTCAGGAGTATTGGCCCTTCCACCTTGCAGCCATTCATCTGCAAAAATCACTTTGTGCAACAGGGACGTGCCTTCCAGTGGCATTCTGCAGCATATTCGCTTCTCCCCTACACACCCACCAAAAGCCCTGAACCAGACTACTGTTCGTTACAAATCTCTCTCCACCCCACTCTCTCTCTAGAACTTTCTCTCAGTTCCACCATCCTGATTGGCTGACACAACATTCCCAAGTTGAACAACAGGACTTCTTATCTTTAGCCGAAACCAAAACATTCTACCAGCAGGACACAGATCTTTTGCAAAAAAAAACGCTAAAATGAAATAGCTACAGCATGCCAGTAGAAATCTTAACCCAGGCATTACATTTAGCTCAAATATCAGAATGGGGAAGGAATGTGATCTAAATGACTTTGACTGTGGAATTATTGATGGTGCCAGATGGGGTGGTCTGAGTATCTTAGAAATTGGTGATATCCTGTGAATTTCCCACAACGGTCTCTGGAGTTTACAGAGAACGAAAACCATCCAGTGAGCAGTAGTTCTGTGGGTGAAACTGCCTGGTTAATGAGAGAGGTCAGAAGAGAAAGGCTGGACTGGTTCAAGCAGACAGGAAAGTGACAATAACGCAAATAAGCACACATTGCAACAGTGGTGTGCAGAAGAGCATCTCTGGATGTACAACGTGTCAAACCTTGAAGTGGATGGGCTACAGCAGCAGAAGACCATGAACATACACTCTGTGGCACTCTATTAGGTATGGAGGCACCTAATAAACTGGCCACTGAGTGAATAAAACCCAATATATTGATGCAATCACAAGGAAGGAATGCAGAAGCTCTCCTTTGTTAGGAGTTTGGTGAGATTTGTTATGTGAGCAAAAACTTTTGTGAATCTCTACGGATGTATAGTACATTATGAATTATTCTGTTGTCTTCAAATAGTACAAACGGTTGTAGACTCATCCAGCCTCATCATAGGCACAACCCTCGACACTATCTGGGAGATCTTCAAGAAGCAGTACCTGGAGAAGGCGGCATCCACCACTAGGACCCACACTATCTGGGGCATGTCTTCTTCACATTACTATCATCAGGGAACAGGCATAGGAGCCTGAAGACCAGCAGTCCACGATTCAAGAACAGTTTCTTCCCATCTGCCATCACACTTTTGAGCCCAGGAACACAACTTCGTTACTCCTATTTTCTACACTACTTATTTACTTTCTAATTTACAGTAATTCTTCTATCTTCGCACTGTGCTGCCACTGTAAAACACAAGTTTCATTTTATATGTGCATGATAAATAAACCTGAATTTGATTTTGAAACATTTACACGGCTAAAGGAGGTTCACGAGGTTAATCACGGGAATGAAAGAATTAATGGATGAAGATTATTTGATGGTACTGGGTTCTGAAATCTTAGTTAGGTTTAGAAGAATGAGGGAATGGTCTCACTGAAACCTATCGAATATTGAAAAGCCCAGATAGAGCGGAAGTGAAGAGGATGTTACCTTTCGTGGAGGAGTCTAAGACTAGAGGGCACAATCTCAGAATATAAGGATATGTGAAATTATTTGCCACAATTGGGTATGGAGGCCAGATTATAGGGGATATTGAAACTGAGGTTGACAGGTTCTTGTTTAGTGAGTGCATCAAAGGTTATGGGGAGAAAGTGGGAGAATTAAGTTGAGAGGGATAATAAATCAGCCGTGATGTAATGGCAGAGAAGATTAGATGGGCTGATTGGCCTAATATTGCTCCTATGTCTTATGGTGTATGGTCACTGTGAAAAAGCAGGGGGTTGTATAGTTTTTTGCATAAAGTAAGTACAGGATTGCTAGACTGAAAAGCCTCCTCATATCCTGATTTGGAGAAGTGATGACTCTTTCTGAGCCTTGAATGATTTTTGTTTTCATTGTGGGCAATCAAAGATTTGGATACGTGATTTGCATACAACGGAGTGGCCTGCATCTGAATGATGCTCATTGAATCTGTTCCCTAAGAAACTGATTAATGTTAATCATTACATTTCTGCAGCTATAATATTACATGCTCAATTATACACTGGCAATTTCCTTAGCAATTCTCATTTGAATTGTATCTCCAATTCTGACCATCTCTGATTCGTCTATCTATTGGTTTGTATGTAAATTTGCCCATAATTGCCTATAAAAATAGGCAATAAACATTGCAGGTTCATTTGAATACATTAGCATCTGATGTTTAAACTGAAATATTGAGCTGCATCGTTTTTTTCAACTAATTAATACATTTTTCATACATCCCTGCATGTTTAATGAGATATACTCTTCGTGGCTGCTTTTTTAGGTACACCTATACACCTGCTCATTAGTGCAAATATCTAATCAGCCAATCACGTGGCAGCAACTCAATGCATAATAGCATGCAGACGTGGTCAAGGGGTTCAGTTGCCGTACAGACCAAACGTAAGAATGGGGAAAAAACATAGAAACATAGAAAATCTATAGCACAATACAAGCCCTTTGGCCCCACAAAGCTGTGCCAAACTTGTACTTACTTTAGAAATTACCTAGGGTTACCCATAGCCCTTTATTTTTCTAAGCTCCATGTCCCTATCTTAAAAGCCCTTATCATATCCGCCTCCACCACCATCACCAGCAGCCTATTGCATGCATGAAATGTGATCTAAGTGACTTTGTCCCTGGAATGATTGTTGGTGCCAGACAGGGTGGCTGGAGTAACTTAAAAACTGCTGATCTCCTGTGATTTTCACAAACAGCAGTCTCTAGAGTTTACAGAGAATGGCACGAAATATAAACAAATAAAACACACACATCCAGTGAGTGGCAGATCTGTGGGTGAAAATGCCTTGATAATGAGAGATCAGAGGAGAATAACCAGACTGGTTCAAACTGTCAGGATAACAGCAGTAACTCAAATAACCACATGTTGTATGTAGAACATCTCTGAAAGCACAACATGTCAAATCTTGAAGTGGATGAGCTGCACCAGAAGATAACAAACATACACTCTGTGGCCAATTGATTACATACCTCTTAGATGTACAGACCAAAAACACACACTCTCAGTGAAGTTTTGTTGGGTGTATTGGTGGTGATAAGGTTGAAACCTATAGAAGGGACTGGTGGTTGTCCATTGTTTCTGATGGGAGAGTTTTTAAAGTGGAAAAGCTGATTCACTGGGTCAGTACCACTCTCTCGACCTCAGGCGTCTGGATCCAGTGGTATGAACGAATGTCACAAACGAGTGACTTCCTTGGTTGCAGTGGATAACCATGACATCCTCTGTGCCTTGTCATGCCCTTTGCTCTCTATGGAGTGTTGCAGTATCACCTTCCTGGATGTTGGATCTCATCCTCCCAGTCCTCTGGAGCTCATTTCACATGCTGGGTGAGGCATGTACCTATCTTACCGAGGTATGAGGCCCGTTCACTACGCCACCTGTTGAAGCGATGTACCAGGTGTGGCCACTGTCACATATAAACATTGTCCGGTAGCACCGAAGGTGAACGAGCTGGCCCGGAATGGACACGATAAGTCCCTTCAGCAAAGCTGCTGCCTCTCCCTGGACACACCATATACCCCAAGAGACTAGTGTGAAACTAAGGAGGCTAGCAAGCCCTTGCAAAAAACACAATAAATGCCTTATCACAGTTAATCTGAAGAAAGGTGGATTTCTTCCTTGCGTTCTATCCAATATTAATCTCTTAAATAAACAGAATGATATCAGATAATTAAGTCAAATTTGCTTTAGAAAAGATGCAAACAGAATAAAAGACCATACCCAAGCCGGACATGCTCTGTTCTCCGCTCTCCCATCGGGCAACAAGTACAAAAGTCTGAAAGCACATGCCGCCAGACTCAAGGAAGCTCTATGAGGAAACTGTTGAACGGTGCACTAGTTGGATTCTTGACATGACAGTCTACCTTGTTATGATTAGTTAGTAACTGCCTGTTACACTGCTGGTGCTTAGGGCAGTAGTGAAGATTTTGTCTTCATTGCTGCTTCTGTAACACAGTTTTTTGACCATTCAGGGTTGTTAGCTCTGAGCTGAACCCCTGAACCACAAGGACTAGCTGACCACTCTTAGTCTTGCCTCTAACCTTTGATCTGTTTGCCATGGATGGACCCTATCAAGAGCCAAAGCACAAGGCCCTGATTCCGGTCTATGTAGCTCTCCAGGCCACTGAGGCACACAAGCCTCCAAGCTCTATGACCTTGTTATAGCCTTGCACCTTATTGTATGTCTGCACTGTACTTTCACTGTAACTGTAACATTCTACATTATATTATTGTTTTACCTAGTACTATCACAATGAACTGATGTAATGGATTGGTCTGTATGCATCATGTACAAGGTAAGATTTTTTCTGTACTTCAGTACATATGACCACTAATAAACCAATTTGGTTAACTCATTGTTGTTTATGACACCTTCCTGTGTACGCACCACATGTAATGGTTGTGACTTTCCAAGACTGTCGTTGCTTAATCAAATATATCTGTAAAGTGCTTCAGAATGTCCTGAGGTGTTTGAAATTTACCATAATAATGACAATCTTTCTGAATTCATTTAATTATGTCTCTTCTGTATGGGGTGTTATTTTACCTGTCCTCCTTGCTGATGTCTGTACACATCATGAACATGGTTTCCTTTTAGCTACACTGAAAAACAATGGAGTAATCTTTCACTTCAAGGGAAATTGTGATGATATTGAGTTCACTGTCCAAAAACTCTAAACATAAAAGAAGATAAAGTTCAAAGTTCAGATTTATTATTAAAGTATGTATATCATATACAACCTTGAGATCCATCTTCTTGCAGGCAACCACAAAATAAAGAAACACAATAATATTCACTGAAAAAGAACACACACACAAGATCACCATATATAACCAGAGAGTGGTGAATCTGTGGAATTCATTGCCACAGGAACTGTGTAGGCTAAGTCTTTGGGTATATTTAAGGTGGAGATTTATAGATTCTTGATTAGTCAGGGTATGAAGGCCTACATGGAGAACGCAGGAGATTGGAGCTGAGAGGAAAATGGATCCGACATGATGAAATGGCGGAGCAGACTCAATGGGCCAAATGGCCTAATTCTTCTCCTATATCTTATGGTCTTATGGTCATATATACCCAATTTTCAAAAGAGGACAAATTGCACAAATAGTAAAAAGAAAGGAAACACCTGGAAATGAACTGCAGAGACCCCAAAGCATTTTCACATCTGTGGAGCACATTCAGCACTGAGGTGAGTGAAGCCCATGCAGGAGCCCAATGGCTGCATGGCAATAACTGCTCCCAAAGCTGGCAGTGTGGTACCCAGGAGACTCTTGCACCTTCCACATAACCGTAGTAGTGAGAAAAAATGGACACCAGTCAAAAGTTGACAGACAGCACCGAACATTTGTTTGTTTTCCAAGTCTCATACTTGGACAGTTTTAATCTTGCTCAATGCTTCAGTTGGGGAGGAGTATTGGAGCTGACCAAGGATTTATCTTTTGCTATCAAGCCTCAATGAAGCATCTACCCTCAGCAAGGGGCAACCCAAACTTAAACCCTTTCCTGAACTTTTGAGAATCTAGTTCACCAAATCCCCCAGAATTTAAACGCTATCCGATAAAAGTATATACGTGTATCCTCACTTTCAGGAGATTATGCTGTACCATTTATTTTACCTTCTCCCCATGACTGAAGTGAGTTTCCTCTGAACGCTCCAGTGTTAGTAAGTTGTGGATATGCAATGTTAGTGCCAGAAACATGGTGAAACTTATAGGTTGCCAGCAGATCAATCCAGTCTGATTGGAATTGATGCAAATGACTCATTTTCTATGTACATATGAAAAATAAAATTAATATACTTTCTTTCTTTAATCCTCCAATCTACATTCTAAAGATAATTTTACTTCACTGTTTTCGCTCCACGGCACAGTCTAAATGTCAATAATCACTATTTATGCAGTGGATTCCCCATTTCTACCAAGGAGGAGATACTTCAAACTTACAAAATAGTTTGAGCACAGTTTATTAGTGACACATGTTTAACTTAGACAAATAATTCTCTAAATAGACTTAAAACTCACTGTAAATTTCTAACTTACAAAATATTTCAGTCTTATAAAGCGATTATGAGGTAATTGCCTGTGGCTGACCACACACAAGACAAGCTGATTTGCCATCAGTCTTCAGGTCATGATACTTAGGAACCTGGGCTGATATTATTTTTTTGTGACTGTATGTACTCTCATAACTAGATGAGCTGTATGTGACTATATATACAGTGTTTTGCATGTTTGTCCTGAAGGAACACTGTTTCGATTAGCTCTATATATGTGTATGGTTGAATGACAGTTAAACTTGGAGTTGACCATGTTTCCAATTTACAAAGATTTCAAACCATGAAGGATCTTCAAACATAGGTACAATTCTTACAAACTAAAAAGACACATGGTACCAACAAGTTGCAGATGAATGAGGCTGAATTCTTGGGCTTCTTACTGTCCTTCCCTCTGAGAGGACCATAACCTATAATGTAGCAAAAGCGAGTGGGAAGTTAGATGAATGGAAAGTTTTTAAAATCCAGCAAAAGGCAACTAAAAAACCTATAAGAAAGGAAGAGATGAAATATGAGGACAAACTAGCCGATTATATATAGTGGCATACTGAAAGTTTTTTCAGTTATATAAAGAATAAAAGGGAGGTGAGAGTTGATATTGAACCACTGGAAAATGATGTTGATGAGGTAGTAATGGGGGGCTAAGAAATGGCAGATGAACTTAATAAGTACTCTGTTTCAGTCTTTACTGTAGAAGACACTATTTGTATGCCAGTGGACCATGAGTGTCAGGGAGCAGGAGTGAGTTTCATTTCTATTACAGAGGAAAATGTGTCAGGCAAACTCAAATGTCTTAAGATGGATAAATCACCTGGACCAGATGGACTACATCCCAGAGACCTGAGAGAGTTTGCTGAAGAGATAACAGATGTATTGGTAATGATCTTTCAAGAATCACTTTATTCTGGCATGGTCCCAGAGGATGGGAAAATTGCAAATGTCACTCCACTCTTTAAGAAGGGAGGAAGACAAAAGAGAAAATTATAGGCCAGTTAGCCTAACCTCAGTGGTTGGGAAAGTGTTGGAGTCCATTATTAAGGACAAGGTTTCAGGGTATTTGGAGACTAATGATAAAATAAGTCAAAGTCAGAATGGTTTATGTGAAAGGAAATCTTGCCTGACAAATCTGTTAGAATATTTCGAAGAAGAACCAAACCGAGTGGACAAATGAGAGGCAGTGGATGTCGTTTACATAGATTTTCAGAAGGCATTTGGTAAGGTGCCTCACATGAGGCTGCTTAAAAAGTCAAAATCTCATAGTGTTACAGGAAATATACTGCCATGGATAGAGGAATGACTGACAGGCTGAAGGCAGAGAGTGGGAAAAAAAAGTACCTTTTCTGGTTGGCTGGCAGTGACTAGTGGTGTTCCTCGAGGGTCAGTATTGGGACAGCTACTTTTCACATTGTTTGTCATTGATTTAAATCATAGAATTGTTAGTTTTATGGCAACATTTTTGAATGATACGAAGATAGGTGGAGGGGTAGGTACTACTGAGGAAGCAATGTGATTGCAACAGGACTTAGACAAATTGGAAGAATGGGCAAAAAAAGTGGCAGATGGGATGCAGTGTTGGGAAATGTAGGAATACATTTTAGTAAAAGGTACAACAGTATAGACTATTACCTAAATGGGGTAAAATCCAAACATCAGAGGTGTCAAGGTACTTATGAGTCCTCATGCAAGACTCCAAGATGGTTAATTAAGACCATAAGACCATAAGATACAGGAACAGAAGTAGGCCATTCAGCCCATTGAGTCTGCTCCACCATCCAATTCTTCCAGTCATCCCCTCTCCCTTCTCTCACCCCATACCCTTTGATGCCCTGGTTAATAAAGAACCTGTCTATCTCTGCCTTAAATACACCCAATGACTTGGCCTCCACAGCCACTTGTGGTAACAGATTCCACAGATTTACCACCCTCTGACTAAAGTAATTTCTCCGCATCTCAGTTCTAAAAGGACATCCTTCAATCCTGAAGTCGTGCCCTCTTGTCCTAGAATCCCTGACCATGGGAAACAACTTTGCCATATCTAATCTTTTAAGTCCTTTTAATATTCAGAATGTTTCTATGAGATCCCCCCTCATTCTCCTGAACTCCAGGGAATACAGCCCAGGAGCTGCCAGATGTTCTTAATATGATAACCCTTTCATTCCTGGAATCATTCTCATGAATCTTCTCTGAACCCTCTCCAATGTCAGTATATCATTTCTAAAATATGGAGCCCAAAACTGCACACAATACTCCAAGTGTGGTCTCACAAGTGCCTTATAGAGCCTCAACATCACATCCCTGCTCTTATATTCTATACCTCTAGAAATGAATGCCAACATTACATTTGCCTTCTTCACCACCGACTCAACCTGGAGGTTATCCTTTAGGGTATCCTGCACAAGGGATCCCAAGTTCCTTTGGATCGCTGCATTTTGAAATCTGTCTCCATCTATACAATAGTCTGCCCAATTATTTCTTACACTAAAGTTCATGACCATGCACTTTCTAACATTGTTATTCATTTTCCACTTCTTTGCCTATTCCCCTAAACTATCTAAGTCTCTCTGCAGGCTCTCTGTTTCTTGAACATTACCTGCTCCTCCACCTATCTTTGTATCATCTGCAAATTTAGCCACAAATCCATTAATCCCATAGTCCAAATCATTGACATACATCGTAAAAAGCAGCGGTCCCAACACCGACCCCTGGGGAACTCCACTGGTAACCGGCAGCCAGCCAGAATAGTATCCCTTTATTCCCGCTCTCTGTTTTCTGCCAATCAGCCAATGCTCCACCCATGCTAGTAACTTCCCATAATTCCATGGGTTCTTATCTTGCTAAACAACCTCATGTGTGGCACCTTGTCAAAGGCCTTCTGAAAATCCAAGTGCATCACATCCACTACATTTCCTTCATCTTCACTGCTTGCAATTTCCTCAAAAAATTGCAGTAGGTCAGTCAGGCAGGATTTTCCTTTCAGAAAACCATGTTGGCTTTGGCTTATCTTGTTATGTGCCTCCAGATATTCCGTAATCTCATCCCTAAATGAGATTAATCGATTCCAACAACTTCCCAATACTGATGTCAGGCTAACAGGTCTATAGTTTCCTTTCTGCTGCCTCCCACCCTTCTTAAATAGCGGAGTAACATTTGCAATTTTCCTGCTATCTTTGTATCCTACTAACTTTGCATTGTTGGCAAATTTAGCCACAAATCCATTAATACAGTAGTCCAAATCATTGACATACATCATAAAAAGCAGCGGTCCCAACACCGACCCCTGTGGAACTCCACTAGTAACTGGCAGCCAGCCAGAATAGGATTCCTTGATTCCCACTTTGTTTTCTGCCAACCATCCAATGCTGCACCCATGTTGGTAACTTCCCTGTAATTACATAGGCTCTTATCTTTCTAAGCAGCCTTGTCTGGGTTATTCCAAGTTTCCATTCTCTGCAGAATCTGTTGTGTTTTAGAAGACAATAGTTTTGATTGCAATTAACTTACTCAGGAGGAAGAGGTCATTGCATGCATCTATACGCTTTGTCAAATAACCAAATGCTACCTTGCCAGCTTAAAAATAAACCATATCCTGAAATGAATGCCAACATTGAATTCGTCTTCTTCACCACCAACTCAACGTGGAGGTTAACCTTTAGGGTATCCTGCACAAGGACTCCCAAGTCCTTTTGCAGCTCTGCATTTTGAATTCTCTCCCCGTCAAAATAATAGCTTGCCTATTTCTTCCATCAAAGTGTATGACCATACACTTTCCAACATTGTATTTCATTTGCAATTTCTTTTCTTATTCCCTTAAACTATCTAATTCTCTCTGCAGGTTCTCTGTTTCCTCAACACTACCCGCTTCTCCACCTATCTTGGTATCATCAGCAAATTTAGCCACAAATCCACTAATCCCATAGTCCAAATCATTGATATACATCGTAAAAAGCAGCGGTCCCAACACCGACCCCTGTGGAACTCCACTGGTAACCAGCAACCAGCCAGAATAGGATCCCTTTATTCACACTCTCTGTTTTCTGCTGACCAGCCAATGCTCCACCCACATTAGTAATTGACAGGCTGAGTCTGTGGCAAAGAAGGCAAATGCAATGTTGGCATTTATTTCAAGGGGAATAGAATATAAAAACAAGGAAATAAGGCTGAAGCTTTACAAGACACCAGTCAGGCTGCACTTGGAGTATTATCAACAGTTTTGGGCCCCTTATCTCAGAAAGGATGTATTGTCATTTGAGAGTCCAGAAGAGATTCAGAAGGATGATTCTGAGAATGAAGAGTTTAACATATGAGGAGCATTTGGCAACTTTGGCCTGTACTCACTGGAACTTAGAAGAATGCATGGGGATGTGGAGAGGATGTTTCCTCTGGTGGGGGTATCCGGAACTAGAGGGCACAGACTCAAAATTGGGAGTGGACATTTTAGAACACAAGTAAGGAGGAATTCTTTTAGCAAAGAGTGGTGAATGCTCTGCCACAGACTGTGGTGGAGATCAGGTCTGTGGGTATATTTAAAGCAGCATCAAGGGATATGGTGGGAGGGCAGGTGTATGGGGTTGAATGGGATCTGGGATCAGTCATGATGAGATGGTGGAGTGGACTCTATGGCCTAATTCTGCTCTTATGTCTTATGGTCTTGCCGTAGGGTTTGGAGGCTTTCATGCCTCAATGACCCAGACAGTTATGTTGGCTGGAGTCAAAGCTTTATGCTTTGGCTCTTGTTAGTGTCAGCCATGCCAAACAGGTCTAAGGGCAGAGGCCAGACTAAGAGCAGTCCACCTGTCCTCGAGGTTCAGAGGTTCAGCTAAGGGCTAACTACCCTGACTGGTCACACAGAACTGATATGGAAACAACAATAAAGAATTCTACATCTGAGTGCAATGGTTTTCCTGCCTCTCCACCTGGGACTTGCATGGCTGAACTCCAGGGGTGGAGGAGCTTCATTGCTGTCCTAAACACCAGCGGCATAAAGAGTCGTAAGTAAGTTCTTGTCGTTCCTAACAATCCTGACTGCCCTTAATATTGTTTGTCTACAAGCTGACATCATCTGCATGTGATGTTTTTCGGTTACATTCGTCAGGCCATGAGAATGCAATGTTTATTCAGGCCACTGTGGTTCTCCTATTTATGGCAAGAGGTTATTGGTTAGACCTCAGAAAAGATATCAATAAGATTGAAAGAATACAGTGAAAATTGGGACTTGAGGACCTGAATTATTAGGAAAGGTTGAATAGGTAAGGACTTTATTCCTTGGAGCATAGGGTAATTTAGGAGATTTGATAGAGGTATACAAAATTATGAGGATCATAGGTAGGGTTAATGTAAGCAGGCATTTTTCACTGAGGTTGTGTGAGACTACAACAAGAAGTCATAGGTTGATAGTGAAAGTTGATATTTTTAAGAAGAACTTCATTGAGAGGGAGATGCGAGTGTGAAATGAGCTATCAGAAGAAATGGCAGGTGTGGGTTTAATTTCAACATTAAATGAAGTGGGCTGTGGTGCAGGTGCAGGTCAATGGGACTAGGCGGTACAATAGTTTGACGCAGACTAGAGGCGCCAAAGGAAGTGCTCTGTGCTGTAGTGCTCTATGACTCTAAATTTAACTAAGTCAAGAACTTAGTGATCCCTGGTAAGGTCATGCTACTGTGTTAGAAAGCTGGGGTGGCAATAAGCTTCTTGGGCAACGGAAGGTGAATCTCCAACACACAATAAGGCACAAAATATTTGAGAAATCTCAGTAACATCCATTTTCAATTCTAATGTTAGTGTTGATAGTCTTCCCTCACTCCCCTGGTTGTCATAGCCGAGGGGAATAGTGGGGATAAGCTCCCACTATCTATTAACTGCTCCCAATGGCCCCTGACAATCAAACTCAACTCCTGGCCTTCACATGTGGTTCAGCTTCTAAGCCCAGCAGAACTGTTTCTATTGACAGGAGAAGAGGCATATGCAGATTGCTCGCGTCTGAAAACCAGTCTCTTTAGGCAGTTGGGGCTCACCAGCTGTCATTAGCTGATCTTCTAAGAGAAGGAAAACTCTAATTGCATACCCACTCATGGAGAAGGCTTTAGGGGTAAGCGCCAAAGAAAAATTCAGAGCTGGATTCCCTAGGGTAGTCCTACGTTGAGTTTAACATTGACTGTTAGCTCCTGTGACATCAGTGGTGCCAAACTGTATTGGTTCCTGCCATTCCTTTGGTTTTATCAGCTGCCTGCATGGAGAGGGGGAGCTTGCTACATGGGAAGCAGCTTGTTCTCCATATCGTACTACTCTGGCTTGCATACTGGCTTGTGTAGATAGCTAGGACATAACATCCATGCTCAATCCTAGTCAACAAAGGGTCTACTAGCCTTTCCCTTTCTTTGCACACATACAGTAGAAGACAAGGCATAGGAGCAGAATTAGGCCATTCGGCCTATCAAATCTACTCCGCCATTCCAACATGGCTGATTTATTTTTTCTCACATTTCTTTCTCCATTCTCCTCCCTTGTTCCCATAAACTTTGATTCCCTGACTAATTGAGAACCTATCAACCTCCACTTTAAATATACCCCATGACTTGGCTTCCACAGTCACCTGTGGCAATGAATTCCACAGATTCAGTACCCTCTGGATAAATAAGTTCCTCCTCATCTTTGTTCTGTAAAGATGTCCCTCTATTCTTATGCTTAGCTCTCCTGTTCTGGACTCACCCTCTACAATAAACATCTTTCTTACATCTACTCCAGCTTGATATTTAAATATATTTAGATTTCAATGAGATCCCCCCTCCCATTCTTCTAAACTCCCATGAGTACAGACTGAGAGCCACATTTGAACATTTTAAGTCCATCAGTGTACGAGCTAAATACTGAGATGGTGTTTCTGACTTTGACGAGATCATTTATGTCATCATTAATTAATGTATAATTTCAGATAAATTTTTGCAGTTATACATGACTTTAATGAATTGAAAATGAGGTACTTGACCTTTTCAAACGAGTTTGTCATTGTTAATACTGATTGCAAAGTTCAGGTAATGAAGGGAAAAAAATCCAAGCTAAAGGAAGTACACTTCAAACAGCTTGAGGTTAATCTCTCGATGGAAATAACCTTCAGATATCCCCAGGCAATGTTGAGTTTTTTAAGTCATTCATCTTCTCTCTGTCACATAGCCCAGCCACAAATTGTTTGCTGAAGCTGCAACTGCTAAAAAAAAATACTTGTGACATTATCTAGCCTGTTTCAAAAGAAGGGTGCTACGGTAGCGTACAGCGGTTAGCGCGATGCTATTACAGCTTAGTGCTTCCCAGTTCAGAGTTCATCTCTGCATCCTCTGTAAGCAGGTTTGTACGTTCCTTCCCGTGAGTGTGTGGGTTTTCTCCAGGTGATCCGGTTTCCTTTCATAGTCCCAAGACACACCTGTTAGTTGGCTAATTTGGTCATTGTAAATTGTCATGTGATTAGACTAAGGGTTAAAATCGGTGGGTTGCTGGGCAGTGTGGCTCGTTGGGCCGGAAGCTTCTAACTATTCCGCACTGTATCTCTAAAATAAGTAAATAAAACACATTTATTTAAATTTAAATAAATTTAAAAGATCCTTGGACAAGTATAAAGATAAGAAAGGTTTCAAGGCCTATGGTCCAAACCTAGGCAGGTGCAATTTGCTGAGGTGGGAGTCTGGGTCAGCATAAGTCACTTGGGCTGAAAGGACTGATTCAGTTCTATATGACTCCACAGGTACATGACACTATTCCACATCCTCCCCGCCTCCCCTTACCAGCACAGACCTGTCTCCGCTCACTGCTTGCAGTTTAAATTACTTTCACAGCAACAATCATTGCTCATTTCTTGACCCATTGAGTTTTCACGAGCTGCAGTTTTCAGCGTTCATCAATCTTCAGCCATCCCCTGGGTTCCATTCACAGAACCAATGGCTCAGTAAAACACTCAATATCACTGAGCAGTGTAGTGCGATCAGGCGTGGGGAATAATGTAACCTCATGCGGCAGGGGTAGGTCCCGCAGACTCTTCAGGAGTGTGTGGAGGGCCACACAGATGGTGCTCCCAGTACCAAGTCCAATGTTCAAAGTACAAAATACAATCTGCAAAATAAATTTATGATAAATGTACATATATGGCACCATATTCAACACTGAGGTTTATTTTCTTGTAGGCATACTCAACAAATCTATAGAATAATAATTAATACAGCACACCAGTCCAGGTGCCAAGGCACCCAATGCAGTCTCAGCACCAGCATCTCCCCTCCTTCCTTCTGCCTCCTCCATTTCAACACTTGGATGAACCACACAGGCTACACTGTCTACATCCCCTCCTTCTCCTGCATCTGACTTCCACACCTCCACATACCAACTGCTATCGTCCTGATCTTCACCTCCCCCAGCCCCACCTTCCACCAACTCCCCAGTCATCACAGACTCACCTTCACGATTGAGCAGGTGAGAAGGGCTCTGGGGAAACACAGACACAGGAAAGCATTGGGACCGGACGGTATGAATCCCAAGCTCCTGAAGGGGTGTGCTAACCAGCTGTGTGGAGTTCTCCAGCACATTTTCAGTCTGAGTCTCAGCCTGGTAAAGGTCCTGAATGTGTGGAAAACATCATGTGCTGTCCCAGTACCCAAGGAGGGTCAACTACTGTCCAGTGGCCCTGGCCTCACACATCATGAAGACCCTGGAGAGGCTGGTCTGGCTCACCTCTGAGCCCCGGTCAGATTAGCCCTTGATCTCCTGTTGTTTGCCTACAAGGAGTACATTGGAGTTGACGATGCTATCATCTTCCTGCTGAACAGAGCCTTCTCCCATTTGGATAAGCAGGGCAGCACTGTGAGGGTCATGTTTTTTTTTTGATTTCTCAAGTGCTTTCAATACCATACAGCCCTCATTGCTGGGGGAAAAGCACCATTCAATCCAGATTGGCATTTCCATTGTATACTGGATAATGGACTACCTGACTGGCTGACCCCAGTTTGTCCAACTTCAGATCTGTGTGTCAGACATGGCTATCAGCAGCACTGGGAACTGTATTGGCTGCCTTCCTGTTTACCCTGAACTTTAGGTACGACACTGTGTCATGTCATCTGCAGAAATTCACTGATGACTCAGCAATAGTTGGGTGTATAAAGGGAGGACAGGAGGATGAATGCAGGGCCCTGGTGGAGGATTTTGTCAAAAGGTGCAAGCTGAACCATCTGGAGCTCAACATTAGTGAGACAAAGGAGATGGTGATGGACTATGACTGCATTGCTCCCTGCTATTATTGATGGTGGGGATGTGGATGTGGCATCAATATGGGTGATGCCAGCAGGCTCAATAAACTGATTAGAAAGGCTGGCTCTGTTACAGGAGTCAAGCTGGACATACTTGAAGCTGTGGTAGAACAAAGAGCCTATGGAAAACCCTAGCAATTCTGGACAATGCTTCTTACCCTCTGCATGCACTTTGGCTGAACAGAGGAGCACTCTTAGTAATAGTCTAAGCGATTGTGCTACTCCAAAGGGCGCTATATGAGGTCGTTCTTACCCTCAGCCATCAGGCTCTATAATGAGTCAACCTATAGCCAGGGAAGTGATGAGCCCCACCCCCTGACCCATTAGACTTTTGAGGTGACTTTTATTTTATTCTTTCTTACTTCTCTTCTAAAATTTGTATATTTGTATATCTGTACACTTGCAATGCTACTGTGACACTGAAATTTCCTTTGGAATCAATAAAGTATCTATCCATTGATAACAAAATCACTGAAAGTCCACCCAATTAGCTTATTCAACTGGAGTGCAGAAGACAACAAACGGTGCAGATACAAAATGAAGAAACAATAATAATAAGTAAATAAGCAATAAATACCAATAACATGAGAAGAAGAGTCTCTGAAAGTGAGTCCATTGTGAGTCCAGAGGCTTTTGTACCTTCTGCCTGATGGCAGCAGTAAGAAGAGAGCATGTTCTGGGTATTCGGGGCCCCTGATGATGGATGCTGCTTTCCTGCAACAACATTTCACATAGATGTACTCAATGGTTGGGAGGGCTTTACCCATGCTGGACAGGGCTGTATCCACTACCTTTTGCAGGATTTTCTGTTCTGGAGCATTGATGCTTCCATACCAGGCTCTGATATGGCTAGTCAATATGCTCTCCAGTACACTTCTACAGAAGTCTGTCAAAATTTTAGAGGTCACACCAAATCCTCACAAACTCCTTAGGAACTAGATGTACAGCCATGCTTTCCTTGTAATTCTACATGTACTAGGCCCAGGACAGGCCCTCCAAAATATTAACACTAAGGCATTTAAATTTGCTGACGCTCACCATCTCTGATCCTCTGATGGCTACTGGCTCGTGGGCCTCTGGTTTCCTTCTGAAGTCATGACCAGCTCCTTGGTCTTGTTGACATTGCATGAGAGGTTGTTGCTATGACACCACCTACCAAAGAAGAGTCAAACTGATGAAGCTATAAGGTGGGGTTTCAAGGTGGATTTCCTCTGGGTGCTTCGATTTCCTCCCCCATTCCAAAGATACATGAATTGAAGATATCCTTCAACATACAATGGCTGAAGAGGGCAGTGTCCACTGCTGAGAACTCTAAGAACTCTCTCCATCTAGGGCGTGCCCTCATCTCATTGTTACTTAGTGTTTTGGGAATACTTTATTCCCCTCCGCCATCAGATTTCTGAACAGTCCCTGAATCCATAAACACTACCTTACGATTTTGCTCTCTTTTCACACTACACATTCATTGATTTAATTATTAATTAATTTATCTATCTGTCTATCTATCTTTCTGTCTGTCTATCTACCTGTCCTTCTGTCTATCTATCTATCTATTCTTTATTGTAACCTATAGTAATTTTTTTACGCATTGCCCTGTAGTGCTGCCAGAAAACAACAAATTTCACAACATGTCAGAAATAATAATCCTGATTCTGATTCTGTTTAGTAAGTTGTGGGCATGCTATTTTGATGCTGGAAGCATGGTGACATTTGTGGGCAGTCCCGGCACATCCATGGACTGTGTTGATCATTAATACAAACCACTGTAGTTTTCGATGTGCATGTGACAAATGAAGTTCATCTTTAAAAATCTTTTATAAATTCTTTTGTATTAGTATGAATTTGCTGTTGAAGGGCCTGGTTCCATGCTGATTGTTTTCTCTCTGACTCAGAGACCGTTTCTCTCTCCAGGTTTTAAGCCATGACAGAGAACTGATGGAATCCAATTACAGAGCTGATGAATCATTCTGGTGTTTGCCCAGTGCCCCCACAATGAATGCGACCAAGGAGCAGAGTTGCTTCACTGAAGATAAAATGAATCATTGCATCAAGTCTCCTGGGCCTCAGTGCACAACTTCCTGAGTCTGCACTTGTGAGATTTCCCGTGGCAGTTTGATTTGCAAACTCCACATTGCATTAGAAGTTGAATGAAATGGCGATGTTTTGCATTCCCACAGCTCTCCAGAAGGGAGGAGGATGATGACTTCAGCGCTATTTCCCAGCCTGGCCAACTATAGCAAGGAACGTCACTCCACTCTTCAGGATGGGAGAGAGGCAGAAGAAAGGGAATTTCAGGCCAGTTCGTCTAACCACAGTGGTTTAGAAGACGTTGGAGTCGACTGTTAGATTATGACTTTCTGAAACTGCAGAGAGTTCAAAGAAGGTTCACGAAAATGATTTCAAGATTGAACGGCTTGTCATATAAAGAGCGTTTGATGGCTCTGGGCCTGTATTCACTAGAGTTCAGAAAAATGACAGGGATCTCATTGAAACCTATTGAATGTTGAAAGGTCTTGATAGTGTGGATGTGGAAAGGATGTTTCCTATGGTGGGAGAGTCTAAGACCATAGCACACAGCCTCAGAATAGAGGGGCTTCCTTTTAGAATGGAGATGAAGAGGTTTTCTTTAGGCAGAGAGAGGTGAATCTGTGGAATTTGTTGCCACAGGTGGCTGTGAAGGGCTAGTCTTTACGTATATTTAAGGCAGAGGCTAATAAATTCTTGATTGGTCAGGAGTTGAAGGGATACAGAGAGAAGGCAGAAGATTAGGGCTGAGAAGAAAAATGGATCAGCCATGTTGAAATGGTGGAGCAGACTTGATGGGCCAAATGGCCTAATTCTGCTCCTATATCTTGTGGTCTTATAGGATACATTTCTGAATCTGTTACATTTTTGTCACATTCATGCTTTGCTACTGACCTAATGTCTGAAATTAAAATTCAATTTATTGTCATTTAACTGTGCACATGTATACCGCCAAATGAAACAACGTTTCTCTGGATCAAAGTGCTCAACGCAGTATATATAACTCATATACACAACACATGAGGCAATATTGTCACTAATAATTTAATGAATAATAAGGTGCATTTACAACACAAGTTAAAAAGTAAACAGTCTAACACTACTGGTTCTTCATGCATGATGAGACCTGGGTGGTGGCAGAGAGTTAAGTAATCTCACGGCCTGGGGAAAGAAGCTGTTTCCCATGGTAACATTCTGTGTCCTAATGCTATGGTACCTCCTGCCTGATGTTAGGGGGGTCAAATAAATTGTTGGACAAATGGGAGCGATCATTGTGAATGCTAAGGACCCTGCGTTTCGGTACCGCAGGTACCGTAAATATCTCAAATGGATTGAAGAAAGATCTCGATGATCCTCTCAGCAGTCCTTGCCATCGTTTGTAGGTGCTTACAGTCAGATGCTTTACAATTCCCGTACCGAATTTAGGCAGGAGGAGAAGATGGCGGCACGCCTGCGTGTGCGCAGCCCTCCAGTGAAAAATGATATCATATCTGTTAAATTGGGGCCGTGGACAATCCTGATTTGATGGAGAATGGACGTGAAAGCACAGAGGAACATCTGGAGAAATTTCTGAAACGCCCGTTCGCTGCTGTTGTTACTGTGTGGTCGGGAATCTTTCGGAGGGTCAACCTCAAAATCCCCGGCCTTTCCTACTTTTGGCGACCGAGAAGGAGGTTGAATCGTTCGGACAGAGATGGCGCTCAGTACTCGGTGTCGGAGAACTGATCAGAGCTTGAAGTTTTCGGATGACTCAGAGTCGGATTGTGGTCGACATGGCAGGGAGAGTTTTCCTTCCTTCTCCCGTCTGCGTGAGATGTGGGACATTTGAGAAACTTTAAACTTTACTGTGCTCATGGACTTCTTCATCAAGTTATGGTATTGTTGCACTGTTGTAACTATATGTTATAATTATGTGGTTTTGTCAGTTTTTTCAGTCTTGGTCTGTCCTGTGTTTTGTGATATCACACCGGAGGAAATAATGTATCATTTCTTAATGCATGCATTACTAAATGACAATAAAAGAGGACTACGTGTCTTCATAATCTAAATAATATCTAAGTGGTGATGCAGGTGGTCAGGGCACTCTCAATGGTCTGCCTGTAAAAATCAGTTCGAGTGGGAGGGTGGGGGAGACTCACTTGCTTCAATCTCCTTAGGAAGTGAAGATGCTGCTGTTCTTTCTTAACCAAACAGGTGGTGTTGAGGGACCAGATTAGATAGGCTGTGAGATTTTTGCTTTTGTTTATATCTCTGATAATTCATTGATTCCACGGGGGAGCAAACTTGCAAAGATCCATACATTTATTAACACGAGCAAGTCTGCAGATGCTGGATATCTAAAGCAACACACACAAAATGCTGGAGGAACTCAGCAGGTCTGGCTGCATCTATGAAAATTAATAAACTATTGATGTTTCAGGCATGATTCTTCATCAAGACTGCAAAGGAAGGAGGAAGACGCCAGAATAAAAAGGTGGGGGGAGGGGAAGGAGGCTAGCTAGAAGGTGATAGTTGAATTTAGTGGTTGAGAAAGGTAAAAGGCTGGAGAAGAAGGAACCTGGTAGAAGAGGAGAGTGAACCTTAGGAGAAAGAGGATGAGGAGGGGATCCAGGAGGAGGAGATAGGCAGTTGAGAAGAATTAAAATACTGGAGTGGTGAATAGAAGAAGCAAAGTGGGGAAGAGAGAGAAAAAAAATACTGTAAGTGGAAATTGATATTCATGCCATCAGGTTGGAGGCTACCCAGACAGAATATAAAGTGTATGCCATCAGGAGACATACATTTAATCTTTGTTTTGTCCGTGGCTCTGCGTGGAATTTTGATGTTGCAAACTAGGTTTATACTTCTTGCACTTTAAAATGGACAAACACATTTAACTCTGGGGAAGAGATGGACAATTCCCTCCTTGTGTAGGTGAGTGGGACAAGCCACATTTCAGTCAGGCCCTTTGTGAAGGGGCAGCACAGTAACATAGTGGTTACCATAACAATTCACAGTGCTAATGATCAAGTTTCAATTCCTCCCACTGTCTATAAACAGTTTGTACATTTTCCCCATGTCTGTGTGTGTTAATTTTGGGTGTGCTGGTTTCCTACACCTCCCAAATATTAGCAGGTTAGGGTTAGTGATTTGTGGGATTGCTGTGTTGCTACAGGATGCATGGCGTCACTGACGGGCTGCCTCCAGCACAATCCTCACACAGTGTTGATCGCTGACATAAATGATTCATTTCACTGTATCTTTTGATGTTTCATTGTACATGTGACAAATAAAGCTAATCTTGTATTCTTTTGATACCTCATCCTTTTCCAACCAAAAATATCAAGCAATAAGTTGTGTTAGGCTGTTTAACAGCTTCTTCCTCCAGACTGTGAGACTTCTGAACACCCTGCTACCACACAGTACAAGTTATTTATAACAGCACCATACTGTAATATATTTAACTATACTTTGTATACGCACTTTATGAAAGCTTGTACCTCTATATTATATTTTTTTTTATATGTTATTATCCATGAATATCATTGTGTTAATATTATTTTATGTGATATACTGTATGGACAATGTTTTGTACCTTGGTCCCAGAGGAACTTTATTTCATTTAGCTATATACACGTGTATATCTGAATGACTATACACCTGAACTTGTCTTAGCCACTAACAGTACTTACAGGGTTATGGTAACATGGTGGTTAATCTGTTGGAGGCCTGGAAAAATGAATCACATCCCCTTCCAGATGGTCCTATCTCATTCTTGAACTCTTCAGAGTTTAAAGAAGCCTTAATATCACAGGCATATTTTGTGAAATTTGTTGTTAATTGGCAGCAGTACATTGCAATACATCATAATAAAAACTGTAAATTACAATGAAAAGCATATATATTTATAATGTTACATTAAATAAGTAGTGCAAAAAAAGAAAGATAAAGTAATGAGGTAGTGTCCATGGGTTCAGTGTCCATTCAGAAATCTAATGAGAGGGGAAGAAGATGTTCCTGAATCATTGAGTGTGTGCCTGCAGGCCCCTGTACCACCTCCCTGATAGTAGCAATGGGAAGAGGGTGAGGGCCGGGGGAGGGGGGGGGTTCCTTCATGATGGACTCTGCCTTTTTGAGGCATCACTCTTTGAGGGTGTCCTGGATGCTGGGGAGACCAGTGCACATGATGGAAATGACTGCGTTTACAACTTTCTGCGGCTTATTCCAACCCTGCACAGTGCATTCCCCCCACCCCTCATGCCAGACAGCACATCTCTTAATTTCAATATTGTCCATTCTGATATTGTTACTTTAATGTTGTTTTTGCAAGACTTCATATTGATTCAAGATTGTTTATTGGTATTTCCAGTACACAAGCGAATTAGGGCAAGAGACAGAAATCTGTGTAGGGGAGCACTTTGGTTCCAGTGATCATAACACCATTAGTTTCAATTTGATCATGGACAAGGATAGATCTGGTCCTAGGGTTGAGGTTCTGAACTGGAAGAAGGCCAAATTTGAAGAAATGAGAAAGGATCTAAAAAGCGTAGATTGGGACAGGTTGTTCTCTGGCAAGGATGTGATCGGTAGGTGGGAAGCCTTCAAAGGGGAAATTTTGAGAGTGCAGAGTTTGTATGTTCCTGTCAGGATTAAAGGCAAATTGAATAGGAATAAGGAACCTTGGTTCTCAAGGGATATTGCAACTCTGATAAAGAAGAAGAGGGAGTTGTATGAAATGTATAGGAAACAGGGGGTAAATCAGGTGCTTCAGGAGTATAAGAAGTGCAAGAAAATACTTAAGAATGAAATCAGGAGGGCTAAAAGAAGACATGAGGTTGCCTTGGCAGTCAAAGTGAAGGATAATCCAAAGAGCTTTTACAAGTATATTGAGAGCAAAAGGATTGTAAGGGATAAAATTGGTCCCCTTGAAGATCAGAGTGGTCGGCTTTGTGCAGAAGCAAAGGAAATGGGGGAGATCTTAAATAGGTTTTTTGCCTCTGTATTTACTAAGGAAGCTGGCATGGAATCTATGGAATTGAGGGAATCAAGTAGTGAGACCATGGAAACTGTACAGATTGAAAAGGAGGAGGTGCTTGCTGTCTTGAGGAAAATTAAAGTGGATAAATCCCCGGGACCTATCAGAGTGTTCCCTTGGACCTTGAAGGAGACTAGTGTTGAAAATGCGGAGGCCCTGGCAGAAATATTTAAAATGTCGCTATCTACAGGTGAAGTGCCGGAGGATTGAAGAGTGGCTCATGTTGTTCCGTTGTTTAAAAAAGGATTGAAAAGTAATCCGGGAAATTATAGGCCGGTGAGTTTAATGTCAGTAGTAGGTAAGTTATTGGAGGGAGTACTAAGAGACAGAATCTACAAGCATTTGGATAGACAGGGGCTTATTAGGGAGAGTCAACATGGCTTTGTGCGTGGTAGGTCATGTTTGACCAATCTGTTGGAGTTTTTCGAGGAGGTTACCAGGAAAGTGGATGAAGGGAAGGCAGTGGATATTGTCTACATGGAATTCAGTAAGGCCTTTGACAAGGTCCCGCATGGGAGGTTGGTTAGGAAAATTCAGTCGCTAGGTATACATGGAGAGGTGGTAAATTGGATTAGACATTGGCTCGATGGAAGAAGCCAGAGAGTGGTGGTAGAGAATTGCTTCTCTGAGTGGAGGCCTGTGACTAGTGGTGTGCCACAGGGATCAGTGCTGGGTCCATTGTTATTTGTCATCTATATCAATGATCTGGATGATAATGTGGTAAATTGGATCAGCAAGTTTGCTGATGATACAGAGATTGGAGGTGTAGTAGACAGTGAGGAAGGTTTTCAGAGCCTGCAGAGGGACTTGGACCAGCTGGAAAAATGGGCTGAAAAATGGCAGATGGAGTTTAATACTGACAAGTGTGAGGTATTGCACATTGGAAGGACAAACCAAGGTAGAACATACAGGGTTAATGGTAAGGCACTGTGGAGTGCAGTGGAACAGAGGGATCTGGGAATACAGACACAAAATTCCCTAAGAGTGGCGTCACAGGTAGATAGGGTCGTAAAGAGAGCTTTTGGTACATTGGCCTTTATTAATCAAAGTATTGAGTATAAGAGCTGGAATGTTATGATGAGGTTGTATAAGGCATTGGTGAGGCCGAATCTGGAGTATTGTGTTCAGTTTTGGTCACCAAATTACAGGAAGGATATAAATAAGGTTGAAAGAGTGCAGAGAAGGTTTACAAGGATGTTGCTGGGACTTGAGAAACTCAGTTACAGAGAAAGGTTGAATAGGTTAGGACTTTATTCCCTGGAGCGTAGAAGAATGAGGGGAGATTTGATAGAGGTATATAAAATTATGATGGGTATAGATAGTGTGAATGCAAGCAGGCTTTTTCCGCTGAGGCAAGGGGAGAAAAAAACCAGAGGACATGGGTGAAGGGTGAGGGGGGAAAAAGTTTAAAGGGAACATTTGGGGGGTTTCTTCACACACAGAGAGTGGTTGGAGTATAGAATGAGCTGCCAGACGAGGTGGTAAATGCGGGTTCTTTTTTAACATTTAAGAATAAATTGGACAGATACATGGATGGGAGGTGTATGGAGGGATATGGTCCGTGTGCAGGTCAGTGGGACTAGGCAGAAAATGGTTCGGCACAGCCAAGAAGGGCCAGAGGGCCTGTTTCTGTGCTGTAGTTCCTATGGTTTCTATGGTTTCTAAGTGTAAAGGAGAACAAAGTAATCGTAACTCTAGATCAAATTGAGCATAAAAAACACAATAAGGTAAAAAAACAGTTAATACAAATATGTGAAATATCTTATATACCAACAGTGGTGCTAGAAAGTTAGTGTACCCTGTAGAATTTTCTCTATTTCTGCATAAATAGGACCTAAAATATGATCAGAACTTCATGCAAGTCCTAAAACTAGATAAAGAGAACGCAATTAAATAAATGACACAAAAGATATTATTTTTTGTTCATTAATTTATTGAGAAAAATGTTCTAATATTACACTTAGACCCTGCATAACGCTACCTTGCATAGTACTGACTCAGTACAGCACGATTATTCAATCCTTTATTGAATGTTTTTTAAATGACAAAAATTCATTCTAAACAATACTTAAAACTTCTCAAGAGTAGCCACCATTATGGTAAACATTCAGTCAGCCAATGACAGTGCTTTACATACACTCTGAGCCACTCACAGCGAATCACAAATTAGTTCACGCTCTGCCACCCCCGTGTGTCCAAACGTTTTTGTTCCCTCGCCAATTTATTCCTTTTTTTCACCCATACTATCTGGAAAAAGGCCTGCAACTTCCAGTGAGGGTAGTACATCTAAGATGTCTGGAGAAAGTATTAGCACAGGTGTGAAACTGCAAGTGATATGGGGATGCTGGTGAACGTCAGATTGATGTAGACGCCTCTTTGAAATTGGTTACATCAACGATCAGAAGAATTATAAAACTTTCAGACAAGATAAAAGCTTTTGCAATGACCACGTCAAAGTTACTGCCAATGAAGGTGACTCATTCTAGGAGCCATTTCATTAAAAAAATGGAAAATAGACTAAATATATGGGTGGCTGACCAAACACAATGAAACATGCCCCTAAGCCAGCTGATAATAGTGGAAAAGGCAAGACGCATCTTCAATCATATTCAGGAAAGAGAAGATAAGTCGGTAACACTCACAGCCAGCAGAGCTTGGTTTGATAGATTTAACTGGCACAGTGACCTCCATAGCATATGTATCTCTGGCAAGCGGCGAGTGCAGACAGCAAGGCAGCCCCGGATTTTCCTGTAGCACTGAAGGCCATAATCGAAAAGGACAATTATCCTCCCAAGCTTGTCTTCAATGTGGATGAAACGGTCCTACTTTGGAAAAGTATGCTTTCTCTTACCTTCATTTCCCTTCAAGAGAAACGTACCTCTGGAGTCAAGGCTGCAAGGGACTGGTTAACTCCCTTGCTAGGAGGCAATGCTAAAGGTGACTTTAAGTTCAAGCCGATGATTGTGAATCACTCTGAAACACCAAGAGCACTGAAAGGCAACTTAAAGTCAAGTATACCAGGGATTTAGAAATCAAACAAGAAAGCCCGGGTGACAATTGATGTTTTCCAATGCTGGTTTGTTTAACATTTTTGTCCGGCAGTGAAGCAGTATTGTGAGGAACATGACTTTGAACCTACAGCAGTTTTGGGGCTTTATAATACCCCAGGCCACCCTGAGAATCTCAACCTGCTTTGGCCCTGCATTCCTTTCGAAGTGGTTTGCCTTCCACCCAACACTACTTTATTGCTCTAATGAATGGATCAAGGAGTAATATTGAATTTTAAAGGAAACAAGAATTCAAGACAAACAATCCAACAGGTAATTTTGGAAAAACTACAGTGTCATGAAAGCTGTAGACAATATCAAAGCAGCCTGGGATGAAGTTACTTCAAACTGCATGAAGGGAGTGTGAAGGAAGCTATGGCCAGAAGCATGCAACAACATCGAAGGATTTTAGGTGGAACCAGTCATCCAAAACATTGTTGACTTGGCCAGCGAAGCATGAATAGAGGATGGTGAAGTTGAAGAGTTACTGCTTCTCATGGTGAGAGCCTTAATAACGAAGAGCTTTGAGAAATGGCAGAGCAATGCACCCTGAGCGAATCTGAGGACATAGGTGGAGAAGAGGAAAAACCAGGAAGAAACCTCACCACAAAACTCCTCAGCACTAGCACCACCATGATAACGCAAATCATGGACCAGTTCATCGACAATGACCCTGACTGAGAGTGAAGAAATAAGACAACATGATTTCCTGCTATTGAGAACCACTTCATGAGAGGAAGCTTAAGAACAGGCAGTCAAATCTCGAGGCCTACTTGAAGAAGAAGCCAAAGTCTGCGGAAGACCCACAGCTTGGTCCCACCTCAAAGATGTAACCATCACACACTTCCCTCCTCTGCTGCTGTGATGTGCTGCTGCTTCATTGATTACAGGTCAAGTCTATTTGTGTGTTTATTACTCCACGAATTATGTGTATTCATAAAATATTATATCATATATCTTGGGTATGGTTTTTCATTAATCAGACACACACGTCCATTTACGTAATGTTATAGTGACCCCGCATAGTGTTCCACCTCCAAGCGATGCTTCCTCAGCGTTAACCAGGGTCTGAGTGCATAAGTATTTGTTGGAAAAATTATATGAACCTCTGGGGTAATGCCTTTTACAAAAGCTATTTGGAGTCAGGTGTTCCAATCAATGAGATGAGATTGGACGTGTGTGTTATAGAGGTGCCCAGCCCTGTAAAAACACACACACACACAAAATCCTTTATCAGAAGCTTAGGAGGAGATAATGGCATCTAATGGCGTCTCCTTTGCTTGCATCTTCAGAAACAGCTCTATTTCCATCTTTAATATCTCTGTTTTTCCCTTTCAGGGTTCTTTTGAAGACCTCGACCTGGAGTTACGTGCTGACTTCGGTTCTTTGCAGGAATGGGACCCACTCTCGGGGTTTCATGACTGGCCGTTATTTGATATGCTAAGGATGTGGCCTAAGAGATTAGCTCGCCTTTGGAGTTCGGGGATCTCATGGCTTTGGAGACAGGCGGACCAAAGGTAGGTGTCTCTGCAGGAATCCTGTGTGTCGTGGGAGATGGAAGATCGAAAGCCATGAGCTGGCTGCTGGCTGTGTGCCCAGAGACCTGAATTCTTCGATCACAGAGCTCGGAAAAAGCGACGCAATGGACTCTTAACATCATAAATTAGCGAGCTGTTTGTTACGTCTCCCTTCTCGCTGTGAAATGGAAATACCTCTTTCTTCCTTATTAGGGAGAGAGAGCCTGTGGTATGTTGAATACTAGGTAAACGAGTAGTCTTTGGGGTACTGCAAGTCTGTGTCCTTGCTGGTGGGGCAGGAGGGTTGGTTACTTTGTGGATGCTTACGCATGGGAGGGGGGAGCTGAGGGGGGCTTTGAGGTTCTAACATTTAACTGTCATTCATTCTTTGGGAGCACTCCTCTGTTTTTGTGGATGGTTGTGAAAAAACAGGTATTTCAGGATGCATTTGTCTGACATTAAATGTACCTTTGAAATCTTTGAAACACTAAGTCAGGTTACTGACAGAGCCTGCTCTTCTCAAGAAAGATCTGTTTACATGCACCATGCCTCAATAGAGATATGATATGCTGGAAAAGGCTACAAAAGCATTTTTAAACACCTGAGTGTTTATCAATCCACAGTAAGAGAAATTGTCCACAAACGGAAGAAATTGAGTACTGTTGCTTCTCCCCCTAGGAGTGGGCATCCTGCAAAGATCACACTAAGAGCACAATGTGCAATGCTGAAGGAGATGAAAAAGAACCCAAGGGTAACAGCAAAAGACCTGCTTCATGACTCCACTATAAGAAAAACACTGATGAGCAATGGTGCTGTTCATGGAAGGACACCACAGAGGAAACCACTGCTCTCCAAAAAAATCATTGCTGCACATCTCGAGTTTGCAAAAGTGCTCCTGGATGTTCTGCAACACATCTGGGACAAAGTTCTGTGGACAGATGAGACAGAAGTTGATTTTTTGGCAGAAATGCACATTGCTATGTTTGGAGGTAAAAGGGCATTGCACACCAATACCAACACCTCATTCCAACTGTGAAGCATGATGGAAGGAACATCATCGTTTGGGGCTGCTTTGCTGCCTCAGGGCTTGGGCAGTTTGCAATCGTTGAAGGGAACAATGAATTCAAAATTATATCAAGATATTTTACAGGAGAATATCAGGGTAGCAGTCCATCACCTGAAGCTTAATAGAAGTTGGATAATGCAACAAGACAATGATCTGAAAGACAAGAGTAAATCAACAACGGAATGGTTTAAAAAGAAGAAAGTTTGTGTTTTGGAATGGCCAAGGCAAAGTCCTGACCTTAATCCTTTAGAACTGCTGTGGACAGACCTGAAGCAGGCGGTTCATGCAAATAAAAAAACACCAGCATCCCAGAGCTGAAGCAGTTTTGTAAGAAGGAATGGCCTAAAATTCCTCCAATTTGTTGTGCAGGACTGATCAACAGTTAACGGAAATGTTTGGCTGAAGTTATTGCTGTACAAGGGGTGGGGGGGGGGGTCACACCAGTTACTGAAATCAAAGGTTCACGTACTTTTTCCAACAATTTCATGTAATATTGGATCATTTTGCTCAATAAATAAATGAACAAGTGTAATGTTTTTCATATTATTTATTTAATTGGGTTCTCCTTATCTAGTTTTGGGACTTCGGGATAATCTGACTACATTTTTGTTCATATTTATGCAGAAATAGAGAAAAATCTGCAGGGTTCACAAACTTTCTAGCACCACTGTATTGTAGATTGACCATATGTCCATGAAGTGATGCCGGGCATTGGAGTGTCTGTCCATGAGGTGACTCTGACCGGTGCTGGTGGGGGATGGGGGGGTGGGTTAGTGGGTGGAGGTGTTCATCAACCTTAATGGTTGTGGAAAGTAACTATTTTTGAGTCTGATGATCCTGATGTGGATGCTATGTAGCCTCCTTCCTGATGGGAGTGGGATGAAGAGCCCATGAACAGGATATTGGGATCATTTCTGATGTTACTGGCCGTTTATTAGCATCTTCGTGTATATACGTCCTTGATGGTGGGTAGGCTGGTGCTGGTGATGCAATGGGCAGCTTTGACTACACATTGTAGAACCTTCCTGTCCACCACAGTTCAGTTACACGACCTCCTTTGCACCATTCAGTTGTCTCCATATTTATTGTTGCAGATATTATTATCATGGACACTGTTAACTCTGGGACCTCCTCGTAAGCCAGGAATTTCTGGCATATACGGTAATAAACTAATCTGAATATGAATTGTAGGTGAGCTACAATCTTGTGGGTAGGCTATGTTGGTGCCAGAATCGTGACAACACTTGCAGGGTGCAAATTACTTGCTGATTTGATTTCAAATGCTCAAGTTCAAAGTAAATTTATTATCGAAGTATGTATATACCACCATATACAACCCTGAGATTTATTTCCTTGTAGGCATTCACAGTAGAAAAAAAATATACAATAGAATCAATGAAAAACTACACACAAACAAATCATGACAATCCACCAATATGCCAAAGAAGACAAAATGTTCAATTAAAAAACAAATACCAATATAAATAAATACATACATAAATACATCAATGAATGAATGAATGAATGAATTTCTGATAACTTGAGTTGTAGAGTCCATGAAAGTGAATTCATAGGTTGTGGAATCAGTTCAATGTTGAGGTGAGTGAAGTTATCCACGCTGGTTCAGGAGCCTAGTGGTGGAGGGGTAATAACTGTTCATGAACCTGGTTGTGTGCGTCCTGAGGCTCCTGTACCTCCTTCCCAATGGCAGCAGCAAGAGCATGGCCAGGATGGTGAGTGTCCTTGATGATAGATGCTGTTTTCTCATGGTAGTTCTCTTTATAAATGTGCTCAGTGGTGGGGAGGGCTTTTCCTGTGATGGATTGGGCTGTATCCACCAATTTTTGGCACAAACAATTCATTTCCTTCTTTGTTTTGATAGGTGTTTGACAAATGAAGCTCCACTTCTTTCTAGTCATGGAGTCTTCGATCATGAAAATTGATCATTAGGGCCCACTGGCCTATGCTGATCAAGTGGCCATCCAAGTTGCTCTCAGTTTTCCCAAGTCTTTCTAAACATCTCCTATCTATTTACCTGCTCAATTGTTCTGACAGTTGAGGAATTTAAATTTGGCTGATTTAGCAAACTGCAGAGCAGAGTGTGAGTACTAATCCTGTGAAAACTCGACTGATTTACTGATATTCTTTTGGGCAAGAAATCACTGTTTTTTTATTTTCTAGCTTATATGTAAATCCAGCTTCTCTCAGCTCTTTACACACCTTGAAAATGAATACCGAACTGCAATTAAGAATGAACAATAAACGCCATTTCTTGACAACAATATCCACATGCTGTAAATGAAGGTGTAGAGATAACACGCAAGGTTCTGCAGATGCTGGACATCCAGAGCAACACCTTGTATTGCAACCAAGTAGCCTCCAACCTGCTGGCATGAACATCGGTGTCTCCAGCTTCGGGTCATTGCCCCCTCCTTCTTCCCTCTTCTTAATTATCTCACTCTTGTCCCCCTGTTACCTAGTCTCCTCACCTGTCAGTCACACTCCACCCCCGCCCTCCCACCTCTATTCCTCCTCCTTCCCTCTCTCCCAATATTCAATTCTATCAGATTCATTATTCTCCAATTCCGGCCTAATTCTGCTCCTATGTCTTATGGCTTAAATTACAAAATGAAATAAATATTGCATACAGTTATAGAAAAATACAGCATTGAAACAGGCCCTTCAGCATATCAGGTGCCGGTCGGCCAATACTCCTATCTGTGCTAGTCCCATTTCAAAGCATTTGGCCCATGTACCTCTATACCAGGGGTTCCCAACTTCGGGTCCACAGCCCTATGGCTTAGTAATATTGGTCCATGGAATAAAAAAGAGAGAGAAACCCTGATCCAAACCTTTCCTGTTCATGTGCCTGTCCAAATGTATTTTAAATGCTGTTGATGTTCATGCTTCAACCGTTCCCTTTGTAAGCTCCTTCCATCTATGGACAAACCTCCTACCAGCCCTGAGTAAAGCTTATCACCCTGTTTATGCTCCTCATTCTTCATTCATTCCCAGCGTGCTCAGCCTCTGTCTATAATTTGGTCCTTCAAGTCCCAGTAACATCCTCATAGATCTCTTCTTCACCCTTTCCATCTTAATGATAACTTTCCCAGAGCAGGGTGGCCAAAACTGAACACAATATTCCAGGTATGGCCTCACCACGGTCTTTCACAACTGCAACATGACACCCCGGCTTCGAAACTCAATGCAGGTGTGTGGTCTCCATCATCCTTGCACCTTTTTTTCACAGATCATAAACACAAGAGATTCTGCAGGTGCTTTAAATGGTGAGTACCACACACAAAATGCTGGAAGAACACAGCAGGTCAGTCAGTATCTACAGAAAAGAACGAAGAGTAAACATTTCAGGTTGAGACACTTCATCAGCACTGGCAGCATAACTGTTCCATAGACAGCAGTGCATTTTTAGGGACTGAAAATTGTATTTATTTATTTAGAGATATAGACCAGTAACAGACCCTTCTGTCCCAAAGAGCTTGTGCCACCCAATTATATCCACGAGACCAATTAATCTACTAAGTCACAAGACCAGAAGACCATTATACTGGAGCAGAATTAGGCCATTTGGCCCATCAAGTCTACTTTGCCATTTCATCATGGCTGATCCAATTTTCTTCCCAGCCCCAATCTCTTCTCTTCACCCTTCATGCCTTGAAGAATCAAGAATCTAACAACCTTTGCCTTAAACATACATAACAACTTGACCTCCACAGATGCCTGTGGCAAAGAACTCCACAGATTTACCACTCTCTGGCTAAAGAAATTCCTCCTCATCTCCATTCTAAAAGGACACCTCTCTGTGTGTCTGAGGAACTGGTTCAGGGGGCAGGGGGTTCAGATTTATGGATCACTGGAATCTCTTCGAGGGAAGGTATGATCTGTATAAAAGGGATGGGTTAGACTTGAACCTAAGTGGATCAATATCCTTGCAGGCAGGTTTGATTGAGTTGTTCGGGAGGGTTTAAACTAATTTGGTAGGGGGATGGGAACCGGAGTGATAGTGCTGAAGATGAAGTAGCTGGTTTACAAGCAGGCAATGTACAGTGAGGAGAGGATATTGCTAGGGCAAAATTACAGTTAACAGGATGAGTTGCACCATAAAAGGCAGACAAAATTGAAAAAAGGTGATGGGAGCCAGTATAATAGAGCTGAGGATGAGCCAGGGATTTACAATTAGATGATGGAGTACGTAAGGTGAAATAAGGAAGGACAAGCCAATGATTGTGTACAACTGCAGACAGAGCAAAGAGTTATAGCTGTACTACAGATGCAAAATTCATAAGGGCAAGGAAAGCAGAACTGAAAATATGGCATTTAAATGCACATGGTATTTGGAATAAGGTGTACAAAGTGATGACACAATTGAAGATTGTTCAATAGGATGTTATGGGCATCAATAAGTTGCAGTTGAAACAGGACCATAGTTGGGAGCTTCACATAAGACCATAAGATATGGGAGCATTCCACAGATTTACTACTCGTTGGCTTAAAAAAATTCTTCCTTACCACTGCACTAAGACGTCATCCTTCATTTTTCAGACTGTGCCCTCTAGTTCTGGATACTCCCACGATAGGAAACATCTGCTCCACATCCACCCTACCTAGTCCTTTCAACATTCGATAGGTTTCAATGAGATCCCCCCGCATTTTTCTAAATTCCAGTGGTACAAGCCCAAAGCTGCCAAACACTCCTCATATGTTAACCCCTTCATTCCTGCAATCCTACTTGTGAACCTCCTCTGGACTCTTTCTCATAACAACACATCCTTTCTGAGACATTGGGTCCAGAACTATTGACAATACTCCAAGTGCGGCCTGACTCGTGTCTTATAAAGCCTCAGTATTATCTCCTTGCTTTTATAATCATTTTCTCTTGAAATAAATGCCAAAATTGCATTTGCCTTCTTTACCACAGAATCAAGAGGCTTATGTGCAGACAATCTGTCCTCTGGTGGGGGTATCCAGAACTGAAGGGCACAGCCTCAAAATTGAGGGGCGACCTTTTAGAACAGAAGTAAGGAGGAATTTTTGTAGCTAAAGAGTGGTGAATCTGTGGAATGCTCTGCCACAGACTGTGGTGGAGGCCAAGTCTGTGGGTATATTCAAAGCAGAAGTTGATACATTCCTGATTGGTCGGGACATCAAGGGATATGCTGAGAGTGCAGGTGTATAGGGTTGAATGGGATCCAGGAAAAGCAATGATGAAATGGCAGAGCAGACTCAATGGGCTGAATGGCCTACCTCTGTTCTATGTCTTATGGTCTTTTGGGTGAATACAGAACCGAAGGTGTTAAATTTCAATGCACACAGTATGCAGAATACATTTACAAATTGGAATGCGTGATGTTGTAGGTATCTCTGAATCATGGCTGAAAGAAGATTATAGCTGGGAGCTTAATGTCCAAGGATACACACGGTATCGAAAGGACAGGCAGGATATAATGTTGAAATTGTTCAAGGCATTGGTGAGGCCAAATTTGGAGTATTGTGTACAGTTTTGGTCACCGAATTATAGGAAAGATGTCAACAAAATAGAGAGAATACAGAGAAGATTTACTAGAATGTTACCTGGGTTTCATCACCTAAGTTACAGAGAAAGGTTGAACAAGGTGGGTCTTTATTCTTTGGAACATAGAAGGTTGAGGGGGGACTTGACAGAGGTATTTAAAATTAAGAGGGGGGTAGATTGAGTTGACGTGGATAGGCTTTTTCCATTGAGAGTGGGGGAGATTCAAACAAGAGGACATGAGTTGAGAGTTAAAAGGCAAAAGCTTAGGGGTAACATGAGGGGGAACTTCTTTACTCAGAGAGTGGTAGCTGTGTGGAACGAGCTTCCAGCAGAAGTGGTTGAGGTAGATTCGATGTTGTCGTTTAAAGTTAAATTGGACAGCTATATGGACAGGAAAGGAATGGAGGATTATCAGCTGAGTGCAGGTCGGAGGGACTAGGTGAGAGTAAGAGTTTGGCACGGACTAGAAGGGCCGAGATGGCCTGTTCCTGTGCTGTAATTGTTATATGGTTATATGGTTATAGGAAGACAGAGAGGGTGATGTTGTTGCTCTGCTGAGGCTATGCTGTAGCCTACGCCGTTGTGAGGATTTATACTTGTGTGTTGGTGCGTCTGCGTCGCTCTGCAATTCACTGTCAGAACGCTAGTTAGCAGTGGGGTTTTTATGTCACTGTGTTGAGTTTCTTTGTGTACTTCAAACAATGGCGACTCAAACTGAGCACATCATGTTGGAGTTGGAGCTAATAAACGTTGAACAAGAGTTACTTTTATTGAAATTACCGCAATGCAGAAAAGAGAGAAGACATTGGAGGAGATGGTGTGTACGACCATTGAATGGATTGAGGCAGAAAGAGGGTGAAGCAACCGGAAATGCCCAGGAGGAAATGCGATGCTACCAAGCAGACCAATCCAGTTGTTGTGGTCTGTGTCGCCGCGACCTGTAGTTACATTTTTGGGCAGGTGCACGTCAGGCTATGGCGTAGGGTACGCGGCTATGCCATACCTATGGCATAGATTCAACACAGAAGTATAAATTGGCCTTTAGTAAGAAATGAAATCAAATCATTAGAAAGAAGTGACATAAGGTCAGAAGGTGTTGAATCATTGCGGATAGGGCTAAGGAACTGCAACCGTAATAAGACCCTGGTGGGAATCGTATACAGACCCCCAAATAGTAATAAGGATGTAGTCTACAAATTACACCAGGAGATAGAAAATGCGTGCCAAAAGAGCAATGTTATAATAGCCATGGGGGACTTTAATATGCAGGTAGATTAGGAAAATCAGTTTGGAGCTGGATTCCAAGAGGCCAAATTTCTAGACTGCCTGCAATATGGCTTTTTAGACCTTCTTATTGTTCCGCCCACCAGGGGATCAGATATTTTGGACTGGGTGTTGTGCAAGGAGCTGAAATTGATTACAGAGCTTAAGGTAAAAAATCCTTTGGGGCAAGTGATCATAATACGATCGAATTCATCCTGAAATTTGAGAAGGAGAAGCTAAAGACAGATGTATCAGTATTACAGTGGAGTAAAGGGAATTACAGAGGCATCAGAGAGGAGTTGGCCAGAATTGATCAATAGAAACATCGGCAAGGATGACAGCAGAGCAGCAATGACTCGAATTTCCGGAAGCAGTTCAGAAGGCACAGGATATGAGGGAGAAGTATCAAAAGGCAAGATAACACTCTCATGGCTAACAAGAGAAGTCGAAACCAAAGTAAAAGCCAAAGAGAGAGCATATAATACAGCAACTATTAATGAGAAGTTAGAGGATTGTGAAACTTTTAAAAGCCAACAGAAAGCAACTGAAAAAGTCAATAAGAAGGTAAAGCTGGAATAGGAAAATAAGCCAGCCAATGTTATTAGAGAAGAATACCAAACGTTTATTCAGATATATAAAGTGTAAAACAGAGGCAAGAGTGGATATTCGACTGCTGGTGAATGATGCTGGAGAGGTAGTAATAAGGGACAAGGAAATCGCGGATGAACTGAATAGGTGTTTTGCATCAGTCTTCACTGTGGAAGGCACTAGCAGTATGTTAGAAGTTCCAGGTGTCAGGGGTCATGAAGTGTGTGAAGTTACCATTTCTAGAGAGAAGGTTCTTGGGAAATTGAAAGGTCGGAAGGTAGATAAGCCACCTGGACCAGATGGCGTACGCCCCAGTGTCCTGAAAGAGGTGGATGAAGACATTGTGGAGGCATTGATAATGAACTTTCAAGAATCGCTACATTCTGGAATGGTTCCGGAATACTGGAAAATTGTAAATATCACTCCACTCTTCAAGAAGGGAAGAGAGGCAGAAGAAAGGAAATTATAGACCTCAGTGATTGGGAAGATGTTGGTGTCGATTAATAAGGATGAGGTCTCAGGATATTTGGGGGCACATGATAAAATAGGCCATAGTCAGTTTGGCTTCCTCAAGGAAAAATCTTGCCTGACAAATCTGTTCGAATTCTTTGAAGAAATAACAAGCAATAGACAAAGGAGAATTAGTTGATGTTGTGTACTTGGATCTTCAGAAGGCCTTTGACAAGGTGCCACACATGAGGCTGCTTAACAAGCTATGAGCCCATGGTATTACAGGAAAGATTCTAGCATGGATACAGCAGTGGCTGATAAGCAGGAGGCAAATAGTGGGAATAAAGGGAGCCTTTTCTGGTTGGCTGCTGGTTAGAAGTGGTATCCCACTGAGGTTTGTGTTGGGCTCAATTCGTTTTATGTTCTATCTCAATGATTGGATGATGGAATTGATGGCTTTGTTGCAAAGTTTGCAGACAATATGAAGATAGATGGAAGGGCAGGTACTTGTGAGGAAGTAGAGTGTCTACAGGAAGACAGACAGATTAGGAGAATTGGCAAAGAAATGGCAGATGGAAATATAGCGTTGGGATATGATCATGCTCTTTGGCAGAAAAAATGAAAAGGTTGATTATTTTCTAAATGGAGAGAACTTACAAAAAAAACTGAAGTGCAAAGGGACTTGGGAGCCCCGGTGCAGGATTCCCTAGCGATTAATTGCAGGTTGAGTCTGTGATGAGGAAGGCAAGTGCAACATTCACATTCATTGCAATTTGACTCTAATATAAAAGCAAGAATACAGTGTTGAGACTTTATAAGGCAGTGATGAGGCCTCACTTGGAGTATTGCGAGCAGTTTTTGGCCCCTTAGCTTAGAAAGCCTTACATCCTTGGGACATGGTATCAAAGATACAGGGTCACAGGCAGAATGCACAAACTCCTTACAGAAAGTGATGGTATTGACCCCGGGTCAATGGCACTATAATAGCACTACACTAACTGCTACGCTGCAATGCTGCCCACATTGTTGACTCTATATGTCATCATATCCAGTAATCCAGCTATTTAACTCCAACCTAATTACAGAACAACTTACAATGAGCAACTAGTACATCTTTGAACCACGGGGTGGGGAGGGGAGCATCTGGAGGAAAATCATGCGCTCACGGGAAGTATGTACAAACTTCTTACAGAGGATGCCAGATTTGAACTCTGAGCTCTGACACTGCAAGCTGCAATATTGTCTCACTTGTCACTGGCAATATTGCAACCCATGTGCAGAGGAAAGGCGGATTCTGACATAGGGATGATGGCGGCAGTTTATTCATTATAATTCCAAAAGAACATGGGTAACTCGTTCGAGCAACATCGCGAGAAGTAACACTCTGAAAACTAGGACCCTGTGATTAGTGCTGATCAGGCATCTGCTTAAATAATACAAGTACCATGGAATCCCTGAGCCGATTCAAACAAACTTAACCAAAAGGCAACAGGGCAATGCATTACAAAGAGCAAGTCATCAAAAAAAAACACAAGGAAATCGAAACGATTAATGATTGTCGTTAAAGTATAATTAACCAAATTCAGGTGCTCTAAAACCTTGGAGCCCAACGCTCTCCAGCAGAGGCCAGAAGAACTCATTGCAGCGCCAACTGCTATGCCACTTTATGTTGTAATGTACCCATTTTAACTCTTCCTCTGGTGGCTTGTTCCTTATTGAACATCGAAAATGGAACAGTACATCACCGTACAGCCCCTTCAAACCACATTGCTGTGTTGACCTTTGAACTCACTCTAAGATCAATCTAACCCTTCCCTCCATTGTTCTATCATCCATGTGTCTGTCTAAGGCTCTTAAATGCCCCTAATATACCTGCTTCAACCACCAGCTCTGGTAGGGTGTTCCATGGATCCACTCTTCTAAACTTACTTTTAGAATCACCCCTTAAAAGGTTGGCTTCTTGTACTTCTGCCCTGGATAAAAGTCTCCGGCTATACACTCTATCAATGCCTCTTATCTAGTACACCTCTATCAAATCAACTCTCATCCACCTTCACTTTAGAGAGAAAAGCGCTAGCTTGCTCAACCTGTTCTCATAATACATGTATATTGTTCACATTCTGTGGGAACACATGTGGTCACTAGGGTGTGTGCAAACTCCGCAAGGACAACACCGGAATTCAGAATCACACCCAGGTCTCTGGCACTGTGTCTCTAGCAGGCTGTTATATAGGGTTTACTGCTTTTCTTCAGAGAGAAAATGTGCCAGTATCAGGCCAATATATAACCCCAGATCCACCAATATCATTGATTCTTAATTATCCTCTGAAGTTGTTCATTTCACTCAGAGACAATTTGGCATGATCAAAGGCTGTTAGCCAGTAATGCCCACATCTCAGGAGCAAGCAAATATAAAAGCTAATTTCACAGTGCAAACTCCCATAAACAGTATTGTGATCATGAGCAGATAATCACTTTCCATGAAGGACAGATTGGAAATTAGTTTATTAATGATTTAAAAATTAGCTTTATTTGTTACATGTACATAGAAACTTCACATGCAGTGAAAAGTCTCATTTAAGTCAACGACCAACTCAGTCTGAGTATTGTGCTGGAGGCCAGCATAGCTTGCTCACATGTTACTAACTCCTTTTAACTCATAAGTATTTAGAATGTGGGAGAAAACTGGAATATCTAGGGGAAACCTATGCGATCACTGGGAGAATGTCCAAACTCTGACAGACTGTGGTGGGATTTGAACTTGGGTCTTTGACACTGTAATAACGTTACACCGACAGCGACGCTGCCACACCGCCCCAATCGCAAGGAAATTAGTTTTATTTGTCACATGTGCAGTACATCAAATCATCAAAACACACAGTGAAATGCTTTGCTTGTGTCAATGATCGACACAGTCCGAGATGTGCTGTGGACAGCCTACAAATGTTGCGATGATTTTGGCACCAACGTATGCCCACAACTTACTAACACATACGTAGGAAGAAATCGGAGCAGCCAGAAGCAGCCCACACAATTCGGGAAGAGTTTACAAACACTTTACACACAGTGTCGGAATTGAACCCAGGTCGCTGCTGCTCTAATAGCGTTCCCGCTACAACTGCTACGCTGTCCTGACTCCCATAACATGTACACATGTTAATTCTAACTTTAAGTATTTATTCATAATTGATATTAAACTGTGAATCAGATAACTGATTAAGTTCTGATAAATATTTGTCAATATGAAATATTGATTCTATTTTGTTCTTAGTGACGGATGCCTGACATATTTCCCACAGTTTCTGTTTTTATTTATCTCTGATTAAAGAGCATATCCAGAGATTACAGATTACAGATGAATACAATAAATGTTTATGTGCTGATGAATGAGAGAACTGGTGTGTTGGCATTAATGCACAAAGTGATAAATTCTGCCCACTCAGCTGAAATTCTGAGAGAAACGACCTGCACTGAATGTGCAAATGCAACTTGATTTGTTAAGTGGTTATTAAACTCTAGTTCTGCACAGAAGTGGAAGGATGTATTTTGGGATAATTTATACTGTTTTTCTGAAGTTTTGAAGGACAGGAACCGGCAAGGGTTTAAAGTTCAAAGGTCAAAGTAAATTTATTATCAGAATCAGGTTTATTATCACCGGCATGTGATGTGAAATTTGTTAACTTAGCAGCAGCAGTTCAGTGCAATACATAATACAGCAGAGAGAGAAAAATAATAACAATAAATAAAATAAAACATAATAAAAAACAAGTAAATCAATTACATATAGATTTTTTAAAATGTGCAAAACCAGAAATACTGTATATTAAAAAAAGTGAGGTAGTGTCCAAAGCTTCAATGTCCATTTAGGAATCGGATGCCAGAGGGGAAGAAGCTGTTCCTGAATCGCTGAGTCTGTGCTTTCAGGCTTCTGTATCTCCTACCTGATGGTAACAGTGAGAAAAGGGCATGCCCTGGGTGCTGGAGGTCCTTAATAATGGATGCTGTACATTTGTCACCATATGCAAACATCAGATGAATTTTCTTGTGAGCATACTCAATAAATCCAATAGCCATAACAGAATCAATGAAAGACCGCACCAACAGGGTGAGTAACGAGTGTTCAAATGACAAACTATGCAAATACAAGGAGAAAGTAAAAAATAATAATAATAAAAAAACAAGCAATAAATATCTAGAACATCACGTGAAGAGTCCATGAGTTGTGGGAATAGTTCAGTGATGGGGCAAGTGAAATTAAGTGAAGTTATTCCCTCTAGTTCAGGAGCCTGATGTTTGAAGGGTAATAACTATTCCCGAAACTAGTGATGTGAGTCTTGAGGCTCCTGTACCTTCTTCATGATAGCAGCAGTGAGAGGACAGCATGGCTAGAGATAGCAGCAGTGAGAGGAGAGCAGAACTAGGGTGCCTTAGACTTTTGCACAGCAATTTTATGTATTGCACTCTACTGCTGCCACAAAAAAATGACAAATTTCATGAATGATGATTAACCTGATTCTGATATGAGTCTTTTCTGAACTGAAAGTGGGAAGGAGACAAGGAATCATGGTTGGGAAAATGGAAAGGAGAGAGGAGGGAGTAAGAAGCACCAGAGAAACACTTTGCAATGATCAATAACCCAATTGTTTGAAATCAAATTATCTTGCCTGGTGTCTCAGGCTATGTGTGTCTGCATCCACATTAACCTCCAACTCTGGTATTCCTTCTCTGCTACCTGTCCCCACACCTCTCCCGCAGGGCTCCACTCTTGCCATTCCCATCATCCTTTGCCCCCACCAGATCTACAAACTCACTCTCTGCTCCACTTTGACACATACAGTATTGTCCAAAGCTCTTCAGTCTCCTAGCTTTGTATATATATACCTAAGACTTTTGCACAGTACTGTAGGAGCAGAATTAAGCAATTTGGTCCATCGAGCCTGTTTGAGTTATTTTCCCTCTCAGAGAAGATAGAACACAAGAGCATTTTAACACAGTGGAGGCCATTAGGCCAACAACTTTGTGCTGACATTTTAACCTACTTTACGATGAATCTGACCCTTCTATCTTAAATAGCTCTCCATTTTTCTATCATCCATGTGCCTAACTAAGAGTTTGTTAAATGCCCCTAATGTATCGCTCATTCTGCTACCTTCCCAAGTAACCTATGTCACTCTTACTAATTAAGAACTTATCAACCTCTGCTTTAGCACTGGAACAGTATGGGAAATATAGTAAACTCCATGGTACATTTTTGGGTGGAATTCCATTCAAACACTAGTTTCACCTCAGAAGAAACAAACCTTAAGATTTAACATTTGCCGAAACCTAGAGAGGACATTTCTTATAGTGGGGGAAGTCTAGGCCAGAGGGCACAGCCTCAGAACAGAGGGACATCCCTTAAGAACAGAGATGAGGAGGAATTTCTTCAGCCAGAGGGTGGTGAATCTGTGGAATTCATTGCCACAAATAGCTGTAGAGGCCAAGTCATTGGGTATATATAAAGTGGAGGATGATATGTTCCTCCCCTCTCCGCACATTCTAACTCTGACTTCTCATCTTTTTTTTCCAGTCCTCATGAAGGGTTTTGGTCCAAAACATCGACAGTTTACTCTTTTCCATAGATGCTGCCTGGTCTGCTGAGTTCCTTCAACATTTTGTGTGTGTTGTTTGTATTTCCAGCATCTGCACATTTTCTCTTGTTTATGTTGATATGTTTTTGATTAGTCAGGGCATCAATGATTACGAGGAGAAGCCAGAGAGTGGGGTTGAGAGGGATGATGGAATAAGACCATAAGACATAGGAGCAGAATTAGGCCATTTGGTCTTTTTTTCCCCTCCTTAACCCCATTCTCCGGCCTTCTCTCTGTAACCTTTGATGCTGTGTCCAATCAAGAACCTATCAATCTCCGCCTTAAATACATAACAACCTGGTCTCTGCAGCTGTATGTGGTAACAAATTCCACAAATTCACCACCCTCTGGCTAAAGAAACTTCTCCTCATCTCTGTCTTAAATGGATGCCTCTCTATCTTGGGACTGTGCCCTCTTGTCCTAGACTCACCCACCATGGGAAACATCCTTTCCACATCTACTCTCAAAATGTTTCAAATAGAACCCCCCTCCCATCCTCCTAAATTCCAGTGAGTACAGACTCACAGCTATCAAATGTTCCTTGTATGATAACCCTTTCATTCCTGGAAGCATTCCTGTGAACCTCTCTGGTCTCTCTCCAATGACAACACACCTTTTCTTCGATGAGGAGCCCAAAACTGTTCACAATACTCAAGGCGAGGCCTCACTGGTGCCTTATATAGCCTCAGAATCATCTCCTTGCTCTTGTATTCTAAACCTCTTGAAAGGAATGCTAACATGGCATTTAATTTCCTCACCACTGACTCAATCTGCAAGTTAACCTTTAGGGTGTTCTTCACAGGGACTCCCAAGTCCCTTTGCATCTCAGATTTATGGATTTTCTCCCCATTTTGAAAATAGTCTGCACATTTATTTCTACTTCCAAAGTGCATGACCATGCATTTTCCAACATTGTACTTTCTTGCTCATTCTCCTAATCTGTTTAAGTCCTTCTGCAGCCTACCTGTTTCTTCAACACTATCTGCACCTCTACAATCTTCGTATCGTCTGCAAGCTTGGCAAAAAAAACATCTATTCCAACATCTAAATCACTGATATACAGCTTAAAAAGACGCAGACCCAACACTGACTCCTGCAGAACATCTCTGGTCACTAGCAGCCAACCGGACAAGGGTCTTTTTATTCCACCCGCTGCCTCCTACCAGCCATGTTAGAATGGTGGAGCAGACTCAATGGGCTGGATGGCCTTAGCCTGCTCCTAAGTCTCATAGTCTTATAGTTCAAGGTCTTATAGACACACTTTGAGATTCAGGTCCCCTTCATGGTCACTTGATTATTATTCCTAAAACCTGAACCCTTTTTTGAGGCACTGGTCTAATCCTATGGCACCTTATCTATTAGTTAACACATGTTCTTTGACCTTTCTCCCTTAGTCACCTGTCCATATTAATGTAGGCACAAAGAAGGCACTCCAGCAGTTTTACCTCATTAGGGGTTTGAGGAGATTTGGTATGTCACCAAAGACTCTAGCAGATTTCTATAGATATACTGTGGAGATCATTCTGCCTAATTGCATTACAGCCTGATGTGGAGACTCTACTGCACAGGATCAAAAATCAGCTCCATCACAGGTGTAAACCCAACATATTCAAGAGTCTACGCCTCAAGAAGGCAGCTTCTATCATTAATGCCCCTCATAACCTGAAACATGCATCTTCTGATCACTACTGTCAGGGAGATGGTACAGGAGCCTGAAGAGGAACACTCATTTTTTAAGGAATGGCTTCTTGATCTCCACCATCAGATTTCAGAATGATCCATGACCTGTGGCAGGATGCCACTCAGACATAAGCCGGGTTTTGATCAGGGCCAAGGTGTCTTATGTTGAAAGACCCGAAACACCCCGTGACCCTGGATTACATCACCGATGATGTGTCTGAGTACATGGCAAGATTTATCATTCTATCTATTAAATATTCCTCTTTTGCACTATTTGTTTTCTGTAACAGTGTAATTTTATGTCTGGCATTGAATTGCTGCTGGAAAAACAAATTTCTGAACATATACTCAGTGGCTATTTCTTTAGGCATATCTGTATACCCTCTTGTTAATGCAAATACCCATCAGCCAAACATGTGTCAGTAACTCGGTGCATAAAAGCATGCAGACATGGTTAAGAAATTCAGTTGTTCTTCAGACCACCAAGCATCAAAGTGGGGAAGAAATGTGATCCAAGTGACTTTGATTGTGGAGTCCTGTTGAAGGGTTTCCGCCCAAAATGTTGACTATACTTTTTTTCCATAAATGCTGCCTGGCCTGCTGAGTTCCTCCAGCATTTTGTGTGTGTTGCTCTAATTTCCAGTGTCTGCAGATTTTCTCTTTTTCTCATTGTGGAATGATTGTTGGTGCCAGATTGGGTGGTTCGAATATCTCAGGAACTGTTGATCCCCAGTGAATATCATGCACAATGGTCTCTAGGGCTTATAGCGAATGATGCAAAAAACAAAAAAAAAAATCTAGTGAGCGGCAGTTCTGTGGGTAAAAGCACCTTGAAAATGACAGCGGTGAGAGGAGAATGGTCAGACTAGTTCAAGCTAACAAGGAAGCAACAACAAATCAAATGCCCACATAGTGTGCAGAAGAGATACCAAATAAAGTCTATGCTGCTAAGTGTATGTCAATGATAATAAACCTGTTTCTGATTCTGATTCTGATTTTGATTGTGAGGAATCCTTTTCCTTAGGTCCTTAATGTATCTCCCTAACAATAAGTATCAGTGGACTGACTAAATTTGAAAAGCTTAAACAAATAGATAGAGGGGTAGTTCAAGCAGAGATGCCAGTGGAAAGCAGCCAGTGAGTGAGTGGGCCAGTGAAGGAGTGGAGCTTTGAGGCTTTGACTCGAGAGGCTTCGATGAGAAGAGGCGGAGGACGAGTTTGCTCCCATTTAGGCTTTACAATGCCTCCTGAGACGGTGATGTGCCTCTCATGTGAGATGTGACAGTCTTGGGGGAACTACCCTCTCGCACAGAGTCCCATCTGCTAGTAGTGCATACGGCTGGGCGATATGGAAGACCATGTAAGGAATCTGGAGGAGCAGCTGGATGACCTTTGACTCATAAGGGAGAATGAGGCAGTCATAGATGAGAGCTACAGGGAGGTAGTCACACCTAGGCTGTCGGAAGCAGGTCATTGGGTGACAGTCAGAGGGGGGAAAGCGAAGGTGAGCAGGCCCGTAGTGCAGAGCACCCCTGTAGCCATTCCCCTGAATAATAAGTGCCCTGGATACTTTTGGCGGGGACGACCAACCAGGTGTGAGCCACGGTGGCAGGGCCTCTGGCACTGAGTCTGACCCTGTGGTGCAGAAGGGTGGGACGGAGAAGAGGAGAGCTGACGTCATTGGAGACTCTATAGTCAGGGGAGCAGACAGGAGATTTTGTGGACGTGAGAAGGACACCCGCACGGTTTGTTGCCTCCCGGGGGCCAGGGTCCGGGATGTCTCTGACTGGGTGCACGACATCCTGGTATGAGAGGGAAAGCAACCAGAAGTCGTGATACATGTTGATACCAACAACACAGGCAGGAAGAGGGATGAGGTCCTGAAGTGTTAGTTTTGGGAACTAGGCAGAAGGCTGAAGAACAGGACCTCAAGGGTGGTGTTCTCAGGATTGCTGCCAGTGCTACGTGACAGTGATGGTAAGAATTAGAGGAGATGGCAGTTGAATGCGTGGCTGAGCAGTTGGTGCAGGGAGCAGGGTTTTAGATTTTTGGATCATTGGGATCTCTTCTGGGGAAGGTGGGACCTGTACAGATTGGATGGGTTGCACCTGAACTCGAGGGGGAGCAATATCCTTGCAGGTAGGTTTGTTAGCATGGTTCGGGAGGGTTTAAACTAATTTGGAAGGGGGATGGGACCTGGAGCGATATAGCAGTGAAAGAAGTGCATGGAGTAAAGCCAGATCTAACATACAGAGAGCTTTGAGGAAAGAGAAGCAGAATAAAGAGCGTAAAGGTAGTAAGGTAGAAGAGCGAAAGTGCATGTACTTCAATGCAAGATGCATCAGGAACAAAGGTGATGAACTGAGAGCTTGGATACATACATGGAATTATGATGTAGTGGCCATTACAGAGACTTAACTGGCACCAGGGCAGGAATGGATTCTCAATATTCCTGGATTTCAGTGCTTTAAAAAGGATAGAGAGGGCAGAAAAAGGGAAGGAGGGGTGGCATTACTGGTCAGGGATACTATTACAGCTACAGAAAGGGTGGATAATGTAGCAGGATCCTCTTTTGAGTCAGTATGGGTGGAAGTCAGGAACAGGAAGGGAGCAGTTACTCTACTGGGGGTATTCTATAGGCCCCCTGGTAGCAGCAGAGATACCGAGGAGCAGATTGGGAGGCAGATTTTGGAAAGGTGCAAAAATAACAGGGTTGTTATCATGGTGACTTTAACTTCCCTAATATTGATTGGCATCTGATTAGTTCCAAAGGTTTAGATGGAGCAGTGTTTGTTAAGTGTGTCCAGGACGGATTCCTGTCACAGTATGTTGACAACCCGACCAGGGGGAATGCCATACTGGATCTAGTACTAGATAATAAAGCGAGTCAGGTCACAGATCTCTCAGTGGGTGAGTATCTGGGGGACAGTGACTACCACTCCCTGGCCTTTAGCATTATCATGGAAAAGGATAGAATCAGAGAGGACAGGAAAATTTTTAATTGGGGAAGGGCAAATTATGAGGCTAGAAGGCTAGAACTTGAGGGTGTGAATTGGGATGATGTTTTTGTAGGGAAATGTACTATGGACATGTGGTTGATGATTAGGGATTTCTTGCAGGATGTTAGGGATAAATTTATCCCGGTGAGGAAGATAAAGAATGGTAGGGTGAAGGAACCATGAGTAACAAGTGAGGTGGAAAATCTAGTCAAGTGGAAGAAGGCAGCATACATGAGGTTTAGGAAGCAAGGAACAGATGGGTCTATTGAGGAATATAGGGTAGCAAAAAAGGAGCTTAAGGGGCTGAGGAGAGCAAGGGGGCATGAGAAGGCTTTGGCAAGTAGGATAAAGGAAAACCCCAAGGCATTCTTCAATTATGTGAAGAACAAAAGGATGACAGGAATGAAGGTAGGACCGATTAGAGATAAAGGTGAGAAGATGTGCCTGGAGACTGCGGAAGTGAGCGAGGCCCTCAATGAATACTTCTCTTTGATATTCACCAATGAGAGGGAACTTGATAACGGTGAGGACAATATGAGTGAGGTTGATATTCTGGAGCATATTGATATTAAGGGAGAGGAGGCGTTGGAGTTGTTAAAATACATTAGGATGGATAAGTCCCCGGGGCCTGACGGAATATTTCAGAGGCTGCTCCACAAGGCAGGGGAAGAGATTGCTGTGCCTCTGGCTAGGATCTTTATGTCCTCATGTGTCCACGGGAATAGTACTGGAGGATTGGAGGGAGGTGAATGTTGTCCCCTTGTTCAAAAAAGGTAGTAGGGATAGTCCGGGTAATTATAGTCCAGTGAGCCTTACATCTGTGGTGGGAAAGCTGTTGGAAAAGATTCTTAGAGATAGGATCTCTGGGCATTTAGAGAATCATGGTCTGATCAGGGACAGTCAGCATGGCTTTGTGAAGGGCAGATCGTGTCTAACAAGCCTGATAGAGTTCTTTGAGGAGGTGACCAGGCATATAGATGAGGGTAGTGCAGTGGATGTGATCTACATGGATTTTAGTAAGGCATTTAAAAGGTTCCACACGGTAGGCTTATTCAGAAAGTCAGAAGGTATGGGATCCAGGGAAGTTTGGCCAGGTGGATTCAGAATTGGCTTGCCTGCAGAAAGCAGAGGGTTGTGGTGGAGGGAGTACATTCAGATTGGAGGGTTGTGACTAGTGGTGTCCCACAAGGATTGGTTCTGGGACCTCTACTTTTCGTAATTTTTATTAACTACCTTGATGTGGGTGTAGAAGGATGGGTTGGCAAGTTTGCAGATGACACAAAGGTTTGTGGTGTTGTGGATAGTGTAGAGGATTGTCAAAGATTGCAGAGAGACATTGATAGGATGCAGAAGTGGGCTGAGAAGTGGCAGATGGAGTTCAACCCGGAGAAGTGTGAGGTGGTACACTTTGGAAGGACAAACTCCAAGGCAGAGTACAAAGTAAATGACAGGATACTTGGTAGTGTGGAGGAGCAGAGGGATCTGGGGGTACATGTCCACAGATCCCTGAAAGTTGCCTCACAGGTAGATAGGGTAGTTAAGAAAGCTTATGGGATGTGAGCTTTCATAAGTCGAGGGATAGAGTTTAAAATTCATGAGGTAATGATGCAGCACTTTAAAACTCTGGTGAGGCCACACTTGGAGTACTGTATCCAGTTCTGTTCGCCTCCCTATAGGAAGGATGTGAAAGCATTGGAAAGGGTACAGAGGAGATTTACCTGGATGCTGCCTGGTTTAGAAAGTATGCGTTATGATTAGAGATTAAGGGAGCTAGGGCTTTACTCTTTGGAGAGGAGGAGGATGAGAGGAGACACGATAGAGGTATACAAGATATTAAGAGTAATAGAGTGGACAGCCAGCGCCTCTTCCCCAGTGCACCACTGCTCAATACAAGAAGACGGCTTTAAGGTAAGGAGTGGGAAGTTCAAGGGGGATATTAGAGGAAGGTTTTTTACTCAGAGAGTGGTTGGTGCGTGGAATGCACTGCTTGAGTCAATGGTGGAGGGGGATACACTAGTGAAATTTAAGAGACTACTGGACAAGTATATTGAGGAATTTAAGGTAGGGGGTTATATGGGAGGCAAGGTTTAAGGGTCGGCACAACATTGTGGGCCAAAGGCCCTGTACTGTGCTGTACTGTTTTATGTTCTATGTTCTATATGTAAATCGCCTTCAGATGAAACAAAGCCTCTTAAGACTTTGATTCCTTCTCTGATTGAACTTCTCCTGCAAATCTGTGAGTTATGAAATTAGCATATGATCAGAGGTGTACATGATGACAAGACGCAAAGAGAAAAAATGGACAGCCAGCTCCTTTCTTCCAGGCCGGAAATGGCTAATGTAGGGGGACATAATGTGAAGGTGATTGCAGGAAGGTATAGTGTTTTTTCACAGAGTGGTGGGTGCACGTGGTGGTGGTAGAGGCAGAAACATTATTTATTTATTTGGAGATACAGCATGGACTGGGTTCTTTCTGCCCCCTATACCACACCACCAACAACCCACCAATTTAACCTTAGCCTAATCACAGGACAGTTTGCAATTAGTAGGATTAACCTACTAATGTAAATGTCACCTCATAGCTCAGCGATTATTGCGATCGATTTATCGTGCCAGCACTCACCGATGGGGTCTGATTCCTGTCACTATCTGTAAAGAATTTGTATTTAACCCCTATGTTCGCCTGGGTTTCCTCTGGGCCCTGCAGTTTCATCCCACATTCCATAGACGAACAGCTTGCGCTATGTTCTGCGCATGCTATATTGGCGCCGGGGGCTCGGGTAAGTTCGAGGTGTGCCATGTTGCTGCCAGAAGCAAGCTGACTCTCGCAGGCATCCCCCAGCATAATCCTTGCTGAAGTGATTTGACGCAAATGTTGCACTACATTGCATGTGCATGTGACAGATAAAACTAACATTCAGTCTTTAACAGACTTAGAAGTTCAAAGTACATTAATTATGGAAATATATATACCATATAAAACTTGAGATTTTTCTTCATGCAGGCGGCCACAAAACAAAAAAACACACTAGGCTCCATGAAAATCCTCACACAAACATCCATCAAGCATCCGATGTGTGAAAAAGAAATACTAAATTGTGCAAACAATTAAAAAAAAAAGCAAACAAGCAATCCACAGAACGTAAACTAGAAAGTCCCTGAAAGTAAATGCACAGTCACGGAGCCAGTTCAACGCTGTAGCCTGACCAGGAGGCCAGAGGCAGCAGACCACAGCCACAGAGCCAGGTTCAGCTCTCAGGTGAGTGCCGATGGCTGCAGGGTTAGTTCAGCGCTGAGGTGAGTGAAGCCTCACACAGTAGAGAGATTGGAGAGGCACATGGATTAAAGAAAAATGGAGAGCCACGTGGGAGGGAAGAGTTAGACTGATCTTAAAGTTAGTTAAAATATCATTACAGTAGCGAAGTAGCTAGCACAATGCTTTACAGTGCCAGCGACCCGGGTTCAATTCCCTCCACTGCCTGTAAGGAGTTCGTGCATTCACCCCGTGACCGTGTGGGTTTCCTCCCACAGTCCAAAGATGTACCGCTAAATAGATTAATTGGTGACTAATTTATCCTGTAATTAGGGTAGGATTAAATCAGGGGACTGCTGGTAGCATGGCTCAAAGGGTCAGAAGGACCTATTCTGCATTGTATCTCAATTAAACTGTGGGATGAAGGTCCTGTGCTATCTCTGCTGTCCTAAGTTCTATGTTCTAACCAGTCAGTTTGTTTATTACTGGATACATTAACAAACAGGCAATTATATAACAGCTTTTCAACTTGAAAGATTGCCTTCATGCAGTATTAATCTGGTGAATAAATAATTTGATAAACCATAAGCTAGTCCTTCACCAGGTCATAGAATTTTCTCCTGGCTCCAGCATTTCCAAAATCACCAGTAAATAAACTGTTATTCAGTGAACCTTAAATCAAGGTCAGACTGCAATCAACGCACCTTTGCAGAATAACCCACCAATATGAAACATGATGCATGGCCATTGCATGAATTATAAAGGACATTTCAGTTTCCTCATTAATTTCTCTACTGCTGGCTCGTTCTGGGAATATGTGTGCATTATAACACCACAAGTAGTCTGTCAGATTTTCAGTATTTAAATGCCTTGTTAGCAGTTTGAGGCACATTAAGGGATCATTATGTTACGCTTTTGGTCTTAATCATTCAGTTACATACTGGAAGATCACATCAAGAGTTCAGGCAGACACAACTCACAGAATCTATAAGGTTCTAACCTGGACCCACAACACCCCCTTATTAGTCAAGAAGGCACAACAACATTTACATTTTCTGAGGAGATTGTGGCAAGCAAGGCTCCCTACCAATATTCTAAAATCTTTCTGCAGATTCACCAAATGTTGCTAGAATTGGAGTGTATTAACTATAAGAGAGTTTGGACAAGCTTCCCCTCCCTCCTCGTTTCAAATCTACTCAGCTTTTTTTCTCCAGTTCTGCCAAAGGGTTTTGGCCCGAAATGTCAACTGTACTTTTTTTACATAGATGCTGTCTGGCTTGCTGAGTTCCTCCAGCATTTTGCGTGCGTTGCTCATATTTCCAGCATCTGCAGATTTTTTCTTGTTTGGACAAATTTGGATTGTTTTCTCTGGAGGTTGACAGAAGATCTGATAACCACCTCCACTCTATCCAGCACAAGAAGAATTTCCTGGTGACTGACCATTTAAATTCCTCTCCCCATTCCCATTCTGACATGTCGGTCCATGGCCTCCTCTTCTGCCACAATGAAGCCATTCTCAGGGTGGAGGAGCAACACCTCCAACCTGATGGCATGAACACCAACTTCTCCTTCTAAGAATTTTTTTCCCCACTTATTTTTCTTTTCCCCTCCCTCTTCCTCTATTCCCCATTCAGGCCTCTTACCTCTTCTCGTCAGCCTATCACCTCCCCATGGTGCCCCTCCCTCTTCCCTTTGTTCAATGGTCCACGCTGCTGTCCTGTCAGATTCTTTCCTCTCCAGCCCTTTACTTTTCTCACCCAAATGGCATCACCTATTGCCTTCTAGCTTGTCCTCCTTATCCTAACCCGCCTTTTTTATTCCGACATCTAATGAAAGCTCTTGGCTTGAACCATCGACCGATTATTCATTGTAATGCCCTGGTTAAGATTTTTGCTGCTAATGCTGCAGGGTTTAGTAGCTTTCTGTAGAAGCAGTGTGTCTTGTGTTCAGGTAAAGATAAGGGACTGTGATGTTCAATTGTTATTTTAGCCAATCAGGGTGATGGAATTGGGAGAAGGTTCTAGAGAATGCTGGGCGGAGAGAGATTTGAGATGGACAGTAGGGGGGATTTGTGGCCTTTCTGAGTGGAGCTGCAGGGTGGACAGGAAGGAAGATGGCTGAGGATTGCATGGGAAGGAGCATCCCTGTTGCGCAAGGTGCTTTGAGCAGATGAATGGCTACAAGGAGGAAGGGCCAATACTCCAGAGATAGTGCCTGTTTGTTTGAGATGGATTTTGAGCGATGTTTCACACAGACCACGGGTCCAGAGCATGAGCAAAAGACAATTTCAGGATGAGCTCCACTGATATGCCCATTTAGACTGGTTTAACTGTAATGGGCTTATTTATTTTTCCTTTTTTCTTACTGAATGTTCCATAAAGCTGAAATTTGTAAAAATACTTTCTTTATAATTTTGTGTACAATTGGTTACTTCTTGCTGACTGACAATTTTGTATAGGTAGCATTTACACAGCATTCGCTCATATTGAGGTTTCTTTAATTGGAATAGCACAATGATTTTGTTTGGTTGAACTCCAAATCATACCAACCTTAGCTGTATATTGTTTATGAAAGGTGGCCTTCTCACTGCTGAATCCCGTGACTGATAGCAGGGCTGTTAAGGGGCCAAGTTTCCATATGAACCCGGTGAGGGGGCAACATCATTTTCATAGATGTTGCCTGACCTGCTGAGTTCCTCCAGCATTTTGAGCATGCTATTCTATAATTATACATAATTATGAGAGAGATAGATATGGTCAATTGTCAGATTTCACTGCTGGGGCAGTACTGTAATAAGCCAGAGAACATCAAAACAAGAGGTTTTGCAGTTATTGGAAATCTAGAACAATACACACAGAATGCTGGAGGAACTTAGCAGGTCAGGCAGCATCTATGAAGAAGAATAAACAATGGATATTTTGGGCCAATACCCTTCTTGAGGAAGGATTTGAGATGTGATACAGTTGTAATTATAAATAATTCTATAAAATTATCTGTATAGATTTCAAATGTAAGTAGTTAAGCAGTTGATTATAACAATCAAAACTAAGGTTAGTCATTAATTTTGTGCTTGTATTGAAATATTGAACATTGTGTCAGGACAGTGAGTGTAATTCTCTTGGATTTTCCTGGATACACTGTTCTTATACACAAATTGAATCAGTCAATATAGTCATCTTTCCTGACTTGGTGAGGTCATTGCAAATACTTGTTGCAAGTCAAAGTAAAAGTAAAAATTATTATCAAAGTGTATGTAAGTTTTCATATATTACCTTGAGATTCATTTTCTTTCAGGCATTTACAAGTAAAAAAAATTATGGAACTTACCAAAAATAAAATTCATAAACAAAGACAAATAACCGATGTGCAAAAGATTGCAAATTAGACCATAAGATATAGGAGCAAAATTAGGCCATTTGGCCCAGAAAGTCTGCTCCACCATTTCTTCATGGCTGATCCAATTTTCCTCTCAGCTCTAATCTCCTGCCTTCTCCCCGTATCACTTCATGCCCTGATTAGTCAACGTCTGACGTAAGTATGCATAAAGACTTAGCCTTCACAGCTGACTCTGGCAAAGAATTCCACAGATTCACCGCTCTCTGGCTAAAGAAAATCCTCCTCATCTCCATTCTAAAAGGCACCCCTCTATTCAGAAGCTGTGTTCTCTGGTCTTAGACACTCCCACCAAAGGAAGCATTCTCTCCACATCCACTCTATCAAGGCCTTTCACCATTCAATAGGTTCCAATGAGGTCACCCTTCATTCTTCTGAATTCTTGTGAATGCGGGCCTCGAGCCGTCAGATGCTCTTCATATGACAAGCTATTCAATCCTGCTGCATTCACCAGTAACCTTGATGTGTGTTATTCAATCCTGGAATCATTTTTGTGAATCTCCTTTGAACCCTCTCCAGTTTCTCAGATAAGAGGCCAAAAACTGCTCAGAATACTCCAGTATTCCAAATTGAACAAACAAAAAAACACTGAGAACATGAGTTGCAAAGAATCCTTGACAGTGAGTCATTAGGTTGTAGCATCAATTTAGTGAGTGAAGTTTTCCACACCTAATTTTTGTAAACTAGTAACTGTTCCTGAACCTGATGTTGTCGGACCTAAGCCTTCTGTACCTCCTACATGATGGAGGAGACAGCATGGCCTGGATGATGATGGCTGCACTCAAGATATGTGTGCTCAGTGGAGGAGAGGACTTGGCCTGTGATCCACTGGGCTGCATCCACCACTCTCTGTAGACTTTACCATTCCTGGATATTGCTGTTTCCATACCAGGCTGTGATGCACCAGTTAGAATACTCTTCACTGTGCATTTATAGAAGCTTTTCAACGTTTTAGATGACATGCTGAATCTATGTAAACTTCTAAGAAAGTAGAGGTGTTGTTGTACCTTCTTTGCAATGGCATATATGAGCTAACCCAGGACACATTCTCTGACATAGTTGCTGTTGTTGAGTGAGAGGTTGTTTTAGTGGCACTGTTCAGCCAGATTTTCATTCACCCTCCTATATGTCGATTCACTGCCACCACTTTTGGTTCAGCCAACAGCAGTGGCAACTGGGAAATGTACTCCCAGCTGATTATCTCCCCAATCATTTTAGTCCCCTTTTCATTGCTGAGAAAATGGCTACACCTCCCTATTGCTTAGAAGGTGGGACACCATGATAGCTTAGCAGGTAACCCCTACACTATTACAGCTCGGGGAATCGGAGTTCGGAGTTCATTTCTGGTGTTCTCTGTAATAAAGTTTGTCCATCTTTCTCATGTGCACGTGGGCTTCCTCCAGATGCTCCAGTTTCCTTCCACTATAGTTAGTAGATTCATTAGTCATCGTGAATTGTCCTGTGATTAGGTTACGGTTAATTCGGTGGGTTGCTGAGCAGCACAGCTCGTTGGGCTGGAAGGAACGCTGTATCTCTAAATGAATAAAATTAAAATTTGTCTCTTCTCTGAACTTTACTCTGCCGAAACTCCAGCAACATCTCCTTTTTCAGTTCTGAAGGAAACTCATCAGATTGGGGAACTCTCTGACCCAGAGAGCACGTGGGAACATAAGGAATAGAAGAAAGAACAGACCACTTGCTTTTGCTTGGGTTTTAATTAAATTCAGATCTGCTCTCATTTTCTGCCCACCGCTCACACTCAACACCTCTGAAGAACCACTTCAGCATGGTCCAATTGCCTGCACTTTACGCCCACTGCACAGGTTGGTGATATCAGACACAGAATTCAAAACTAATTGGATCAATTGGTCGTGGATTACAGATTCTGGTTCACAGTTAGTTCTGTGCTTCCCAGTGTAATTTCACTGCTGTACGGGAGATGGCTTCAGATTTATATCATGCATTCTTTAAGAAAATTGCCAAAATACAGGTTTCTGAAGAAGGTACATGTGATGAAATGGTTTGAAGAATAAAGTTACATAATGGTTTGGATCCTATTTCTTAATATATACACAATACATACTATATACTCTTAAATTCTTTTTTGGTATTCATATTCAGAAGGAACTTAATCTGTAGGCTAAGTACATTTGAATTTCCAGAAACTTTATCTGTTTCACTTAAACTGCCATATAATTACCTGATTTCCAAAATTCCAACGTGCTTGGCTGACAGCCGAGTCTATCTACAGAAAGAACGAAGCTAGAACATTAAACCTGAGTGGTTTACCAACACAAACTTCTGTTAGGCAAAATGCAGAGCATTTTTGATATTTTAAATTTAATTTCAGTGCCGAGTTATTACATAAAGCAGTCCACATCAAAAGCAAAACCTGAAAGATTTTTTTTAAATGTTTGAAGCACTGCCCTTGTACAATGAATAATGCAACTATCACAGCTGCAGCCTAATAGATGTAATTTAATTCAATGTGAGCCACACAATTATGTGTGTGGCTTTGTTGAAGCCTTGGTTCGAGCTGCACTGTGAAGTACTCAGTCAAACTGAACATAGGCAGTATTTTGTGTTTGATGTACAGCATGTAAACCATGAATCAGTAATGCATCAAACACAACCACAGGAAACCTGGATGTGTGATGCTTTGCTTGATGCACAGATGTTTGTTACTGACTGTTAAAATGACAAATCTTGCTATCACTGGCAATACCTGGTGACAATTGTTTCCACGGTGATTGGTGCAGTGTCAAGTATACACTCAAAAGAATTGTGCTGTGTCTCCATTGTCAGCCATGTTCAACAGGGATACGGCCATAGAGCATGGAAACCGACCGTTTAGATGTGATGTGAAGAGGATGATCCCAATAGTGGGGGAGTCAAGGACCGGGGGGCGCAGACTCAGAATAGAGAGGTGTCCCTTTAGAAAAAAGATGAGGAAGAATTTCTTTAGCCAGACGGTGGTGAATCTGTGGAATTCATTGCCAAGGATGACTGTAGAGACCAAGTCATTGGGTATATAAAACGAAGTTTGATAGGTTCTTGGGCAGTCAGGGCATCAAAGGTTATGGGGAGAAGGCAGGAGAATGGGGTCGAGAGGGATAATAAATCAGCCATGATGGAATGGCAGAACTGGCCTGACTCTGCATATATTTCTTATTGGCTTTCAATCCTTCCCAGCAGAGATGCACATCTAAGCCAGCATTCAGCTGATAACCTGCTAAATCTTTCAAATCATGTACCTATCCAACTGTTTTTTGACATATGCCATTGTACTTCCTCAACCACACTGGCAGTCTATTCCACATGGATTCCAACACTTGTGTGAATAGGTCGCACTTGTTGATTCAAAAGGTGGTATCCATGGTTTGACAGAGAATCCACTCTCTTTGTTTTTGTCTCATCTCCAGTTTGATTGGTGAGGGGGACCCCCTCTGCGCTCTGACATTTGATGTGTCTCATGGTGCGAGGGAGGCCTGAGTTGTCAGAAAACACTGGTGTTCTGTCAAACTGCAGTCAAACCCAGTCACCATTGCCTTTTCATTCCGGTCGAGATTTCAGAAACCCTGAGAAGGTCATTCCTTCGTCTCTCACGTCTCAGGGAAAAAGGCCCCTTCAGTCCAGCCTCTCCTTACAGCTCAAGTTGTCAAGTCCTGGCAACAACCTTGTGAATCTTTTATGTCCAACAACATTTTTCCTGTACCCAAGTGGCTAGAACTGCACACAGCATTCTGTACCGTCTGACTAACTGGACAAAGAAAAAGGATTGGATCTGAATCAGAATCTATTTCAGGTTGATTAGACCATAAGGCTGTAAAACACTGGAGCAGAATTAGGGCATCCGGCACATCAAGTCTGCTCCACCATTTCATCATGGCTAATCTATTTCCCTCTCAACCCCATTCTGCTGCCTTCTCCCCATAACCTTTCATACCCTGACTTATCCTGAATCTATCAAGCTTCATCTTAAATACACACAGTGACCTGCCCTCTATAGCCACCAGTGGCAACAAATTCCACAGATTCACCACCCCTTGGCTTAAGAAATTTCTCTTCATCTCCATTCTAAATGGATATCTTTCTATTCTAAGGCTATGCCCTCTGGTCCGAGACTCACCCACTTCAGGAAACAGTTTCTCCACTTCCACTCTATCTAGGCCTTTCACCATTTGACAAGTTTCAATGAGATCCCCTCTCATTCTTCTAAATGTCAGTGAATACATGCCCAGAGCCTTCAAACACTCCTCATATGATGTCTTTCAAACCTGGAATCAATTTTGTCAACCTCCTTTGAAATCTCTCCAATCTCGGGATTACTGCCTGTGCCACGCGACAGTGAGAGTAGGAATGCGATGAGGTGGAGGATAAATGCGTGGCTGAGGGATTGGAGTAGGAGGCAGGGTTTCAAGTTTTTGGATCATTGGGACCTCTTTTGGCGCAGGCATGACCTGTACAAAAAGGACGGGTTACACTTGAATCCTAGGGCGACCAATATCCTGGCAGGGAGATTAGCGAGGGCTACTGAGGTGACTTTAAACTAGAATGGTTGGGGGATGGGAATCAAATTAAAGAGGCTAGGCGAGAGGAGGTTAGTTCACAACAGGGGGATGGGAACCAGTGCAGAGAGACAGAGGGGTGTAAAGTGAGGGTAGAAGCAAAAAGTAGTAAGGAGAAAAGTAAAAGTGGCAGGCCAACAAATCCAGAGCAAGCATCAAAAAGGGCCACTTATCAACATAATTGTATAAGGGCTAAGAGAGTTGTAAAAGAGCACCTGAAGGCTTTGTGTGTCAATGCAAGGAGCATTCGTAATAAGGTGGATGAATTGAAAGTGCAGATTGTTATTAATGATTATGATATAGTTGGGATCACAGAGACATGGCTCCAGGGTGACCAAGGATGGGAGCTCAACGTTCAGGGATATTCAATATTCAGGAGGGATAGACATGTTAGTAGGGAAGTGGTGTTAGGTAAATTGAAGGGATTGAAGGCAGATAAATCCCCAGGGCCAGATGGTCTGCATCCCAGAGTGCTTAAAGAAGTAGCCCAAGAAATAGTGGATGCATTAGTGATAATTTTTCAAAACTCGTTAGATTCTGGACTAGATCCTGAGGATTGGAGGGTGCTAATGTAACCCCACTTTTTAAAAAAGGAGGGAGAGAGAAACCAGGGAATTATAGACCAGTTAGCCTAACGTCAGTGGTGGGGAAACTGCTGGAGTCAGTTATCAAAGATGTGATAACAGCACATTTGGAAAGCGGTGAAATGATCGGACAAAGTCAGCATGGATTTGTGAAAGGAAAATCATGTCTGACGAATCCCATAGAATTTTTTGAGGATGTAACTGGTAGAGTGGATAGGGGAGAACCAGTGGATGTGGTATATTTGGATTTTCAAAAGGCTTTTGACAAGGTCCGACACAGGAGATTAGTGTGCAAACTTAAAGCACACGGTATTGGTGGTAAGGTATTGATGTGGATAGAGAATTGGTTAGCAGACAGGAAGCAAAGAGTGGGAATAAATGGGACCTTTTCAGAATGGCAGGCAGTGACTAGTGGGGTACTGCAAGGCTCAGTGCTGGGACCCCAGTTGTTTACAATATATATTAATGACTTGGATGAGGGAATTAAATGCAGCATCTCCAAGTTTGCGGATGACACAAAACTGGGCGGCAGTGTTAGCTGTGAGGAGGATGCTAAGAGGATGCAGGGTGACTTGGATAGGTTGGGTGAGTGGACAAATTCATGGCAGATGCAATTTAATGTGGATAAATGTGAAGTTATCCACTTTGGTGGCAAAAATAGGAAAACAGATTATTATCTGAATGGTGGCCGATTAGGAAAAGGGGAGGTGCAACGAGACCTGGGTGTCATTATACACCAGTCATTGAAAGTGAGCATGCAGGTACAGCAGGCGGTGAAAAAGACGAATGGTATGCTGGCATTTATAGCGAGAGGATTCGAGTACAGGAGCAAGGAGGTACTACTGCAGTTGTACAGGGCCTTGGTGAGACCACACCTGGAGTATTGTGTGCAGTTTTGGTCCCCTAATCTGAGGAAAGACATCCTTGCCATAGAGGGAGTACAGAGAAGGTTCACCAGATTGATTCCTGGGATGGCAGGACTTTCATATGAAGAAAGACTGGATGAACTAGGCTTGTACTCGTTGGAATTTAGAAGATTGAGGGGGGATCTGATTGAAACGTATAAAATCCTAAAGGGATTGGACAGGCTAGATGCAGGAAGATTGTTTCCGATGTTGGGGAAGTCCAGAACAAGGGGTCACAGTTTGAGGATAAAGGGGAAGCCTTTTAAGGACTGAGTTTAGGAAAAACTTCTTCACACAGAGAGTGGTGAATCTGTGGAATTCTCTGCCACAGGAAACAGTTGAGGCCAGTTCATTGGCTATATTTAAGAGGGAGTTAGATATGGCCCTTGTGGCTACAGGTATCAGGGGGTATGGAGCGAAGGCTGGTGCAGGGTTCTGAGTTGGATGATCAGCCATGATCATAATAAATGGCGGTGCAGGCTCAAAGGGCCGAATGGCCTACTCCTGCACCTATTTTCTATGTTTCTATGTCAGTCAGTTCATCCCTTCATAGAAAATGGGCACAAAACTGCTCACAAATACTCCAAGTGCAGCCTCACCTGGTCCTTATAAAACCTCAGCATTACAGTCTTGATTTTATGTTGTAAACTTCTTGAAATAAATGGCAACATTGCATTTGCCTTCCTTACCAGTGACTCAACCTGCAAATTAACTTTCAGGGAATCTGGCATGAGGACCCTCAAGTCCCTTCCAACCTCAGAGTTTTGAATTTTCTTCCTGTTTAGAAAACTGTGTCTGCTTATATTCCTTCTTCCAAGTGTATGATCGTACACTTCCCAACACTGTATTCCATCTGCCACTTTTGTCCATTCTCTTAACTGCCTACATCCTTCTGTAGTCTCTCTATTTCCTCAAAACTACCTGCCCCTTCTCCTATCTTTGTTATGCTCACAAACTTGGCCACAAAGTCATCAATTCTATCATGCAAATCATTGACATACAACATAAAAAGGAATGGTCCCAACACCAGCCATTTTGGAACGCCGCTAGTGACCAGCAGCCAATCAGAAATGGCTCCCTTTATTCCCAATCTTTGCCTCCTGCCAATCCGCCAATGCCCTATCAATGCTAGTGACTTTCTTGTAATACCATGGGCTCTCATCTTGTTAGCTGCCACATGTCAAAGGGCTTTTGAAAATCCAAGTACACAACATCCACCAATTCTCCTTTGTCTATCCTACTTCTTATTTCCTCAAATAAGTCCAACAGATTTAGTCATAGTCATAGAGAAGTACTGCACAAAAAACTGGCCCATTGGCCCATCTAGACCATGCCAAAAATATTAAAACTCCGCCAGGACATAGCCCTCCATACTCCTATTATCCATGTACCTATCCAAAGTTTGCTTAAATGTTGAAATTCAGCTCGCAGCACCATTGTGCTAGCAGCTCATTCCACTTTCTCATGACCATTTGAGTGCCACACATGAGGCTGCTTAAGACCCATTGTATTACAGGAAAGTTACTTGCATGATTAGAGCATTGGAAGATTGGTAGGAGGCAGCAAGTGTGGATAAAAGGCTCCTTTTCTGGATGGCTGCCAATGACTAGTGGTGTTCTTCAGGGGTCGGTGTTGGGACCACTTCTTTTTATGCTGTATATAAATGATTTATATGATAGAATAGATGGCTTTGTTGCCAAGTTTGCAGATGATACGAAGGTTGGTAGAGGGGCAGGTGGTGTTGAGGAAATAGGTAGGATGCAGAATGATTTAGACAGATTAGGAGAATAGGCAAGAAAGTGGCAAATAAAATACAATGCTGGAAAATACAAGCTTATGCACCTTGGTAGTAGAAATAAATGTGCGGACTATTTTCTAAATGTGAAGAAAATCCAAACATTTGAGATGCAAAGGGACTGGGGAGTCCTTGTGCAGACCACCCTAAAGGTTAACTTGCAGGTTGAGTCGGTGGTGAGGAAGGCAAATTCCATGTTAACATTCATTTCAAGAGGACAAGAATACAAGAGCAAGGATGTGATGCTGAGGCTTTATAAGGCACTGGTGAGGCCTCACCTTGAGTATTGTGAACAGGTTTGGGCCCCTCATCTTAGAAAAGAAGTGCTGGTATTGGAGACGGTCGAGAGGTGGATCACAAGGATGATTCCAGGAATGAAAGGGTTATCATACGAGGAACATTTAATGGCTCTGGGTCTGTACTTGCTGGAATTCAGAAAGATGAGGGGGGATCTCATTGAAACGTTTCAAATGTTGAAAGGCCTCGACAGAGTAGATGTGGAAAGGATGTTTCCCTTGGTGGGAGAGTCTAGGACAAGAGGACACAGCCTCAGGATAGCAGAACGCCCTTTTGAAAACAGAGATGCAGAGAAATTTCTTCAGCCAGACGGTGGTGAATTTGTGGAATTTCTTGCCACAGGCAGCTGTGGAGGCCAGGTCTTTGGGTGTATTTAAGGCAGAGATTGATAGGTTCTTGTTTGGATGTGGCATCAAAGGTTACAGGGAGAAGGCCAGGAACTGGGGTTGAGGAGGAGAAAAAGAAGGATCAGCCTGGATTGAGTGGCAGAGCAGACTTGATGGACCAGATGGACTAATTCTGCTCCTATGTCTTATGGTGTGAAGAAGTTTCCCTCATGTTCCCCTTAAATTTTCACATTTCACCCTTAACCTATTACCTCTGGTTGCAGTCCCACCCAACCTCAGTAAAAAAAGGCCTACTTGTATTTACCCTATCTATACCTCATAATTTTGTATACCACTATCAAATCTCCACTCATTTTGCTACGTTACAAGGAATAAAACTTATTCAATCTTTCCTTATAATTCAGGTCCTCTAGACCAGGTAAATTTTCTCTGTACTCTTTCAACCTTGTTTATATCTTTCCTGTAGGTAAATGACCAAAACTGGACCAATATTCCAAATTAAACCTTACCAACTTCAACGTAACATCCGATCTCTGTACTCAATTTATTGATTTATGAAGGTAAATCTGTCAAAAGCTTTCTTTAGGACCCTGCCTAACTATGACAACACTTGTGTATATTATTGGATCTGTTTTATCAGATTCCTTTGCTCTACCACGTTCCTCAGTGCCTTACCGTTCACTGTATAAGATCTGCCCTGTTTGGTTCTACCAAAGTGCAACACCTCACACTTGTCTGCATTAAATTCCATCTGCCATTTTTCAGTCCATTTATCCAGCTGATACAGATCCCTCTACATGCCATGATAGCCTTCCTCACTGTCCACTATACCCCCAATCTTTTTAAGATTAGATTATGAGAACACTCAGTCCTTGTTTATTGTCATTTAGAAATGCATGCATTAAAAAGACGATACAATGTTCCTCCAGTATGATATCACAGAAACATAAGACAGACCAAGACTAAAACTGACAAAAACAACATAATTATAACATATAGTTACAACAGTGCAAAGCAATACCGTAATTTGATAAGAGCAAACCATGGGCACGGTAAAAAAAAGTCTCAAAGTCCCGATAGCCCCAATATCTTACGCAGACGGTAGAAGGGAGAAACTCTCCCTGCCATGAGTCACCAGCGCTGCAAACTTGTCGATGCAGCATCCTGGAAGCACCCGACCACAGTCCGACTCTGAGTCCGTCCGAAAACTTTGCGCCTCCGACCAGCCCTCCGACACCGAACACCATCTCTGCCGAGTGCTTTGACCCTGGCCGCCAAGCAACAGGCAAAGCCAAGGATTTGGGGCCTTCCCCTCCAGAGATTTTGGATCACACAGTAGCAGCGGCAGCGAAACAGGAATTTCAGAAGTTTCACCAGATGTTCCTCCGTGCTCTCACGTCTTCCTTCATCAAATCAGAATTGTGCACGGCCTCCTACTTGACAGATAACAGACATCATCACCGGAGAGGCCACTGCGCTGCGTCGCACCGCCATCTTCTCCTCCCGCTTCCACCATCTTCTCTTGATTTGTCAGACAAGATTTTTCCTTGAGGAAACCATGCTGTCTTTATCATGTGCCAAGTACCCTGAAACAACATCCTTAATAATCAGCTCCAAGATTTTCCCAAACACTGAGGTTAGTCTAACTGGGCTATAATTTCCTTTCTGCTCTTGCTCTCTCTCTCTCTCTCTCTCTCTCCTTAACGAATGAAGTGACATTTGTAATTTTGCAGTGCTCTGGAACAATGCTAGAATCTAGTGATTCCTGAAAAATCATTGCTAATCCAGTCACAATTTCTTCAGTCTCCTCTTTCAGAACCCTGGGATGTAAGGCCTTCTGGTCCAGGTGACCCACCTAACGTTAGACCTTTCAGCATTTCAAGCACAGTATCTTTACTAATAGCAACTGCACTCACTTCTTCCCCCTGACACTCTCAAACTTTCATCATACTGTTAGTGTCTTCAAAAGTGAAGTCTGATGCAAAAACTACTTCAGTTTTTCTGCTATTTCCTTGTCCCCATTTACTACTTCTCCAGCAGTCCAATATCTACACTTGCCTCGCTTTTACTCTTTATGTACCCAAAAAAACACTTTTGGCATCCTCTTTGATATTATTGGCTAGCTTACCTTCATATTTCATCTTTTGCACCTTATGGCTTTTAAGTTGCTTTCTGTAGGTTTTTAAAAGCTTTGCAATCCTCTAACTTCACACTAATTTTTGCTTTTACTATCTTTTTGATACAATGCACATCTTTGGATGTTAAGCTCCCAGCTATAATCTTCCTTCAGCCATGACTCAGTGATTCCCACAGTGTCATACCTGCCAAGCTCTAAATATGCTACAAGATCATCTGCCTCATTTTGTATACCGCGTGCATTCAAATATAACATCTTCAGTCCTGTATTCATCATCCTTTTCAATTTTGCCCCCGTTACCCTGCAACTTCTTCCACTGACTGGAATTTTTCCTTATCATCTGTCTGCCCTTTCTGATAGTCTCACTACACACTGCGTCTGCTTGTATATCATTTGCACCATCCTCAGCCCCATCACTTAGTTTCCTATCCCTCTGCCAAATTAGTTTAATTCCTCTCCAACCATTCTAGCAATCCTGCCTCCAAGGATATTGATCCCCCATGGGTTCAGAGGTAATACATTACTTTTGTACACCTCATACCTCCCCCAAAACAGCTCCTAATAATCCGTAAGTCTGAACCACAGCCCCCTTCACCAGCTCCTCAGCTGCACATTCATCTGCCAAATCATCCCATTCTTATCCTCACTGGCATGTGGTACAGGCTACAATCCAAAGATTACCACCCTAGAGATCCTGATTTTCAGCTTTCTACCTAGCTCCTTAAAATCTATCTTCAGGACCTGTCACTTTTCCTTCCTATGTCATTGGTGCCAATATGTACCAAGACCTCTGGCTGTTCACATTCCCCATTTAGAATGGAATGGTTAGATCCAGGACATCCCTGACCCGGGCACCTAGAGGCAACATATTACTGACATACGTCAAGAAATCTGTCACTGTGTGCAAGACATTTAAAAAGACTATAATTTACAATCAATCAATAAATAAATTCAAAAAAATGAACAAAAATGAACAAATTGATGAATCAATAAACAAATAGGCAAACAGACCTGAAGAAGGGCTTTGGCCCAAAACTTTGACAGTTTGTTCATTTCCATGGAAGCTGTCTAATCTGTTGAGGTCCTCCAGAATTTTGTCTTTGTAGCTAGGTAGAAAGACAGAGACAAACAGACTGAATGATGATACAGATAGATAGATAAATAGATGGATAGAGAAGTAGATAGACAGATAGATACAGGTTTGTATTCATCATATCAAAATATACAGTGAAATGTGTTTTTTGGATTAACAACTAACACAATCTGAGGACGTGCTGGGAGCAGCCTGCAAGTGTTGCCTCACATTCCTGCGTGAAAATGGCTTGCCTATAATGATCAGCAGAATGATAGATAGAAAGGCCTCAATAGAGTGGATGTGCAGAAGATGGTGGGGGAATCTAAGACCAGAGCGCACAGCCTCAGAATTGAGGGACATCCATTTAGAATGGAGATGAGGAGGAACTTCTTTAGCCAAAGGGTGATGTATCTGCCATTGGGTATATTTGAGGTAGAGGTTGATTGGCTTATGATTAGTCAGGGCATGAAGGGTTACAGGATGAAGACAGGAGATTGGGACTAAGAGGAAAAGGGATCAGCCATGTTGAAATGGTGGAAGAGGTTCGATAGGGCAAATGGACTAATTCTTCTCCTATATCTCATTGTCTTATGATCTTATGAATAGATAGAATGTGTGTCACAGTCTCCTATACCTTCTCACCAATGGTGGTAATGAGAAGAGGGTATACCCTGGATAGTGAGGGCTTTTAACAATAGATGCCACCTTCTTGAGGCACTGTCTTATGAAGTGTAGTGTTAAAGAGTAGAGATCACAGATATGAAGTGAAAAGGAAGTGACTTAAAAGAGTCAAAAGGATTTTTTTTTACATACAAGGATCATTCTACAAGCAGATGAGTTGGCAATAGTTTCTATAATGACTTTTTAGAGGCAATTGGAAAAACACAGTAGAAAACTGTTCACAAGAATGCAGAGAAAGAACTGAGACTCCACACTCACACTGGTTGGGTTTCATTGTCTGAGACTAACAGAAATGAACTATTATAAGATCATTAAAAGGACACTTATGCTTGTAATGATGGGACTCAATGTTCTGTGGTGAATTTAATTGATAAATAATGGATTATTACAAGCTGTTAAAATTTAAATGGTTGAGGGGGAAATAGTGCTTTCTTGAGAACACAAAAGGGAACAAGAGTAGGCCACTCAGCCCATCACGCTTGTCTTAACTAGTATGTTCATGGCTGAATGATGCTCCTCTTCTGTGAAAGTTTCCCACAGCTCTCAGTTCCCCAATCTTTGAAATACTTATTAATCTTCTCTTTAGATACTCTGTGCTCTGACCTACACACCACTCTGGGATAGAGCTAATAGAGGAGGCCAATGTACAGAACAGTTTCTTCAAGTTCTGTCCTTGACCTTGCCTGAGATTATTGTATCAGTGACACGTAAATAAAGGTGACCATAGTCACACTCAGGTAGGTAAATAAACATGTAAATAAATGTGAAAATAAACAAAGAGATAGATAAACAATCATCCAAACAGATAAACAGATAGGTAGATACATTACATACTTGCGTACACACACACACACACGTACAGTACTACACAAATATCTTAGGCACATATACATAGAGAGAAAGCTTTGCACAATACTGTAGTAACTTTATGTATTGCTCTAATGCAGCTGCTGTAAAATTCATGACATATGTGAATGATTCTGATATAGGTCTCTAATGTGGACTGAGAGTGGAAAGGGGGCAGGGAGAGGGGTTGGGAAAAGGAGAAGGGAGTGGGATGCACCAGAAAGACATTCTGTACTGATCAATAAACCAATTGTTTGGAATCAAATAACCTTGACTGTAACCTTCCCGTGGTGCTCAGCCCTCACCATCCCCAACATCTGTTTCTCCCACCGGATTTACAAACTCAGTCTCTGCTCCACCTTATCAAATACCATACTGTGTAGAAGTCTAAGACTCCTCAGGTATATTTTTGGGTACAAGACTTTTGGGCATACTGTACATACATAATAGAGTAAAAGAGGAATAGGGAGTACTGTTCATGGTTTCATGGACTGTTCAGGAACCCGATGGTGGAAGGGGAGCACTGTCCCTAAAGCTTTGAATGTGTGTCTTCAGGCACTAAGGCCGCCTCCCGAACAGTAGCAAAGAGAAGAGGACATACCCTGGATGGTGAGGGTCCTTAATAGTGGAAATCTATGTCTCTGATAATTCAAAGCATATATTGTACTGGCTTTTTAAAGACAAAAGTAAATTTATTTTCACATGCGCAAGTACAATTATGCATATATTCAATGAAAAACCTACAGCCTCATCACATGCACATACCATCAATGGTCATAAGAAAAAGACAAATTTTAAACACAAGTTTTATATGAAAGAACAGAACTATACTTGAAAATGTCCATATTAGTGTAAAGTGATTAAGTCATCATAGTATTGCTAAATTGTAATGATTAGGGCTGTGCCAGCTGATAGAAGAGAATGGTTGAGGGGAAGTAGCTGTTCCTAAACCTGGAGTGAGACTTCAGGCTTCTATACCTCCTGCCCATCGGTAGCAGTGAAAAGATGGCATCTCCCTGATGGTGGGGATCGTTTATGGTGGATGCTCCTGAAGCCATAACTGATCATGGGGATGGATGAGTCAGTGATGTATTGCACAGAGTCCACTGCTCACTGCAGCTTCTTACATCACTATGCATTTGAATGATGCATTTGTATAAGGTTATTTCTGGTGGAGTGGACAGTTTGCTACCACCCTTCACCATAGCTCTGACAAGGAGATGTTATATTATTACAATTTCCAGGAACAAATTTTCCACACCACACAGAGGAGCAACTAATCATACTCTGCAGGACAGCATTGAAAAGGACACAATCTATTCACATTTCATCCTCCATAAACATGTTGTCTGATGCAGGTGGTCTGAGCAAAGTTCTCGACACTGAGTTAAAAACAGCCACCCTGGGGGCAGACAGAAATATCGCAAGATGAAATATTTTCTTCACAAAATTTGGACCTTTTTTTGATGAAGATCTAGTCCCCATCTTTCAGCATCATATAGGGATGTATTATATTTTAAAGATACAGATTCTGCAGATGCTGGAAATCTAAAGCAACACACACACACACAAATTGCTGAACGAACTCAAGCAGGTCGGGCAGCATATATGGAAATAAATAAACAGTCAACATTTCAGTCCAAGACCTTTCTTCAGCACTGAAAAGGAATGGGGGAAGATGCCAGAATAAGATGGTAGCAGAAGGAGGGTAGCTAGAAGGTAATAGGTAAAGACAGGTGGGTATGAAATATGATGGCAGAATGTAGTATTAATGGTAAGACTCTTGGCAGTGTGGAGGATCAGAGGGATCTTGGAGTCTGAGTCCATAGGTTGCTCAAAGCAGCTGCGCAGGTTGACTGTGGTTGAGAAGGCATACGGTATATTGGCCTTCATGAACCGTGGGATTGAATTTAGGAGCCAAGAGGTAACGCTGCAGCTATATAGGCCCCTGGTCAAACCCCACTTGGAGTACTGTGCTCAGTTCTAGTTGCCTCACTACAAGGAGGATGTGGAGACCATAGAAAGGGTGCAGAGGAGACTTACAAGGATGTTGCCTGGATTGGGGAGCATGCCTTATGAAAACAGGTTGAGTGAACTCAGCCTTTTCTCCTTGGAGCGATGGAGGACGAGAGGTGACCTGATAGAGATGTATAAGATGATGAGAGGCATTGATCGTATGGATAGTCAGAGGCTTTTTCCCAGGGATGAAATGGCTGCCACAAGAGGGCACAACTTTAAGTTGCTTGGGAGTAGGTATGGAGGAGATGTCAGGCGTAATTTTTTTTATGCAGAGAGTGATGAGTGCGTTGAATGGGCTGCCAGCAATGGTGGTTAAGGCAGATATGATAGGGTCTTTTAAGAGACTTTTGGATAGGTACTTGGAGCTTAGAAAAATAGAGGGCTATGGGTAAGCCTAGTAACTTCTCAGGTAGGGACATGTTCGGCACAACCTTGTGGGACGAAGGGCCTGTATTGTGCTGTAGGTTTTCTATGAAAGATAAAGGGCTGGAGAGGAAGGGATCTGATAGGAGAGATAAGTGGACCATAAAAAAAAGGGAAGGTGAAGAGACTCAGGGCAAGATGATAGGCAGTTGAGAAGAAATTAAGAGGTCAATGTGGTGAATAGATGGAGGGAAAGGGGAGGAAAAATTCTTTTACCCTGGAAAGAGAAATCAATATTTATGTTATCAGGTCGGAGGCTATCCAGACACAATATAAAGTGTTGCTACTCTACCGTGAGGGTGGCCTTATCTTGGACTGACATGTCAGAACAGAAATTGGAATTGGAATGAAAATGTTTGGCCGCTGGAAAGCTCTGCTTTCCACTTTTTTTTTTATTCTGTTAGCTTCTCCCTTCCTTTCCAGTCCTTCTGAAGGGTCTTGATCTGAAACGTCGACTGTTCATACATTTCCGTAGATGTTGCCTGACCTGCTGAGTTTCACCAGCATTTACTGTAGTACAAGTTGGTTTTAACCATGCTAGGTGGTAAAAGAAATGGAAAATGACATGCATTTTTTTAAAACAATGAAATGAACTGGCAGAAAGCCCTCTCCCATCCCATCTATTCCCCTTCTCCTCTATTCTATTAGGCCAAAGAGACCAAAAAAAAAACTCCCACTACCAGCATCACAGACAGCTTCTATCCCATTGTTACAATCCTCTTGAATATATCACTTACATGGTAAAGATTAATTCCTGATCTCTCAGTTACATTTCACATTATTCACCATAAACACAAGAGATTCTGCAGATGCTGGAAATCCAGAGTAACACACACAAAATGCTAGAGGTCAGGCAGCATCTATGAAGGTGAATAAAGAGTCAATGATTTGGGCCAAGACCCTTGTCACCTGCATTGCACTTTCACTCTAAATGCGACTCTGGAGCCACCATGGTACTGATTAGCTCAATACGATTACAGCGCGAGGCATTCCCCAGACTGCAGTTCAATTCTGGCATTCTCTGTAAGAAAGTTTGTATGTTCTGCCCTGCATGCGCATGGGTTTCCTCTGAGTTCTCCATTTCCCTCTGACATTGCAAAGACGTACCAGTTAGTAGGTTAATTGGTCATTGTAAATTGTCCTGTGATTGGCTAGAGTTAAATAAGTGGGCTGCTGGGCAGTGCAGCGAGTTGGGCCAGAAGGGTCTGTTTCATCCTGAAACTCAAAATCAAACAAAAACCATTATATTCGATATTCTGTTGTGTATTTTATTCTTTTGTACCACATTTTGGGGTGTATGGGGTGTCAGAGAGGGGTAGCACCTCTGGTGGGGGAACATGTCATGTCCTTTTCAAGGCGGTTTGTCCACCTTTGGTCCCCATCTGGCACTCAGCTCTCACCTGTGGCTCCCCGTAGCGGTTTGCATGCGACAGTGGCCACAACCCGGGCAATGGCTTCGACAAGCCGGCTAAACCAGGTGAGGGTAGCCGACGGGTCTCAAACCCTCACTGAGATAGGAAGTTGTCTATCCCAGCATGTGAAGACAGATTCCGGCGGATTGAGCGGACGAGACCAATGGAAGGTCCAACGGTCAAGGTGGCGATCTCTGCAAGCGTCGTGGAACATGTAGAGCAGGACAAGACACAGAAGACATACAGGTCATCCGCTGTCTAGTCCCATCTCCAGCCGTCTCGACTCTGTTTTGCCACTGGATCCAGATGGGAATTGGGAAGAGAGAGCGAGGCTGATGCTGCGCAACTCTCCCTCACTTAAATCCAAATCACGTGATAGCCTCAACACCATCAAATGGTGTCAAGGTCCTCATCGACATTGACAATGGACGAACACACCACATCTATAAGACCATAGGATAGAGGAGCAGAATAAGGCCATTTGGCCCATTGAGTCTGCTCCTCCATTTCATCATGGCTGATCCAATTTCCCTCTCATCCCCAGTCTCTTGTCTTCTCCCTGTATACCTTTATGTCATGACCAATCAAGAATTTATTATTCTCTGTCTTAAGTATGCATAAAGACTTGGCTTTCATAGCTTCCTCTGACAACTAGTTCCACAGATTCACCACTCTCGGGCTAAAGAAATTCCTCCTCATCTCCGTTCTTAAAGGACACCCCTCTATTTTGAGGCTGTGTCCTCTGGCGTTAGACACACCCATCATAGGAAACATTCTCTCCACATCCACTCTACCAAGCCCTTTCACCATTCGATAAGTTACATATAGATCACTCCTCATTCTTCTGAACTTTAGTGAATACAGGCCTCAAACAAGCCAACGCTCTTTATATGACAAGCTATGAAATCCTGGAATCATTTTCATGAACCTCTTTTGAACACTGTCAAGTTTCAGCATATCCTTTCTAAGATAATGGGCCCAAACCTGCTTACAATACTCCAAATGAGACCTCACCAGTAGTTTAAAGTCTCAACATACATGCTTGCTTTTATAATCTAGTCCTCTTGAAATGAATGCTAACATCATATTTTCCTTTCTCGCCAAAGACTTAACCTGCAAATTAAACTTTAGGGAATCCAGTACACCCCAGATTTTTCTATTTTCTCCTCCATTTAGAAAATAGTCAATCATTCCATTTCTTCTACCAAATTGCATGACCATACACTTCCCAATACTATATTCCATATGCCACCTATTTGCCCAGTCTCCTAATCTGCCTAAGTCTGTCTTTAGTCTCCCCATTTCCTCAAAACTACCTGCCTCTCCACCTATCTTCATATCGTCTGCAAGCTATGCAACAAAGCCAATTCCATCATCCAAATCATTGACATATAATGTAAAAAGAATTGGTCCCAACACAGACACATGTGGAACACCACTAGTCACAGCAGACATCCAGTAAAGGCTCCCATTATTCCCATACTTTGCCTCCTTCCAATCAGCCACGGCTGTATCCATGCTAAAATATTTCCTGCAATACCATGGGCTTGTAGCTTGTTAAGCATCATGTGTGGCACCTTGTCAAGCACCCTCTGAAAATCCAAGTACACAACATCAACCAATTCTTTGTCTATCCTGCTTATTATTTCTTCAAAGAATTCCAACAGATTTGTCAGGCAAGATTTTCCCTGAAGGAAACCATGCTGATTATGGCCTATTTTATCATGTGGCTCCAAGTACACTGAGACTTGTTTCCTTTTTCTGCCTCCCTCCCTTCTTGAAGAGCAGAGTGACATTTGCAATTTTTTCCGTCTTCCAGAACCATTACAGAATCCAGTTATTCTTGAAAGAACATTGCTAATGCCTCCGCAGTCTTCTCAGCCTCCTCCTTCAGAATCCTGGGGTATACACCATCTGGTCCAGTTGACTTATCTACCTTCAAATCTTTCAGTTTCCCAATAACCTTGTCTCTAGTAATGGTAACTTCACACACTTTATGATCCCTGATTCCTGCAACTTCCACCGTTTTGTTAGAGTCTCCTACAGTGAAGACTGGTGTAAGATATTTATTCTGTTTGTCCACCTTTACCTTGTTCACCATTACATCTTCTCCAGTGTCATTGTTCAGCGATCAGATATTTATATCTGTAAAAGCATTTGGTATCCTCTTTGATCTTATTGGCTCGCTTACCTTCATAATTAATCTTTTCCCTCCTTTTGGCTTATAAAAGCTCCCATCCTCTAACTTTCCACTAATTATTTTTCTATTTCATGCCCTGTTTTGATTTTATGTTTGATCCAACTTCTCTTGTCAGCCAAGGTTGCATCATCCTGCCATTAGAATACTTCCTATTCTTATACATCCCAAAGAATATGTGTGCGCGTACACACACATATACATATACACACATATACATATATATATACATACACATACACACACACACATATACACACACACACACATATATATACACTCACATACACTCTGCACCTTTTGAATTTCTCCCAGACACTCCAGCTATTGCTGTTTGCCACCATTTCTGCTGGTGTTCCTCTCCAATCAATTTTGGTCAGTTCCTCTCATGCCTCTGATTCCCTTTACTCCACTGTAATACTGATACATATGACTTTAGCTCTATTGTATTATGATCACTGCCTCCTAAATGTTCCTCTACCTTTAGCTCTCTAATCAAATCTGTTTCATTGCATAAAACCCAATCCATAATAACATTTCCCTTCGTGGACTCAACCACCAGCTGCTCTAAAAAGCCATCTTGCAGACATTCTACAGATTCCCTGTTGGGATCCAGAACCAACTTAATTTTCCCAATCTACCTATATATCAAAATCCCACATGACTATTGTAACATTGCCATTTTGGCAAACATTTTCTACCTCCCATTGTAACCTGTAGACCACATCCTTAGTACTATTTGGGGGTCTGTCTATAACTCCCATCAGGGTCTTTTTACTCTTGCAGTTCCTTAGCTCTATCCACAACGATTCAACACCTTCTGACCTTATGTCACTTCTTTCTAAAGATTTATTTTCATTATTTATCAGAGCCACGCCACCCCTCTATCTTCCTGCCTTTCCTATTGATACAATGTGTATCCTTTAACATTAAGCTTCCAGCTATAGTCTTCTTTCAGCCATGATTCAGTGATGCCTACAACACCATACTTGCCAATCTGTAACTGTGCTACAAATTCATCAACCTTATTCTGTATACTGCACACATTCAATTATAACACCTTTCATCCTGTGTTCACCTCTCCTGATCTTTTTCCCGCCTTTTCCATTGTCTGTAGTTTTGCCCTATCATCAGCATCTCCTTGCTAGGGATCTCAATGCACATAGTCCCTGTTTGGAAACTAACTACCCCATCTTTCACACCCTCTCTTTCAGTTCCCATCCCCATGCCAAACTAGTTTAAACCCACCTGAAGAACTCTACTCAACCTGCCTGTAAGAATATTGGACCCCGTCTGATAACTTTTCCCTTTTGTTCAGGTCATAGCTTCCCCAAAAGAGATCCCAACAATTTATAAATCTGAACTCCTGCCCCTGCATCATTTCCTCAGCCATGCATTCATCTGCTACATTATCCTATTACTATCTCCACTAACATGTGGTACAAGCAGTAATCCAGAGGTGACTGCACTGCAGGTCTTGTTTCTCAGCTTTCTACCTAAAATCTCTCTTCAGGACCATTTCACCTTGTCTACCTATGTCATTGGTGCCAATATGCACCAAGGCTTCTGGCTGCTCAACTTTCACCCTTGAGAATGCCATGGACCCGAAATGAGATATCCCTGACCCTGACACCAGTGAGGCAACATACCATCTGGGTGTCTCTATCACACCCACAGAACCTCATCTCTGTTCCTCTGACTATGGAATCTCCTATCAACACTGCAGTCCTCTTCACCATGTTCTTCTCAGTCACAGCACCAGACTTGGTGCCAGAGACCCGATTACTGTCGCTGCCTCCTGGCGAGTCATCCCCCTCAATAGTATCTAAAGTTATATGCTTATTATTCAGGAGAACTGCCACAGGTGTACTCTGTGCTGGTTGTGCATTTCCCTCCTTGTCCTGACAGTCACCCAGATACGTGTCTCCCACAAACTAAGAATATCTGCCTCCCTGTAGCTCCTGTCTATCATCTTCTCATTCTCCCAAATGAGTCAATGGTCATCGAGCAACATTCTCTCAGGAGCTGCAGCTCAGTGCACTTGGTGCAGATATATCTGTCTAGGACACTGGACATTTCCCAGACTCCCCACATTCCACACAGTGCAAAACTCAGCCCCGGAGCCATTGTCACTATACTGTGCACTAATAGATTAGATTATGAGGTCACTCAGTCCTCGTTTATGGTCATTTAGAAATGCATGCATTAAAAATGATACTATGTTCCTTCAGAAAGATATCACGGAAACACAGGACAAACCAAGATTTAAACTGACGAAACCACATAATTATAACATATAGTTACAACAGTGCAAAGCAATACCGTAATTTGATAAAGAGCAGACCATGGGCACAGTAAAAAAAGTCTCAAGTCCCGATAGCCCCATCATCTCATGCAGACAGTAGAAGGGAGAAACTCTCCCTGCCATAAACTCCAAGTGCCGCAAACTTGCCGATGCATTGGAAGCACCCGACTGCGGCCGACTGAGTCCATCTGAAAACTTCGAGCCTCCGACCAGCCCTCCGACACCGAGCACCATCTCTGCCTAGAGCTTTGACCCCGCCCTGGCCGCCAAGCAACAAGCAAAGCCGAGGACTCGGGGCCTTCCCCTCCAGAGATTCTGGATCACACAGTAGCAGTAACAGCGAAACAGGCATTTCAGAAGTTTCACAGATGTTCCTCCGTGCTCTCACGTCTGTCTCCATCAAATCAGGATTGTGCACGGCACCCTACTTGACAGATAACATATCATTCACCAGAGTGGCTGCTGCAAGCTGCGTTGTACTGCCATCCTCTCCCCCCGCTCCTCCTCTCATCTTCTCCTGAGGAATGAACAAAGGAGAACAGAGAAAGTAACTTACAAGACAATCTACCTCACCCAAGCCTGACCTTGCCTAAGCCTGATGAGCCAAAGCCACTCTAAGGACTGCCACATTCCAAATAATGGCTGCTCAAAGAATGGCCTCCTTGTTTACACTTGAATTATTCTCATTGGCCCTTTCTAATGAATCCCTCTAGCTGACTGGTCACTCCTCAACTCAGGAAAAACTGCAGCAAAACTCTGCCTTCAAAATCTCAATCACTGCCCTGATTAGAAAGTAACTGTTTTCACACACCCCTGCTGGGCATTGTACAAATTCTGTTTGGATGGCATGCAAGTAAAGCTTTTCACTGTGTGACAGTAATATGCCAATCATTATTCAAAATGATTGACTGCCCAGTCATGAATCGTTAAGCATTGCATCATTGCAGTAGCAGGTTAATACTTATGAAAGATTGAGACTCAGATTTATTTATCACATGTACAATGAAACATACAGTGAAATGTGTTGTTCTGTATTAAAACAAATGTGGCAGCTTAATGGTTAGTGCAATACTTGGAACTTGGTACAGGGAGCTTAGAAAATTAGAGGGCTATGGGTAACCCTAAGAACTGTAAGTACATGTTCAGCACAGCATTGTGGACTGAAGGGCCTGTATTGTGCTGTAGGTTTTCTATGTTTCTAACACTTAACAGTACAGGTGACCCAGGTTCAATTCCCATTGCTGCCTATAGGGAGTTTGTATGTCGTCCTTGTGGAATGCATAGGTTTTCTCTGGGTGCTTCACTTTCCTCCCACATTCGAAAGATGGACCATTTGGTAGGTTATTTGGTCATTGTAAGCTGACATGTGATTAGGTTAGGGTTAAATCAGTAGGTTGCGAGGTAACACAACTCAAAGGGCCAGAAGGGCCTGTTCCATGCTGTATGTCAATTAAGTAATTATGTGTTGGGGGCAGCCTGCAAATGTCATGAAACATTCCAGCACCAACATAGCATGTCCGTAATGAAAGAGCTGTTCAATTAGTCCACACTCCAAGTTCTTCCTGGTTTTTCTAACCAGATTTTTTTTTTTTTAATTCTGTTCCTTCTAGATTTTGTTTTAAATCTTCTAACAATCTTTCAGGCTGTCCATTCCAGATCCCAAATACTTAAATGGAAACCAAATTCTCAGACTGACATCACGGGTTTAGAATTTCTTCCTGTCTCGCTAGACAGAAGATGTCTAGTCATGCCTCACTGGCGACACTGCAGCTTGAGGCCCAGTCCTTGCTACGACCATGGCCATGCAGTTTCCCCACTGTCTGCCAATAAATCAGTGAATCAGACTTGCAGCATTCCACATCAACAATGTCCAACAGGGTTTGTGATCACTAGAAAAGCGACTAAGGCAATCACTCACTGTTAGAATACACACTACCTTCGTGTACTACTTCTCTGATGCAGGTAGCGGCACAATCCACGTTGTCCAGCTCCTTCAGTTTTTCCACCAATGAACGACTTGCTGATGGAGAAGACCTACAGAACTTTAAGTTCTTAATGTCCAGCAGGGTCTTGCAATCAGAAAGAATATGTTTGAAAAAGACAATCACACCTTTGGTTGGCCCTGTAGAAGCTACTACATCCGAGCATGCCAAATCTTACCAAATCTCTCCAACCTTACTCCTTCTACTGCATTAGGCTCTGCCTGTCCACTCTATTTTCCAGGTGGGATGGAGTGGTCCTTGATCCTAAAGGTTGATTCAGTTTCTCTCTGTGACCAACTGCAAGCTTCCATCATTTTCTGTTGTGTTTATAATAATGTTATGAGAACTAAAACTTCAGCACTTTACTCACCCAGGATATTGTCCACATGCTTCAAATCAGCCACAATCATCCCTGTACCAAAGAACTCTACACCTTCAGCACTGAACGACTACTGTCTGGTGGCACTGATATCAATCTTCATGAAGTGCTTTGAACGGCTGGTAATGACACTTATGAAAAACTGTTCCGGCTGTGTTGGACACTCGCCAATATGCTCACTGACAGCATCTGCCATGCACCTGGCCCTGACACAACTAGAAAACAAAGGCACTTATGTCAGAATGCTGTTTCTGGATTTCAGTTCGGCATTCAACACTATTGCCCCACAGATCTTGGTGAACAAACTCCTGATCTGCTTTCTAAAAACATCATTGTGCAACTGGGCATCGGAATTCCGAATCAACAGACCATGGATAACCAAGGTGCTCAACTGTTTCTCCCTCCCCATCATCCTCAACATGGGAGGAGGCTATGTAGTATTCACACCAGGACCACCAGACTCGAGAACTGTCACTTACACTTTCTCTAAGTAAGGCTGATCAAGCCCCTCCACCCACTAACCGACCTTTCCACACCCTCCACTACCACTACTTTATTATTTCTTATCCTCCACCTTATGCAAAGGCACTCTGGTGCCTAGGGTCACCAAATGGACATGCAATCAATCTTTGTATATTGGCTATCTCAAGTATTTATATTTATTGATTTTTTTTTTATTGTGCTCATCTTACTGCATTTTTTGGCGTTGCATTGGATCCAAAGTAACAATTATTTCATTCTCTTTTATGCATATGTACTAGAAATGACATTAACGTTCTTGAATCTTGAACCTTGAACAATGAGGACTGGATTTTGTTTCCACATCTGCAGCTTTCTTTCACTGATTTTTTTTCCTCGTGTTTGACTGCAGGACGTTGTAGTAACCAAGTTGATTCTCACACTTGCCTGAATCACAATAGCAGCTACATGTCACTGAATGTGGAGCTTAGTTTGTGATTTCAATTCAAGTATTAGGATATGGACTGGACAGCCAGAAAGTTGATGAAAAATAAAAAAAATAATTCTGAAAGTAATAAGATAAAACCTAGTAAGGAGAACCAGGAAGAATGAGGAATACGGTACTAATAGAACAGCTCCTTCATTGTGGGCATGCTATGTTGGTACAGGGATCTGTGGTGACACTTACAGGCTGCTGGTTAGCTCATCCTTAGTCAGTAAGTTGTCCGTGAGTGATAAGCAGGTCCTCGAGTCGATGCTGAGCATCAAGGCCCAGGGGTCGAATCAGAAGTTCAGAAACCAAAGCCTGTTGGTTGGAGCTCCAGGCCTGTGAATCTCTGCAAGTCTGCTGGGTTACCTGAAAGTCCAATCTCTGCATATCCACATTGAAATTCAGGTCCCCTGAAGGTTGAAGAATACAGACTGTCCTGGGATTAGAGGGCTATGTATGCACACGGGTAGGAGGGTGGAACAAGTCTTGTTTTGCTGTTATTGTTTAGTTGCCTGTTGTGTTCTGTGTTTTTCTGAACATTGTGGGTGTGCTACCTTAGCACCAGAATGAGTGGTAACATTTGCGGGCTGACCCCAGCACATCCTAGGGTGTGTTTGTTGTCGCTATAAATGACGCATTTCACCACATATTTTGATGTACTCGTGATAAATAAACTTCAATCCTGAATCCACAGGTTGTGATAGTGGTTAATGCAAATAACATATTTCACAGCATGTTTCAATGTGCATGTAATGAATAAAGGAATCGGAATCCTTCTTGTGTATTAAACTCCTACTCCAATGACTCAATGCTTGAAGGTGGCATGATTGAGCAGTTAACACACACAAAATGTGGGAGAGACTCAGCAGGCTAGGCAACATCTATGGAAAAGAGTAAACAGCTAACATTTTGTGTCTGTTGCTTGTACTACTACAATCTACTTGCAAACAGCTAACGTTTTGTGTGTTGCTTGGACTTCCTGCACCCGCAGATTTTCTCGTTTATGATTGAGCAGTCAATCATTTGGCAACTGATAATTGTGTCTTTCACAAAGTAATTCACTTCACTTGTGAATAGCAGCATATACATATAGTGACCACTTTGTTAATGTATGCCTGCTCATTAATGCAAATATCTAATCACCTGATCATGTGGCAGCAAATCAATGCATAAAAGCATGCAGACATGGTCAAGAAATTCGGTTGTTAAGTCAAGTCTATTGTCATTTAACTCTATACATGTACACCCTATCCTCGCTATATGCAGGGGATACGTTCCTCGAAGTTGACACATAATGTGAAATCGCATAATGTGAATAATTATTTAAACGCATAAAATAGGGATGCATTCCAGAGGGCTTTCTAAATATGTTTTCTGTAATTTATTCACATTTTTATACCAATACGACAGAAAAGCAGTACTACAAGACCATTTGTATTATATTTCCTCAATTGAAGGTAATATTCAATGTAATAAATCATGGAAAGTTAATATTGGAGGGTGTACAGTACTCACCAACAGTGGCAGGTGTGTTTGCTCCAGGAGATAAGTGGTTGTTGTGATGTCAGGCAGCTTTACACGGATAGAGTGGATAGTTATGGTCGTCAGGATCATAACAAGCACAGCAAGGGGTGAAGGAAGACTCACAAAACTCTTAGAACTGCCGGCAGAAGGTGATACCAATTGGAATAAAGTGGTGAGGGTTGTTTGCTTGGCAGCATTTTGTTTTAAATTTGCTTGTAGAGAAGAAGGGTTGATGGCAGGGAACAACTGAAATGCTGACTGTCCTAAACGTGGGTCCATGTCCATCACCATTTGTGCAAGTGTTCTGACTTCCACCAGTACTTCACCATTAGTAAACTCCCAAGATTTTCAAAATTGTCTGTTGCTTGTAGCATCTGAAAGATAGTTTGCGGTAAAAATAATACACACGCCTTGAATGTGGATCACACCAGTTGAGTGGTTGAATCAGCGATGTTGTCTTAAGCGGCAGGAAATGCACTGTTATGTTAGGATGAATGCTGTCCAAATGTTTAGGATGGGCTGGCGCATTGTCAAGCAAAGGAACTTTAAAGGCAAAATTCTGTTCCCGACAGTAGCATCCCAGAGCTGTGTTACCTTCAGCTGATGCCGCACTGTTTATAATTTCCAACTTTTTTTTTCCAAGTGTTAAAGCGGTTCTCTGCCACTCGGCTGACAGCCCAGGACATGACATCAGATGCTTAGGAGGCATAGTTAAATATTTCAAGTGCAAAATCACTGCACCGTAGGTAAAACCAACAGAAGTTTAAGGTCGCGCATCCACACCTTGCCAAAACCAATGCGAGAGTGGCGGGAGAGAGACTGAGGTAATCACACACAACTTGTATTGGCGGGAAAGCGGTGCTTCTCATACCAACAGTGAGACTGAGGCGTGCGCACGTGACTTATATTGGTGGGAAGCCAGTGCTCCTCGCATAACTGAATTTTGGACGCACATAATGAGACGTTGGTAGAAAGAGGTTCCTCGCATAACTGTGAATCCGCATAGTCTGAAGATGCATGTAACGAGGATAGGGTGTATACCGTTAAACGAGACAATGTTTCTCCAGACATGGGTGGGAAGCACAGTAGTACATATAATACACAATAACTTAGAAAAATAAGATAAAATCTACAGATGAATTACACATAATTGGTGCAATTGTTGTTCAGACCAAACATAGAATAGGGAAGAAACGTGATCTCAGTGACTTTGGATGTGGAATGATTGTTGGTGCCAGATGGGATGGTGGAGTATCTCAGAAACTGCTGATTCCTGGGATTTTCATACACAACAGTCTCAAGAATATACAGAGAATGGTACGAAAAGCAACAAAAAAAAAATCCCGTAACTGGCAGTTCTGTGGGCAAAAGCACCTTGTTAATGAGAGAGGTCAGAGGAGAAAGGCCAGAATGGTTCAAGCTGACAGGAAGGCAACAACTCAAATCCCCATCAGTTACAACAGTGGTGTGCAGAAGAAAATCTTTGACTGCACAACAAGTCGAACAGTGAAGTGGATGGGCTACAGCAGCAGAAGACCATGAGGATTGTTTATATGTTTCTTCTATAGCTGGTTTTACCAGGTCGTATTTAAAAGCCATCTTATTCAGTAATAAGAGTAGACAAAAAACTCAAGGCATAGGAGCAGAATTAGGCCATTTGGTCCTTCATTCGATCATGGCAGATCCACTTCCCTCTCAACACTTTCGTTCCCATAACCTTTCACACCCTGACTAATTATAAATCCTCCGCCACTCTCTGGCTAAAGAAATTCCTCTTATTCTCTGTTCCAAATGGATGTCCCTCTAATTTGAGGCTGTGCCTTCTGGTCCTAGACTTCCCCACTGAAGGAAACATCCTCTCCACATCCACTCTTTCTAGTCCTTTCAATATTCAACAGGTTTTGAATGAGATCCCTCCTCCTCCTAAATTTCTGCAAGGACAGGCCCAGAACCACAATCACTACTCACTGCTCGTGTTAACCCTTTCATTCCTGGAATCATTATCATGAACCTCCTCTGAACTCTCTCCAGTGTTAGCACATCCTTTCTTAAATAAGGGTCCCAAAACTGTTTGCAATACTCCGTGAAGCCTCACCAGTGCCTTATGCAGCCTCAACATTACATCCTTGCTTTTCTATTCAGTCCTCTTGAAATGAATGCTAACATTCCACTTGCCATCCTCACCATTGATTCAACCTGCAAACTAACCTTTAGGGAATCCTGCATAGTGTTTTTGAGGGAAGGAAATTCATAACCAATCTCTGTCTGGCCTGCATGTGACTCCAGGCCCTGGAACGAGCTGTTAAAGAATGAGACTGTGCTGAGCACAATTACATTTAAAAGGCGGTTATACAAGTTTGTGGTGTTGGATCTAGTGATACTGTGATCTTCTGAAGTCGAGAGTGTTTACTGAAGGTTGTAGATGAAGGGCTCGAAGCATTCTTCAGGATCCAACTCTACCACCCATTCCACAATCTCTTTCAGGCACGACAATCAGGAAGGAGGTACATGAGCATCAGGACTAGGACTGTCAGACTGGGTAATAGCTTCTTCCCTCAGGCTGTGAGACTAATGAATACCCTGCCACTACCAAGGTCTCATCACTAGCTGTTTATGGTTTACTGTTGCAAACTAATGTATTTTTAAATTAAATTTTATTAACTTATTTATGGGAATATTTTGCTATATGTGCTGTGTGAGATATATTTTGTTGGTGCACTGTAGTCTGGAGGAACAGTTTCATTTGGTTGTATATATGTACAGTCAGATGACAATAAACTTGGATTTGAAAATCAGGGCATAAATAGGTTATGGCTATTTCTTGGATGTTATAAGAACAAAAAAATAATGAAAAAACAAAGAATTTGTAGTTGCCTTATACTACATGTTAGCTTGGACTAGATGGATGACAAGACATTCCAGTGCAAACAAGTGAACTTTGAAATAATCAGGTTCAATGGTGTGACATTGGTTACAGTGAAACTTCTAGAAAAATAGAGATTGAACTATACTACACACAATTACTAAAAATTCACTGAACAATTGCACACACACTGGAGTCTAAAAATTGTAAGCAAGAATAGGGAAGTTAAACTGAAAGAAAAATAACAATTCTATACTCTAATTATGCCTTCATATCAAGATCATCTTACTGCAATGCACCTTTTACTGGCCTTTCAAAGCAATCTATTGACAAACTTCAATTCATTCATAACACTTCTGCTAGACTACTAAAACCAGGATGAGGGAGCATATCTCATGCACAAGTTGGAATTTCTGGCATTGAAACGGGTGGTGGTGGATAAGCTGAGGGGCTAAGTTTGAGGTAAGGACAGACAACAGCCTCCTAACTTGTATCCTGACCTCAGTGAAACTGGATGCCACAGGCCAGTGGTTGGCAGTGTTGTCTGTCTATGATTTCAGCTTGAAGTACTGGCCTGGAGGCAGGAACATTGATGCGGATGCTTTGTCCCCACGGGCGCATGAGGGACTGGACAGGGACGAGGAGTGGGAGAGCATTCCTGCCCCAGGGGTGAAGGCCATGTGTCAGTTTGCCATCACCGTGAAGGCAGAGGAAAAGGAGGGACAGGACTGAGCTGTGGATCAATTAAGAGCTTCTGATGACGCCATCCCCCAGGTTTGCTGTAACCTGACTACTCCGAAGACAAATTAGCTGCGGGAATTGAGTTCTGGAGAAGTGGCAGCTGCTCAGTGAGAGGATCTGGGCATTGGTACCATTTGGGCAGCGGTCAAAAAGGGAGCCATGGCTCATGTGGAGAAGACAAAATATGCATCGGTGCCTCCATTGCTGTGAGAATGGCCTTGGTTGAAGTTGAAGAACCAAATCTTATACCAGGTCATGTCACCCCCAGACCGACCTCGGTGTTGCCAGCTGGTTCTGCCCGAGGAGTATTGGAGGATTGTGTTGAAGTCACTTCATGATGATTCTGAACATTTGGGTATAGGAAAAGACCTATGGATTGCTCAGCAACCGGTTTTACTGGCCCCGGATGAAATCAGAGGTCAAAGAATACTGCAAGGCGTGCATTCGATGCATATGGCGGAAGACACTGCCTACGCAGGTGGCCCCCTTGTCCCACTTGTGGAGTGCAGGGCCCCTGGACCTGGTGTGTATGCATTTCCTGTCCATAGAACCTAATGGCAACAACACAGCGAATGTCTTAGTCATCACAGACCACTACACCAGATATGCTCAGGCTTTTCCTACCAAGGACCAGAGGGTGTCTACAGTGGCAACAGTATTATGGGAGAAGTCAAAAGTGTTATGGGAGAAGTATTTCATTTATTATGGCCTTCCCAGGTGGATACACCGATGACTGGATTTCGAGAGCAGACTCACCCATGAGTTACTGGGCATACTTGGAGTCGAAGGGCATAGTCCTCGACTCTATCATCCGCAGGGTGATCCCCGGCCAGAGAAGTTTAATTGAACCTTTCTAGACATGTTCGAGACCCTGGAGATCAGCAGGAAGAGCAAGTGGAGTCAACATATTGGGCATCTGGTTCACAGTTATAATTGTACACGAAATGAAGCTACTGGGTACTCGCCATATTATTTGATGTTTGGGTGCAAGGCGAGTTTGCCCATTGACACAAACAACAGGAATTCTGCAGATGCTAGAAATTCAAGCAACACAAAGTTGCTGGTGAATGCAACAGGCCAGGCAGCATCTCTAGGAAGAGGTACAGTCGACGTTTCAGGTCGAGACCATCCAGTCCTGACGATGGGTCTCGGCCTGAAACATCGACTGTACCTCTTCCTAGAGATGCTGCCTAGCCTGCTGCATTCATCAGCAACTTTGATGTGTTGTTTGCCCATTGACCTTTGTTTTGGACTTGTGCCCAAAGACTCATCTGAAGTATGTGTGATTTGAGAAGGGAGCTAAAAAGGATTTATGAATATGCTGGCAAGCAGAATCAAGGAAATAAGAGGAGGTACAATCAAAAGGTGAGGTTCTCCCAACTCCTGCCAGGAGACCAAGTTCTCATAAGGAATTTGGGGCTACCTGGGAAGCGCAAGTTGGTTGACCGCTGGGTGGCTATGCGGTGGAGAGTCAGATACCAAACCTACCAGTTTTCCGGGTGAAACCAGAGGATGGGAATGGGCCTGTCAAGATTCCCCATCAGAACCACCTGCTGCCCCTGGGTCAAGAGGTGCAGGTAGACCCAGAGCCCGACTTGTAATCTACAGCTAGTAAGAGGACTCTGCAGAAACGCAGGGCAGCTGCAGGGCCCTCAGCAGGCGAGGTTAGGCTGGCCCCCACCCCTGAGAGGGATATTGATTCAGGGGATGAGGACCTGGAGGTGTGGTAAATGCCACCTTTTTCAACTCCCCATTGACTGAGAATGAGACTCCTGGCCCTTCTCCCACCGAGTCAGGTGAAGTGGGGGGGGGGGGGGAGGGGCTATCGGTGGGCAGCCTGGGTTGCAGCGGGACTCTGCAGGGGAGGAAGCGGGGCTTGGCCACGGGACAGTGGGTTCCGAGTTGCAGATGGGCAAAAGTGACAGATCGGAGGCCTCATCAGGTAAACCGGAAGTATCCCCAGTCGTGTCTGAACCTGAAGAGTTAGATGAGGAGGTGCGGAGGTATCAGAATTAGAAGACCACCGGATAGGCTGGCCTACGTAGCACCAGGGGAACAGTGTAACTCCTACTGTTTTGGGGAGCTATGTCACTGCCTTTTACACCTGGATTGGGCTTTGTGTTTGGCAGGAAGGGTCAGCAAATTATCTCAATGTCATGAGGACATTACTAAGTTTGGTGGGAGGAGAAAGTGTAACGTGCTGTAAGGTTTTACTGCTAAAGTAATGGTTTCTCTGTAGCAGCAATGTTTGGGCTATGACTAAAGATAGCAGGATCATGTTAACCAATGAGCAAGATGTTGTTCTTTCTTGTGTCTGGGAGAGGGATGCGCGGTCTTTTGCTGGGGAGAGATGAGGAGAGAAGGTGTGAATGGAGAGAGTTGGTAGACCAGTGGACAGAGTGGACTTGGAGTGAGGGTTTGAAGGTCAGCGACGATCAGAGGAGGTCGATGGTGGACAAATAGCTTTATCAGAGAGCTCCAATATTGTGCATTAGACTGTTTTGTGAGAATGGGCCCCTTTCTCTTTTGTTTCTTTACTAACCATATAGTCAAATTAAGAGTTATAAAGCTGAATCGTTTAATCGCATATTGTGTACTGTTTGTTATTTCGGGGTACTGATTTGTAACAGGGGACACATTGCGCAGCATCCGCCCAAACTAGATTTCTTATGTTTGAATGGGCCAGGGGCTATCATCCCCTATATCAAGCTGCTAGCCAAACCGAGAGTTACACACCTTCTTAGACTATGAAAGATTCAAAGTACATTTATTATTAAAGTGTGGATGCAGCCTGCAACTTTGGGATTTGTATTCCAGTAAACAGCCAAGAAACAAACCAAGACACCATGAAACCCATTCTAACTTCAAATACCCAGTGTGGGGAAAAAACGACACAAATAAAAAATGATGAACACAGATTAAACATCAAACCACATAGTCCTTGGAACAGTTTAGGAATGTTCAGTTTAATTTAGCTCTATCATTCAAAATTGTACAAAACAGCAATAAAAAAGTAACAAGAGACACATACTTCCAGAACTAAGGAGATCCAAAGGGTTCCCACCACCAACACATCTTTCTTCCCCAACCCCCAGTTTCTGCTTTCCACAGGGATCACTTTCTAAGTGACTCCCTTGTCCATTCGGCCCTCCCCACTGATCTCCCTCCTGGCATCTTATCCTTTCAAGTGGAACAAGTGCTACACCTGCCACTACATCTCCTCCCTCACCACCATTCAGGGCCTCAAAACAGTCCTTGCAGGATAGGCGACACTTCACCCAGGAGCCTATTGCTCCCAGTGCAGCCTCCTAAATATCGGTGAGACCAACATAGATTGGGAAATCACTTCACCACGCACCTACTTCACCTCTGCCAAAGTGGAATCTCCCAGTGGCCACCAATTTTACTTCTACTTTCCATTCCCATTTCAGCATGTCAGTTCATGGCCTACTCTACTGTGTGATGAAGCTGAACTCAGGTTAAAGGAGCAATACCTTATGTTCCAGTTGGGTAACTTCCAACCTGAGGGAATGAACTGATTTCTTGAACAACTAGTAATGGCACCCCAACCTTCACTATTCCCCATTCCCACTTCCCTTTCTCACCTTATCTCCTTAACCTGCCCATCACTTCTCTCTGGTGTTCTTCCCCCTTCTTTCTTCCTTCTATCCGATTCCCCCTTCTCCAGCCCTGTATCTCTTTTGCCAGTCGACATCCCTGCTCTTTACTTTACCTCTTCCAGTTTCACTATCACCTACTACCCTGTATTTCTTCCTCCTCTCCACCCACTTTCTTACCCTGACTTATCTTTTTTCTCCAGTCCTGATGAAGGGTCTCGCCTGAAACATCGACTATTTACTCGTTTTGATAGATGTTGCCTGGCCTGCTAAGCTCCTCCAGTATTTGGTATGCATTGCTTGGATTTCCACCAGCTGCAGATTTTCTTTTGTTTGTGACACATAGCATGAACGGTAGTACTCTAGAAACAAATCCAATCCACAAACATGCCAATCAACCCTTGCCTAAAGCCCAGGATTCCTGCCCCTTCCACTGGCAGCAGCAAGAGAGAGGGAAGGAGACCGGTCAAATGTATGCAGATGGAGATTCAAAGATTCAGATGGCACTGAACTTCTGCTCATATCCTCGATTTAAATCTTGCTTGATGATTTAATTTTTGTCTTGACTATAACCCTGAGCTAAGAGTGGCTAGGTTGAATCACAAAGCACCACACTTGAACTTCAAAGCAGAAAACATTAATGCAAGTGTCAGAGGAAACACACGCGCATTTGCGGAGAATGTACAAGCTTCCTTGCAGATGCCGGAATTGAACTCCAATGCCCCAAGCTGTAATAATGTTGCATTAACTGCTATACCACCATGGTGCCTTTGTAGAGCTGGAGCTAGATACAGAAACATGGCGTGTAAAATGAATTGCGGATTCAATTAAAATTTAATTTTCAAAGTGTGAACTATGTTTAACAGCAAAGATCAAATTGCACAAAGTAAAAGAATTGAGAAGTTTAATTAATCTGGTATTTAGATTATTTATAAATTAGCTTCATGTAGATTTAAAGGGCTTTGTGAACTTTGAAGAGAATAGGAAAAAAATCATGTCTTTCAAAAAGGGATGGAACTTTGCCCAACATGAATTTTTAAGAAGTATTTTTTGGGGATATTTTTGTTGCTGGGAAAGTTGACGTCTATCACAGAAGTGGTGTTGGGCTGCTTGTTATTTGCTGCATCTGCCTGGTCCCATCATGTGCAGTATACCAGATGGCTCAGTTGTTCATGTTCACTATGAGAATAAATGTACTCATTTAGTGTCAGAGCTTGCAAGCCTATATGCATTCAAAGTCTGAAGGCAATAGGCAAAATCAAATTACATGAACTCAAAGTACAAAGTAAATTTATTAAAGTACAGTACATGTTACTTTATACAACCCAGACATTCATTTTTTGTGGACATACTCAAATCTGTAAAATAATGGTAACAGAATTAATGAAAGACCGCCCAATGAGGGTGTTCAACTAAGTTGTAGAAGAAATGAAACTGCAAATAGAAAAAAATAACAAATAAACAAGCACTAAATATCAAGAACATAAGGGACGAGGCCAAGCTGTGGGAACATTTCAATGATAGGACAAGTATAGATGAGTATCACATGCAAATCGTGCTCTGAATCCTAAAGTATTATCCACTTGCGATCCGACAGATGATGCAGGATTGTTTAAAGTCATTTCCAGTACAGAAGTGTAAAGGAGAATGAAATAACTGTTACTCTGGTTCAAGTTCAAATAGAAGTTCAATTGTCATTCAATCATACATGAAAACAACCAAACAACAGCATTCCTCAGCAGCCAAGGTGAAAAACACAATACCAGTCACACACAGCACAATATACATAGCAATACAAGGTATGAGTAAAATACAGTAACACCAAGATCCAAGTCCATGAATGTGGCAGCATTCTGCATTTGAACACAATATAGCTTGTCTTCTGCTGAGTGAACACTGGGGGGCAGCAACAACTACAGTTTGGACACTGCACCACACCACCTCCACTGTAGCGCACGGCCTCTCTCCTGGCCAGCTGTAAACAGGTGATAGCATGGCTTGGGGCCTAGTCCTTGCTACAACCGAGGCCATGCAGCTCCCACACTGTCTGCCTGATGCCACATAAAAAACAATGCAAGAACATAAGATAGTGCATATATATTGATAGCATGTCCAAAAAGTAATGTTAGACACAGGAGTGTCTGTACATATGATGACCAACAGGAAATCATAAAGTGGTTAGGGGGGCAGGGGAAACTTGGTGAGGTGGATCACAACGAGAAATATTTCTTGCATTCCATTCATATAGATCATTTCATTATTTTTGCCACATGCACTGAGGCACAGTGAAAAGCTTGCCTCGCATACTGTTCATACAGATCAGTCCATTACAAACATCACTTCTTCAAGAAAGTTAGAATATCACATCCTGTGTCCTTGCCCAAATCCATTGTTGATGCATGTGGGCCTTGCAAAAACCAAAACCAAATGAAAAGGATTTTTTCTCTTTCAAAACTGATGAACAATTGGAACTCTCAACCCCAGAGTATATTCACCTGTGACTGTTCCATCATTCACTGTGATCCTGCACAATTTTTACATTAACTTTGTTGAAATCTTTGTTCCTGCCATTAGCCGCTAACCTGATGACAAGTACATCAATTTCACCAACTCCTGGTTTCTTTTTTTTTTGAAACCCCTTTCCCTTCCCTCTGCTTCAATTTCCCACTCTGACCTCTTGCCTCACCCACTTATCACCAACCCTTGATACCCCCCCTCCTTCCCTTTCTCCTACAGTCCATTCTTCTTTCCTAGTAGATTCCTTCTTCTCCCGTCCTTTACCACCTCCCAGCTTCTTATTTCATCCTCCACCCACATGGCTTCGCCTATCAGCTACTTGTCCTCCTTCCCCTCACCACATTCTGGCATCTCCCCCCTTCATTTCCTGTCCTGATGAAGTGTCTCGGCCTGAATCAGCGACTGTTTATTCACCTCCGTGGATGCTGCCTGACCTACTGAGCACCTCCAGCATTTGGTGCATGTCAATTTGCTCCAAAGTGCTTGATGTTCTTACTGAATGAGATCTCCCTAAACACCTTCCAGATTCCACACATTTTCCCAGTAAACATTCCAGATTTATTTAGCTTCATGGGGAATTTTGGTTTTGCTCCTGCGTGGCTCAGCCCTAATTTTAAGATGATGGCCTTAAGATTGCTCTTGCTCCAATATTCCTCATCCCTATAATCAGCTTTATTATTTCATAAATCCTCTGTTAATCTTCAGGGTATAGCAGGCTATTTTTAATTCTTTTGTAAGAGCACATCTTGCTAAAGTGCAATCCGTGCAATAGCAAGTTCAGCTCTGCTATGACTGCATTTTGTTTCTCTGCAACGTTTGGACACAATACCTATCACAGCTTATATCTTTCATCAACAACCCCCCCTCCCCCACTCCCACAGTTGTACTAATGTAGAATTGCAGTCATAGCTCGATAGGTGAGAAACAGACCCTTCAGCACATTAGTCCACACCTAATAGTTATCCTACCTTCTCATCGGCCTGCACCTGGACCATAGCCATCTATACCCCTCTCAACCATGTACCCATCCAAACCAAATGTTGCAGTCGAAGCTACACCCACTAGAAGCTCATTCCACACACTTACCACCCTCCAAGTGAAGCTCCCCCTCAGTTTTCCCCAAAATATTTCACCTTTCATCTTTAACCTATGATCTCATTTTTCAGTCTCACCCAGCCTCAGAGGAAAGACTGCTTGCATTTACCCTATCTATACCCCTCAATTCTGTATACCTCTCAAATCTCCCCTCATTCTTCTATACTCTAGCAAATAAATTCCTAACCTGTTTTCAATGCCTGACATCATTCTTGTAAATTCTCTACACTCTTTCAACACTATTGATAACTTGCCTGCAGGTAGGTGACTAGAACGACACACACTTCTCCAAATTAGGTCTCAGCAACATCTTATACAACTTCAACATAACATCCCATCTTCTGTATTTAATACTGATTTATGCAGGCCTACGTGTCAAAAACCTCTTTATGACCCTATTTACCTGTGACACTACTTTTAAGGAATTATGGATCTATATTCCCAGAGCACTATTCATCTCTTCAGAGAAATGCTGAGCAGATGGGGTTTATGTATCTCAGCAGTTTTATGGATCATTTCTTCACTTTTATGATGGCACAGAAGGGAGACATTCAACCATTCTCTCCCTCTGAGACAGGAGAGCTTGCACAAACTGGAATCTGATGCATAAAAGAACTAGCTTGCTGGACATACTCACAGGAGTACATACTGGAAACCTGGAATGACACTGATACATTGAGTTCCCTCAGCTGTTTAGACAGCAATAGTGAAGGAACAGAACGCTTTAAGTCAAAGCCATTTCTCCAGGACATTGTGTTGCTGGTAGAAGAACTCAGTGGGTCAAGCAGCATCTAAAACAGTCAATCAACAATTCAGATTGAGATCCTCATCTTATCACACTTCCTTACCCATCTCTTGACAGCTTACACCTGCCCTTCCCTCATTTCCTTATACTAGCTATTTGAAGGGTTTTCATTCAAAACTTTGAATGCCCATTTCTCTCCATAGATGTGTCCAGCAGTTTAGTTTTTTGTGATCACTCATTTTCCAACATATTGCTCTGTAAATCAGGGATACCAGGCTTGGGATCCAGTCTCCTTGGTTAACAGTAAGGGTCCATTGCATAAAATTGGGGACCCATCCTGTAACCCATCAACTCCACCTTGATTTTCCTACTACTCTTACTCAATGGGCAACTTACAGCTGTCAATTTATTCAAAGATTAGCTTTAATAGTTTGTCACATGTACCTTGAAACATCAAAACTTGAGTCATTTGCATCAGACCAGCCAGGATTGCAGAGACAACCTGCAAGTGTTACCACATTTCTGATAACAAAGTAGAGGCGCCACCACCAGTCAGGGTCAACCATGGATACATCTTAGCTGTCTAGACATAGAAGCCTGGGTAGTACAGTATGGAGAGCTGGCTATTGCCCCCTTCCCCTCAACATTTAACTCCCAAAGCCTTCCCCATGAGTCAGTATAGCCACAAGGCAGCAAAGGTTTGAGATTAGTAAGGGAGTCAGATAGGCGACTTGGTGGACGCAGTCCAGAGACCCGGATGGTAGTTTGCCTCCCTGGTGCCAGGGTCCAGGAATTTCTGATCGTGTCCAAGATATCCTGAAGTGGGAGGGTGAGGAGCCAGAGGTCATGGTACATATAGATACCAATGACATAGGTAGGAAAAGGGAAGAGGTCCTGAAAGGAGAATATAGGGAGCGGAAGGGAGTTGAGAAAAAGGACTGCAAAGGTAGTAATCTCGGGATTACTGCCTGTGCCACGCGACAGTGAGAGTAGGAATGCGATGAGGTGGAGGATAAATGCGTGGCTGAGGGATTGAAGCAGGAGGCAGGGATTCAAGTTTTTGTATCATTGGGACCTCTTTTGGCGCAGGCGTGACCTGTACAAAAAGGATGGGTTACACTTGAATCCTAGGGGGACCAATACCCTGGCAGGGAGATTAGCGAGGGCTACTGAGGTGACTTTAAACTAGAATGGTTGGGGAGTGGGAATCAAATTAAAGAGGCTGGGCGAGAGGAGGTTAGTTTACAACAGGGGGATGGGAACCAGTGCAGAGAGACGGGTGTAAAGTGAGGGTAGAAGCAAAAAGTAGTAAGGAGGAAAGTAAAAGTGGCAGGCCAACAAATCCAGGGCAAGCATCAAAAAGGGCCACTTTTCAACATAATTGTATAAGGGCTAAGAGTTGTAAAAGAGTGCCTGAAGGCTTTGTGTGTCAATGCAAGGAGCATTCGTAACAAGCTGGATGAATTGAAAGTACAGATTGTTATTAATGATTATGATATAGTTGGGATCACAGAGACATGGCTCCAGGGTGACCAAGGATGGGAGCTCAACGTTCAGGGATATTCAATATTCAGGAGGGATAGACATGAAGGAAGGGAAGGTGGGGTGGCGTTGCTGGTTAAAGAGGAGATTAACGCAATAGAAAGGAAGGACATAAGCTGGGAAGATGTGGAATCGATATGGGTAGAGCTGCATAACACTAAGGGGCGGAAAACGCTGGTGGGAGTTGTGTACAGGCCACCTAACAGTAGTAGTGAGGTCGGAGATGGTATTAAACAGGAAATTAGAAATGTGTGCAATAAAGGAACAGCAGTTATAATGGGTGACTTCAATCTACATGTAGATTGGGTGAACCAAATTGGTAAAGGTGCTGAGGAAGAGGATTTCTTGGAATGTATGTGGGATGGTTTTTTGAACCAACATGCCGAGGAACCAACTAGAGAGCAGGCTATTCTAGACTGGGTTTTGAGCAATGAAGGATTAATTAGCAATCTTGTCATGAGAGGCCCTTGGGTAAGAGTGACCATAATATGGTGGAATTCTTCATTAAGATGGAGAGTGACATAGTTAATTCAGAAACAAAGGTTCTGAACTTAAAGAAGGGTAACTTTGAAGGTATGAGATGTGAATTAGCTAAGATAGACTGGCAAATGACACTCAAAGGATTGACGGTGGATATGCAATGGCAAGCATTTAAGGATTGCATGGATGAACTACAACAATTGTTCATCCCAGTTTGGCAAAAGAATAAATCAAGGAAGGTAGTGCATCTGTGGCTGACAAAGAGAAATTAGGGATAGTATCAATTCCAAAGAAGTAGCATACAAATTAGCCAGAGAAAGTGGCTCACCTGAGGACTGGGAGAAATTCAGAGTTCAACAGAGGAGGACAAAGGGCTTAATTAGGAAGGGGGAAAAAAGATTATGAAAGAAAACTGGCAGGGAACATAAAAACTGACTGTAAAAGCTTTTATAGATATGTAAAAAGGAAAAGACTGGTAAAGACAAATGTAGGTCCCCTACAGACAGAAACAGGTGAATTGATTATGGGAAGCAAGGACATGGCAGACCAATTGACTAATTACTTTGGTTCTGTCTTCACTAAGGAGGACATAAATAATCTTCCAAAAATAGTAGGGGACAGAGGGTCCAGTGAGATGGAGGAACTGAGTGAAATACATGTTAGTAGGGAAGTGGCGTTAGGTAAATTGAAGGGATTAAAGGCAGATAAATCCCCAGGGCCAGATGGTCTGCATCCTAGAGTGCTTAAGGAAGTAGCCCAAGAAATAGTGGATGCATTAGTGATCATTTTTCAAAACTCATTAGATTCTGGACTAGTTCCTGAGGATTGGAGGGTGGCTAATGTAACCCCACTTTTTAAGAAAGGAGGGAGAGAGAAACCGGGGAATTATAGACTGGTTAGCCTAACGTCGGTGGTGGGGAAACTGCTGGAGTCAGTTATCAAGGATGTGATAACAGCACATTTGGAAAGCAGTGAAATCATCGGACAAAGTCAGCATGGATTTGTGAAAGGAAAATCATGTCTGACGAATCTCAGAATTTTTTGAGGATGTAACTAGTAGAGTGGATAGGGGAGAACCAATGGATGTGGTATATTTGGATTTTCAAAAGGCTTTTGACAAGGTCCCACACAGGAGACTAGTGTGTAAACTTAAAGCACATGGTATTGGGGGGGTAAGGTATTGATGTGGATAGAGAATTGGTTAGCAGACAGGAAGCAAAGAGTGGGAATAAACGAGACCTTTTCAGAATGGCAGGCAGTGACTAGTGGGGTACCGCAAGGCTCAGTGCTGGGACCCCAGTTGTTTACAATATATATTAATGACTTGGATGAGGGAATTAAATGCAGCTTCTCCAAGTTTGCGGATGACACGAAGCTGGGCGGCAGTGTTAGCTGTGAGGAGGATGCAGGGTGACTTGGATAGGTTGGGTGAGTGGGCAAATTCAAAGCAGATGCAATTTAAGGTGGATAAATGTGAAGTTATCCACTTTGGTGGCAAAAATAGGAAAACAGATCATTATCTGAATGGTGGCCAATTAGGAAAAGGGGAGGTGCAACCAGACCTGGGTGTCATTATACATCAGTCATTGAAAGTGGGCACGCAGGGACAGCAGGCGGTGAAAAATACAAATGGTATGCTGGCATTTATAGCGAGAGGATTCGAGTACAGGAGCAGGGACGTACTACTGCAGTTGTACAGGGCCTTGGTGAGACCACACCTGGAGTATTGTGTGCAGTTTTGGTCCCCTAATCTGAGGAAAGACATCCTTGCCATAGAGGGAGTACAAAGAAGGTTCACCAGATTGATTCCTGGGATGGCAGGACTTTCATATGAAGAAAGACTGGATGAACTGGGCTTGTACTCATTGGAATTTAGAAGATTGAGGGGGGATCTGATTGAAACATAAAATCCTAAAGGGATTGGACAGGCTAGATGCAGGAAGATTGTTCCCAATGTTGGGGAAGTCCAGAACGAGGGGTCACAGTTTGAGGATAAAGGGGAAGCCTTTTAGGACCGAGATTAGGAAAAACTTCTTCACACAGAGAGTGGTGAATCTGTGGAATTCTCTGCCACAGGAAACAGTTGAGGCCAGTTCATTGGCTATATTTAAGAGGGAGTTAGGTATGGCCCATGTGGCTACAGGGATCAGAGGGTATGGAGGGAAGGCTGGTGCAGGGTTCTGAGTTGGATGATCAGCCACGATCATAAATGGTGGTGCAGGCCCAAAGGGCCAAATGGCCTACTCCTGCACCTATTTTCTATGTTTCTATTACAGATTATGTTCTCCCAGATGAGCTGCCAACCACAGCTAACAAGCCCCATCTACCCAAAGCCATTGGTTTCAAGGTGCCAGTAACCCACCTTTGACCCTTCTGTCAGTCAAAATAGTTCCACTGGGCTTACTAACATCAGCCACACATGGAGGCCAGGAGCTAGACTTAGCTGTCAAAGGCTATTTGAGGCACACACCATTCAGAGCATTTAATAGGCAGTAACACCTTACATCTATTACAACTCTCAGGTATAACAACCTTAAAGAACCAAAATAGCATGCCCTAGTTCACTAAGCCTTACCTACACATTTTCAGAATGTGGGAGGAAAGTGGAGCACCCAGGTGAAACCCACAGTCACAGGGAGAACATGTAAACACCTTAGAGGGCAGCAGAAATCATACACTAATCAGTGACTGCTAGCATTCTAAAGCAATTACATTACAGTTGACTAGGAAACTCCTTCAGTTTTAACTTATCACACACTGAATAGTGATATACCCAGCTGCAGAAAAAAGTCACACAAAATTAGAAGAAAAAATTCAACAAGCCTTTACCAGATTCCTTAGCAGGCAGAGGATCCTAAAATACTCAGGTAAAGTTAAAAGCCAAAAGTCATTAAGCAGAGTTCTAGAAACTAGACAACCATCCAAAGACAAAAGATCACTATTAAACTTAGCAAATAAATAAGGGACAAGGAACTTATATAGGGCTACAAAGAAGCCTCAGATGTTAACAATGACCTAATAATTAGCCTAATAGGCAGGTGAGCATGAAGGGTATGGCCTTGTCACCTCTGCCTCCCTCTTGTGACCAGTTTGAGCTGTGACACAAAATACTTTGCAGATGCTGGGGTCAAAGCAACACTCACAACACACTGGAGGAACTCAGCAGGTCGGGCAGCATCTGTGGAAACGATCAGTCACTGTTTTGGGCTGGAACCCTTCGTCAGGACTGAAGAGGGAAGGGGCAGAGGCCCTGTAAAGAAGATGGGGGGAGGGTGGGAAGGAGAAGGCTGGTAGGTTCCAGGTGAAAAACCAGTAAGGGGAAAGATAAAGGGGTGGGGGAGGGGAAAGAGGGAGGTGATAGGCAGGAAAGGTGAAGAAGGAATAGGGGAAAGCACAATGGGTAGTAGAAGGAGATGGAAGCATTAGGGAGGTGATAGGCAGCTGGGGGAGGGGGCAGAGTGAAATAGGGATAGGGGAAGGGAGGGGGAGGGAATTACCAGAAGTTGGAGAATTCTATGTTCATACCAAGGGACTACCTAGATGGTATATGAGGTGTTGCTGTGACAGATTGTGCTAATCTCCATGCTATTGTGCCACCCCATAAGAAACAGAATCAGAATCAGATTTATTATCACTGACTTAGATGATGTGAAATTTATTGTTTTTCAGAAAAGACACAAATTATTATGATTTACAAGATCAATGGACAGTGCAAAGAGAAGGAATAATGAGGTCGTGTTTGTGGGTTCATGAATCAATCGGAAATCTGTTTGCAGAGGGGAGAATACTGTTCCTCCATTGTTGAATGTGTGCTGTCAGGCTCTTGACCTCCTCTCTGATGGTGGTAATGAGAAGAGGGCATGCTCCAGATGGGGAGAGTCCTTAATGATTGATGCCAGATACTTACAGTGCCTCTACATTCTTAGATGTTTGCACAGATTCAGCAAATCATCTGAAACTTTGATGAACTTCTATAGGTGTACAGTGAAGACTACACTGATTGATTGTATCATGACCTGGTATGGAAACGTCATTACCCAAGAATAGAAAAGCTGACAAAAAGTAGTGGATGCAACAGTCCAACAAAAGAAAGGTCCTTTCCGTCATTGAGAACAGGGAGTGGAACCACAAGAAAGTAGCATTTATCTTCAAGGATACATACCATCCAGGCAATGTTCTCTTCTTGCTGCTGCCATTGACAAGGAGGTACAGAAGACTTCGGTCCCACATCACAAGGCTGATGAACAGTTAGTACCCTTCAACCATTGTGCTCCTGAAACTACATGGATAACTTCACTCATCTCAACACTGAACTGATTCCACAACCTATGGACAAACTTTCAAGGACTCTACAACTCCAACTCATGTTCTCAGTATTATTTATTTGTTTGTTTATTCATGTATATATATTAATTCTTTTGTATTTGCACAGATTGCCTTGTTTTACATATTGAATGTTGGTCTTTGTGTAGTTTTTCATTGATTTTATTGAAGTTCATTGTTCTACTGCGAATGCTTGCAATAAAATAAATCTCAGGGTTGTATATAGTGACATACTGTATATGTTCTTTGATAATAAATTTAATCTGAACTTTGAACTTTGGATATAAGAGCCAGGAGGAATTGGCATTAGATGGCACATTATTTGTTATCTTAAATCCACAGTACACTACAAAAAGATAAAATCTACAAATTATTTTAAAAAGTCAATAATGAAAACAGAAAGAACAATGAGGTTGTGTTCATAGATTCATGGACCATTCAGCAATCTGATTGTGGAGGGGTAGAAATGTTTCTGAATCCGTAAGTATGGATCTTCAAACTCCAGTGCCTCCTCCCCTATGGTTGTAATGAGAAAATGGAACGTGAGGTGCCTTAGTAATGGATGCTGCCTCATTGAGGCATGACCTAGAGAGAGTTTTGCCCAGGATGGAATTAGCTGAGTCTTTGGGAAGTGAGTGAAAACCATTATCAATAAATTCATAATAGAATAATAACCATAACAGAATTAATAAAGGATCACATTCAACCGGTATGCAAAAGATAACAAACTGTGCAAATACAAAAAGAAAATAATAATAAATAAATAAATAAACAATAGATATTGAGAACATGAGATGAAGGGTTCATGAAAACGAGTCTACAATTTGTGGGAACATTCCAATGATGGGACAAGTGAAGTTAAGCAAAGTTATCCACTTTGGTTTAAGAGCCTGATGGTTGAGAGATAATAATTGCAAATGAACCAAGTGGTATGAGTCCTGAGGCTCCTGTATTTTTTTTCCTGATGGCAGCAGTGGGAAGAGAGAATGTTCTGGGTGGTGGGGGGGCATTGATGATGAATGCTGCCTTCCTGCAACAACGGCTCGTGTAGATGTACTCAGTGGTGGGGAGTTCATTACCCATGATGGACTGGGCAGTATCCATTAGGATTTTCCATTCGAGGGCATTGGTGATTCTATACCATGCCATGATGCAACCAGTCAATATACCTGTCGCTATACTGTCTATAGGGGTTTGTCAACGTTTTAGATGTCATGTTAAATTTTTTGCAAACTCCTAAGGAACTAAAGGCATTGCTCTGCTTTCACTTCCATGCTAGGCCCAGAACATGTCCTCTGAAATAATAATACTGAGGAATTTAAAGTTGTTGATCATCTCCACCTCTGTTCCTCCAATGAGAACCTGCTCAGGGACCTCTGGTTTCCTTCTCCTGAAGTCAATAATCAGCTCCCTGGTCTTCCTGACATTGAGTAAGAGGTTGTCGTTATGGCACCATTCAGCCAGATTTTCAATCTCCCTCCTGTACGCTGATTCGTCACCTGCTTTGGTTCGGTCTATGTAGGTGGTGTCATCAGCAAACTTGAGCATAGCGTTGAACCTGTGCTTGGCCGCACAGTTGTAAGTGTGTGGCTGGGTGCAAGGACAGCAGGTAAACTGCATGTGGAACAGGATCAAACCCAGGTGATAGAGCTATGAAAAAGCAGTATTACCCACTGAGCCACTGTATCTTCCTGGTGTAAGCGGAACAAGTCATAGTCATACTTTATTGATCCCGGGGGAAACTGGTTTTCGTTACAGTTGCACCATAAATAATAAATAGTAATAAAACCATACATAGTTAAATAGTAATATGTAAATTATGCCAGGAAATAAGTCCAGGACCAACCTATTGTCTCAGGGTGTCTGACCCGCCAAGAGAGGAGTTGTAAAGTTTGATGGCCACAGGCAGGAATGACTTCCTATGATGCTCTGTGTTGCATCTCAGTGGAATGAGTCTCTGGCTGAATGTACTCCTATGCCCACCCAGTACATTATGTAGTGGATGGGAGACATTGTCCAAGATGGCATGCAACTTGGACAGCATCCTATTTTCAGACACCACCGTCAGAGTCCAGTTCCATCCCCACAACATCACTGGCCTTACGAATGAGTTTGTTGATTCTGTTGGTGTCTGCTGCCCCAGCACACAACAGCAAACATAATAGCACTGGCCACCACAGACTCGTAGAACATCCTCAGCATCGTCCGGCAGATGTTAAAGGACCTCAGTCTCCTCAGGAAATAGAGACGGCTCTGACCCTTCTTGTAGACAGCCTCAGTGCTCTTTGACCAGTCCAGTTTATTGCAAATTGGTATCCCCAGGTATTTGTAATCCTCCACCATGTCCACACTGACCCCCTGGATGGAAACAGGGGTCACCAGTACTTTAGCTCTCCTCAGGTCTACCACCAGCTCCTTAGTCTTTTTCACATTAAGCTGCAGATAATTCTGCTCACACCATGTGACAAAGTTTCCTACCATAGCCCTGTACTCAGCCTCATCTCCCTTGCTGATGCATCCAACTATGGCACAGTCATCCGAAAACTTCTGAAGATGACAAGACTCTGTGCAGTAGTTGAAGTCCGAGGTGTAAATGGTGAAGAGAAAGGGAGACAAGACAGGCCCCTGTGGAGCCCTAGTGCTGCTGATCACTCTGTCGGACACACAGTGTTGCAAGCACACGTACTGTGGTCTGCTGGTCAGGTAATTAAGAATCCATGACACCAGGGAAGCATCCACCTGCATCGCTGTCAGCTTCTCCCCCAGCAGAGCAGGGCGGATGGTGTTGAATGCACTGGAGAAGTCAAAAAACATGACCCTCACAGTGCTCGCTGGCTTATCCAGGTGGGCGTAGACACGGTTCAGCAGGTAGTTGATGGCATCCTCAACTCCTAGTCGGGGCTGGTATACACATGTATACTGCTAAATGAAACAATGTTCCTTCAGACCAAGGTGCACAGCACAGTACATATAACTCACATAAAGTAATATTAACACAAATAAATTAACAAATAATAAAGTGTGTTTATAACACAGGTTAAAAAGTAATCAGTGTAGCGCTCCTGGCACTTCATTTGTGATAAGACCGGGATGGTGACAGAGAGTTCAGAGAGTTCAGCAGTCTCATGGCCTGGATGGAACGGGGGGGGGGGGGGGGTCAAATAGATTGGTGAATGGATGGGAATCATCACTGAAAATGCGAAGGGTCCTGCATATACAGTGATCTAGATAAATATCTCTAATGGGTGGAAGTGAGACCCCAAAGTTCCTCTCAGCAGTCTTCGCAATCCTTTGTAGGGACTTGTGGTCAGATGCCTTACAATTCCCATACCAGACGCTTATGCAGCTGGTCAGGACATTCTTCATGATGCTCTGTAAAAATGGGCTCAGAAGCAGTTTTTAGCTGCTCTGGGACCTACAAGTTCAGTGGTTTCTATTGTTTTTACTTTGCTTGCCTCTGTTGAAGGTTTACAAGACTATAATGGATTAACTCATCGTATTATCAACCAGGGTGAAGAATAAATTTATGAGAGGCACAGATAGAGTCGACAACCAGTTCTTTGACCCAGACTGAAATGACGAATACCAAAAGGCATACTATTGTAGTGTGGAGGGGCTCAGGGAGAAGTCCAAAGTAAATTTATTATCAAAGTACATATATGTCACCGTGGTTGGGTTGAGTTGATCTCTGATCTTGGCAATCTAATTGAAAATATTTCATTACCATAGGAGGAGACATCATCAGTGTGCTATTCATTTGTGGCGAGTCCTCTAAATGCTTAACCTTTATATACTAATCAATCAGCCGATTGGTCATCATTATGGAAACTCAATTGTGATGTAGGGAGCTGGTTTTGTTGCTGATCGGTTGTGTATATAAAGGTTAAGCATTTGGAGGATACACCACAAATGAACAGCACACTGATGATGTCTCCTTGTATGGTAATGAAACATTTGCAAATGGATTGCCAAGATCAGAGGGAAACTCAATCCAACCATCAACCTCCTGAACTACACATTTTCTGAAATATGTCACTGCAGGCAACCCTGAGGTTCAGTCGCTTGTGGTCATACTCAATAAATCCATAATAGAGTTAACGTGTGAGGAAATACACACCAAACATTGGTGAATCTCAGCAGGTCAAGCAGCATCCATGGAGGAAAATCTGCCAGGGTCCCGACTGAGCAGTGACAGGCATCCAAGTTTTAGTGCTCCAATTCCCCAGAGTAGGCTTAGCTGCTGCTGTCTCTTTAAGATTCAGACTGCCAACTATTGCCTGCCACATTCCTTCATGGAAAGCCTGTTCTTAAGTGCTCAAGTGTAGGAGTTTCATTTCTTTGTGATTTTGTTTGTGTTGTCTTGCTAGTCTGGAGCTTAGTCTGCACTTGGATTTACCACCATCCATAGCTCTCGTCATCAGGACTTGAAGAGACAGACAAGTGGGTAACAGTCAGGAGAGGGAAGGGGAAGAGTCAGAGGCTAGAGAGTACCCCTGTGGCTGTCCCCCTGAACAATAAGTACTCCTGTTTGAGTGCTGTTGGGGGGGGGGGAACAGCCTACCTGGGGGAGGCAACAGTAGCCGTGCCTCTGGCACAGAGTCAGGCCCTGTGGCTCAGAAGGCTAGGGAAAGGAAGAGGAAGGCAGTAGTGATAGAGGACTCTATAGTTAGGGGGTCAGACAGATGATTCTGTGGACGCAGGAAAGAAACGCGGATGGTAGCTTGCCTCCCAGGTGCCAGGGTCCAGTATGTTTCAGATCGCGTCCACAATATCCTGCAGTGGGAGGGAGGACAGCCAGAGGTCGTGTACATATTGGTACCAATGACACAGGTAGGAAAAGGGAAGAGGTCCTGAAAACACACTGCAAGGAGTTAGGAAGGAAGTTGAGAAGCAGGATCACAAAGGTAGTAATCTCGGGATTACTGCCTGTGCCACGTGACAGTGAGTATAGGAATAGAATGAGGTGGAGGATAAATGTGTGGTTGAGGGATTGAAGCAGGGGGCAGGGGTTTCAGATTTCTGGATCATTGGGACCTCTTTTGGGGCAGGTGCGACTTGTACAAAAAGGATGGGTTACACTTTAATCCCAGGGGGACCAATATCCTGGCAGGGAGGTTTACTAAGGCTACTGGGGAGAGTTTAAACTGGAATTATCAGAGGGTGAGAACCGAACTGAAGAGACTGGGGAAGAGGCGGTTGGCTCACAAATAGAGAAAGCTTGGAGACAGTGTGTGAGGGAGGATAGGTAGGTGATAGAGAAGGGACGCATCAGACCGATGGTTTGAGATGTGTTTATTTTAATGCAAGGAGTATTGTGAACAAAACGGATGAGCTTGGAGCTATGATATGGTGGCCATTACAAAGACTTGGATGCCTCAGGGAGAGGAATGGTTACTTCAAGTGCTGGGTTTGAGATGTTTCAGAAAGAACAGGGAGGGAGGCAAAAGAGGTGGGGGCGTGGCACTCTTGATCAGAGATAGTGTCACGGCTGCAGAAAAGGTGGATGTCATGGAGGGATTGTCTATGGAGTCTCTGTGGGTCGTGGTTAGGAATAGGAAGGGGTTAATAACTATTGGGTGTTTTTTTTCATAAAACACCCAATAGTAACAGGGATATCGAGGAGCAGATAGGGAAACAGATCCTGGAAAGGTGGAATAATAACAGAGTTGTTGTGGGAGATTCTAATTTCCCAAATATCGATTGGCATCTCCCAAGAACAAGGGGTTTAGATGGGGTGGAGTTTGTTAGTTGTGTTCAGGATGGTTTCTTGCCTACAAGAGGAGAGACTGTACTTAATTTGGTATTGGGAAATGAACCTGGTTAGGTGTCAGATCTCTCAGTGGGAGAGCATTTTGGAGATAGTGGTCATAATTCTATCTCCTTTAAAACAGCTTTGGAGAGAGATAGGAATAGGCAAGTTAGAAAAGCGTTTAATTGGAGTAAGGGAAATTATGAGGCAGGAACTTGGAAGCTTAAATTGGCAACAGTTGTTCTCAGGGAAAGGTACAGAAGAAATATGGCAAATATTCAGGGGATATTTGTGTGGAGTTCTGCATGGGTACATTCCAATGAGACAGGGAAGTTATGGTAGGGTAAAGGAACTGTGGTGTACAAAGGCTGTAATAAATCTAGTGAAGAAGAAAAGAAAAGCTTACACAAGGTTCAGAGAGCTAGGTAATGTTAGAGATCTAGAAGACTACAAGGCTAGCAGGAAGGAGCTTAAGAAGGAAATTAGGAGAGCCATGAGAAGGCCTTGGTGGGCAGGATTAAGGAAAACCCCAAGGCATTCTACAAGTATGTGAAGAGCAAGAGGATAAGACATGAAAGAATAGGACCTATCAAGTGTGACAGTGGGAAGGTGTGTATGGAACTGGAGGAGATAGCAGAGGTACTTAATGAATACTTCACTTCAGTGTTCACTATGGGAAAGGATCTTGGCGATTGTAGTGATGACTTGCAGTGGACTGAAACGCTTGAGCATGTAGATATTAAGAAACAGGATGTGCTGGAGCTTTTGGAAAGCATCAAGTTGGATAAGTCTCTGGGACCAGATGAGATGTACCCCAGACTACTGTGGGAGGTGAGGAAGGAGATTGCTGAGCCTCTGATGATAATCTTTGTATCATCAATGGGGATGGGAGAGGTTTCGGAGGATTGGAGGGTTGCAGAAGTTGTTCCATTATTCAAGATGGGGAGTAGAGATAGACCAGGAAATTATAGACCAGTGAGGCTTACTTCAGTGGTTGGTAACTTGATGGAGAAGATCCTGAGAGGAAGGATTTATGAACATTTGGAGAGGCAAAATCTGATTAGGAATAGTCAGCGTGGCTTTGTCAAGGGCAGGTCATGTCTTACGAGCCTGATTGAATTTTTTGAGGATGTGACTAAACACATTAATGAAGGTAGAGCTGTAGATGTAGTGTATATGGATTTCAGTAAGGCATTTGACAAGGTACCTCATGCCAGGCCTATTGAGAAAGTAAGGAGGCATGGGATCCAAGGGGATGTTGCTTTGTGGATCCAGAACTGGCTTGCCCACAGAAGGCAAAGAGTGGTTGTAGATGGGTCACATTCTGCATGGAGGTCGTGTGCCTCAGGGATCTTTTCTGGGACCCTTACTCTTTGTGATTTTTATAAATGACCTGGATGAGGGATGGGTTAGTAAGTTTGCTGATGACACAAAGGTTGGGGGTGTTGTGGACAGTGTGGAGGGCTGTCAGAGGTTACAGAGGGACATTGATAGGTTGTAAAACTGGGCTAAACAATGGCAGATAGAGTTCAACCCAGATAAGTGTGAAGTGGTTCATTTTGGTAGGTCAAATATGATGGCAGAATATAGTATTAATGGTAAGACTCTTGGCAGTGTGGAGGATCAGAGGGATCTTGGGGTCCGAATCCATAGGATGCTCAAAGCAGCTGCACAGGTTAACTCTGTGGTTAAGAAGGCATATGGTGTATTGGGCTTCATTAATCATGGAATTGAATTTAGGAGCCGAGAGGTAATGTTACAGCTGTATAGGACCCTGGTTAGACCCCACCTGGAGTACTGTGCTCAGTTCTGGTCGCCTCACTACAGGAAGGATGTGGAAGCCATAGAAAGGGTGCAGAGGAGATTTACAAGGATGTTGCCTGGATTGGGGAGCATGCCTTATGAAAACAGGTTGAGTGAACTTGTCCTTTTTTCCTTGGAGCGACAGAGGATGAGAGGTGACCTGATAGAGGTGTATGAGATGATAAGAGGCATTGATCATGTGGATAGTCAGAGGCTTTTTCCCAGGGCTGAAGTGGTTGCCACAAGAGGCACAGGTTTAAGGTGCTGGGGAGTAGGTACAGAGGAGATGTCAGAGGTAAGTGTTTTACGCAGAGAGTGGTTGGTGTGTGGAATGGTGCAACAGTGGTGGAGGCGGATACGATGGAGTCTCTTAAGAGATTTTTGGATAGATACATGGAGCTTGAAAAAATATAGGGCTATGGGTAACCCTAGTAATTTCAAAGGTCAGGATGTGTTTGGCACAACTTTGTGGGCCGAAGGGACTGTATTGTGCTGTAGGTTTTCCGTGTTTCTAGAAAGGAAGGGCTTAGAAGGTGGGAGGGGGGAGGTGAAAGCATAGGTTCAAAAGGATTAAACATTAATTTATTATCAGCATATGTATGCAGTGTACACCTCTGAGATTCTTCTTCTCCAGATGGCCATGAAGCAAAGAGAAACCAGGGAAGTCAGTTCAAAGAGAAACAGCAAACCCACACCCACACCCACCCCTTGCAAAAAAAATGGCAATACCCCCTCCAAACCCCTACCCCTGCACAAACTGTAACACGAACATTGGCCCCCAAATCCCTAACAAACAAACTAACAGAATCACAGCAAGAACATCGACCTCTAAACCCACAGCCCCTACACAAAAAGCAACGAGAAAGAATGGTTGACATCACAGAATATAGTAGCTGACAGGTGATATGTGAAGCTAGGTGAGGGGGATGGATTGAGACGTTAGAAGATGACAGGTGGGCAACATAAAGGCCAAAGAGGAAGGAATCTGATAGGAGAGGAGAATGGACCATGGGAGAAAGGGAAGCAGAAGGATCACTGAAGAGAGGTGACAGGCAGGTGAAGAGTAGAGAAGATGTAGGAAAGGAACCAAAACGGGAAATGGACAAAGAGAAGAGGGAGGGGGATAAATTACCATTAGTTTGAGAAATCAATGATCATGCCATTAGGTTGAAGGCAACCCAGATGGAATACGAGGTGTTGCTTCTCCAACCCGAGAGTGATCTCATTGTAGCAGTAGATGCCATATCGAAATGGAGAAAAGAATTAAAATGGGTGGCCACTGAGAAATCTTGCCTGTCGCCAATGAAGCAAAAGTTAAGTCACACTAACTTAGAGGACGGTGCAATGGGAAACTTATAAACACACAGTGGTGGTGGTTGGAATGTGCTGCCCGATGGTTGTGGTGAAGTAGGTATGACGGACTAATATACTTGGAGTATCATGTTTAATTCTGGTCAGCTCATTACAGCAAGGATGTGGAAGCTTTGGGGAGAATACAGACAGGAATGCTGCCTGGATGAGAGGAGCTTGTCCTGTGAAGTAAGGCTGACCAATCCAGGGCTTTTCTCTTTGGAATGAAGCATGATTAGCGGTGTCTTGATAGAGATGTCAGATGATAAGAGTCATAGACAGGGTGGATAGCGAGCTATTATTTCTCAAGATGTTGATGGCTAATAGAATAGGGCATAATTCTAATATGATTGGAGGAAAGTGTAGGTGGGATGTCAGAGGTGGGGTTTATTACACAGAGAGTGGTGGGTGCATGGAACACCCTGCCAGGGATGGTAGTAGAAGCAGATGCATTAGGAACATTTAAAAGGCTCTTAGATAGGCACATGAATGGAAGGAAAATGGATGGCTATGTGGGAGGAAAGCATTAAATTAATTTTTTTAGATTTTTAGATTATGAGAACACTCTGTCCTCTTTTATTGTCATTTAGAAATGCATACATGCATTAAGAAATGATACAATATTTCTCCAGAGTGATATCACAGAAAACAGGACAAACCAAAGACTAACACTGACAGAACCACTTAATTATAACATATAGTTGCAGCAGTGCAAAGCAATACCATAATTCGATGAAGAACAAACCATGGGCACAGTAAAAAAAAAGTCTCAAAGTCCCCAAGTTGATTGACTCCCGAGTCCCCGATAGTGGCAGCAAAAGGGAGAAATTCCCTGCCATAAACCTCCAGGCACCGTCAACTTGCCGATACCTTGGAAGCAGCTGACCACAGCCCACACTGAGTCCGTCCATCCGAAAACTTCGAGCCTCCAACTAGCCCCTCCGATACAGCCTCCCGAGCGCCTTCGACCTAACCCCGGCCACTGAACAAGCAAAGCTGAGGATTCGGGGCCTTCTGCTCCGGAGATTCCGGTTACCACACAGTAGCAGCGGCAGCGAAGCTGGCATTTCAGAAGTTTTCCAGATGTTCCTCCGTACTCTCACGTCCGTCTCCATCAAATCAGAATTGTGCACAGTCCCCTACTTGACAGATTACAGATACCATTCACCGGAGAGGCCGGTTAAAAGTTCGGAAACATCAGGGGCTGAAGGGCCTGTACTGTGCTGTTCTTTTCTATGTCCTCATCAATATCATCCCATTTCACTGCAGGGAAAAGGATTCCACAGTCAGCGATCATCCACATGCTTGATTAGCTTACCAATCTATCCACAGCTCCAACAAAGAGCCACGGAGATATCCCTCTGTGTTTTGCAGCCTCTCACTTTTTCAGTCCTTCGCACTCTTCACCTTGGGCCGTGATAATGATGCAGAGAGCTACACAAGCGAGCGCAATCGATAGTGATGTTGGTCTGCTCACAACATTACCTTTGCTTCTCTCTCCACAGACTTCGCCTGGCCCGCTGACTCGTTCCAGCATTTTCCGCTTCAATAACAAGAATGGTATTGATTCTTGCCGAGGTGCTGTGCAGTTCTAGGAACATGTTAGCTTTCAGACATCACTACATGTGATATTTTCAATTATGCAGCATAAAGAACAAGAAGACGGTCTGCTGTCATTTTTGAAAATCAAATAATGGATGTATAAGTTGTGCAAAAATTCTGTTGTTAGAGGCTAAATCCTGGAAATTGTTTGATAAAGTCTAAAACAGGCCAAATTCAACCATCCAGCTAAGTGACTATGTATATTCATTCTCACTTTGTAAAGTCACAGGCAAGATGAACATTTATTTTCCATATTTATCTCCTGGTTTGAAATTGTTCAGTATCAGGTTATTTAACAGAGTGTATGCTATGGCCATAAAAACTCATGGCTTCTGGACTCCCTAAGGATCCTAAAGAAACTGAAATGTTGGATGTGCAGGACGATTGCACCATGGCATGTATGGGCCAAATCTAGGTATCAGGGCCTGGGAGCAGGGAATAGGCCAATGTTTGGACATTGTTGGAGCGTACTTGGAGGCGATTTGATGGGGCAGACCTGAGGCGAGGTGAGCAGAGGCGATGCAGAGTTGAGGCGGCAGGATGAAGGCCTAGGCCTAAGACTGAGGAAAGACCCTAGATTTAATCGATTTAAATGCCGGGCCCAAACAAAGAAACGAGGCCCAGACCATAGAGCTTATCAAAGTGATAGGGCCTGGGCCTGAGAGTGAGAAACAACCCTAGGTTTGGACAATTTAAGCGCCAGCCCATATTGAAAAGGTCAGGGTGCCAGGACCGGAGGCAAGGGACAGGCCAGTTCAGCTCGCTGCTTGGTGAGATTTATTCATCTCTGCACTGAAATAATACTGTGGCCTGCAACTAAAGGGCTTCTGGACTGGGTGCAGCAATGAGCAGGCTTTGTATCTGTGGATTCACTTTTGTGAACTTCATTTGTTTGCTTGCTTTCGTTTGCTCAATATTTTTCCCCTCTGCATTAGGTGTTTGATGGTCTTTATATTAACCATATAACAATTACAGCACGGAAACAGGGTTCTGTTGGGTTTTGTTGTTTTGTAGCTGCCTGTAGAGAGGCAAATCTCAAGGTTGTATAGATTATACATCCTTTGGTGATAAATGTACATTGAACTTTGAAATTTGGCATATCCCCTTTTACTCTGATTTTTACAGATGCACCATAGAAAGCATCCTATCCAGAAGCATCGAGGCTTAGTACAGTAATTGCTGTGCACATGACTGCAAGGGATACTTGTGGACACAGTTCAGCATATCACAGAAACCAGCCTCACCTCTGTGGACTCCGTCTACACTTCTCACTTCCTCGGTAAAACAGCCAAAGTAATCAAGGACACCATTTTGATTCCCTGGACATTCGCTCTTCTCCCCTCAAAGGGCAGAGGACACAACATCCTGAAAGCACGTACCACTAGGCTCAACAACAGCTTCTGTTCCACTGTTATAAGACTTTTAAACAGACATCTTGTATGATAAGATGAACTCTTGTCCTCACAATCTACCTTATCATTTTGCACCTTATTGTTTACCTGCACTGCTCTTTCTCTGTAACTGTAACACTTTATTCTGCATTGTTATTGTTTTACCTTATTCTACGTCAGTGCACTGTGTAATGATTTGATCTGTATGAACAGTATGCAAGACCAGCTTTTCACTGTATATGTGACAATAATATGCTAATATCTTTACAATATTGCAGCCCTTGAGGTTATTAATGGAAATTAAATATTTCTGAAGGCCATTTCATCAATATCTGATTTTTAATAACATTACTTTTAAAAAATATATCCATCACCACAAGTTGCCTCCCGCTTGAGAAACCAAAGACTGATTGTGTGACCATTTACAGAACCATTTTGGAGCTTCTAGTTGGCTGTCGTGGTAACCCTCCACCCTGACCACTCTGTCATGAGGCACGTCTACATTCCAGTGAAGTCCAACGTGAGCTCCAGGAACAGCATCTCACCTTCTGATCAGGCAAGTTACCACCTTCAGTAGTCAACATCCAATTTAGTAGTTTCCAATACCCGATCTTTTTAATTGGCCTCAGAACTATCAGTACAACTCAAAAAAAAAAATCAGCAGCAGCAAGTCTGGAGTTCAAGGCCTGAAGATTGAGAACTTCAACGGGTTCTGGGGTCGATAGAAACATTGATCCCAAAGGTCAAAGTGCAAAGTCACTGAGTCTGGAAGAATCGGAATGAGAATCAGGTTTAATATCACCAGCAGATGTTGTGAAATTTATTGTTTTGTGGCAGCAGTACATTGAAATATATAGTAATAAAAAACCGAAAAATTACAACAAGAAACACAACACATTGATATATATAGATAAACCAAAAAAGCAGAAACAATAAATAAACAAACAAATAAATAAATAAATAGTGAAGTAGTATTCATGGGTTCATTGTCCGTTCAGAAATCTGACGACAGAGGGGAGGGACCTGTTCCTAAAATGTTCAGTTTCTGTCTTCAGGCTCCAGTCCTTCCTGCTTAATGGTAGCAGTGAGAAGAGGGCATGTACTGGGTGATGGTGGTTCTTCATCGTAGATGTCTGCCTTTTTGTGGTATTACCTTTTGATGATGTCCTTGATTCGGGGGATCCACGTGCACAATGTCAAAGCCTCAAGATCTGACATGAAATATAAAATATTAACAAACTTCTATACATATGTGGTGGAGAGTACACGGACTGCCTGCATCACAGCCTTGTATAGAAACATCAATGCCCTTGAACAGAACATCCAACAAAAAGTAATGGATACAGCCCAGTCCATCACAGGTAAAGCCCTCCCCACCATTGAGCATCTAAGACCATAAGATATAGGAGCTGAAACAGGCCATTCGGCCCATCGAGTCTGCTCTGTCATTCAATCATGGACTGATCCAATTCTTTCAGTCATCCCCACTCCCCTGCCTTCTCCCCATAGCCTTTGATGCCCTGGCTCATCAAGAACCTGTCTACCTCTGCCTTAAATGCACCCAATGACTTGGCTTCCACAGCCGCTCGCGGCAGCAAATTCCACAGATTTACCACCCTCTGACTAAAGTAATTTCTCTGCATCTCAGTTCTAAAAGGACATCCTTCAATCCTAAAGTTGTGCTCTCTTGTCCTAGAATCCCCTACCATGGGAAATTACTTTGCCATATCTAATCTTTTAAGGCCTTTTAACATTCAGATTGTTTCTATGAGATCCTCCCTCATCCTCCTGAACTCCAGGGAATACAGCCCAAGAGCTGCCAGATGCTCTTTATACGGTAACCCTTTCATTCCTGGAATGATTCTCATGACTCTTCTCTGATCCCTCTCTAATGTTAGTATATCCTTTCTAAAATAAGGAGCCCAAAACTGCACACAATACTCCATGGGTGGTCTCACAACTACCTTTTTAAGCCTCAACATCACACCCCTGCTCATATGTTTTATACCTCTAGAAATGAATGCCAACATTGCATTTGCCTTCTTCACCACCGACTCAACCTGGAGGTTAACCTTTAGGGTATCCTGCACAAGGACTCCCACGGCCTTTTGCACCTCTGCATTTTGAATTCCCTCTCCATCTAAATAATAGTCTGCCCATTTATTTCTTACACTAAAGTGCATGACCATACACTTTCCAACATTGCATTTCATTTGCCACTTCTTTTCCCATTCCCCTAAAATATCTAAGTCTCTCTGGGGCTCTCTGTTTCCTCAACACTACCTGCTCTTCCACATATCTTTGTATCATCAGCAAATTTAGCCACAAATCCATTAATCCCATAGTCCAAATTATTAACATACATCGGAAAATGCAGCGGTCCCTACGCCGACCCCTGTGGAACTCCACTGGTAACTGGCAGCCAGCCAGAATAAGATCCCTTTATTCACACTCTGTTTTCTACCGATCAGCCAATGCTCCACCCATGCTAGTAACTTGCCTGAAATTCCATGGGCTCTTATCTTGCTAAGCAGCCTCATGTGTGGCACCTTGTCAAAGACCTCGCATTAGTATACCACATCCACTACATCTCCTTTGTCTACACTGCTTGTAATTTCCTCAAAAAATTGCGGTAGGTTAGTCAGGCAGGATTTTCCTTTTAGAAAACCATGTTGGCTTTGGCCTATCTTGTTATGTGCCTCCAGGTATTCCGTAATCTCTTCCTGAACAATCGATTCCAACAAGTTCCCAACCACTGATGTCAGGCTAACAGGTCTATAGTTTCCTTTCTGCTAACTCCCACCCTTCTTAAATAGCAGAGTAACATTTGCAATTTTCCAGTCATCATGTATAATGCCAGAATCTATCGATTCTTGAAAGATCATTGTTAATGCCTCCACAATCTCTCCAGCTAATTCTTCAGACCCGAGGGTGCATCCATCAGGTAAAGGAGATTTATCCACCCTCAGACCATTAAGCTTCCTGAGCACCTTCTTAGTTGTAATTTTCACTGCACAAACTTCACTTCCCTGACACTTTTGAATGTTCTGTATACTGCAGATGTCTTCGACTGTGAAGACTGATGCAAAATACGCATTCAGTTCTTCTTCTATTTCTGCATCTCTCATTACAATATCTCCAGCGTCATTTGCTATTGGTCCTATATCTACCAATATATCTATTGGTCCTATATCTACTTGAAGCATTGTTGTAGGAAAGCAGCGTCTATTATCAGCGACCTCCACCACTCAGGATAAGCTCTCCGCTCGCTGCTGCTGTCGGGAAGAATTTATAGAAGCCTTAGGATTCACACCATCAGGTTTGGAAACAGTTACTACCCCTCAACAATTAGGCTTTTGAACCAAACAAGATAAATTCACTTGTCCCATCGTTGAAGTGCTCCCACAACCTATGGATTCATTTTCACGGATTCTTTATGACACGTTCTTTATACTTATTATTTATTTATTCATTTTTATTATTTCCTTTTTTCATATTTGCACAGTTTGTTGTCTTTTTCACACTAGTTCAATGTCCACCTTGGTGTGGCCTTTGATTGATTTTTATTATGGTTATTGTTCTACTTTAGATTTATTCAGTATGCCTGCAAGAAATTGAATCTCGAGGTTTTATATGGTGATGTAGCGATGTGCTACACACAGCCCTAGAATAACCACACGGAGTCGGTGAGTTAGAGTTGCGATGAAAGAGATTTATTCAAACTTCGCGGCCCGCTTTAAAGCCTTCCCGTTCCCGCCCTCCCTGGGGTGGGATTGCTGTGGGGAATGCATATTCCCAGACCCTTTCTGCGTGCGGGATTTTCCCCCTGCTGGTGAAGATGGCTTGGCGCCCTTTTTGCTGCCCGTCCTCTGCCTGCGCGCGCTGTTTCGTGAGCCGGTTCGTGGGTGTCAGAAAGTGGGTCGCCACATAACCCCCCCCCCAGAACCGGCGATACCTCCCCCAATGTCCACAGTCTGGATCGGCCTCTGTTTGGGAGGTCTCCCTGCGCCGCGGTGCCTGAGTCTGGACCGGCTGCGCCAAGTCCACATGGGCTGGTTTGAGTCGGTCCACCGTGAAAACCTCCTCTCTCCCCCCAATGTCCAGCACGAACGTGGACCCGTTGTTCCTGATCACCTTAAACGGCCCCTCGTAGGGCCGCTGCAGCGGTGCCCGGTGTCCACCCCGTCGTACAAAAAGAAACTTACAGTTCTGCAGGTCTTTGGGTACGCAGGTCGGGCTCTGTCCGTGCTGTGAAGTGGGTATGGGGGCCAGGTTACCGAGCCTCTCCCGTAGTCTGTCCAGGACTGCTGTGGGTTCTTGCTCTTGCCCCCTTAGGGCTGGTATGAACTCTCCGGGGACTACCAGGGGTGTGCCGTACACCAACTCGGCCGACGAGGTGTGTAGATCCTCTTTGGGCGCCGTGCGGATTCCGAGCAGGACCCAGGGAAGTTCGTCCACCCAGTTAGGCCCCTCCAGGCGGGCCATGAGAGCCAATTTCAGGTGACGGTGGAAGCGCTCCACTAGTCCGTTCGGCTGTGGGTGGTAAGCAGTTGTGTGGTGTAGCTGAGATCCTAAAAGTCTGACCATAGCCGACCACAGGGTGGGGGTGAACTGGGCGCCCCTGTCGGAGGTAATGTGGGCCGGTACCCCGAAGCGGGCTACCCAGGTTGCGATCAGTGCTCGGGCGCAGGATTCGGAGGTGGTGTCGGTGAGCGGGACTGCCTCTGGCCATCTGGTGAACCAGTCTATCATAGTTGGGAGGTACCGTGCTCCTCGTGATACTGGCAGGGGCCCCACGATATCCACATGAATGTGGTCGAACCTCCGGCGGGTGGGTTCGAACTGCTACGGTGGAGCCTTGGTGTGCCGCTGCACCTTGGCCGTTTGGCACTGCATACACGTTTTGGCCCATTCACTGACCTGTTTACGAAGTCCATGCCACACGAACCTGTTGGAGACCAGCCGGACAGTTGTCCTGATGGAGGGATGCGCTAAGTTGTGAATGGATCCGAACACCCGCCGGCGCCAGGCTGCTGGGACGACGGGGCGGGGTTGGCCGGTAGCTACGTCACGTAGTAGGGTCCTCTCACCTGGGCCTACGGGGAGGTCTTGGAGCTGCAAATCGGAGACTGCAGTCCTGTAACTGGGGATCTCAGCGTCTGCCTGCTGTGCCTCTGCCAGCGCTGCATAGTCCACCCCCTGGGACAGGGCCTGTATGGTAGGTTTGGATAGTGCGTCCGCCACAACGTTGTTCTTTCCAGAGACATGCCGGATGTCCATCGTGTACTCAGAGATGTAGAGCAGATGTCGCTGCTGGCGGGACGACCAGGGGTCGGACACCTTCATGAACGCAAAGGTAAGTGGTTTGTGGTCAGTGAACGCGGTTAAGGGCCTACCTTCTAAGAAGTACCTGAAATGCCGGATTGCCAGGTATAGTGCCAATAGCTCCCGGTCGAAAGCACTGTATTTGAGTTCGGGTGGTCGTAGGTGTTTGCTGAAGAATGCCAGGGGTTGCCAGCGACCCTCGATGAGTTGTTCCAGCACTCCACCGACCGCTGTGTTGGATGCGTCCACCGTGAGGGCAGTAGGAACGTCCATTCTGGGGTGCACTAGCATCGCGGCGTTTGCCAAGGCTTCTTTGGTTTTAACGAAAGCGGCTGCGGCCTCTTCGTTCCAGGTAATGTCCTTGCCCTTACCCGACATTAGAGTGAACAGGGGTCGCATGGTTCGGGCTGCTGAGGGGAGGAAACGGTGGTAGAAATTCACCATACCCACGAATTCCTGCAGGCCTTTGATTGTGTTGGGTCGGGGGAAGTGGCGGACCGCGTCTACCTTGGCGGGCAGCGGGGTTGCCCCGTCTTTAGTAATCCCGTGGCCCAGGAAGTCGATGGTGTCGAGTCCGAACTGGCATTTGGCTGGGTTGATCGTAAGGCCGAATTCACTCAGGCGGGAGTAGAGCTGGCAGAGGTGGGACAGATGCTCCTGCCGACTACTGCTGGCTATGAGGATGTCCTCCAAATAGATGAATGCAAAGTCCAGGTCGCGTCCCACCGCGTCCATTAGCCGCTGGAAAGTCTGTGCGGCATTCTTTAGACCAAACGGCATTCGGGGGAATTCGAAAAGTCCGAACGGGGTGATAAGTGCTGTTTTGGGGATGTCGTCCGGATGTACAGGGATTTGATGGTATCCCCGGACGAGGTCTACCTTGGAAAAGATCCTTGCGCCGTGTAGGTTTGCTGCGAAGTCTTGAATGTGCGGCACAGGGTAGCGGTCTGGCGTTGTAGCCTCGTTCAGTCTGCGGTAGTCACCGCATGGTCTCCAGCCCCCCGTTGCCTTGGGCACCATGTGAAGGGGGGAGGCCCATGGGCTGTCGGACCGTCGTATGATCCCCAGTTCCTCCATCTTCTTGAACTCCTCCTTCGCCAGTCGGAGCTTGTCCGGGGGAAGCCTTCGAGCACGGGCGTTGAGGGGTGATCCCTGGGTCGGGATGTGGTGCTGTACTCCGTGTCTGGGCATGGCTGCCGTGAACTGCGGTGTCAGTACTGATGGGAAATCCGCCAGGACCCTGGTGAATTCATCGTCGGACAGCGTGATGGAGTCCAGGTGTGGCGCTGCCAGTGTGAAGTCCCACGTGAACCGGCTGGAGCTGAACTGTAGCCGCACCGTGCGGGTGCCGTAGGTTCGTATCGTGCTGCCATTAGCGGCCCTCAGGGTGGGTCCCGGTTCTCTGTTGCGGGTGTCGTAACTCGTTGGAGGTAAGACGCTGATCTCCGCGCCGGTGTCGACCAAAAAGCGGCGTCCCGACTGCTTGTCCCAGACGTACAGGAGGCTGTCCTGATGGCCAGCCGCCGGAGCCATCAGCGGCGCCTGGCCCTGGCGTTTCCCGGGAATTTGCAGGGTGGTCTGCAGCGGCGGGCCTCCGTGCCGCACCGCTGGTGGTAGAAACACCATTGTTCGTTGGGCTCCTCACTCCCGTCGCCGGGTTTTGTAGGCTCTGCTGCCGGGCCTGGTCTGGTCTGTCCTGTCGTTGGGCCCGCGGCTTGGTGATCTGTGCGACGGATGCCCCTCTCTCTTTCCTGGCATTCCACAGCACATCTGCCCGGGCCGCCACCTCCCGGGGGTTGCTGAAATCTGCGTCGGACAGCAGCAGGCAAATGTCCTCGGGCAGTTGCTCTAGGAACGCCTGCTCAAACATGAGGCAGGGTTTGTGTACTTCAGCCAGGGCCAGCATCTCGTTCATTAATGCTGACGGCGGCCTGTCTCCCAAACCATCCAGATGCATTAAGCGGCGTGCTCGTTCGCGCCGTGAGAGTCCGAAAGTCCTTATGAGCAGGGCTTTGAATGCTGTGTATTTGCCGACCTCCGGGGGCGACTGTATAAACTCCTCAACTTGTGCAGCAGTCTCCTGGTCGAGGGAGCTCAGCACGTAGTGGTAGCGAGTGGACTCCGAGGTTATCTGCCGAATGTGGAATTGTGCTTCTGCTTGGTCGAACCATAAATGGGGTCGCAGCGTCCAGAAGCTTGGCAGTTTTAACGAAACTGCGTGAACAGATGCAGCGTCGGTCATCTCTGGTCCAAATATCGTTTGGGCCGTCGGGGTCACCAATTGTAGCGATGTGCTACACACAGCGCTAGAATAACCACACGGAGTCGGTGAGTTAGAGTTGCGATGAAAGAGATTTATTCAAACTTCGCGGCCCGCTTTAAAGCCTTCCCGTTCCCGCCCTCCCTGGGCGGGATTGCTGTGGGGAATGCATATTCCCAGACCCTTTCTGCGCGCGGGATTTCCCCCCTGCTGGTGAAGATGGCCTGGCGCCCTTTTTGCTGCCGGCCCTCTGCCTGCGCGCGCTGTTTCGTGAGTCGGTTCGTGGGTGCCAGAAAGTGGGTCGCCACAGTGACATATATGTACTTTGACAGTAAATTTACTTTGAGCATTACTTTGAACCTTGAAGTTTGATAGTCAAGGCCCTGGGTCTGTGAGTCTGCGAGTCCACGGGGAAAGTTCGAGGTCCAATTTTGATGCGTCCCGAATTCCACTGGAGGCTGGTGGCCTATTCTGCAGTTGGTGGACAGTCTGTGCCTGTGAGTGGGTGATGGAGGACGGGAAGAAGGAAAGGAGCTTTTGTTGCTGTTTATCTGTTGTTGTTGCTCGTGTTGTTCTGCTGATCAAGGTGGGTGTGCTGTGTTGGTGCTGGAATTGTGATGACGCCTATGGGCTTCACCTAGCACAGGCTAAGGTTGTGTTGGCTGTTAAAGCAATTGACACACTTCTGAATGCTTCAATGCACGTGCGATAAATAAATCTCGATCTCTTTTCAAATCTAAATCCAGATCGGAAACTGAATCTTAATCTCAATCGCAATCTGAAACTGAACTCTGTTTCTCTCACTGAGGATGTAGAAGATGCTAAGTATTACCATCATTTCTACTTTTAGTTTTGGATTTCCAACACTTGCATGTTTTCATCTTTTCATTGGCCCGAACTCCCAACACTTTGCAAATTTTCCATTTCCACTGAAATATCTTCAGCTTTAATTATATTTTTAATTCCCCTCAGGAAGACAGTTACCATGCTAACATTTTGTTTAAACAGCTTTTTAAACTAAATAAAAGTTTGCTATCCTGTTAATTATACCACCTCACAGAATACAAGTGGCCTTTTATCCAGAAGGCTCATAAGCACTCTTCAGTTTGTCGAAATTTCACACGAATTATGATCATAATTTCACTCTTGCTAATTTGATTATCAGCAGTTAGAAGTTACACTGAGGCCTATGGTAATACATACAAAATGCTGGAGGAGCTCAGCAGGTCAGATAATATCTATCGAAAGGAATATCGAGTCGACATTTTGGGCCAAGTCCTTTCCACAGGACCATGTGGACCATGGATCAGTTTGGGTTAGGGAGCGTTTTACCAATCTTCCATAGCACCTGCAGGACCAATTGACCTTGAGTTTGACATTCATGCCCTCTCTAAAGGAGGAGTGAGCTGGGTGTCTGGTGTCCCATGCTGAGATGAGATCTCTTTATTTACCCAAAGAATGTTGATAATGGTGTAAAAATGATACAAGGCATAGATTGAGTGGATGGCCAGAGACCTTTTCTCAAGGCATAAATGGCTAATAAGAGCGAGCATAATTTTAAGCTGATTGGAGGAAAGTATAGGTACAATATCAGAAAAGAGTGGTAAATGCATGGAACACCCTGCCAAGAACGGAGGTAGAGGGTAGATACATTGGGGACATTTAAGAAGCTCTTAGATAGGTACATGGATGATAAGAAAATAAAGCACAAGAAAGTGGTTAAATTGATCTTAGAGTGGGTTAAAAAGTTGGCAGAACATCATGGATCAAAGGGGCTGTACTGCGTTGTAACGCTCAATGACCTTTGACAGATCATAGCAGTCAACATCTTTTGGAACAATTTTAAAATGTTACTGAAAGGCAGAAACCTTAAAAAACCTTAAATTTAAACAAAAATTTGATCAGTATCCCTCTAATCCACGTCATTGCACCTGCTTCAATAACTTTGTCCGGCACCTCATTCCATATAACTGTGAAACAGTTACCACTCCAGGCCCTTCTAAATGTTTCCTTTCTCACCTGAAATTTACTGTATGCCCTCCACTACTTGATACCCCTGCCCTCAGAAAAAGCCTATGCTTTTTCAGCCTATTTATGCAGCTCATGGTTATAAACACCTCCACCCCTCACCCCTCAGTTCCAACATTACAAAACATGAAAGCCTCAATGTCAGACGCTAACACCACAATCTGTAACAAATAATGAGGAACTGGTTTATTATAGATCAAGGGTTCCCAAACTGGGGTCCACAGATCCCTTCCTTAACGGTATTAGTCCATGGCATAAAAAAAGTTTGGGAACCCCTGTTATAGATACAGAATGAAGAACACTTGGGTATGAAGAGAATCATGGGTATGAGGTTCTGCAAGAAAGTCACTCTGTTAGAAAGTCAACCAGAAAGACCTTCATTCTTAGCTTTATTAAATGATATGCTGTAGCACCATAACAGGCCTTACCAGCCAAGCATGTCCATGGCACTAGATTACACCCAAGTGACTCCAACCTGTTGGGGTAAGTGTCTTGACTCACTTGCTCCACTGTGAAGAAGTGGGGACTGGCCCATGAAAGGAGCATTACAGTCCCCCCTCCTAGCCTCTGTTTAGCTGATGATGTCACGGCGCTGGTAGGGTTTAAACCTAGCTCGCAATAACCATGCGCTTGCTTTTCCTCTCAGGTTGCCATGGACCAGGTAGACAAGGGTGCCACAGAAACAGTAAACAGTGGGTGTTATGCTGTAGTGAGGAGGGCCTGTGAGCACAGTTTAAATAAGTATTTTCATTGTGTTTAGTGTCTATTTTTTTCCTGCAGCTTCAGGCTCTCAATTTAGGTAAGTATCTGTAACCAAACTTAGATTGAAGGGTTTACTGAAGGCTTAGTTAATAAATAGCTAACCTAGTTATTGCTTCTGAGTCTCTCCTCACCGAACCTGTGAATCTCATTTCCCATTACACCTCCTAACCCAAATGTCTTTAAAATGTGGGAGGAAACCAGAGCACCGGGAGTAACCAATTCTGTCACGGGGAGAATGTAAATCTGCTTACAGACAATAGCGGGAATTGATTGCAAGACGCTGGCATCCTGTAGGATGGCAGAACCTTCAAAACGTTTTCTCCTTCTGCTTGCTTGTTGCAGTTTAGATACAGTTGTGAAAAAGAGAATCAGTCAATTTTTCCACTAAGATTCTACAATGTGAGAATTAATGTATATTATTTCTTTACTGATGTTGAGTGGAACACCAAGCATGAATTTCTGCAGCTTCTTCAGAACAATCCAATAAGACCTTCAGAGAGAGGAGAGGGGAGCAAAAAAAAACCAAACAAACTCAGGGGGAACTCAGTGGGTCAGGCAGCTTCTGTAGAAAAAACAGTGAGTCAAAGTTCAAAGTGAATTTATTGTCTAAGTACATATACTTAGACATCTGCGGTCGGGGTGCTTCCAATGGTGCTGCATCGGCAAGTTGGCGGCGCTTGGAGGTTCATGGCAGGGAGAGTTTCTCCCTTCTGCCACCTGCGTGGGATGATGAGTCTATCAGGACTTTGAGACTTTTTTTTTACCGTGCCCATGGTCTACTCTTTATCAAATTACGGTATTGCTTTGCACTGTTGTAACTATATGTTATAATTATGTGGTTTTGTCAGTTTTAGTCTTGGTTTGTCCCGTGTTTTCTTGTGATATCATTCTGGAGGAATGTTGTATCATTTTTTTAATCCATGCATTTCTAAATGACAATAAACAAGGACTGAGTGTCCTCATAATCTAATCTAATCTAATATATGACAGTTTATACAAGCATGAGATGCATTTTCTTGCTGACATACACAGTAAATCCGTAATAGAATAATAACTGTAATGGAATCAATGGAAAACTGCACCAACTTGGGCACTCAACCAGTGTGCAAAAGACAACAAACTGTGAAAATACAAAGAAATAACAATAATAAATAAATAAATAAGCAATAAATATCGAGAACGTGAGATGAAGAGTCCTTGAAAGTGAGTCCATAGGTTTTGGGAACATTTCAATGATGGGGCAAGTGAAGTTGGGTGAAGTTATCCCCATTGTTTCAACAGCCTGATGGCTGAGGGGTAATAACTGTTCTTGAACCTGGTAGTATGAGCCCTGAGGCTCTTGAACCTTCTACCTAATTGCAGTAGTGAGAAGAGAGCATGTCCTTGGTGGTGGGGGTTCGTGATGATGGTTGCTGCTTTCCTGTGACAGCAATGTGCTCATTGATGGGGATTTTGGATTGAGATGCTTCATCTGGATTGAAGGACGGAGGGGAGATAGTCAGTATAAAAAGATGAGGCAACAGCTGCCAGATAATGGTGAACCTGTGGAAGTCGTTACCACAGACAACTGTGGAGGCCAAGTCATTGGGTATATGTAAAACGGAGGAAGATTAGTAAGGGTGTCAAAGGTTATGGGGAGAAGGCTGAAGAATGGGGTAGAGAGGGGAAAAAAAATCTTACATAACCAAATGGCAGAGGAGACATGATAAGCCAAATTGTTTAGTTCTGCTTCCATGTCTTAGAGTGGATTTAGGTGAGGAAGGGTGACAGGCAGATGGGAGAGGGCAGAGTAAATAGCAACAGAGGTGATAGATGAAGGTAACAAAGTTCTGAAGATGATGGAATCTGATAGTAGAGAATTTGCCTCACCTATCACCTCTGTTGGTATTTACTTCTGACGGATAGGAGAGGAAGGTGGAGCAAGAATGGTGGGGAGGGTAGATGGGAACATGGGGGAAAGGGGCCCTGGAGGGAGGGGTGTGTGGGCAATGGGCAGATAGAGTGAGCATGGGAGGGAAAAGAAAGAGGATAATGATGGGAAGATAAGTGTGTGTGTGGGGAAACTGGGGGGAAAAGAGGTTACCTGAGGCAGCAGAGAGAGAAAGAGATATTTGGGGCAACGAGGAGGTGAGAATAGAGAAATGGTGGGTGCACTAGAATCTGTGCTGGTTTAGGGGCTGGCCCCTGCAGGTTGGCCATCCTGTCAGTGCTGCCCTCTACTGTTTGCTCCCTGGAAGATGAGCTGGATTGCTTTCATTTGCGGCTGCAAGAGATGAGCAACTGCTGCGTGGTTGTTCTTGCAGAAGCGTGGCTCCAGGGCAACATCCCATGCATCATTAATCATCTGGCCATGACACTCAGGAACTTGTGCTAATATTATTTGTGACTGTATGTGACATTGTATTGGTATGTGTTGTGTGTAACTGTATGTATTGTGTTTTTCACCTTTGTCCCCGAAGGACAGTTGTTTCATTTAGCTGTATACATGTGTATGTTTAAATGTCAATTAACTTGAACTTGAACTTAACGATACTGCAGAACGTTGCTGCCTCTGTCAGTTGAGCCAGCCCTCAGTATTGCTCACGAATTTGAATTGGTTTCCAAACCCAGAAGTTTCAGTGCAACAGAAGGCAAAAAAAAATAAGCTGTTATGCTTTTTCCCAGGAGAGTTAATTTCACGTAATTACAAATGTTAAGTCCAAAGATTTGAATTAATTATTGTAGAGATAAGATCTGAGAGCCACAAGTGCTTAGTTTGTTTATGGGTAATGTGCAAACTTTCATTAACCTTTTAATCCCTTTCCAATTCCATTACTGTCTTCACGAAGGAAGTGTTAACTTGCTGTGATTACACACTACATTCTCAATGAGGATATTCCAATGGGAGCTTGTAATGACAGCTATCACCGTAACAAGGAGTTCGCTCCAAGCAGTACTACTGTGAGTGAATGCATTCACACAGACTATTTAAAGTAAAGACCAAGCTGTCATGCCATTTGGTTGGTTCAAACACCTTTGAATAGTTAAGGAAAAACTTTTATTCAGATTTCCTGTCAAATGTAGCTCCTTGCAGCACATTTTTGTTTCTGTGCAAACCGCCCCTCAGGTAACCGGCTCACACATCGTAACTATGGATTATACTGTACAAAGCATAATTAGACCATTAAGATTCAGGCTTCTTTAATCTCATTTCCAATACACAAGTGTAAAGGAGAATGAAATAATTGTTACTCTGGATCTGATGCAGTGAAAAGAAAACAATAATAAGACAAAGAACACAATAATAATAATAAAAAAGTGTAAGCATGCTTTCCATCTGTGCCGGGTTGAGTGTTGAGCTAACAGCATGGCCTTGTAAAGATGGAGAAATGCTGAAGAAATGACAAGGTTGCCGCCCAATGCACCACAAGGCGCAGAGAGGAACAAATAATAAAAAACACAATAAATTTAAATAGATAAGAGAGCTTACTGTATATACTTAGATTGATTGAATGTCCATAAAGTGTGCCTAGCCACACTGGTATCTGTACCTAATGTGACTGACAGGAAATGATACAGTAGTGGCGAACGGAACAAACAGTCCATGAGAAGAGTGGGTATAATCCTTCATGATGATACTGGCCTTTTCCTGGAATTAAATATATTTATATATTATATAAAACATAGTTAGAACCTTAATAAGATTGAAAATTCAATCTTAATTATATTGGTGTCTCAGAAAAAGGTCTCAATGACTATCATCCAGTAGCACTTACATCCACTGTGATGGAGTGCTCTGAGAGGTTGGTGATGAAGCATATCAGCTCCTGCCTGAGAAGTGACTTCGACCTGGTCCAGTTTGTCTCCTGAGTGGATGCTGTTTCATTGGCTCCACTCAACTCTGGAACATCTGGACAGCGAAGAGATGGAGATGAGGCAGGATGGAAATTGAAAATCTAGCGGACTGATGGCACCACAATAACCTCTCACTCAATGTCAGCAAGACGGAGGATCCGATTATCGACTTCAGGAGAAGTAAACTGGAAATCCATGAGCCAGTCCTCGTCAGGGGATCAGAGGTGGAGAGGGTCAGTAACATTAAATTGTTTGGTGTTACCATTGGGTCCAGCTCATAAGTTACATTATGAAGGAGATAGAGTTGAAAGGAAATGAGTGGGGCAATCGGCACATTTTGTGCGCCACAGTTCCCGAGAAGACATGGCACTTGGCAAGGACCAGAAAAAAAGATAGGTGTTAAGTGGAGCAGCCATTGAGACAGTGGCCATGTGTCAGTCAACCATTGTTAGAATATGGAGTTAACTCTTTGGCTTATAGTCTTCAGCAGGAAGAGGTTGTAGGTAGATATTTCTTTTTGTTATTTATTCTTTCTTATTGCCAAGCAAAGTACGTGGCCAAGTGGTTAAGGCATCGGTCTGGTGATCTGAAGGTCGCTAGTTCGAGCCTTAGCTGAGGCAGCGTGTTGTGTCCTTGAACAAGGCACTTAACCATACATTACTCTCCGACAACACCGGTGCCAAACTGTATCAGTCCTAGTGCCCTTCCCTTGGACAACATCGGTGGCGTGAAGAGGGGAGACTTGCAGCATAGGCAACTGCTGATTTTCCATACAACCTTGCCCAGGCCTGCGCCCTGGAAACCTTCCAAGGCACAAATCCATGGTGTCACGAGACTAACGGATGCCTATTGACAAACAAAAGACTTGAATGCTCCTCTTGCATATGTGGAAAGGCAGGGAGAACTCCTGTATCCCTCTCGACTACACTTGTAAGAAGTGCATCCAGATGCAGCTTCTAACAGATCGTGTTAAGGCGTGGATAAGCTCTGGATCATTTAGGAGGCTGAGAGACTGATGGACAGGACAGACAGGGAACTATGTGGCTGTCAGGAGGGGGAAATGGATAGACAGCTAGTGCAGAGTACCCCTGTGGCAGTTCTCTTAGGCAACAGGTATACTGCCTCGGATGCTCTTGGAGGAGCAGGTGTCCCAGCAGAGGAAAACCACAGCATTCAGAGCTCTGGCTCTGAGTCTGGCTCTGTGATTCAGGGGGTGAGGCAAGCTGTAGTGATAGGGGTTTCATTGGTTAGGGGTACAGAAAGGAAGTTCTGTTCTGGATGAAAATGTGGTGAACTGGATCAGCAAATTTGTGGACGACATCAAGATTTGGTGTGTACTGGACAGAGAAAAAGACGAGCAAAGTTTGTAGCAGGATCTGGGCCAGCTGGAAAAATGGGAAGTGGAATTTAATGCAGACAAATGTGAGATGTTGCACTTTGTGGACCAACCAGGGTAGGTCTTACACAGTGAACGGTAGGACACTGAGGAGTGTAGTAGAACAAAAGGATCTGGGCATAAAGATCCATAATTCCTTGAAAGTGGAGTTGTAGGTAGATAAGGTTATAAAGCCTCCGGCATATTGGCCTTCATAAATCATTGTATTGATATTGAGTACAGGAGTTGTGATGCTATGTTGAAATTGTATCATATTGGGGAGGTCCAGTTTGGAGTAATGTGTCCAGTTTTGGCCACCTTCCTCAGTGAAAGATGTAAATAAAAAATAAAGGGTGCAGAAAAAATTTACAGGAATGTTGCCAGGAACAGAGGACCTGAGCTATAAGGAAAGGTTAAATTGGTTAGGACTTTATTTGCTAGAACGTAGAAGATTGACAGGAGATTTGATAAAGGCATAGCATGCGAAATTATGAGGGGTATAGATTGAGTAAATGCAAACAGACTTTTTCCACTGAGTTTGTGTGAAACTAGAACTGGAGGTCTTGGATTAATGCTGAAATGTGAAAAGTTTAAGGGGAGCATGAGGGGGAATTTCTTCACTCAGGGTGGTGAGAATGTGGAATGAGCTGCCAGCTCATATGATGGATGTGAGTCTGATTTCAATATTTTTGAGAAATTTGGAGAGGTGCATAGATGGGAGGGGATTGGAGGGCTATGATGCAGGTCCATGAGACTAGGCAGATTAACATATTGGTACAAACTAGATGGGCTGAAGGGCCTGTTTCTGTGCTGTCATGTTCTAGTACTCCATTATTCAATGAAGAAATTACAGCAGCACCCCTTCTTTCTTAGAAGCTTGCAAAGATTCAGCATGTCCGCTAAAATTCTGACGAACATTATAGATGTGTTGCGGAGAGTATATTAACTGGTCACATCACAGCCCAGTATGGAAACACCAATGTCCTGGAATGGAAAATTCTACAAAAAGTAGTAGATGTAGCCCAGTCCATCACAGGTAGAGACCACCCCACCATTGAGCAAATCTACATGGAGTGCTGTTAAAAGAAAACAACATCCATGATCAAGGACCCCCACCACCTAGATCATGCTCTGTTTTTGCGGCTGCCATCATAAAGAAGGTACAGGACTCACATCACCAGGTTCAGGAATAGTTAAATACCCCTAAACCATTAGTCTCTTGAACCAGAGTGTATAACTTCACTCAACTTCTCTTTCCTGATCACTGAACTGTTTCCACACCCTATGGACTCAATTTCAATATGTTCTCTATGTTTATTGCTTATTTATTATTATTATTTCTTTTTCTTCTTTTTTGCATTGTAATAGTTTTGCATATTGGTTGTTTATCTGTCCCATTGGGTGCAGTCTTTCATTGATTCTATGGTGTTTCTTCTATTTACTGTGAATACCCACAAGAAATCGAATCTCGTGAGTCATGGTGACATAAATGTATTTGATAATATGTTTAATTTGACATTGACTTTGAAATGGTTAATTACAATCTCTCATGAGTAACATACTCTCTAGACAACATGGATTTTCGTAAACAAATTGCACCTGTGGTCTACACGAGCACAATGCAGATGCTGAAAACCTGAAGCAATATACAGCAGGAGACCATAAGATCCACTACTTAATGTACTGGTTGGGCACAGGAGTACATTCAGCCAGAGACTCATTCCACCGAGATGCAACACTGAGCATCATAGGAAGTCATTCCTGCCTGTGGCCATCAAACTTTACAACTCCTCCCTTGGAGGGTCAGACACCTTGAGCCAATAGGCCGGTCCTGGACTTATTTCCTGGTATTTACATATTATTATTTAATTATTTATGGTTTTATATTGCTTTATTTATACTCTATTCTTGGTTAGTGCAACTGTAACAAAAACCAATTTCCCTCGGGATCAATAAAGTATGACTATGACTATGAATCAGAATTAGACTATTTGGCCCATAGAGTTTGCTCTGCCATTTAATCATGGCTGATATATTATCCCTCTCAACCCCATTCTTCTGCCTTCTCCCTGTAGCCTTTGATGCCCTTTCTAATCAAGTGCCTGTCAACCTCTGCTTTCAACATACCCACCGATTTGAACACCACAGCCTCCTGCAGCAAGAAATTCCACAGAATCCCCACCCTCTGGCTAAAGAAATTCCTCATGATCCCTGTTCTGAAGGGACACCTTCTATACTGAAGCTGAGCACAGAACGTGCTGGAGGAACTCAGCAGATCCGGAAGCATCTATGAAGGGAATGAACAGTTGAATACTAACTCACTGCTCTTGCTCTTATTTTGCACTTCACATTTATATGTATGCATACTGTAAATTTCTTTAAAATACTGTAAAGTATATTTTATATGTTGCACTGCACTGCTGTAACAGAACAAATTTCACAACAAATGCCAGTGATAATAAGCTTGATTTGGTTCTGAATCTGATTCCTCCTCGGTACATGCTCATAATGATGTAGATTGTGAGGTCAAGAGTCTGTCTTATCACAATCGGTAATCATTCAATTTTCTTACAGCAATGAGGTAGAAGCTGTTTTTAAGCCTGGTGGGATGTGCTTTCAGACTTTTGCATGTTCCAGCTCCACTTTAAATAATTCTATTAAAATCACAGTCAAAGTCAAGTTTATTGTTATCTGCATAAGTCCATGTGTGCACAGGCGCAATGAAAAACTGACTTGCAGCAGTATCACAGGCGCAGAGTATCAGGTAAGCAGCATTCACAAGAAATACATAAATTAAATACAGAATCAGATTCAGACCCATTTATTTAACACATGTTTATTTATCATGTGTACAATGAGGCATACAGTGAAATGCGTTGTTTGCATTAACAGCCAATGTAGGCTGTACTGGGTGCAGCTCGCAAATGTTGCCACACACTCCAGCATCGACATAGCATGCCCACAAAGCTTGGCAGAACACCACCTGCCTTACCAACTTCCCTGATAACTTGTTCTTTATACTCACCATCCCCAATGGGAAGAAGTTGCCCTTCAGGTCTATTTTGAATTGTTCCCCTCTCAGCTTAACCCATGCCCTCAAGTTTGTGTTTTCCATTCCTTGAGAAAAGGACAGTGTGTACTTAACCCTTTCTATACCCCTCATCATTTCATACACCTCCATAAGGTTACTTAAGGTTGTTATAGCCAGGGTCAGTATTGGGGATAAGCTCCCACTACCTATTAAATCCTCCCACTAGTGTGTGCTTCAAATAGCCTCTGACAACCAAGTCCGGCTCCCGGCCTTCACATGTGGTTTAGCTACCAAGCCTGGCGGAATCATTTTTTCTGATGGGAAGGGGCAGAGGCAGGTGGCTGGCACCTTAAAACTAGTTGCCTTCGGCAGATGGAGCTCGTCAACTCATCTGCCACAGGAAACAGTTGAGGCCAGTTCTTTGACAATAATTAAGAGGGAGTTAGATATGGCCCTTGTAGCTAAAAGGATCAGGGGGTATGGAGAGAAGGTAGGTACAGGGTTCTGAGTTGGATGATCAGCCATGATCATACTGAATGGTGGTGCAGGCTTGAAGGGCTGAATGGCCTACTCCTGCACCTATTTTCTATGTTTCTATGTTTAAAGCCTTTGAAACTTTTGAAAACCCAGAGCTGGAGTCACTAAGGCAGTCCTATGTGGAGTTCATTGCTGACTGACAATTCCTGTATTGCTACTGATGCCACACTGTATCGGTCTCACCCATTCCTTTGGGTTCATCAGTTGTGTGGAGAGAGGGAGCTCACCACGTAGGCAACAGCTTGCTCTCCATATCATACTGCCCTGGCTTGCACACCTAGACAGCTAGGACACAACATCCATGGTTGACCCTTACCAACGGAGGCCGAAGAAAATAAGGTCACCATGCAGTCTTTTAGATTTCCCACACCTGCAGTCCTTTATTTTACAAAATATTAGTGGGTAAAATAATCAAATATCAGCAATACAAACTCCTTACAGACTGCAGCAGGAATTAAACCCTAATCTTGCAGCTGCCACTCTAAAGCATTATGCTATCCAATATGCTGTTGTACTGCCCTAACACACTAAGTTCCTTCAGTTCCTTCTGTGGTGCCCAGTGCTATCATGTTTGCTGTTGTGTGCTGGGGCAGCAGGCTGAGGGTAGCAGACACCAACAGAATCAACAAATTCGTTCGTAAGGCCAGTGATGTTGTGGGGATGGAACTGGACTCTCTCACGGTTGTGTCTGAAAAGAGGATGCTGTCCAAGTTGCATGCCATCTTGGACAATATCTCCCATCCACTACATAATGTACTGGGTGGGCACAGGAGTACATTCAGCCAGCGACTCATCCCACCGAGATGCAGCACAGAGCGTCATAGGAGGTCATTCCTACCTGTGGCCGTCAAACTTTACGACTCCTCCCTTAGAGGATCAGACACCCTGAGCCAATAGATGGTCCTGGACTTATTTCATAATTTACTGGCATAATTTACATATTACTATTTAACTATTTATGGTTTTATTACTATTTATTATTTATGGTGCAACTGTAATGAAAACCAATTTCCCCTGGGATCAATAAAGTATGACTATGACTATGTCTATGAGATTGCTTGTTACTCCAGCATCTATGGTATCTTATATCTCCTTTTATCTTCATTTTTATGCCATCGATTCAGCAGCTATTAGATTGATTGCATTCAATTTTGCACTGTAAGTAATGAACACGTGAGTTTCCTCTGGGTGCATCACTTTCCTCCCACAGTCCAAAAGCATACTGGTCAGTAGGTTAATTGGTCATTGTAAATTGTCCTGTGTTAAATAGGTGGTTAGCTGGGTGGTGCGACTCGTTTGACCGGAATGTCCTGTTCCATGCTGTATTTAAGCAACCTCTGCTCTCTCCTCCACTTATTGCCTCAATAAGTCCTCGGAAGTGTTTGCGTATAGCCACTGAAAATTCTTCTCTCTCTCTCTCTCTCTCTCTCTCTCTCTCTCTTTCCCGTTATCCCTCCACAAAGATAAAACTCTCTCTGATGAACTGTTGAAATTCCTTTCTGAAGCAAAATTTTAATGTGTTTCTTTGGAAGTGATGAGGTTAAAACTGAGTAAGCATTGTCTGCCCTGAAGGGAGGAGGGAATGTGAGAGCTCAGAGACAACTTGGTGCCACGCCGTAGAGGCAGAAATGAGGGTCGTGAACGACACCTGGGACACAACAGACAAGATGGCCAAGGACAGACAGAGATGGAGGACCTTCATTGCTGCCCTAAACGCCAATGGCATGACAGGCAGTTAGTAAGTAAGAATTCTCTATACTAACAAAAAACTCTGCAAACAAAACATTTTGTTCTAATTTTATAAATTTGCAGGCTGTTTCATTGTTTTCTATTTAGCTTTAACATGCCATCTCGTTTGGCAGTTTTCATTTTAAACCGATCCGTACATTTGGCCCAGGGCTCAGATTTTTTAATATCGTAAATATCAATGAGATGGGGTGACGGGTCAAATAAAAAAGTGCAGCAGCTATATATATATATTTACAGGAAGTAATGTAAATGTATGGTTGAGTGCCTGCAGGTTTTGAATTATTATTAGCATCAGTTTGTTTATATATCAGCTTTCTTTATGGCATTGTTGTTTTACTCCTCAGAATCATTTAATGTATGAAAATTCACGCACTCCATTTACTTTAATAGAAATATTCCATTCTAATTCTTGAAGAAGAAGCATTCACATTTTTAGAATTATCACCATGTTTTTGCCACCTTTTTATTTTATTTAGAGATACAGCATGGGGCAGGCCCCTCTATCCCAACAAGCTGCACAGCCCAGCAACTCACCTATTTAACCCCAGCCTAATCACAGGACAATTTACAATGACCAATTAACCTGCTAAACAGTATGTCTTTAAACTGTCGGAGGATTGCAGGTGAAACCCGAGGAAAGGCTCATTGTAGACCCAATCAGAGTACAGAATACCTTCCAAAAATGCGACGTGAATTGCGGACCACAATCTGACACAATGCCTTGCGGAAATCTGTGGACGCTGAAGACTTGATGAAGGACAATCTCAACCGTCTCCATTACAGCTGTTACAGGCTTTCGAGAAGCCACACTCCTCAGCCAGAGACCGAAACTCAATTGCGTAGCTGGCTGCTGACTGACTACCTTGACGCACTTTCATCAGATGATCTGAGGATCTGTTAGCTCCTGCAGGATGATAGAACACTCGCTTCATGGCATTTATGAATTCTTCCAAATCAGTGTAAATCTTCAACCTCTGCTCCCAGTAAGTGGTGGGCCAGGCCAGGGCTGTCCTGGAGAGGAGAGAGATCATGAAGGCTACCCTTTTGTGCTCCGTAAGAAACTGGGACAGCTGGATTTCAAACACCAATGAGCACTGTGCGATGAAGCCACTGCGAAAACATGTGTCACCGCCAAATCCCTCTCGGATCAGAAGATGGACTGTCTCTGCAGCACGACCGACAGCCTCACCCAAGCAATTCTGGCTTCTCCTTTGAGGCAGTTGGCACATAGCAGCCTGGAGGTTGTGCATCTCCAGGCTCTGTCTAGATGTTTTCTCACTGTGGCTCGACATATCTGACAAGAAGCTCCAATACCCTGCTGAGTCCATGTTAGGCTTAATCGTACTGTGACGAGAGACGTAGGCGAGGATGGTTAAGACCAAAGTGCTGGAGCATCCGAGACTAGAATTGAGACACAATGCAAGACTTTGAATTTAATTTATTTAAATCATACATCCATCCCACAACGTGAGGGAGTAAAAATCTTTGCGTTATGACTCCATTGCAATGTACAGACATGTGAATTTATAAGTCTAATAGCTTGTAAAAGAAGCTGTCCTGTAGACTGTTGGTGCTGGCTTTAATGCTGCAGTGCCATTTGCCAGGTGGAAATTGAGGAAAGAGTCTCTGGTTGGGGTGACTGGTGTCCCCACTGATCTTCCAGGCCTTCTTTATACACCTGCTGCTGTAGATGTCCTCAATAGAGGGAAGTTCACAATCACAGATGCGCAGTTTCCGCACCAGGCAGTGATACAGCCCATCAGGATGCTCTCAATGGGGCCCCTGTAGAAGGTCTTGAGAATTTGGGGTTTCATGCTGAACTTCTTCAGTCGCCTGAGATGGAAGAGACACTGTTGTGTTTTTCTTGCGCCGCATAGCCAGTGTATATAGTTCAGGTGAGTTCTTCAGTGATGTATATACCAAGGAACTTGAAACTACTCCCTCTTTCAACTGAGATGAGGACAGGGCTCTTGACTAGATGCCAGACAAGAATCCAAAATTGACTTGACAATTGAACACTGAACCTGACTTAAGGTGCAGTTGAAATATTAAACTGAATATTAGTTAGCAGAGCGGGCCTGAGTCTTTAAAGCATGCCAGCTATCCAGACTGCAGAGAGTTGGAGCTTCTAAACTAAGGAAGGCTAAGGAAGGCACAACAGCAGCATCTAAAAACGATGTAGATAAGTACATGGATCAGAGAGGTTTCGAGGACCATGGGCCAAGCACTGGCAGATGAGGCTAGCTGGCTGGGCCACACATGGACAAGTTGGGCCTGAGGGGGTGTCACAGAAGAAATGCTGAAGCACTGCGACATTAGAGATATTCAGAATTGTGAAAAATCTTCATGGAAAGTGAACTTTTGTTACTGGCTTGAGGATTGATTGGTGAAAATGAGGTGCATGTATCAGAGGAAAGGGGAGACGGTTCTTGCCTTCCCAACCTCCACTCCCTGCAACTAAAAAACTTTAGAGTCAGAGAGCAGTACAGCACTTCAGTCCGTTTATTCTGTGCCAGAATATTAATCTGCCTAGTCTCATTGTCCTGTATCTGGACCGTAACCTCCAATCCCCTCCCTAGAATTCCTGGGTCCGAGCAGATCATGCAGCAGACACCAGTTTTGCGAATGAGGATAGGGGAGCATGTGGAAAGCATTTGTTTTCATATCATAGACTCTCCTTACGTACTTCTCATCCTCAGGCACTCTTGGCTGTCCAACAATAACCCTTCCATGAACTTGGAAGAAGGAGGAATCATCGCGTGGTGTCTCTGCATGAAGGAAAGTTTTCGGCTTGGTGTACCAATCCCTAGACACTCCCGAGACCAGCAGCCAATGAGGAGGCAGATTTTGTGCTTGGGGTAACCTGAAGCTATTGGGGCAGTCAAGCCCATCCTCTGAATTTCCTCCTGCAGTCCAAAAATGTACCGGGTAGTAGGTTGATTAGTCATTATAAATTGTCCTGTGATTAGGCCGCTGTTAAATAACTAGTTTACTGGGCAGTGCTGCTCAAAGGGCCAGAAGAGCCTGTACTGAGCTGTATCTCTAAATAAAATAAAAAATAGAACTAATCGGCTGTGATATGCTTTGGGAAATGCTGATACTGTGATACAGAAATGTCGGTGCTTGTCAACCGTGTCTTCAAACTCAGTTGTCACTTCTGATCGTTTGATTCATTCCAATTGCAGAACTGGGGCCAATTCTAGGCCATGTGTTTCTGGCTGATATCAAGTGGAGACTGCTCACTTGCAAATGCATCAATTGTGGTGGTGACTGTGTCAGAATCATATTGTTAGGTTCTGTAGAATTGCTGACAAGTTAGCTTAACAACACAAGAGATTCTACAGATGGTGGAAATCCAGAACAACACACACAAAATACCGGAGGAGTTTAGGCAGCATCTATGGAAATAAATAGATAGGTTGACATTTTGGGCCGAGACTCTTCATCAAGACTGGAAAGGAAGAGGGAAGATGCCAGAATAGGAAGGTGAGGGAGTGGAAGGAGTTCAAGTTGACAGGCAATATGTGAACCCAAGTGAGGGGGGTGGTGATTGGGTAGGGAGGGAAGACGAAGTAAGATGGTGGGAAATGATCAATGGAAGAGGTAAAGGGCTGGAGAAGAAGGAGTTTGATAAGAGAGGAGTGTAGACCAGGGGTCCCCAACCTTTTTTGCACTGCGAACTGGTTTAGTATTGACAATATTCTTGTGGACTGGCGGACCGGCCGACGGGGGGGGGGGCAGGGAGGTAGGGTTGCCGACGGACCAGAGTAGCAGTCACATGTTGGGTTTACCCCGAGAAAGACTACAATGACCATGAGGCCATCCGCGGGCATAAGTGCGCATGCGCGTACATGTAACATGCCGAATTTTCTCTACAAATCATTTTTGGTGATTCTGTCGGGGGGGGGGGGGGCGGTGTTTATCACGACCAGAATATAGGTGATAAATTGCTAATACACTCAATTTCGTTTCTAAAAGGGATTATCTAACGAATTTAATATTAAACACACAGCGCATATTTTCCTCGCATGAATACGGTGATAAGTCAATTATCAGGGGAGGACAGGGGAGCATGAAGTAAGTGTTGAATGAACTTCCAGTAGAAGTGGTAGAGGCAGGTTCGATATTATCATTTAACGAAAAATTGGATATATGGACAGGAAAGGAACGGAAAGTTATGGGCTGAGTGCAGGTCGGTGGGACTAGGTGAGAGTAGCGTTCGGCATGGACTAGCAGGGCAGAGATGGCCTGTTTCCGTGCTGTAATTGTTATATGGTTATATAAGTAAGTCAATAGCATCGTAACATTTTAAGTAACGTTTGGATATTAAACACACAGCACATATTTTCCCTGTATGAACATATAAAATCATTGCAACACACCAATATCGCTGAATCAGTGGGAGACCTGGGATTGTTTCCCTGCAACAATACGGTGCCATCGAGGGGTGATGGGAGACAGCGATACTCGAAGGGAGTTCCTTATTTCCAGTCTATTCCGCAATTCAGTTCTCGTTGCATTCATTGCAGAGATACGTTGGAAATGGAAGCAACATTTTCAGTGCTTTCGTGGCTATCTCAGGATATTCAGCCTTGACTTTGATCCGGAATGCCGGCAGAGATATTATGTCAAACATACTTTTCAGCCTGCCGTCATTTGCAAGCTTGAGGAGTTGATCTCCTTCCCGCGCTAACATGGATGACGCATGGGTAATGACCTCACGTGCGTTCAAGCTCAACAGTGGGCGTGACAGGGAATGAGGAAAGGTGCAGCTGACTCACATCGCCAAATCATATTGTTTCCTCACGGCCCGGTAGCACATGCTTTGCGGCCCGGTGGTTGGGGACCGCTGGTGTAGACCTTGGGAGAAAAGGAAGGAGGCGGGGCATGAGGGGGATGTGATAGGCAGGTGAGGAGAAGAAGTAAGAGACCAGAGTGGGGAATTGAAGCAGAGGGAAGGGAGAGAAAGAAAAATATTAACGGAAGTTGGAAAAATCGATGTTCATGCCAGCAGGTTGGAAGCTACCTGGATGGAATATGAGGTGTTGCTCCTCCAACCTGAGAGTGGCCTCATCATGCCAGAAATGGAGGCCATATACAGACATGTTAGAACAGAACTGGGAATAGGAATTACAATGGGTGGCCACTGGGAAATCTCGCAGAGGTGCTTGACGAAGTTGTCCAACTTAACGATGTCATAAACATGAGAAATTCTGCAGATGCTGGAAATCCAAAGCAACACATACAAAATACTGAAGGAACTCAGCAGGTCAGGCAACATCTATCAAAATGAATAAAGATGGAAACTTTCGGGCCAAAATCCTTCTTCAGGATTGAAAAGGAAAAGGAAAAATAACAATAAAAGTAGGGGGATGAGGGGAAGGAGGATAGCTGGAAGCAGATAGATGAAGCCAGGTAGGTAGGAAAGGTAAAGAGCTGGAGAAGAAGGAATCTGATAGGAGAGGAGAGTGGACCATAGAAGAAAGGGAAGGAGGAGGGGACCCGGGGGTGGTAATAGGCAGGTGAGAAAAGGTAAGAAGCCAGAGTGAGAAGTAGAAGAGGGGAAGGGGAAAGATTTGTTTTATCAGAAGGAGAAATCAATGCTCATATCATCAGGTTGCAGGCTACCCAGATGGAATATAAGGTGTTTCTCCTCCACCCTGAGGGTGGCCTCATTGTAGAACAAGAAGAGGCCATGGACCAGCATGTCAGAATGGGAATTGGAATTGGAATTAAAATACTTGGCCACTGGGAAGTTTCACTTTTGTCAGATGGAGTGGAGGTGTTCGATGAAGTGGCCCCCCAATTTATGACAGGTCTCACCAATGTAGAGGAGGCCAGATCCAGAGGACCGGACACAATAGACAACCCCAGTAGATTTGCAGTTGAAGTGTTGCCTCAACTAGATGACTGAAAATGAGGGAGGAGGTCCTTCTGTTTCCTGTGCTTTCTTTCTTGCTGATTGGTGGGTGAGCAATGTGTTACTCTTTTGTGCAAGGGAGGGGCTGGTGATTTGGGGTCTGATGTTCTTGTTGGTATTTCTCTGGGTTGGCGATCTGTTTAGTGTGAGAGAGGGATTGGGGGTATGATGCCATTGTCGCTGTTCTTCTCTGTGAGGAAGGGGGTTGGGGGTTTAATACCATTGTCGCTTTTTTTTTGTGAGGGTGGGTTTGGGGTTTTGATGTTCTAGATGCCAGCTTCTGGATGAGTGATCTGTTATTTTTATGCCAGGGACGAGGTGGGGGTGTTTGGGGTTTGCGAGATTTGTTTCTTACTCTTTTTCTTTTTTTGTGTCACAAGGTGGAGTGGGTTTATGTCCTTTCTTTCAACACCTCCTATAGTTTTTCTGTAGTTCATGGCTATCTGGAGAAAATGAATATTAGAGTTGTATTGTACATGCATACTTTGACAATAAAATGAAACTCTGAGCCCTTTGCACCTTTGAACTTTGGACATTAGCAGTGATAAGTGCTGGGAGGGAGATCAGGGGAGTGGGATGACTGGACAAGGGAATCATGGAGGGAGTGTTCCTAGAGAAAGCAGAGAGACTGCGGAGGTAAAGATATGTCGGATCCCTTTGGAGATGGTGGATGTTGCGGAGAATGATGCCTTGAAAGTGAAGGTTCATGCTGTTGAAGGTAGGGACAAGGGGGATTCTATCCTGCAAGTCTCGTCCACAGTGAAGACAGATGCAAAATACTTACTTAGTTCATCAGCCATTACCTTGTTCCCCATTACTAAACCTCCAGCGTTCATTGCCCAGCAATCAGATATCTACTCTCACCTCCCTTTTACATTTTATATATCTGAAAAAAGTGTTTGGTATCCTCTTTGATACTATTGACTACTTTACCTTTGTAGTTCATCTTTTCCCTCCTTTTGGCTCTTTAGTTGACATTTGTTGGCTGATAGAAGCTTCCTAATTCTTTAATCATCCACTAATTTTTGCTCTATAATATGCCCTCTGTTTTGCATTTTTGTTGGCTTTAACTTCTCTTAGAATCAATATTGCATCATCCTGCCTTCAGAATACTACCTATTCTTTGGGCTGTACATATTCTCTGCCTTTCAAATTGTTCCCAGAAACTCCAGCCACTGCTGTTCTGCCATCATCCCTGCTAGTGTCCCCTTCCAATCAACTCTGGCCAGCTCTCTCTCTCATGCCTCTATAACTCCCTTTGGTTGGTGCCCATCTCTCTCGAAGGCCAATGGGTGATGATGATTTGCTTCTGACAATGCTTGGCTTGCTGAGTTCCTCCAGCATTTTGTGATAGAAGATAGATAGATGAATAAATAATACATCAATCAATCAATCCAGCAAAATTAAATAGATAAGCATTGAAGAAGTGCTATGAACATATTCATCTTAGGAATCTCCATTTTAGTAAATATTCACAAAATGATCAATGGAAGAGCAGGAGTCCAGAGCTCAGGGCTTAGGCTTTGAAGGCAAGGCCACCAATGATAGATGGATCTAGGGTGCGTAATAAATGGAAGAATGCACGTTTCTCACAAACTAGGCAGCAGAAATGAGAATGAAACTTCATATCTAGGTTGAATGGGCAGCCAGTGCAGAATATCCCTGTGGCCATTCCCCTCAATAATAAGTATACCGCTTTGGAGACTACTGGGGGAGGAGAATGACCTACCCGGGGGAGCTGCAGAGACTGGGTCTCTGGCACTGTGTCTGGTGCTGTGGTTCAGATGCAATGCAGAGGGAAGAGGACTGCAGTAATGATAGAGGATTCCATAGTTAGATGATGATACAGGAGATTGTGTGGAAGTGCAAGAGAAACACGGATGGTATGTTGCCTCCCAGGTGCCAGGGTCAGGGACTTCTCTGACCAGGTCCATGGCATTTTAAATGGGGAGGGAGAGCAGACAGAAGTGTTGGTACGTATTGGCACCAATAACATAGGAAGGAAAAGAGAGAAGGTACTCAAGAAAGAATTTCGAGACTTTGGTAGAAAGCTGAAAAACAGGCCCTCCATGGTAGTAATCTCTGGATTGCTGCCTATGCCATGTACTAGTGAGGGTAAGAATACGATGATTTTGCAGATGAATGTGTGGCTGAGGAACTGGTGCAGGGGGCAGGACTTCATATTTCTGGATCATCGGGATCTTTCTGGTGAAGATATGACCTGCACAAAAAGGGTGGGTTACGGCTGAATGCATGAGGAACCAATATACTTGCAGGCATGTTTTCAAAATTTGTTTGGGAGGTTTAAACTAAGTTGGCAGGGGTGTTGGCAATAGGGTAAGAGAGTAATAAGGTTAAGGTTGGTGTAGTTGGTATACAACTAGTGCAGTGTGTAGTGAGACTGTCAGGAAGGACGGACAGATGATAGGGAAAAAATTGCAGTGGGATGAGTTGCAGTGTAACATGAGGACAACATTGAAAAGAGTGATGAATACAAGTCTGAAAGTGTTATATGTTGAATACATGCAGTAGACAGAATAAGATAGATGATCTTTTAGTGCGGTTAGAGATGGGTAGGCACGGTGTTGTGTGCATATCACTGAGTCACGACTGAAAGAAGATCATGGTTGGGAGCTTAATATCCAAAGATGCACAGTGTATCAAAAGGACAGGCAGGTTGGCAGAGGGGTGTCATGGCTCTGTTGGTAAAGAAATGAAATCAAATCCTTAGAAAGAGGTGACAAAGGATCAGAAGATGAAGAATCCTTGTGGGTAGAGCTAAGAATCTGCAAGGGTAAAAAGACCCCGATGGGAGTTATATACGGACCTCAGAACAGTAGCCAGCATATGGGCTACAAATCACAAAGGGAGATAGAAAAAGCATGTCAGAAGGACAAGGTTACAATAGCTATAGGGGGATTTCAAATGCAGGTAGATTGTGAAAATTGGGTTAGCGCTGGGTCCCAAGAGAGAGAATTTGTTGAATGCCTACAAGATGCTAGTGATTGAGCCCACAAAGGGAAAGACAATTCTGGATTGGGTGTTGTGTAATGAAACTGATTTGATTAGGGAGCTTAAAGTAAAGGAGCACTTAGGAGGCAGTGATCATAATATGATAGATCTAAAGTCAGATGTATCAGTATTATAGGAGTAAAGGGTTGTTGTGATGTGACTAGTGTGATAGTGTAGTGGGTAGTTCTTGTCGCTCTCACTTACAGCTTCCACCACCGGCTAGCAGTCTTGCAATAAGGAGAGCTGCGTCTGCAAGTCTCTCCCTGCCTCTCCAACAGCAAGCCTCACTGGCCACACATGGAAACTGAACTCCATTCAGACTCAGGCTAAACTACAGAGGTCTGCACACGTAGCACGCCGGCCCTCCGAGGTGTGGACATCCCCTGGTGCTCGAGAACCAGATCCCCAGACAAATATCATTTGCTTCAGACAATGAAAATATATAACGTGGATATGATTTATAGACTCATGGCTTGTTTCTTGCTGCCACGAGCGGGAAGCTACCTCCTTGACTCACCACAGCTCTGTGTGAGGAAGTAAATTATATTGGTAAATTAGAACACAAGAGATTCTGCAGATGCTGGAAAGCTAGAGCAACACAAACAGAATGCTGGAGAAATTCAGCAGAGAGTTGTGGTCAAATTAACCTACTAACTGGTACGTCTTTGGATTGTGCAAGGTTACTGGAGCATGAGGAGAAAACCCATGAAACTCTCCAGTATTTTGTGTGCCGCTGGTAATTATTGTCTACTGGTTAAAGCTTATTTTGCTTAGCAACCATACAGATCAATTCATTACAACAGTGCATTGAAGTAGCACAAGACAAAACAGTAACAGATTGCATAATAGAGTGTTACAGTTGTAGAAAAAGTGCAGTGCAGCCAGACAATAAGGTTCAAGGTCATGTTGGAGTAGATTGTGAGGCTAAAAATCTATCTTGTCCAACTAGGGAGCCCTCGAATAGTCTTACAACATTGAGATACGTATTTTCAAGCTTCTGAACCTTCTGCCTGATGGGAGAAGGGAGAAGAGAGACTGTTGGGTTACAGGAAGTGTAGACGGAGTCCATGGGAGGAGGCCGATTTTCATGATATACTGGGCTGTGTCCACAACTCTGCGCATTTTTTCGTGGTCAGGGACAGAGCAGTTGCCATGCCAGCTGTGATGCATCCACATGTCTATCCACGGCCTCCTCTACTGTAAAGGTGAAGCCACACTCAGGTTGGAGGAACAACACCTTATATTCCATCTGGGTAGCCTCCAACCTGATGGCATGAACATCGACTTCTCTAACTTCCGCTAATGCCCCACCTCCCCCTCGTACCCCATCTGTTACTTATTTTTATACACACCTTCTTTCTCTCACTCTCCTTTTTCTCCCTCTGTCCCTCTGAATATACCCCTTGCCCATCCTCTGGGTCCCCCCCCACCCCACCTCCTTGTCTTTCTTCCCGGACCTCCTGTCCCATGATCCTCTCGTATCCCTTTTGCCTATCACCTGTCCAGCTCTTGGCTCCATCCCTCCCCCTCCTGTCTTCTCCTATCATTTTGGATCTCCCCCTCCCCCTCCAACTTTCAAATCCCTTACTCACTCTTCCTTCAGTTAATCCTGACGAAGGGTCTCGGCCTGAAACGTCGACTGCACCTCTTCCTAGAGATGCTGCCTGGCCTGCTGCGTTCACCAGCAACTTTTATGTGTGTTGCTTGAATTTCCAGCATCTGCAGAATTCCTGTTGTATGCATCCACATGGGGTGATTTTTATAGTGCATTGATAGAAATTGGTGAGGGTTAAAATGAGAAATGTCAAATTGTAGGTAAGTTCAATTCAAAATTGCCCTAATATTTATCAATAACTGCTTCTATTTATATAGTATTTTTTAACGCTTCAATGCGTAAACTATCAGGGTTCCACGGTAGCACAGTGGTTGGTGCAATGCTATGACAGTTTGGGACATCAGAGTTCTGAGTTCAATTCCGATGTCATCGGTAAGAAGTCTATACATTCTCCTTAGGGGTTTTCTCTGGGTGCTCCAGCTTCTTCCCACAGTCCGAAGATGTAGCAGTTAGTAGGTTAATTGGTCATTGTAAATCGTCCTGTGATTAGGCTGGGGTTAAATGGAGGTTGTTGGGTAGCAGGGCTCAGACAGAAGGGGCAGAAGGGCCTGTTCTACACTGTATCTCAATAAATAAATAGGTAGAAGATAGATCACAAACAAGATAAAATATGCAGGTCTCAGCCCAAAACGTTGACAGTGCTCTTTTCCGTAGATGTTATATATTTTCATTGTCTGAAGCAAATGATATTTGTCAATATCCTTAGAATTCATCCTACATTGGTGATAACAAGCTCTTTGCATGAAGGTTAAGATGGCACCAGTGAACAATGCGACCCATGTTGGCATCCCATTGGCATGGGAGAAGGGAGAATATCATGAAAATATTTCTTTTACTTCTTCTTCTTCTTCTTTCAAATATGATTCTACTACCAAGTGTTTGCAATTAGAACTTGTGATTGGCATTTTGATGGTGTGCTTTTGGGCCACTTCAGTGATCTTCCGCTTTGCTGTTTCTGAGGGAGTTCAGAGTTTTTTGGAGTGCAGTGTGCAGCCCGGAGGCCTGGAGACTCCATTGCTTGTCTCCGATTGAGGGGTGAATCGAGGTTGAAGTCAACGAGCATTAGAGTGGCAGACCAGCAAGTGTTCGCCGCCATCTGCCTGCATTTGATTCGTCCTTTCCTCCTTGTTGCTAGCTGCTGTTGGAGGGAAGTGCAGGAATCTTGGGACTCATATTGCATTGGATTGATTGGCAAGGTTAGGAACTTGTTTTGAGGGATTTTAAAGTTCACAATCCATAAGTTCCTGGATTCTGGTTATTCTTTGCTGTTTTTGAGTAGTTTGATCAGGATGGTCGATGTGGACTGGAGCTCGAGTGTTTCAGCCAACAATGGCCTGTGGCCTGCGTTGAATAGAGGTGAGGCGCAAAACTGAACTAAACTGAATATTACTGGCTTGATGTTTGATATTCTGTGTGTTGCATTCTGTGCATGCTTACATAATAAATGTACGTTGAAACTTGGAAACACAATATGACCATAAGACCATAAGATATAGGAACAGAATTAGGCCATTTGGCCCATTTGACAATCTTCTCTGCTATTCCATCATGGCTGATTTATTATCCTTCTCAGCCCCATTCTCTTACCTTCTGCCCATAATCTTTGACACCCTTTCAAATCACAAACCTATCAACCTTCACTTTAAATATACCCAATGACTTGGCCTTCACTGCCATCTTTGGTAATGAATTCCACAGATTCACCACCCTCTGGTGTAAGAAATTCCTCTTCACCTCTGTTCTAAATGGACATCCTTTTATTCTGAGCCTGCTCCCTCTGGTCCTAGACTCCCCCATTGTCGGAAACATCCTCTGCACATCTACACTGTCTAGGCCTTTCAATATTTGACTTGGGGGCTATGGAGGGCTCTGCTGCCTGTACAGGTCGATGGGAATACACAGTTTAAATGGTTTAGCATGGACGAGATGGGCCAAAAGGCCTGTTTCTGTGCTGTAGTTTTCTAAGACTATTATATGAGGCAAAATATATTGCAATTTGGCTACACGTCAATTCAATTTCTGTCGAAAAATTGCCATAAAACTGTAATGTTCTTTGTGTTTAATGAGTAGTATACAGCAATTGAAACTAATTGGCATTAACAGCAGTGCTGTGATCTAGATTTCCGAAGTATTTATAACAGCAGGCAAGTCTAGTTTAGCCTTCCAGCACCGAGCACTAATGTATAGATGTATATGCATGTTTTTTGTGCCGGGTCTGTGTTCTTTTTAATTACTGCCCTTTCTTGTGCTGTTACTCCACATTGCTATTCAGAGTGGAAGTCACTGAGCCATGGTCGATGGCGAAGTCTGTGAAGGTTTCATTATTTTTGTGTCTTGAAAAAGAACGGAGGCTTCAAATGCCACAAAATATACTTGACATTTTCAGAGCAGTTATTTCTAAAGGGGCACATTAAATAAAATTCACTGAACAGATGGGGAAGATAAACAGTAGATTAGAGCCAAGGCACCTACTGATTCTGAATAAAGGCCATCTGTCTGTGACCATATTATGTTGTTATTGTTTTCAAATTAGAGCACAATTTAACCCATTATTTGTATAAACAGATGCAAACATTTACCTTTGATCAAGGCGGATTATCTTTATTTGTCATATGTACATCAAACATGCTATGTGACAAATAACATGTGTCATGTTATGACGCAGAACACGTCCCATTTCTACATGGTTAGCACGACGTTATTACAGCTCAGAGCATTCCAGAATTTTGAGTTCATTTCCACTGCTGTTCTCTTAAGAGTCTCCGTATGTCCTCCCCATGGAATAAGTGGGTTTCCCCAGGTGCTCCAGTTTTGCCCCGCAGTCCAAAAACATACTGGGTAGGTTAGTTGGTTACGTGATTTGGTTAGTGGGGTTGCTAGGGTGATACTGCTCGAAGCGCTGGAAGAGCCTACTCCACACTGTATCGCTGAGTAAATACATACATACATAGAGTGAAATACATTGATATGCATCAAATCAAATAGGCATGACTTGTACTGGCAAGTGTCACCAAGCTTCTGGCACGAACACGGCATGTCCATAACCCATCTGTCTTTAGAATAAGGAAGGAAACTGGAGCACCCAGAAGAAAAATACGCATTCACTTGAAGAGCGTAGAAACTCCTTTCTGTAAGAAACAGGCCATTCAGATCCGTTTTCCCCTCATCTTTCGAACCGCCTCAGACCACCTAAATCAGAATCAGGTTTATTATCACCAGCATGTGACGTGAAATTTGTTAACTTAGCAGCAGCAGTTCAATGCAATACATAATCCAACAGAGAGAACAAAAAATAAAAATAATAATCAATTAACAAGAAAATCAATTACATATATTGAATAGATTAAAATAACGTGCACAAACAGAAATACTATATATTAAAAAAATAGGGAGTTAGTGTCCAAGGATTCAATGTCCATTTAGGAATCGGATGGCAGAGGGGAAGAAGCTGTTCCTGAATCACTGAGTGTGTGCCTTCAGGCTTCTGTATCTCCTACCTGATGGTGACAGTGAGAAACGGGCATGCCCCAGTGTGCTGGAGGTCCTTAATAATGGACGCTGCCTTTCTGAGACACCGCTCCCTAAAGATGTCCTGGGTACTTTGTAGGCTAGTACCCAAGATGGAGGTGACTAGATTTATAACCCTCTGCAGCTTCCTTTAGTCCTGTGCAGTAGCCCCTCCATACCAGACAGTGATGCACTAATGCTCTCCATACTAATTATAGAAGTTTCTGAATATATTTGTTGACATGCCAAACCTTTTCAAACTCCTAATAAAGTATAGCTGCTGTCTTGCCTTCTTTATAACTACATTGATATGTTGGGATCAGGTTAGATCCTCAGAGATCTTGACACCCAGGAACTTGCAGCAGCTCACTCTCTCCACTTCTGATCCCTCTATGAGGATTGGTATGTGTTCCTTCATCTTACCCATCCGGAAATCCACAATCGGCTCTTTCATCTTACTGACGTTGAGTGCCAGGTTGTTGCTGCGGCACCACTCCACTAGTTGGCATATCTCGCTCCTGTACGCCCTCTCGTCACCACCTGAGATTCCACCAACAATAGTTGTATCATCAGCAAATTTATAGATGGTATTTGAGCTTTGCCTAGCCACACGCAACCCTGATGTGCGCCAGTGTTGGTTGTCAGTGAGGAGGAGATGTTATCACCAATCCTCACAGATTGTGGTCTTTTGGTTAGGAAGTCAAGGATCCAATTGCAGAGGGAGGTACAGAGGCCCAGGTTCTGCAACTTCTCAATCAGGATTGTGGGAATGATGGTATTAAATGCTGAGCTATTGTCGATGAACAGCATCCTGACGTAGGTGTTTGTGTTGTAAATGCGACCTAAAGCCATGTGGAGAGCCATTGAGATTGCATCAGCCATTGACCTATTGTGACAATAGGCAAATCGCAATGGGTCCAGGTCCTTGCTGAGGCAGGAGTTCAGTTTAGTCATGACCAACCTCTCAAAGCATTTCATCACTGTCGATATGAGCGCTATCCAGCGATAGTCATTAAGGCAGCCCACATTATTCTTCTGAGGCACTCGTATAACTGTTGCCTTTTTGAGGCAACTGGGAACTTCCACCCGTAGCAGTGAGAAGTTGAAACTGTCCTTGAATATTCCCGCTGGTTGGTTGGCACAGGTATTCAGAACCTTACCAGGGACTCCATCGAGACCTTCTGCCTTGTGAGGGTTCATTCTCTTTAAAGACAGCCTAATATCGGCCTCTGAAATGGAGATTACAGGGTCATCAGGTGCAGTAGGGATCTTCACAGCTGTAGTTGTGTTCTCCCTTTGAAAGCGTGCGTAGAAGGTGTTGATTTCATCTGGTAGTGAAGCATCGCTGCCATTCATGCTATTGGATTTTACTTTGTAGGAAGTAATATCTTGCAGACCCTGCCAGAGTTGCTGTGCATCCAGTGTCACCACCAACCTCATTTGAAATTGTCTCTTTGCCCTTGAAATAGACTTCTGCAAATCATACCTGGTTTTCTGGTACTGGTCTGGGTTGTCAGACTTGAATGCCACAGATCTAGTCTTCAACAGATGACGTACCTCCTGGTTCACCCACAGTAAGTCTTTGTGGGCACACACACATCTACACAGGTTTTCATGAAGTCAGTAACAACTGCAGCAGACTCATCCAGGTTCGAAGATGAATTCCTGAATACAGTCCAGTCCACCAGTTCAAAGCAGTCCTGTAGGTGCTCCTTTGCTTCCCTTGTTCATACCTTCTTGGTCCTCACTGCTGGTGCTGTAGTCTTCAGTCTCTACCTATACTCGGGGAGTAGAAGTACAGCCAGGTGATCAGGCTTCCCGAAGTGAGGGTGTGGAATAGCATGGTAGGCATTCTTGATGATAGTGTAGCAATGGTCCAGTGTGTTGTTTCCTCTGGTATTGCAAGTGATCTGTTGATAGTAGTTGCTTTGTGATTTTTCAGACACTCTGGACACCAATCACAACAAAGTTCAATGTAAATTTATTATCAAAGTACATCAATGTCACCATATACAAACTTGTGATTCATTTTCTTGTGGGCATACTCACTAAATCCAAGAAATATAATCGAATCAATGAAAGACCACACCCAGCAGGATGGACAAATAACCAACGTGCAAAAGGCAATAAACTTTTCAAACACAAAAGCAAAGATATAATAATAATAATAATAAATAAATAATCAATAAAATATTGAGAAAATGAGATGATGATTCTTTGAAAGTGAATCCATAGGTTTTGGGAATAATTCAGTGTTGGGTGAGTGAAGTTGTCCCCATTGGTTCAAGGCCTGATTGTTGAGGGGTAATTACTGTTCTTGATCCTGGTGGTGTGGGTCCTAGGGCTCCCCTTCTCCTTTTTATACTAACCATCCCTCCTTTCCAATCTCAGAACCTGATGAGCCAAAGAGCCTGTTTCCGTGCTACTGTGTTCTATGATTCTAATTATTGTTCTTGTTCAAACTAAGGCTTACCTTTCTAATGTTCTTCATTTCCGCTATTACTTCCGCACATGATTACCTCATCTCTGTTTAAATGTATTTCTAATTCATTTAGAGAATTTTAGAGTTTATTGCCCCTGAGGGACTGGAAGTGTCCCCTGTATGTCTGATTGGGTTTCCCTACCAGGCCGAATATCCTGTCATCTTACACCACTTCGCAATCCACCAATTAGTTCCACTAAAGAAATTGAACCTCATTGAAATGAGGAGAAATTTCTTTAGCTATGAGGATGGTGAGTCTGTGGAATTCATTGCTACAGATGGCTTTGGAGGCCAAGGCATTGGGTATATTTAAAGTTGATGTTAATATGTACTTAATTAGAGTGGCAAAGTTTATGGGGAGAAGACAGGAGAATGGGGTTGAGGGATAATACATCAGCGGAATTGCGGAGCAGAATCAGTGAATGGCCTAGTTCGTTCCTATATCTTATGATCTTATGTTCTAATTACCACGGACACCAATCTCACCATGCCCTTTCTCTTTCAATTCAGAGCTATAGTGCGGTAACGGGCCTTTTGGTCCAATAAGCCAACACCGCCCAGCTGTGCCCATATGACCAATTAAGCTACAAACCTGAACATTTCTGGAATGTGGGTGGAAACCAGAGCACCCAGAGGAAAACCACGCAGTCACAGGGAGAATGTACAAAACTCCTCACAGACAGTGGCAGAAATTGAACTCAATTTGCTGGCACTAAATGTGTTATACTAACCATCATGCTGCCGTGTTGCCTTTATACTGGCCACCTCCCCTCTCCAAACCTGGTCCCATTTGCAAGATTTTGACCTGAACTTTGAAACTTCCTTTCCTCCCACAGATCCTGCTGCTTGACCGGCTGAGTTCCTCCAGCAGAACTCATGTTGCTCATTCCGTGCAGTCCATGAACTGAGCAAGTCAGTAAAGAGTTTACCACAACAGTTGTTCTGGGGCACAAAGGATGCAGCAAGGATTCATCAGGCTGTTACCAGGACTGGAAGGTTTGAGTTATAAGGAGAAAGTGGATAGACTGGGACTGCCTTCCATGGAGTGTGTGAGGTTGTAGAGTATATACAGAGGTATATAAAATAATAGCATAAGCGGTCACAATCTTTTCCTCAGCATAGTGAAGTCTAACACCAAAGGACACAGATTTCAGGTGAGGGGCAAATGTTTAGATAGATAGATATACTTTATTAATCCCGAGGGAAATTTGGTTTCGTTACAGCCGCACCAACCAAGAATAGAGCTTAAATATAGCAATACAAAAACCACAATCAAACAACAAAATGCAAACTATGCCAGATGGAAAATAAGTCCAGGACCAGTCTATTGGCTCAGGGTGTCTGACCCTCCACGGGAGGAGCTGCACGCTCGATGGCCACAGGCAGAAACGATCTCCCGTGCCGCCAAGTGTTGTATCATGGTGGAATGTAGCCGAAGTCCAACAGTAAGAAGTTTGATATCCGGTCTATAAACACGTTCCTCGGTCGTAATATGACCCGGATTGCACCATCCGTTGTTAACCAGATGAGTAAGCACCCAACTCCTTTACGCTTACCGCTCTCAGTGCACTTCCGGTCAGCTGGAACGGTATTACCCACCGAACTCCTCTTCTCCATAAGTCTCTGTTGTCTCGACCCGGTCCTCTTCCCTCGACTTTCTGATCCCCCTCTGCATCCTCTGTGTGTTTTCCTCCAGATTTCAGCAGGGGTGGCCGCCGCTCTGCTCGTTAAACCGGCCTAAAGGAGGCCTAAGGGGTAGATTTTTCACGTGGAGTATGGTGGGTATGTGGAATGAGCTGACAAGTGAGGCTACAGAAGTTGGTACAGTTCAATTGAGGCTCAACCGTGTTTGTTGTGTCCTAGCCATCTACACTGATACACAAGCCAAGGCAGTGCGATACGGAGAGCAAGCTGTTGAAAACGCAGCAGGCTCCCCTCACCACACAGCGGATGAATTCAAATGAACAGCAGAGACCAATAAAGTTTTGCACTCGCCACATTTCAGGAGTTGCCAATCAGCGTTAAACTCAACATAAGCCTGCTTTAGAGACTCCAGCTATATACCCTCTGGGTTTCCTTGGGGTTTACTCCAGAAGCCTTTTCCATGAGTGGGTCTAGCTGCAAGACGGCAGAGGTTTGAGATCAGAGTTTTCCTTTAAACGGAGAGAAAAGTTTTGGAGGAATATGGGCCAAATGCAGGTAAATGGCACCAGCGCAGGAAGCTCAGGGCAGCACAGTAGCAGAGTGGTTAGCATAACGCTTTACAGTGCTAGAGATTAGGGTTCAATTCCCACCACTGTCTGTAAGGAGTTTGTACGTTCTCCCCGTAAGTTGTAGGTATGAGTCACTGGAAAGCGAGGTGACTCATGTGGGCCACCCCCATCGCATCCTCGGACTGTGTTGGTCTTTGATACAAAGGACACATTACCCTATGTTTCAATGTACTGTACATGTGATCATCAAAGTTCTTCTTTATCTTTATAGACATTGTGGTCACCATGGACAACTTGAGGCACTTTCCTGCCGCACAGTCCTGGCCACCACCTCTCCAGCATCAAGGCCATCTTCAAAAGGTGATATACATCCCCCATCACTCAGAACATGCCCTCTTCTCATTGCTACCATCAAGGAGGATGTATAGGAGACTAAAGGCACACACTCAGCATTTCAGGAACAGCTTCTTCCCCTCCAGCATCAGATTTCTGAATGGACAACAAACCCATGCTCACTACCTCACAAACACAAGAGATTCTGCAGATGCTGCGAATCCTGAGCAAAACACACAAAATGCTGGAGGAACTCAAAAGGTCAGGCAGAATCTGTGGAAATGAATAACATATTTTGGGCAGAGACCCTTCAACACTATTTTTTCTTTTTTTTTGTTCTCTTTTTCACTACATATTTGATATAAAACTGCATATTCCCACTCTGACATGCCAATCTGAGGCCACTCTCAGGATGGAGGAGCAACACCTTATATACCATCTGAGTAGCCTCCAACCTAATGGCATGAAGATTGATTTCTCCTTATGGTAAAAACAATTTCCCTCCTCCCTTCCTCTATTCCTCAGTCTGACTTATTACCTCTCTCCTCCTCCTCCTTCCATCTTTCTCAGGTCCACTCTCCTCTCCTATCACATTCCTTCGTCTGCAGCCCTTGACCTTTCCCACCCACCTGGCTTCACCTATCACCTTCCAGCTAGCCTCCTTTCCCTCCCCATCTATCGACTTTTGTGTCATCCCCCTCCATTCGCAGTGCTGATGAAGGGTCTCGGTCCAAAATGTCAACTGTTGATTCATTTCCATAGATGCTGCCTGACTTGCTGATTTTCTCCAGCATTTTGTGTGTGTTGTTCTGGATTTCCAACATATGCAGATATTCAGATATGCATATAAAATAAAGATAAATAGATGCAGATATACCTGTATATATTTTTATCGTAATTTGTATGTTTTATTATTGTATATTACAATATACTGCTGTCATAAAACATATTTCATAAAATATGCCAATGATGTTAAAAACCTGATTCGTATTCTTATTTTGACACCCAGTGGCCACTTTTTAGGTGCAGGTGGTATCTAATAAATTGTCCACTGAATGCATATTCATGACAAGCTGATTCCACAGAAGGAGGGAGGGAGCACTGCATGCAACATGGTATTTTAGAAGGAATAATACCAATGTCAATGTAGGAGAGCAGGCAGCACACCAAGGGCATCAAACCTACACATTACATTTAGTCGAGAAACAAATAGAGGCAGCCTAGGGAAAATAAATAGTTTCTATCTCTTCAAGAAGGATGTTAAATATCATATGTCAACGAAGACAGATCCTTGCATAACAGCCTTGGGTCATTCTTGCAAGTGAACAGATAATACTTCAACACAAATAAACTTCCCCAATACAATGCCTGAAATTTTTCAATAATTTTGCTCATTACTGTCTCTTCATGGTGGCACAACAGAGTGAAGTCCCAGCATGATAAATTATTCAGAATTAAGTATTTTTATTTCCTTACAATATTGGCTCAGAGCATGTAGAAGCTGGAAATCTGAAGTAAGATCATGGGGAAATCAAATCCTACAGTATCTGCGGGAGAAACAAATTTGGTGGCTCAGCTGAACACAGAACAACACAGAAGCAAGCTCTTCAGCCCCAAATATTTACATATTTCTAAGTGTTCATGATCCATATACGATATGGATACATATTAATCTCAGCATCATCACTGTCATTATGTGCCATGTCATATGCCACGGGCAATCACGGTCTTGATGACCATGATTATTCTTGGCAAGTTTTTCCACAGAAGTGGTTTGCCATTGCCTTCTTCTTGGCAGTGTCATTACAAGATGGGTGACCCCAGCCATTATCAATACTCTTCAGATATTGCCTGCCTGGCATCAATGGTTGCGTAACCAGGACTTGTGATATGCACCAGCTGCTCATACGACCATCCACCACCTGCTCCCGTGGCTTCACATGACCCTGATCAGGGGTTGGGGTGGTGAAGCAGGTGTTACACGTTGCCCAAGGTGTAGGCTATAGGAGGGAAGCAGCGCCTTAAATCTCCTTCGGTAGAGACGTATCTCATTCCCGCCACCCTCTTCATGTATCTGACAGCCTCCTAAACAGATAATGCTTCAACACAAATAAACTTTCCCAGTGCAACAGCTCTTAACAACCACTATTGTATCTACGTCCACTACCACTTCTGTTAGTGCATTCCAGGCATCTACCTTTCTCCGTGTGTGAAAACTTGCCCCACACATCTCCCTGAAACCTTTCCCCTCATTTTAAATACATGTCCTCCAGTACTTGACACTTCTAGCCTTGGGAAAAGACAATCCTCCCTACCTATCCCTCACAAGAGTTGAATAAAATTTCATCAAATCTTCCCTCAGTCTTTGATGCTTCAAATCAAACAAGCTAAGTTAGTACAACCGCTCTTTAAATCACATTACATCTAGTCTAGACTGCACCTGGCTAATCATCTGCACAAGGTTGCCAAGATCAGGGAACAAATCACCCAAACATCAACCACATTTTCCAAATGATATCCAACAGCACTGGTTATCAAATGCTCAAATGTGTTCGCCATCAGGAGAACTTCACCAGCAGGCAAGCCCCCACACGGGAACAGCTCTTCTTCCTCCATGAATGCTTGAGGTAAAATATACGAACATGAAGCATCAGTTACAGGGCACCAATCAATCACCCAATGGCATGGTCTGTCGCCAGGCAGAACAGGAAACTTATGGTCCAAATGCATATTACTAATGCGCTTACTCACCATAAGAAATACGATTGGTTTATGAAAGAAGAACGAGGTGAATATCTGCGGATAGATGGCCAAGAACAGAGAAATAGATTAGAAGAAGTGATACAGTGCAGGGTTACCAGCACTAAGGATAAGAAGCAGAAAGCAGTGCAGAAGAAACTACAGGAAATTAACAAATGGATCAGAGAGAAAATAACAATGCGCGGATAAAAATACTTGCCCAGTAAAGCATTAAATTATAGAAGTGAATTGCAAAGATCAGAAAACAACTCAGCCCAACTGCACCCTTTGCAAAGCTTCCACATACCTCCAGTAATGGAGTGACCAGAGCTGCATGCAAAATTTCAAGTGTTGCACCCTGACTTCCGTACCCTTACAGTAATTGCCTCAACTAACAAAGGCAAACTTTTCCATCTACTTTTGTGGTCCATTTCTGCAAGGGCTTTGCTGGATTTTTGCTGAGTATTGCATTTGAATTTTGGAGCTTGCTACCAACATCGTGGTTATTGAGGTCCACTTGAAGTGAAGCAGATCTTTAAGTATAACCTGGGAAACTTGCTCTTTAACGTATTTACTACAATGAAGATTTTATACTTTCTAAAGTTCAAAGTTCAATGTTGAAAGTAAATTTATTGTCAGAAATGTGTGTCACCATATGCATATACTCTGAGATTCATTTCCTTGCAGGCATTCACAGTAGAACAAAGAAATACAATGAATTAATGAAAAAGTGCAACAAACATAGACTGAGAAATGAATAATGAGCAAGGGAATGCAGATACAAAAATACCACTGATAATAAATGTAAAAATAAATAAACAGAGCAAATAAATAAATAATACTGAGAATATAAGTTGTAGAGTCTTTGAAAGTGAATCGATACGATGTGGAATCAGTTCCGTGTTGAGGTGAATGAAGTTATCTACTTCGATTCAGGAGCCTGATGGTTGAAGGGTAATAACCGTTCCTGAATTTGATGGTGTGGGACCTAAGGCTCGTGTACCACCTTCCTTATTAATACAATAGGAGGAAATATGGTATAAACTAAATTTCATATTTCGATTGGTTTATACTTTATACTTTATTGTAGCCAAACAATTGATACTAGAACACACAATCATCATAGCGATATTTGATTCTGATATTTAGTTCAATCATTTTGTTAATATTTAAATATGATTTCCAGTTTTTCTAAACACAAGAGATTCTGGAAATCTTTTAGCTTGTTTTAGTTGTCTGTTCTGACATTTCATGACTTTTAAATTTTTCTTTATTTAATTATTAATAGATTTGAAATGTTTCTGAATATCAGAGACACTCAAGCTTGTTGACAGATTTAAGAGATGTTAAATCTGTGGAAACAGTTTTGTCAACAATAAAACCTTCTCAGAAGTGGTTTGTAGTGAAGAACAGACATTGACAGCCAGATTCAGAAAATATAGATGTTAGTAATGCCAACATTTATTGGTCGCCCTTCATCGCCTCAATCCAAGGAGGTAGGCATCAATGACAAGTCACACCTGGACCAGATTTCCAGAAGGTTGCAAATACTCTTCTCTGGAAGGAGTTTTAGTGAACTAGATTGGCTTATAACAACAACTTAGTGAATACAGCATGACTCTTAGATCACTGAATGAGTTTTTGCTCATATTTCCCTCTACTGTCTATCCTTACTTAAACTTATCTCTCACAAAAAGCAGTTTGCATACTGCTTTGCAGTGTCAGCAATTGGTGTGCAATTCCACTGCCGTCTCTAAGGAGTTTCTACATTCTCCCAGTGACCACAAAGATTTCCACCAGGGACTCCAATTTCCTAATAGATGTATTGGTTAGTAGTTTAGTTGGTCTTTGGAATGTAATTGGGTGAAACAGACTTATTGGGCCTATTGCCATGCTGTATCTCTAAGTAAGGATGTCGGAGTGGAGATACGTCTCTGTCAAAGGAGGTACAAGGAGCCTCTTCCCTCTGCTAGTCTGCAGGTCGCCCTTGGGCAAGAGATAGCACCTGTTTAACCCCCCGTTCATGATCATGGGAAGCCATGGGAGCAGGCGGTGTGTGGTGGAATAAGTAGCTGGTGCATATCACAAGAGGAGAGCACCCCTGTGGCTGTCCCCCTCAGCGACAAATACCTTGTTCTGGATGCTGTTGAGGGGGATGACCTGACGGGGGACGCCCACGGTGACCGGGTCTCTGGCACTGAGCCTGGCGCTGTTGTGCAGGAGAGAAGGAGGGAGAAGAGAAATGCGATAGTCGTGGGGGATTCCATAGTCAGGGGAACAGACAGGAGATTCTGTGAGCCTGACAGAGATACTCGCATGGTGTGTTGCCTCCCAGGTGCCAGGGTACGGCATGTCTCGGATCAGGTCCTGAATATTCTAAAGGGGATGGGTGAGCAGCCAGTTGTCTGGGTACATGTTGATACCAATGACATAGATAGGAAAAAGGAGGAGGTCCTGAAGAGAGATTTCCGGGAGTTAGGAAGGAAGCTGAGAAGCAGGACCTCCAGGGTAGTTACCTCGGGATTGCTACCTGTGCCACGTGCTAACGAAGGCAAGAATAGTGGGATCAGGCAGATGAATGCGTGGCTGAGAGACTGGTGTAGGGGGCAGGGCTTCAGATTCTTGGATAATTGGGATCTCTTCTGGGGGAAGTATGACCTGTTCAAAAAGGACAGGTTACACCTGAACCCGAAGGGGACCAATATCCTGACGGGAAAGTTTAATAGAACTCTTAGGGAGGGTTTAAACTAATTTGGCAGGGGGATGGGAACTGGAATGATAGAGCGGAGGAAGGGGAAAACAGAAATAAATCTAAGATAGTGAGCAGTAAAGATGTCAGGAAAGACGGGCAGGTGATGGGGCAAATTTGTAGCCATTGGGATGAGTTGCAGTGCAATAAAATTGCAGTGAAATCAAAGCAAAAAGTATCAAATACTGATCTTAAGGTGTTGTACTTAAATACACGCAACATAAGGAATAAAGTGGATGATCTTGTTGTACAGCTACAGATTGGCAGGTATGATATTGTGGCCATCACTGAGACCTGGCTAAAGGATGCATGTCTCTGAGAGCTGAACGTCCAAGGATACACGGTGTATCGGAAGGATAGGAAGGTAGGCAGAGGGGGAGGTGTGGCTTTACTGGTAAGAAATGATATTAAATCATTAGAAAGAGGTGATATAGGATCGGAAGGTGCAGAATCTTTATGGGTTGAGCTAAGAAATAGCGGGGGTAAAAGGACCCTGATGGCAGTTATTTATAGGCCTCCAAACAGCTGCAGGGATGTGGACTGCAAATTACAACTGGAAATAGAAAAGGCTTGTTAGAAGGGCAGTGTTATGATAATTGTGGGGGATTTTAACATGCGAGTAGATTGGGAAAATCAAGTCAGCACTGGATCTCAAGAGAGAGAATTTGTAGAATGTCTGTGAGATGGTTTTTTAGAACAGCTTGTTGTTGAGCCTACTAGGGGATCGGCTGTACTGGATTGGGTATTGTGTAATGAACCGGAGGTGATTGGAGAGATTGAGGTGAAGGAACCCTTAGGAGGCAGTGATCATAACATGATTGAGTTCACTGTGAAATTAGAAAAAGAGAAGCCGAAATCTGATGTGTCGGTGTTTCAGTGGAGTAAAGGAAACTACAGTGGCATAAGAGAGGAACTGGCCAAAGTTGACTGGAAAGAGACACTGGCGGGAAAGACAGCAGAGCAGCAGTGGCTGGAGTTTATGCGAGAAATGAGGAATGTGCAAGACAGGTATATTCCAAAAAAGAAGAAATTTTTGAGTGGAAAAAGGATGCAACCGTGGTTGACAAGAAAAGTCAAAGCCAAAGTTAAAGCAAAAGAGAAGGCATACAAGGAAGCAAAAATTGGTGGGAAGAGAGAGGATTGGGAAGTTTTTAAAACTTTATAAAAGGAAACCAAGAAGCTCGTTAAGAGAGAAAAGATTAACTATGAAAGGAAGCTAGCAAATAATATCGAAGAGGATACTAAAAGCTTTTTCAAGTATATAAAGAGTAAAAGACAGGTGAGAGTAGATATAGGACCGATAGAAAATGATGCTGGGGAAATTGTAATGGGAGATGAGGAGATGGCAGAGGAACTGAACAAGTATTTTGCATCAGTCTTCACTGAGGAAGACAGCAGTATACCAGACACTCAAGGGTGGCAGGGAAGAGAAGTGTGCGCAGTCACAATTACAACAGAGAAAGTACTCAGGAAGCTGAATAGGCTAAAGGTAGATAAATCTCCTGGACCAGGTGGAATGCGCCCTCGTGTTCTGAAAGAAGTAGCTGTGGAGATTGCGGAGGCATTAGCGATGATCTTTCAAAAGTCAATAGATTCTGGCATGGTTCCGGAGGACTGGAAGATTGCAAATGTCACTCCGCTATTTAAGAAGGGGGCAAGGAAGCAAAAAGGAAATTATAGACCTGTTAGCTTGACATCCGTGGTTGGGAAGTTGTTGGAGTCGATTGTCAAGGATGAGGTTACAGAGTACCTGGAGGCATATGACAAGATAGGCAGAACTCAGCATGGATTCCTTAAAGGAAAATCCTGCCTGACAAACCTATTACAATTTTTTGAGGAAATTACCAGTAGGCTAGACAAGGGAGATGTAGTGGATGTTGTATATTTGGATTTTCAGAAGGCCTTTGACAAGGTGCCACACATGAGGCTACTTAACAAGATAAGAGCCCATGGAATTATGGGAAAGTTACATACGTGGATAGAGTGTTGGCTGATTGGCAGGAAACAGAGTTTGGGAATAAAGGGATCCTATTCTGGTTGGCTGCCGGTTACCAGTGGTGTTCCACAGGGATCAATGTTGGGGCCGCTTCTTTTTCCATTGTACATCAACGATTTAGATTATGGAATAGATGGCTTTGTGGCTAAGTTTGCTGACGATATGAAGATAGATGGAGGGGCCGGTAGTGCTGAGGAAACGGAGAGTCTGCAGAGAGACTTGGATAGATTGGAAGAATGGGCAGAGAAGTGGCAAATGAAGTACAATGTTGGAAAGTGTATGGTTATGCACTTTGGCAGAAAAAATAAACGGACAGACTATTATTTAAATGGGGAAAGTATTCAAAGTTCTGAGATGCAATGGGACTTGGGAGTCCTCGTACAGGATATCCTTAAAGTTAACCTCCAGGTTGAGTCAGTAGTGAAGAAGGCGAATGCAATGTTGGCATTCATTTCTAGAGGAATAGAGTATAGGAGCAGGGATGTGATGTTGAGGCTCTATAAGGCGCTGGTGAGACCTCACTTGGAGTACTGTGGGCAGTTTTGGTCTCCTTATTTAAGAAAGGATGTGCTGACGTTGGAGAGGGTACAGAGAAGATTCACTAGAATGATTCCGGGAATGAGAGGGTTAACATATGAGGAACGGTTGTCCGCTCTTGGACTGTATTCCTTGGAGTTTAGAAGAATGAGGGGAGACCTCATAGAAACATTTCGAATGTTAAAAGACATGGACAGAGTGGATGTGGCAAAGTTGTTTCCCATGATGGGGGAGTCTAGTACGAGAGGGTATGACTTAAGGATTGAAGGGCGCCTATTCAGAACAGAAATTCGAAGAAATTTTTTTAGTCAGAGGGTGGTGAATCTATGGAATTTATTGCCACAGGCAGCAGTGGAGGCCAAGTCATTGGGTGTATTTAAGGCAGAGATTGATAGGTATCTGAGTAGCCAGGGCATCAAAGGTTATGGTGAGAAAGCAGGGGAGTGGGACTAAATAGGAGAAAATGGATCAGCTCATGATAAAATGGCGGAGCAGACTCAATGGGCCGAATGGCCTACTTCTGCTCCTTTGTCTTATGGTCTTATGGTCTTATGTGACCACTGATGCTGGCTTGTTAGAGCTGTCGGGGAGGGTTTAAACTAATTTGGCAGGGGATGGGGACTGGAGAGAAATGACTCAGAAAGGATAGTTGGTTAAGAAAGAAGATAGTGTGGCGACCCACTTTCTGGCACCCACGAACCGGCTCACAACAGCGCGCGCAGGCAGAGGGCCGGCCCCAAAAAGGGCGCCAGGCCATCTTCACCAGCGGGGGGAAAATCCTGCACGCAGAAAGGGTCTGGGAATATGCATTCCCCACAGCAGTCCCGCCCCAGGGAGGGCGGGAACGGGAAGGCTTTAAAACAGGCCGCGAAGTTTGAATAAATCTCTTTCATCGCAACTCTAACTCACCGACTCGGTGTGGTTATTCTAGCGCTGTGTGTAGCTACAATTGGTGACCCCGACGGCCCAAACGATATTTGGACCAGAGATGACCGACGCTGCATCTGTACATGCAGTTTCGTTAAAACTGCCAAGCTTCTGGACGCTGCGACTCCAATTCTGGTTCGAACAAGCAGAAGCACAATTCCACATTCGGCAGATAACCTCGGAGTCCACTCGCTACTACTACGTGCTGAGCTCACTCGACCAGGAGACTGCTGCACAAGTTGAGGAGTTTATACAGTCGCCCCCGGAGGACGGCAAATACACAGCATTCAAAGCCCTGCTCATAAGGACTTTCGGACTCTCACGGCGCGAACGAGCACGCCGCTTAATGCATCTGGATGGTTTGGGAGACAGGCCGCCGTCAGCATTAATGAACGAGATGCTGGCCCTGGCTGAAGGGCACAAACCCTGCCTCATGTTTGAGCAGGCGTTCCTAGAGCAACTGCCCGAGGACATATGCCTGCTGCTGTCCGACGCAGATTTCAGCAACCCCCGGGAGGTGGCGGCCCGAGCAGATGTGCTGTGGAATGCCAGGAAAGAGAGAGGGGCATCCGTCGCACAGATCACCAAGCCGCGTGCCCAACGGCAGACCAGACCAGGCCCGGCAGCAGAGCCTACAAAACCCGGCGACGGGAGTGAGGAGCCCAACGAACAATGGTATTTCTACCACCAGCGGTGGGGCACAGAGGCCCGCCGCTGCAGACCACCCTGCAAATTCCCGGGAAATGCCAGGGCCAGCCGCCGCTGATGGCTACGGCGGCTGGCCATCAGGACAGCCTCCTGTATGCCTGGGACAAGCAGTCGGGACGCCGCTTTTTGGTCGACACCGGCGCGGAGATCAGCGTCTTACCTCCAACGAGTTACGACACCCGCAACAAAGAACCGGGACCCACCCTGAGGGCCGCAAATGGCAGCACAATACAAACCTACGGCACCCGCACGGTGCAGCTACAGTTCAGCTCCAGCCGGTTCACGTGGGACTTCACACTGGCCACCGTGGCCCAACCACTCCTGGGGGTGGATTTTCTACGAGCCCACAGCCTGCTGGTCGACCTGCAAGGGAAGCGATTAGTCCACGCCAAGACTTTTCAATCGTTCTCCCTGGGTGAATCACAGTTGCCAGCCCCACACCTGGACTCCATCACGCTGTCCGACGACGAATTCACCAGGGTCCTGGCGGATTTCCCATGAGTACTGACACCGCAGTTCACGGCAGCCATGCCCAGACACGGAGTACAGCACCATATCCCGACCCAGGGACCACCCCTCAACGCCCGTGCTCGAAGACTTCCCCCGGACAAGCTCCGACTGGCGAAGGAGGAGTTCAAGAAGATGGAGGAATTGGGGATCATACGACGGTCCGACAGCCCATGGGCCTCCCCCCTTCACATGGTGCCCAAGGCAACGGGGGGCTGGAGACCATGCGGTGACTACCGCAGACTGAACGAGGCTACAACGCCAGACCGCTACCCTGTGCCGCACATTCAAGACTTTACAGCAAACCCACATGGCGCAAGGACCTTTTCCAAGGTATACCTCGTCCGGGGATACCATCAAATCCCTGTACATCCGGACGACATCCCCAAAACAGCACTTATCACCCCGTTCAGACTTTTCGAATTCCTCCGAAAGCTGTTTGGCCTAAAGAATGCCGCACAGACTTTCCAACGGCTAATGGACGCGGTGGGACGCGACCTGGACTTTGCATTCATCTATTTGGACTACATCCTCATAGCCAGCAGTAGTCGGCAGGAGCATCTGTCGCACCTCCGCCAACTCCACTCCCGCCTGAGTGAATTCGGCCTTACAATCAACCCAGCCAAATGCCAGTTCGGACTCGACACCATCGACTTCCTGGGCCACAGGATTACTAAAGACGAGGCAACCCCGCTGCCCGCCAAGGTAGACGCGGTCCGCAACTTCCCCCAACCCAACACAATCAAAGGCCTGCAGGAATTCGTGGGTATGGTGAATTTCTACCACCGTTTCCTCCCCTCAGCAGCCCGAACCATGCGACCCCTGTTCACTCTAATGTCAGGTAAGGGCCAGGACATTACCTGGAACGAAGAGGCCGCAGCCGCTTTCGTTAAAACCAAAGAAGCCTTGGCAAACGCCGCGATGCTAGTGCACCTCAGAACGGACGTTCCTACTGCCCTCACGGTGGACGCATCCAACACAGCAGTCGGTGGAGTGCTGGAACAACTCATCGAGGGTCGCTGGCAACCCCTTGCATTCTTCAGCAAACACCTACGACCACCCGAACTCAAATACAGTGCTTTCGACCGGGAGCTATTGGCACTATACCTGGCAATCCGGCATTTCAGGTACTTCTTAGAAGGTAGGCCCTTAACCGCGTTCACTGACCACAAACCACTTACCTTTGCGTTCATGAAGGTGTCCGACCCCTGGTCGTCCCGCCAGCAGCGACATCTGCTCTACATCTCTGAGTACACGATGGACATCCGGCATGTCTCTGGAAAGAACAACGTTGTGGCGGACGCACTATCCAAACCTACCATACAGGCCCTGTCCCAGGGGGTGGACTATGCAGCGCTGGCAGAGGCACAGCAGGCAGACGCTGAGATCCCCAGTTACAGGACTGCAGTCTCCAGTTTGCAGCTCCAAGACCTCCCCGTAGGCCCAGGTGAGAGGACCCTACTATGTGACATAGCTACCGGGCAACACCGCCCCGTCGTCCCAGCAGCCTGGTGCCGGCGGGTTTTCGATTCCATTCAGAACTTAGCGCAACCCTCCATCAGAACAACCGTCCAGCTGGTCGCCAACAGGTTCGTGTGGCATGGACTGCGTAAACAGGTCAGTGAATGGGCCAAAACGTGCATGCTGTGCCAAACGGCCAAGGTGCAGCGGCATACCAAGGCTCCGCCGCAGCGATTCGAACCCACCCGCCGGAGGTTCGACTACATCCATGTGGATATCGTGGGGCCCCTGCCAGTGTCACGAGGAGCACGGTACCTCCTAACTATGATAGACCGGTTCACCAGATGGCCAGAGGCAGTCCCGCTCAGCGACACCACCTCCGAATCCTGCGCCCGAGCACTGCTCGCAACCTGGGTAGCCCGCTTCGGGGTACCGGCCCACATTACCTCCGACAGGGGCGCCCAGTTCACCTCCAGCCTGTGATCGGCTATGGCCAACCTTTTAGGATCTCAGCTACACCACACAACTGCTTACCACCCACAGTCAAACGGACTAGTGGAGCTCTTCCACCGTCACCTGAAATCGGCTCTCATGGCCCACCTGGAGGGGCCTAACTGGGTGGACGAGCTTCCCTGGGTCCTGCTCGGAATCCGCATGGCGCCCAAGGAGGATCTGCACACCTCGTCGGCCGAGTTGGTGTACGGTGCGCCCCTGGTTGTCCCAGGAGAGTTCATACCAGCCCTAAGGGGGCAAGAGGAAGAACCCACAGCAGTCCTGGACAGACTACGGGAGAGGCTCTGTAACCTGGCCCCCATATCCACTTCACAGCACGGACAGAGCCCGACCTGCGTACCCAAAGACCTGCAGAACTGTAAGTTTCTTTTTGTACGACGGGGTGGACACCGGGCCTATGGTTTACAGGATTTTACTGGCATGGTTAATGCATTAGCTGATTGGTAGGAAGCAGCAAGTGGAAATAAAAGGATCCTTTTCTTGTTGGCTGCCAGTGACTAGTGGTGTTCTGCAGAGGTCGATGTTGGAACCGCTTCTTTTTATGCTGTACGAGGGGTGATTGATAAGTTTGTGGCCTAAGGTAGGAGGAGATGAGTTATTAACTTCAAACTTACTGAACAATCACTCAAAGAGTTGAACTGCACATGCAAGTAACGAGAGCTGTATAACTCATCTCCTTCTACCTTAGGCCACGAAATGATCAATCACCCCTGCTGTGGACCACTTTCTGGAGGTCCAAGATGCCGACTTCTACAAAGAAGGGATCCGTATGCTCCATGACCGCTGGACTAAGTATGTAAATATAGGAGGGGACTATGCTGAAAAATATATGTGCTCGGTTTACTAAAATTGACTCTTTCTACCTTAGGCCACGAACTTATCAATCACCCCTCGTATATCAATGATTTAGATAATGGAATAAGTGGCTTTGTTGCCAAGTTTACAGATAATACAAAGGGGCAGGTAGTGTTGAGGAAACAGGAAGACTGCAGTAGGACTTAGACAGATTGGGAGAATGGGCAAGAAAGTGGCAAATGAAATACAATGTAGAAAATGCATGGCCAGGCACTTTGGTATCAGAAATAAATGTACAGACTATTTTCTAAACGGGGACTATTTTCTAGACAGTAGATGGGGAAGAATGTTTCCCATGGTGAGGGAGTCTCGGACAAGGGGGCATAGCCTCAGGATAGAGGGGCATCCATGTAAAACAGAGATCTGGAGAAATTTCTTTCACCAGAGTGTGGTGAATTTGTAGAATTTATTACCACAGGCAGCTGTGGAGGCCAGGTAATTGGGTATACCTAAGGCAGAGACTGATAGGTTTTTGATTGGCCATTGCATAAAAGTTTATGGGGAGAAGGCTGGGAGATGGGGCTGAGGAGGGGAAAGGAAGGATCAGCCATGAATGAAGGGCAGGGTAGACTCGATGGGCCAAATGGCCTAAGCCTGCTCCTACGTCCTATGTCTTCTGGCCTTCTGGTCTTATGCCAGTCAGACAGTCTCTGAAGAGTACTGATAATGGCTGGGATCATGTGTCTTGTAAAGGCACTGTCTAGAAAAAGACAATGGCAAACGACTTCTATAGAAACATTTGCTAAGAACAATCATGGTCATGAGACCATGTCATAGGACACAGCACCTAATGATGATGATGACGATGATGATTTCTAAATAAATTATGATACATATAGAATGTTTAGAAAAAAGACCTGTCAAAATGAGCTTCTAGACAATTACATGAATCATCAAAACATAGAAGACCACAGACCAATGTGCATAAAGTGGACCATTAGAGATGGGTACAATGGCTAGCATGGATACGGTTGGACTAGGGGTTTGTTTCTATGGAGTATGGGTTAATCATTTCAGTGTTGGTGATAACATATCCTTCTTGCTGACAATCAATACTGGCACACCTCAGGGGTGTGTGCTTAGCCCACTGCTCTACTCTCTGTATACACATGACTGTGTGGCTAGGCATAGCTCAAATACCATCTACGAATTTGCTGATGATACAACCATCGTTTGTAGAATCTCAGGTGGTGATGAGAGGGTGTACAGGAGTGAGATATGCCAACAAGTGGAGTGGTGCCACAGCAACAACCTGGCACTCAACGTCAATAAGACGAAAGAGCTGATTGTGGACTTCAGGAAGGGTAAGACGAAGGAACACACACCAATCCTCATAGAAGGATCAGAAGTGGAGAGAGTGAGCAGCTTCAAGTTCCTCGCTGTGAGGATCTCTGAGGAATTAACGTGGTCCCAACATATTGATGGAGTCATAAAGAAGGCAAGACAGCGGCTATACTTTATTAGGAGTTTGATGAGATTTGGCATTTCAACAAATACACTCAAAAACTTCTATAGTTGTACGGAGGAGAACATTCTGACAGGCTGCATCACTGTCTGGTATGGAGGGGCTACTGCACAGGACCAAAAGAAGCTGCAGAAGGTTGTAAATCTAGTCAGCTCCATCTTGGGCACGAGCCTACAAAGTACCCAGGACATTTTTAGGGAGCGGTGTCTCAGAAAGACAGCATCCATGATTAAGGATCTCCAGCACCCTGGGGCATGCCCTTTTCTCACTGTTACCATCAGGAAGGTGGTACAGAAGTCTGAAGGTACACACCCAACGACTCAGGAACATCTTCTTCCCCTCTGCCATCGGATTCCTAAATGGACATTGAAGCCTTGGACACTACCTCACATTTTTAATATACAGTACTTTCGTTTTTGCACTTTAAAAAAAATCTATTCAATATATGTAACTGATTTACTTGTTTATTTATTATTATGTTTTATTTTATTTATTATTTTTTCTTTCTCTCTGCTAGGTTATGTATTGCATCGAACTGCTGCTGCTAAGTTAACAAATTTCACGTCACATGCCGGTGATAATAAACCTGATTCTGATTCTGATTCCTGTGATGGAGCTCCCTGGGAAACAGTGACAGAGCATTAGATATCACCACTTACCTGACTGGAATCTGTAGAAATAGCGGGAGATGAATGAGAGCAGGAGAAGGAGCTAAAATGCTGGAAATGTGTGATGCAAAACACTGTAAACATCTGTCACATTAGCAGCACTTCTGGAGAGAGCAAAATGGAGTTAGGATTACATGTTATTGAGCCTTCTTCATGTAGGAGTGAATGAGAAAACCAGTACAGAATTGGTACATAGAACATATAGAACTTAAAACATTACAGCACAGTGCTGACTTTTCAACCTGCTCCAATATCACCCTAACACTTTCCTCCTACGTAGCCCACTATTTTTTCTTTCATCAATATTTAGTATCCAAGAGTCTCTTAGATCTCCCTGAAGTATCTGTCTCTACCACTTCCCCTGGCAGGGTGTTCCATGCACCCTCCACTTTCTGTTTAAAAAAAATTATCTCTTACATTTGATTTCCCCCTCTAATTTCATACAATCACCTTAAAATTGTCCTATTGTATTAGCCATTTATCATTGTATTAGCCTGGAGAGGGTTCAAAGGAGGTTCACGAAAATGATTGCAGGATTGAATGGCTTGTCATATGAAGAGCGTTTGATGGCTCTGGGCCTGTATTCACTCAAATTCAGAAGAATGAGGGGTGATCTCATTGACACCTATTGAATGGTGTAAGGCCTTAATAGAGTGGATGTGAGCGGATGTTTTCTATTGTAGGAGAGTCTAAGACCAGAGTACCCAGCCACAGAATAGAGATGTGTCCTTTAGTATGGAGATGAAGAGGAATTGCTTTAGCCAGAGAGTGGTGAATCTGTGGAATTTGTTGCCACAAACAACTGTGGAGTCCAAGTCTTTATGTACAGTTAAGGCAGAGGTTAATAGATTGTTGATTTAGGCATGCAGGGACATGGCGGAATGCAGGAGATTGGGGCTGAGAGGAAAAATGGATCAACCATGATGAAATATTGTATGCAAGATATTAAGAGGAATAGATAGAGTGGATAGCCAGCACCTCTTCCCCAGGGCACCACTGCTCAGTACAAGAGGACATGGCTTTAAGGTAAGGGGTGGGAAGTTCAAGGGGGATATTAGAGGAAGGTTTTTTACTCAGAGAGTGGTTGGTACGTGGCATGCACTGCCTGCGTCAGTGGTGGAGGCAGATACACTAGTGAAATTTAAGGGACTACTAGACAGGTATATGGAGGAATTTAAGGTGGGGGGGGTTATATGGGAGGCAGGGTTTGAGGGTCGGCAGAACATTGTGGGCCGAAGGGCCTGTACCATGCTGTACTATTCCATGTTCTATGTTCTGTGAAATGGTGGAGCAGACTTGATGGGCCAAATAGCCTAATTATGCTTCCTTATTATATTTTGCCCAGGGAAGAAGGTGCTGGCTAGTACAATAGGATAATGCCTCTTATTTTATACACCTCTGTCAAGTTCCCTCCCATTCTCCTTCACTCCAAAGGGAAAACCCCTAGTTTGTTCAACCTATCCTCAAAATATTTTCTCTAATCCAGCTGCATCCAGGTAAATCTCCTCTACTGTTATTGTCTCTCTTTGCAATTTGTGGTGCATCAGGCAACAACCTTGCTGTTTCTTTAGCATTTGCCTTTTTTTACGAGAGGAGATGCTGGCCTGACACTCTACCCAGCACAGACGCAAAGCGAGCAAGGAGCTGACTGGATTCGAACCCAGAACCATTCACTTCGAAGTCCATTGTAGATGCCACTACACCACCGGTCAGCCAAATCTCCTCTGCACTCTCTCTAAAGCTTCCACATCCTTGCTACAATGAGGTGACCAGAACTGTACACAGTACTCTAAGTGTGAACAATCCAGTTACGAGGAGCTGCAAAAGCTCCTTTTGGCTTTTGAGCTCAGTTCCCCAACTAATGAAAGCCAATGCACCATATGCCTGTAGTTGGTGCCTGAAATGGATCCACACCAGGAGGCTAGACGAAGTTAATCCACCCAAACTTAATTTCAGAACAGCCTTATGCACTTTACAGAAAATTTAAATAACTAAGTTTTGATTGTTAGATTTCTGCAATCAAACAAAATACATTATTACACAGAAAACTTAATTAACAGTTAAGGTTAGGTTTTTATTATAAATAAAACACATAATTATCCATAAGTCTAACTCAATAAGAAACAAGTCTAAATTTCGCCCACAACAAATTAAATTGATAAATTGGTTTATTGTTTTCACATGAACTGAAAAGATAGCCTGGCATACCATTCATTCAGATCAATTCATTCCAGCAATGCATTGAGGGAGAGCCAGGTAAAACAGTAACAGAATGCAGAATAAAGTGTAACTGTTCTGGGAAAGTGCAGAGCAGGTAAACAAAATAAGGTGCAAGGTCATAATGAGGTAGATTGTGAGGTCAAGAGTCCATCTTATCATATGAGGGACTTATAACAGTGGAATAGAGGTTGTCCTTGAGCCTAATGGTAGGGAACCAGCAGTTAGTGCATCATTTTACACTGCCAGTGATAACTGATTAGTGTTCAATTCCTGCCCTGCCTGTAAGCAGTTTGTACATTCTCCCCATGACCAAGGGAGAATGCTCACTCTTATCCCAAGGAAATCATTCGGCAAAATAAATAAATAAATAATCAAGAAAATGCAGAGAATGTTATTGTTTGGAGAGGAATTGAATTAAAGAGTAGGAGGATGTGTTTCAGTTTTACAAAATCTTAGTGAGACTGCAAGTGGAGAACAGTGTACTGTCTTGATCTCATTTTGGAAGGATGCTAATGTATTGGAAACTGTTCAGGAAATGCTTATTAGATTCTCACCAGCGTGGGCAGCTTGGCTCATGAGGAAAATCTGGACAGACCTAACTTGTCTGGAAAAATGAGACAGGATTTCATTGTCAAAGCCAATGTCGAGTTTAATGTTTAACGATAAATATTAGCTTTATTTGTCACATGTACAGTGAAATGTGTTGTTTTGAGTACAGACCAAGGATTGTTCTGGGGGCAGTCCGCAAGGCTCGCCATAATTCTGGTGCCAACACGGCATGGCAATAACTCATTAACTGTTACTAAATATCTTTAGAATGTGGGAGGAAACCAAAGCATCCAGATGAAACCCACACAGCCACAAACTCCTTACAGACAGTGTTGGGAATTGAACACTGATCTCAAATCACTGGAGCTGTAATGTGTCACACTAACCGACATGCTACTGTTAAACCCACACAAGTACATGTATGCATCATAGGTACCTCATATCTGTCATGCAATATTCACACAAATTCTGAAATGAATTATGTTATACAAAATTAAATTAGAAAGAATGCAAATAGAACAGCAAAAGAAAAGTGTTCAATGTGGTCACAATGTTGTAGCAGTTGAAATGGCTTGGCACAGACCAGATTGGCTGAAGGACCTGTTTCTGTGTTGTACTGTCGATGACTCTATAACTCTGTTAAGGTTGTGCATAAATACAAGAGATTCTGCCGATGCTGGAAATCCAGAGCAACACACACAAAATACTGGAGGAATTCAGTAGGTCAGGCAACAGCTATGGAGAGTACTAAACAGACAATGATTTAGGCCAAGAGCCTTCATCAGGACTGACAAAGAGTCTCGGCCTGAAACATCAACTGTTTATTCCTCTCCATAGATGCTGCCTGACTTGCTGAGCTCCTCAGGATTGAGTGTGTGTTGCTAAGGTTGTGCTGGTTGGTTTAAGAACTGAGTGGTATTGGGAAATAGCTGTCCTTGAACCTGCTGGTATGGGACTTTCGGCTTCAAACTGAAATATAAGATCCTGAGGAGTGTTGATAAGGTGGTTTGGAGGATGAGATTTCCTTTTGCCAGGGGATCTAGAATCTGGATTGCTATTTAGCAACAATTGACTGTGCGTTTAAGACAAAAAATGAGACCATTTATTTTCACTCTTTGGGACTCTCTTCCTTAAAGGGCACTGTGGTTGGGAGCACAGTCAGTGAATATTTTTAAGGCAGAGTTCGATAGATTCTTGTTAAGCAAAGGCAGGGAGAGAGAGTGGTGAAACTTCCATGAATAGCTGGAAATGTAGAGTTAAGGTTACAATCAGAGCAGCCATGATCTTACTAAATGGCAAAGCAAGCATAACTGACAGGGAGAGTATCTTTCTAATAGTAGGTGATGCTAGAACCAGAGGACACCACCTTACAATAGAAGGACATCCATTTAAAAAAAAGAAGTGAGGAGATACAACAATCTCTTTGATCCTTTACCATAATTAGGACAAAGACTGTTAGGATGGGAAACAGCTTCTTCCCCCAAGCCATGAGGTTGCTGAGCTCCCTGGCACCACCCAAGTCTCATCTCGTATGAAGCACCAATAGTACGATACTGTTTACTTTCAACTTGTCATAAATGCACCTTATTACTTGTTAATTTATTTTTGGTAAAATTACTTTATGCGCTGTGTGAGTTGTCCGTACTGTCTTGTGCACCTTGGTCTGGAGGAACATTGTTTCGTTTGGTGGTATACATGTATATAGAGAAATTTTAATAAACTTGAACTTGATTTTGTTTTCAGACGGAGAGTGGTGAACCTTTGGAACTTATTGCCACAGATGTCTATGGATTCCAAGCCATTGTGTAGATTTTTTATCCTGAGGGTGGTGAACCTATGGAATTCAGTTCCACAGATGGCTTTGGAGGCCAAGTAATTGGGTATTTTAAAGTGGAGGTTGATAGGTTTTTTCATTAGTAAGGGAGTCAAAGGATATAGGGAGAAAACAGGAGAATGATATTCAGAGGGAAAATGAATCAGCCATGATTGAGTAGTGGAGCAGACTTGATGGGCCAAAAGGCTTAAGTTTTTCTCCAATGTCTTCTGGTATTATGGCCTTTTATGTAAGTTTATAAACTTTACTAACACCATCTAAATGAGCAGTGGGAATCCAGGAAGGTGAATATCAGTAGGTCAGATGCTCCATTCCCATGGGTCCCATTTCCCATCACTTTCCAGCTTTCGAGATTCAAGTCTATTTATCACAGGTACATCAAAATGTTTTAAGAGAAGTTTGGATAGGAATATGGATAGTATGGTATGGAGGACTATGGTTCTGGTGTATATCAATGGGAGTAGTCCGTTCAAATGGTTCATCATGGACTAGATGAGCTGAAGGCCATGCTTCTATGCTGTACTTTTCTATGACTGTATAAGATAAACAGTGAAATGCCTCATTTGCGTTAACAACCAACACAACCTAAGGATGGGGCGGGGGCAGCCCACAAGTGTAGCCATACATTCCAGTGCCCACAATGCTCAGCAGAACAAAACAGAAGATAACAAGCAACAAGATAACAACAGCAAAATAAGGCCCTTTCCTCCCTTGCACTCATGCATATACATCCACAGTCTTCTAACCCCAAGGCAGTCTCTTCTTCAGCTTCCAGCCTCCACCAGCCTCAGATCCAGTCCTCAGACACACAGGTATTGGGCCTTCGACTATCCCAGTGAATTCGCAGAGATTCGCAAATCCCGGGCTCCAACCAGTAGGTCTCAACATCTGGACTTCCAATTCAACCCTTGGCATAAGACCATAAGACTGTAAGACATAGGAGCAGAACTAGACCACTCAACCCATTGACTCTGCTCCACCTTTCCATCATGGATGATCCCGGATCCTACCCAACCCCATACACTTGCCTTGTTTCCATATCCTTTGATGCTCTGGCCAATCAGGAAACTACCAACTTCTGTCTTAAACATACCCTTGGACTTGGATTCCACCATGATTTGTGGCAGAGCATTCCTCAGGTTCACTATTCTCTGGCTAAAAATATTCCTCCTTACTTCTGTTCTAACAGGTCGCCCATCAGTTTCAAGGCTCTGCCCTCTAGTTTTGGATATTCCCATCATAGGAAACATCCTCTCCACATCCACCCTAAGTAGTTCTTTCAACATTTGGTAGGCTTCAATAAGATCCCCACACATTCTTTTAAATTCCAGTGAGTACAGGTCCAAGGCTGCCAAGAACTCCTCATATGTTAATGCCTTCATTCCCAGAATCATCCTCGTGAACCTCCTCTGGGCTCTCTCCAATGACAACACATCCTTTCTGATATTTGGTGCTGTTTGACAGTACTCCAAGTGCGGCCTGACTAGTGTCTTATAAGGGCTCAGCATTATCTCCTTGCTTTTACCCATCGGAATACACACCAAAATTGCATTTGTCTTCTTTACTACAGACTCAACCTGTAAATTGACCTTCTGAGAGTCTTGCATGAGGACTCCTAAGTCCCTCTGCACCTCTCATGTTTGAACCCTCTCCTCATTTAGATGATAGTCTGCACTATTGTTCCTTTTTACCAAAGTGCATTATCGTACATTTTCCAACGTTGTATTCCATCTGCCACTCTTTTGTCCGTTCTTCCGATTTGTCTAAGTCCTGTTGCTATCGTATTGTTTCCTCAGCACTACCTGTCCCTCCTCCGATCTTCGTATCATCTGCAAACTTGCCACAAAGCCATCAACTTAATTATGCAGATTATTGACAAACAATGTGAAAAGTAGTGGTCCCAATACTGACCCCTGAGGAACACCACTCAGAACTAATCAGAAAAGACCCCTTATATTCCCACTCACTGCCTCCTGCCTGTCAGCCATTCCTCTATAAGAGATAAGCAAAAAAGACAGAAGCAAAAGTCAAACAAATCTAAGATCACTAAATGGAAAATTGAACCCCAAACAATAACCTTTCCCGAACTTTTATAGGATCAAGAATTAGAACAGGGATTCCCAAAATGGTTAATGGTTGTGGTCCATTGCATAACAAAGATTGGGAACATCTGAATTAGATGGTGAGAGATGAGCAATTTAATCAGAACTTGATTAGCAATTTCTTTTACACAAAGGATGCCTCTTATATGCAACAAGCTGGCAAAGGAAATGGTTGAGGCAGGTACAATAATAACCTTTAAAAGAGCATTGAACAGGTGGAAAGATAGGAAGAGTTTAGAGAGAGATGGGCCAGATATGAGCAGGTGGGACAAGCTTGGATGAGTACCTTGTTCAGCATGGACCTTGTGGGCCGAAGTGTCTGCTTCCATGCTGGATATTTCTATGTGTGTGGACGTGGAGCCCTCAAGTAATTTGGTCATGACAAATATTTCTACAGAAGTGGTTTGCAATTGCCTTCTTCTGAGCAGTGTCTTTATAAGACAGGTGATCCCAGCCATTATCTATTCTCTTCAGGATTGTCTGCTTGGCGTTAGTGGTCGCATAACCAGAAATTGTGATATGCACCAGCTGCTCAAAGGACCATCCATCACGTCCACCCACGGCTTCAAGTGACCCTGATCAAAGGGGCTAGGCAAGTGCTATACCTTGCCCAAGGATGAACATATCTCCAATCCGTTACCCCCCTCAATTAATATCCCCAAAATAGACATCATGGTAAGGTTTTGTGTGAAATTCTGCTATGGCTCTCAGACTTCCTACATTACAACTGTAAGCAGCTTTTACAAAGTACTTCACTGACTTTTAAGATGCTTTCAAAGAATGTGTACTGTGCTTTAGAAGTGCTAGAGAAGTTGTTTTTTTCTCTGTAAAGCAGGAACCAGCACACAGTGGAGAGTGCGGGGGAGTGATACTGTTGCTTGCTGCTTTTCAGATGCCAATGTGGATTCAAACACTTTCATAAGGTTAATTTACTTTAAACTTTGAACTTGGAAGATTAGTGAGAGAGATGTTTCTGATTTTAATGAAGACATGCATTGTGAAGCAGGAAGATGGCACAATTGTAATCTTCAATTTGCATATCTTTGAGGAACATCAGATTACAATCAACACTCATTTACTTCATTAGAACTGACTCCAATATTATGAAGAATGACAGCACAGCAGAAATCTCTTGGACTCTCATCCCCAGTGAAACTGAACTGAACATCTGTCTCCTTAAGCTCAGCTGCAATCCACAAAATATAAACATCAACTTATTCCTGGTGGATATATCTTTCAGAATGTTTATCTTTCAGATGACGGGACTGAGCAACGCATAATTTATCCACACAAAATGCTGGAGGAACTCAGCAGGTCAAGCAGCATCAACGGAAAAGAATAAACTGTGGACAACTTGAGCTGAGACCCTTCTTCAAGACTGGTAAGAAAGGGGGAAGAAGCCAGGCATTCTGCTTTTATTTCACCTGGTTCTACCTCAATGCACTACTGTGATGATTTGATCTGTATGAAGAGTATACAAGACATACTGTTAGACCATCAGGCTAGGAGCTGAATTAGGCCATTCAGCCCATTGAGTCCACTCTGCTGTTCCAAAATAGCTGATTTATGATCTCTGCCATACCCATTCTCCTGCCTTCTCCCCATAACCTTTGACACCCTTACTAATCAAGAACCTATCAACCTCTGCTTTAAATATACCCAATGACTTGGCATTTATTGCTACAGTCATCTATAGCAATAAATTCCACAGATTCACCATTCTCTGTCTAAAGAAATTCCTCCTCATTTTATTCTAATAAATGTCCCTCTGTTCTCAGGCTGTGCCCTCTGGTCCTGGAGTCCCCCACTGTAGGAAACATCCTGTCTATATTCATTCTTTCTGGGCCTTTCAATGTTTGATGGGTTTCACTGAGATCCCACCTCATTTTTCTAAACGCCAGCGTGTATAATCCCAGAGCCAACAAACATTGTTTAATGTACCTCTGTACACGTGACAATATAATCCAATATAATAAAATAAGCTGAGAAGATGAGATTTATGTAGGAAGCTGGTGCCCTGAATATTGTGGCTTGCCTGATGAAGCTAAATTCTGGCAGGGTAGTTTTCTCTAGAGACGTAGGGGCTGAGGGGAGATCTGATAGAAGTTAATAAGATTATGAGAGGCATAGATAGAGTAGATAGACAAATTGTTTTTCCAAGGGTTGAAATATCTGATATGAGAGGGCATGCATTTAAGGTGAGAAGGGGGTATTTCAGAGGAGATGTGAGGGGCAGGTTTTTTTTTTACCTGAAATGCATTGCTCGAAGTGGTGGTAGAGGCAGAAAGGTTTTTACACAACACACTGGTGAACGCAGCAGGCCAGGCAGCATCTCTAGGAAGAGGTACAGTCGACGTTTCAGGCCGAGACCCTCCGTCAGGACTAACTGAAAGAAGAGCTAGTAAGAGATTTGAAAGTGGGAGGGGGAGGGGGAGATCCAAAATGATAGGAGACGACAGGAGGGGGAGGGATGGAGCCAAGAGCTGGACAGGTGATTGGCAAAAAGGGATACAAGAGGGTCATGGGACAGGAGGTCCGGGGAGAAAGACAAAGGGGGGGAACCGGAGGATGGGCAAGGGGTATAGTCAGAGGGACAGAGGGAGAAAAAGGAGAGTGAGAAAAAGAATGTGTGTATAAAAATAAATAACGGATGGGGTACGAGGGGGAGGTGGGGCATTTACACAGAGTTTACACAGAGTGGTGGGTGCCTGGAATGCACTGCCTAGAGTAGTGGTAGAGGCAGATACACTAGAAATTTTTAAGAGACTTTTAAATCGGCACATAAATATGAGGAAAATGATAGGATATGGGCATTGGGTGGGCAGAAGTCATAAATTTAGATTATCATTTGATTACTAATTTAATTGGTTAGGCACCGCATTTTGGTCCAAAGGCCTGTTCCTGTGCTGTACTGTTCTACGTTCTAAATACATTGAACCAGAGCTTGGGTGTGTTGGCTTGTGAGAAGACACCAATATTGATTCAACGCAATCTAGAATTCATTACTGATTTATCGGCAGTAATGTGCTTCAGGCAAACTGGAAAGCTGGGCTGATTGATCAGCTGATTTTCTCCTCTTTCTGCTTGTCCACATTCCAGCTGCAAGCCCACGCTCTTTCAGGGCTGAGCTGATTGCAGCAGCGATTTGCTTTGTGTCAACTGTTTTGTGACCAAGAGACGGGTGTTTTAGTTCCGACCTGTAATTAACTTGCAGATCAGGCTCACTGTCAAAATACATCACATCGCATTGACAGCTCAATTAGCTGCTGTCTGTCCCTGGCTGGATTATCAGAAAATAACTGAAGCAGCGATCAGGAGATGAGATTGACCTTGAGAAACCAATATCATCATAAAGCATTACAGGTGTTGCTCAAATGGACATTTGATCAGATGTGGAGGAAAATTAGGAAGTTCCTGCTCCATTAAAGACCTCAGTTTAATTAAGTAATGTCCTGTACAGAGTCCAAATGGATCATCTACTTACTTTATATTTTAGTTTTCATACACAAATTGAATGTAATGTAAGCCATTCATCAAATTAGCCTTCCATTCAACCTTTGTGTTCTTTAAGCTATGTCATTCAACATCGCCATCATCATTTTGTGCCATATCATATCATGTGGGCAGTTATGTTCTTGGAAAATTTTTCTACAGAAGTGGTTTGTCATTGCCTTCTTCTAGGCAGTGTCTTCTACAAGACTGGTGACCCCAGCAAATTATCAATACTCTTCAGAGATTGTCTGCCTGTCATCAGTGGTCACATAACCAGGACATGTGATATGCACCAGCTACTCATGCGACCATCCACCATCTGCTCCATAGCGTCAAGTGACCCTGATTGGGGGACTGAGCAGGTGCTACACCTTGCCCAAGGGTGACCTGTAGGCCAGTGGAGGGAAGGAGATTGGTAGAGACATATCTCCACCTGGCCACCCAATTACATTCATACGTAGTTAATTATAGCTATTTTCAAAATTTGAAGGTAACTGTTAATAGATATGTTTTATCTTTATTGAGAATCTGTAATCTTTACTTTAAGGCAAAATGAGAGTGGCACGTTGGTGTACTGTTTTACAGTGCCAGAGGCCCAGGAGTTGGTACTTTCTCCCCATGACTGTGTGGGTTTCCCTGGGTGCTCCCGTTTCCTCCCACATTCCAAAGACATATGGGTCACATGGGAATAAATTGGTCTCATGGGAATAAATGGGTGACCCAGGTTTGTTAGATCGGGGAAACTTTTATCATGCTGTACGGTAAACAAATAAACCATGCAATATTTGAAGGCAATTAAGGTCCATTTTTATATGATAATTGTGTCACTGAATGTGGACAAAATAAAAAGATACAATATTTTGAGCAACACAAAAAAAATATTGTAGATAGATACTCAACGAGACAGGCAGCATTCATGGAGGAAAATTGACAGTCAATGCTTCAAAGTTGAGACCCTTCTTAGGATAGAAAGAAAGAGGGGAGTAGTTGTCTAAAAAAGGTGGAGGGAAGGTGTGGAACAAAAGCTGGCAGGTGATAGGTGGATCCAGGTGAAAGGAGGGAGAATGATAGGCAACTAAGGGACTAGAGAGTGAGAGTAATGTAAGAATCTGTAGGAATTTTACCTCTGTCTCCAAGGTTTAATTAGTAAGCTTTCTCTGGGCAATTTTTGAATTTTCCTATTTGCATAATCTTGCCTCATTTTGTCAAATGGAAGATTAAACAAATTAAATTATTTTGGTGATAATGAATAGGCTTTCAAATTATTGGGAAAATATCATATCTAATTGTGAATATTTCTGCAATGTCAGCATTGCTAAGCTAATCTTTAGTTTACTAGAACGTGACTAAACAATTAATAGCTGTCGTCTAAGCCATAACTTTTAAAAGCAACAGATTCAAGTTCAAGTTCGCATTTATTTCTCATCCAACATGTTTACCAGCAAATGAACCAATATTCCTCCAAACAAAGCTGCACAACACAGTCCGTATAACTCACACTCAACACAAAGTAATATTACCACAAATAATAAAATATATGCCATATGATTAACATTTAGCCAAAGGTGCATTTACAATACAAGTTAAAAAGTAAACGGTAAACATTACTGGTGCTTCATACGTGCTGAGAACTGGGTGGTGGCAGGGAGTTCTGTAATCTTACATCCTGGGGGACGAATCCGTTACCTATCCAAGCAGTCTTTGCCCTAATACTAATCGGACTCAGAAGCCTAATCTTAACACAGCTGAATTTATCATTCGTACATTGAAGCATATAGTGAAATGTGCTATCTACGTTAACAATCTACATGTCCAAGGAAGTGGTGAGGGCAACCTGCAAGTATCACTACACATTCTAGCACCATCAAGAAAACAACTTCTTCCTCGATGTCGCAAGAACAAAGGAGCTGGTTGTGGATTACAGGAATAATGGAGACAGGCTAAACCCTATTGACATAAATGGATCTGGGGTTGAGACGGTAAACAGCTTTAAGTTCCTCGGCAAGTACATCACCGAGGAGCTCACGTGGTCTGTACACACCAGCTGTGTGGTGAAAAAGGCACAACAGCACCTCTTTCACCTCAGGTGGTTGGGGAAGTTTGGTATGGGCCTCCAAATCCTTAGAACTTTCTACAGGGGCACAATTGAGAGCATCCTGACTGGCTGCATCACTGCCTGGTATGGGAACTGTACCTCCCTTAATCACAGGATTCTGCAGAGGGTGGTGCGGACAGGCCAGCACAACTGTGGCTGTGAACTTCCCATGATTCAGGACATTTACAAAGACAGGTATGAAAAATGGGCCCCAAGGATCACTGAGACCAGAGTCACCCCAATCTATTCCAATTAGAAATAGAAACATAGGAAACTTACAGCACAATACAGGCCTTCGGTCCACAAAGTTGTGCCGAAAATGTCCCTACCTTAGAAATTACTAGGGTTATCCATAGCCCTCTCTTTTTCTAAGCTCCATGTACCTATCCAAAAGTCTCCTAAAGGGCCCTATCATATCCGCCTCCACCACCATTGCTAGCAGCCCATTCCACACACTCACCACTCTCTGTGTAAAAAACTTACCCCTGACATCTCCTCTGTACCTACTCCCAATCACCTTAAACCTGTGCCCTCTTGTGGCAGTCATTTCAGTCCTGGGAAAAAGCCTCTGACTATCCACACGATCAATGCCTCTCATCATCTTATACACCTCTATCAGTTCACCTCTCATCCTCAGTCGCTCCAAAGAGAAAAGACAAAGTTCACTCAAATTTGCTGTCATCTGGGAAACAGTATCACAGTATAAAAGCCAGGAACAACAGTCTCTGGGACAGCTTGTTCCACCAGGCCATCAGACAGCTTAACTCACACTAATTTGAGTGTATTTCTATGTTACATTGACTGTTCTATTTATTATAAATTACTATGATTGCACATTGCACATTCAGAGAGAGACATAATGTAAAGATTTTTACTCCTCATGTACGTGAAGGATGTAAGAACTAAAGTCAATTCAATTCAAATCAACATAGCATGCCCACACTGTTCATCAGACAGTGATCTTCATCTTCTGCATATTAGAAGTAAAATCTCCCTAAAATTTAGATGTTGGATACACTGTCAACTTGCTGAGAACACAGATTAGTATAAAGGGGTCAATTCTAAGTTTGGCAATCAAGAACTAACAATGTACCTCAGGATGGAAGAACTGAGCATGTGGTTGTTGATGAAACCTAGTAGGTCTTCAGGCTCCTGCATATCCTCACTGATAATAGCATTGAGAAGAGGGCATGACCTGGATGGTGAGGGTCTTGAATGATGGATGCCACCTTCTTGAGGCACCACCTATTAAAGATGCCTTTGCTGGTGGGCAGGCTAGTGCCCATGATGGAACTGGCAGAGTTAACAACCATCTACAGCTTTCTCTGATCCTGTGCAATAGCTTCATATGAAGAAGCTGCATTAAATCTACACTGCAAAGGTGAGCTTCTCTTTCTGAGACAATACAGCTTGAAACAGACCTTTAAAGCTGTTAATTATAGTAATTCTATGTAAATGATTTAGATCACAGAGCAACACTTCAATGCTCCCTAGATGAGACCTCTGATATTTTTCTCACTGCACAGGTTGGTTTTCTATGGTCGTCAATGCATATGACAGAATAGCCAGTCGAGGTGGCCAGCAAAATTCTGATTTAACCAGCAAATGGAGTCAAACATTGGCTCATGCTCCGTCTCAAAGTTTCTTCACATCAAGGCTGTCGAAGTATGTGCTTGCTTCCTGGAATCTTTTCAGAGTCAACAAAGTGCTGGATCACTCAAACGATCTCCAAACTGTAAATTGCAGCCTCTAATACTCCCAGAAACACATTTAAGGTTAAAAAAAAACTATGTAAAAGTAGTTAAAAAGATATTTCTATGAGCTATCTGGAAGATGTTGACCAAGGGAGAGTTATATGTTGGTGTCATCTTGACCAGAAGAAGCCATGGTTAACAGAAAAAGGAGGCACATAGCAGGTACAGGCAAGCAGGAACAAATAAGGTGATTATGGAGGACAATAAATGCAAGAGAACACTTTAAGAAGTAAATAAGGAAGCCTAAAAGAAGGCATGAAGTTGCTCTTGCAGACAAGGTGAAGGAGAATACTAAGTGGTTCTACAAGTATGTTTAGAGCAAAAGGATTAAAAGGGACAAAATTTGTCCCCTGAAAGACCAGAATATTAATCCATGTGTGGAGCCAAAGCAGCTGAGGGAGATCTTAAATGCATTCTTGATATCTGTATTTACTTGGGAGATTGATACAGAGTCTATAGAAGTGAGGCAAAGCGGTTTCAACTCCATGGATCCTGTACAGATTACAAAGGAGGAGGTATTTATTATCCTGAGGCATATCAGGTTGGATAAATCCCCAGGACCTGACAAGGTGTTCCCGTGGGCCCTACAGGAGGCAAGTTCAGAAACTGCCAGGACCCTAGCAGAGATATCAAAAACATCATTAGAGATAGTAGAGGTACCAGAGGTACCAATGTTGTTCTATTGGCTAAAAAAGGCTCTAATCAGAAACCAGGAAATTATAGCTCAGTGAGTTGTGGGAAAGTTATTGGAAAGTATTCTAAGTGACCGAATATATAAGCACTTGGATGGATATAGACTGATTAAGGGGAGTCAGCATAGCTTTGCATATGGTAGGTCATGTCTAACCTACCATGAGTTTTTCGAGGATGTTACCAGGAAAGTGGATGCAGACAAGGCAGTGGATGTTGTCTACATGAACTTTAGCAAGGCGTTTGACAAGGTCCTGCATGGGAAGCTGGTCAAGAAGGTTCAGTTGCTTGGCATTCAAGCTGAGATAGTAAATTGGATTAGGCATTGGTTTTTTGGGAGAAAGCAGACAGTGGTCACAGAAGGTTGCCTCTCTGACAGGAGAACTGTGACTCGTGGTGTGCCACAGGGATTGGTGCTGGGTCTTTTGTTATTTATCGTCCAGATCAATGATCTGGATGATAATGTGGTTAACTGGATCACAAATTTGCAGATGTCACCAAGTTTGGCGTGTAGTGGGCAGTGAGGAAGGCTATCATGGATTGCAGAGGGATCTGCATTAGTTGGAAAAATAGCAGTTGGAACTTAATGCAGATAAGTGTGAGGTTTTCCACTTCTGTAGGACCAACCAGGGTAGGTCTTACACAGGGAACGGTAGGGCTCTGAGGAGTGTTTCACAACAAAAGGATCTGGGAATATAAGCCCATAATTCATTGAAAGTGGCATCACAGGTAGATAGGATCATAAAGAAAGCTTTTGGCACATAGGCCTTCATAAGTCAAAGTATTGAGAACAGAAGATGGGATGTTGAAGTTGTTTAAGACATTGGTGAGGCCTAATTTGGAACATTTTGTTCAGTTTTGTTCACTTACATACAGTGAAGATGTAAACAAGGTTTAAAGAGTGCAAAAGAAAATTTACAAGAAGGACCTGAGCTACAAGAAAAAATTGAACTGAATAGGTTAGGTTTTATTCTTTTGTTCACAGAATATTGAGAAGAAATTTGATAGGGGTATACGAAATGAAAGCTATAGATAGGGTAAATGCAAGCAGGCTTTTTCCACTGAGGTTGGATGGGACCACAACCAGAGGTCATGGCTTAAGGGTGAAAGTTGAGAATTTTAAGGGGAACAAGAGGGGAAACTTATTTACTCAGAAGGTCGTGGAAGGGTGGAATGAACTACCATCACAAGTGGTCCATGTAAGCTCGATTTCAACATTTAAGAGAAGTTTGGATGGTTACGTATATAATAAGGATATGAAGGGCTATGGCCCCAGTGCAAGTCATTGGAAGCAGGCAGTTTAATTGGCTTCAGCATAGACTATATGGCAGGAAGAGCTTGTCTCTATGTCGTACCTCTCTATGGCTCTATGTCTCTACGATTCTATGACTCAGAGGCTGATAGATTCTTCATTAATTAAGACAAGAGGGATTATGACAAGAAGATAGGAGATTGTGGCTAAGAAGGAAAAGGATCAACCATAATGAAATGGTGGATCAGACTTAATGGGTCAAATAGCCTATTTCTGCTTCTGTATCTTTAGTGAAGGATCTAAGGGCACAGAATAGAAGGACGTCTCTTTAGAACAGAGATGAGGAAGAATTTCTTTAGCTAGAGGGTAGTGAATCTGTAAAATGTAGTGCCCCAGGCAGCTGTGGAGGCCAAATCATTTGTTATATTTAAAGTGGAGGTTGACTGGTTCTTGATTAGTCAGGACATCAAAGGCTATGTGGAGAAGGGAGGAGAATGGGGTTGAGAGAGATAGTAAATCAGCCATGATGGAATTGCAGAGCAGACTGGATGGACTGAATGGCCTAATTCTGCCCCTATGTCTTATTACCTTATGGTCTTATGAAAAAGTAGGAAAGCATAAATGTGTTTCAAGGTGCAGAGGGTGAGCAGTGGAGAGAAAGAAGAAGGCTTATATGGGGGGAAGGTAGCTCTTGCCAAAACAGAGAGTTTTTCATTGCTGGTCTGAATGGAGAGAGAGATGAATCATGAGAGAGGAGAGAAAACAGAAAAACAATGCTGGCAATGTGGGACAAACAAAAACAACAGTCACAGGTAAATTAATATGAAGGATAACTGAGTGGAATAGACTGTCTTAGCAGTTTTTATTGGTGATTCTGATCAACAGCAAAATAATGCATATGTAACCATCCAGTGGACATCTTGTTACTGGACTCGACTGGTAAAAACATGGCACCATTATATGGAGGGCCATGCTCCAGGTGCAGGTCAACGGGGCTAGTCAGAATAACAGTTCAGCATGGACTAGATGGGCCAAAGGTCTTGTTTCTTTGCTTTAGTACTCTGTGACTCTACAAAAATGCTTGAGGCACCCAGCAGATCTGGCAGGTCAAATTGGGAGATCATTCCAGCAGGGGATTTACACAGTGAGCGGTGTGGCACTGAGGAGTGTGGCAAAAGAAATAGCTCTGGAAATACAGATCCATATAAATGACGCCGCATGTTGAGAGGGTCATAAAGAGAGCTTTTGGTACATTGCCTTCATAAATCAAAGTATGGAGTACAGGATTTGGGATGTTAGTTTGAAGTTCTACAAGATGTTGGTGAGACCTCATTTGGAGTATTGTGTGCAGCTTTGGTCACCTATCGACAGGAAAGATGTAAACAAGGTTAAAAGAGTACAGAGAAATTTTACAAGGATGTTGCCAGGTCTGGAGGACCTGAGTTATAAGGAAAGATTGAATAGGTTAGGATTTTATTCCCTGGAACATCGGAAAATGAGGGGAGATTTGATAAATGTATGCCACATTATGAGTGGTATAGATAGGGTAAATGCAATTAGGATTTTTCCACTGAGGTAGGGTGAGAACAGAACTAGAAGTTGTGGGTTAAGGATGAAAAGTGAAATATTTTAAGGGGAACTTCTTCCCCTTAACTTCTTGGACTGGACAGAATAACAGTTTGGCATGGATTAGATGGGCTGAAGGGCCATTGTCTTGGCTGTAATGTTGTATGACACTTTGACTGTACTGTCACAACTGCAGGGTATTTTATGTTTTATCTCTCCTTCCATGAGTGCTTGCTTCTGGCTGGTAGCTAAAGTCACCACCGGAGAGCATAAAATTACATTGGCTGGATTATTGACTGAGATTTACAGAGGTCAGCAAACTAATTTCTTCATGCTCAGTTGCTTACTAGAATCATTGACACATGGTGTGAAGTGAAAGTCTTAATTTGGCAGAGATGGTGAATCCACAAGCAGAATACCTACAAAATCACCTTCTAGCCCACATACAATAAATGGTGATAATTATAATATTCTCCAATTAAAAATATGAAGGAACATTAATGAAACCAAGTCAGTATAAAGAAGTTTTACATTGAACCATCTTTCAGCAGACATCATGCTTAAGGACAGGGCTTTTTTTTAGTGTGGCAATAAAGTCATTAATTGTATGTTCAGATACCCACTCCTGGACTGTTTGTCCCACTCCCATCAGGGAGGAGGCTACATAGCATCCATGCCAGGATCAGCAGACTCAAAAACAATTACTTTCCCCAAGCAGTAAAGCTGATCAACACCTCCACTCACTGACACCCCCCCCCCCCCGCCACTACTTTATCATTTCTTGACTCATTCCTGTACCTTATGTACAGACACTCCTGTGCCCGGCATCAGTTTATAGGCAAGCAATCCACCCATGTGTATAAGCTATCTTACGTATTTATATTTTTGAGTATTTATTAGTTTTTATTGTGTTCTCTTTTTTTGGCTGATTGGATCCACAGTAACAATTATTTTGTTCTCCTTTAAACTTCTGTAAAGGGACTTACATTAAACAATCTTGAATCTTGAATAGATCAGGACTCCAGGTTAATCCAGAACATTTAAAGCAGATTCTTCACCATTTCATGAAATCTTTTGTTTAAGAAGTTTTCTTACAAACTTCAATAGGTGTACAATGGAGAGGATTCTAACCAGTTGCATCGTAGCATAATATGGAGCCTCCAATGCAAAGGATCACAAGAGGCTGCAGAGGTCGTAGATAGCCAACTCCAACACAGGCACAAGGCTCCCCACAACTGAGGACGTCTTCAAGAGACCTCAAGTGCCGCAAAAAAGCAGCATCTATCTTTGAGGATCTCTCTATCCAGGACATGGGCACTTTTCGAGGTGGTGCAGAAGCCTGAAGACACACACTCAATGTCTCAGGAAAAATTGTCTTCCAGACTGCCATCAGATTTCTGAACTGTCCATGAATCCCTGAACGCTAGCTCATGATTCCGTTCTTTTGCACTATTTATTTATTATGTAATATATGGCAGCTTTATATCTTTGCACTGCTGCAAAACAGCAAAATTCATATCATAGAAGTCAATGACAATAAATCTGATACTGATTCTGAAAAGTAGTGTTGATCCATGGGTATAAAATGACTGGGGAAAATAGAGCAAGATAAACTACATTTATTGGAAGTTAACAGTTTGAGAAATTATTTTCTTGAACCATGTAATTCTGAGGAGACTTGACAATTTCATGCTGAAAAATTATTTCTTCTCATGGGCAAAGCAATAGATCATAATTTCAGAATAGGGAGTCATGCTTTGAAGATGAGTGAGGAAAAAAATTCTTAAGATTCATTGAAATTTTGTAACCCAGAAAGAATTCCTAACCTTTGAAAACATTACTGAGAGAGCAGACTTTAATTCTTAGGAGCGTCAAGGGGTCTGAAGAGTTGGTCGGAAATTAGAGCTGTGATCAAGATCAGATCAGGCAGGATCTTATTGAAATACAGAGCAGACTCAAGAGGCAGGACAGACAATTCCTGCTCCTGTTTATTACATTCTTATCACGTTCATGGTTATTGAAAGGAACATCTATCATCAACAAATCTGATTGGTCATATTTAAAAAGTAATTCCAAAAATCCAAAAATAAACATAAAACGGCGTTTTTTGATTACTTTAGCTGACATCTGAGAGTTTCTGTGAGTCTCTGCGAATTCTGATGAAGTCAAAGCCCAGTGTCTGTGAGTCCGAGTCCACTGGAGGCTGAATGCCGGCAAACGGGCTGCCCTGGGGTTAGAGGACAGTGTTTATGTATGGGTGGGACAGTGCTAAGGGGCTTAGTGTCATAGCATTATAAAAAACTACAGCACAGAAACAGGCACTTCAGCCCATGTAGTCTGTGCTGAACCATTTAAACTGCCTACTCCCATCGACGTGTATTGAACTAACTTTATTTCTTACATGCAGGAGGAGTAAAAATCTTTATGGTACATCTCCATCTGAACGTGCAAAGTGAAAATTATAGTAACTTGTAATAAATAGTATGTACAGTAAGATATGCAACAAACAATCAATATAGCTTAGAAACATAATAGTGTCAGCATAAGTTAATCAGTCTAATGACTTGGTGGAAGAAGCTGTCCCAGAGCCTGCTGGTCCTGGCTTTAATGCTGAGGTACCGTTTCCCAAATGAATTAGCAACTGGAACAGTTTGTGGTTGGGGTGGCTCGGGTCCCCAATGAACCTTCAGGCTCTTTTTACGCACCTGTCCTGACCAGTGGGAAGTTCACATCTGCAGAGCCCTGTGACTGAGGGAAGTACAGTTCCCATACCAGGCAGTGATACAGCTGGTCAAGATGCTCTCAATTGTGCCCCTGTAGAAAGTCCTTTGGAATCGGGGACTCATGCCAAATTTCTTTAACCATCTGAGGTGAAATTTGTGCTTTTTTCACCACACAGCCGGTATGTACAGACCAAGTGAGGTTCTCAGTAATGTGTACACCGAGGAATTTGAAGCTGTTCACCCTCTCAACCCCAGATCCATTGATGTCAATATGGGTTAGCCCATCTCCATTCCTCCTGTAATCCACAACCAGCTCCTTTGTTTTTGCGACATTGAGGGAGAGGTTGTTTTCTTGACACCACTGTGTCAGGGTGATGACTTCTTCTCTGTAGGCTGCTCGTGACTGGGGGTTTAATTTTCCTTCTGTCTGTAAGGAGTTTGTACATTCTCCCTGTAACTCTGTGCATTTCCTCCAGATGTTCCAGTTTCCTCCCACATTCAAAAGACATACGTGCTAGGATTAGTAAACTGTGAGCCTTATGACATAGGAACAGAATTAAGCCCTTCAGCCTTTTGAGTCTGATCTGTTATTCCATCAAGGCTGATTTATTATCCCACTCAACCCCATTCTCCATCCTTCTCTCCATAGCCCTGGACTCTCTGGCTAATCAAGAACCTTTCAACCTCTGCTTTAAATATACCGAATGACCTTGCCTTCTCAGCTATCTGTAGCAATGAATTCCACAAATTCACAACCTTCTGGTTAACAAAATTTCTCCTCTTCTCTGTACAAAATAGCTGTAGCAGCAGAAGACCATGAATATACACTGAGTGACCACTTTATTAGGTACCCGAGGTAACTAATATAGGGGTCACTGACTGTATATTTTGATGTATGTGTTAAATAAAAGAGTCTGAATATAAACCAGAATATTGTTTTAAAATATTCTGTAATATATTAATGCTATAAGTTGTCTATGTTTTAATTAATATAACTGAAAATAGGTTTAAGAAATTAGCAATTTATTCCATGTCAGTAAAGTAATATTATTTGAAATGACTAAAATTTAATCTACCATGCATAAAACTGTCCGCTGGTTAACTTGGAATAAATTAGTCCATCTCTCTCAATGGAAAGCAAAGACTGCCTAAAGATAGATAGATAGTTAGATATTTTATTGATCCCAGAGGAAATTACAGTGGCATTTCAAGTGCACAGATATACAAGTATTAGAAGAGAAATAGGAAAGAATGAAAAATAAGTTACGTCAAACAGTTTAACAGGAGGGGGTCACCACTTCCCCGGCTATAGGCTGACTTATTATAGAATCTCATGGCCAAATGTGAGAATGATCTCATATAGCGCTCAGTGTGTCCATTTTGGTTCCTACAACAGCCAGCCTTTCTGATCAATTTTTGTTTAGCCTGTTGGCATCACCCATGTTCATGCCATTGTCCCAGTACATAAGAGATTGTACTGGTGACAACAGACCAGTAGAACATATGAAGGAGAGGCCTGCATACTCCAAAGGACCTTACTCTCCTCAGGAAATAGAGTCAAATCTGATCCTTTTTGTACACAGCCTCTGTGTTGGAGCTCCACTCAAGTCTGGCAATATAGATGCACCCCAGGTACTTGCAGGTTCTCATCACATCCACTTCCTCACCATCAATAGTAGCAGGGAGCAGAGCAGGCTTAGTCTTTCTAAAATCCATCACCACCTCCTTTGTCATACTGGTGCTGAGCTGCAGATGATTCAGCTTGCACCATTTGACAAAGTCCTCCACTAGGGCCCTGTATTTATCCTCCAATCCTCGATGTGTACACCCAAGATGACATGACTCAAAGTCTGCGATATACAGGGTAAGCAGGAAGGGAGCCAATATAGTCTCCTGTGGGGCACCAGTGCTGCTTATAGCCATGTCTGACACACAGCACTGAAGCTGCACAAATTGTGGTCTGCCAGTCAGGTAGTCTATTATTCAGGATGCAATAGAAGTGCCAACCTGCATTGAATACAGCTTTGTTCCCAGCAATGAAGGTTGTATGGTTTTGAAGGCACTTGATAAATCAAAAAAAGCATGATCTTCACGGTGCTGCCCCGCTTATCCAAATGGGAGTAAGCTTTGTTCAGCAGGTAGATGACAGCATTATCAACTCTAATGAACTCCTAATAGGCAAACTGCAAGGGATCGAAGGCTGATCTGACCAGGGTTGGAGGTGAGCCAGGACCAGCCTTTCTAAGGTCTTCATGATATGTGAAATCAGGGCCACAGGAAAGAAGTCATTCAGGACTTTTGCATTTGCTTGGCCCTTTGCAGGGACCACACATGGTGTTTTCCACATAGTTGCAATCCTTTCTAGGAGTCTCAGACTGAAAATGCTCAGGAGAACTCCACACAGCTGTTCAGCACACTCCTTCAGGACCTTGGGATTCACGCCATCCAGACACAATGCTATCATATATATAAATAATGCAGAGAGAAGGAGAAAGAGAGACAGAGAGAGAGAGAGAGAGAGAGAGAGAGAGAGACAGGGAGGGGACAGAGGGAGAGGGGAGAAAGGGAGAGAGGGAGACAGAGGAAGGGAGACAGAGAGACTCAGATGACAATACATTTGAATTGGTTTATTACTGCCACATGTAAGGACAGAGCGAAAAGCATGACTTGGACATTGTTCATATAAATCAAATCTTTACGTTATTCTGAGGTAGAACAAGATAAAACAACAAGAATGCAGAAGTAAATGTATAATCTACCTGGAAAGTGCAATACAGATAAACAATAAGGTGCAAGGTCATAGATGAGGTAGATTGTGAGGTCAAGAGTCCATCTTAGCATACTGGTGAACCATTTAAAAATAAAGTTTATTTGTTAAGTGTACAATAAAACGTATAGTGAAATGTTCTGTTTGCATCAACAATCAATAGTCTTATAGGAGACTTCTCAGTCCCATGATTAAGATGTTAAAGTAGTACATCCTAATTTGCATAGCTTACTTCTGTAAAAGATTTATCAGCCACAGGCATTAACTCCAGGGATACTGCCTGACCTGCTGAATAAATCCAGTTTTCTCTGATTATATTATTGACTTACTGCAACTGCAGCATCATATTTTTGTTGAATTCTTGTTGTTGAGAAGTTCTGAGGCAAGGCCATCTGATATGCACAATAAACTGTTGGCAATATTCTGAAGCTTATTACAGTCAGCATAATTCATAGCACTTCCAATTCCTCGACCCAGCCTCTCAATATTAAAGTTTCTCCCATTCTCCCTCAGGTGAGGAATTTTACATTTAAGTGGATTCTGGTAAATCCTTTTCTGGCTTGAACTGGCATTCAGAAATCTAATAAAGTAACTATTGGAAAGTGGAAGGATCATGACTTCTACCAATTTTATTATTAATAATAATTATTGTTATTATTTGTTATTTTGTATTTGCACAGTTCATCTCCTTTTGCACATTGGCTGCTTGTCAGTTCTTTATTTATGCATAATTTTTCACTGATTCTATTGTATTTCTTTGTTCTACTGTGAAGGCCTGCAAGAGAATGAATCACAGGGTTGTATATGGTGACATAATAGTGCTTTGATAATAAATTCACTTTGACTTTGACTTTAACATTACCACTGAAGCTTTAGTAATAACTTACCTCATGTTGTTTCTGCAGATACAGTATCAATGATGTCAGTGTAAAATAATATGAAACCTCCTTTTTCGAAAGCAACTTGAGGTTGTCCTAAACACGAGGAAATCTGCAGATGCTGGAATTTCAAGCAACACACATAAAAATTGCTGGTGAACGCAGCTGGCCAGGCAGCATCTCTAGGAAGAGGTACAGTCGACGTTTTGGGCAGAGACCCCTCGTCAGGATGAACTGAAAGAAGAGATAGTAAGAGATTTGAAAGAGGGAGGGGGAGGGGGAGATCCGAAATGATAGGAGATGACAGGAGGGAGAGGGATGGAACTGAGAGCTGGGAAGTTGATTGGCAAATACTGAAATGTCGACTATACCTCTTCCTGTAGATGCTGCCTGGTCTGCTGCATTCACCAGCAATTTTTATGTGTGTTGCTTGAGGTTATCCTAAGATGCTTCAAGTTCCAGTTTAATTGTCATTCAGCCATACACATGAATACAGCCAAATGAAACAGCGTTCCAGGGCCAAGGTATGAACACAGTACCAACAAATGCATATGGCATAAGGCAGGTATAGCACAGAGAGTTACAAGAGCAGTCACAAAAAATGAAATGATATAGTCCAATTCCCTGAGTATCATGGTGTGTAGATTGATAGTGCATGAGATGTTGTCCTGGAGCCACACTTTTGAAAAAACAAGCACGTTGCAGTCTTCATCAGGTGTTAGTGCATCTGCAGACAACGCAATTCGATCTTCGACCGAACACTAGGGGGCAAGACTGTCAGGAGGACCAACCCCCACCCCAGCACAGACACCGTGTCACACTGCCTCTGCTGTCTCCTCCGCTGTGCAGCTGCAACAGGTGACCCCACGGCATGAGAGCCTGACCCACACAACAACGAGGACACGCAGATCCCCTGCCGTTGGTCACAACAACGAACGAGTGAGCTGGACTTGCAGTACACCATTTTACCAATGTCCAACAGGATCTTGCGATTTCAAGAAAAATGTCTAAGACAATCATTAGGACCACACACCACATCCACAGTCTGCCTCTGATGCTTTCCCCATTGGGTAGTTGCAGTCGGCAGCACATTGTGACCATGGCAGCCAATTTTCATAAAGCAAGCTGTAAAACCAGTAATGTGAAACTGGTTGAGGGATATCAGGGAGAACAGAAGCTGAAAAATAATATTGTGGAGAGCCCTGCTGGACTGGACTGTAGGATCTTCTGGAATGGAAGGATCTCGATCAAAAGCATTGACTGTCTATTCCCTCTACAAATGCTGCTTGACCTGCTGATTTCCTGGAGCAGTACCAGATTTTGACATCTACCAATTTGCATTATCCACTTCCGCTGCCGAAAGCTCTTCATTGCTCGCTGTTGGTTTTATTTGAGGACATACCCATGGTAGCATAGTGATGATGCTATTACAGGCTGGGGTGTAGAGTTCAGAGAAAATGAATACAGCAAAATACAGAGAAGCCCTGGAGGAAAACCTTGATGCAGTGTGCAAGAGAACTGATACTTGACCCCAAGCTTAAAGCCAAAGCTGCTCAGGAATGGCTTCAAAACAATGAAGTTAATGTCCTGGGTGTCCAAGTCAGAGTCCGGACCTCAATTCAATTGAGCATTTGCGGCTGGATTTGAAAAAGGCTGTTTACTCATGATCCCCATGCAATCAGTTAGAGCTTGAGCAGTATTGCAAAGAAGAGTGGGAAAAAATTGCAATGTCCAATGTGCAAAGCTGATAGAGACCTATCCACACAGACTGTAATTGCTGTAATAAAGGCTGTAATTGCTGCCAAAGGTGCATTTACTAAATACTGATTTGAAAGAGCCGACTGAGTTTACAAATTTCCACAGCTTATTTCGATACTGTGCAGTGGCCCCTCCATGCCATATGGTGATGCAGCCAGTTAAAATGCTCACCCTAGTATGTCTGTAGAAATTCACCCACTGTCTTTGGTGACATACTAAATCTTCTCAAAATCCAAATGAAATAAAGCTATTGTCATGCCTTCTTTGTAACTGCATCAATATGTTGGGCCCAGGATAGATCCTTACAGATGTTAACACCCAGGAATGTGAAATTCCTCACCTTTCCTACTTCTGATCCCTCTATGAGGACTGGTGTGTGATCCCTCATCTCACCCTTTCTGAAGTCCACAATCAATTTTTTTGATCTTACTGACTTTGAGTGCAAGGTTGTTGCTGTGACACCACTCAAACAGCCATTGAAATTTATTCTATAAATTACAATAAGAAACATATAAAACAAAATTAAATTGGTCGTGAAAAAGAGAGCAAAACTAATGAGGTGGTGTTCATGGACTCATTGTCTATTCAGAAATCTGATGGTGGAGGGGGAAAAGCTGTTCCTGAAACATTGAGTGGGTGAGTTGATTAACAGATAGTGAAATTGTCCTTATTCAACAAATTGCAAGATTGATGTCAACGCAAAAGACACAACTAAAATGTAAGTGCATTTCAATAATACATCTAGATATAAGAACTATGACAGAAAAAGGAATTGGAGCAAGAGTCATTCGTAAAGTCTGTCAAGCTTTTCTCTGCTATTTAATAATATCATGGGTGATCTTGTCTCTGAAGTCCACTTTCTCACCTTCTACCAGCCAGGGGTTCACAAACTGGGATCCACAGACCCCTTGCTTGATGGTAATTGTCCATAGCATAAAAGCGGTGAGGAATCCCTGCTCTGCCAATGTCTCTAGTCTCCATTTAATCTGGTCAGAAATCTTACTTCCCGAACATGTTTTGACCATACTATCATGATAAAATCCTGTCTTCTGTTTTGGGAAAACAGCTAACATAGTCAAAGAACCTTCTCACCCTGGACATTCTTTACTTGTTCCCCTATCCTTCCACCGGGCAGAGGATACAAAAGCCTTAAAGCAAGTAACACCAGGCTCAAGGACAACTTCTATCCTGCTGTTGTAAGATTACTGAATGGTTCCTTAAGACCATACCAAGGTAGATTGTGAGGCCAAGAATTCATCTTACTCTACTGAATTATTGGCCTCACAATCTACCTTGTTATGGTCTTGCACTTTTTTGTCTGCCTGTACTGCACTTTCTCTGTAACTGTAATACTCTACTATATTTTGCCATTTGTTATTGCTTTTCCCTTCTACTACATCAATGCATTGATGTGAAGAAATAATCTGTCTGAACAGCATGCAAGAAAATTTTTTCACTATATCTTCCGTCCTTGGACTCATTTTACACCGCACGCTGTCGAAGCAGTGCTGCCAGGATAATCAAGGACACGACCCACCCAGCCAACACACCTTTCGTCCTTGTTCCCTCCGGGAGAAGGCTTAGGAGCTTGAAGACTCGTACAGCCATATTTGGGAACAGCTTCTTTCTAACTGTGATAAGACTGCTGAACGGATCCTAACCCCGATCTGGGCCGTACCCTCCAAATATACGGACCTGACTCTCGGTCTTTTTGCACTACCTTACTTTGCATTTTTCTATTTTCTATTTATGATTTATAATTTAAATTTTTAATACCTACTATCTATTTGTAATCCAGGGAGCGGAAAGCGCAGAATCAAATATCGATGTGATGATTGTACATTCTAGTATCAATTATTTGGCGACAATAAAGTAAAGTATCTCAGTGTATCATGGACAATAAAAAAAATAACTTACCAATTTACAATTCCAGTTCTAATTTGTCACCTCAGCGGTTATGCAATCTCCAATCTATAGCCTGTAGTGGTTTTATGAAGTGAATATCCAAAATATTCACCCAGATTTTTGCTAGGTCTTTTTTGACTGTCAATAGACAGTCCAACAACTTAGAGAGATTGCTCTTTGCCATGATCAACACTTGCACATACATCTTTCAAAGAGTGAAGGGTTAAAAAATACTTCATGAGATTATTATCATAGTGCTAAGGGAGATAAGGAGAAACCTGGCTTCACCTGTCACCAGCCAGCTTGTACTTCATCTTTTCTCCACACCACCTAATTCTGGTTTCTGCCCCCTTCATTTCCAATCCTGAAGAAGGGTCTCGGCCCAACGCATCACATGCCGGTGATAATAAACCTGATTCTGATTCTGACTGTTCATTCATCTCCACAGATGTTGCTCGATCTGCTGGGTTTTCTTATTTAACAAAATATACTTCTTTATTTTAAAAACGTAAACACGAGAAAATCTGCAGATGCTGGAAATTCAAGCAACACACACAAAATGCTGGTGAATGCAGCAGGCCGGGCAGCATTTATAAGAAGAAGTACAGTTGACATTTCGGGTTGAGACCCTTCGTCAGGACTAACAGAAAAAAGAGCTCGTAAGAGATTTGAATGTGGGAGGGGGAGCGGAGACCCTAAATGATAGGGGAAGACAGGAGGGGGATGGATGAAGCCAAGAGCTGGAAAGTTGATTGGCAAAAGGGATGCAATCCATGGCCTCCTCTACTGTCAAGATGAAGCCACACTCAGGCTGGAGGAACAACACCTTATATTCTGTCTGGGTAGCCTCCAAACTGATGGCATGAGCATTGATTTCTCTAACTTCTGTTAATGCTCCTCCTCCCCTTCTTACCCCATCCCTTATTTATTTTTATTTGTTTGTGTGTTTGTTTGTTTGCTTGTTTGTTTGTTTATTTTATCTCTTTCCCTCTCACTATAGCTCCTTGCCTGTTCTCCATCTTCCTCTGGTGCTCCCCTCCCCCTTTCTTTCTTCCAAGGCCTTCCATCCCATGATACTCCCGCTTCTCCTGCCTTGCATCCCTTTTGCCAATCAACTTCCCAGCTCTTGGCTCCATCCCTCCCCCTCCTGTCTTCTCCTGTCATTTCGGATCTCCCCCTCCCCCTCCCACTTTCAAATCTCTTACTATCTCTTTTTTCAGTTAGTCCTGACAAAGGGTCTCGACCCGAAACATCGACTGTACCTCTTCCTATAGATGCTGCCTGGCCTGCTGCGTTCCACCAGCATTTTGTGTGTGTTGCTTTCTTTATTTTGTTATTTTTGTTATTTCTGGCCATATTTTCTCGCCAAGAAAGATCTCCAACAGCGTCCTACTCCTTCAGTGTCATCAGAAGGATATGGCCACAATCATCATGAGGAAACGTTAGAGATGGATTGGGCACGTGATGGATTGGACAACTCCATCATGAAGACAACACTTCAATGGATCCGTGAAAGGTGGAGGAAATGCGGGAGACCAAAGACAACATAGCACCGTCACATAGAGGTAAAAATGAGGACCCTGAATCACACCTGGGGCACAATAGAGAAGATGACCAAGGACAGACAGTGAAGGAGGACCTTTATTACTATTCTAAACAGCAGTGGCATAATGGAGAGTAAGCAAGTAAGCAAAAATAAACTTTATTCGGAATAAAAAAATACTTACGAGAATAGACTATTGAATGCCTTTTCATTCTTAGGCAACGCTTTCTGTACTTTTCTATTGTACTTGTACACATCAATAGACCTGTTGCCACTCAGGTGGCACTCTGGGGTGGTATATGCTGCAATCATTACTGAGTGGCTTCCTCCTACAACTTGATCCCTTCCTCTCCTTCCCCACTGAGCCTGAGTTCTTCCACCATTTTTTGTGTTGCTCTGGAATAACCCAAGTATTCAGCAAGAAGTTGAGCTTTAAATAGAAATCTGGATAATTATTTAGTTACAATATTTAGGTTCTCAGCAGATCAAACCGTGAGAACTGAACACAAGCATCTTTACATACCCAGATTTTTAAAGCCTACCATGTTAATTAGTGTGCTCATTTTAAATTGCAACTTTAAAGCAGGCTTTAACTACGGTTAATGATTGCGCTGTCTAGTGAAGATGGGAATGAAATGCTAGGTTATTAATCAGAGCACGATGAACATTCTACCCAGGGAACTGAGCCTCCCAAGTGACTAACTTGTCAGGAAATTCATGAAATCAACAGAAAATTTGAACGGTGTTCACGTTTAGTCACTAACAAATCTAAAAAGGTTTTGACTGCATATCCTTGAGCATGGCATCAATTCTGGGAGAGTTATTTGCTTTTATTCTTCTTGAAGCAATATTGTATTAAGTAAACAGTAGAAATTGTCACCTTCAAAGGCTCTGGAGCAACAGTGACATTTATTTTGCTCCTTGACGTAGATACCGTATTAAGACAAGTATTTCTTATGCAACTGAACATGCCGCTTAAGAGCTGCTCAACAAAAGTACATTCCAGTTAAAAGCAAGGACAGTAAGGGTGAGGAGAGCGAGCCTTGGATAACAAAGGAAATAAAAGAAGGCATCAAACTAAAAGCTTGTACATACAAGGTTGCCAAGAGTAGTGGGAAAATGGAAGATTGGGAAAACTTTAAAGTAACAAAGTACCACTAAGCGAGCAGTAAAGAAAGGAAAGCTAGGTTATGAAAAGAAACAGAGAGTAAAAGCTTTTATAATTTATAAAGCAAAACAAGATGGCTAAAGTGAATGTAGGTCCCTTGGAGGATGAGAAAGGGGAATTGATATTGGGTAATGAAGAAATGGCCAAAGCTTTGAGTGACTATTTTGTGTCAGTCTTCACAGTGGAGGACACATCTAATATGCCAAAGAGAGATGTTTTGGATGCGATGGCAGGTGAGGAACCCAATATCATAGCTATCACTAAAGAGGTAGTGCTGAGCAAACTTGTGGGCCTGAAGGTAGGCCTGAATGGGCCTAAATCATCCCTGGTCCTGATGGATTGCATCCCAGGCACAAAAAGAAATGGCAGAAGTTATAGTAAAGGCTTTAGTGATGAGTTTCCAAAATTCTCTGTTCTCTGGGCAGGTCCTGGCTGATTGGAAGATGCCAAGTGTCACACCACTCTTCAAAAAATCATGTCGGCAAAAGGCAGGTAACTATCGGCCAATTAGTTTAGCATCTGTAGTTGGGAAAATGTTTGAAGCTGTGATTAAATAAATGGATCCATCAGGCAGAGGCAGCATGGATTCAGCAAAGGCAGGTCCTGTTTGACAAACTTACTGGAGTTCTTTGAGGAAATAATGAGCGCAGTGGATAGAGGGGAACTGGTGGACGTTATTTACTTGGATTTCCAGAGGGTGTTTAATAAGGTGCCACATAAAAGACTTATTTATAAGATAAGGATGCATAGAGCTGGGGGTGATGTATTAGCACGGATAGAGGATTGGTTAACTAATAGAAAGCAGAGTTGAAATACATGTGTATTACTCTGGTTGGCAATCAGTGGTCAGCGGTGTGCCTCAGGGGTTGGTGCTGGGTGCGCAACTGTGCACAATATATATTAACAATCTGGATGAGGGGACCGAGTTTAGTGTATCTAAGTTTGCTGAGGAAACTAAATTGAGTGGAAAAGCAAATTGTGCAGAAGCAATGGGGAGTTACAGAGAGATATAGATAGGTTAATGGCAGATGAGCTGAACAGGTACTTTGGATCTGTCTTCACTAGGGAAGACACAAACAATCTCCCAGATGTAATAGTGGCCAGAGGACATAGGGTAATGGAGGAACAGAAGGAAATTCGCATTAGGCAGAAAATAGTGTTGAGTAAACTGATGGGACTGAAGGTAGATAAATCCCCAGGGCCTGATGGTCTGCATCCCAGGGTACTTAATGAGGTGGCTCTAGAAATCATGGACACATTGGTAATCATTTTCCAATGTTCTATAGATTCAGGATCAGTTCCTGCAGATTGGAGGGTAGCTAATATTATCCCACTTTTTAAGAAAGGAGGGAGAGAGAAAACAGGCAATTATAGACCAGTTAGTCTGACATCAGTGGTGGGGAAGATGCTGGAGTCAATTATAAAAGATGTAATAGCAGCATATTTGGATAGCAGTAGCAGGATAGGTCCGAGTCAGCATGGATTTATGAAGGGGAAATCATGCTTGACTAATCTTCTGGAATTTTTTGAGGATGTAACTATGAAAATGGACATGGGAAAGCCAGTGGGTGTAATGTACCTGGACTTTCAGAAAGACTTTGATAAAGTCCCACATAGGAGGTTAGTGGGCAAGATTAGACCAACAGGGTATTGGGGGTAGGGTACTGACATGAATAGAAAATTGGTTGGCAGACAGGAAACAAAGAGTAGGGATTAACGGGTCCTTTTCAGAATGGCGGGCAGTGACTAGTGGAGTACCGCAAGGCTCGGTGCTGGGACCGCAGCTATTTACAGTATACATTAATGATTTAGATGAAGGGATTAAAAGTAACATTAGAAAATTTGCAGATGACACAAAGCTGAGTGACAGTATGAAATGTGAGGAGGATGTTATGTGACTTGAACAGGTTGGGTGAGTGGGCAGATGCATGGCAGATGCGGTTTAATGTTGATAAATGTGAGGCTATCCACTTTGGTGGCAAGAACAGGAAGGCAGATTACTATCTGAATGGTGTCAAGTTAGGAAAAGGGGAAGTACAATGAGATCTGGGTGTTCTTGTTCATCAGTCACTGAAAGTAAGCTTACAGGTACAGCAGGCAATGAAGAAAGCTAATGGCATGTTGGCCTTCATAACAAGGGGAGTTGAGTATAGGAGCAAAGAGGTCCTTCTGCAGTTGTACAAGGCCCTGGTGAGACCTCACCTGGAGTATTGCGCGCAGTTTTGGTCTCCAAATTTGAGGAAGGACATTCTTGCTATGGAGGGAGTACAGCATAGGTTCACTGGGTTAATTCCAGGGATGGCGGGAATGTCGTATGTTGAAAGATTGGAGTGACTGGGCTTGTATACACCGGAATTTAGAAGGCAAAAAGGGGACCTGATTGAAACATATAAGATTATTAAGGGATTGGACACGCTAGAGGCAGGAAACATGTTTCCGATGTTGGGGGAGTCCAGAACCAGAGGCCACAGTTTAAGAATGAGGGGCAGACCATTTAGAACGGAGTTGGGGAAAAACTTTTTCACACAGAGGGTTGTGGATCTGTGGAATGCTCTGCCTCAGAAGGCAGAGGAGGCCAATTCTCTGGATTCTTTCAAGAAAGAGTTTGATAGAGCTCTTAAAGATAGTGGAGTCAAGGGATATGGGGAGAAGGCAGGAACAGGGTACTGATTGTGGATGATCAGCCATGATCATAGTGAATGGTGGTGCTGGCTCGAAGGGCCGAATGGCCTACTCCTGCACCTATTGTCTATTGTCTATTGTTAAGTGAGTGGCCAAAGGTCTGGCAGATGGAGTTCAATGTTGGCAAATTTGAGGTCATCCATTTTGGAAGGAAAATTTAAAGAGCAGATTATTATTTAAATGGTAAAAAATTGCAACATACTGCTGTGCAGAGGGACTTGGGAGTGTTTGTGCATGAATCACAAAAGGTTGGTTTGCAGCTATAGCAGTCTATCAAGAAAGCAAATGGAATGTTGGCCTTCATGGCTAGAGCAATTGAATTTAAGAACAGGCAACTGTACAAGGTACCAGTGAAGCCGCACCTGGAATACTGTGTGCAGTTCTAGTCTCCCTACTTGAAGCTTTACTGAGGCTTTGACTGTGGTGCAGAGGAGGTTCACCAGGTTGATTCCAGAGGTGAGGGGGTTAGACTATGAGGAGAGATTGAGTCATCTGGGACTGTACTCAATGGAATTCAGAAGAATGAGAGCAGATCTTATAGAAACATATAAAATTATGAAAGGGATAGATAAGATAGAGGCAGAAAAGTTGTTTCCACTGGTAGGTGAGATGTTGAGTACATAGCCTCAAGATTCGGGGGAGTAGATTTAGGATAGATATTATGCTTTTCCCAGAGAGTGGTGAATTTGTGGAATTCTCTGCCCAATGAAGCAGTGGAGGCTACCTCAGTAAACATATTTAAGACAATGTTGGATAGATTTTTGCATAGTAGAGGAATTAAGGGTTATGGGGCAAAGGCAGGTGGATGGAGATGAGTCCATGGCCAGATCAGCCATGATCTTATTGAATGGAGGAACAGACTCAATGGGCCAGATGGCCTACTCCTGCTTCTATTTCTTATGCTGTTATGGCTTTCAACTATATTGGAGTCATAGCATTATGGAGCACTACAGCACAGAAAAAGACCCTTCAACTCAGATAGTTCATGCCAAACTGATTACCCTAGTCACATCCTGCTGAAGGATCTCAGCCCAATATGTCAACTGTACTCTTTTCCAAAGACACTGCTTGGCCTGCTGAGTTCCTCCAACATTGAGTGTGTGTTGCTTGGGTTTCCAGATTCTGCAGATTTTCTCTTGTTTGAGCCTAGTCACATTGACCTGCACCTGAACCATAGTCCTCCACATCCTCCACATCGATGTACCTATCCAATTTGCTGATAAATGTTGCAGTCAAATCCACAGCTACCACTTCCACTAGAAGCTTAATCCACACTTACACCAGCCTATGAGCGAAGAAGCTCCCCCTCAGATTCCACCTAAATATTTCATAGAAACATAGAAACATAGAAAATAGGTGCAGGAGTAGGCCATTCGGCCCTTCGAGCCTGCACCGCCATTTATTATGATCATGGCTGATCATCCAACTCAGAACCCAGCCTTCCCTCCATACCCCCTGACCCCTGTAGCCACAAGGGCCATATCTAACTTCCTTTTAAACATAGCTAATGAACTGGCCTCAACAGTTTGCTGTGGCAGAGAATTCCACAGATTCACCACTCTCTGTGTGAAGAAGTTTTTCCTAACCTCGGTCCTAAAAGGCTTCCCCTCTATCCTCAAACTGTGACCCCTCGTTCTAGACCTCCCCAACATCGGGAACAATCTTCCTGCATCTAGCCTGTCCAATCCCTTTAGGATCTTATACGTTTCAATCAGATCCCCCCTCAATCTTCTAAATTCCAACGAGTATAAGCCCAGTTCATCCAGTCTTTCTTCATATGAAAGACCTGCCATCCCAGGAATCAATCTGGTGAACCTTCTTTGTACTCCCTCTATGGCAAAGATGTCTTTCCTCAGATTAGGGGACCAAAACTGCACACAATACTCCAGGTGTGGTCTCACCAAGGCCTTGTACAACTGCAGTAGTACCTCCCTGCTCCTGTACTCGAATCCTCTCGCTATAAATGCCAGCATACCGTTCGCCTTTTTCACCGCCTGCTGTACCTGCATGCCCACTTTCAATGACTGGTGTATAATGACACCCAGGTCTCGTTGCACCTCCCCTTTTCCTAATCGGCCACCATTCAGATAATAATCTGTTTTCCTATTTTTGCCACCAAAGTGGATAACTTCACATTTATCCACATTAAATTGCATCTGCCATGAGTTTGCCCACTCACCCAACCTATCCAAGTCACCCTGCATCCTCTTAGCATCCTCCTCACTGCTAACACTGCCACCCAGCTTCGTGTCATCCGCAAACTTGGAGATGCTGCATTTAATTCCCTCATCCAAGTCATTAATATATATTGTAAACAACTGGGGTCCCAGCACTGAGCCTTGCGGTACCCCACTAGTCACCGCCTGCCATTCTGAAAAGGTCCCGTTTATTCCCACTCTTTGCTTCCTGTCTGCTAACCAATTCTCCACCCACACCAATACCTTACCCCCAATACCGTGTGCTTTAAGTTTGCACACTAATCTCCTATGTGGGACCTTGTCAAAAGCCTTTTGAAAATCCAAATATACCACATCCACTGGTTCTCCCCTATCCACTCTACTAGTTACATCCTCAAAAAATTCTATGAGATTCGTCAGACATGATTTTCCTTTCACAAATCCATGCTGACTTTGTCCGATCATTTCACCGCTTTCCAAATGTGCTGTTATCACATCCTTGATAACTGACTCCAGCAGTTTCCCCACCACCGACGTTAGGCTAACCGGCCTATAATTCCCCGGTTTCTCTCTCCCTCCTTTTTTAAAAAGTGGGGTTACATTAGCCACCCTCCAATCCTCAGGAACTAATCCAGAATCTAACGAGTTTTGAAAAATTATCACTAATGCATCCACTATTTCTTGGGCCACTTCCTTAAGCACTCTGGGATGCAGACCATCTGGCCCTGGGGATTTATCTGCCTTCAATCCCTTCAATTTACCTAACACCACTTCCCTACTAACATGTATTTCGCTCAGTTCCTCCATCTCACTGGACCCTCTGTCCCTTACTATTTCTGGAAGATTATTTATGTCCTCCTTAGTGAAGACAGAACCAAAGTAATTATTCAATTGGTCTGCCATGTCCTTGCTCCCCATAATCAATTCACCTGTTTCTGTTTGCAGGGGACCTACATTTGTCTTTATCAGTCTTTTCCTTTTTACATATCTATAAAAGCTTTTACAGTCCGTTTTTATGTTCTCTGCCAGTTTTCTCTCATAATCTTTTTTCCCCTTCCTAATTAAGCCCTTTGTCCTCCTCTGCTGAACTCTGAATTTCACCTTTCACCCCCAATCTATGACCTCTAGTTCTTCATCCAACCTCAATGGAGAAAGTCTGCTTGCACTTACCCTTTCCATTTCCCTCATAATTGTATATACCTCTATCAAATCTCTCCTAATTCTCCTGTGCTCCAGGGAATAAAATTCTAACCTCTTCAACCTTTCACTATAACTCAGGACTTCAAGTCCTTGCAATATCTTTGCTATTCTTCTCTGCACACTTTCAATCTTTCCAGTCAGTAGGTGATCAAAGCTACCTTTAAGGACATTACACACAAAATGCTAGAGGAACTCAGCAGGTCAGGCAGCATCTCTGGAAATGAATAAACAGTCAATGTTTCAGGCCAACTCCTGATGAAGGGTCTTGGGTTGAAACTATAACTGTTTATTCATTCCATTGGAGCTGCCTGACCTGCTGAGTTCCTCCTGCGTTTTGTGTGTGTTGCTCTGGATTTCCAGCACTTGAAGAACCTCTTGTATTAAAAGATATTAGATCACTGGATGTTTTTTACTTTTTGACAGGGATTTGAAGGTCAATACACCAGGGCTGGCTTTATTTTCATTTCATTATGTATGTGGTATTCCTATGCAGTTTTTCAATATCACATGGAATTAATTAAATTGAATTAGTCACTGGTAATGGTGGAGGTGTTCTTTGTTCAACATTTCTAGGTGATCATAGTCATGAATGCATTTTTCTTTAGTACTTATGTTTGCTGAATGTGGAATTGATGCTGAAGCTCCTTCTCCTGATCTGAAGTACACCATCGTGCTTTGTAAGAATGCAGAGTTTTGTTCTGATCTACTTGTTCTGAGATCTTTCATGCTGATTAGCAGATGGTTCAAGGACCAGCTGACAGGTTTATCGACTTCTGGGTAGTCAGTGAAACTAGCCCTTCAGCCCAACTGGCCAATGCACACTAATTTGAAGAAAAAGTCAAACTTCAGAGTCAAAGTCAAAGTAAGTCCATAGGACCATAAGACATAGGAGCAGAATCAGGCCATTCAGCCCATCAAGTCTTCTCTGCCATTCCATCGTGACTGATTTATTATCCTTCTCAACCCCATTCATCTGCCTTCTCTCCATAAACTTTAATGCCCTGACTAATCAAGAACTGATCAATCACAATTGAAATATACCCAATGACTTGGCCTCCACAATTGTCTGTGACAATGAATTCCACAGATTCACCACCCTCTGACTAAAGAAATTTCTGCTCATCACTGTTCTAAAGGGACGTCCTATTCTGAGGCTGTGCCCTCTGGTCCGAGACTCACCCAATGTAGGATACCCACTGTAGCCCTCTCCACATCCATTCCATCTAGGCCTTACAAAATCTGATAGGTTTCAGTGAGATCCCCCCCCCCCCCACCATTCTTCTAAAACACAAATACTTTCACTTTGACTGTGACTGCAACCCAACTGGCCCAGCACGGGGAATGTAGGAAATAGGAAACTCATTTATAGCAACATGATCTTATTTTACACATTATGGTTATTGTAAAATTACTGTTAAACTAATAGACCTGCATTAGAACAACATGCTCAGGTTAAATCCTCAGAGAGCGGTTAATTATGTTTATTTTTTATTTAGAGATACAGCACGGAACAGACTCTTCCAGCCCAATGATCTGTGCCACACAGCAACCCCTTTATTAATTTTAACTTTATCAAAGAACAATTTACAATGACCAATTAACCTACTAACTGGTACATCTTTGGAAAATGGGAGGAAACCTCTGAGTACACAGGGAGGAACGTAGAAGCTCCTTACAGATGATGTTCTGAGCTGTTATAGCGTTTGCACTAACTGAATTCCTTGCAGCTTGCTATGCTATTTCAGAGAGCTGGACCAAGGTAAGAACAGCAAATCTCCTTCCTTTATTGAGATCATGGACTAGCTGTGGTTTTGCAGTAATTGCAGAGTTCCATAATCAAAAGAGCTTCTGCAGATGCTGGGAATTCAAATTAACATACACAAAATTCTGGGAGAACTCAGTAGGTCAGGCAGCATCTATGGATAGGAATGAACTATTGACATTTCAGGTCGAGACCCATCATCAGGACTACTATAGTTCCATGTTAGCACTACCAGCACCTGTGTTCCACTCTGGTCAATTCAATCTTAGAGCATAGGTACATAAACAAAGACCGGTACAGCACAGGAGCAGACACTTCAGCTCACGATGTTTATGCCAACAATTATGGCATTTAAACTAATCCCATCTTCCTGTACATGGTCAATATAGAGCATAAGATCATAAGACCTAGGAGTAGAAATAGGACATTCCACCCATTGAGTCTACTTCACCATTCCATCTTGGTTTCTCAAGACAAGTCAAGTCAAGTTTATTGTTATTTAATTATATACATTTATATAACATCTATAACCAGATAATGTTTACAGAAATGTGACAATATTTCTTTGAACCAGGATGTAAAGCACATAACACACATAACACATGATAACTTATGAAGGTAAGGATAAAACCTACAGATGAATCTCACATAAATAACAAACTGAAGTGCATTTATATTAAATTTTGTAAATTATGGAACAGATTAACCACTGACACTCCTAATACAATGCAGCCAGGAGTTCAGAAACCTAATGGCCTGGGGCAAGGGACTGTTTCTCATCCTGACTGTCTTGGTTTTATGCTTCGTAGTCTTCTGCCTGATGGTAGAAAGTCCAAGAGAATGCTGGATGGATGGGTAGGATCCTTAATGATATTAATGTCCCTGTGTGTGCAGCACTCCTTATAAATACCCTCGATGGATGGTAGGGAGACTCCTATGATCCCCTCAGCTGTTCTCACAGTTCTTTGTAGGGACTTCTAGTCCAGTGCTTGATTGCACCCATACTAGATGGTGATACAACTTCTCAAAACGCTCCCAGAAGTAGTCCTGTAAAATGTAGTTAAGATGGGAGGGGGTGGGGGGTGGAGAGCAGCCTCGCTTACCTCAATCTTCTTAGGAAATAGAGGCGTTGCTGTGCCTTCTTGTCAAGGAGGTAAGGAGGTGCTATTATGGGACCAGGTGAGGTCATCCATGATGTCAACTCTCAGGAACTTGAGGAAATTAACTCTATCTACAGAAGAGCCATGTATTAGCAGAGGGCGATGGTTTGTCTGCACCATCCTGAAGTCCACAATGATTTCCTTTGTCTTCTCCATGTTCAGGCTTAGGTAGTTCTTCTCACACCAATCCACGTGCCACTCAACTTCCTCCCGGTACTCCATCTCGTCATCGTTCATCGGCCAACTACTACTGTGTCATCCTCAAACTTAATGATACGAAGACTCTGTTGAAGCACTAGATGGAGTAAGTCGCACTTGACTTTGCTCCATTCTTTTTTACATTTATTTACCACCTGTTTAGTATTCACATTGAAGTCTTTACAATATTTTTGTATGCTTGAATTTTAATTTTTAATATTTGGAAATGGCAACCAGAGGGAAAAAGGCACGAACCGAGAGCAAGGAAGCCGACAGTGGAAATGGAGGAGAAGGAGGTGACCCTAAACAATCTAAACAGGCTCAACTGACTTTCGAAATTATATCCAGGCTTTCGGATGGCAAACTTGATAAATTTGATAAAATATTTTCTAATCTCGAGATAAAGTTAAACAACATTGAAGATCAACACGGAGCAATTAAATGTGAGAATGAAAAGCAACAACAACTAATTTCAGATCTTGATGAAAATGGCAGACAAAGAGACCGCAGACTGAGCTCGTTGGAGAAGAAAGTACTCTCGACCACTCAAATGCTGGAACGATATAAAGCCAAGATTATTGACCTGGAAAAATCACAGTCGTAGACAGAATCTACGGATTATTGGACTTCGTGAGGATATTGAAAGTGGCGATCCCACTAAGTTTTTTGCTCAATTTTTAATGGAGGTATTCGGTACTGAAGTGTTTTCTAACACCCCTATACTAGATCGCGCTCATCGTTCTAAATCTCTGAAAGATTTAAAACCCAGAGCAGTTGTTCTACGATTCCACTATGCGCATACTAAGGAGCAGTTAATTCGAGATGCACATCGGAAAGGAGTCATTGAGTATGAGGATCTCAAATTTGGTTTGGTGGAAGATTTTAGTGCAGAGTTGTTACAAGAGAGGTCTCTTTTTAAGTCAGTGATGTCGGAATTATACCAAAAGAAATTATACCCTGCGTTGTTACACCCTGCAGGTTTAAGGGTTGTTTTGCCAGATAAATCAAGTAAATGGTTTAGATCAGTGACGGAGGCACGTCAATTTCTTGAAGAGCTTGACTAATTTTCAACTGTTTAATAAATTTGCTGCTTTCTCATGTTTGAAAGTAGTTGTCTATTAGTTTAAAACTAATGTGTAGATTTGCCTTTAAAGTTTGGGAATTCTCATTCTTGGTTGGATTATACTTGTATTTTTCTTGGAGTATAGATGTTTATTATGCTTTTATGTTAAGATTTCTTTTCTCTTTTTTATTTTATGTAAGTATTTTTAACTTTTCATTTAATATTTTGACTTGACTGTTTTTTTTTGAAATATTAGTAAGATTGTACTTTGTTTCATTTTTCAAGATTTTGCCTTTCAAAATGTCTCTCAATGACTGGGTTCTTTTTTTTCAATATTTGTTTTGTCCTTTTCTTGATATTTCTCTCATAATGTTTTGTCTGTGTGTAGTTTGTTACATTCCTTCCATTTGGAGTTATGTCTTCATGAGAGTTGGGGGTAATGTATTTGGGATTAGTTATCATACTGGCTGGCTGTGGCCAGTTTTTTTTTCAGGCTAGTGGATAGGGTATTTCTTTTAGATTAGTATTTTCCAATTGAGATGTTCTGAAACTACAAATATGTCTGAAGTGTCGTAGATTCCGGTTCCTCTTTAAACTTTTTCCTCTTCCTGAGTCATGGGTTTCCCGTGCAGTAAGGTTAACCCTTTGCATACTATTTGGCTTATTGTAGTAAAATGGATAATGTAATTTTGTTTCATTGAATGTAAATGGTTTGAATCATCCACTTAATTGGAAGAAGATTTTTAATGTCTTTCATAGACTGAATGCTCAGATTATCTTTGCTCAGGAGACTCATGTGAGGAAGGTGGATAATCAATGTATTTTTAGGTTTTGGAAGGAAAAAGAGTATCATTCTAATTCACAATCTAAGGTAAAAGGAGTCTCTATTTTTATAAACTCCTCGATTTCATTTGTTCATTATGAAACAATTTCAGACCCGAATGGTAGATTTTTTGTTAATCACTGGCTTACTTTATAATCAAAAAGTTGTTTTGGTTAATATTTATGCACCAAATACTGTGTTGGCATGTGGCCAAGTGGTTAAGGCGTTCGTCTAGTGATTTGAAGGTTGCTAGTTGGAGCCTTGGCTGAGGCAGCGTGTGTGTCCTTGAGCAAGACACTTAAGCACATATTGCTCTGTGATGACACCAGTGCCAAGCTGTATGGGTCCTAATGCCCTTCCCTTGGACAACATCAGTGGCGTAAAGAGGGGAGACTTGCAGCATGGGCAACTGCTGGTCTTCCATACAACCTTGCGCAAATCCATAGTCTCATGAGACTAACGGATGCCTATAATATAAATACTGACTATCCTGACTTTTTTTTAGCGTTTATTTAAATCTTTTCCTAATTTAAATGAATATAAATTGATAATGGGTGGAGACTTTAATTGTTTCTTGAAACCTTTGATGGATAGGTCTGCCCCTAATCAAATATCTCCAAACAAATCCACTGTTTTTATTAATTCCTTTTTAGTTGAGTCCAGGATCTTAGATGTTTGGGGGCTTTTACATCTTAATGAGAAAGAGCTCTCATTTTGTTCCCATGTATATTATAGTTATTCGAGAATTGATTTTTTTTATTGATTCTCAATTAGTTTCATCTATTATTGCATATGAATATGATGCAATTACTATTTCTGATCATGCACCTCTGAAACTATCAATTAAATTCACTGACATAATTTCTAGTGCTAGACAATGGAGGCTCAATTCCACTTTACTTCAGGATTCAAATTTTGCCAATTTTATTAAAGAACAAATTGATTTTTTCTTTTCAACTAATTCTATGGATGAAATTTCCAGTGGAATATTGTAGGATATTTTTAAAGTATATATTTGTGGGCAAATTATTTCATATTCTGCTGGATTCAAAAAACTGAATTAATAATGAAATATGTACATTGGTTGATAAGATTAAAGAAATTGATAAAAAGTAGTCTGTTGTTCCTAATCTAGAACTCTATAAAAAGAGGGTTGAATTTCAGATGCAACATATTATTAACTTCCCCGATTGAAAATCAGTTACTTAAAGCTAAGAGTCAATTTTATATACATGGTGATAAATCAGGTAAATTATTGGCAGACCAACTGAAAGATGTTTCGGCGAAACGTTTGATTAGTAAAGTTTCTAAATGGGATGGTACCTTGACGATTGATCATGACAAAATTGATAAATCTTTTCAAGAATTTTATACCTCTCTACGTATATCAATCAGAATTTTCTGAAGAGTCTACCATTATGCATGAATTTTTCAGGAAATTGAACATTCCTAAATTACCACTTAATGAACGCTTAGAACTAGATGCATCCATTACGGAAGATGATATTAAGAAAGCAATTTTTGCAATGAATACTGGAAAAACACCAGATTTTGATGGATTTACAGTAGAATTTTATAAATCTTTTTCAAATTTACTTTCACCATGGCTATGTAAAATTTTTAAGGATGCCTTACTTGTAGGTAAATTACCGCTATCCTTTTATGAAGCATCCATTTCTTTAATTCCTAACAGGGATAAAGACCTTACTGATTGTGCATCATATAGACCTATATCTTTGTTGAATGTAGATTCCAGAATTTTTTCTAAAATAATAACAAATAGATTGGAAAAGATACTACCACAAATCATTTCTGATGACCAGACAGGATTTATTAAAAATCACTTTTCGTATTTCAATGTTAGGAGATTAATGAACATTGCATAGTATACTCCTTCATCTAAAGTTCTGGAATGTATTATTTCGCTTGATGCCGAGAAGGCATTTGACAGAGTTGAATGGAAATATTTATTTAATGTGCTTGAGAGATTCAGCTTTAGCCCAACATTTATTTCTTGGATTGAATTGATATATCATTCACCTTTGGCTTCCGTAGTTACCAATAATCAGAGATCCCCCCTTTCTTAGGCTTTTTAGAGGTACTTGACAGGGTTGTCTGTTAAGTCCTTTGTTATTTGATATGGCTTTGGAACCTTTGGCAATTGCCTTTCGTGATTCACTTAGTATATTTGGAATTACTTGTGGGACGGAGATGCATAAGGGTATCATTGTCTGCAGATGACTTGTTACTATATACCTCAAACCCAGAGAAATCCATCCCGGCAGTTTTATCACTATTAGCTCAGTTTAGTAGTTTTTCTGGTTATAAACTAAATCTTAATAAGAGTGAGCTTTTTTCATTAAATATGCAAGTTCCAATTTATAGACAATTGCCATTTGAATTAATTACTGATTATTTCACTTATTTGGGTGTCAAAATTACTTAAAAAAATATAAAGATGTATTTAAAGTCAACATTCTACCCTTAATTGACCATGTTAAAAAGTTGTTTACTAACTGGTCCCCACTATCCTTATCATTGATTGCTCGAATTAATGCTATTAAAATGACTGTACCAATTTTTATCTCTAAATCCTTTTTTGGTATTATTGATTCTAAAATTTCTTCATATATATGGCAGAATAAAAATCCTAGATTGAGTAAGAAATATCTACAGAGATCAAAAAAGGACGGTGGTTTAGCATTGCTGAATTTTAGATTTAATTATTGGGCAATAAATATCCAATATTTAATGTTTTGGATGCAAGATTGGGATAAAACTCATTGTCCATGATGGGTGAACCTGGAGGGCAAGTCTGTGCAGGGGTTCTCATTAGTTTCTATTTTAGGAGCTTCGCTCCCATTTGCATTAACCAAACTGAATATACAAATAATTAATCCAATAATTAAACATACAATACAAATGTGGTTTCAATTTCGTAAATTTTTTGGATTGAACAAATTTAATTTATCTAGTCCTATTATATCTATTTTTTTCTTTCAACCTTCTGGTATTTATCAAGCTTTTTCCTTATGGAAAATGAGGGGAATAGCATGCTTTCATGATTTATCCATGGATAATTGTTTCATGTCGTTTGAACAATTATGTAATAAATATAAGTTGCCTAGTTCACATTTTTTCAGATATCTGCAGATTAGAAGTTTTTTGAATGGTATTTTACCTAACTTTCCAATATTCCATCCAACTAATATTACAAAATCCTTATCAGAAGCGCTTAATAGCAGTTTTGTATGATTTAATTGTGAAAAAACATCTGATAAAATAAAAAAAATGAATGGGAAAGAGAACTTCAGGTATCTTTACCTATAGAGAAATGGGAGAAAATTCTTCAACTGGTTAATACTTCCTCAATGTGTGCCAGACATACACTGATACAATTTAAAATAATCCACAGGGCTCATATGTCTAAGGATAAATTAGTTCATTTTTACTGACATCGAAATCCTGTGTGTAATAGATGTAACTCTGAGGTGGCCTCTCTGCCCTCTTTTAGATAAATATTGGAAAGGTATTTTTGATATTATTTCAACAGTTTTGTGTATTAATGTAAAACTTCACCCTATTACTGCAATTTTTGGATTACCAGTGACAGATGTTGGTCATTTATCCTTTTCAGCTTGCTGTTTGATTGCATTTGTTACACTAATAGACTAAAACATCCATCTTACTTAACTGGAAAGATTCTGATCCTCCTACTACTTCTCAATGGTTTTCTCAAACTATATTATGTTTAAACCTGGAAAAAATTTGGTGTGATATGGTTGATTCTTCAGTTAAATTTGCAGAAACCTGGAGATCATTTATTCAACATTTTCATATGATGTAAGCTGTCCCTATCAGAACTCTTTTTAAAAAATCTTTTGTTTATCTACGGAGGAGTGGAGTTAATGAAAAATCCAAAGGAATAGGACATCCCAGTTTTGTTTTGTTTTATTTTAGTTTAGGGGGTTCTTTATAAAATTCTTTTTTCATGTTCAATTACTCAGTGATTGGGAGGCTTGAATTATATATTTTACTCGAATTACATTTGTCTACGTTAACCGTTATTAGTGTTACACCGATCTCCTTGTATCATTAATATTGTTATGTATATTAATCTGAAACTTAATAAAAAGATTGAGAAAGAAAGAAGCGCAATGATACGGCTTGATCTGGCTCCTGCGACCCAGTCGTGCATCAGCAGTGTGAACAACAGCAGGCTGAGTTCACCATCTTGGGGAGCGCCTGTGCTCAGCGTAATCGGACAAGGGACGTTGGTGCCCACAGGGACTGACTGTGGCCTTACTGTTAAGAAGTTCAGTATCCAATTGCAGAGAGAGGTGTGAAGAACCAGCGAGGACAGTTTCTCCACCAGCTTCTGGAGTGTGATGGAGTATGATGGTGTTGAACACCAAACTGAAGTCCGTAAAGCGCAGTCTGGCATATGAAACCCCATTTTCTCCATGGGACAGGACAGAATGGAGGGCAGAGTCTATTGCATCATCAGTAGATCAATTTGAGTGATAAGTGAACTGGAAAGGGTGTTGCCTTCTCCCCATAACCTTTGACTAATCAAGAACCTATCAATGTCTGCCTTAAATGTTCTCAATAACTTGGCTTCCACACCATATCCCCCGGCGCATGTGCCATGGCACACAGGTCATTACAGACTTCAAACCACCTATTACTGTGCCCCCTTCCAGCTCTGCTTCCCTCCCTGATGAGCTCAATTACTTCTACGCTCGCTTTGACCGAGAGAACAAGGAGGTCACCCTCAGAGCGGATCTCTCACCTGGTGAACTGCCTCTCTCACTTTCCACCTCCGATGTTTGTGCCACCCTGAGCAGGGTGAATGTACGGAAGACAGCTGGTCCGGATGGAATACCTGGCCATGTGCTCAGAGTCTGTGCAGGGCAGTTGGCTGGGGTCTTCACGGACATTTTTAATCTGTCCCTGGCCCAGGCAGTTGTCCCCACAAGCTTCAAGATCGCCACCATCGTGCCAGTGCTGAGGCATTCCACTGCCACGGGCCTGAATGACTTCCGCCCAGTTGCACTCACCCCCATCATTGCAAAGTGCTTTGAGAGACTGGTTCTATCACATCTGAAATCATGTCTGCCCACTACCCGATCTCACCAACAGGTCAACAGAGGACGCCATCTCCACGGCACTTCACTCTGCCCTGACCCACCTGGACAGCCCCAACTCTTATGTCAGAATGCTGTTCATTGACTTTAGTTTGGCATTCAATACTGTGATCCCCTCCAAGCTGATCGCCAAACTTCACCAGCTTGGTATCAGCTCATCCCTCTGCAATTGGACCTTGGACTTTCTGACTAACAGACCCCAATCTGTTAAGTTAGACAACCTCTCCTCCTCCACCCTCACGCTGAACACCGGCGTGCCTCAAGGCTGTGTGCTGAGCCCTCTTCTGTACTCCCTTTTCACCTATGACTGCGTTCCTGTACATGGTTCTAACTCCATAATCAAGTTCGCAAACGACAGTATGGTGGTTGGCCTGATCAGAGGGGATGACGAGACAGCCTACAGGGACGAGGTCTAACACCTGGCCGCGTGATGTGCCGACAACAACCTGGCCCTTAACACCCAGGACACCAAGGAGATCATTGTGAACTTCAGGCATGCTAGGAGCCACATTCACATTCCCATCTACATCACGTCCCCATCAACGGAGCTGTAGTGGAGCGTGTATCAAGCTTCAAATTCCTTAGTGTCCACATTTCCGAGGATCTCACCTGGTCCCTGAACTCCTCCACCCTGGTCAAAAAGGCACAACAGCGCCTTTATTTCCTGCAGAGCATCAAGAAAGCTCACCTCTGTCCCAGGATACTGACGCACTTTTACTGCTGCATCATTGAGAGCATACTCACCAACTGCATCTCAGTGTGGTATGGCAATTGTCCCGTATCGGACCACAAAGCACTCCAGCGTGTGGTGAAAACTGCCCAGCGGATTATCGACACCCAATTGCCCCCCATTGAGAACATCTACCATAAACGCTGCCTGCGCAGGGTGAAAAGCATTATCAAGGATGCATCTCACCCTAACTATGGACATTTTACTCTCCTCTCATCCGGTAGGTGCTACAGGAGCCTCTGCTCCCGCACCAGCAGGCACAGGAAGAGCTTCTTCCCTGAGGCTGTGACCCTACTGAACCTCACATCACAGCGATAAGCAGTATTGCATCCATATTGTACTGTCTCAGTACTTTTATATTTGTGTGCTGTAGCACTTACTTTTTATTCACAATTATTTTGTAAATAACACTATTCTTTGCATTTCTGGTTAGATGCAAACTGCATTTCATTGGCTTTGTATCTGTACTCGGCATAATGACAATAAAGTTGAATCTAATCTAATCTAATATGTGTCAATGGATTCCATAAATTCACCACTGTCTAGATGAAGAGATTCTCCAGTTTTCTGTTCTGTTCAGCTCTTCTGAGGCTGAGCCCTCTGGTCAGACTCCTCTACTATCGGAAATATTGTCTCCACATCCGCTCTATCTAGGCCTTTCAATATTCAATATTGAAAAGGTTTCAATGAGATCCCCCCACAGTCTTCTAAACTCTAGCGGGTGCATTCCCTTTCTGTTTATAGGTCTGCCCCTTAAATGTCATCATCATACCTTTCCACTATTTCCCTGGCAGTGTGTTCCAAGCACTGGCACTCTCTGTCTACAAACACTTGCCTCACACATCTGCTTTAAGCTTTCCCTCTCTCACTCTAAACCTCTGCCCTCTTGGATTTGACATTTAGATTCTCCAGCTACCATAGTAGGATTTAAAATTATTTCTCCAAACCTAAAGTCCAAATTTCTGGGAACTGGTCCAAATCATCATATGGAATCAAGACAGACAAATGGATTTGAGCTGTAAATCTGCTATGAGGTAATTGATTGAAGAGAAGTATTAAGTGCCTGAGTGGTGTCCTCCTCTCCTCTTTTCCTTCCATCCATTACTTCTGCTGCACTGGCTTTCTCACCTGCAAACTAATCAAACTACCTTCTGGACCACACGGAATATTGTGTTCAGATCTGGTCATCTCATTATAGGAACGATAAGGATGATTAAGAGAGGATGCAAAAAAGATTTACCAGGATACCAAGCAACACACATAAAAGTGGCTGGTGAATGCAGCAGGCCAAGCAGCATCTCTAGGAAGAGGTACAGTCGATGTTTCGGGCCGAGACCCTTCGTCAGAACTAACTGAAAGAAGAGCTAGTAAAAGATTTGAAAGTGGGAGGGGGAGGGGGAGATCCAAAATGATAGGAGAAGACAGGAGGGGGAGGGATAGAGCCAAGAGCTCGACAGGTGATTGGCAAAAGGGATATGAGAGGATCATATCATATCCTCTCATATATGATCCTCTCATATCCCTTTTGCCAATCAACTGTCCAGCTCTTGGCTCCATCCCTCCCCCTCCTGTCTTCTTCTATCATTTTGGATCTCCCCCTCCCCCTCCACTTTCAAATTTCTTACTAACTCTTCCTTCAGTTAGTCCTGATGAAGGGTCTCAGCCCAAAACGTCGACTGTACCTCTTCCTAGATATGCTGCTTGGCCTGCTGCATTCACCAGCAACTTTTATGTGTGTTGTTTGAAATTCCAGCATCTGCAGATTTCCTCGTGTTTGCGTTTACCAGGATACCACTTGGATTAAATAACTGACTTATAAGGACAGGTTGAGCAAGTTGGGTGTTTCTCTTTGGAGTGAAGGAGGATGAGAGGTGACTTGACAGACGTGTACAAGATGATAAGAGGCATAGGTCAAATGGATAGCCGGACAATTTTTCCCAGAGCAGGAATGGCTAATATAAGGAGGCATAACTCTTAGGTGATTGGAGGGAAGTATAGTGGGTTTGTCAGAGGTAGTTTTTTTTTTGAACAGAAATTGCGGAGTGTATGGAATGCCCTGCTAAGGGTGGGAGAATTTAAGAAATTCTTATTTAGGCACAAGAGTGGAGGACCATGTAGGAGGGCGGGGTAGATTGTTTTTAAAGTAGGTTAAAATGTCGGCACAACATTCTGCGCTGAAGGCCCTGTGCAGTACGATAATTTTCTATGTTCTGTGTTCAATTTACAATGCACCAAAGACTTAGGTGCCATTGTTCTGTAGATAAATGCTCATTTTTCTTTTGTTGAGGAAGGACAGTTCTCTGCAGAATCATTTAATTACTTTGAAAATGTCAAAAGCATCATTCATACAATCCAGGCAAGACAACTCTTTTTGAATCGATCAAACTCATCTATATCATTTCAAAAGAGACAATTAAATGATAATGAAGGAATAATTAATATATAGAAATAGTATGAAGGTGTAGAAGATGTGCCACAGTAGCTTAGTGGTTAGCATGCCGCTATTACAGCTTGGGGGTGTCGGAGTTCTGAGTTCAGTCCCAGTGTCCTCTGTAAGAAGTTTGTATGTTCTCCCCGTGAAATGGGTGAGCCTTCTCCATGTGCTCTGGATTCCTCCCACAGTCCAAAGATGCACCAGTTAGAAGGATAAATGGTCATGGTAAATTGTCCTGTGATTAGGTTAGCGTTAAATCAGGGGTTGTCGGGGTTACTGGGAGGCATGACTCCAGGGGACAAAAAGGTCTATTTAGCACTTATCGCAAAATAAATAAAATAATATAAAATAAAGCATTGTGCTGAAATATTAAACCATCTGCTTTACACGAGAAGATGTTTATGTACCAATGCTCTGGAACCCAAGGACACCCAAGGCAAATCCACAGACACTCCATTTTCATTTCATTTTAAAAATCTTTTTATTGATACATAACCTTCTACAGCTTTAAAATGGTACAAGATTATAGCAAATTAATATATATACAGTTAATAAAGCTGAAAAAAACTTATCAAAAAAGAATAATATGATAATGAAAAAAAAATATAAAGAAAAGAAGGAAAAAAAGAACCCCAACTACTAAAAGAGAAAAAAAACAGTAACTACAAGAGAAAGAGAAGGAAAAAAGAAGAAAAACGAGAGAGGAAAAAAAAATCATTAGGAACCAACTCCCGGAGCAATACAACTTACAATCATCTATATAAATAAAGAAGAAAAATCATCAACTGCCAATTTGCATTTATATAAAATAAGATTGGAAGGAAACCTTATTAATTAATTTAAATTAAATGATAATATTTGGCAAAAGAGCCCCATCTTCTCTCAAAATTGATTTGAGGATCAAAAGTTCTACTTCTAATTTTTTCCAGGCTAACACATGACATTACTTGAGAAAACCATTGAATTAATGTAGGGACAGAGGTATCTTTCCATTTCAGTAGAATAGACCTTTGTGCCAACAATGTGACAAATGCAATTACATGTTGGTTTGAAGATGAAATACCCTGAATATTATGGGGAACTATTCCAAATAAGATAGTCAATGTATTAGGTTGTAAATTAGTTTTCAGAGGTTTAGAAATTGTAGAAAATAAAGATTTCCAAAAAGATTTTAATGAAGAACATGACCGGAACATATATGACAAAAAGGTTACTTCAGTTTTACACCTATCACAATAGTTGTCTATGTTAGGAAATATTTTAGATAATCTCTCCTTTGTCAAATAATAATGGTGAACAAAATACTTATCTAAGTTTCCATATAAGCAAGAATCTGATTTGTTGGATACTATTTTAAATATGAAACCTTTAGTGAGAGGTTCCATTGGTAGAATTTATAATTTATTTTTACTACAAAAAGATAACCTCTCACTAAAGATTAAACAAGATTGGGAGAGAGAACTTAATATGACCTTTGTTAATGAAGATTGGTTGCGAGTTTTGAAAATGATTAATTCTTCTTCGATATGTGCCAATCACTGTTTAATTCAATTTAAAATTGTTCACAGACATTCCAAGTAGCCATGGTTTCTTTCTGCTTGAGACTGGATCTGAAATTTACACTCATTAGGCACCGTAATAGCTACACGTATACAATTACTCATTAATGCAAATATCTAATCAACCAATCATGTGGCAGCAACTCAATGCACAAAAGCACGCAGTCATGGTCAAGAAGTTCAGTTGTTTTTCAGACACAACATCAGGATGGGGAAGAAATGTGATCTAAGTGACTTTGAGCATGAAATAATTAATGTTGCTAGATGGGGTGGTTTGAGTATCACAGAAATTGCTGATCTCCTGGGATTTGCACACACGACAGACTCAAGAGTTTACAGAAAGTGGTGCAAAGACATCCAGTAGGCAGAAGTTCTGTGGCAACACTCCCTGTAATTGAGAGAGATCAGATGAGAGTGGGCAGACTGGTTCAAGCCGGCAGGAAGGTGACGGTAACACAAATAACTATGTGTTACAACAGTGTGTGGGCAGTAGAGCATCTCTGAATGCACAACATGTCGAACCTTGTAGTGGGTGGGCTACAGCAGCAGAAGACCACAAGCATACACTAGGTAGGCACTTCATTGGAGATCACTATTGTTTAAAATGCAACATGTGAGTATCAGTGCTATATGGTGATCTACAAATTTAGATAAAGTGCCAATTGAGTGTGCATGTTTAATATATAGTTCGTTAAAACTGCTGCAACCAAGTTGTATAGAAAAGCATCTGCCAAGTGGTCTTACTTAATTAAAGCCTGCTGAGCACGATTCACCTGAATTCCTTACTGATGTGCACTAAGGCAAGATAATCTTGTCTATTAAACCTAGAAGTACTAAACACTTTTAACATTACAAGGAAGGTCATTTGAATCTTTCATTTCTTGCCTTATGAGAATCAAGCATGCATACTCATTACATACCCTGTTTCTGAGAAAATGTAAAGGTGAAAATTTTAATTCAAGGTTTAATTAATTATCTGATCATTATCTGCTCAAAAAGAAATTTGTTTGATGCAAATTTGCTGTCACGTTTCCTGCAGCAATCACAGTTCAAAGGCAATTCCTTTATAATGAATGATTTGGGACAACAACTTACTTGCAAATAATACTCTTAACATGACAAGAACAGTCCCAATTGTTTTACAGGAGATTGGTTCAGGTAAGGAATGGGGTGAATTCCTGAGGGTGTGTAAAATAGATTAAAGTACAGTTTGACCCACAAAGTTGTGCCAAACTAATTAAATGAGTAATTAAGCGCCTTTATAAATGAGTCTTCTCTGCATACAGTATTTCTATATCCCTCCATTCTCTACACATTTACACACATCTTTCACTATGCAAATACTCTGCCAATAATATGATGCAAGCTAAAGGTTTAGTTTTGGCATTGGTTTATTATTATCACATGTACCAAAATATTGTGAAAAGTTTGCTTTGCATTCTGTTCAAACAGATTCATTTATTACACAGTACATCGAGCTAGAATAAGATAAAGCAGAAAGGTAGTGTAGTGGTTAGCACAACATCTTACAGTACCAGTGACCCGGTTTCAATTCCTGTCACTGTCTGTGAGGAGTTTGTCCGTTCTCCCCATGGTTGCATGGATTTCCTCCAGGTGCTCCGGTTTCCTTCCACAGTCCAAAGATCTACTGGTTGATTAACAGGTCTTTGTAAACTTGTCCCGTGGTTAAGCTAGTGTTAAATCAGGGGCTGCTGGTTTGAAAGGGCGGAAGGACAAGTACCACTGTAGTTCAATAATATATATTTTAAAAAATGCAGAATAAATATAAAAGTTACTTAAAATCTGCAGTGCAGATAAATGATAAAGTGTGAGATCATAATGAGATAGATTGTGAGGCCAAGAGTCCATCTTATCATACAGGAAGTCTTTTTGGGCTTTTGTATCTTCTGCCTGATGGGGGACAGTGTGGGGAGAAGAGAGAATGTCAGAGAATGTGGGTGAGGTCTTTGGTTATGCTGGTTGTTTTACTGAGGCAGCAAGAAGCATAGACAGAGTCCATAGAGTGGAGGTTGTATTTTGTGATGTGCTGAGCTGTGTCCACAATTCTCTGCAGCTCATTGTGGTCACGTACAGAGCTGCTGCCGTACCAAGCCGCTATGCATCCAGACAGAATGCTTTCAATTGGACATGAAGCATGGATACAAAGAAGTAAGAGTCGATGGGGACATGCCGAATTTCTTTCAAACTCCCTGAGGAAGTAGAGGCATTGTGAGCATTCTTGGTCATGATATCAAGGCAGGCTATTGGTGATGTTCATATGTAAGAACATAAAGTTCTCAACTCCTCAAACTCAGCACCATCCCCCTTTTCTGAAATCAAAGGCCCATTCTTTTACTGACTGCCTGTTACACCACTGGCGTTTAGGGCAACAGCTAAGGTCCCCCACCTCAGATTTTCATTGCTGTTTCTGTTACAATTTGGTTTGACCAGTCAGGGTTGATACCCTGAATCCCCAGACCTAAAGGACTAGTGGGCAACTGTTAATCTGGCCACTACCTTTTGACCTGTTTGGCATGGGTGACCCAACCAAGATCCAAAGCACAAGGCCCCGACTCCAGCCAACATAGCTTTCAGGTCACTGAGAAAGACAAACCTCCAAACCCAATGGCAAGGTTGTGATCCTCTTGGAGTGGCCCACTCTTTTGATGACATGAATATGAGCCTGTATGATAGATCAGCATAGCACAGGAACAGGCCCTTCTGTCTGCAGTGTTGTGCCAAACCAAATAAATTACTCATCAAATAGCTAACTAATCCCTTAGGCCTATACAATGTCTATATCATTCCATTTTCCTCACATTCATGTGCCTATCTAAACGAGTCTTAAAAGTCCCCAATGTACCTCCCTCTACCACCACCCCAGGCAGTGCATTCCAGGCATCCACCATTCACCGTGTAAAATCTGCCTGTTACATCTCTTTTGAAACTATGCCCTCTCATCTTAAATGCATACCCTCTGGTATTAGAGAGTTCAAATCTGGGACCTGTACAAAACGGACGGGTTGTACTTGAATCTGAGGGGGACCAATCTTCTTGTGGGCAGTCTTACCAGAGGTGTTGGGAGTGGTTTAAACTAATATGGCAGTGGGATGAGAACCAGTATGATAGAGGTGAGGAAGAGCCATCAGATTTTCAAGTAGATGATGGGAGTAACATGAATGTAAAGAAGGACAATCCAATGATTATGTACAAATACAGACAGAGCAAAGAGTTAAGTTGTACCACAGAGGCAAAGTACAAAAGGGCGAAGAATGCAGGACTGAAGTTGCTAGATTTAAATGCACATAGCATTTGGAATAAGGTGGATGAACTCATGGCACAACTAGAGATTGGTCGGTATGACGTTGTGGGCGTCACTGAGTCATGGCTGAAACAAGACCATAGTTGGGAGCTTAACATGAAAGGATATATTTTGTATCGGAAGGACAGGCAGGAAGGCACAGATGGTGGTGTGGCTCTGTTGGTAAGAGATGGAATTACACCTTTAGAAAGAAGTGACATAGGATTAGAGAATGTTGAATCTTTGTGGATGGAGTTAAGAAACTGCAAGGGTAAAAGAAATCATTATGGAAATCATATATAGGCCTCTAAATAGTAGCTAAGATGTGGGGTTGAGATTGCAAAGGGAGCTGGAAAAGGTATGTGATAAGGGTAACGACACAATTGTAATCGGAGACTCCAATATGTAAGGGGATTGGGAAAATCAGGTTGGTATTGGATTGCAAGAGAGGGAAATTGTTGAGTGCCTACAAGATGGCTTTTAAGACTAACTTGTGCTTGAGCCTGCTCTGGGAAAGATTATCTTAGATTGGGTGTTGTATCTTAGATTAGATCTTATAAGGGAGCTTAAAGTAAAGGAACGCTTAGAAGGCAATGATCATAATATGATTGAATTAATACAGAAATTTGAGAGGAAGAAGCATAACTCACATGTATCAGTATCGCAATGGAATAATGAGGTTGCCCAGGTGGATTGGAGGAGGATACTGGTGGAGATGATGGCAGAGCAGAGATGGCTGAAGTTTCTGGGAATAGTTCACAAAGCACACCATAGATATGTCCCACAGAGGAAGAAGTTCTCAAATGGCAGGGGTAGGCAACTGTGGCTGGCAAAGGAAATTAAGGACTGCATAAAAGCCAAGGAAAGAGTATATAAGGTAGTAAAAGTGAGTGGGAAGTTGCACAATTGAGAAGCTTTAAAGGAACTAAAAAAGCTATAAGAAAGGAAAAGATGAAATATGAGGTCAAATTAGCCAATAATATAAAGCAGGGTACTAAAAATTTATTCAGTTATATAAAGTCTATTATTAAGGATTAACTTTTGAGGTTCTTAGAGACTAATGATAAAATGCAAAGTCAGCATGGTTTCTGTAAAAGGGAAATCTTGCCCGACAAATCTGTTAGAGTTCTTTAAGGAAGTAACAAGCAGGAAGGACAAAGGAGAGGCAGTGAATGTCATTTACTTGGACTTTCAGAAAGTGTTTGATAAGGTGCCACACATGAGGCTGCTTAACAGGATAAAACACTATGGTGTTGCAGGAAAGATACTGGTGTGGATAGTGGAATGGCTGACAGGTAGAAGGCTGTGAGTGGGAATAAAAGGGGCCTATTCTGGTTAGCTGCCAGTGATAAGTGATGTTCCTCAGGGGTTAGTATTGGGGCTGCTACTTTTCACATTGTGTGTCAATGATTTAGATAATAGAATTGATGGCTTTGTGGCGAAGATAGGTGGAGGGGTAGGTAGTACTGAGGAAGCAATGCGATTACATCAGGACTCAGACAAACTGGAAGAAAGGGCAAAAAAGTGATAGATAGAATACAGTGTTGGGAAATGTATGATAATGCATTTTGGTAAAAGGAACAATAGTGTGTACTATTGTCTAAATGGGGAGAATGTTCAAACATCAGTGAAACAAAGGAACTCAGGAGTTTTCATGTAAGGCTCCCAGAAGGTTAATTTACAGGTTGAGTGGTAAAGAAGGCAAATGCAACGTTGGCATTTATTTCAAGGGGAGTAGAATATAAAAGTGAAGAAATAATGCTGAGCATTTATAAGACACTAGTCAGGCGCACATGGAGTATTGTCAACAGTTTTGGGCCCCATATCTCAGAAAGGATGTGTTGTTATTGGAGAGAGTCCAGAGGAAGTTCATGACAATGATTCTGGGAATGAAGAGGTTAACATATAGTAACATTTGGCGCTTTGGGATTGTACACACTGGAATTTAGAAGAATGCAGGTAGTTCTCATTGAAACCTACTAAATGTTGAAAGGACTAGATAGGGTGGACGTGGAGAGGATGTTCTGTATGGTGGGCGTATCCAAAACTAGAGGGCACAGCCTCAAAATTGAGGGACGACCCTTTAGAACAGAGATAAGGAGGAATTTTTGTTAGCCAGAGAGTAATAAATCTGTGGAATGCTGTGCCACAGACTGTGGTGGAGGCCAAGTCTGTGGATATATTTGAGGCAGAAGTGGATTGTTTCCTGATCGGTCAGGGCATTGAAGGATATGGTGAGAAGGCAGGTGCACTGTGAGACAACGTTTGACTCCATTTATCTGATTAAAAGGGAGATTGGAACATCAATGTGAATACAGAAGCTTGGACATCATTTGGGTGCTTCAGTGCTCTGCACTCTCCAGAGGCAACCTGCACAAACTTCATGGTGAGAAGGCTTTGGGTCAGGCCGCAAGCTGGACTCCATTTCGCAATTAAAGCTTCCATCGTTTGCTGATTAAATCAACAGAGGTGATTGATGCATGAAGGTATTTTTTTACATCTACTCTTTCCATGCCTCTGATAATCTTATGAATCTTGATCAGATTTTCTCTCAGCCTCTGCTATCCAGAGAAAACTACCCCATCAGAATTCAGCTTTAACAGGCAGGGCACAATGATTGCACGTATGGCACCATTTTCCTAAACCTATGTCCTCTTCTCAGCTTATTGCCTTATATTGGGTTTTTAACTTGTCTCATCTTAAAACCATGCTCTTCATCTGAAATAGTACACCCAGTATAGCAGCTGATAATTATTCCTTTATTATTGTTTAAACCCCCTCCAATCCCATCCTTTTTTGCCCCATTATCCCGACTTATGTCTTGCACCATCCTCCCTTTTACTCCTGGGCTATACCCTGATGATATGACTATCCAGTGCTTTGATGTGAAGAGCTTTAAATGCCTGGCAATACACACAAAATGCTGGAGGAACTCAGCAGGCCAGGCAACATCTACGGAAAAGAGTAAACGGTTAACGTTTCCGGCCGGGACCCTTCATCAGGACCCCTCATGAGTTTTCACTTCCATAGATGCTGCCTGGCCTCCTGAGTTCCTCCAGCATATTCTATGTGTTGCTTTGGATTTCCAGCATCTGCAGATTTTCTCATGTTTGTGGTTTAGTTCCTCAGTGGATTGTAAATCTTTGAAGTTCCTGACATTGATATGCCAGGAATGATCAATTACTGAGCAGATTCAAGGCTGAGACAGTAGATGTTTGGACACTGCAAGATTTGGAGGAGATAAAGACCAGACAGGACAATGGTCCTGATAAGAAACAACAGAACTGATTCAAGGGCAGCATTACTGGTCTGCTCCTTCTCCTCATCGTCAAAGATTCAAAGTACATTTATTATCAAAGTATTCACTATACAACCCTGAGATGCATCTTCCCACAGACAGCTATGAAAAAAGAGAAACCATGTAACCATTCAAAGAAAAAAAATCAAGCCCCACACCCCCAGATGTAAAAAAAATGTGCAAATAACAAAAAAAAGAGCGTAGTGCACAGAAAATAAAACACCAACCCATAAATTCATCGAAGATATTCAGTTCAGTTCATTCTATGTTGTGCCATACATTATCTGCAGGCTGTCCTGATCAAAATTGCCCAAAAGACCAACCAAAAAAAGGAGTGAGCAGAAACCAGAAACACATCGTAATGTAAACTAAAGACATAATCCACAAACTGTGTAGTTAAACCTTGTCCAAGAGCCAGGACTCTATCACGATCCTCTGGCGGCATTGAAAGAGAGGAAGGCAAAGCCATTCATGCATAGGCACCTTCCACTGGAAGCAGCGAGCAAGAGGTAGAAACAACTCACACAAACAGCTTCCCTCAGCAGCAGCAAGCGAACGGCTTGTGGACACCGCTAAACACTCGCTCATCATCCGCTCTCACCTCGATGATTTCGATGTTCCTCGACTCTTTAATCTGCGTGATTGGTGGGAAACTGAATCTATCATGGGCTTGCACTCCGTAGAACCATAGAACCATAGAAACTACAGCACAGAAACAGGCCCTTTGGCCCTTCTTGGCTGTGCCAAACCATTTTCTGCCTAGTCCCACTGACCTGCACACGGACCATATCCCTCCATACACCTCCCATCCATGTATCTGTCCAATTTATTCTTAAATGTTAAAAAAGAACCTGCATTTACCACCTCGTCTGGCAGCTCATTCCATACTCCCACCACTCTCTGTGCGAAGAAGCCCCCCCTAATGTTCCCTTCAAACTTTTCCCCCCTCACCCTTAACTCATGTCCTCTGGTTTTTTCCTTCCCTTACCTCAGTGGAAAAAGCCTGCTTGCATTCACTCTATCTATACCCATCATAATTTTATATACCTCTATCAAATCTCCCCTCATTCTTCTACGCTCCAGGGAATAAAGTCCTAACCTATTCAACCATCCTCTGTAACTGAGTTTCTCAAGTCCCGGCAACATCCTTGTAAACCTTCTCTGCACTCTTTCAACCTTACTTATATCCTTCCTGTAATTTGGTGACCAAAACTGAACACAATACTCCAGATTCGGCCTCACCAATGCCTTATACAACCTCATCATAACATTCCAGCTCTTATACTCAATACTTCGATTAATAAAGGCCAATGTACCAAAAGCTCTCTTTACGACCCTATCTACCTGTGACGACACTTTTAGGGAATTTTGTATCTGTATTCCCAGATCCCTCTGTTCCACTACACTCCTCAGTGCCTTACCATTATCCCTGTATGTTCTACGTTGGTTTGTCCTTCCAACGTGCAATACCTCACACTTGTCAGTATTAAACTCCATCTGCCATTTTTCAGCCCATTTTCCCAGCTGGTCCAAGTCCCTCTGCAGGCTCTGAAAACCTTCCTCAGTGTCTACTACACCTCCAATCTCTGTATCATCAGCAAACTTGCTGATCAAATTTACCACATTATCATCTAGATCATTGATATAGATGACAAATAACAATGGACCCAGCACTGATCCCTGTGGCACACCACTAGTCACAGGCCTCCACTCAGAGAAGCAATTCTCTACCACCACTCTCTGGCTTCTTCCATCGAGCCAATGTCTAATCCAATTTACCACCTCTCCATGTATACCTAGCGACTGAATTTTCCTAACTAACCGCCCATGCGGGACCTTGTCAAAGGCCTTACTGAATTCCATGTAGACAATATCCACTGCCTTCCCTTCATCCACTTTCCTGGTAACCTCCTCGAAAAACTCCAACAGATTGGTCAAACATGACCTACCACGCACAAAGCCATGTTGACTCTCCCTAATAAGCCCCTGTCTATCCAAATGCTTGTAGATTCTGTCTCTTAGTACTCCCTCCAATAACTTACCTACTACCGACGTTAAACTCACCGGCCTATAATTTCCTGGATTACTTTTCGATCCTTTTTTAAACAACGGAACAACATGAGCCACTCTCCAATCCTCCGGCACTTCACCCGTAGACAGCGACATTTTAAATATTTCTGCCAGGGTCCCCACAATTTCAACACTAGTCTCCTTCAAGGTCCGAGGGAACACACTATCAGGTCCTTGGGATTTATCCACTTTAATTTTTTCTCAAGACAGCAAGCACCTCCTCCTTTTCAATCTGTACAGTTTCCATGGTCTCACTACTGGATTCCCTCAATTCCATAGATTTCATGCCAGTTTCCTTAGTAAATATAGACGCAAAAAACCTATTTAAGATCTCCCCCATTTCCTTTGGTTCCACACAAAGCCGACCACTCTGATCTTCAAGAGGACCAATTTTATCCCTTACAATCCTTTTGCTCTTAATATACTTGTAAAAGCTCTTTGGATTATCCTCCACTTTGACTGCCAAGGCAACCTCATGTCTTCTTTTTGCCCTCCTGATTTCTTTCTTAAGTATTTTCTTGCACTTCTTATACTCCTCAAGCACCTGATTTACCCCTTGTTTCCTATACATTTCATACAACTCCCTCTTCTTCTTTATCAGAGTTGCAATATCCCTTGAGAACCAAGGTTCCTTATTCCTATTCAATTTGCCTTTAATCCTGACTGGAACATACAAACTCTGCACTCTCAAAATTTCCCATTTGAAGGCTTCCCACCTACCAATCACATCTTTGTCAGAGAACAACCTGTCCCAATCCACGCTTTTTAGATCCTTTCTCATTTCTTCAAATTTGGCCGCCTTCCAGTTCAGAACCTCAACCCTAGGACCAGATCTATCCTTGTCCATGATCAAATTGAAACTAATGGTGTTATGATCACTGGAACCAAAGTGCTCCCCTACACAGACTTCTGTCACTTGTCCTAATTCGTTTCCTAACAGGAGATCCAATATTGCATCCCCTCTAGTTGGTCCCTCTATATACTGTTTTAGAAAACTTTCCTGAACACATTTTACAAACTCTAAACCATCTAGACCCCTAACAGTATGGGAGTCCCAATCAATGTATGGAAAATTAAAATCCCCTACCACCACAACTTTATGTTTCCTGCAGTTGCCTGCTATCTCTCTGCAGATTTGCTCTTCCAAGTCTCGTTGACTATTGGGTGGTCTGTAATACAATCCCACTAATGTGGCCATACCTTTCCTGTTTCTCAGCTCCACCCATAAGGACTCAGTAGACAAGCCCTCTAATCTGTCCTGCCTGAGCACTGCTGTAATATTTTCCCTAACAAGCAATGCTACTCCCCCACCTTTCATTCCTCTGCCTCGATCACATCTGAAACATCAGAACCCTGGAATATTAAGCTGCCAGTCCTGCCCCTCTTGTAGCCAAGTTTCACTAATTGCTACAACATCATAATTCCACATGTCAATCCACGCCCTCAACTCATCCGCCTTCCCCGCAATACTCCTAGCATTGAAATATATACACCTCAGAAGATTTTTACCACCACTCACAACCTTTCTATCAGTGGATTTGCTTAAACTTTCAACATCATTTATTTTCACCCCAGCCACACTGTCAGCTCTGGCACTCTGGTTCCCATCCCCCTGCAAATCTAGTTTAAAGCCTCCCCAATAGCACTAACAAACCTCCCTGAAAGGATATTGTTCCCCCTGTGGTTCAAGTGTAACCCGTCTCTCTTGTACAGGTCCCATCTGCCCCAGAAGAGGTCCCAATGATCCTGAAATCTGAAACCCTGCCCCCTACAGCAGTTCCTCAGCCACTTGTTCCTCCTCCAGAGCATCCTATTCCTACCCTCACTGGCACCTAGCACAGGTAGCAATCCTGAGATTACCACCCTCGAGGTCCTGCTTTTCAACTTCCTACCAAGCTCTCTATGCTCACTGTCCAGGACCTCTTCACTCTTCCTTGCAATGTCATAGGTACCGATGTGCACCACGACATCTGGCTGGTCACCCTCCCACTTCAGAATGTCATGCAATCGATCAGAGACATCCTTGACCCTGGCACCTGGGAGGCAACAAACCATCCTGGATTCTCTGTCACGACCACAGAACCTTCTATCTGCATCTCTAACCATCTCCAGGCTTCTTGGCCTTGAGGCCATACATTTTGCTCGAAGCCTCATTAACCTCCTTGGAGACAACAAATTGCTAGATCATTCAATTGGCTGAAAACATGCCACCAAAATGCAGATCACAGTCCCCACCAGTAGAAGAACCAACTTTGTAAGAAAAGGAAGACATAAAAGAAGTGAAGGAAGTAGTTTCTTGAACCATCTGGAGGATGTCACCTTTGGTGCTTTGTTTACTGGACAACCTTTGTTATTTGATCCATCCTGCCATTCACACTATCCTCTTTATTTTTCTTTCACTCCCCTTCCCTTTTTCACCATCAGCATCCCAAGAGCAATAAACATAAAACACAGAACACTGTAAAACAGTACAGGCCCTTTGTGTTGACCCTTTAACCTACCCCATGATGAATCTAACCCTCATCTCTTACACCATCCATAACTTTCCATTTTTCTTACATCTATGTGCCTATCTAAGAATCTCGTAAATGTGTCTATGGTATCAGTCTTTACCACCACATCTGGCAGTGCATTCCAGACACCCACCAGTCTCTATGTAAAAACATCTCCCCTAAACTTTCCTCCCTCTTAACCTATCAGCTGCCAGCTTGTACTGCTGCCCATCTCCTGACCTTCGTCTTCCTATTTCCTTTCTAGTCCTGATGAAGGGTCTTGTCCCAAAACAATACACTTTATTCCTCTCCATAAATGCAGCCTGACCTGCTGGGCGCTCCAGCATTTTGCGGGTGTTCTGCTAAACTTTCCTCCACATCCTGAAATGGATGTCCTCTCATGTTGGCCAATGATGCCTTGAGAAAGAAGTGCTGAATGACCACTCTAGATATAGCAGCAGAATTGGGCCATTTGGTGTACTGAGTCTGCTGGGCCACTTCATCATGGCTGATCCATTTTCCTCTCATCCCAGTCTCCTTCTTTCTCCCCATAACCCTTCAGGTCCTGACTAACTAAGAGTCAATCTACCTCTGCCTTAAATACACTCAATGAAGCCCTCTACAGCCACCTATGGCAATAAATTCTCTTGATTCATCACTCTCTGACTAAAGAAATTCTTCCTCATCTCCATTCTAAAAGGATGCCCCTCTATTCTAAGGCTGTGTCATCTTGTCTTAGGCTCCCCCACCATATCAAGGCCCATCCACACCCCATCCATACCCCATCCATTCTATCAAGGCCTTTCGACATTCAATAAGTTTCAATTCATTCTTCTGAATTCCAGTAAGTACAAGCGCAGAGCTATCAAACCCTCCCCATATGCTAAGCCTTTCAATCACAGAATCATTCTCATGAACATTCATTGAACAAACTCCAATGTCAGTACATCCTTTCTTAGAGAAGGGGCAGAAAACTGCTCACAATACTCCAAGTGAGTCCTCACGAGTACTTTATAATGCTTCAAGATTACATCCTTGCTTTTATATTATATTTATATTCTATGAAATGAATACTAACATTGCATTTGCCTTGCTCACCACCGACTCATCCTGCAAATTAACCTTCAAGGAATCCTGCATGAGGACTTTCTAGTCCCTTTATACTTCAGTTGTTTGAATTTTCTCTTTCTTTGGAAAATAGTCTATGCTTTTATTTATTCCACTGAAGTACACGATCATACACTTCCTGACACTATATTCCATTTGTCACTTCTTTGCCTGTTCTCAAAATCTGTCTAAGTCCTTCTGTGGACCTTCTGCTGCCTCAGTACCATCCGTCATTCCACATATCTGCATATCATCCGCAAACTTGGCCACAAAGCCATCAATTCTGACAACCAAATCACTGACAAAAAACGTAAGAAGAAATGGTTCCAACAAGAACACTCTGGAACTCCACTAGTCACCGGTAGACAACCAGAAAAGGCTCCCTTTATTCCCATTGTTTTCCTCTTGCCAATCAGTCAATGCGTTATCCATTCTAGAATATTTTCTGAAATTCCATGAGCTTACAGCTTGTTAAGGAGCCTCATGTGTGGCATCTTGTCAAACAGTTTCTGAAAATCCAAATACACAAATCCACTGACTCTCCTTTATCTATCCTAATCATTGTTTCTTCAAAGAATTCCAATACATTTGTCAGGCAAGAATCTATCTTAAGGACAGATGACTATGGCCTATTTTATCATGTGGCTCCAGGCACCCCCAAAACCATATCTTTAACAATTGACTTGGAGTCTTCCTAAACACTGAGGTCAGACTAACTGGTTTATAATTTCTGTTCTTCTGCCACTGTGTGAAGAGCGACATTTGTAATTTTCCAATCCTTTGGAATCATGCCAGAACCTATTGATTCTTGAAAGATCATTATTGATGCTTGCACAATGTCTTCAGCCACCTCTTTCAGAAGCCTGAGGTTTTCAACAGCTTTTCCAGGTGATTTATCTACCTTCATACCGTTCAGATCCCCAGCCACATTCTCTCTAGCAATGTAACTTCACTCATTTCTGCCTCCTAACACTCTCAAACTTCCGACATACTGCTAATGTCTCCCGCAATGAAACTAATGCAAAATACTTATTCAGTTCATCTCCCATTTCCTTTATGACTTTTTATTTGCCTTTTTTAGTTTTTTAAAAGCTTCTCAATCCTCCAACTTCCCATTAATTTTTGTTCTATTAAATCCCATCTCTTTAGCTTTTATGTTGGCTTTGACTTCCCTTGTCAGCCACTGTTACATCATTGTGCCTTTAGAATCCATCTTATACTTTGGAATATATCAATCCTGCACCTTCCAAGTTGCTACCAAAAACTCATTGCCACTCTGTCGTCAGTCCTGCTAGTGTCCCCTTCCAATCAATTTTGACCAGCTCTTTTCTCATGACTCTGTAAATCCCTTTACTCCACTGCAATAATAATGATGTATCTGACTTTAGTTTCTCCTTCTCAAATTACAGTGTGAATTCTGTCATATTATGATCACTATTCCCTATGGGTTCCTTTACCTTAAGCTCTCTAATCAATTCTTGTTCATTGCACAACTCCCAATCCAGAATAGCTGATCCCCTATTGGGCTCAACCATGAGCTGCTCTAAAAAATCTTCTTGCTGGCATTCTACAAAGTCCTCCTCTTGGGATCCAACACCAACATGATTTTTCAAATCTACCTGCACATTGAAATCCCCTATGATTATCATAACATTGCCCTTTTCCTTTCTCCCGTTGTAAGTTATAAACCACATCTTTGAAACCATAGAAACGATAGAAACCATAGTGAGGGATAATCCAAAGAGCTTTTACAGGTATATTAAGAGCAAAAGGATTGTAAGGGATAAAATTGGTCCTCTTGAAGATCAGAGTGGTCGGCTATGTGTGGAACCAAAGGAAATGGTGAAGATCTTAAATAGTTTTTTTGCATCTGTATTTACTAAGGAAACTGGCATGAAGTCTATGGAATTAAGGGAAACAAGTAGTGAGATCATGGAAACTGTACAGATTGAAAAGGAGGAGGTGCTTGCTGTCTTGAGGAAAATTAAAGTGGATAAATCCCTGGGACCTGACAGGGTGTTCCTTCGGACCTTGAAGGAGACTAGTGTTGAAATTTCAGGGGCCCTGGCAGAAATATTTAAAATGTCGCTGTCTACAGGTGAAATGCCGGAGGATTGGAGAGTGGCTCATGTTGTTCCGTTGTCTAAAAAAGGATCAAAAAGTGATCCAGGAAATTATAGGCCGGTAAGCTTAACGTCGGTAGCAGGTAAGTTACTGAAGGGATTACTAAGAGACAGAATCTACAAACATTTGGATAGATAGGGACTTATTAGGGAGAGTCAACATGGCTTTGTGCGTGGTAGGTCATGTTTGACCAATCTATTGGAGTTTTTCGAGGAGGTTACCAGGAAAGTGGATGAAGGGAAGGCAGTGGATATTGTCTACATGGACTTCAGTAAGGCCTTTGACAAGGTCCCGCATGGGAGGTTAGTTAGGAAAATTCAGTCGCTAGGTATACATGGAAAGGTGGTAAATTGGATTAGACATTGGCTCAATGGAAAACGCCAAAGAGTGGTAGTAGAGAATTGCTTCTCTGAGTGAAGGCCTGTGACTAGTGTTGTGCCACAGGGATCCGTGCTGGGTCCATTGTTATTTGGCATCTATATCAATGATCTGGATGATAATGTGGTAAATTGGATCAGCAAATTTGCTGATGATACAAAGATTGGAGGTGTAGTAGACACTGAGGAAGGTTTTCAGAGCCTGCAGAGGGACTTGGACCAGCTGGAAAAATGGGCTGAAAAATGGCAGATGGAGTTTAATACAGACAAGTGTGATGTATTGCACGTTGGAAGGACAAACCAAGGTAGAACATACAGGGTTAATTGTAAGGCACTGAGGAGTGCAGTAGAACAGAGGGATCTGGGAATACAGATACAAAATTCCCAAAAGTGGCATCACAGGTAGATAGGGTCGTAAAGAGAGCTTTTGGTACATTGGCCTTTATTAATCAAAGTATTGAGTATAAGAGCTGGAATGTTATGATGAAGTTGTATAAGGCATTGGTGAGGCCGAATCTGGAGTATTGTGTTCAGTTTTGGTCACCAAATTACAGGAAGGATATAAATAAGGTTGAAAGAGTGCAGAGAAGGTTTACAAGGATGTTGCCGGGACTTGAGAAACTCAGTTACAGAGAAAGGTTGAATAGGTTAGGACTTTATTCCCTGGAGCGTAGAAGAATGAGGGGGGATTTGATAGAGGTATATAAAATTATGATGGGTATAGATAGAGTGAATGCAAGCTGGCTTTTTCCACTGAGGCAAGGGGAGAAAAAAAACAGAGGACATGGGTTAATGGTGAGGGGGGAAAAGTTTAAAGGGAACATTAGTGGGGGGATTCTTCACACAGAGAGTGGTGGGAGTATGGAATGAGCTGCCAGACGAGGTGGTAAATGCGGGTTCTTTTTTAACATTTAAGAATAAATTGGAGAGATACATGGATGGGAGGTGTATGGAGGGATATGGTCCGCGTGCAGGTCAGTGGGACTAGGCGGAAAATGGTTCGGCACAACCAAGAGGGCCAAAAGGCCTGTTTCTATGCTGTAGTTTTTCTATGGTTTCTATCGTTTCTAGGTAGATAATCTCTGAAGAATATTGATAATGGCATGTATGGCACAGCACATAATGATAATGATGATGAATTTTATATAGTACTTTTATCAAATTGCCTCTCATGCTCCTTCACTCCAAAGAGAGAAGCCCAAGCTCACTCAGACTATCAAATGAATGGGCAATAAGTGATGCCTTTGCTAGCAACCTCCTGAATAAATAAGATTTTACTGGGAGGGTTGTTAGGAACTAATAATTTAATGATTAAGGGTCATTGATCTGAAATAACTCTATTTCTCTCTGATCGTCCCTGTTAAAGACAATTAATTTCTGTTGTTATTTTCTTTATGGCCTGATTGTTTTCCAGTGAAGATTGGGATGCTTTTATTGAGTTTGTGACACAATTATAAATGGTATTGATCCTTCATTAAGTGATCAAGCACTTTCCACCATCAGTAATCAGTGACATTTCTCCAACTTCTGGTGATTTCCCCCCTCCCTCTTCCCTCTTTTTCATTTCCCCACTCTTTCTGGTCCTTCTCACCTGCCTATCATCTCCTTTGATGTCCCCCCTGCTTCTCTTTCTCCCATGGTTCACTCTCCTCTCCCATTATATCCCTTCTTGTTCAGTTGTTTACCTTTTCCACCTATCACCTCCCAGTTTCTTGCTTCATCCCCCACCATTTACCACTTTGCTTCACCTACCACCTTTTCGCTTGTCCTCTTTCTCCTCCTGCCACCGTCTTCCTCTGGCTTCTTCCTCCTTCCTTTCCAGTCCTGATGAGTTCCTCCAGCATTTTCTGTGTGTTGATCAGTGAAATATTATCCAGGTTCACAGTCTGAAGAGACCCAATGGGTGAATGTTAACAATAATGTCATTAATGGTTGCCATAACAGTTAGTGACACTATTACAGCTCAGCGCCTCAGAGTTTGGAGTTCAATTTTGGTGTCCTTTGTAAGAAATTTGGACGTCCTTCCCTTGAGTGCATGGGTTTCCTCCAAGTGCTCTGATTCCCTCCCAGAGTCAAAAATCAGACAGGTTAATCGGTCATTGTAAATTGTCCTGTAAATGGGCTGGGATTAAATAGGTGGGTTTCTGGGCCTTGAGGCGCATTGGTCTGGAAGGACCTATTCAGTGCTGTATCTCTACATTAAAAAGTAAATAAAATATTAAATAATCATATTGTTAAATCTAAGCATTGTCAGGACTGAAGTGCCACAGATTTTCTCCATCAATATTTATGCCAGAATTTCCATATCAATCACTTATTACATTCACTTCTTGTTCATGTGTCAATAAGTATTTCCATGAATAGACACTTTTCACAAGACAGCAATTTAAAATTGTGAAAATGTTCACTCAAACTTGCAAGTTTTATATAGAACATAGACCAGTACAGCCCTGGAAGGCCACTCTGCCCAGATATTTTTGCCAGTTTCGATGTCAGTTCATCCCAAATTTCTTCTTCCTGTGTATCATCAATATCCCTCCATTCCCTTCATATTAACCACCACAAAGTACTGGGGGAACTCAGCAGGCAGGCAGCATCTGAGGGAATGAATAACAGTCAACGTTTCAGGCCGAGAACCTTCATCAGGACTGGAGAGGAAGGGGGAAGATGCCAGAATAAAAAGGTGGGAGGAGAGGAAAAAGGATAGCAAGCAGTTGATTTTTGAAGCCAGGTGGATTGGAAAAGGTAAAGGGCTAAAGCAGAAGGAATCTGATAGGAGAGGAGAGTGGAGCACAGGAGAAAGGGGACGAGGAGGGGACTCAGGGGGAATTGATTGGCAGATGAGATGATAGAGGTCATAGTGGTGCATAGAAGAAGAAGGGAGGGGAAGGGATATTCTTTTACCAGATGAGAAATCAATATTCATGCCATCAGGTTGGAGGCTACCTAGACAGAATTTAAGGTGCTGCTCCTCCACTCTGAGGGTGACCTCATTGTGGCACAAGAGGAGGTCATGGTTTGAAATGTTGGAATGGGAATGGGAATAGGAATTAAAATGTTTGGCCACTTTTGTAGGGTGGAGCAGAGATGATCAATGAAACGGTACCCCAATTTATAAACTTCATATTAATTTGTCAGCTCAAAAGCCTTTTAAATGCCACCACATAACTGCTTCTTTTACAGCCCCTAGGAACACAAACCCCTTCTGAGCTATTCTTTAAAGAAGATAAAATGTTTGAAGATTAGCTTTATTTGTCTCTTGTCCATCGAAACATTAAAACATACGGTGAAATGTGCCATTTGCATCAATGTCTAACAAAATCTGAGGATGTGCTGAGGGCAGCCTGCAAGAGTCACCATGGTTACAGCACCAACATAGCGTGCCTACAGCTAGTGACAAACCAATGAGGTATAGCGGAAAACATTTTTAATGACTGTAAGTTACAATAAGAAATTTAAAAAGCAGTGAAAAAAGAGAGCAAGCGGTGAGGTAGTGCTCATGGGTTCATGGACCATTCAGAAATTAGATGATGGAGGGTAGGAAGCTGTCCCTAAAACAAGAAGTATGTGCCTTCAGGCTCCTGTTCCTCCTTGATGGCAGCATTGAGAAGAGGACATCTCCTGGCTGGTGGGAGTTCTTAATGATGGATGTCGCCTTATTGAGGCACCACGTTTTGAAGCTGTCTTCAATGTTACGGAGGCTAGAGCCCATGATGGAGCTGCTGAATTTACAACTTCCTGCAGCTCTTTCCAATTCTATGGATTGCTACCTCCGTGCCAAATGGAGATGTAACCAGTCAGAATGTTCTCCATGGTACATCAGTAGAAATCTTCTGGGGTCTTTGGTGATATACCAGAATTACATAATGCTCTAAGATATTGGAGCAAATCTAGGCCATTTGTCCCATAGAGTCCGTTCTGTCATTTGAACATGGCTGATCCATTTCCCACTCAATCCCATTCTCCTGCCTTCTGGTCCTGGCTTATCAAGAATCTATCAACCTCTGCCTTAAATACATGCAATGACTGGGCCTTCACAGCTGCTTGTGGCAACAAATTGCAGACTCCTAATAGCAAATCTGCTCAAACTCCTCTTGTAATATAGTTATTGGCATACCTTCTTCACAATTGCATCAATACGTTGGGTCCAAGATAGATCCTCAGAGGGGTTTACACCCAAGATATCAACATTTCTCCCTCAGATGTCACCATCCTCTGTCACTGTATCACCATGTATCATATGGTGAAATCTGGCACTGTTGTAATATGTGATAATGGTTGACTTGTGGAAGGGAATGAAGTTCCCAAGATCCACAATTCTAATTGTCCAAGGAATAGACTTTAGAATTCGATACTGCAGGATAATGGAGATACAGGAATAATAGAGAGACAATGAACAAATGATACATATTTCTGTAGCAATAGAAACTGATGTTTCATGAAGTGAAACTTTATTTAACAATGTCGATAGCCTCCTCCACTTCCTTGATGAGGCTAAACACGTTTGAGAAGCACCAATTCTTATTCCTTCTGGGTATCCTCGAACCGATGGTATGGACATTAATATCACCAACATCTGGTATTTTTTGTCCACCTCTGCCTCTTCTGTTTTTCCATCCCACATTCTGGTTATCCTCTCAACCCATCTCAAATTTCTCAGAGTTTGGACTGCACCCAATCAGTGAACGGGAGTATGAGATGAAGCAACGACTTCTCACAGGTAACTCATCTTCTCACCCATCTTCTCAACCCATGTTCTCACTTGCTCATCACCACCCTTTGTTTCCCCTCCTCCTTCCCGTCATTTCATGGTCCACTGTCCTTTCCTATCAGATCCATTCCTCTTCAGCTCTTTACCTCTTCCATCTATCACCTCCAAGATTATTGCCACATTCCCCCTACCCACCAAACCACCTTCCCCCTCACCTATCACCTGCCAGCTTGGGCTTCTTTTCCCCAGCCTTCTTATTCCAGCTTCTGCTCCTTTTGTTTCCAACCCTGTCGAAGGGCCTCAGCCTGAAACATCAGTCATTTATTCCCCTCCCTAGATACTGCCTGACTTGCTGAACTCTTCCAGCATTTTGTGTTTAACATCTGGATTAGTCTGCTTGACAGCACGCTGAGCAAGTACGGGAGTGTGAGCTCCTCATGGATTCTGCTTCCTAAGAGACAAATTCCTTTCATTACATTATCCTGAGCTAGAACACATTGCCTGGATAAAAAGTGTAAAAGCGGATTCAATAAAAAAATTGGCAAGGGATATTGGCTACCTCCCCATCACTGAGTATATTGATAAGGAGTGATGAAGCAGGAAAGCAGCATCCATCATCAAGGACCCCCAGCATCCAGGCCATGCTCTCTTCTCACTGCTGTTATCGGGAAAGAAGTACAGGATCTTCTGGACCGACACTACCAGGTCCAGGGATAGTCATTACCCCTCAACCATCAGGCTCTTAAACCCGAGTGAATAAATTCACTCACCTCAACTTTGAACTAATTCCATAACCTTTTTTAAGGACTCTTGTGGTAAACTATATATATGTTGTAACTGGGTTAACTGTCTGGACACGCCCTTCTGCTGACTGCCCCTGTGGCTCCTCCCACAGTTTCCTGTATAAAGGTGTTTCACCTTGCCCCTCCTCCTCAGTCCAGGGGCAGACACTCACCATGGAGGTTGTATTGTACAGCGAACAAAAGCCTTTCAGTATTTTACCCAACTTCAGTCTTTTGGAGTTATTGAAGGTGCGCTTCAACTCTACAACTCACATTCTTAGTATTATAATTTACAAAAATTTGCATAATTTATATTATATTTGTAATATGCTGTAAGGTTTCACTGGTAATGTAATGGTCTCTCTATAGCAGCAATGTTTGGGTTATGACTAGATAATGGGGTTTGGAACGTTGTTGTTCTTTCTTGTGAGTCTGGAAGAGAGATTTTCACTGTCTCTTGCTGGGGAGAGATGAGGAGAGAAGATGCAAATGGAGAGAGTTGGTAGACCGCCAGACAGGGTTGACTTGGAGCGAGGGTCCGAAGGGCAGCGTCGATCGGAGGAGGTCGATGCTGGACAATCGGCTTGTCAGTGAGCTCCGACCCTGCGCAATAGACTGTTTCGTAAGATTGGGCCCCTTTTCTATTTTTTCATTTTATTTATTAACCATATAGTCAAAGTAAGAATTAAAAAGCTTAATCATTTAATCACATACTGTATTGTGTACTGTTTGTTATTTTGAGGTACTGATTTGTAACGGGGGACATGTCGCGCAGCATCTACCCAAACGAGATTTATGTTTGGCCAGGCGAGGGGCTATCACCTCCTATATTAAGCCGCTAGTTGAAGTGAGAGTTACATTTTATTATTATAATAATGGTAAGTTCTCATGTGTTTCCACTATTTATAATCTTTTGCACATTGGTTGGTTGTCTTTCTCTGCTGTAGGCAATTTTTCATTGATTTTATTGTGTTTCATTGTTTTAATGTGAATGTCCACTAGAAAATGAACCTTGGGATAGTACAGTATATGGTGACATATTTGTACTTTGACAATTAATTTACATTGAATTTTGAAATATGTTGAATTAAAATACATAGAGCTCCAGGGAAAGATCATGGGAGAGAAATTAATTGGAGTGTTTGTTGCAATAGCTGGCACATCCTTGAGTTGAATGTTAAATAGCCTCTTCTTCTGAAATGTGATTCTCAAATTTCATGTTTCTGAGGTAGGTGTGGAAGTTTATCATTGTAAATTGCACCAAACTGTAAACCGCTCTTACAGCTAATTAATTGAGTAGCCATTGCTGTTATATTTCACACTTACCTCCCTCCCCCTTGCTCTCTCTGTGTTTTCTTTTTTCCCCTCTCTTTCTCTGTCATTCACTTGCCACAGTCTTCCAACTCCACCTCCACTTCCTTACACTACCTGACACCACCTTCCTTTCACCTCACACCTGTCCTCACTCCACCAATCGCCAAATGCTGGAAGAACTCAACAAGTCAGGCAGTGTCTATGTAAGGGACGAAACAGTCAACATTTCAGGCCAAGGTTCTTCATCAGTGAATTGGGTCTCAGACTGAAATATTGACTATTAATTCTCCTCCATGGATACTGCCTGAAGTACTGAGTTCCTCCAACATTTTGTGTGAGTTGCTCAAGATTTACAGAAGAGTTTCTTTCTATTCAATACAACAGCCACTGCGGAATCATTTCTCAGCACTCCCATTCTTCTCCATTTCGGCCATCTCCTCTGTCCTGATGCAAGCTTTTGGCTGTAAACGCTGCCAATTTCTTTCCTCCCACTGATGCAGTTTACCGATCAATTCAAACAATAACTGTGGATTTTATTTCCATTGTTCTTATCAAAGATATATAGTTACAGCTGGTTATATCACTACACTGTTCCCCAATTACCTTCAATAGCCAGCTGTGAAACTTACAACTTCAGAGGCACGATTGGATAACTAATGCCATTACGATAACTGAAAAGTGGTGCTCCCGCAAACTTCATGGTTTCGATGTGTTGAGAATCACAAGGACAAATACCACTGTTTCCAAAACTATTGTTAATGGCATGAGTTGTTATTGTCACATGTTGTAAGGAGTTTGTACATTCTCCCTCTGACCACATAGTATTATTATTATTGGTTTGTTATTGTCACATGTAACTAGATACAGCTTGTCTTGTATACTGTTCATACCACCACAATATGTAAGGAGCTTGTACGTCCTCCCCACTGTTATGTTTTGCAACTCTAAAACATTAAACATTAAAAGAAAGACACAGGAGTACAAAATGTGAGTCTAACTTTGTGTTTTACTTTAAGCGAAGTGAGCACTTACCATGTGGTAGTGTGATGATATCTGCAATTGACATATTGATACATACAGGGCCTATAAAAATATTCACCCTACTTGGAAGTTTTCATGTTTTATTGTTTTACAACAATGAATCATAGTGGATTTAATTTGGCTTTTTTTGACACTGATCGACAGAAAAAGACTCTTTTGTGTTAAAGTGAAAACAGATCTTTGCAAAATGATCTAAATTAATTACAAACATAAAATACAAAATAATAGATTGCATAAGTTTTCACCCAACCTCCCCCCCCCCCGCCGCTTAATATGGCACACCAAATCGTCACCAGTGCAGCCAATTGGTTTTAGAAGTGGTATAATTAATTAAATGGAGATCTGTTTTTGGAGATCTTTGTGCAATCCAGGTGTTTTACTATTGATTGCAGTAAAAATACACCCATATCTGGAAGGATGAGCTACCGGTGAGTCAGTATCCTGGCAAAAACTACACCATGAGGACAAAAGAACACTCCAAACATCTCTGCGAAAAAGTTATTGAAAAGCACAAGTCAGGAGATGGATACAAGGAAATTTTCAAGTCACTTGGAGAACAGTTAAGTTATTCATTAAGAAATGGATAGAATATGGCACAACTGTAACTCTGACCAGAGCAGGCTGTCCTCAAAAACTGAGTGACTGTGCAAGAAGACGACCAATGAGGGAGGCCACCAAGAGACCTATGACAATTCTGGAATAGTTATAAGCTTCAGTGGCTGAGATGGGAGAGACTGCACAGACAACAACTGTTGCCTGGGTGCTTCACCAGTTGCAGCTTTATGGGAGAATGGCAAAGAGAAAGCCACTGTTGAAAAAACTCACATGAAATCTTGGCTAGAGTTTGCCAGAAGGCATGTGGGAAACTCTGAAGTCAGTTGCAAATAGGTTCTATGATCTGATGAAACCAAAATTGAGCTTTTTAGCCAACAGACTAAACATTATGTTTGGTATAAGCCAAACACCGCACATCATCAAAAACACACCATTCCTACCGTGAAGCATGGTGGTGGCTGCATCATGCTATGGAGATGCTACACTGCAGTAGGTCCTGGAAGGCTTATTAAGGTAGAGGATAAAATGAATGCATCAAAATACAGGGAAATCCTGGAGGAAAACCTGATGCAGTCTGCAAGAGAACTGTGACTTGGAAGAAGGTTTGTTTCCCAGCAAGACAATGACCGTAAGCAGAAAGCAAAAGGTACCAAGTAATGGTTTACAATCAAGAAGGTTAATGTCCTGGAGTGGCCAAGTCAGAGTCCAGACTTCAATCCGATTGAGAATTTGTGGCTGGACCTGAGAAGGGAAGTTCACTCACAATCCCCATGCAATCTATCAGAGCTTGAGCAGTTTTGTAAAGAAGAATGGGGGAGAATTGCAGTGTCAAGATGTGCAAAGCTGATAGAGACCTATCCACACAGACTCAAACGTGTAATTGCTGCCTGCTAAAGGTGCACTTACTAAATACTGACATGGAGGCTGCACGAATGTACCTCTTCCATTTCATGCACTTCTACTCTTAACTCATCCTCCTGCCATCCTACCAGGGATAGGGTTCATCTTGTCCTCACCTACCACCCCACCAGCCTCCGTGTCCAGCATGTAATTCTCCGGAACTTCCTCCATGTCCAATGGGATCCCATCACCAAGCACATCTTTCCCTCCCTCCCACTCCCCCACTTTCTGCTTTCCGCAGGGATCGCTCCCTATGAAATTCCCTTGTCTATTCATCCTTCCCCACCGATCTCCCTCCTGGCATTTATCCTTGTAAGCAGAACAAGGGCTGCACCTGCCCCTACACCTCCCCCCTGATTACCATTCAAGGCCCCAAACAATTCTTCCAGGTGAGGTGACACTTCACCTGTAAGTTTGTTGGGGTCATATACTGTGTCTGGTGCTCCTGGTGTGGCCTCCTGTATATCGATGAGATGCAACGTAGATTGGAAGACCGTTTCACCGAGCCTGAACATCGATTTCTTGAACTTCTGGTTATAACCCCCACACCCCGCTTCCTTCGCCATTCCTCATTCTCTTTCAAACCTTATCTCTTTGCCTGACCATCATCTCCCTCTGGTTCTCCTCCCGCCTTTTCTTTTCGTCGTGGCCTTCTGTTCTCACCTATCGGACTCCCTCTTCTCCAGCTCTGTATCTCTTTCACCAATCAACTTTCCAGCTCTTTACTTTTCCCCTCCCGCTCCCAATTTCACTTATCACCTTGTGTTTCTCTCTCCCCGCCCCCATATTTTAAATCTACTCCACACCTATTTTTCTCCAGTCCTGCCAAAAGCCTCGGCCCGAAACATCGACTGTACTTTTTTCCACAGGTGCTGCCTGGCCTGCTGAGTTCCTCCAGCATTTTGTGTATGTTGCTTAGATTTCCAACATCTGCAGATTTTCTTTTCGTTGCAATCGATTATTTTGTGTTTTATATTTGTAATTAATTTAGATCACTTTGTAGAAATGTTTTCACTTTGACACAGAAGAGTGTTTTTCTGTTGATCAGTGTCAAAAAAGCCAAATTAAATCCACTGTTACTCAATGTTGTAAAACAATAGAACACAAAAACTTCCATGGGGGTTGTGGTGAATATCTTTTATAGGCACTGTATAACCCATAATGAAATATTTTAAAAAGAATGCTGAATTAAGCAATATATATACAAGATTGCTCAAATATTTCTGAAATATTAAATATACAGCACCTGTTGTCGTGTGCGTTTCCTCCGGGTGCTCCAGTTTCGTCCCACAATCCAAAGACATATCAGTTTGTACATTATTTGGTCACGTGGGTGTAATTGGGCAGCGCAGGCTTGTTGGGCCAGAAGGGCCTATTACCGTTCTGTATCTCTAAATTAAAAAAAAAGACCTGTGTAACTTGTCAGACTGGTGAAGATGAGTGCAGAAAAGGTGTAACTTACCACAATGTTAGGGGCCTGAGTTACAAAGAGAGGTTGTATAGACAAGGATTTTATTCCCATGAAATATAAGAAATTGAGGGGTGACTTGTTAGAGGTATAGAAGATCACGAGTAGCAGAGATAAGGTGAAAGCACATAGTCTCTGGAATTAATTCCAAAAATATGCAGCTCGAGTGGTTGATGGTTGAGTTGAATTGTTCTCCAATCCTGTCAATCCATTTGCAAACGTTTTGCCAGCAAACAAGGAGACATCAGCAAAAGGAGACATCAGTCCACAACTGATAATGATGATGAAGACTGATTTTGTCTCCTTGTATAGTGATGAATTACCAAGATCAGAGAACAACTTGGCCTAAACACATAGTCTCTTTGCCAGCGAGGGGGTTGCTATAAAGAAGAAGTTATATGTTTCAAATCAAAGTCGAGAGATTTGAAAGGGACATTGGGGCAGCCTCATCATGCAAGAATGATGTGTATTTGGAATACACACCAATATCACCATTATCTCCATCTCCCCTATCCCCCATTTGTGATATTTATTAGGAGGATTGTATCAAAAGAGGACAAAGCATTGTTGAGGATCCCTACCACCCATCGTACAATCTCTTTGGCCCACTACCATCTGGAAGAAGGTACAGGAGCATCAGGACTAGGACTGCCAGACTGGGTAACAGCTTCTTCCCTCAGGCTGTGAGACCAATGAATACCCTGCCACCACCGAGATCTCGTCACCAGGTCAGTGAGCTGTTTATTGTTTACTGTTTACCTGCGTTGAGCACTACATGCATTTGAGTTATATTTTATTAAGTTATTTGTGGTAATATCTTGGTTGATGTGCTGTGTGTGATGTGTGTATTGTGGGTGCACCATGGTCTGGAGGAATGTTGTTTCGTTTGGTTGTACAGTCAGATAACTATAAACTTGAACTTGAACTTGAATGAAGTGCCAGTAATAATGATTGATGTGGACACATTTAAAACCCATCTAGATAATTACATGGGTAGGAAAGGTTCAGAGGACTGTGGGCCAAGTGTGAACAGGTGGGACAAGCTCACTGTCAGCATGGCACGTTAAGCCAAAGAGCCTGTTTCTGGTCTGTATTACTCTGTTACTTTGAGTTAGTGGGCTGATGCAGCAGGAGGAATAGGAAGAAAGTGATAGGTAAAGCCAGGAAGGTGGGCAAGATAAAGGGCTGGAGAGGAAGGAATCTGATAGGAGAGGAGAGTGGGTCATAGAAGAAAGGGAAGGAGGAGAGGACTTAGGGGGAAGTGATTGTCAGGTGAGAAGACATAAGGGGCCAGAATGAGAAGTAAAATAAAAGGGAAGGAGGAGGATTTTGTTTTAATCGGAGGGAAAGGCCAATGTCCATGGCATCAGGTTGGAGGATACCCAAACAGAAAACGAGGTGCTGCTCCTCCACTCTGAGGACCACCAGAGGAGGCCATGACAAAATATTGGAATAGGAATGGGAATTCCCATTAAAATGGTTAGCCTCCAGGAGATTATGCCTTTGGCGGATGTAGCGCAGGTGACCACTGGGAAATTCTACTTTTCCCGGATGCATCAAAACATATAGTGAAATGCATTGTCCGTATCAAATCAAATCCGGGTTGTTCTGGTCATCCCACAAGTGTCAGCATGCTTCCTGCACCAACAGAGCATGCCCACAACTTCCTCGGCCTAACCTATACATCTTTGTGAAGCGGGATGAAACTGGAGCACCCGGAGGAAATCCACATGGTCACAGGGGGAATGTACAAACTCCTTATAGACAGCGGGAGGAGGTAATGATCACTGGCACTGTAACAGAATTCCACAAAACATTACACTACTAGTTGATATCCCAATCTGATAGGAGAGGAGGATTGTCCTCCTCTCCTATCAGATTGGGATATCAACTAGTTGACAACCAGTTCCAGCTCCTGGCCTTCATGTGTGGCTTAGCTACGAAGCCCAATGGAACCATTTCTACTGACAAGAGAAGAGGCAAAGGCAGCTTACTGGCACCTTTAAAACCAGCTCATCAGCCGTGGTTGGCAGCTCACCTGGCAGAAGGAAAACTCTAATCTCAAAACTCCGCTGACTTCCAGCTATATCATGAGGAAGGCTTTGGGAGTAAACCCCGAGGAAAAATCCAGAGCTGGAGTCCCTAAGGCAGTCTAACGTTGAATGGCAACTCCTGCGATGCTACTGGTGCTAAACTGAATCGGTTTCTGCTGTTCCTTTGGCTTCATCAGCTGTGTGGAGAGGGGGAGTCTGTTGCATGGACAACAGCTTGCTCCTCATATCATGTCACCCTAGTTTGCATACTGGCTTGCATAGACAGCTTGGACACAACATTCATGGTCGACCTTGACCAACAGAGGGCTTTATATAGATTAGATTATTAGATTATGAGGACACGCAGTCCTCTTTTATTGAATTAGCTAAGATAGACTGGCAAATAACACTTAAAGGATTGACGGTGGATATGCAATGGCAAGCATTTAAAGGTTGCATGGATGAACTACAACAATTGTTCATCCCAGTTTGGCAAAAGAATAAATCAAGGAAGGTAGTGCACCCCTGGCTGACAAGAGAAATTAGGGATAGTATCAATTCCAAAGAAGTAGCATACAAATTAGCCAGAGAAAGCGGCTCACCTGAGGACTGGGAGAAATTCAGAGTTCAGCAGAGGAGGACAAAGGGCTTAATTAGGAAGGGGAGAAAAGATTATGAGAGAAAACTGGCGGGGAACATAAAAACGGACTGTAAAAGCTTTTATAGATATGTAAAAAGGAAAAGACTGGTAAAGACAAATGTAGGTCCCCTGCAGACAGAAACAGGTGAATTGATTATGGGGAGCAAAGACATGGCAGACCAATTGAACAATTACTTTGGTTCTGTCTTCACTAAGGAGGACATAAATAATCTTCCAGAAATAGTAAGGGACAGAGGGTCCAGTGAGATGGAGGAACTGAGTGAAATACATGTTAGTAGGGAAGTGGTGTTAGGTAAATTGAAGGGATTGAAGGCAGATAAATCCCCAGGGCCAGATGGTTTGCATCCTAGAGTGCTTAAGGAAGTAGCCCAAGAAATAGTGGATGCATTAGTGATACTTTTTCAAAACTCGTTAGATTCTGGACTAGTTCCTGAGGATTGGAGGGTGGCTAATGTAACTCCACTTTTTAAAAAAGGAGGGAGAGAGAAACCGGGGAATTATAGACCGGTTAGCCTAACGTCGGTGGTGGGGAAACTGCTGGAGTCAGTTATCAAGGATGTGATAACAGCACATTTGGAAAGCGGTGAAATGATCGGACAAAGTCAGCATGGATTTGTGAAAGGAAAATCCTGTCTGACGAATCTCATAGAATTTTTTGAGGATGTAACTAGTAGAGTGCATAGGGGAGAACCAGTGGATTTGGTATATTTGGATTTTCAAAAGGCTTTTGACAAGGTCCCACACAGGAGATTAGTGTGCAAACTTAAAGCACACGGTATTGGGGGTAAGGTATTGGTGTGGGTGGAGAATTGGTTAGCAGACAGGAAGCAAAGAGTGGGAATAAACGGGACCTTTTCAGAATGGCAGGCGGTGACTAGTGGGGTACCGCAAGGCTCAGTGCTGGGACCCCAGTTGTTTACAATATATATTAATGACTTGGATGAGGGAATTAAATGCAGCATCTCCAAGTTTGCGGATGACACGAAGCTGGGTGGCAGTGTTAGCAGTGAGGAGGATGCTAAGAGGATGCAGGGTGACTTGGATAGGTTGGGTGAGTGGGCAAACTCATGGCAGATGCAATTTAATGTGGATAAATGTGAAGTTATCCACTTTGGTGGCAAAAATAGGAAAACAGATTATTATCTGAATGGTGGCCGATTAGGAAAAGGGGAGGTGCAACGAGACCTGGGTGTCATTATACACCAGTCATTGAAAGTGGGCATGCAGGTACAGCAGGCAGTGAAAAAGGCGAATGGTATGCTGGCATTTATAGCGAGAGGATTCGAGCACAGGAGCAGGGAGGTACTACTGCAGTTGTACAAGGCCTTGGTGAGACCACACCTGGAGTATTGTGTGCAGTTTTGGTCCCCTAATCTGAGGAAAGACATCTTTGCCATAGAGGGAGTACAAAGAAGGTTTACCAGATTGATTCCTGGAATGGCAGGACTTTCATATGAAGAAAGACTGGATGAACTTGGCTTGTACTCGTTGGAATTTAGAAGATTGAGGGGGGATCTGATTGAAACGTATAAGATCCTAAAGGGATTGGACAGGCTAGATGCAGGAAGATTGTTCCCGATGTTGGGGAAGTCCAGAACGAGGGGTTACAGTTTGAGGATAGAGGGGAAGCCTTTTAGGACTGAGATTAGGAAAAACTTCTTCACACAGAGAGTGGTGAATCTGTGGAATTCTCTGCCACAGCAAATTGTTGAGGCCAGTTCATTGGCTATGTTTAAGAGGGAGTTAGATATGGTCCTTGTGACTACGGGGGTCAGGGGGTATGGAGGGAAGGCTGGGGCGGGGTTCTGAGTTGGATGATCAGCCATGATCATAATAAATGGTGGTGCAGGCTCGAAGGGCCGAATGGCCTACTCCTGCACCTATTTTCTATGTTTCTATGTTTCTATGTCATTTAATGTCATTTAGAGGCAGTGTTGCTGTTGTTAAGGGAAATGACCTTTGACTGGGATCTGCTTACTTAGATAGAAATTTGTGTAGTAGAGTTAGCCCAAAAGTATAGGAGCTGGAATAGGTTGCCACAGGCTATTTGAGATGCTTGTGATTGGGAGCATTTAATTGGTAGTGAGAGTTATACCATCACTGGCTATAACAACCTTATGGAACCAACATAGCTTTAGCTCTCAGGTTATATCACTCATAGTCTTTTCCCTTCCCTCATTAACCCTGCCTCGATTTTTAAATGCCAATTAATGACCAGAAATAAAACAGAATTAATTCACCAGTTTTCAGAGCAACACCTTATATTCTGTCTAGGCAGCCTCCAAACTGATAGCATGAGTATTGATTTCTCCTTATGGAAAAAAAATCCTCTCTCCTCCCCTATTGCCCTATTCCCCACTCTGGCCTTTTACCTCTTTTCACCTGCCTAGTACTTACCCCTGCATCCCTTCCTCTTTACATTTCTCCTGCAGGCCACTTTGCTCTCCTATCAGATTCATTCTTCTCCAGCCCTTTACCTTTCCCACCCATCTAGCTTCACATATCACCTTCCAGCTAGTCTTCTTCCTCTGCTCCAACTTTTTATTTTGATGTCTTCCCCCTTCCTTTACAGCCCTGAAGAAGGGTGTTGGTCCGAAACGTCAACTGTTTATTCATTTCCATAGATGCAGCCAGACCAGCTGAGTTCCTATGGCATTTCGTGTGTTTTGCTTTGGATTTGCAGTCTCTGCAGAATCTCTTGTGTTTATCCATCTTTGCCATGTCTCACCTTGCTCTCAGTACTTGCTCTCCTGCCAGGAAACTTAGATGCAATGATTAAATCTGCCACACTCACATAATGTACAATGGCTTCATAAAATATAAAACTGTACACAAGTGCACGCTCTACTCATTAAATATATATATGAATGTACTTTCCTGAGAATCCAATAAGATAGTGGTCACATATAACTTCTTTTGTTGAGCAACGTAAATTATTAACCTAATCAATTCCATAAATGAAGCTGGCAGAAGATGTCCGTATCGACATTATTTCTGAAGGCCACTGGTCATTATTACCAGCACAACATTACTTATTTGTAAAGGTTAAGAGAGTGATTAAAGTCTCCATCCAAATTGTTCATCACATGCTTTTATCTTGCATTTGGTTGGTGGCCAAACTCACTGTTAGTCAGACTTTGAGTTCTGTTTTGGCTGAAAAAATATCACAGGGTCAAAAGACAGATCTGCATTTGTAGCACCTTTACATAGAAACATAGAAAATAGGTGCAGGAATAGGCCATTCGGCCCTTCGAGTCTGCACCGCCATTCAGTATGATCATGGCTGATCATCCAACTCAGAACCCTGTACCTGCCTTCTCTCCATACCCCCTGATCCCCGTAGCCACAAGGGCCATATCTAACTCCCTGTTAAATATAGCCAATGAACTGGTCTCAACTGTTTCCTGTGGCAGAGAATTCCACAGATTCACCACTCTCTGCGTGAAGAAGTTTTTCCTAATCTCGGTCCTAAAAGGCTTCCCCTCTATCCTCAAACTGTGACCCCTCGTTCTGGACTTCCCCAACATCGGGAGCAATCTTCCTGCATCTAGCCTGTCCAATCCCTTTAGGATCTTATACGTTTCAATCAGATCCCCCCTCAATCTTCTAAATTCCAACGAGTACAAGCCCAATTCATCCAGTCTTTCTTCATATGAAAGTCCTGCCATCCCAGGAATCAATCTGGTGAACCTTCTTTGTACTCCCTCTATGGCAAAGATGTCTTTCCTCAGATTAGGGGACCAAAACTGCACACAATACTCCAGGTGTGGTCTCACCAAGGCCTTGTACAACTGCAGTAGTACCTCCCTGCTCCTGTACTCGAATCCTCTCGCTATAAATGCCAGCATTTGAGGCATTGAGTCAAAGCGAATCAGAATCGGAATCAAAAACACTGGCATATGTCGTGAAATTTTGTTGTTTTACTGCAGCGGTACATAATAATAAAAGACTATAAATTCCAATAAGAAAGATCAATAAAATATTAAATTTAATGAGTAATTCAAAAAGATAACAAAAAGAGTATTGAGGTACTGTACATGTGTAAAATGTCCATTCAGAAATCAGATGGCGGAGGGGAAGAAGCTTTAACTGAATCATTGAGTGTGTGCCGTCAGGCTGCTGTACCTCCTCCTTGACGGTAGCAGTAAGAAAAAAGGCACGTCATGGGTAATGGGCGTTCTTAACGATGGACGTAGCCTTTTCGAGGCATCACCTGCTGAAGGTGTTCTCAACGCTCGGGAGGCCAATGCCCATGATGGAACTGGGCGAGTTTACAACTTTCTGCAGGTTTTTCTGATCCTGTGCAGTGGCCCCTCCATGCAGACAACGATGCAATCAGTTAGAAATTTGTGAGAGTCTTTGGTAACACACCAACTCTTGTCAGACTCCTAATGAAATATACACTATTTGCAGTTGTGCCTTCTCTGTGGAGCAATACAGCAAGGAAATCGATACTTTGCATCAACCAAGATTCCTGTCTGAGCTAGTCCTCGTTGCGCTATATTTGGCACATATCCCGTTACACGAGGGGTTCCCAACCTTTTTTATGGTATGGATTAATGCCATTAAGCAAGGGGTCCATGGACCCCAGGTTGGGAAACCCTGCTTTACATTGTACACTGTTCACTTTATGTCAGCTTGCCAATCTTCAGGCCCCTACCACTCAGGGACGAATACTAACATTATTTTGTGACTGTATGTGCTGGATTGTACCAAATGTGTTGTGTGTGACGATACATACTGTGTTTGGTAGCTTGACCCCAGAGGAACAATGTTTTATTAAGTTGTATACATGTATATGCAATGACAATAGACTTGAACTTGAAACCTTTCCTATCCATGTCCGGCTTAAGATGGAGCTGCTGAAGTCCAGTAACTACTAATACAACTAAGTACTTTATTAACAGCACTTTTTCTGTAAAAAAAAGGCTACGGTAAACAATCACCAGAAACAATAAGGTCGTGTGCGAAAGCGAGGCTCAGCTGACGGTTGAAGAGTGTGTGTGTGAGAAGAAGTTGTGGCAAGGTTTGGACATATTCGAGGGGAGCAGAGCAGAGCTAAGTCAGAGTGCAGGACAGGCAGAATCAAAGCCCGTTCACCTAGACCCAGGGTGAGATCTGATCGATCTAAGTTGCCGGGCTGATTAGGAGACGTCACGTACAAGCCGAAACGTGGTGGCGGAATCCTGACGTAGAGCGTATCGATGCGACAGGGCCCAGGTCTCAAAGCAAGCAACAACCTGATGTTTGGACGATTTAAACAACAGGCCAGATGGATTGAAAAGGCAGGGTGTCGGGACCAGAGGCAAGGGTCGGACTGGTTCTGCTCGCTGTTCTGCGACGTTTCCTCTGCTCTGTACTGCACTGAAGCTGAGGGTATGGCCTGCTCTGGCTGCTCTGGGCTTCAAGTCTGCAGATACACTTTCATTCTAAATGCTATTTGCTTACTTTCATTCTTTACAGAATTTGTTTTCTTTTTCTCACTGTACATTAGGTGTTTGATGGGTTTTTTTATATATGGATTCCTTTGGCTTTTTTTGTTTTGTGGCCGCCTTTAAGAGATGAATTTCAAGGCTGTATACATATTTTGATAATAAATGTACTTTGAACTGTGTGATTGTACCAGTCTCTCCCACTTCTTCCACCAGCTCATTCAACATATCCACCACTAACTGTGGAAAAACCTGCTTCTTTGACTCTTTACCATCTTTCCCATCTCAACTGTGAGACCTATGCCCTGTAGTATTAAATTCCGCTACCATGGGGAAAACACTATCACTATTCACCTTATAGGAGGTGGAGGATGTGGGAAGAGGAGAAGATGGCGGCGCGACGGCAGCACGTGTGGCCTCTCCAGTGAATGATGTCTGTAATCTGTCAAGTAGGGGACTGTGCACAATTCTGATTTGATGCAGACGGATGTGAGAGTATGGAAGAACGTCTGGAAAACTTCTGAAATGCCTGCTTCGCTGCCGCTGCTACTGCGTGGTAACCGGAATCTCCGGAACAGAAGGCCCCAAAATCCTCGGCTTTGCTTGTTTCAGCGGCCGGGGCTAGGTCGAAGGCGCTCGGCAGAGGATGGCGCTCGGTAGGCTGTATCGGAGGGGCTGGTCGAAGGCTCGAAGTTTTCGGACAGATGGACTCAGTGTCGGCTGTAGTCGGCTGCTTCGAAGGCATCGGCAAGTTGACGGTGCCTGGAAGTTTATGGCAGGGAGTTTCTCCCATTTGCCGCCTGCTATCGGGGACTCCGGAGTCGATCGACTCGGGACTTGAGACTTTTTTTTACCGTGCCCATGGCTTGTTCTTCATCAAATTATGGTATTGTTTTGCACTGCTGTAACTAAATGTTATAATTATATGATTCTGTCAGTGTTAGTCTTTGGTTTGTCCTGTCTTCTGTGATATCACTCTGGAGAAACATTGTATCATTTCTTAATGCATGTATGCGTTTCTAAATGACAATAAAAGAGGACTGAGTGTTCTCATAATCTAATCTAACCTATCTGTTCTCTCCTTTTTCTCAAGCTCTCCAGCCATGAAACACACATGTCTTGAGGAGATCAGACACTCATTTATCCTTTCCTTAAAAACACAGCTTTTGATTTCTGGTAAAAAATTGCCAGCCATTTTTTTTCATCCTTGACATTATTTTGCTATTGAATTACAGGGCTGCATTAACATTCCCTGTCTTATTTTCTTATATCGATTATGACTGTGACACCAGAACTGACATCAGCCACCAAAACTGATGGTAACCACTTCAATGTGAGCAGAGTTTGTGAATTTGAAAGTTCATAGTAAATTTATTATGAACGTATGTATATGTCACCAAACACTAGCCTGAGGTGCATTTCCTGGCAGGCATCCTTATGAAACACACGTAGCAGCAACAACAAAACAAGTCAACAGTAGAAAAACAAACTCCTTTCCTACCTACTCGCTCACATACACACACACAGAAGGCTCCAGTCCACGAACAGGCTCTCTCCAGTCCTCCAGTACTTTGCATCGGACTCTCAGCTTCCAAGACATCTGACCTCCCACCTCTAGTTCACAGACCCGTCTCACAGACATCGAGATCCTGACCTCCAGACAAGCCAACACAAGAGCTTCAACCTTTAGGCCTTGACCTCCAGCATCACTGACTTTGGACTATGACCTTTGGGCTTCTACCACTGGACTCTGGATCTCAAGGGTCAGGTGGCCTACATCTGTGTCTGTACAGGCTGATGGCCTGCCTGTGGCCATCAAACTTTGCAGCCCCTCCTGTGGAGTGTCAGCCAATAGGCTGGCCCTGGACTTATTTCCATCTGGCGTAGTTTGCATTTTGTTGTTTGATTGTTTGTGGTTTTTGTATTGCTATATTTATGCTCTGTTCTTGGTTGGTGCAGCTGTAATGAAACCCAATTTCCCTCGGGATCAATAAAGTATATCTATCTATCTATCTATTTGTATGCTCTTGCATTCATATATTCGGTCTTGAGGAGATCAGACACTCATTTATCCTTTCCTTAAAAACACAGCTTTTGATTTCTGGTAAAAAAATTGCCAGCCATTTTTTTTCATCCTTGACATTATTTTGCTATTGAATTACAGGGCTGCATTAACATTCCCTGTCTTATTTTCTTATATCGATTATGACTGTGACACCAGAACTGACATCAGCCACCAAAACTGATGGTAACCACTTCAATGTGAGCAGAGTTTGTGAATTTGAAAGTTCATAGTAAATTTATTATGAACGTATGTATATGTCACCAAACACTAGCCTGAGGTGCATTTCCTGGCAGGCATTCACAATGAAATAGAGAAATACAATAGAATTAATGAAACACTGCACACAAGCAAAAACTGACAAACAGCCAATGTGCAAAAGAAGACAAATTGTGCAAATAATAAGTAAGTAGACAGATAGAGAGATAGATAAATATATGCTGCACATACATACATAAAACTGAGTACATGAGTAGTAGAGTCAATAAAGTGAGTCGATAGGTTGTGGAATCAATTCAGTAATGAGGCGATTGAAGTTATCCACGTTGGTTCAGGAGCCTGATGGTTGAGAGGTAATAACTGTTCCTGAACATGGTGGTGGGGGACTAAAATCTCCTGTACCTTCCCACCGATACCTGTACCTCCAACAATAAATACATAAGTGAAAGACTTCGGTGGAGGAGAGTATGATCAACTGTCAAAGGAAACTAACAGTTCAAGAAAGAGTAGGAAAAGTGAGTTAACTTGGTGACCACCACAGGTGGAGGGATTTAGAACTTCAATAAGAAGGTGGTCTGGCACTGTGATAGAGCTGAAAACCTTTCTGGAGAGATTCTGATAAAAAATTTTTAGCTTTTCCATTCTTGGACATTGATGTTTCCATAACAGGTTGTAAAGCAATCAGTCAGGATACTCTTCACTGTTCATCTAAAGAAATATAGAAATCAGCACGGCGCTATTACAGCTCAGAGCGCTGAAGTTCAGGGTTCAATTGTGGCACCATCTTTAAGGAATGTACAGTATACAGTACATATTCCCTCTTGACTGCATGGATTTCCTCCAGGTGCTCTGGTTTCCTCTCATAGCCCAAAGATGTACTGGTTAGTAGAATAATCAGTCATTATAAGTTGTCCTGTGATTAGGCTAGGCTTAAATAAGGAGGCTGCTGGGCCAGAAGGGTCTCTTCCATGCTGTACCTCTACATAAATGAATTACAGTTCCCCAGCTGTCACACCCATGGACAATGTATGGACCATCATGAATCCATCAGTATGTAAGGATGAACTCTTGATTTTTCAATCTAACTAGATGCTTCCAGTGCCTCCAGTAAGATGGTGGCATGCTTGGATACAGCAGCTTCTATGAGACCAAACAAAGCTGTTATTATCTTTATTAAATGTATTTTTTATGACCGCAGTACTTTGTTGGACATTAAAAACTGAAAGTACTGCAGGTCTATCCCATCAGCAAATTGCTTGTTGACAGAGAAACTGAAGGAGCTGGACTTGGTGCAGACCACGCTGCCATCAGCAACAGAGAGACATTGGTGTGCAGTCTAACACTGACTGATCACCTTAGCTGCTTTCCTTGTGATCACAAAACCCTGCTGGGCATTGGTGGTATTCAATGCTGCAAGTCCAATTCATTGGTTTATTGGCGATCGGCAAGGTGCTGAGTGGCATTGGTCATAGCAAGGAATGGGCCTCAAGCCACAATGTTGCCTGTTTGCAACCACCCAGGGGAACGCTTTGGAGCTGGTGCTGCCCCCCAGTGTTCACTCAGCAGAAGACTAGGCAACATAGTGCACAGTCGTCGTTTCTGGCTGAGACCTTCGGCAGGACTGGAGAAAAAAAGGATGAAGAGTAGATTTAAAAGGTGGGGGGGGCAAGGGAGAAAGAAACACAAGGTGATAGGTGAGACCTGAAGGGGGAGGACAAAAGGATACCTATCCCTGGTAGTGTGGCAGGAGGATGAGGTGAGAGTAGACTGCGTGAAATGGAAGAGATGCCGTTGAGGGCAGTGTTGATGGTGGAGAAGGAGAAGCCCCTTCCCCGACCTTTTAAATCTCCTCCTCTATTTTTTTCTCCAGTCATGCTGAAGGGTCTTGTCCGGAAACGTCGACTGTACTCTTTTCCATAAATGCTTCCTGGCCTGCTGAGTTCCTTCAGCATTTTGTGTGTGTTGCTTGGATTTCCAGCATCTGTAGGTTTTCTCTTGTTTGTGATTGGAACACTGTTTTGCTTGGCTGTATTCATGGGTATTTATGTATGTATGGTTGAATGACAATTAAACTTGAACTTGTTGCCTTTGCAGCTGATTTTACTGCCTGCAATGCACTTTCTCTGCATCTAAACCTCTATTTTCTGCATTGCTTTTCCTTCTGTGCTACCTTGCTGTATAAACAGGGAATGCATTCAGAAATTGGAGATACAAAAGGAATTCATTGGAGTTTAAAATAATGAGGCAGATCTCACTGAAGCCTATTGAATATTAAAAGATCTCGAGTGGCCATGGAAAAGATGTTTTCAATAGTGGAAGAGTCTAGGACCAGAGGGAACAGCCTCAGAATAGTCCACCACTTTAGCAGAGGGTGGTGAATCTGTGGAATTCATTGCCAAAGACAGCTGTGAGGCCAAGTCATTGGGTATATTTGAAGTGGAGGTTGATAGGTTCTTGGTTAGTCATGATGTCAAAGGTTATGGGGAGAAGTTAGGAGAATGGGGTTGAGAGGGATCATAGAAAAATCAGCCATGGCTAAATGGCAGAGTGGAATCAATGGGCCGAATAGCCTAATTCTGCTCCTATGTCTTGTGGTCTTATATAATGTTTGGAGGTGTTGGAGACTGAAAACCCACTCCTCAAGGTTCAACAACAGCTTCTTCCCCACTGTCCCCTGATTCTTTAGCAAACTTGTAAAGCCCAGCACTACTTTGGTGTACACGCTTCTTTTCCTCTCAACATTGCTGTGGTGTTGTTTTGTTTATTTTGCACATGCGTATGTTATGCTTAATTTATGCTAATTTAAGTTTCTGTTTACTTATGTTTGTCTTCACTTTGAATGTTGGTGCTGCAAAGAGCTAAGTGTCATGGAATTTATACCCTGTGCATGCCCATGACAAGAATAAACCTGAGGTGGGAGGAGAGAGAGCAGCGCTCCGCGCGTGTGCAGCCCTCCGGTGAAAATGATATTGTATCCGTTAAATAGGGGCCGTGGACAATTCTGATTTGATGGAGACAGACGTGAAAGCACAGAGGAACATCTGGAAAAATTTCTGAAACGCTCATTCGCTGCTGTCGTTACTGCACGGTCGGGAATCTTTCGGAGGGAAGGCCTCAAAATCCCTGGCTTTGCCTGCTGTTGGCGACCGAGATTGAGGTCGAATTGTTTGGATAGAGATGGTGCTCGGTACTCGGTGTCGGAGACCTGATTTGGAGGCTCGAAGTTTTCGGACGACCCAGAGTCGGACTGTGGTCGGGCATGGCAGGGAGAATTTTTCTTCCTTCTCCCGTTTGCGTGAGATGTGGGACATTTGAGAGACTTTGAACTTTTTACTGTGCCCATGGCCTGTTCTTCATCAAGCTATGGTATTGTTGCACTGTTGTAACTATATGTTATAATTATGTGCTTTTTTTAGTTTTTTCAGTCTTGGTCTGGCCTGTGTTTTATGATATCACACCAGGGGAAACATTGTATCAGTTCTTAATGCATGCATTACCTAATGACAATAAAAGAGGACTGCGTGACTTCATAATCTAAAAAAAAACTGAACACCACAATGGTCAATAAAGACCAGAGGGTTTAGTTTTACAATGAGATAAATAACCCAGAATTTGGCTTTACACCACACGTAGAATCATTGCAGTGACCACTATATTAGTTACCTCCTATACCTCATAAAGTGGCCACTGAGTGTATGTTCATGATCTGCTGCTGTAGCCTATCCACTTCAGAAATCAATGTGTTATGCTTTCAGAAATGCTCTTCTGTACACTACTATTGTAATATGTGGTCATTTGAGTTACTGTCGTCTTCCTGTCAGCTTGAACCAGTCCTCCCATTCTTCTCTGACCTTCATATTAACGAGGCATTTTCATGACTTGGGCTGTTGCTGACTGGATGATTTTGGTTTTTCACACCTTTCTCTGTAAACTCTAGAGATTGTTCTGCATGTAAATCCTAGGAGATCAGCCATTTCTAAGATACTCAAACCTCCCTGTCTGGCACCAAGAATCATTCCATGATCAAAGTCACTTAGATCACATTTTTCCCCATTCTGATGTTTGGTCTGAACAACAACAGAACCAATTTGACCATGTCTGCATGCTTCTATGCACTGAGTTGCTGCCACACGATTGGCTGTTTAGCCATTTGCATTAACAAGCAGGTGTACAGCGAAATATAATAAAGTGATTACTGAGTGTATCCCTGTAGTTTCTTTTCTCTATGTAAAGGTCTATTTTCAATTATGTTTGCATAGCCTAATCTCATCATGATAATTCCAGGATGGGAGGATTTTCCTTTTGCTCCTTCATTAATAACAAATGCTCTATTTTCCAGAAACATCCACAGAGCATATCTTGATGTTTACAATTTATGGCAATGTCGATTTAATTATCCATCCTTAATTGTCATTGAATCATAAAGACTCAACGTATAAGAATCAGAATCAGATTTTGGCCAATAATATAAAGCAGGATACCAAAAGTTTTTTTCAGAGTAAAAGGGAGGTGAGAGTTGATATTTGACCACTGGAGAATGACGCTGGTGAGGTAATAATGGGGTGCAAAGAAATAGCAGATAATCCTAATGGGTACTTTGCATCTATCTTCACTGTGGATTACACTAGTAGTGTGCTGGAGGTCCGTGAGTATCAGGGAGCAGGAGAGAGTGCCATTGCTATTATAAAGGAAAAAGTGCTAGGTAAACTCAAAGCCCTTAAGGTGAATGTCACCTGGGTCAGATGGACTATATCCCAGTCTTGAGAGAGGTTGCTGAAGATATAACAGATATATTGGTCATGATCTTTCAAGAATCACTTGATTTTGGCATGGTGTCAGAGGACTGGAAGATTGGAAATTTCACTCAACTCTTTAAGAAAGGAGGATGGCAAAAGAAAGGACATTATAGGCCAGTTAGCCTAACGTCAGTGGTTAGGAAAGTGTTGTAGTCTATTATTATGGATGAGGGTTCGGGATACATGATGACTAATGATAAAATATGTCAAAGTCAGCATGGTTTCTGTGAAAGGAAATCTTGCCTGACAAAACTGTTCTTCAAAGAAGTAACAAGCAGAGTAGACAAAGGAGAGGCAGTGAATGTCATTTACTTGGATTTTCAGAAGGCATTTGATAAGGTGCCACACATGAGGCTGCTTAACAAGACAAATTTCTATGGGGTTCCAGGAAAAATACTGTCATGGATAGAGGAATGGCTGACAGGTAGGAGGCAGCAATTGGGAATAAAAGGGGCCTATTCTGGTTGGCTGCCAGTGATACAGTAAGTGGTGTTCCTCAGGAGTTAGTATTGGGACCACTGATTTTCACATTGTTTGTCAATGTGTCAATGATTTAGTTAATGCAATTGATGGCTTTATGGCAAAGTTAGCAGATGATACAAAGATAGTTGGAGAGATAGGTAGTGCTGAGGAAGCAATGCGATTGCAACAGGACTTAGACAAATCAGAAGATAGGGCAAAAAGTGGCAGATAAAATCCAGTATTGGGAAATTTATGATAATGCATTTTGATAATGCAAAAGATACAGCGAGAAGGCAGGTGTATGGGGTTGAGTGGGATCTGGGATCAACCATGATGGAATGATAGAGGAGACCCGATGGGCTGAATGGCCTCGTTCTGCTCCTGTGTCTTACGGTCTGATTACATATCTTTGGCGAGGCTGAAGGGAGTAGGACCATGCAAATTAAAACTCACAACCTTCTGCAAATACGCAGTCGAGAGCATCCTAACAAGCTGCGTCACTGCATGGTGCGGGAACTGCACTGTAGCAGACAGGTAGGCTCTACAACAGATAGTCAAAACTGCCCAAGCATCACTAAACCAGCCTACCAGCCATCAAGGACATGTTATGTACAGAGAAAGGTGATGGGAAATGGCCAGTAATATCATGAAGTATCCCTTACTCTGAGTTCTCCCCTTCCTTGCTAATGCCTAAGAAGGATCTCAGTCCAAAACATTGACTGCTTCCTCTTTTCCATAGATGCTGCCTGGCCTTCTGAGTTCCTCTGCATTTTGTGCTTTGGATTTCTAGCATCTGCAAGTTTTCTCATGTTAATGAAGAGCCCACCCACCCTGCTCATAGATTGGTTATCCTACTCCCATCAGGGAAAAGGCTAGGCAGCATCCACACCAGGACCACTAGACTCAAAAACAATTACTTTCCTAAAGCGGAAAGGCCAATCAACGGCTCCAGCCACTAACCGACCCCTCCACACCTCCAACCACCACTACTTTATCATTTCCTGTCAGTCATCTTATGTGTCTAATGTCATTTTAATGGACATACAATCAATCTATGTATATAAGCTATCTCATATACTTACATTTATTGTGTTTTTTATTATTGTGTTCCTTGTTGTGTTTTTTGTGCTGCAGCCAATCCAGATTATTTTTTAAGGTTGTCAAAGCTGGGGGACAGGTAGTGGAGATAAGTCCCCACTGCCTATTAAATATTCTCGATGGCATGGGGATAAGACAGGAACTGGATGCTGATTGTGGATGATCAGCCGTGATCACAGTGAATGGCGGTGCTGGCTCGAAGGGCTGAACGACCTACTCCTGCACCTATTGTCTATTGTCTCAAATAGCCTCTGACAACCAAGTCCAAGGGAGGAGTTGTAAAGTTTGATGGCCACAGGTAGGAATGACTTCCTATGACGCTCTGTGCTGCATCTCGGTGGAATGAGTCTCTGGCTGAATGTACTCCTGTGCCCACCCAGTACATTATGTAGTGCATGGGAGACATTGTCCAAGATGGCATGCAACTTGGACAGCATCCTCTTTTCAGACACCACCGTCAGAGAGTCCAGTTCCATCCCCACAACATCACTGGCCTTACGAATGAGTTTGTTGATTCTGTTGGTGTCTGCTACCCTCAGCCTGCTGCCCCAGCACACAACAGCAAACATGATAGCACTGGCCACCACAGACTCGTAGAACATCCTCAGCATCATCCGGCAGATGTTAAAGGACCTCAGTCTCCTCAGGAAATAGAGATGGCTCTGACCCTTCTTGTAGACAGCCTCAGTGTTCTTTGACCAGTTCAGTTTATTGTCAATTCGTATCCCCAGGTATTTGTAATCCTCCACCATGTCCACACTGACCCCCTGGATGGAAACAGGGGTCACCGGTACCTTAGCTCTCCTCAGGTCTACCACCAGATCCTTAGTCTTTTTCACATTAAGCTGCAGATAATTCTGCTCACAGCATGTGACAAAGTTTCCTACCGTAGTCCTGTACTCAGCCTCATCTCCTGTACCTCCTCCCTGAATGGTAGTAATGAGAAGAGGGCATGTCCTGGATGGCGAAGATCCTTAGCGATTGATGACACCTCTTAAGGCACAACTTCTTGTCAATGTCCTTGATGGTGAGGAAGGTTTTACCTGATATTGGTCTATAATTATATGTATTCTCAGTATGGCGTCACCAAAGTCTTGTGAAATTTCAACAACTCCCTTTTTCTCAAAATCTAATATCCTACTTCATCTCAAATTCATTTTTGTTTTGCTCCTTGGGTGAGTTCTGTCAGATTTTAAGTCTGTCCATTAATCAGTAAAACTCCTGGAGTAAGTAACTTATGGCAGCCAAGCATCACGAATGCAGAAGGGTCAGTCGATGACGTCCTGTCGACAAGCATGCCATATTTTGTTTGCGAGGTAACTTACAGTTCCAGCAAGGTGATAAGTATGAAACACAAAAGAACACAATGGACAGAAATGAGCTCCAGACTCTTCGACCGAGTTCACCACTGTCATATTATGAGAAATTGGTCTGCGGTTCAATATTCTGTTATGAGTAATATTGCTGACATTCTGGCCTTATGTGATTTCAAAATGCTACAGTATATGCCATGTAATCTTGTACAGATCATAACTGATGGTTCTACCATACATCATAGGTTTGTTCAAAGGCCTTACTACTTGGAAACATTTATGCTGTTGCACTAAATGTCCATTATTCCTGTTTATCAAAAGCTGGTCCCCTGGGCTAGCTTGGGACTGGCCCATTTAACATAGAAACATAGAAATGCAGAAAACCTACAGCACAATACAGGCCTTTCGGACCACAAAGTTGTGCTGAACATGTCCCTACCTTAGAAATTACTAGGCTTACCCATAGCCCTCCATTTTTCTAAGCTCCATGGTACCTATCCAAAAGTCTCTTAAAAGACCATATCATATCCGCATTAAGGAGCATTGCAGCCCCTTCCATTGGTAGCCGTTCAGCTGATGCTGCTACGGTGCCAGTGGAGTTGAAATCTAGCGTGCAGGAACCACGTGGTCTCTTTTCACTCTCTGGGTCACCATGGACCATGGGCCATGGAGCAGGTCACACCTGGTGCCCTGGAAACAGTAAACAGTGAAAGAATGCTGCAATAAAGAGGGCTCGAGGGCACACTTTAAAGCAGTGTATGTTTAGTGTCTGCCTTGTCCTGCTACTTCAAGCTGAATTGAGATAAGTATTTGTAACTATGTGTGTGTGAAACCTGAAGGGGTTACTGAATGTTTAGTGTCTGTCTTGTCCAGTAAATGAATAGTTAACTTACTTACAAGTAGTGTGTCATCTGTCCTCACTCACCAAACTCATATAGCAATCTTGTGCCAAACCAGCTAAAAAGCAAATCAAAAACACCCAAACACTAATCCCCCCCCACCTACACCATGTCCATATCCCTTCATCTTCCTTACATCCATGTGCTCGTACAAACATCTCTTAAAAGCCTATGATGGATTTGTCTCTGCCACCATACCAGGAAGCACTTTCCAGGCATTCACAACTCTGAGTAAAAAACTTAACCCTCACATCCCCCTTGAACCTACTCCTCTCATCTTCAATGCATGCACTCTGGTATTAGACATTTCAAGCCTGGGAAAAAAAAAAAAACTCTCTCTCCATCCTATCTATGCCTTTCATAATCCCATAAACCTCTATCAGACCTGCACTCAGCCTCCGTCACTTCACAGAAAACAACCCAAATTTATCCAGTCTTTCGTGATAGCACATGCCCCCTAAACCAGGAAGCATCCTGGTAAATCTCTTCTGCACCTTCTCCAGAGCCTCAACATCATTCCTATAGTGGAGTGACCAGAACTGTACGCAATACTCCAGATGTAGTGTGATCAGAGCTTTATAACATTGCAGCATAACCTCCTAACATTTCAACTCAATACCTCAACTAATAAAAGCATGCATTCTATAAGCCTTTTTTAAAAGAAAGGGTTGACTATTTTCTAAATGGAGTGAAACTGAAGCGCAAAGGGACTCAGGAGTCCTTGTATAGAGTTCCCTAGAGGTTAATATGCAGGTTGACTCTGTGGTGAGGAAGGCAAATGTGAAGTCAGCATTCATTTTAAGAAGACTAGGATATAAGAGCAAAGATGTGATATTGAAACTTTATAAAGCACTCCTGGAGGTCTCATGGAGTATTGTGAGCAGTTTAGGCCCCTCATCTTAGAAAGGATGTGCTGAAACTGGAGAGGGTTCAAAGAGATTCATGAGAATGATTCCAGGATTTAATGACAATCAAGAGAAAATCTGTAGATGCTGGAAATCTGAGCAACACACACAAAATGCTGGAGGAACTCAGCTGGCCAGGCAACAACTATGGAAAAAAGTACAGTCGATGTTTCAGCTCGAAACGTCAACTATACTTTTTTTTTTCCATAGATGCTGCCTAGTCTGCTGAGCTCCTCCAGCATCTTGTGTGTGTTTCCAGGATTGAATGTCTTGTCATATGAAGAATGTTTGATGGCTCTGGGCATGTATTCACTTGAATTCAGAAGAATGAAGAGTGAAATAATTGAAATCTATTGAATGGTGAAAGCTCTTGATAGAGTGGATGTGGAGAGGCTGTTTCCTAAGGTGCAGGAGTCTAAGACCAGAGGAGACAAGCTCAGAATAGAGGTGCATCCTTTTAGAATGGAGATGAGGAGGAATTTCTTTAGCCAGAAAGTGGTGCATCTGAGGAATTCTTTGCCACAGGCAGCTGTGGAGGCCAAGTCTTTATGTATGTTTAAGGCAGAGGTTGATAGATCGGTGATTGGTCAGGGATGAAGGGATAAGGGCAGAAGGCTGGAGATTGGGGCCGAGAGGAAATTGGATCAACCATGATGAAATAACAGAACAGACTCAATGGGCCAAATGGCCTCTGTTTCAATATCTTTTGAAAGGAGCTATAAACTTGGATCCCAAGATCTCTCTGCTCAGCAACTCTGTTAAGGATCTTACTCTTTACAGTGTACTGTCTCCTTGAATTTGCTCTACCGAGGTGTAAGACCTCACATTTATCTGGGTTAAACTCAATCTGCTATCTCTCAGCCCATATCTGTAACTGATCCGTATCATGCTGTACTCTTCTTCAGTCTTCTACACTATCCACAACTCCACCAATCTTGGTACCTTTTGAAAAGGTACTAACCCACCCGTCTACATTTTCATCCAGATCACTTACTGCATGTACTTCACAAACAGAAGGGGTCCCAGCTCATATTCCTGTGGAACAGCACCAACTATAGACTACAGTTTGAATAAGTTTCTTCAACCATTACCCTCTGTCTTTAATGCGCAAGCTAATTCTGAATCCAAACAGGAGGAGGAGAAGATGGTGACGTGACACAGCGTGCGCGGCCTCTCTGGTGAATGATACCTGTAACCTGTCAAGTAGGGGACCGTGCATAATTCTGATTTGTTGGAGACAAATATGCCAGTACGGAGAAACATCTGGAGAAACTTCTGAAATGCCCACTTCGCTGCCGCTGCTACTGTGTGGTAACCGGAAGCTCTGGAGCAGAAGGCCCCAAATCCTCGGCTTTGCTTGTTTCGGCGGCCGGGGCAAGGTCAAAGGCGCTCGGCAAAGGATGGCGCTCGGGAGGCTGTATCAGAGGGGCTGCTCGGAGGCTCGAAATTTTCGGATGGACGGACTCAGTGTCGGCTGTTGTCGGCTGCTTCCAAGGCATCGGCAAGTTGACGGTGCCTGGAGGTTTATGGCAGGGAGTTTCTCCCTTGTGCCGCTGCTATTGGGGACTCGGGAGTCGATCGACTCGTGACTTTGAGACTTTTTTTTTACCGTGCCCAAGGTCTGTTCATCAAATTATGGTATTGCTTTGCACTGCTGTAACTATATGTTATAATTATGTGGTTCTGTCAGTGTTAGTCTTTGGTTTGTCCTGTTTTCTGTGATATCACTCTGGAGGAACATTGTATCATTTCTTAATGCATGTATGTATTTCTAAATGACAATAAAAGAGGACTGAATGTTTTCATAATCTAATTCGACATGGGCTACATGCATCTTAATCTCCTGAATTAGCCTCCCTTGAGGGATTTTGTCAAAACCCTTACTAAACTCCAAGTAGACAACATCCACTGCTTTACACTCATCATTCTCTTTTGTCAGCTTGTCAAAATATTCAATCAGGTTGGTAAGACATGACCGACTCCGCACATAGCCATGCTTATATATCCTATCTCTAAAAATTTTCTCCGGCAGTTTCCCTATAAATGACATGAGACTCAGCGGTTTACAGTGGCCAGGGTTTTCCCTTTACATCAGCCACTCGCCAGTCCTCTGGGACCTCGCCTGTGGCTAGAGAGGACACAAAGATACTGGTCAAGGCCCCAGAAATCTCGTCTCTTGCCTTCATCAATAACCCAGGGTAAACCCCATCAGACCTGGTGACTTATCCACCTTAATACTCATATGAAGGCCCAACACTTCCTCCTCCTTGACTTCTAAATGCCCTTAAGTTTTTATAGACTAGGCACTGATCTCTTGGTCCTCCATATCCTTTTCCTTGGTAAATACTGAAGCAAAGTACTCATTACGTACCTCACTCACGTTCTTTGCATCATAGCAAATAATCCCCCCTTTATCCTTGAGTGGTCCCGCCCTCTCCCTTGTTAACCTCTTACCCTTCGTGCATATACAGAATGCCTTGGGATTGACCTTAACCCTAATTGCCAAAGGCTTTTCGTGACCCATCCTGGCTTTCCTAATTCTCTCCCTCAGTTCTTTTTTAAGAACATAAGAATATAAGAAATAGGAGCAGGAGTAGGCTGACCTGGCCATCGACTCATCTCCACCAACCTGTCTTTTCCCCATAGCCTTTAATTCCCCTACTATGCAAAAACCTATCCAACCTTGTCTTAAATATATTTACTGAGGTAGCCTCCTCTGCTTCATTGGGTAGATAATTCCACCCACTCTGGGAAAAGCAGTTCCTCCTCATCTTCATCCTAAATCTAAATCTACTCCCCTGAATCTTGAGGCTATATCCCCTAGTTTTAGTCTCCCCTAGCAGTGGGAAAAAACTTTCCTGCCTCTATCTTACCTATCCCTTTCATAATTTTATATGTTTCTGTAGGATCTCCTCTCATTCTTCAGAATTTCTGTGAGTACAGTCCCAGGCGATTCAATCTCTCCTCATAGTCTAAGCCCTTCATCTCTGAAATCAACCTGGTGAACCTCCTCTGCACTGCCCCCAAAGCCAGTTTATCCTTCCTCAATGAAGACCAACATTCCATTTGCTTTCTTGATAGCCTGCTGAATCTGCAAATTAACCTTTTGTGAGCACTCCCAAGTCCCTCTGCACAGCAGCATGCTGCAATTTTTAAACATTTAAATAATAATCTGCTCCTTTAGTTTTCCTTCCAAAGTGGATGATCTTGCATTTACCAACATTGTACTCCATCTGCCAGACCCTTGCCCACTCACTTAACCTATCCATATCTGTTTGCAGATTCTCCATATCTTCTGAACAATTTGTTTTTCCACAGAATTTAATATCAACAGCAAACTTAGATACACTACCCTTGGATCATTTGGCTCCCTTCCAGAGAAGGTGGGACCTGTATGGAAGGGATGGTTTTCATCTAAAATGAAGGGGAACCAGTATCCCAGCAGGAAGGCTTCTTAACGCTGCATGGTGGGGTTTAAGTTTAAATTCCAGTGTGCTGGGAACTAGAGTGCCAGAACAATTAGTGGAGAGGTTCTGGTGACAGATGTTGGTAAGACCTCATACAAAGTTAGTGGATGATAATGCTGAAGATAATGCATCTGGTTTACAAACAGAGGCAATTTGTAGTGAGGAGAGGCTATTGATAGGGCAAAATTGTAGACATCAGGATGAGTTGCAAAATAAAAGGCAGACAAAATCAAAAAGGGTGAATATAGGACTGATGGTGTTGTATTTGAATACACGCGATACATGGAATAAGGTAGATGAACTTGCAGCACAGTTACAGATTGGCATATTCGAAGTTGTAGGCATCACTGAATCATGGCTGAAAGAGTATAGCTGAGAGCTTAATGTCCAAGGATACACATTGTATCAAAATGATAGGCAGGAAGGCAGAGGGGCATTGCTCTGTTGGTACAAAATGAAATCAAATCTTTAGACGAGGTGACATGAGGTTGAATCTTTGTGGATAGAATGAAGGAACCGCAAGGCTAAAAACACAATGAGGGGAGTTGTATACAGACTCCCAAACAGCAGTGAGGATGTGCACTACAAATTACAATGAGAGATAGAAAATGCATGCCAAAGGGCATGTTACCTTAGTCACAAGGGACTTCAATATGCAGGTAGATTGAGAAAATTAGGTTGATGCTGGATTACTGGAGGGGGATTTTCTAGACTGCATATGAGATAGCTTTTTATAGCAGCTCATGTTGAGCCCACTAGGGAATCAACTATTTTGGACTGGTGTTGTGCAATGAACCAGAATTGATTATAGAGCTTAAGGTAAAAGAACCATTGGGGAAGTGAACATAATACATTCAAATTCACCCTGAGATTTGAGAAGGAGAAGCTAAAGTCAGATATACCAGTATTACAGAGCAGTTACAGAGATATGAGAGAGGAACTGGCCAGAATTGATTGGAAAAGAACACTGGCAGGGATGACGGCAGAGCAGCAGTGGCTGGGATTTCTGGAAGCAATTCAGAAGGCATAGAATATATACACAACAAAGAGAAATAAGTATTTTAAAGGAGGGTTGATAGAACCATGGCGGACAAAAGAAGTCAAAGTCAACATTAAAGCCAAGCAGAGGCCATATAATAGAGCAAATTTAGTGGGAAGTTAGAGGATTGGGAAGCTGTTAAAAACCAACAGAAGGAAACTAAAAAATCAATAAGAAGGTAAAGATGGAATACAAAAGTAATCTTGTCAATAATATTAAAGAGGATACCAAAAGTTTCTTCAGATACATAACATGTAAAAGAGAGATGAGAATGGATATCGGACAGCTGGAAAACGATGCTAGAGAGGTAGTAATGGGCGAGAAGGAAATGGCGGATGAACTGGATAAGTATTTTGCATCCATCTTCGCTGTAGTACACTAGCAGTATGAAGTTACAGGTGTCAAGGGGACATGAAGTGTGTGATGTTACCATAACTAGAGAGAAAGTTCTTGTGAAACCGAAAGGACTGAGGTAGATAAATCAGCTTGACCAGATGGTGTACACCCAAGCGTTCTGAAAGAGGTGGCTGAAGATATCATGGAGGCATTAGTAATGATCCTTCAAGAATCACTAGATTCTGAAATTGTTCCAGACAACTGAAAAATTGCAAATACCGCACCAATCTTGAAGAAGGGAGAGAGCAGGAGAAAGAATACTATAGGCCAGTTAGACTGACCTCAGTGGTTGGGAAGATGTTGGAGTCGATTATCGACGATGAGCTCTCATGGTACTTGGAGGCGCATGATAAAATAGGGCAGAGTCAGCATGTTTTCCTCAAGGAAACATCTTGCCTGACAAGTCTATTGGAATTCTTTGAAGAAATAGCAAGCAGGATAGACAAAGATGAATTGCGTGATGTTGTGTACTTGGACTTTCAGATGGCCTTTGATAAGGTGCCACACATGAGGTTGCTTAACAAGCCATGAGCCCATGGTTTTGGAGGAAAGATTCTGGCATGGATAAAGCTGTGGCTGATTGGCAGGAGGCAAAGAGTGGGAATAAACAAGACTTTTCTAGCTGGCTGCCAGTGACTAGTGGTGTTCCAAAGGGGTCTGTGTTGCAATTGATTCTTTTTATGTTATATGTCAATGATTTAGATGATGGAATTGATGGCTTTGTTGCAAATTTTGCAGATGATATGAAGATAAGTGGAAGGGAAGGTAGTTTTAAAGAAGAAGAGAGGCTAAAGAAGGACAGACAGATTCGGAGAATGAGCAAAGAAATGACAGATAGAGTATAATGTTGGGTAGTGTATGGTCATGCACTTTGGTAAAAGAAAGGAAAGGGATGACTATTCTATAAATGGTGATAAAATACAAGAAACTGAGATGCAAAGGGACTTGGACTTCCTTGTGCAGGATTACTTAAAAGATAGCTTGCTGGTTGAGTCTGTTGTGAGAAGGCCAAATGTAATGCAAGGAAGAATAAACTGGAACAGAACAACTTACCATCATTGTCATCATGTCACACAGGAACTTGGGCTATATTTTTTCTCTTTATGATTGTATATTTTTTTCTGAAATCGTAACCATTTGTGCTATTTGTGCTGTGTGCTGTGTGTTGTTGGTCATGTGATTTGCAGCTTGGCCCTGGAGCAAGGTCGTTTTGTTTGGTGATATTGAAGTATGGTTGAATGATAATTAAACTTGAATTTGAATTTGAACTTGAAAACGGTTCACACTACACCAGGTGCCGTCTGACCACTGCCTTATGATGCTTTAGTATTTTCATCTGTGCTTCTATATTCTCGTCCTCTTGTCAGGAATGCTAGCATTGCATTTGCCTTCCTTACCAACTCAACTTGCAAGTTAACCTTTAGGGAATGCTGCACGAGCACTTCCAAGTCCCTCTGCACCTCTGATTTTTTAAATTTTTCTCCCCATTTAGAAAACAGCCTATGCCTTTACTCCTCATACCAATGTGCAGGACCACAATTTTCCCTAAATTATATTTCATCTGCCACTTGTTTACCCACTCTCCTAATCTGCCTACATGCCTCTTCAGGCTGTCTGTTTCCTCAACACTACATGTGCCTCCACTTATTTGCATATAGTTCTAAAACTTGGCCGCAAAGTCATCAATCTAACTCTTCCCTCTTGCACAATCCTCCATTTTTCTATCATCCATTCTCCTATGAGTTTCTTAAATGCCCAAAAGCTTCGTTTTAATCAGAAGTTTTTCAAGTCCATGGATTTCTGCTGAATTGCAGGATGTTATCATCTGTAACCTGCCAATATCTCATTTCAGAGGTCAATGATCTGAAAGCCAGTAATTTTAGGCTCCTGCTCTCATCACACTGCTTAACTGTATCAGGGGAGAAACTATCTGTCTTCATTGTCTTCCACAAAATTACAGTCACCTTTTGAAAGCTCTGCATCTCAAGATCCTCACTGAATCAAAGAAACTGTAAAAAAAAAAATCCGCTATTGAGGATTACCTGGAGTATCTATTTACCTCTCACAACTGCTTATAGGTTTAACAATGAAAACAGTATGACCCAAATTTAGTCTTGTGAACAAGTGCCTCAGTTTGGAACAGTAACGTGTACAAAGTTAATCACCAGCTTGTGACATTTATTATTTTGGCACCAAGGAAAACGCTTATGGAATCCTGCATTATATCTGACATTCAGTACAAGAAGTATACTTAAATTTTGAGATCCCTCTGGGGAACAGATTTTGCTGAGGTATTACCAGTGAATCCCAAGACTAGAACCAGCCATGGAATATAAAGTTCTGAGTTCAAAGTCAAAGTATATTTGTTATCCAAGTATATATGCATTATACAACTTTGGGATTTGTCTCCTTACAGGCAGTCATAAGGCGAAGAAAAGAAACCCTAAGAGAATCCATTAAAAAAAGACAAACACCCAATGCACAGAAAGAAGAAAAATAGTGCAAACAATAAAAACAATCAATTAGCATATAATATAAAAGAAAGATCAAATTCTGAGGCTTCATAAGGCTTTGGTCAGAATGCATTTGGGGTATGGTGCACAGTTTTGGGCTCCTATCTAAGAAGAGCTGTGCTGGTATTGGAGAGAGTCCAGAGGAGGTTCATGAGAATGATTCCTGAAATAAAACGGTTAATGGATGAAGAAGATTTGATGGTTCAGGGCCTATACTCACCAGAGTTTGGAAGAGTGAGAAGTAATTTCATTGAAACCCTTCAAATACTGAAAGGCCCAGACAGAGTGGACATGGAAAGAATGGTTTCTATAGTGCTGGAGTCTCTGTCCAGCGGGCACAGCCTCAGAATAGGAGGTTCAGTCAGATCCAGAGAGTGGTAACTCTGTGGAATTCATTGTCTCGGATGACTGTGGAGGCCAAGTCATTGGGTGTATTTAAAACGAAGTTGATAAGTTCTTGATCAGTAAGAACATCAAAGGTTATGGGGAAAATGTAGAAGAATGGGGTTGAGAGAGATAATACAGGTAAGTCAGTCATGAAGGAATGGCAGAATAGACTCAATGCAAAAAGTGGTCTAATTCTGCTCCTTTTTCTTATGGTGTTACCACTTAACACATCTTCCCCCACAACCCTCTCCACTTTCCTTAGGGAATCGCCCTCTAGGTGATTCCCCTGACAACTTGGCCCTCCTTACTAGAACCTATCCTTGTAAGTGGGACAAGTCCTACACCTCCTTCTTCATCACCATTCAGCACCACAGACAGTTCCTCCAGGTGAGCTGACACTTCATCTGGGAGCTTGTCAGGGCAATCTAATCCATAGGTGTGTTCCACAGGGGTCAGTGTTGGGATCACTTCTTTGTATGCTGTAGATAAATGATTTAGCTGATGGAATAGATGGCTTTGTTGCCGAGTTTGCAGATGAAATGAAGATTGATAGATGGGCAGGTAGTGTTGATGGACTTAGACAGACTAAGAGAATGGGCAAGAAAGTGGCAAATGACATACAATGTTGGAAAATGCATGGTCATGCACTGTGGTAGTAGAAATAAATGTGTGGACTATTTTCTAAATGGGTAAAAAATCCAAAAATCTGAGATGCAAAGAGACCTGGGAGTCCTTGTGCAGAACACCCTGAAGGTTAACTTGCAGGTTGAGTTGGTGGTGAGGAAGGCAAATGCCATGTTAGCATTCATTTCAAGAGGTCTAGAATACAAGAGCAAGGATATGATGAGGCAATGATGAGGCCTCACCTTGAGTATTGTGAACAGTCTTGGACCCCTCATTTTAGAAAAGATGTGCTGGCATTGGAGAAGAGGTTCACAAGGATGATTGCAGGAATGAAAGTGTTGTCATACGAGGAACATTTGATGGCTCTGGGGTCTGTACTTGCTGTAATTCAAAAGGATGAGGGGGATTTCATTGAACCCTTTCGAATGTTGAAAGGTCTAGACAGAGGAGATGTTTCCATGGTGGGACAGTGTAGGAAAAGAGGGGGCGCCCTTTCAAAACAGAGATGCGGAGACATTTCTTTAGCCAAAGGGTGTTGAATTTGTGGAATTTGTTACCACATGCAACTGTGGAGGCCAGGTCATTGAGTGCATTTAAGGCAGAGATTGATAGGTTGTTCATTGGACATGATGTCAAAAGTTACGGGGAGAAGGCCGGGTACTGGGATTGAGGAGGAGAAAAAAAACGATCAGCCGTGATTGATTGGCGCAGCAGATAGATGGCCTATTTCTTTCCTATGTCTTATGGTCTTATTGTATCCTGTGCTCCCGGTGTAGCCTCATCTACATTATTGAGACCCAACACAGATAGGGGGACTGCTTTGTTGAACACCTCTGCTCTGTCTATCACAAAAGAAATGATCTCCTCTACTGCAATGAATAGGCTAAATTCAGATTGGAGGAGTAACTCAACTTCTGATTGGGTATTCTCCAACCTGATGCCATGAACATCAATCTCTTCAATTTCCAGTAATTTCTCCCCCTTCCTCCTTCTGCTTTTCCATTCCCCAATCTGGTTCCCTCCTCATCCCTTCTCTTTTCCTCACCTGCCCATGACCTCCTTTAGGTCCCTTCTTCCTCCCCTTCCTACTGCGGTCCACTGCTCACTCCTACAGGTTCCTTCTTATCATCCTTTACTATTTCACCTATCATCTCTCAGCTTCTAACTTCATTTCCCCCTCCCTCATCCACCTATCTTCCCCCTCGGCTGATCACACCCATTATCTGCAAGTTTGTGCTCTTTCTTATTCTGGTATCTGCCCCTTCCTTTTCCAGTCCGGATGAAAGGTTTCTGCCCAAAGCATCAACCGTGATACTCTTTTCTCATTGTTGCAATCAGGAAGAAGGTACAGGAGCCTCAAGACACACATAAATAGGTTCAGGAGCAGTTACTGCTCCTCAACCGTCAGGCTTCTGAACAAGAGGGCATAGCTTCACTGAACTTTTCTCAACTCTTCACTGAAATGTTCCACAACCTATGGACTCGCTTTCAAGGACTCTTCATCTCATGTTCTCAATATTTATTGCTTAGTTCGTTCTTATTTTTTTATATCTCTTTGTATTTGCAGAGTTTGTTGTCTTTTGCACGTGAATTGTTTGTCCACCCTGTTGGATGCGGTCTTCCATTGATTCTATTATGGTTTTTTCATAATAAAGTCAGTATGCCCACAAGAAAACAAACCTCTGCATTGTATATGATGACTTATATATGTACTTTGATAAATTACTTTGAACTGTTTATTCCTCTCCATTGATGCTGCCTGACCTGTTGAGTTGCTTCAGCATTTAGTGTGGTTAAGCTCAAGTTTTCCAGCATCTGCAGAATCTCTTATACTTATTATCTAAGAAATATTTTTTTTGAATTCTGAGGAAATCTGGATTCACTGCTTTAAAAATAAACATTACATCTAATTGCAAATGTCACTACACTCTTCAAGTATGGAGAGGCAGAAGAAAGGAAACTATCAGCCAGTTAGTCTGACCTCAGTTTTGGTAAGCTATTAGAGTCAATTGTTAAGAATGTGGTTTCAGGGTACTTGGAGGCACATAATAAAGTCAGCCAAAGTCAGCATGGTTTGCTTAAGGGAAAATCTTGTTTGACAAAACTGTTCGAATTCTTTGAAGAAATAACAAGCAGGATATACAAAGGAGTATCAGTTGATGTTGTGTACTTGGATTTTCAAAAGGCTTTTGGCAAAGCGCCACACATGAGGTTGCTTAACAAGCTATGAGCCCAAGAAATACTCTAGCATGGATAAAGCAGTGGCTGATTAGCAAGAGGCAACGAGTAGGAATAACAGGAGTCTTTTCTAGCTGGCTGCCAGTGACTCGTTCCACAGGGGTCTGTGTTGGGGCCGCTTCTTTTTCATATGTCAATGATCTGGATGACAGAATTGCTAGCTTTGTGGGCAAGTTTGCAGATGATGTGAAGTCAGGTGTAGGAACCAGGAGAGTTGAGGCAGGAGAAAGGATACAGAAGGACTTCGACATAATAGAAGAATAAGCAAAGTCGTAGTTGGAATACAGTGTCAGGAAATGTATAGTTTTGCACTTTGGTAGAAGAAATAAAGTGTAGACTATTTTCTACATGGTGAGAAAATTCACAAATCCAAGTTGCAATCTGACTTGGAAGCCCTCATGCAGGATTCCCTAAAAGTTAATATGTAGGTTGAGTTGGTGGTGAGGAAGACAAATTCAAGTTTAACATTCATTGCAAGGGGATTTGAATATAAAAGCAAGGATGTAATGTTGAGGTTTTTTAAAGCACTGGTGAGGCCTCATTTGGAGTATTGTGAGCAGTTTTGGGCTCCTTTTCCAAGAAAGGATGAGCTGACATTGGACAGAGTTCAAAAGAGGTTCACAAAAATGATTCCAGGATTCAAAGTCTTATCATATGAGGAGTGTGTGTTGGCTCTGGGCCTGTAATCACTGGAATTCAGAAGAATGAGGAGGATTTCAAAGAAACTGATTGAATTTTTTAAGGCCTCGGTAGAGTGGATGTGAAGAAGATGTTTCTTATTGCAGAGGAATCTAGGACCAGAGGATGAAGTCTCAGAATTGAGGATCATTAATTTAGAATGGAATTGAGGGAGAATTTCTTTAGCCAGAGCTTAGTGAATCTGTGGAATTTGTCACTTCAGGCGGCTGTGGAGGCCAAGTCTTTGGGTATATTTAAGGCAGAAGTTGATAGATTTTTGATTAGTCAGGACATAAAGGGATACAGAGAGAAGGCAGGAGATCGAGGCTGAGAGAGAAATTGATCAGCCATGATGAAACGGTGGAGCAGACTCAATGATCAAATGGCCTAATTCTGTTCCTATATCTTATGGTCTAATTAAAAGGCTTTGTGATCTATTGATTACAATATTGGATTTGCAATTGATTGGTCTGGTGTTCAAATACAAAAATTGCAAATTGTGGAATGGAAGGTAATGGGTCTGATGGGATTTAGATTAGTGAAGAACTAATAGATTTCAAGTGGTTATCAGAGAGAAAAACTTGCCACATCATTGAATGGTAGATCACTGCTGACATAGCCTCCCACTTCAACACCATATAAAACAACACAAGGCACAATATTCATGGATAATAAGATAATAAATGAAGTTCAAAGTTCTAAGTAAATTTATTGTCAAAGTATGTATGAAAAAGAAGAAAGCCCTTAACTCCGAGTGGAGTCATTGGGATGCCGTCATGACGGTGTTTTTTTAAGCAGGCTTTCTTATTTTTATGAGGCTGAGTTGCTAACTCAATACTCAACCCAGCACGGATGGAAAGCGTGCAAGGGAGCTGGCTGGATTCAAACTCAGGAGCCTTCGCTCTGAAGTCCAGCACTGATACCACTACGCCACCAGCCGGCCGTCAATGTATGTATATGTCCACCATATACAACTCTGAGATTCATTTTCTTGCAGGCAGTCACAGAAAGTAGAAAGAAACACAATAGAAGCAGCAAAAAAATCACACATAACAAAGATGGACAAACAACTAATATGCAAAGGACAACAAACTGTGTGAATACAAAGAAAAAAGAATATTTATAAATAAATAAGCAACGAACTGTTGAGGCCGGTTCATTGGCTGTGTTTAAGAGGAAGTTAGATATGGCCCTTGTGGCTACAGGGGTCAGGGGGTATGGAGGGAAGGCTGGGTTCTGAGTTGGATGATCAGCCATGATCATAATAAATGGCGGTGCAGGCTCGAAGGGCCGAATGGCCTACTCCTGCACCTATTTTCTATGTTTCTATGTTTCTATGAATATTGAAAACGCAAGTTGTAGAGTCATTGAAAGTGAAAGGTTATGGAATCAGTTCATTGTTAGAGTGAGTGAAGTTATCCACACAGGTTTAGGAGCCTGATGGTTGAGGGATAACAATTGTTCTTGAACCTGGCAGTGTGGGACTTGATGTTCCTTCCCAATGACTACATCAAGAAGAGAAAATGGTTGGGATGGTTGGGGTCCTTGATGGTGGATGTTGCTTCACATAGAACACTGAATATTACAACAAAAGGATATCTCCTGAAGGTGATGATATCAGTGCCGAACAAAATGACAAATCAAGCCATGTCTTTTTTCGCTTCATGTGATGAGTAATTCAGTCTGTTCCCTTTAGTCTTCAGCAATATTTATCGATGTATCACAGAAAGCATCCAAACTGGACGCAGCACAGCTTGCTCTGCTTACAACTGGAAGAAACTGCAGAGCGTTGTGAACGCATCAAATCACCTCACTTCCTCCTTCACTCCAAAGAGAAGAACTACAGCTCACTCAACCGATCCTCATAAGACAGGTACTCTAATCCAGGCAGCATCCTGGTAAAGCTCCTCTGCTCCCTCTCTAAAGATTTCACATCCTACCTACAATGAGGTGGCCAAAACTGTACACAATATTCCATGTGTGGACTAACCAGGGTTTTATAGAACTGCAACATTACCTCATAGCTTTTGAACTCAATCCCCCAACTATTGAAGACCCACACACCATACCCAAACACCCTATCAACTTGTGTGGAAACTTTGAGGGATCTCTGGATGTGAACCCCCAAGATCTCATCCTCTAACTATCCCCATTCATTCATTGACTGATTTTTACACAAGGGATCAAATCCACGTTTGTATGTGGAATGAGCTGGCAGAGGAAGTGGTTGAGGCAAGTACAGTAACAACTTTTAAAAGACATTTGGATGGGTACGTAGATTGGAAGATTTAGAAAGTTATGGGCTAAATGGTGTTAAATGGGGCATGTTAAATGGAACATCTTTGTTGGAATGGACCAGTTGGGCTGAAGGGCCTGTTTCTATGCTGTATACCTCTGTGACTCTGACTCTAAAGGAAGTGTATTTAGTTACTTCAGCCATTTCAACATAATCTTGATTCAAAATTACACCATGCTGCTTTAAACATTAAGCAATCTTTACTGAATTAGACATGAAAAGGTTATGCTTTCTATTGACTTGTGAATTTAATCTTTGACTAGTCTGCCATGATCTAAACAATTATATTCTCCTATAGGCAGGAGTTTGCACTCTAAATCTGCATCCATTGATTTTTTGTGCTGCTTTCATTTTGACAGAGGGTCCACTTCTGCCCCTAGTGAGGATAATCTGAAAGAGCTGTCATATTTCTTTGATAACAAGGATCAATAAATACATTTGCTTTCCAAACTCTAATTTCCATTTCGGAAATGGACAACTTAAAGTAACTATTCAGTTAGCAGTGAGGTGATTTTCAGGAGCAACGAAAGCACTTCAGATGAATTAAAATCTGTTGTCCAGCATCCACCATCTGTGCTTAGCTGAAAAGTATTTTTTAGCATCTTGCTTCTTTATAATAAACTAGGCATTTTATCGATCACTAACAATGGAGCTTCAGATGGTAAAGCTTTGTAAAACGCATGTGGAATATTCTGGTCTCTATACCCAGTAGCCATTTCATTAGGTAACTCCTGTACTTCTTAAACCTAATAAAGTGGTGAATTGCTCATTGTAAGTTGTCCTGTGATTAAGCTAGGGTTAAATTTGGGGTTACTGGGGAGCGTGGCTTGGAGGGCTGGAAGGGACTACTCGGTGCTATAGCTCAAAAAATAAACAAGTAGATATATAAATAAATGAAGTAGCTACTATGTGTATGCTTGTGGTCTTCTGCTGCTGTAGCCCATCCACGCTAAGGTTCGACTTATTGCGCATTCAGAGATGCTCTTCTGCACACCACTGTTGTGATGATTGTTTATTCGTATTACTGTCACCTTCCTGTCAGCTTGAATTAGTCTGGCCATTTTCCTCTGAACTCTCTAGTCAACAAGGAGTTTTTGCCCAATGAATTACCACTCAATGGATGTTTTTTTTTGTTTTTTCACACCATTCTCTGTAAACTCTAAAGATTGTTGTGTGTAAATATCCCAGGAAATCAGCTGGTTTTTGAGATACTCAAACCACTCTGTCTGGCATCAACAATCATACATGGTCAAAGTCGCTGAGATCATATTTCTTCCCATTCTGATATTTGGTCTGAACAATAACTGAACCTCTTGACCATGCTTGTATACTCTCATGCATTGACTTGTTGCTACATGATTAGCTGACTAGATAATTCCACTAAAGAGCAGGTGTATAGGTGTGCCGAATAAAGTGGACACTGAGTACATAAACCAATGATGGAACTTCAGCTGGTAAATGTGTTTACAGCTGATGCAGAATACTCAGAACTCTATTATGAAAAGAAATATCAAAGCCTTGAAAAAGGTTGCAAATCAGATTTACAAGGATGGCGCTAGAAATAAAGGTTTTTCCACAATGAGAATATTAGAATAAAGACATGTTTACTTTTCCCTCCAAAAGAGAGAGAACAGAGGTAAAGTAGTAAAATTGGTTTATTATTCTCACACATCTCAAGATATAATGAAGTATCAGACAGATCATTTCATCAGATCAGGACATTGAGGTAATATAAGGGAAAACAATTAACAGATTGCAGAATGTCGTGTTAATGTTATAAGTAAATGCATGGTGGGCACATAAATAGGCAGATCATTCAATGGTCTTATAATAGTCTTATAGTCTACATTACGACTGCTATATAACTATTATTTAATAATCTTATCAAAGACAGGAAAGAAGCTCTCTTCGAGCCTGATTATATATGCTTTCAGGCTTTGTATCTTCTGACTGAAGGGAAGGGGAGATAAGAGAGAATATCTGGAGGTGAGGGAATCTTTGATGATATTGGCTGTTTTACCAAGACAGCAGGAAGTGTAGGCAGAGTCCATGGAGGAGAAAATCCTGTTGAAGGATCCTGGTTCAAAATGTTGACTGTTTATTCATTTCCATCGATGCTGCCTGACCTGCTGAGTTCTTCCAGCACTTTGTGTGTGTTGACAGGGAGGGGAGGCTGGCTTCTGTGATGTGCTGAACTGTGTGCACAACTCTCTGTAGTTTTTTTTGCTGCTCCTGGCAGAGCAGATGCCATACCAAGCTGTGATGTATTCAGAAAGGATCCTTTCAATGGTGCTTCGATAACATTTGGTAAGAGTTGAAGGGGTTATGTTGAATTTCTTTAATTTTCTCATTTCCATTTGCAGGATGGCAAATACTAGAGGCCATGCACACAAGCTAATAAATTCCTGTGCAAGTTCAGGAGGATTGCTATTGAAACATAGAAACAAAACAGTTTAGCACAGGAGACACTTCAGACCACATTGCTGTGCTGATTGTTTAACTTACTCTGAGACCAATCTAACTCTTCCCTCCTTCATAGGCCACCATTTCTCAACCATCCATGTGCCTGTATAAGAATTTCTTAAATACCCATAATGTATCTGCCTCTACTGCCACCTCAACAGGGCATTCCACTCTCTGTGTAAAGAACTTACCTCTGTCATCCCCACTACTGTATATATGTTTTTGGGTATAGTATTGAAATGGTTCAGCTTCTGAACAGTAATTAGAGAGCTGACAAACTGAGCAACACTCACAAAATGCTGAAGGGACTCAGCAGATCAAGTGTCATCGATGGAGTGGAATAAACAGTCGATGCTTCACTGGCTGGGGTATTGATTTAGTTTCTTACAGCTGATCCATACCATGGCAACTAGGGAATTCAAATTCAAGTGATTAAATAAATTGGACGATGGTGTGTGTTGTTGGTTTCTGTACTGGGTGTGGGGGTTGGCCATTTTCATTGGTGCTGGCCTCCAGTGTTCGCTCGGAAGAAGACAAGCTGGATAGTGTTTGGGTGACTCGGGTCCCCTATGATCCTTCGGGCCCTATTTATACACCTGTCTTTGTAAGTGTCCTGAATCATGGGAAGTTCACAACTACAGATGCACTGGGCTGTCCGCACCACTCTCTGCAGAGTCCTGTGATTAAGGGAGGTACAGTTCCCATACCAGGCAGTGATGCAGCCAGTCAGGATGCTCTCAATTGTGCCCCTGTGGAAAGTTCTTGGAATCTGGCGGCCCATACCAAACTTCCTCAACTGTCTGAGGTGGCAAGAGGTGCTGTTGTGCCTTTTTCACCACACAGCTGATGTGTACAGACCACGTGAGGTTCTCAGTGATATGGATACCAAGGAACTTAAAGATTTTACCCTCTCAACCCCAGATCCATTGATGTCAATAGGGACTAGCCAGTCTCCATTACTCCTGTAATTCACGATCAGCTCCTTTGTTTTTTTGACATTAGGAAGAGGTTGTTTTCTTGACACCACTTGTCAGAGAGATGACTTATTCCCTGTAGGCCACCTCGTTATTGTTTAAGATTAGGCCAATCAATGTAGTGTCGTCGGAAATTTAATTAACAGATTAGAGCTGTGAGTGGCGACAAAGTCATGAGTATATAGAGAGTAAAGGAGGGGACTTTGTACACAACCCTGAGGGACTCGTGTGTTGAGAGTCAGAGGTGTGGAGGTGAGGGAGCCCACTCTTACCACCTGTCGGCGATCTGACAGGAAGTCCAGGATCCAGCTGCGCAAGGCAGGGTGAAGGACGAGGTCTCTGAGCTTCTTGTTGAGCCTAGAGGGAATTATGGTGTTGAATGCTGAACTGTAGTCCAAGAACAGCATTCTCACATAAGCATCCTTCTTCTCCAGATGTGCAAGGACGGTATGTAGAGCTGTGGCTATTGCATAATCTGCCAATCAGTTGTGTCGGTAGGTGAATTGTAGGGAGTCCAGCCTGGGTGGTAGCAAGCTGCAGACGTAGTCCTTGACCAGCCTCTCAAAGCATTTGCTTATTATTGAGGTGAGTGCGACAGGACGCCAGTCGTTCAGACATGATGGCTTGGTCTTTTTTGGTACAGGAACAATGCTGGATAATTTGAAGCAGGAGGGCACTCTGCACTGAGAGACAGAGGATTAAACATGTCAGTAAACACACCTGCCAGTCATGCTGAGCACATCCTGAGCACCCGCCCTGGGATGCTGTCCGGTCCTGCAGCCTTGCACTCTCCGCTCATTGGAAACATCTGCGTACCCCCGCCTCAGAGATGACCAGGTTGCAGGTTGTCATGGTGGCTTTCCTTGGAGGCTCAGAGTTAGCAACATCGAACTGAGCGTAAAAGTGATTGAGCTCATCTGGGAGAGAGGCCGCAATGTTGGCAGCACCACAACGTTTGGCTTTGAAGTCTGCGATGGTATGCAGCCTTCGCCACAAGTCACGTGTGCTATTCGTTGTGAACCTCGACTCAATCTTATCCTTGTATCACACATCAAAGTTGCTGGTAAACGCAGCAGGCCAGGCAGCATCTCTAGGAAGAGGTACACTTGACGTTTCGGGCGGAGACTCTTCGTCAGGACTAACTGAAGGAAGAACTAGTAAGAGATTTGAAAGTGGGAGGGGACGTCCTTGTATTGCTGTTTTGCAGTCTTGACAGCTTTGCGCAGTTGATAGCTGCTTTTCTAGAGCTCCTGCTGATTGCCAGCAATGGAAGCTTGATGTCGCACAGTAAGTGCTCCTTACACAGAACTATTAGAAACATAGAAACATAGAAAATAGGTGCAGGAGTAGGCCATTCGGCCCTTCGAGCCTGCACCGCCATTTATTATGATCATGGCTGATCATCCAACTCAGAACCCTGCACCAGCCTTCCCTCCATACCCCCTGACCCCTGTAGCCACAAGGGCCATATCTAACTCCCTCTTAAACATAGCCAATGAACTGGCCTCAACAGTTTTCTGTGGCAGAGAATTCCACAGATTCACCACTCTCTGTGTGAAGAAGTTTTTCCTAATCTCGGTCCTAAAAGGCTTCCCCTCTATCCTCAAACTGTGACTCCTCGTTCTGGACTTCCCCAACATCGGGAACAATCTTCCTGCATCTAGCCTGTCCAATCCCTTTAGGAACTTATACGTTTCAATCAGATCCCCCCTCAATCTTCTAAATTCCAACGAGTACAAGCCCAGTTCATCCAGTCTTTCTTCATATGAAAGTCCTGCCATCCCAGGAATCAATCTGGTTAACCTTCTTTGTACTCCCTCTATGGCAAAGATGTCTTTCCTCAGATTAGGGGACCAAAACTGCACACAATACTCCAGGTGTGGTCTCACCAAGGCCTTGTACAACTGCAGTAGTACCTCCCTGCTCCTGTACTTGAATCCTCTCGCTATAAATGCCAGCATACCATTCGCCTTTTTCATCACCTGCTGTACCTGCATGCCCACTTTCAATGACTGGTGTATAATGACACCCAGGTCTCATTGCACCTCCCCTTTTCCTAATCGGCCACCATTCAGATAATAATCTGTTTTCCTATTTTTGCCACCAAAGTGGATAACTTCACATTTATTCACATTAAATTGCATCTGCCATGAGTTTGCCCACTCACCCAACCTATCCAAGTCACTCTGCATCCTCTTAGCATCCCCCTCACTGCTAACACTGCCACCCAGCTTCGTGTCATCCGCAAACTTGGAGATGCTGCATTTAATTCCCTCATCCAAGTCATTAATATATATTGTAAACAACTGGGGTCCCAGCACTGAGCCTTGCGGTGCCCCACTAGTCACCGCCTGCCATTCTGAAAAGATCCCGTTTATTTCCACTCTTTGCTTCCTGTCTGCTAACCAATTCTCCACCCACACCAATACCTTACCCCCAATACCGTGTGCTTTAAGTTTGCACACTAATCTCCTGTGTGGGACCTTGTCAAAAGCCTTTTGAAAATCCAAATATACCACATCCACTGGTTCTCCCCTATCCACTCTACTAGTTACATCCTCAAAAAATTCTATGAGATTCGTCAGACATGATTTTCCTTTCACAAATCCATGCTGACTTTGTCCGATCATTTCACTGCTTTCCAAATGTGCTGTTATCACATCCTTGATAACTGACTCCAGCAGTTTCCCCACCACCGACGTTAGGCTAACCGGTCTATAATTCCCCGGTTTCTCTCTCCCTCCTTTTTTAAAAAGTGGGGTTACATTAGCCACCCTCCAATCCTCAGGAAGTAGTCCAGAATCTAATGAGTTTTGAAAAATTATCACTAATGCATCCACTATTTCTTGGGCTACTTCCTTAAGCACTCTAGGATGCAGACCATCTGGCCCTGGGGATTTATCTGCCTTCAATCCCTTCAATTTACCTAACACCACTTCCCTACTAACATGTATTTCACTCAGTTCCTCCATCTCACTGGACCCTCTGTCCCTTACTATTTCAGGAAGATTATTTATGTCCTCCTTAGTGAAGACAGAACCAAAGTAATTATTCAATTGGTCTGCCATGTCCTTGCTCCCCATAATCAATTCACCTGTTTCTGTCTGCAGGGGACCTACATTTGTCTTTACCAGTCTTTTCCTTTCTACATATCTATAAAAGCTTTTACAGTCCGTTTTTATGTTCTCCGCCAGTTTTCTCTCATAATCTTTTTTCCCCTTCCTAATTAAGCCCTTTGTCCTCCTCTGCTGAACTCTGAATTTCTCCCAGTCCTCAGGTGAGCCACTTTCTCTGGCTAATTTGTATGCTACTTCTTTGGAATTGATACTATCCCTAATTTCCCTTGTCAGCCACGGGTGCACTACCTTCCTTGATTTATTCTTTTACCAAACTGGGATGAACAATTGTTGTAGTTCATCCATGCAACCTTTAAATGCTTGCCATATTGATCCAGGGTTTCTGGTTCGGGAAGACCCTGACTGACTTCTGGGGCACAACATCGTCGATGCACTTCCGGATGAAGCACGTGACTCTGTCTGTGAACTTGGAGACATCCTCATCATGGAAGACATTCCAGTCACATCATCGAAGCAGTGCTGCAGCATGGAGGCCGATTGGCCGGACCAACAGTGAACGGTTTTAACTATTGCTTCAGCTTCTGCCTGTACATTGGCAAAAGCAGGATCGAGGAGTGATCCAATTTTCCAAAAGATGTGCGAAGGAGAGCTTTGTAAGCGTTGCGGAAGGGAGTGTAGAAGTGGGCAAGTACATTATCTCCACGAGTGTTCACCTGGATGTGCTGACAAAACCAGAGAGACTTCCGTCAGCGATGCTGGATTAAAGTCACCGGCGACAATGAAGGCAGCCTCCGGGTGTGCAGTCTCCAGCGTACTGATGGTCTCGTACAGTTCCTTGACAGCCAGGTCAGTATCAGCCTGCAGCGGAATGTACACCACTGTGATAATTACAGTCGTGAACTCCCTAGGCAGCCAGTAGGGTCTGCACAGCAGCACCAGATATTCCAGGTCTGGGGAACAAAAGGATTTGAGAACATGCACATTCTGGGGGTCGCACCAAGCATTGTCGACCATGAAGCATACCCCTCCTCCTTCACTCTTCCCAGAGTTTTTTTTAACCTGTCTGCCCGTAACGGGGAGAACCCAGAGGGCTCAATACTGTGGTCCAGTATCTCCTCCGCCAGCCAGGTCTCCACAAAGAACAAAACTTTACACTCCTTTGTCTCCCACTGATAGGAGATTCTGGAAAAGACAAAGGAAGAAAAGGAACATTTTCATGGGGTCAACTAATCCTCCTTACATCAGGGTCTCCCTATTGAGATAGACTCACACAAGCTCTGGAGTCTCAAAAGATGAAATTCCTCAACAGTAAATCAGCCGCCTTGTTCACTCACATATGAGTGGCTTTGTGAACTCATCACTGCCTTTTCACTTGTGAAGAGGCAAAGAATGCATCATATTTCTTTACTACCTCCTCACTGACTTCAAGTACCAAAACTATGGGGATCAATCAAATCACAGCAACCATTCTGCTGGTGGAGTGATTGACACTTGTGAGTCTTAGGTGATTGCAGTTTGTTAAATTCATCAAGATGAAGAGGTAGCAGTGGCAAAAATTGAGAAGCCTGGGGGAAGGCTTGATCTCACACTGCTCTTGGCATTTGGAGACTATTTGTTCTGATTTGAATGCTGCTGAACAGACATTTCACTGAGTGTCTGCTGAGGTCGTAAATACAAGTGTGCAATTCTTCAAATTTCTCCAGCAGAGCCCAGAGTTTCCACTCTCTTTTTGATTTATTCTTTAAGGAGATGTGGAAACTCTTGGTAAGGCCAGTAGTTATATATTCTTTATTTATATATATTTGTATATAATTCTTTATTATTGTGATTGTTGATTTTGTAGCCAAGCTGCAGAGGACAGGTGAAAGAACAGGTCATATTGAGGAAGGAAATAGTTTGCAGAAGGACTTAGGTAGATTAGGAAAATGTGCCCAGATATGGCAGATGGAATATAATGTTGGGAAGATTAAGGTAAAAGGAATAAAAGTGCAGACTATTTTCTAAGAGGGAGCAAATTCAGAAATCAGTTGCAAAGGGGCTTGAGAGTCCTCATGCAGGATTCCTGAGCAAGGCAAATACAATGTTAACTTTCATTTCGAGAGGTCCAGAATAGACGACCATAAGACCATAAGACAAAGGAGCAGAAGTCGGCCATTTGGCCCATTGACTCTGCTCCGCCATTTTATCATGAGCTGATCCATTCTCCCATTTAGTCCCGCTCTCCCGCCTTCTTACTATAACCTTTGATGCCCTGGCTACTCAGATACCTATCAATCTCTGCCTTAAATACACCCAATGACTTGGCCTCCACTGCCGCCCGTGGCAACAAATTCCATAGATTCACCACCCTCTGGCTAAAAAAATTTCTTCGCATTTCTGTTCTGAATGGGCACTCTTCAATCCTTAAGTCATGCCCTCTCGTACTAGACTCCCCCATCATGAGAAACAACTCTGCCACATCCACTCTGTCCATGCCTTTCAACATTCGAAATGTTTCTATGAGGTTCCCCCTCATTCTTCTAAACTCCAAGGAATACAGTCCAAGAGCGGTCAAACGTTCCTCATATGTTAACCCTCTCATTCCCGGAATCAATCTAGTGAATCTTCTCTTAACCCGCTCCAACATCAGCACATCCTTTCTTAAATAAGGAGACCAAAACTGCCCACAGTACTCCAGGTGAGGTCTCACCAGCACCTTATACAGCCTCAACATCACATCCCTGCTCCTATACTCTATTCCTCTAGAAATGAATGCCAACATTGCATTCGCCTTCTTCACCACCGACTCAATCTGGAGGTTAACCTTAAGGGTATCCTGTTCAAGGACTCCCAATTCCCATTGCATCTCAGAACTTTGAATTCTCTCCCCATTTAAATAGTAGTCTGTCAGTTTATTTCTTCTGCCAAAGTGCATAACCATACACTTTCCAACATTGTATTTCATTTGCCACTTCTTTGCCCATTCTCCCAACCTATCCAAGTCTCTCTACAGACTCTGTTTCCTCAGCACTACCGGCCCCTCCACCTATCTTTGTATCATCAGCAAACTTAGCCACAAATATGAAAGCATGGATGTATTGCTGAGGTTTTGTAACCATTGGTCAGATTGTACTTGGAATTTTGTGAGCAGTTTGAAGGTTGTGCTGACATTGGAAGAGGTAAAGAGAAGGCTCACAAGAATTATTCCAGAAATGACGGGGTTAATGTATGAAGAGTATTTGATGGCTTTGTACCTGTACTCATCGGACTTTAGAAAAATGAAGAGGGGAGGGGGGGAATCTCATTGAAACCTATCAAATATTGAAAGGCTGAGAGAAAGTGGATGTGGAGAGAATGGCTCCAAAAGTCGGACAGTCTAGGACCAGAGGAAGCAGCCTCCGAATAGGAGGATGTCTCTTTAGAACAGAGATGAGGGGGAATTTCTTTAACCAGAGGGCGGTGAATCTGTAAATTAATTGCTGCAGGCAGCTATGGAGACCAAGTCTTCGGGTATATTTAAAGCGGAGGTTCATATATACTTAATCAATGAGGAAGTCAAAGGTTATGGGGATAACGCAGGAGAATGGGGTTGAGGGGGATAATAATTCAACTACGAGGAGATGGTGTCAGATTTGATGGGCCGAATGGTCTCATTTTGCTCCCATGGTCATTTTTGTTACACATTGTGCCAGAAAATTCCTAACGCATGTAAATGTACTGCATATGTCGAATAAAGTTGAGCCTTGATCCTTGACTTATTATCCATCTCTAATTATATATGTGTGTGTGTGTGTGTGTGTGTGTGTATAACACTTTTGCATAGTACTGTAAATGCTGGAACTAAGGCAAATGAGTTATTTAAATATTTGAATACCTATTTGCAGGGGTTTAGCATTTGTATATGAGAGTTAACAACATCCAGATTTAGACATTGTCCTGCTGGCCGGGGATGTGGGTGCCAGTCTTAATTGTCTCTCACTTTTCCATATTTGCTCTTTATTGAACATTGCTTACTAAAAACGTAGTAACATAGAAAACCTACTACACAGTACAGGCCCTTCGGCCCACAACGCTGTGCCAAACATGTCCTTACCTGAGAAATTACCTAAGGTTACCCATAGCCCTCTATTTTTCTGAGCTCCATATACCTGTCCAGGAGTCTCTTAAAGACCTTATCGTGTTATGTTTGTACTGACCGAAATAAATCTCATTCATTCATATCCGCCTCCATCACAGTCATCGGGGCAGCCCATACCATGCATTCACCACTCTCTGCGTAAAAACTTACCCCTGATATCTCCTCTGTACCTGCTTCCAAGCACCTTAAAACTGTGACCTCTCGTGCTAGCCATTTCAGCCTTGGGAAAAAGCCTCTGACTATCCACACGATCAATGCCTCTCATCATCATATACACCTCTATCAGGTCACCTCTCATCCTCTGTCACTCCAAGGAGAAAAGGGCGAGTTCACTCAACCTATTCTCATAAGGCATGCTCCCCAATCCAGGCAACATCCTCGTAAATCTCCTCTGCACCCTTTCTATGGTTTCCACATCCTCCCTGTAGTGAGGCGACCAGAACTGAGGGCATATTTATGATTCACTCAGGATTACTTTCAACTGTCAGTGATGTGCTGAATAATCTCTCCAGCTTTTCATAGAACACAGGATATCTTTTCAGTCAGAATCTAAATCAGGTTTATTATCACTGACAAATGGTATGAAATGTGTTGTTTTGTGGAAAGGGTACAGTGCAATACATAATAAATAAATTCTATGTTACAACATGGAATATAGAAATTTAAGTAGTGCAAAAAGGGAGCAAAATAGTGAGATCATGGATCATTTAGAAATTTGATGGTGAAGGAGAGGAAGTTTTTCCTAAAATATTGAGTGTTTGACTTTAGGCTTCTGCACCTCCTCCCTGATCATGGTAATGAGAAGCGGGCTTGTCCTGGATGGTGAGAGTCCTTAATGATGGACCAATCAAAGCTCTTGCTCTGCTCATTATTTGCCTTTCTGATACTAATGCTTTCATATCATATCATTGTTATGTACCATGTCATATGATATGGGCGATCATGGTTTTTCCAGGACCGTGTTTGTTCTTGGCAAATTTTTGTAGAGAATTTGTTTGCCATTGGCTTCTTCTGAGCAGTGTCTTGATCAATACTCTTCCGAGATTATCTGTCCGGCGTCAGTGGTTGCATAACCAGGACTTTGTGATATGCACCTGCTGCTCATACGACCATCCGCCACCTGCTTCCATGGCTTCACGAGACCCTGTACGGGGGACTAAGTAGGTGCTACACCTTGCCCAAGGGTAACCTGCAGGCTAGCAGAGGGAAGAAGAGCCTTACATGCCTTACACCTTCTTCAGTAGAAACGTATCTCCACCCTGCTACCCGAAGACTTTCATGGACTACAGGATAAAATGAACGGAATACAAGACCCTGTGAAGAGGAGCTATAGATATATACAATACTTTTTAAAATGACTCAGCCTGAATATTTCTCTACATTTGTTTGAGATGTTTCCACATTACAAATCTAAAATGTTTCATAGCTCAATGAAGTGAGATCAGTGTATCCCCATTGGGATTTCTAATGGATCTATCCCTTTAGCCTTCTCAGCATCAACAAAATGCCCACCATCCAGACATGCTCTTCCCTTCCTGTGACAACCGTCAGGCAAGAGATACAATCCCCTTAGCTTCCACATTACCAAATTCAGAAACAGTGGTTACCCTACAGCCATCATGTCTCTGAACTGGTGTGGATAACTTCACCCACCACAACTAACTCTACAACTTGCACTTTCAAGGACTTTTTACAACTCAATTCTCAGGTTTATTATCTATTTGCATAATTTCTCTTCTTTTGCACACTGATTGTTTGTCAGTCTTTGTCTACGTATAGTATTATTTTTGTAAATTCGATCATATTTCTTTATTTTCTTGCAAATGACTGCATGAAAATGAATCTCAATGTAATATATGATAACATAAGCATACTTTGATAATCATTTTGCTGTGAACCTTGAACTCAACTTGACTATCTCTATTCTAATAATATTCTGGCAGAGAAACAAACCAGATTTACTGCATATGCCTTCTTTTTAAGTGTCTCTCAGGTCTAAGGATGACTCGTCTTCAGTGCAGTTTTGTAAATTCTGAGGTTACTGATGAGAGCAAGCTGGAGCCTTCTGTCTCTGCCCTAGGAGGAACAGGAGAGATGTAAGACAAGCGTGTGGTAACTTGGGGGGGGGGGGGTCACTCATTTCATCTACCACTTACTCCAGGCTTTTGTATGCTCAGTACCATTTTGAAAGCACCTTCCTTCTGTAATGGTCATCTGTTAGGGATTAGAACACATACATGTATAGCACAGTATTGAGTTTCTGGCCCAAGAAGTTATACCAACCTTTTAATCCACTCCAAGATCAATCTAACCTTTCCCTCCCAAACAGCCATCCATTTTCCATCATTCATATGCTTATCTAAGAATCTCAAATGTTTATATTGTTTTTGCCTCTACCACCAACCCTAGAATCACATTCGCTGCACCCACCAGTCAGTGTAAAAAAAATGCCTCTGATATTCCCCCTTATATTTGCCTCTAATCAGCTTAAAATTATGCTCTCTTTTATTAGCCTTTTCCACCCTGGGAGAAAGTCTCTGGTTGTCCACATTGCCTATTCTCTTATCACCCTGTACGCATATATGAAGTCACATTTCATCCTCTCTCATCCAAAGAAAAATGCCTGAGCTCGCTCAACCTTTCCTCATAAAACATGCTCTTCAATCCACGCAACAAACTGGTGAATCTCCTTTGCACCCTCTCAAAAGCTTCCACATGCTTCTGATATTATGGTGACCAGAACTGAACACTATTTTCCAAGTGTAGTCTAACCAGAATTTTATAGAAGTACAATATTATCTTGCGGCTCAAAAACTCAGTCCCTGACTAAAGATCACGGTGGAACCATTGGCATTTTCTTAAGGAATCTTTGAGCACATCGAGGTGTACAAGATGATGAGAGGCATTGGTTGTGTGGATAATCAAAGGCTTTTTCCCAGGGCTGAAATGGCTAGCACGAGAGGGCACAGTTTTAAGGTGCTTGGAAGTAGGTGCAGAGGAAATGTCTGGTAAGTTTTTTTACGCAGACAGTGGTGACAGTGTGGAATGGGCTGCCGATGACGGTGGTGGAGGCATATATGATAGGGTCTTTTAAGAGGCTCATGGGTAGGTACATGGAGTTTAGAAGAATAGAGGGCTATGGGTAAACCTAGGTAATTTTTAAGGTAAGGAAACATTCGGCCCAGCTTTGTGGGTCGAGGGCCTGTATTGTGCTGTAGGTTTTCTATATTTCTATGTTTCTCTACATCCATCAGTCTAGTCTTCTCCTCTGGGTAATTTCTTTACTCGATGAAGCGTAGAGTGTCAGTTTGCAGAAACTGGTCTTGAATGTGCCAGCGGTTTGTCCTGGCCAATGGAGTTGATGGAGTGTAGCAATGCAATCGGTACAGGACATGTTAGCTGGTAGAGATCATTGATGTTGATTCATCTCTCCGGCCAATGGATTTGAGGATATTATGCAGGCATTGTTGGTGTGATCTGTGCACTAGCTCAAGGTGCGAGGAGTCAGCAAATCCAAGTCCCAAAGTGTACAGGAACAATCATTACATCCATGTTTACATCAACAAAGGTGAAAATAAAAGTGAAACTTGGAGATTTAAGATGTTTTAACATTATTTCCAGAACCCAAGTGTAAAGTAGAACAAACTAATTGTTACTCTGAATCTGATAAAGCACAAACAAAACACAGAAAGATAAAGATGACAATAAAAAAAAAACATTAACTATAAATACATAAGATAGATTGTATACATAGACATCCATAAAGTGATGATTGGCACAGGGGTGTCTGTACATAAGGTGACTGACAGGAAGTGATAAAGTAGTGGTGGTTGGGGGGTGTGGAGGGTTGGTATAGTGGGTGGAGGCATTAATCAGCCTTACTGCTTGGGAAAAATAGCTGTTTTTGAGTTTGGTTGTCCAGGCTTGGATGCTATATAGCCTCCTCACTGATGGGAGTGAGACAAACAGTCCATGAACAGGGCATGTGGTATCCTTCATGATATTACCAGCCCTTTTTCGGCACCTTTCAGTATATATGCTCCTCATGGCAGGTAGGCTGGTGCCAGGGATGCACTGACCAGCTTTGACTACGGTAGTAGTCACTTTACATAAGCTTGCCAATTTCTCTACATTATGTGGAGAACCAGGAATCAAGAGTTCAAAAGGTGAAAGAGTGGGAGTACACTTGAACCTTTGGAGAGGAGGAGAGAGGTTTCTTTTTTCTCAGAGCAGTGGAAACCTTCCAATATATTTTGGGCTAATGTATTGGGCATCAATTCTCATGTTGTTCTTTGGGTATGTTTTGGTTGCATCATGTTCTGGTTCAGCAATTCAAATATGCAGACATCATAGGTATGTACTTACAAACCATTAGTTGTATCTGCAGGAGGTACCTCCTTAAGAAGGCAACATCTATCATCAAAGATTCCCACATCTTCTCATAGGGACCATTGGGCAGCAGGCACAGAAGCCTGAAGCCCATATCATCAGATCAAGAAAGGCCACATCCCCTCTACCAAAAGGTTCTTCAACCATCTGGCAAAGTCCTAATCACCAGGGATTAGCAACACTGCTGTTTTTTTTTTCACTTTGCACTAATATGGACTTTATTTTTGTTCTAATTATCTTTTCCTTTATAAAATGCATATAATTTATCTTTAAATTTTTCTTGCAAATGCTGCTTATATGACGATCTGTGTCTGTGATACTGCTCCAAGTAAGTTCTTATTACACCTGTGTATATATGAGATTGTGCACATAACAATGAGTTTGACCTTTGACTTTGAGGATGCAGCTGCTACAGTCCCTAGTGTAGAGTTGCTAAGTACTCATTGGTACTACCTTCAACCAACTCAGAAGGTTCTCGAGGAAAGTTTAGAGTTTCTTTTTCTTACTTGTCTTGTGTTGTCTTGTTTTTCTTTTATCTCCTAGGAGGATATTGGAGAACAGAAGAATTCCTTTTTCTTGCTGATGTTGAATGCAAAATTGTTATTGTGACGCACTCAACCAGCTGATCTTCCTTGTTCCTGAATGCCTCTTCGATGTCAACTGTGATTCTACTGACAGCCAAATTTATGGGTGGTGTTTGAACTGTGCCTAGCCACACGTCCATGGGTGTAGAGTCTTGAACTTACTTCTGATTGCTTTCACCGTTAGTGTGTAGATAGGGTGGTGAATGGGCACAGTGGCAGAAATTTTGGGAAGAGAAGGGAAGGGAACTGCCTTGGTTGTGAGGCAAGGTTTATCATAGAATCATAAGGTCATCTAAACATGGATTCAAGATATAAGTTCATCTCTCACTTGTGTATTAAAACATACAGTGAAATGCCCCATCTTCTAACTCTGACTCTTTGTCTCATTTTTTTTCCTTCAGTCCAGATGAAGGGTCTCGGGCCGAAATGTCAACTGTACTCTTTTCCATAGATGCTGCCTGGCCTGCTGAATTCCTCCAGCATTTTGAGTGTGTTGCTTAGATTTCCACCATCTGCAGAATTTCTCTTGGTAGTGAAATGTGTCATTTGTGTTAACAACCAATACACCCAACGGTGTGCTTGGGGAAGCCTGGAGATGTTACTACAGATTCTGATGCCAAAATAGAATGCCCACAATTCTCAGCAGAGCAACACAGAACTCAACAAAACAGAACAAAACCAACAACGAAACAACAGGAAAACAAACCCTCATTCCTCTCTCCCACCCATATACATACACACAGAATATAGAGCATTGAAATCTATAGAACATTACTGCTCCCTTGGCCAACAATGCTGTGCCAACCATACAGCTTACTCCAGAAACTGCCTAGAAACACCCTACCTCATAGCCCTCTAGTGTTCTAAGCTCCATGTACCTACCCTAAGAGGCTTTTAAAAGACCCTATTGTATCCACTTCCACCACCATCACCAGCAGTGCATTCCATGTACTTGCTACTCTGTGAAAAACTTACCCCCGACATCCCCTTTGGACGTACTTCCAAGCACCTTAAAAACATGCCCCTTCATGTCAGCCATTTCAGCCCTGGGAAAAAGCCTCTGACTATCCACACAATCAATGTCTCTCATCATCTTATACACCTCTATCAGGTCTCCTCTCATCCTCTGTCGCTCCAAGGAAAAAAGGCCAAATTCACTTAACCTATTCTCATAAGGCTTCTCTCCAACCCAGGCAACATCCTTGTAAATCTCCTCTACAAACTTTCTATAGTTTCCACTTCCTTCCTGTAGTGAAGTGATCAGAACTGAGCACAGTACTAAGAGTGGGGTCTGACCAGGGTCCTATATAGCTGTATCATTACCACTTGGCTCTTGAGCTCAATCCCACAGCTGATGAAGGCCAATGCACCATATGCCTTCTTAACCACAGAATCAACCTGCACAGCAGCTTTGACTGTCCTGTGGAATCGGACCCCAAGATTCCTCTGATCCTCCACACTGCCAAGAGTCTTACCATTAATATTATATTCTGCCATCATATTTGACCTACCAAAATGAACCACCTCACACTTATCTGGGTTGAACTCCATCTGCCACTTCTCAGCCCAGTTTTGCATCCTATTGCTGTCCCGCTGTAACCTCTGACTATCACAACTCCACACTATCCACAACATCTCCAATCTTTGTGTCATCAGCAAATTTACTAATACATCCCTCCACTTCCTCATCCAGATCATTTATAAAAATCATGAACAGTAGGCGTCCCAGAACAAATCCCTGAGGCACACCACTGGTCACCAACTTCCATGGAGAATACGACCCATCTACACCCATTCTTTGCCTTCCGTGGGCAAGCCAATTCTGAATCTACAAAGCAAGGTCCCCTTGGATCCCATGCCTCCTTGCTTTCTCAATAAGCCTTACATGTGGTACCTTATCAAATGTCTTGCTGAAATCCATATACACTACATCTACTGCTCTACATTCATCAATGTGTTTAATCACATCCTCGAAAAATTCAATCAGGCTCATAAGGCATGACTTGCCTTTGACAAAGCCATGCTGACTATTCCTAATCATATTATGCCTCTCCAAATGTTCATCAATCCTGCCTCTCAGAATCCTCTTCATCAACTTACCAAGCACTGATGTAAGACTCATTGGTCTATAATTTCCTGAGCTATCCCTATTTCCTTTCTTGAGTAAGAGAAAAATATCTACAATCCTTCAATCCTCCGGACCACTCCTGTCCCCACTGATGATGCAAAGATCATTGCTAGAGGCTCAGCAATCTCCTCCCTTGCCTCCCACAGTAGCCTGTGGTATATCTCATCCGGATCAAGTGACTTGTTCAACTTGGTGCTTTTCAAAACTCCAGCACATCCTCTTTCTTAATGTCTATATGCTCAAGCCTTTGAGTCCACTGTAACATACATACATTTCCCTGAGAACATCTGCTGTCACTTTATGCTTCCAATTTCCTGCATGATAGGTTCATATTTCCCCTTACTCCAATTAAATGTTTTCCAAACTTGTCTGCTCCTATCCCTCTCCAATGCTGTGTTAAATTCAAGACAAGTGAAGACAAATTTATTTATAAAGCACATTCAAAAACAACCCATGTGGACCAAAGTGCTGTACAAACCATAACAGGTAGCTAAAATCACAAATACAAGAAATACAGATATAAACAACAAGGCACACAGCTTAAAGGAGATAGAATTGTGATCACTATCTCCAAAATGCTCTCTCACTGACAGACCTATGCCTAACCAGATTCATTTTCCAATACCAGATTGAGTACAGCCTCTCCGCTTGTAGGCTTATCTGAATATTGTGTCAGGAAATCTTCCTGAACACACCTAACAAACTCTAACCCATCTAAACCCCTTGCACTAGGGAGATGCCAATCAGTATTGGGGAAATTAAAATCTCCTATCACAACATCCCTGTTATTATTTCACCATTCCAGAATCTGTCTCCCTATCTGCTCCTTGATGTCCCTGTTACTATTGGGTGGTCTATAAGAAACACCCAGTAGAGTTATTGCCCCCTTCCGGTTTCTACTGAGAGAATCAGTAGACAAGCCCTCCACGACTTCCTCCTCTTCTGCAGCCGTGACACTATCTCTGATCAGCAATGCCATGCCCCCAACTCATTTGCCTCCCTCCCTCTCCTTTCTGAAACATCTAAAGCCTGGCACTCTACGTAGCCGTTCCTGTTCCTGATTCATCCAAGTCTCTGTAATGGCGACAACATCATAGCTGCAAGTACTGATCCACGCTCTAAGCTCATCCATTTTGTCAATGATACCCCTTGCATTAAAATAGACACATCTCAAACTATCAGTCTGAGCGCATCCCTTCTCTATCATCTGCCAGTCCTCCCTCTCCACTGTCTCCAAGCTTTCTCTATTTGTGAGCCAACCACCCTCTCTTCCCTCTCTTCAGTTTCGTTCCCACCCCTCAACAATTCTAGTTTAAACTCTCCCCAATAGCTTTAGCAGACCTCCCTGCCAGGATATTGGTCCCCCTCAGATTCAAGTGCAACCCATCCTTATTGTACAGGTCACACCTGCGCCAAAAGAGGTCCCAATGATCCAGAAATCTGAACCCCTGCCCCAGAATTAATCCCTCAGTTATCCTCCACCTCATTCTATTCCTATATGCACTGTCGCGTGGCACAGGCAGCAACTCTGAGATTACTACCTTTATGGTCCTACTTCTTTGCCTCTTTCCTAACTCCCTGTAGTCTGTTTTCAGGACCTCCTCCATTTTCCTACCTATGTCGTTGGTACTAATATGTACCACGACCTCTGACTGTTTACCTTCCCACTTCAGGATATTGTGGATGCGATCAGAAACATCCTGGACCCTGGCACCTGGGAGGCACACTACTATCTGTGTTTCTTTCCTGTGTCCATAGAATCACCTGTCTGACCCCCTAACTATAGAGTCTCCTATCACTGCTGCCATCCTCTTCTTTTCCCTACCCTTCTGAGCCACAGGGCCAGACTCTGTGCCCGAGGCATGGCCACTGTTGCTTCCCCCAGGTAGGTCTCCCCCCACAACAGTATTCAAACAGGCGTACTTATTGTTAAGGGGGCAGCCACAGGGGAACACATCAGTATCTGACACTTGCTTTTCCCTCTCCTGACTGTTACCCACTGATCTGTCTCCTGAGGCCCTGGTGTGACTACTTGCCTATAGCTCCTATCTTTCCCTGACCAGTCGAAGGTCATCGAGCTGCATCTCCAGTTCCCTAACCCAGTCCCTAAGGAGCTGCAGCTCAATGCACCTAGCACAGATGTGGCTGTCCGGGAGGCTGTAAGTCCCAGACATCCCACATCCGACACCCAAGTCAGAACACCGGCCTCACAGACATACTTCCTATTCCTATGCTTCACAAGTAACTTACCTTGTCGAAGCCCCATTGAGCCAAAGCCCTTCTATTCTGACTCCCTCTACCAAAGCTGTCTTTTTTTAAAATTATTCCTTCTGGTCTAACTCACTGACGTCCAAGAGCCTGTGCAATTGTGCCTTGATCAAACCTCCAAAATGCTCTCCTACCAAGAGATCTGACACCTGACCAGGTTCATCTCCCAATACCAGGTTAATTACAGCCTCTCCTCTAGTTGGCCTATCTACTTACTGCATCAGCAAATCTTCCTGAACACACCTAACAAATTCCACCCCATCTAAACCCCTTGCTCTATGGAGATGCCAGTCAATATTAGCAAAGTTAAAATCTCCCATCACAACATTTGCCCCAGAAGAGGTCCCATTAATCCAAAACGAGCTGCACTGCCCAGCCACCCACCAATTTAACCCTAGCCTAATTGCAGGATAATTTACAATGACTAATTAACTACTAATCAGTACGTGGGACGAAACCGGAAAACCCAGAGGAAACCCACATGTTCAGTGGGGGGTGGGGTGGGAATACAAGCTCCTTATAGGCGCTGGAATTGAACTCCGAATTCAGACGCCCGAAGTTGGAACAGCATCGCACTAAACGCTATGCTACCATAATGCTTTAACTCTGAGCCTTTAACAAATTCAGTTCATCTGAAGGAATAAATGTGTTTGCAACTCTTCCACAAAGCTACCTTTGAGCCTGTAGTTATGTAAAACAGTTTAAAAAATAGATACGAACAGTGCACATATTCCCTTATTAAAGGGCGAGCTGGCGTTCCTTGGGTCGGTGTAATTGCCACCGCAATGTCTCTTATTGGTAACTGACCAATTATTTTAAGACAGATTCTGTGCAGCAGCATATTCCAGAGTAGCTGGTGTCATATATAATGGAAATTAAATATTCCTAACTGAAAATGAAGGTGAATACATCCTCCTGGCAAACTTAAAAGCAATTCTGTTGAATGTTCAGGAATTAAGATGCAAGACAAGTGGTTACTGTCAGGAAATGTAATGGAGGCTTAACCCAAAAGCAGAGCCAGCGGAGATGATTTAGAGTAAATAATTCTTTGCTAATAAACTGCAAAACAGCAAGACATGAGGGGCCACAAAATAAGAGAGAAGAGATACTTAACACAACAAGGTAGCAATGTAACTGAAGGCTAGGAGCAACTGCTTGAGGCTGGCTGGTTTGTATGACTGAACAAGGACTGTGTTATGCACCAGCTGCTTATATGACCATTTACCACCTGGTCCCATGGCTTCACGTGACCCTGATCGGGGAACTAAGCAGGTGCTACACCTTACCCATGGGTGACCTGCAGGCAAGCAGAGGGAAGGAGTGCCTTACAGCTCCTTTGGCAGAGATGTATCTCCATCACGCCACCCTATGCTTTTATTTAAATTGATCTGAAAATAACTCTGAATCTGAACTGAGACACAGCTAGCATCCATCTGTAACTACGGACAGATTCCTGACAACCATTCCTGTTGGCTGTCTATCTCCTGACAATCATTCCTGTTGGCTATCCATCTCCTGACAACCATTCCTGTTGGCTGCCTAATTCCTGACAACCATTCCTGTTGGCTGCCTAATTCCTGATAACCATTCCTGTTGGCTGCCTAATTCCTGATAACCATTCCTGTTGGCTGCCTAATTCCTGATAACCATTCCTGTTGGCTGTCCGTCTCTTGACAATCATTCCTTTTGGCTGTCCATCTCCTGACAACCATTCCTGTTGGCTGTCTATCTCCTGACAACCATTCCTGTTGGCTGTCCATCTCCTGACAACCATTCCTGTTGGCTGTCTATCTCCTGACAACCATTCCTGTTGGCTGTCTATCTCCTGACAACCATTCCTGTTGGCTGTCCATCTCCTGACAACCATTCCTGTTGGCTGTCCATCTCCTGACAGCCATTCCTGTTGGCTGTCCATTTCCTAATAACCATTACTGTTGGCTGCCTATTTCCTAACAACAATTCCTGTTGGCTGTCCATTTGTCTTCACACAAACATTTTCTCATTTGTTTCATCCGCATTCTTAAGTGGTCTTCATTGCTGAGTTCTATCAGAGAACATCATGTGCCCGCAGCGATCAAATTTGCAACTAGAAATCGAACTATTCACTGGGTTTTGTCATATTAGAAGTGCTTATCTGTACAGAGCAGTGACAGGTTTGTGACAGTGCTTTCCTCTCTTTAGAACTTAGTAACACTGAGCTTTTTTATTTTGAGCAATCGGATTGCTTTTTTGGCATTTTAGAGGATCTTTTTTTAAATTCTAGTGTATTGTTTGAATGTCTTCATAACTTATCCCTATCCACAAGGTGAAAAGATTGTTTAATAATTAATGAGGCAGAAATGTATGTTTGTTTCTTCATTTGCCGTGAATAGAGAAAGACATTACCAATACTGCAGCTCTCTCTCGTCTCCACCTAAGATTCTACCAACAATGGTTGTATCATCAGCAAATTTATAGATGATATTTGAGCCATGCCTAACCACAGAGCCATGGGTACAGAGACAGTAGAGCAGTGGGCTAAGCATTTCTGGCAAATTTCTACAGAGATATGGTGGAGAGCATTCTAACTGGTGACACCACTGTCTGGCGTGGAGAGGCCAATACACAGGATCAGAGAAGGCTGAAAAAATTGTAAACTCAGCCAGCTCTATCATGGCACTAGCCTCCCCAGCATCGAGGACATCTTCAAAATGCAGCATCTCAAAAAGGCAACATCCATCATTAAGGACTCTGTTACGCATGACATGCCCTCTTCTCATTGCTGCCATCAAGAGGAGATATAGCAACCTAAAGACACACACTCAGCTTTTCAAGAACAGCTTCTTCTCCTCCGTTATCAGATTTCTGAATAGACAATGAACCTTGTACATGACCGCTATTTTTGTTCGTTTCGTTCTTTCTTTATATATTTATATATAATTCTTATGGTAATTTAGGGGTGTTTATATTTTGCACTGTACTACTGCAATGAAACATGAGGCTACTTAACAAGATAAAATCCTATAGTGTTACAGGAAAGATACTGGCATGGATAGAGGAATGGCTGACAGGCAGAAGTAACAAGTGGGAATAAAAGGGGCACTTTCTGATTGGCTGCCAGCGACTAGTGATGTTCCTCGGGGTTCAGTGTTGGGACCTCTACTTTTCACAGTGTTTGTTAATGATTTAGTTAGTGGAATTGATAGCTTTGTGGCAAACTTTGCAGGTAATATGAAGATAGGTGGAGGGGTAGGTAGTGCTGAGGAAGCAATGCGATTGTAGCAGGACTTAGACAAATAGGAAGAATAGGCAAAAAAGCGGCAGATAGAAGACAATGTTGGGAAATATATGATAGTGCATTTTGGTAAAAGGAACAATAGTGCAGACTATTATCTAAATGGGGTGAAGCTTCAAACATCAAAGGTTCAGAGGGACTTAGGAATCCTCGTGTAAGATTTCCAGAGGCTAATTTACAAGTTGAGTCTGTGGTAAAGAAGCAATGTTGGCATTTATTTCAAGGGGAATAGAATATAAAAGCAAGGAGATAATGCTGAAGGCTTTATAAGACACTAGACAGGCCATACTTGAAGTATTATCAACAGCTTTGGGCCCTTTATCTCAGAAAGGATGTGTTGTCATTGGAAAGTGTACAGAGAATGTTCACGAGGAAGATTCCAGGAATAAAGGGGTCAACATATGAGAAGCATTTAACAGATTTGGCCTGTACTCACCGGAATTCAGAAGAATACATATAGATCTAATTGAAACCTACCGAATGTTGAAAGGACTAGATAAGGCAGATGTGGAGAGGATGTTTCCTATGGTAGGTGTATCCAGAACCAGAGGGAACAGCCTCAGAGTTGAGGATAACCCTTTAGAACAGAGGTAAGGAGGAATTTTTTTTTTAGCCAGAGAGGAGTGAATCTGTGGAATACTCTGCCACAGATTGAGGCGGAGACCAAATCCATGGGTGTATTGAAAGTGGATGTTGACAGTTTTCTCTTTGATCAGGGCATCAAAGGATATGGTGAGAAGGCAGGTGCATGGGGTTTAGTGGGATCCGGGATCAGCCATGATGGAATGTCAGAGCAGTCTTGATTGGCTGAATGGCCTAATTTTACTCCTATGTTTCATGGTTTTCTGGAAACAAGTGTTTCACAAGTACAGTATGTCACTGATATTAAGTTTAATTCTGATTTCATGCCACCTTCTCACAGTTGCCATTGGGCAGGAGATACAGAAGCCTGAAATCCCACCCCACCAGGTTCAATACCAGTTATTTCCTTTCAATCATCTGGATCTTGAACTAACTTGCACAACCCTAATCTCTACAGATTAGCAACACTCTGACCACTTCGATCATTTTGTACTAAAATGGAGTTTTCCTTTGTTGTTCTTTCTTGTTGGAATTGTATATGATTTATTGTATGACTAATATAACTTGCAGCTCTCTTGTGAATGCTGCTTATTTAGTGCCCTCTTCTCATTGTCACCACCAGGAACGAGGTACAGAAGCCTGAAGGCATACACTCAGCGATTCAGAAACAGCTTATTAATCTCTGCCATCAGATTTCTGGATGGATATTGAAACCATGAACACTACTCATTATTTATTTCTGTTTTCGCACTACTTATTTAATTTAAATATTTAATATACATATATATACTTACTGTAATTCAGTTTTTCTCTATGTTATCATATATTGCATTGTACTACTGCTGCTAAGTGATCACACATATGCAAGTGATATTAAACCTGATTAATGATAAAAGTAAACCAGATTCTGATTCCGATTCCGTGAGCCTGTGATGCTGTGATAAGTTTTTCATTCACTTTCACTTGCGCACATCAGCAAAATTGACCTTGACATTGACCTGTTGTAACATGAAAAATAAGGCATATCATTGGACCCCAGGTTCGCCTTCTGACCTTTAATCAAAATGAGTCATATACTCGCAGTTGCCACTTCATTAGGTATTCACTGTACCTATTAAAGCAGTCCCTGAGCGTATGTTCATGGTCGTCTGCTGCCGTAGCCCATCCACTTCAAGGTTTGACATGTTGTGCATCCAGAGATACTCTTCTGTACACCAAAGTTGTCACGCATTGTTACTTGAGCTACTGTTACCTTCCTGTCAGCTTCAAACAGTCTGGTCATTCTCATCTGACCTTTGTCACTGACAAGGTGTTTTCTACCATAGATTTGCTACTCACTGGATTTTTTTTTTCATTCTTCATGCCATTCTCTGCAACGTGTAGAAACAGTTATGTGTGAAAAATCCCAGAGGACGTCATTTTCTGAGACCCTCAGACCACCTCATCAAGCACCAATTATCAGTCAACAGTCAAAGTCACTTAGATCACATTTCTTCCTCATTCTAAAGTTTGACCTAAACAACAACAGAACCTCTTGACAATGTCTGCAGGCTTTTATATATTGAGTTGCTGCCACATAATTGGCTGAATATAGATTTGCATTAATGCACAGCCATGCATGTGTACCTAATAAAATGGCCACTGAGTGCAGAGTACGATCAAGGTTGTCAAGTATATGCTGGTTGTTTGTGGGCTGGTAAGTGTTTGCACGCTTCCAGCGCCAACATGACGGTCCCACGACGTACTAAATTCTGCAGTGTAGGAGGAAAGAGGAACACTCAGAGGAAACCTATGCAGCCACGGGGAGAACATACAAAGACAGCCGCAGTATTTGAACCTGGATCACTGGCCCTGTGAAGTGTTACACTTACCACTACGCTACCGTGCTGCCCAGAGTGAGAAGTCCACTAAGAGAGCATTTATGCCTGTGCTTCCACATCACTAACAGTGACCAAAAACTAATACCTAATACACACAAACCAGGAAGATAAGCCAGAGGCAGGATGCTGATGATTGTATTTGGAATTTGACAAAATTTCATGGAGTTCTTTAGAGGTTGTTGGAAGACGAATGGATATTCCTTTACACTGTATGATGATTTCTTAAACCTCCTGTTATTACTTCCTCCCTAATGGATTCCAGCTTTTTCTCAATAGATTAGGAAAAGTTATAAAAGACCCAGACAGTAGATGGATGGCATGTCAAGAGCACAGATCAATACCTCAACACATCACAGCTTCCAGTCCATCGTTACAGATTATTCTGAAGAAATACATGGACCACTTTTTTGGAATTAATCAGCAGAATTTCATGTTTATCAATGTGGAATCATGCATCATGATAGGTCGTAGACTAGACTGGAAGAAATAAAATTGGTCTTTGTCACACAAAGTGTTCTGACCATGTTGAATAATTGTCCACACAAAAAAACAATAGATTAAAGCTGCCATTCACTTTTCTTTCCCACCCAACTTCAAATCGGGAAGAGAGAACTTTACTTAGAACATGGAACATAGAACATTACAGCACAGTACAAGTGCTTCGGCCCATAGTGTTGTGTCGACCTTTTAACCTACTCTGATCAGTTTAACCCTTCCCTCCCACATAACCCTCCAATTTTCTATCATTTATGTGCTTGACCAAGAATCTCTTAAATACCCCTTTGAGTCCAGAGCACTGTCTCAGGCCAAAACATCGACTGTTAATTCATTTCCATAGATGTAGCTTGACTCGCTGAGATCCTCTTGCATATCATGTGTTTTGCTTTAGATTACTTAAGATAGCTTATTGTTGGCCATGGCGGATTTGAAATATGGAAGAAAACATCAAACTTGAATGGGTCAAGGACAGTGGAAGCAGATACTCTTTGATCCAGCCATGGGCTTGGAGATGGAGGTTGCCATTTTGTGGAACTTTTTCACATCACCCATTTTGGATGTTAGTTGATTAGCATGATCAGTTATTTAAAGAAGGCACAATGATACTTCAGTTAATCTGCTGGACTAAAGATCATTTTTAAGTAAGAAGTTATTTATGAGACTTGATTTGGTTGGATAGCATGCAGGTATTTTGACTGTTGGAGTCAGTATCTATTTTGCGTGAATCAAGCTCATTGCTGATTGAGAACAAAGAGCCATAAATTATCAAATGTCACCTGCTGGGAAGAGGGAATAAATGGATGCTGGACTGGAGCAGAAGCAATAAAAAGGTGTTAAAGTTCAGACGCATGACCTACAGCCAATGACACTGGAATGCAACATTTGAATTGATAAGAAATGAATATAAAAGTGGGCATTCCAATTGTGCTAACAGCGATAACTCCAGAGAATCACCATTGCAAGGAATAGCACCCACATCAGGGGCTGGGAGAAGAAAAGATCAATCATCTGGCCAGTGGAGATCCCCTGTTTCTGTGTTAAAGTATCTGATTGTGTACTGGTACAGAAAGAACAGTAGAATTCATATTCTAAGTTATTGGCCTGGGGTCAACATTGTTATTTGTGCAGAGACAACAAAGTGTGAGCTTCGATTAATTACAAGTTGCGTAGTACGTTTCCTAACCTAGTTCCACTGACAAACTGTCAAGATATTTTGGCGTCCCTGTATGGGCTCAGGGAAAACATAGAAGTCTGAGATCCTAGTTTCAAACTGAACCACCACATTCAAGGTTAGGATATTAAAATTGGAAAAGGAGAGGACAAGAAGAAGCCAGGGAGTTTGGATGATTAGAGGAATCATTTTCTTTAAATATTTATTAAGAAAATGGCCCCATCTATGAGGCATGGGTAGGAAAGGTTGAGAGTAGTGGATCAGGGACCCTGGGGGATGCATTGTGGAAAGTAATTAGTGAAAAGAAATCAAAGGAATTACTAGCAGCTAAAAATGCTGTTACAATGGGAGGTATGTGGGAAGATCTAATTGACGCGAGGAAAGAAAAACTGAAACTGACAGAGGAATTAAGTAAGTGTAAGGAAGAGGTTGAAAAAATAGGAAAGGAAATGAAATTCTCAGGGAGAAGGGTCAGGCGAATGTGATCCACATGACGCAGTTTCAGATTCAATGTGAAAAAGAGAAATAGGAAGAGGAATGTGAAAAGGCACGTACAAAATTAGAGAAATGGAGAAGTCAGTGTCAAGATTTACCGACTGCCATGAAAAAATCAACATCTGGGAAGAAAGGTCGTGCCGACCACAACAAGTGTTTAAAACAAATCAAAAAGCTCCAAAGTCAACTCTCAGCTCAGAGAGGAGTGATACGTGCATTTGGCACGAGGGCTAACGGTGATGGTGATGTAGATTGGGGTAACTTAGCATATGAGGTGACACACTACCATAATGAGGATGACTGAGGAAGCGGCCTGCCTCTCTACGGATTTTTCCAAGAGGGGGTGAAGCCTTCACCACCCACTGCCCCAATGTCATCTGTGGTAACGGAAGGAGGGCAGGCAACACCATAGTCAGGGGGACCAGTTGTGACACGATATTCTACCCCTTTCAATGCGGCTGAATTGAGCGCTATAGCTACGAATGTATCAAGGTGTGGGATGGGAGACGATTCTCAGGAATTTTCCAGTGTGTTCAGCGACACGGGATAATTCATGCTTCAGATGAAACAGAGGAACAGAAGTTAAACCTTCTGTGTTTAACTTCAGCATTACATTCAACCCTGCCAGTGGAACAGGCCCAAGGCCAGGGGGCACCGGGTGGTTTACAAGAAGCTATATTAGAAGCTGCAGTGGGCTAATTGAGGTGACCTTGTGGAGGCTTTGTGTAAGTGCAGACAGCAGAAAGGGGAACACCTCCCTGCACGTGTGACCACGTTGTGGCCAGTTTTCTCAAGTGTTCGTGGTCCCACATTGGATAGACGGAACTTGACTCAGCGACTGAGGAGTAACTGGCTGAAGACATTGGTATCTCAAGGTACTGAGGAGAGGAAAAGAGTGTGTGCAATGTTTGATCCTACTGATCCCACACATACTGTAGCATGGGCTCTCAGAAGGATGATATGAGTATGGAAGAAGGGAAAAAGGAAGAAAGGTACTAAGGAGGATAAGGGGAAACAGGGTTCTAACACGAGCCCCTGTAAGAGAACAGGAGTGTAGTGGCTGAATGAAGGGAGACAGGTTTCCTGGTTTGCCACCATTGCACTCAACAGCGCACCTAGTAGAAGGGAGGTCGAGGACACGGTCAGAATGTTTGCATTTCCCCTGTTGTGAATACCAGATACCCATGGAAATGTTTCCATTATGGATATGAAGGTCATTTTGCCAGGGATTTCCTGCAACCTAAACAAATTGGGAATGATCAGGATGTAGCAGAGGCTCCATTTCCCCTGGAAGGTCAACTATGATACCAGCAAAGTAATGTCCAGGCTGCCAAAGGAGATTCAGGACTGTATGTGGAGTTGCCTATGGGAACTCCAAATGCTCAACAATGGTGTCAGGCCTTGGCTATGTGGGTGTACACCGCGAATTCGGAAGGTGCAGGTAGACCCCTAGTAGAAGCTGGGGTAAGAGGCCACCCTATTAAATTTCTTCGGGATGCAGGAGGCTCTTAAACCACCCTAAACACATCCACGTTCAATGCACCATTTTTAACTCACAAATGGGGGCGTTGACTACACCACCGAACATACCGTTGGGACAACTCAGAGTGCTGCACGCGGTTCTGCTCGTCAACTTGCCCAATACTCAAGAACATATTCTGGGGGGTGATTTCATAAGGAAAGCAGGTTTGAGTTTTGATGTGATTAATTGTATGACTTGACAGTTTAATGTTGATAGAGAACAGGTCCCAATTAGCATTCCAGTCGGACGATATGAGGTCAGGATATGTCGATGAAGGCAGAAAATATGACAGATGACTCAGAGGCCAGACAAGTTATTTTAGATTGCCAGGCAGTATTTGCCAAGCATAAACACAACTGTGGCAGGATGCAAGGAGAGGTGTGTATAAAAGGCCCAGAAGCAGTACAGATTTCCAAAACAAACAGAGGCAGATGTAGAGAAAGTTATTCAGCGTTTGTGAACATGGAGTTTTGAGAGAAATAGCATCTACAAATAATTCTCCTATATGGCCACTTCATAAACCTGATGGAACTTCGAGACTCACCATAGATTAACAGGAATTGAATAAATTTACCCCTTTAACTGCCTTCACTGTAGCCACAAGTCCAGAAACTGTGATTAAGCAGAATATTGTGGCAAAGTGGTTCACAGTACTGGATATAAGTAATGGATTTTGGTCTGTTCAATTGAAAAGAGTGTAAATATAAATTTACTTTCACTTGGAAAGGACAACAGTATATACATAGACAGTTTAGCCAGAATTCACCCTCCATTTTCCATCAATGGTTGACAAATGGGCTGAAAGCTTTTTTCAGCTCCCCAGTGTTTAATTCAACATGTAAATGATCTATTGTTACAGATGGAAACCCACAAAGAGTATTATGAGCTACTTAAGAAACTACTGCAATTATTACAGAAGATGGATTTGAAGGTTAATTCTAAAAAGGTTCAAATTATGAAGCAACAGGCTACTTGGGATTGGTCATAGAGATGAGGGATTGGTAAACAGCGTGTGGATGTAGTGGCAAAACTACTCCTCCCCACTGAAGTTGTTTCTTGGTTTGATGGGGTATTCTAGAGAATACATAGACAGCCTTGCCACCAAAGCTTACCCACTTATGGAGCCCTTGAAGAAAGGCGTTCCATGGGAATGGAAATCAGAACACACTAAGGCAGTTTCAGGTCTTAAAACTGGCCCTGCAGAAGCGCCTGCTCTTAAGACTCCAAACCCCTCCGAGCCATTCTCTTTGGAGGTCGTTGTCACCAGTAGCAATGTATCAGCTATGTTGCTCCAGGAGACCTATGGTTGACTGGAGACAGTGGCATATGTGTCTCGAATGCTCACGCTGGTAGAGCAAGGATATACAACATGTGATCTTCATCTATTAGCAGTGTTTTGGGCAGTTAAACCTTTTAATTATATTGTGGGCCTTAATCCATTAACCATTTTATCACAGCATGCTCCAGTTCAGCTTTTACTTGATAGTCATATCAAGGATGGAACAGTCAGTCAAACTTGGCTAGTCCGATTGACATCATTATTACAGGGTCATAATGTTGCAGTTAAAAGAATTGACAGTGTAACATGCTCACTGATAATCTAATTTATTGGAGTGAACCTCATGAGTGTGAGGTGACTATAGTACAAGTTCAGAACGGACCATTCATTCTCATCTTAAAATCAGAAGAGGAAAATAATGCCATCTGTCCAGAAAGTTCCTCTTTAAGGATCTCTGTTGCTGAATCGTAATCAGTTCAGGATGGAGGGAAACTTACAGGATGTGGTATATATCCAGAAAATATGGAAGGAGTAGAGATGGAAAATGTTGCAGTCAAGTTACCTGAAATGAGTGCACAAGCAGCAGTGCCTGCTGCTATAGCTTTTGTGATCAGCTATCCAGATAGATATCCTTCAGGAGCAATCATACACTCAGAGAGTACATATGTTTGTAATAGTCTGGCTAAATATTTACCATAATAGGAAGCAAGAGGTTATATCTCAGCAAAGGCTTATTGAGAAAGTAAGGAGACATGGGATCCAAGGGGATATTGCTTAATGGATCCAGAACTAACTTGCCTACAGAAGGCAAAGAGTGGTTGTTGATGGGTCATTTTCTGCATGGAGGCCAGTGACCAGTGGTGTGTCTCAGGGATCTGTTCTGGGACCTCAACTCTTCGTGATTTTTATAAATGACCTGGATGAGGAAGTGGAGGGATGGGTTAGTAAATTTGCTGATGACACAAAGGCTGGGTGTGTGGTGGATAGTGTGGAGGGCTGTCAGATGTTACAGCGGGACATGGATAGGATGCAAAACTGAGCTGAGAAGTGGCAGATGGAGTTCAACCCAGATAAGTGTGAGGTGGTTCATTTTGATAGGTCAAATATGATGGCAGAATATAGCATTAATGGCAAGACTCTTGGCAGTGTGGAGGATTAGAGGGATCATAGGGTCCGAATCCGAATCCATAGGACACTCAAAGCTGCTGTGCCGGGTGGCTCTGTGGTTAAAAAGGGATACGGTGCATTGGCCTTCATCAACCATGGAACTGGGTTTAAAAGCCGAGAAGTAATGTTGCAGCTATATAGGACCCTGGTCAGACGCCACTTGGAGTACTGTGCTCAGTTCTGGTCGCCTCACTACAGGAAGGACATGGAAACCATAGAAAGGGTGCAGAGAAGATTTACAAGGATGTTGCCTGGATTGGGGAGTATGCCATATGAAAACAGATTGAGTGAACTCGGCCTTTTCTCCTTGGAATGACGGAGGATGAGAGGTGACCTGATAGAGGTGTACAAGATAATGAGAGGCATTGATCATGTGGATAGTCAGAGGCTTTTCCCCAGGACTGAAATGGCTAGCACAAGAGGGCATAGTTTTAAGGTGCTTAGAAGAAGGGTAAGTTTTTTTTTTATAACGCAGAGAGTGGTGGGTTTGTGGAATGGGCTGCCAGCGGGGGTGGTAGGGGTGGAGATGATAGGGTCTTTTAAGAGACTCCTGGATGGGTTCATGGAGCTTAGAAAAATAGAGGGCTATGGGTAAGCCTAGGTAGTTCTAAGGTAAGGACATGTTCAGCACAGCTTTGTGGGTCGAAGGGCCTGTATTGTGCTGTAGGTTTTCTATGTTTCTAGATGGTAAACCTTTGTCAAAGAATATATTTGAGAAGGCAATAGGAAACAGTAATGGAGTAAAGAAGGTGAAAGCTCATGTGAAGCCATCCCCAAAATGGAACAGAAAGGCTGATGAGTTAGCCAAATTAGGAGCAAGATGTGGAGTGAAATGGTATCCAGATATAGAAGGAATGATGACACAGAAACAAACAAACTGTACACCTGTAGACTTAGTTAAGATACAGCAACAGGATCAAAAGTTAGCAAAGGTACGGATGGGAAAATGAGATTAGATTAGATTAGGTTCAACTTTATTATCATTGTGCCAAGCACAGATACAAAGCCAATGAAATGCAGTTTGCATCTAACCAGAAATGCAAAGAATAGTGTTATTTACAAAATAACTGCAAATAAAAAGTAAGTGCTACAGCACACAAATATAAAAGTACTGAGACAGTACAATATGGGTGCAGTACTGCTTAGCGCTGTGATGTGAGGTTCAGCAGGGTCACAGCCTCAGGGAAGAAGCTCTTCCTGTGCCTGCTGGTGCGGGAGTGAAGGCTCCTGTAGCGCCTACCAGATGGGAGGAGAGTAAAAAGTCCATGTTTAGGGTGAGATGCATCCTTGATAATGCTTTTCTCCCTGCCCAGGCAGAGTTTATGGTAGATGTTCTCAATGGTGGGCAATTGGGTGCCGATAATCCGCTGGGCAGTTTTCACCACATGCTGGAGTGCTTTGTGGTCCGATACGGGATGATTGCCATACCACACTGAGATGCAGTTTGTGAGTATGCTCTCAATGGTACAGCGGTAAAATTCTGAAGAGTATTCAAAATATCCAGGAATACAGATACAGAATGAGATTGTACTTAATCATGGTAGATATGTGGTGCGCGAAAGTGAAAGAAACCAGATGATGTACAATGACATTTTTGGGCATCAAGGAGTAGATAGAACTATGGAACTGTTGAAGAATCTGTGTTGGTTGGTGGCCAAAGATCTCAGGAGATATAAAACTTTGTTGTATGGATTGTTTGATTTGTGCCAAGGATAGCCCAGATAAACTGGCTAGAAAAGCAGTTTTAAGTCAGTCACGACCTGTAGCAGAACTTGCAGATTGATTTTATAGGACCTTTACCTCCACCACCTGGAGGACAGAAATAGATCCTTGCGATAGTAGATACTTTCACCAAATGGGTAGAGGCTGATCCATGCAGAAATAATACTGTTAGGACTACAGTTCGGATTTGGTTGAGAGGGTCTCTACTGGTTGGGGATTATCAAGGAGTTTCTACTCAGATCAAGGTCCTCACTTCAATGCACAGGTGATGTAAAATCTGATGAGTCTGTTTTAGGATAAAGCAGAGGTTTCATATCCCTTATCGAGCCCAATCTCGAATTGTCAAACAGATAAAGACAATGTTAGCTGAAGTGGCCAGACAACACAGGACCACCAGCGTCACTGTCTTATCCTCAGTCCTTATGATACTCTGTACCACTGAAGCCGCTTCTACTGGTCTTACACCTTTTAAGTTGATGGCCAGGAGAGAAATGAGTGGGTTAGAATTCCTGGTGGGCTAGATTTATCAGAGCCTGAGTATGATACCATTGTAATGGATAAGTAGACATAGCAATTAATCGACACTATTAAAAAAACCCATTATGTTGCAGCCCATAATATGGGACAGAAGAAACATCAGAGTAAAGCTCATTTTGATGTGCAAACAGAACCTAGTGAGTTGGAGATAGGACCCGAAGGTTATGATCTCAGTAGGTCATCTCGGCCATGTTACATCTTTGAGATTTGTGGGACCATATGATGTCACTGACAGAGCAAGTCCATCAATTTATCAAATCCAGACTGCTCTAAATAAGTTAGGTTGTTATCATATTAACCAGTTTAAATCCCTTGGAGATAGTCAGGGTTCTCTAGTAGCTGAAGTCCAAAAGGCACATTGTTAATGGGATACTCTGGATGGAGATGATGATGCTCTTAGATTTATATTTCATGTTTGGTGGCCAGTTCCAGATTTTACCCAGAGGTTAAGGATAGTACACTTCATACTCAGTATCAAGAAGGAAGGGTTAAGGCTGGGCAATCTTTACTGTTGCCTTAGCCAAAGCAAAGGCAATGGAAGAGAGAAGTAGACGGGAGACTGTCTTCATCACCAGATATTCTAGAAATACAACAGGAGATACTTACTAGCTCTTCCTTCAGTTAGTCCTGACAAAGGGTCTTGGCCCAAAACGTCGACTGCACCTCTTCCTAGAGATGCTGCCTGGCATGCTGCGTTCACCAGCAAATTTGATGTGTGTTGCTTGAATTTCCAGCATCTGCAGAATTCCTCGTGTTTAAGGAGATAGAAACCTTGAATTTAGAGGAGGTATCAGGTAATTTATGGTTGATCAGAAATGATTGGTGTCAGACTACTACTGATGAGTGGCCTCATAATTGTCAAAGGCTCTATTGAAGGCTACGTGTGCTGCAAACAAATGTGTGAAGGACTGAGATGAGATTGCGTAAAGGAAATGAGACTGATGTCTGTTGGCATTTGTGGTTGGAGAACGGTAATATGGGGAAAAGACTGGAGTACTAGGAATACAGTGGCACATCAAGTAATGGTATTGTTGATGTGATCACAAATCAGAAATAAGATTATACGTAGATTATTTTATGCCCCAGGTAATTCAATCCCAGTGGTCTCTGAGCTCCAAGAATGTCCATATATACCTTACTCTATGGTGTGCATGATGACAACTGATGCTACAACCACTACAGTGCCAACTGTTGCTAGTCCTTTAGTGTGTGATGAGATTCAGACCTATAAAGGGAATGAACCCGATTCTTGTCATCAAAAAGGAGAATATTTGGTTTATCCAGAGGATTTCATTAAGAATGGGTGAACAGATTGTGGGTTTGTTTCTTATGATTATTCTCTATCTGTCTTACCTGTTAATTACAATATTTCATTTTAAAGCAGAGTGGGATAGTTATTTACTATAATGAAGCTATTATTAAACAATGAGATGAGTTATCCAAGTCTATTAAAGATCATGTGGGTTTAGCTAATGATGTTTTGCGGAATCCACCCCTTTAGGGAGTGAAGTTTGGAACTGAGGTTTAAATGTTAATGTACATTCTTGGAATTGTATTACTTCATATGCTCTTATTGCTTTGCTCTTGGTTCTAATGATTATCCGATGTATTTTTCCCAGTGGACCTGGTGTGAATGCTATGTAGCCTCCTCCCTGATTGGAGAGGGACAAACAGTCCATGAGCAGGATAGGTGGGGTCATTCATGATGTTACTGGCTGTTCTCCAGCACCCTTCTGTATACACATCCTCGATGATGGGTAAAGGTTTGAACTGTACCTCAACAGACTTATCAACTTAGAAAGTAAAATCTCTGGTTCAGAGGAAAGTGGTACATTCAGTGGCTGGGCAATGCAAGATGTGGCAGGGACTGAAGGCAGTAGTTTGGCTTAAAGCCTTAAAGATATTTGCTTCAGTTGTTAAAAGAATCAGTACCATTCCCTGCTGACCTAGTGATTAGTTGTCTTTTGATCACTGTTGCCTGAAAGTGCAATACAAAGTTCATGACTATAAAACTATTTATGAACAATATCACTTATGGTTCTATTCCTGATCTGCGAAGGATGTCTTCAAAATATCTTCTGAATTTGTCAGTGCTAATGCAGCCAGTGGAGATCCATTAAGATCTGAGTGGCTGTTTAGTGAAGACTTCCTCTTCTTTCTGCTCCTTATCAGTGGTATGTCATTACTGTCAATATCGCCCTTCACATCTCATCTATTTTCTTTCCATCAACCTAGAGACTGCTGGGCTCTCCAAATATCTGTCTGGGAAATAATTCCGTGAAATCGATATGTTCTCCCCTTTAATGCAGACAAATGTGGAAACTGATTTCAGATGGTTCACTCACGCTCTCTGCAGGATATGTTCAGCGGTGTCCCAGACCAAGTTCTTTTACTACAGAGCATTTTCCACTTTGGTGGCTTACAACTCCACAATATCTTCCATCTAAATTTTTCTCACTTCTTTTTAACCATTTAAGCCTCATCCATGCCAGCACCTGTGAGATTAAATAAAGATTAGCTTTGATTGTCACATGTATATCGAAACGTACAGTGAAATGCGTCAAATCAAATCAGTGTGGATTGTGCTGGTCACCCCACAAGTGTCATCCCACTTCCAGTGTCAACAAAGTATGGCCACAACTCCCTAAGTCCTTGGAATGTGAGAGAAAATCGATGTACCCAGGGGAAAGAAAGCTTTTGCATTATTGGCCTTTATTAATTGATATATTGAGTGCAGAAGTTTGGATGTTATGTAGAAGTTATAAAAGATGTTGAAGAGACCCAACTTGGAGTATTGTGATAGTTCTAGTCACCTACCTACAGGAAAGGTGTTTATAAGATTGACAGAGTGCAGAGAAATTTACAAGGATATTTACAAGACTTGGGGACCTGAGTTATAGGAAAGGTTAAATAGGTGAGGACTTTATTCCCTAGAGTGTAGAAGAATGAGAGGAGATTTGATGGAGGTAATAAAAATTATGAGCAGCATAGAGTAAATGCAAGCAGGTTTTTTTTCCAGTGAGGTTGTGTGAGACTAGAACTAGTGATCATGGGTAGAAGGTGAAAAGTGAAATGTTTAAGGGGAATGTAAAGAGTGACTTCTTCACTCAGAGTGGGGTGAGAAGGTGGAATGAACGAGCTGCCAGCAGAAGTGACGGATGTGGATTCAATTTCAACACTTAAAATAAATTGGATAGGTGCATCAATGCCAAGTGGAGGTTGGGCTGTGAACTAAGTGCAGGTCAATGGGACTAGGTAGATTAATCATTCAGCATGGACTAGATGGGCCCAAGAGCATATTTCTGTGCTATAGTGTTCTATGAAATCTTCATGGTTATGAGGAGAATGAAAAAATTCCCTACAGACAGCAACAGGATATGAACTATGATCTTACGGCGGTACTGAATTGATTTGATCTTATTTCTGCCTCTGCCTCATGAATGATCCGAAGTTCATCCAGCTCCAGCTTCGGTTCCCTAACCCGATTTGTCAGGAGCTGCAGCTGGATGCACCTTTTACAGGGTACAAATCAGGAACAAGAGGGGAGCAGTTACTCTATTGGGAGTATTCTGTAGGCCCCCTGGTAGCAGCAGAGGTACCGAGGAGCAGATTGGGAGGCAGATTTTGGAAAGGTGCAAAAATAACAGGGTTGTTATCATGGGTGATTTTAACTTCCCTAATATTGATTGGCACTTGATTAGTTCCAATGGTTTAGATGGGGCAAAGTTTGTTAAGTGTGTCCAGGATGGATTCCTGTCACAGTATGTGGACAGGCCGACTAGGGGGAGTGCCATACTAGATCTAGTATTAGGTAACGAACCGGGTCCGGTCACAGATCTCTCAGTGGGTGAGCATCTGGGAGATAGTGACCACCGCTCTCTGGCATTTAACATTATCATGGAAAAGGATAGAATCAGTGAGGACAGGAAAATTTTTTAATTGGGCAAGGGCAAATTAAGAGGCTATAAGGCTAGAACTTGCGGGTGTGAATTGGGATGATGTTTTTGCAGGGAAATGTACTATGGACACGTGGTCAATGTTTAGGGATCTCTTGCAGGATGTTAGGGATACATTTGTCCCAGTGAGGAAGATAAAAAATGGCAGGGTGAAGGAACCAGGGGTGACAAGTGAGGTGGAGAATCTAGTCAGGTGGAAGAAGGCAGCATACGTAAGGTTTAGGAAGCAAGGATCAGCTGGATCTATTGAGGAATATAGGGTAGCAAGAAAGGAGCTTGAGAAGGGGCTGAGAAGAGCAAGAAGGGGACATGAAAAGGTCTTGGCAAATAGGGTAAAGGAAAACCCCAAAGCATTCTTCAATTTGTGAAAAACAAAAGGTTGACAGCAATAAAGATAGGACCGATTAGAGATAAAAGTGGGAAGATGTGCCTGGAGGCTGTGGAAGTGAGCGAGGTCCTCAATGAATACTTCTCTTCGGTATTCACTAATGAGAGGGAACTTGATGACGGTGAGAACAATATGAGTGAGGTTGGTGTTCTGGAGCATGTTGATATTAAGGCAGAGGAGGTGTTGGAGTTGTTACAATACATTAGGATGGATAAGTCCACGGTGCCTAACGGAATATTCCCCAAGCTGCTCCACGAGGTGAGGGAAGAGATTGCTGAGCCTCTGGCTAGGATCTTTATGTCCTCGTTGTCCATTGGAATGGTACCAGAGGATTGGAGGGAGGCAAATGTTGTCCCCTTGTTCAAAAAAGATAGTAGGGATTGTCCGGGTAACTGTAGTCCAGTGAGCCTTACGTCTGTGGCAGGAAAGCTGTTGGAAAAGATTCTTAGAGATACGATCTATGGGCATTTAGAGAATCATGGTCTGATCAGGGACAGTCAGCATGGCTTTGTGAAGGACAGATCATGTCTAACAAGTCTGATAGAGTTCTTTGAGGAGGTGACCAGGCATATAGATGAGGGTAGTGCAATGGATGTGATCTGTATGGATTTTAGTAAGGCATTTGACAAGGTTCCACATGGTAGGCTTACTCAGAAAGTCAAATGGCATGGGTTCCTGGGATGTTTGGCCAGGTGGATTCAGAATTGGCTTGCCTGCAGAAAGCAGAGGGTCGTGGTGGAGGGAGTACATTCAGATTGGAGGGTTGTGACTAGTGGTGTCCCACAAGGATCTGTTCTGGGACCTCTAATTTTCATGATTTTTATTAATGACCTGGATGTGGAGGTAGAGGGGTGGGTTGGCAAGTTTGCAGACAACACAAAGGTTGGTGGTGTTGTAGATAGTGTACAGGATTTTAGACAATTGTAGAGAGACATTGATAGGATGCAGAAGTGGGCTGAGAAGTGGCAGATGGAGTTGAACCCAGAAAAGTGTAAGGTGGTACACTTTGGAAGGACAAACTCCAAGGCAGAGTACAAAGTAAATGGCAGGATACTTGGTAGTGTGGAGGAGCAGAGGGATCTGGGGGTACATATCCACAGATCCCTGAAAGTTGCCTCACAGCTAGATAGGGTAGCTAAGAAAGCTTATGGGGTGTTAGCTTTCATAAGTCGAGGAATAGAGTTTAAGAGTCGTGATGCAGCTCTATAAATCTCTGGTTAGGCCACACTTGGAGTACTGTGTCCAGTTCTGGTCGCCTCACTATAGGAAGGATGTGGAAGCATTGGAAAGGGTACAGAGGAGATTTACCAGGATGCTGTCTGGTTTAGAGAGTATGCATTATGATCAGAGATTAAGGGAGCTAGGGCTTTACTCTTTGGGAGAAGGAGGATGAGAGGAGACATGATAGAGGTATACAAGATATTAAGAGGAATAGATAGAGTGGATAGTCAGCGCATCTTCCCCAGGGCACCACTGCTCAATACAAGAGGACATGGCTTTAAGGTAAGGGGTGGGAAGTTCAAGGGAGATATTCGAGGAAGGTTATTTTACTCAGAGAGTGGTTGGTGCGTGGAATGCACTGCCTGAGTCAGTGGTGGAGGCAGATACACTAGTGAAGTTTAAGAGACTGCTAGACAGGTATATGGAGGAATTTAAGGTGGGGGGTTATATGGGAGGCAGGGCTTGAGGATCAGCACAACATTGTGGGCCGAAGGGCCTGTAATATGCTGTACTAGTCAATGTTCTATCGCAACAGCAGCAAAGGTGGGGGAAGGCTGCAGCAGTGAAATGTCCAGAGTCATCTTGAATTCCATGCCACTGGATCCTGATCTTCAGTTGTCAGGGACCATCTGGTAGCCACTCATGCATCAGGCTTTGACATGTTAAACAAAGCCATGCATATGTGTTCACCATTAAGGGAATACACCCTCATTTCAAGATCAAGTTAATCATCATCTAACTGTACATATATACAACCAAATGAAACAAAGTTCCGCTGGACAACAGAGCACCCACAAAACTTATCACACAGAGAACAGATACAAAATACTACCATATATAAGTTAATAAAATATAATCCAAAATGCATGCAGTGGATAAAACAGGTAAACAGTAAACAGCTCGCTGTCCTAGTGATGAGAGCTTGCTGGTGACAGGGTATTCATTAGTCTCACAGCCTGAGGGAAGAAACTGTTACCCAGTCTGGCAGTCCTAGTCCTGATACTTCTGTACCTCCTTCCTGATAGTAGTAGGTCAAAGAGATTGTGGGAACGGTGGTAGGGATCTTCAACAATGCTTTAGGCCCTTCCTATACAACGCTGCCGGTAGCTGTCATAAATAGGGGAGAGGAGACCCTGGTGATCTGCTTGAATCATCTATAATGTATTGTGGTCCAGACAACATCATACTCGAGTAGTCATGCTACAACTACTTGCTTCCAGATCTGAGCACATTCATAGTCGGAAGTACCATAAGACCATAAGAACATAAGATATAGGAGCAGAATTAGGCCATTTGACCCACCAAGTCTGCTCCGCATTTCCATTATGGCTAGTTTCTTATCCCTCTCAACCCCATTCTCCTGTCTTCTCCCCATAACATTGGATGCCCTTACCAATCAGGAACCTATCATAAGAACATAAGAAATAGGAGCAGGAGTAGGCCATCTGGTCCATTGAGCCTGCCCCGCCATTCAATAAGATCATGGCTGATCTGTCCGTAAACTCAGCTCCATCTACCTGCCTTTTCCCCATAACCCTTAATTCCCCTACTATGTAAAAATCTATCTAACTGTTTCTTAAATATATTTAGTGAAGAAGCCTCAACTGTTTCCCTGGGCAGAGAATTCCACAGATTCACCACTCTCTGGGAATAACAATTTCTCCTCATCTCTATCCTAAATCTTCTTCCCTGAATCTTGAGGCAATGTCCCCTAGTTCTAGTCACATCTACCAATGGAAACAACTTTCCTACTTCTATCTTATCTATCCCTTTCAAAATTTTGTATGTTTCCTATAAGATCCCTTCTCATTCTTCTGAACTCCAGAGAGTATAGTCCCAGGCGACTCAATCTCTCCTCATAGGTTAACCCCTTCATCCCTGAAATCAACCTGGTAAACCTCCTCTGCACTGCCTCCAAAGCCAGTATGTCCTTCCTCAAGTATGGAGAACAGAACTGCACACAGTACTCCAGGTGCAGCCTCACCAGTACCCTGTATAGTTGCAGCATGACCTCCCTGCTCTTGAATTCAATCCCTCTAGCAATGAAGGCCAACATTCCTTTTGCCTTCTTAATAACCTATTGTACCTGCAAGCCAACTTCTTGCAATTCATGAACAAGCACTCCCAAGTCCCTTTGCACAACAGCATGCTGCAATCTTTCACCATTTAAATAATAATCTGCTCTTCTATTATTCCTTCCAAAGTGGATAATCTCACATTTACCAACATTGTATTCCATCTGCCAGACCTTGGCCCACTCATTTAAACTATCTATATTCCCCTGCAGACTCTCCACATCCTCTGTACAATTTGCTTTTCCACTCAGTTTAGGGTCATCAGCAAATTTTGTTACGCTACGCTCAGTCCCCTCTTACAAATCATCAATGTAAATGGTAAACAGCTGTGGGCCCAGCACCGACCCCTGCGGCTTCCCACTCACCACTGACTGCCAACTGGAGAAACACCCATTTATACCAACTCTCTGCCTTCTATCAGTTAACCAATCCACTATCCATGCCAATAGACTTCCTCCGACTCCATGCATCTATCAACTTTCGCTTTAAGTATACTCAATGACTTGACTCCACAGCCATCTGTGGCAATGAATTCCACAGTTTCACCACCCTTTGGCTAAACAGATCCCTCCTCATCTCTGTTCTAAATGGACACACTATTCTGAGGCTGAGCCCTCTGGTTCTAGACTGGAAACATCTTCTCTACAGCCACTCTATCCAGGCCTTTCAATATTCATTAATTTTCAATGGGATTCCCTCCTCATTCTTCTAAACTCCAGTGAGTAAAGGCCCAGAGCCATCAAACATTAGCACAATGGTTAAGTTGCTTGACAACTGTTCAGAGGCCCAGACTATTCATACAGTGACATGAATTATGACAGCTGGGGAATTAAATTCAGGTAATCAAATAAGATTTGGAGTAGGAGGCTGGTATCAGTAAAAGTGACCATGAAAGTAGATTTCTGTTTAACACCCATCTGTTTCACTATTGTCCTTCTGGGAAGGAAAGCTGGCATCCTTTCACACGCTGGCTTGTATTTCACTCCAAGACCCATAATAAACGTGGTTAACTCAGAATCAGAACCAGGTTTAATATTTTGATATCATGGCATATGTTGTGAAATTTGTTGTTTTATGACAACAGTACATTGCAATACGAGAGAGAGAGAGAGAGAGAGAGAGAGAGAGAGAGAGAGAGAGAACACAATGCACATGCATAGACAACAGATCAATACGAGGTACTAAGGAGGGGTTCATAGCTCTAAAAGAAATAGATCCATCCATTACAAAAACCCTGCATCAGGAAAGGTCGATGTTTCATATTGAATCCCAGTATCAGGACACGTCAATGTTTCATAAAACACTGCATCAGGACAGGTCGACATTTCATACTGAATTTCTGCATCAGGACAGATCGATGTTTCATGCCAAATCCCTTCATCAAGACAGGTCAATGTTTCATAAAGCACTGCATCAGTGCAGGTCAACATTTCATACTGAATCTCTGCATCAGGACAGGGTGATGTTTCATAAAATACTGCATCAGGACAGGTCAACGTTTCATAAAATACTGCATCAGGACAGGCCGACATTTCATACTGAATTTCTGCATCAGGACAGGTCAATGTTTCATAAAATACTACATCAGGACAGGTTGACGTTTCATATTGAAACCTTGCATCAGGACAGGTTAACATTTCATGTGCAATCTCTACATCAGGACATGTCGATACTTCATATTGAATCCCTGCATCATTAAAGAAATTCCACATGTCCCTGTAGATCCTTACAAATTTTTATCAATGCATCACTGAAAGCATTCTGTCTGGATGAATCATGGCTTGGTATGATGACTGTTCTGAAAATGAACACAAAAATTGCAGAGAATAGTGGACACAGCTCAGCTCAGAAACATCCCACCCTCCATCGACCCTGTCTATACTTCGCATTATGTCAATAAATTAGCTAGCATTACCACTCCAAACATTTTCTCTTTGCCCCTGTCCCAATGGGCAGAAGATACAAAAGCTTGAAAGCATGTACCACCGGGCTCAAGGAAAGCCTCTAACCTGCTGTTATATTCTATTAACTGGTTCCCATTACAAGAAATTAGACAGTTGAACTCACACTCTGCCTCATTATGACCTTGCACTACCTGCACTGCACTTTCTCCATAGTTGTCATGACTTATTTCTGCATTACTATTGTATCAACTTGGTTTACGTCAATGCACTGTAGAATGTGTTGATCTGAATGTGGGTGCCATGGTATTATAATAGTTAGTAAAACACTTCTGCAGCTTGGAGAGTCAGAGTACTGAGTTCTATTCCAGCACTGTTTGTATGGAGTTTGTACCTTCTCCCCATGACTGTGTGGGTTTTCTAGAGATGCTCCGGTTTCTCCCACAGTCCAAGGACTCACTGGTACGTCAGCTAATTGATCAATGTACAGTGTTCATAAAAGATATTCCCCCCACCCTCTAGAAGTTTTCATGTATAATTGCTTTACAACATTGAATCACAGTGAATTTAATGTGGCTTTTTCTGACAATGATCAATAGAAAAAGACACGTTTGTGTTTTAAGTGAAAACAGATCTGTACAAAGTATTCCAAATTAATTACAAATAGAAAAGAGAAAATAATTAATTGTATAAGTACTCACCCTTTCAAGTCAGTATTTAGTAGATGCACCTTTGGTAGCAATTACAGCCTTGAGTCTTTGTGGATATCATCTTTACACATTTGCAATTTTTCCCCATTCTTCTTTACAAAACTGCTCAAACTCTGTCAAATTGGATGGGATTGTGAGTAAACAGACCTCTTCAAGTCCAGCCACAAATTCTCAATTAGATTGACATCTGGACTCTAATTTTACAACTCCAGGATATTAACTTTGTTGTTTTTAAGCCATTCCTGGGTAGCTTTGGCTTTCTGCTTGGCATCACAGTCTTGCGGGAAAAAAAAATCTTCTCCCAAGTCTTTTGCAGACTGCATCAGATTTTCTTCCAGGATTTCCTTGTATTTTGCTGCATTCATTTTACCCTCTACCTTCACAAGCCTTCCAGGGCCTGCTGCAGTGAAGCATCCTCACAGCACGATGCAGCCACCGCTATGCGGTAGGGATGGTGTGTTATTGATGATGTGCGTGTTTGGCTTACACCAAACATAGTGTTTAGTCTGATGGCCAAAAAGCTCAATTTTAATTTCATCAGACCATAGAACTTTCTCTCCTGTCACTTATCCTTGTGAGCAGAACACATGCTACACCTGCCCCTACACCTCCTCCCGCACCACTAATCAGGGCCCCAAACAGTTCTTCCAGGCGAGGCAAAACTTCACCTGTGAGTCTGCTAGGGTCATCTGCTGTATCTGGTACTTCTGGTGTGGCCTGCTGTATATTGGTGAGAACAGATGCAGATTGGAAGTCCGCTTCGCTCTGTCCACCGGAAAAAGCGGGATCTCCCAGAGCCACCCATTTTAATTCCACTTCCTTTTCCCTTTCTGATATGTCAGGCCATGGTCTCCTCTACTGAGGCGATGAGGCCACACTCAGGTTAGAGGAGCAGCACCTTATATTCCGTCCAACTTGATGGCAGGAACATCGATTTCTCGATCTTCTGGTAATGACCCCCCACCTTCACCATTTCCCATCCCCTTTTCCGCTCTCTCACCTTATCACATACCTCTGGTGCTTCTCCCTACCCCCTTTTCTTTCTTTCATGGCCTTATGTGCTCTTCAATCCAGAACGAGGAGTCACAGTTTGAAGATAAAGGGGAAGCCTTTTAGAACCGAGATGAGGAAAAACTTCTTCACACAGAGTGGTGAATCTGTGGAATTCTCTGACACAGGAAACAGTTGAGGTCAGTTCATTGGCTATATTTAAGAGGGAGTTAGAAATGGCCCTTGTGACTAAAGGGATCAGGGGGTATGGAGAGAAGGCAGGTACAGGATTCTGAGTTGGATGATCAGCCATGGTCATACAGAATGGCGATGCAGGCTTGATGGGCTGAATGGCCTACTCCTGCACCTGTTTCTATGTTTCAGTCTGGTTCCTCCTTCTCCAGCCCTGTACCTCTTTCTCTGATCAACCTCCCAGTTTTTTTACTTTACCTCTTCTGCCTCCCAGTTGCACCTATCACCTTGTGGTTCTCCCATCCCTCCCCCCACTGTCTTACTCTGACTCTTCATCTTCCTTTTTCCAGTCCTGATGAAGGGCCTCGGCCCGAAATGTCCACTATACTCTTTTCTATCGATGCCACTTTGCTTACTGAGTTCCTCCAGCATTTTGTGTTTGTTGCTTGGATTTCCAACATCTGCAGATTTTCTCTTGTCTGCAAAAACAGATCTTCATTTAATCAATTATGTGACTTCTAAAACCGATTGGCTGCATCAGTGATGATTTGGTGTGTCATCTAGAAGGGGGTGAATACTTAATGCATTGAATTATTTTGTGTTTTATATTCATAATTAATTTAGATCACTTTGTAGAGATCTGCTTTCACTTTGACACACAAGAGTCTTTTTCTGTTGGTCAGTATCAAGAAAGCCAAATTAAATCTACTGTGATTCAATGTTGTAAAGTAATAAAACATGATAACTTCCAAGGACTTTGTAAATTTATAGGCTTTGCATAGGCTTTTATAGGCTTTGTAAATTGTCCTGTGATGTGGCTAGAGTTACATAGTTGGGCTACTGGGTGGGATGGCTCGTTGGACTGGAAGATCCCTTTCTGCACGGCATCCCCAGATAAATTATCAGCATGGAAGACAAACTTGTCACTATATCTTGTTGCATGTAACAATAACAAACCAATTCCAATTCTATTTCAAATCAGGACAAAATTCAACTCTTTCAGACTGGTATTAAAATAAAAGAAACTTCCAAAAAAAAAGTTTTTTTAAGGACTTTTAAGTAGAGAAATCAAAATGAAGGTTCTGTATTTATATATGAGAAAAAGTCCATTTGAATAGTCCCACGAATTTGAGTCATCTGGTTCCAGAGTCACCCAGAGTGAAGATAATTGTCTCATCTTAAGCAAGCTTTGAAGTCAACACTCAGCCTAGGAATTGATTTGCATTTGCAAATTGATCCATTGTGACATCATCTACATAGAACTGTAAATGATTATTTTTTTCTGTAGATTGAATTGAATAACTGCAATCGCTAAATATTTAAAAGCCTTAAGCTTCAAACAACTGAATCTCATGGGATTACCTGTACTTATCCAGATATCACTGAGTTTATTTTGTCTCTTCCTCCAAATCTGAAAAAGGCTTCAATTTTTTATCACTCAGCTCATCCAAGCAATGTTCAGTTATTCGCTTACTGCCCACAGTAGGGTGGCAGTTAGCACAACACTATTACAGCTCTGGGCATTGCAGAGTTCAGAGTTTACTTATTTATTTTATTGAGATACAGCATGGAATACGCCCTTCTAGCCCTTAGAGGCACACCGGCCAGCAACCCTTGATTTTAACTCAGCCTATCACAGAACAATTTACAATCACCTATCAAAGAGTACGTCTTTGGACTGTGGGACGAAACCGGATCACCTGGAGGAAACCCACATAGAAATGGGGAGAACGTACAAGCTCGTTACAGGCAGCAGTGGGAATCGAACCCTGGTCACTGGTACTACACTACACTACCGTACCACCCCATGCCAATTCTGGTGCTGTTCTTTAAGGAATCTCTGTAAATCCTTCTCATGGAATACACGAGTTTCCCCCAGGTGCTCCAGTTACCTCCCATGGTCCAAAGACATACCGGGTAGGCTACCTGGTAAATTGTCCTGTGATTAGGTTAGGGTAACTGAGCTTGTGGAGTTGCTGGTGTGGCATGGATTGAATGTCCAGAAGGGCTGGAAAGGCCTACCCCATGCTGTATAGCTAAATAAATAAATATGTTTCAGACATGTGGCATGGATTCGGGCATGTTCCGGAGGACTGGAAGATTGCAGATGTCACTCCACTATTTAAGAAGGGGGTAAGGAAGCAAAAGGGAAATTATAGACCTGTTAGCTTGACATCAGTGGTTGGGAAGTTGTTGGAGTCGATTGTCAAGGATGAGGTTACAGAGTACCCGGAGGCATATGACAAGATAGGCAGAACTCAGCATGGTTTCCTTAAAGGAAAATCCTGCCTGACAAATCTATTACAATTTTTTTGAGGAAATTACAATTTTTTGAGGCTAGACAAGGAAGATGCAGTGGATGCTGTATATTTGGATTTTCAGAAGGCCTTTGACAAGGTGCCACACATGAGGCTGCTTATCAAGATAAGAGTCCATGGAATTATGGGGAAGTTACATATGCGGATAGGGCACTGGCGGATTGGCAGGAAACAGAGAGTGGGAATAAAGGGATCCTATTCTGGATGGCTGCTGGTTACCAGTGATGTTCCACAGGGGTCCCTGTTGGGGCCACTTCTTTTTTACGTTGTACACCAACGATTTGGATTATGGAATAGATGGCTTTGTAGCTAAGTTTGCTGATGATACGAAGATAGGTGGAGGGGCCGGTAGTGCTGAGGAAACAGAGTCTGCAGAGAGACTTGGATAGATTGGAAAAATGGGCAAAGTGGCAAATGAAATATAATGTTGGTACGTGTATGGTTATGCACTTTGGCAGAAGAAATAAACGGGCAGACTATTATTTAAATGGAGAGAGAATTCAAAGTTCTGAGATGCAACGGGACTTGAGAGTTCTTGTGCAGGATACCCTTAAGGTTAACCTCCAGGCTGAGTCTGTGGTGAAGGAGGCAAATGCAATATTGGCATTCATTTCTAGAGGAACAGAGCATAGGAGCAGGGATGTGATGTTGAGGCTCTATAAGGTGCTGGTAAGACCTCATTTGGAGTACTGTGGGCAGTTTTGGGCTCCTTATTTAAGAAAGGATGTGCTGACGTTGGAGAAGGTAGAGAGAAGATTCACTAGAATGATTCCGGGAATGAGAGGGTTAATATATGAGGAACGTTTGTCCGCTCTTGGACTGTATTCCTTGGAGTTTCGAAGAATAAGGGGGGACCTCATAGAAACATTCCGAATGTTGAAAGGCATGGACAGAGTGGATGTGGCAAAGTTGTTTCCCATGATGGGGGAGTCTAGTACGAGAGGGCATGACTTAAGGATTGAAAGGTGTCCATTCAGAACAGAGACGCAAAGAAATATTTTTAGTCAGAGGGTGGTGAATCTATGGAATTTGTTGCCATGGGCGGCAGTGGAGGCCAAGTCATTGGATGTATTTAAGGCAGAGATTGATAGGTATCTGAGTAGCCAGGGCATCAAAGGTTCTGGTGAGAAGGCAGGTGAGTGGGCCTAAATGAGAGAATGGATCAGCTCATGATAAAATGGTGGAGCAGACTCGATGGGCCGAAAGGCCAACTTCTGCTCCTTTGTCTTATGGTCTTGTCTTATGTCCTGCTTATGCATATTAACTGCCTAAATTTATCTAGCACACTTGAATGCTTCCTTTACCACTGGGATGCAAGTGGAAGATGGAGTGATTAGGAGAAATGAATTGCCTAGTCAATGAGACAGAAAATCCAAAAGATGTAGAGCCATGATCTTTGAGTTGTCTCCTTGGAGTGGAGGAGGATAAAGGGTGACTTCATAGAGGTGTACAAGGTGATAACATGTATAGAGTGGACAGCCAGAGACTCCTTCTCAGGGCAGAAATAACCAATACAAGAAGGCAAGACTTTGCTCCAATCATGTCAAAGTATAGGGGAGATGTCAGAGGTAGGTATTTTACACAGAGAGTGGTGTGTACATAGAACACTGCCAGGGCTGGTGATAGAGGCAGAGATATTACAGTCAGTTAAGAGACTCTTAGAACAGCACATGGATTAAAAAAAACTGGAGGGCTATGTAGGAGGGAAGTGCTAAATCAATCTTGGAGTAGGTTGAAGAGTTAGCACAACTCTCTCTAGTTTCCAAGATGGAGCCGGCTGAGTTTCTAACCTTCTGCAGCTTTTTCCAATTCTGTGCAGTGGCTCTTCCATACCAGAGAGTGATGCAACCAGTTAGAAAGATCTCCATGGTACACCTACAGAAATTTGCAACAGTCTTTGGTGACATACCAGTTCTCCTCAGACTCTTATTGAAATATAGCCACTTCTGTGCCTTCTTTGTAATTGCAACAATATGTTGGGCCCAGGGGAGATCGTCAGAGAAGTTGACACCCAGGAATCTGAAACTGCTCATCCTTCCACTTCTGATCCCTTGATGAGGACTGGTGTGCGTCTACTGAATTCTGCTTCAATTCATTGGCTTTACTGACATTGATTGCTAGATTGAGGTTGCAACACCAACCAGCCAACCCTTTGCTTCAAAGAATAAAGTCCTTGCCTACCCAACCTCTGTAAAAGGCAGAGACTTTTTCCCTAGGGCAGAAATAGCCAGCATCTTTTTTTCTCCAGGGTGGAAATGGCTAATATAAAAGGACATAATTTGGTGATTGAAGATAGTACGGTGCAAACTCAGACCCTGGGTAAAAGGAGAGAGTGCATTTATCCTATCTGCAAACAAGTGCTTGAAAATGACGTTGTCTTCAAATGGGGGCAGCACAGTAATGTAGAACTTAACGTGTTATTACAGTACTAGTGACCCAGGTTCAATTCCTGCCACTGTCTGTAAGGAGCTGGCACGCCTCCCTGTGACCATGAGTTTCCTCTGGCTGCTCCAGTTTCTTCTGTTCGGGTTAGTAGGTTAATTTGTCACATGGGTGTAACTGGGAAGTGTGGGCTCATTGGCCTATTATTATGCCATATTTCTAAAAACAATACTTGTCTATTTCTCTTTTCTAAGGCACAGCATTCAGCCAATACTTTCTCATGCACTGAAACCTTTACCAATTACTTTTAAAATCACCTCCGACTGATGAGAACACTTTCTCTCTAGCTACTACAACTAAATCAATCATAAATTTGCATATAAAATCTTCACTTACCTAGTTTTGCTCCAGAGACAACAGTCTCATATTCTCCAGTCTAATTTTGTATTCAGACTGTTCCACCCTGAAGCATATTCTGCAGTTACTGGATTCCACAAATCCTACAGACTTTTAAAGATCATTGAACAATATTCTTGGTAAATGTGCCATATGACAGGGACGCTGATTTCTTGGAACTCAACTGAAATTAACCTAACTGAAGCAGAGTCATAACACCGGGAAATACTGGCAAGCTTTACTGAAGTCTTTCATCATGAAATTTAGTGGAATTTCTTATACCCTAGAACAAAGTAGCACTGCGACTTTTTCTTATAAGATTGCAAAGATTCGGCAAGACATCTAAAACTTTGCAAGCTTCCATAGATGTGTGGTGGAGTGTCTTGTCTGGTTGCATTACAGTCTGGTATGGAAATACCAATGCCCTTGAATAGAAAATCCTGCAAAATTAATGGATGTAGCCTCGTCTATCATGGGCTGACAATAAACTGGACTGGTCAAAGAACACTGAGGCTGTCTACAAGAAGGGTCAGAGCCGTCTCTATTTCCTGAGGAGACTGAAGTCCTTTAACATCTGCCGGACGATGCTGAGGAGGTTCTACGAGTCTGTGGTGGCCAGTGCTATCATATTTGCTGTTGTGTGCTGGGGCAGCAAACTGAGGGTAGCAGACACCAACAGAATCAACAAACTCATTCGTAAGGCCAGTGATGTTGTGGGGATAGAACTGGACTCTCTGACGGTGGTGTCTGAAAAAAGGATGCTGTCTAAGTTGCATGTCATCTTGGACAATGTCTCCCATCCACTACATAATGTACTGGGTGGGCACAGGAGTACATTCAGCCAGAGACTCATTCCACCGAGATGCAACACAGAGCGTCATAGGAAGTCATTCCTGCCTGTGGCCATCAAACTTTACAACTCCTCCCTTGGAAGGTCAGACACCCTGAGCCAATAGGCTGGTCCTGGACTTATTTCCTGGCATAATTTACATATTACTATTTAACTACTTATGGTTTTATTACTATTTATTATTTATGGTGCAACTGTGACGAAAACCAATTTGCCCCGGGATCAATAAAGTATGACTATGACTATGTAATGCCTTCCCTACTATTGAGCACATCTACATTGAGTGCTATCACAGGAAAGCAACGTCCATCATCAGGGGCCACCACCACCTAGGCTATGCTTTCTGCATCCAGCAGACAGAAGCTGCAGGGGTCTTGGGACCCACACCACCAGGTTCAGGAGCAGTTATTACTCATCAACCATCAGCTTCTTGAAGCAGAGAGGATTACTTTACTCAACTTCACTTGCCCCACTGTTCCCAAAATCTATAGAGTCATTTTCAAGGACTCTTGATCACGTGTTCTCGATATTTATTGCTTATTTATTTATTTATTTATTTATTCTTGCTTTGTAATTGCACAATCTGTTATATTTTGCACGTGGGTTGTTTTCCATCTTATTAGATGTGATCTTTCATTGATTCTATTGTGTTTCTTTGTATTTACTGTGAATGCCCATGATAAAATAAATCTCTGGTTTGTATATGGTGACATATATGTACTTTGATAATACATTTCATTTTGAACTGTGTACTTTGAACCTACAATCCAGAAGCACTTCCCACTTTCCCCATTCTCACCTGGATCCACCTATCACCTTCCAGTTCTTTCTGCATTCCTCCCTCACAGAGCAAATAACAGTACCGGACAGTTCAATCCCTTCAGCCCATGATGTTGATCGACCTTTTAACTTACTCCACAATTAATCTAACCCGTCCCACCTATATAGCCCTCCATTTTCTATCATCCATGTGCCTATCTAGTAGCCTCTTAAATCTCCCTAATGTATCTGTCTCTACCATCACTCTGGCAGAGTACACCATGTATCCACCACTTTCTGCGTAAAAACCTATTTCTGAAATCTCACCTAAACTTTCTTTCAATCACTTTAAAAGGATTTCCGCAGGTATTAGCCATTGAACCCTCGGGGAAAGAGTGTCTAATCTGCTTATCAGTTTATATTGTACATCTTTATCAAGTCACCTCTCATCTTCCTTCAGTCCAAAGAGAAAAGCCATAGCTCATTCCAACCTTGCCTTTAGACTCCTGCACCCCTCCTTGATGGTAGCAAGGAGAAGAGGGCTTGTCCTGGGTGGGGTCCTTCATAGTGGATGCTGCCTTTTTGAGGCACCGCCTTTTGAAGATGTCCTTGGTGCTGGGGGAGCGAGTGCCCATGGTGGAGCGGACTTATTTTACAGCTGCCTGCAGAATCCAGTCAGAATCCTGGTCAATTTCCTCTGCACCTTCTCTAAAGCTTCCACATCATTCCAATATGAACCAAGCAGAAATGAAGACAATTCTCCAAGTGTGGTCTAACCAGAACTTTATAGAGCTGCAGCAATACTTCACAGCTCTTGAATTCAATCAAGTTCAACTTTAAGTGAAATTGCCATTCAAACATACACATGCGTACAGCTGAACAAAAGTGTTCCTCTGTGGCCAAAGAGCAAAATACAGTATATATAGTCACACATAGCAGACTGCACATATAGTTGCAGTAGCACACACAGTCACAAACAATATATTAGCACAAGTCCTTGAGTGTCATGGCCTGAAGACTGATGGTGCATGGGATGTAGGAACAAGCACACAGCAGTTCCTCATCTCGTACAAGGTCAGCAGATGAAGGCAGATCAGCTTGTCTCATGCTAGGTCAGTTGCAGTCATCCCAGTTTGCCTTCCAAGGAGTGAACACTAGACGAGAGCAGCTGCCCCAACCCAGCGTGGATTCCAGCGTACTGCTGCACCACTGTTCTCTCCCACACTGCCTGCAGCGCATCCTCTGCTGGGAGGCTGTAACAGGCCTTAGGGCCTCCCACAACAGGAGATTAGCACACCATATGCCTTCTTAACCAACCTACAAACTGAATTTGCACGGCAACTTTGAGGAATCGACGGACTTAGACGCTAAGATCACTCTGTTCCTTCACACTGCTATTTATCTCTGTACTGTCTATCTCCTCTCCTTCTTTCCAGTCCTAATAAAGGACTTTGGCCTGAAACATTGGCAACATATTCCCCCCCATAGATGCAGGCTGATGTGGTCAGGTACTCCAGCATTCTGTGTGCACGTTGCTCTGGATTTCCATCATCGGAAGAATCTGTTATCTTAACGTAACCTTGGAAACCTGTGCCAGAATTGACTTCTGATCTAAAACCCAAAGTTAAAAGACTCCACTGAGACACAACCCAAACAAATTGCCCAGAAATTGCTCTGGATTTGGAATGTGTGTTTATTCACAAATTTCCATTAAGATACAAATGATGCTATGAACCTATGCAATTTGGCAGCATTCTAAAGCACAAAGCGATTTTCAAAAACAAAATGGAAAAGAAGCCTTGATATGTTCACAAGAGACTATTTGGGGAGTAATTTGATTAAAGCAGTTAAAAGCAAGCTTGAAGTAAAAAGTTCAAAGTAAATTTATTATCAAATTATGTTTCTGTCACCATATACCACCCTGAGATTCATTTTCCTGTGAGCATTCACTGCAGAATAAAGAAAGAAATAGAATAAATGAAAAACTACACACAATGACTGACAAGCTACCATTATGCAAAAGACGATAACATCTGCAAATACAAAAAAAAATAAGTAAATAAATAATACTGAGAACATGATTAGTAGAGTCCTTGAAAGTGAGTCCATAGGTTATGAAATCAGTTTGGTGTTGAGGTGAGTTAAGTTATCCACACTGGCTCAGGAGCCTGATAATTGAGAGATAAAAGCTGTTCCTGGACCTGGTGGCATGGGTCAGAGAACGTTGAACCTTTGTGTGTGGAGTTAAGAAACTGCAAGGGTAAAAAAAACATTCTGTAGTTATAAAATCATATGTAGGCCCCCAAACAGCAGCCAAGATGTGGGGTTGCAAAAGGAGCTAGAGAAAGCATGCAATAAGGGTAATGTCACAATTGAAATGAGTGACTTCGATACGTAAGGGGATTAGGAAAATTAGGTTGGTGTTGGATCGCGAGGGAACTTATTGAATACAAGAACGTAAGAAATAGGAGTGGGCTATCTGGCCCGTTGAGCCTGCTCCCGCCATTCAATAAGATCATGGCTGTTCTGCCCATAGACTCATCTCCACCTACCTACCTTTTCCCCATCACCCTTAATTCTCCTTGTATGCAAAAATCTATCCAACCTTGTTTTAAATATCCTTATTGAGGTAGCCTCCACTGCTTCATTGGGCAGAGAATTCCACAGATTCACCACTCTCTGGGAAAAGCAGTTCCTCCTCATCTCCATACTAAATCTACTCCCTCGAATCTTGAGGCTATGTCCCCTAGTTCTAGTCTCACCTACCAGTGGAAATAACTTTCCTGCCTCTATCTTACCTATCGCTTTCATAATTTTATATTTTTCTATAAGACCTCCTCTCATCCTTCTGAATTCCAGCAAGTACAGTCCAAGGTGGCTCAATCTCTCCTCATAGTCTAATCCCCTCATCTCTGGAATCAACCCGGTGAACCTCCTCTGCACCATCTCCAAAGCAAGTTTATCCTTCCTCAAGTAAGGAGACCAGAACTGCACACAGTACTCCAGGTGCAGCCTCACCAGTACCTGTACAGTTGCAGCATAACCTTCCTGTTCTTAAATTCAGTCCCTCTAGCAATGAAGGCCAACATTTCATTTGCCTTTTTGATAGCCTGCTGCACCTGCAAAACAACCTTTTGTGATTCATGTACAAACACTCCCAAGTCCCTCTGCACAGCACTATGCTGCATTTTTTTTCCATTTAAATAATAATCAGCTCTTTCATTTTTCTTTCCAAGGTGGATGACCTTGCATTTACCAACATTGTACTCCATCTGCCAGACCCTTCCCCACTCACTTAACCTATCTATATCTCTCAGCAGACCATCCCTATCACCTGCATAATTGGTTTTTCAACTCAATTTAGTGTCACCAGCAAACTTAGAGACACTACACTTGGTCCCCTCTTCCAGGTCATTAATATACATTATGAACAGTTGTGAGCCCAGTACCAACCCCTGTGGCACAGTGCTCACCACTGATTGCTACCCAGAGTAACACCCACGGATCCCAACTCAGACAAATTTGAAGAATCGGCAAAAAAAGCAGCAGATGTAATACAGTGTTGGGAAATGTATGATAATGCATTTCAATAAAAGGAACAATAGTGCAGACCATTACCTAAATGGGGAGGAAATTCGAACATCAGAGGTGCAGAGGGATTTAGGAGTCCTCGTGCAAGACTCTCTGAAGGTTAATTTACAGGTTGAGTCAGTGGTAAAGTTGGCAAATGCACTGTTGGCATTCATTTCAAAGAGAATAGAATATAAAAAAACAAGGAGATAATGCTGAGGCTTTATAAGGCACTAGTCAGGCCACACTTAGAGTATTTGGGCTCCATATCTCAGAAAGGAGGTGTTGTCATTGGAGAGAGTCCAGAGGAGGTTCACGAGGATGACTCTGGGAATGAAGGGGTTAACAGATGAGGAGCGTGTGGCAGCTTTGGGCCTGTACTCACTGGAATTTAGAAGAATGTGGGGGCAATATTATTGGAACCTACTGAACGTTAAAAGGACTAGATAAGGTGGATGTGGAGAGGATGTTTGCTATGGTGGGGTATCCAGACCAGCCACAAGATTGGTGATGAATGCTACTTTTTTGTGGCAGCACTCCTTGTAGATGTGCTCAATGATTGAAGATAAGCTTTTTAATATCACTGTATCTCATGCTACATTGTTTAATGTAGCTTTGAAAAGATAATACATGGAAACATTAACTAGTTATATTTAAATAATGTAGATGATGGAAAATTTATTTATTTAAAAGCTTTTACAATGGATCTAATAGTATTGATGATCTCAAAAGAGTCAGTTTAATTTGTGGAGCCTTCTTCAAAGTCTAAACAAAGAAACTCATAATGGAAACTTTATTTTTAATTCATTTTCAATTTGGAATACAGCACGGTGTAAGCACTTCCGGCTCAATGAGCCGTCACTGCCCAGCAACCCATCTATTTAACCCGAGCCTAATTGCAGGACAATTTGCAATGACCAATTAACCCACTAACAAACAGGTCTTTAGACTGTGGGAAGAAACAGGAGCAGCCAGAGGAAACCTCCGTCACAGAGCAAAGAACAGTACAGGACAGTTCAGTCCCTTTGGCCCACAATGTTGTAACAACCTTTTAGCTTACTCCACATTCATGTAACTTTGATATATGTACTATGATAATACATTTCACTTTGAACTGTGTACTTTGAACCTACAATCCAGAATCACTTCCCACTTTCCCCCTTCTCACCTGGATCCACCTATCATCTTTCAGTTCTTTCTGCATTCCTCCCTCACAGAGCAAATAACAGTACCGGACAGTTCAATCCCTTCAGCCCATGATGTTGTATCGATCTTTTAACTTACTCCATAATTAATCTAACCCTTCCTTCCTATATAGCCCCCCGTTTTCCATCATCCATGTGCCTATCTAATAGTCTCTTAAATCTCCCTAATGTATCTTGAAGACTCATGCGGCCAGATTTGGGAACAGCTTCTTTCCAACTGTGATAAGACTGCTGAACGGATCCCGACCCGGATCTGGGCTGTACCCTCCAAATGTCCGGACCTGCCTCTCGGTATTTTTGCACTACCTTACTTTCAATTTTCTATTTATGACTTATAATTTAAATTTTTAATATTTAATATTGATTTGTACTCCAGGGAGTGCGAAGCGCAGAATCATATATCGCTGTGATGATTGTACGTTCTAGTATCAATTGTTTGGCGACAATAAAGTATCTGCCTCTACCATCACTCCAGCAGAGTATTCCATGTATTCACCACTTTCTGTGCAAAAATCCTATTTCTGAAATCTCACCTAAACTTTCTTTCAATCACTTTAGAAGGATATCCGCAGGTATTAGCCATTGCAGGCTTGAGAAAAGAGTGCTGGCTGTCTAATCTGTTCATCATTTTATACTGTACATCTTTATCAAGTCACCTCTCATCTTCCTTCACTCCAAAGAGAAAAGCCATAGCTCATTCCAACTTTCCTCATGGATCATGTTGTCTAATCTGACCCAGAATCAGAGTCAGGTTAAATATCATTGGCATATGTTGTGTAATTTGTTGATTTTCCGCAGCTGTACATTACAATACATATATAAAAATATTAATTATATTATATATATAAAATATTTACCTTATCCAAACTTCATACAGGCAGCGGATGGAAATGAACACAGGTCACTGGTACTGTAAAGAACTGTGCTAACCACTACGGTTTGCCCAATGGTTTAGTGTACTCTCTGGTCTGATCTGTTTTGTGGGCAGCACCACTTCTCAATACAGTTTTTCTTTACGTTGGTGACTGGTCTCTCTTTAGTCGAGGGACTGAGCTCAAGAGCCACAAGGTACTGCTGCACTCCAGTTAGACACACTTGGAATATTGTGTTCATTTCGGTTGCTTCATTATAGGAAGAATATGGAAGAGTTAGAGGGAGTGAAGAGTAGATTCACGAGGAGGCTGTATGGATTGGAGAACATGCTTTATCAGACTAAGTTAAGCAAGCTACGTTTTTTCTCTTGGGAGCAAAGCAGGATGAGAGGTAACTTGGCAGAGACACACAAGATGATAAGAGGTATAGATTGAGTGGATTGCCAAGGATCTTTCTTCCACAGGATGAAAATGCCTAATACCAGGAGGCATAATTTTAAGCAACATACCAACACTGCTGGAGGTCAGACAACATTTATAGAAATGAATAAATAATCAATCTTTCGGACTGAGACCTGTCTTCACCTATCGTGATGGGAGTCCTTGACGAGAATCGCTTGGATTCCGAATGCTGGAGTATCCAAGGTTAGGATCAAGATATGGCTTCAAACAAGATCGAGAACTTGAGCACAAAACAAACACTAGACGAGATCATGAATGGGCTGATGACTGAGCACTGAACCTCAGCTCAGGTGCTTCTTAAATGCTCGATCCTTGGCATCCAAAACATGATTATCAATTAGCAGGACTGTCCTGAAACAAGGGCTGTGCCAGCTTTCCATACACGGGGTAGTTAGAGTGCCTAACCCTCAGAAGCTGGCATGGATGGGAGCATAACGCAACAGGATACCCTCCCCCTACAGCTGGTTCCTGACAGCGCTGGCTGCTCAGAGAGATGATGATTGTAGCCGTGGATAGAGCCAGATCCAAGATGTCTCTTTCAGGTACCCAGCATCTTTCCCCCAGTCCAAATCCTTCCCAGTTCACTCGATATTGCCAAACATCTCAAACAGTATGCACATTCAAACTTCTTCTCACAGTGAAAACCTGCTCCCTCTCATCAAACCTGGGTGCTGGCAGGGCAGATGGTGGTGGGGCTAATGGGTTGGTGTTCACAGGCTTTAACTCAGAAACATGGAAAGTGGGATTGATCTAGAGGGTCTTGGGGAGCTGCAAGGAGTAGGCCGCTGGATTTACTTTCCTGAGAATCCTGGAGGCTCCAATGAACTTGAGTGACAGTTTCCTGGACTCCACTCAGAGAGGCAAATCCCGAGTCAACAACCAGACCTGTTGCCCAGGCTGCAAAACTGGATCCTGATTTCTCTTGCAGTCAGCCTTCAGGGTAGAAGCTATCAAAACCTCCCTTGCCCTAGTCCATCTCTCCTTGCGGTGTCGGACGCAATCTTCGGCCTCCTGCTCAGGCAAAGTGCAGGAGAATAACCAAAATGGCATTCAAGAGGAGATACCCCATGCGCCGAATGCTGTAATGTGTTGTGGGTGACCACTGCCTGCATCAAATGGTCACTCTGCTTGTTCAGTCTCTCAGGGGACAGACGTCTTGAGGTATGTTTAATCTATTGGTTCACCCACTGTCTGGCTGTTGGACTGCAGGTGAAACCCAGAGGAAAGACTCACTGTTGTGCCAATTAGTTTGCAAATGCCCTCCAGAAGCATCATGTGAATTGTGGACTGCAATCCTATACAATGTCTCCCGGATAACTGTGGATCCAGAGAACCTGCTGCAGAACAATCTTGGCTGTCTCCACTGCAGATGTAAGTCAGTCCAAGGTGATGAACTTTCAGGTCTGGGAAAAATCATGAACAGTTACCATAATGCTTTTCCACTTAGAAGGAGAAAGACCTGTGACAAAGTCCATTGAGAAGTGAGCCCGTGGTCTTTCCAGAACAGGCAGAGGGTGAAGGTGTGGGGGCTCCTTGTTCTGGTGCACACCTCGCATACCTACACATATTGACAGACCTCCCTCACCATTCCAGGGCACCATTATCTTCTCTTAATGAATGCGAGTGTCCTGGCAATCGCTGGATGAGGTGTCAATCTTGATGCACATCCTCACTGAAGAATCTGAGACTGGACAGGACCAGGAATGAACAGCCAACCCAGAGGGCCATTCTGAGGAATCTCCCCTTGTGATAGATCAGGATGAAATTAAAACGGTTAAAGAAAAGCAACCAGGTAGCCTGCCTGGAATTCAACCTCTTGGCCTTCTGAATACAAACCAGGTACTTGTAACCCATCCACAGCAGATGAAAGACTTTGATATCCCGCTGGGTTCACACTGGCTCAGTGGTACTGGAACGAGAGTACTGACAAAAACGGTTTGGACCCAAATGTTGAATTATCCAAGGTTAAGATCAAGACACTGCTTCAAACTGGATTGAGAATCTGAGCACAAAACCAACACTAGATGCAATCACAAGTAGGCCTATGATTGAGCACTGAACCACAGTTCAGGAGCTCCTTAAATGCTTAATTCTGGGCACCCAAAAGTTGCTAATTGCCAATTAGTGGGTCTGCCCTGACTCTTTAAAGGGGCTGCACCTGCTTTCCATTCTCCAGGGAGTTAAAGTGTTTAAACATCGGAAGCTCGTGAGTGTCATAATACCTATCACCTTCTAGGATGGACTTCATCCCTCTCTTCACTTTCTTATTCTGTCTTCTTTCCCCCTTTCTTTCCGGTCCTGAAGAAAGGTCTCAGCCCAAAACATCCGCTGTTTATTCATTTCCACAGATGCTGCCTGACCTGCCAAGTTTTTCCAGTATTTTGAGTGTGTTGCTCAAGATTTGCAGCATCTGCAGAATCTCTTGTGTTTATGGTCATAATTTTAAGGTGATTAGCGGAATGTATGGGGGGGGATGTCAGAGATAGGAGAGAGAAAGTGGTGGGTGTGTGGGACACTGCCAGGAGTGGAGGTGGAAGCAGATACATTAGGGAGATTTGACAGAATTTTGGACAGGGATATGGATGATAGAGAAATTGAAGCGACAGAGAAGTGTTAGATTAATTTTAGATTACTGTACTTGATATTTGGTATGCCAAATAAAACACTTGAAAACTTCTACAGATGTACCTTGGAGAGCATTCTGACTGGCCATCTGGTATGGTGGGGGGGGGGGCGGGTGGGGCTACTGCACAAGATCAAAATAAGTTGTAGAACTTGCAAAATTAGTCACCTGTATCTTGGCAACCAGCCTCCATAGTATCCAAGACATTTTCAAGGAGCAGTGCCTTAGGAGGGCAGTGTCTATCATTAAGGATCTCCACCACCCAGGACATGCCTTCTTCACACTGATTCCATCAGGAAGAAGGCACACACTCAGCGATTCAGGAACAGCTTCTTATCCTCCACCATCCAATTTTTAAGTGGACATTGAACCCGTGAACACTACCTCACTACTTTCAAGCAACACACATCAAAGTTGCTGGTGAACGCAGCAGGCCAGGCAGCATCTCCAGGAAGAGGTACAGTCAACGTTTCAGGCCGAACCCTTTCGTCAGGACATGATCCTGACAAAGGGTCTCGGCCCGAAACGTCGACTGTACCTCTTCCGAGAGATGCTGCCTGGCCTGCTGCGTTCACCAGCAACTTTGATGTGTGTTGCTTGACTTTCCAGCATCTGCAGAATTCCTGTTGTTTGCGTTTTAAAACCTCACTACTTTCTATTTTTTTATTTTGTACTACTTATTTTAACTTAACCATTTAATATAATATATATATTAATAGAACTCTTATTTCTCTGTTTATTTATCATGTATTTTATTGTACTGCTGCTGTAAAGTTAACAAATTTTATAACATATGCCAGTGATATTAAATCAGATTCTTATTAAGTTAAAAGTTCAACACAACATTGTGGGCCAATGGGCCTGTTCTGTTCTGTAGTGTTCTATATTCTTTTTCTCCTGCGCTTGATCTGTTCTGCATGGGCTTTTTGCTGTGAATTCCACTTCATGAAGTTTTGAACTGCTGTGTTGAATTTTACATGAGAAACACAAGAGACTGCAGATACTGGAATGCGGCACAACACACAGTCTGCTAGGGGAACTCAGCCTGAAGTCCCACACCACCAGGCTCAGGAAATATTGTTACCCTGCAACGATCAGGCTTTTGAAATACAGCCTCAGAGTAGAAGAAATGAAGAGGAACTTCTTTAGCCAGACAATGGTGAATCTGTGGAATTTCCTTGCCACGAACATCTGTGGAGGCCAAGATATTAGTTATCTTTAAAGCAGAAGGTGATAGGTTTTTGATTAGAAAGGGTGATAGGTTTTTGATTAGAAAGAGCATGGTCATTTTTACTTTTACATGACTCTTATTCCAAATTTTATTTAATTATGTGAATTTAATTCCCCAGCTGTCATAACTCATGTCACTATATGAAAAGTCTGGCCCTCTAAACAGTTGTCGAGCAACTTAACCATTATGCTAACATACTAGGAGTGTTTGATGCCTCTGAGAAAGGAGTTGAGAGGGATAATAAATCAGTCATGAAAAAGTTGTCAAGAACACTCAACGGGCCAAATAGCCTAATTCTGCTCCTCTGTCTTACCATTTTATGTTCTAAGCCAGCATGGATAACATTACTCACCACAGCTCTGAACTGATTGCACAGCCTACAGACTCACTTTCAAAGACACTTTATAGCTATGCTCTCAGCATATCAAGCAGTAGTAAATCAAAGCAACTGGACTTGCTATGTTGTCTAGAAGATGTTTCAGCACTCATCCAAGAGGCTTCTTCAGTTCTGATACATGGTGGGTAGTTTCCCAGCTTATAAACTCTGTGCGTTGTTTAAAGGTACAGCAATCACATGATGGTCATTAAGTAAGAGTTGTAGAGGTAATGAGAAGGTCATTAGTCTTATCTTTGCATGAATGGAGGTTTGAGCTGTTGTGAAGACGTCAGGATAGTGATTGCATTGTAAGTAGCTGATAGCTGGTATCATACCAATCTGTTCAGGCGTCTTTTCAGGGATGGGTTTTCCAGTTTGACAAAGATGGAATATCTTTATATTACATATAAAGTCTCAGTATAAGGCTGTCTCAGGAACATCAGCTCCAGATTTTTCATTGGGAATCACTGCTGAAGCCTTCCCCATAAGTGGGTATAGATGCAAGACAGCAGAGGTTTGAGATCAGAGTTTTCCTTCTCCTAGATGATCTGCCATCCACGGTTGATGAGTCGAATCTTGGTGAAACAACCAGTTTTAAGGCACCAGTAACCTGCCTTTGTCCCTTCCCCTGTCAATAGAAAAGGTTCCACTGGGCAAATGCCTGCAAGAAAATGTATCTTAAGGTAGTACACAGTAACACATATGCACTTTGATCATAAATTTTCTTTGAACTTCAAGGCTTTGTTCCTTGGGGCATAGTTTCACATGAGTTTTGATGCAATGAACATATTGCCATAGAGGCAATGAACACTACAGCACATTAAAAGGCTTTTTGGCCCATCCAGTCCATGCCAATCTGTCATTTTGCCTAGTCCCATTGACACACACCTGCATCATACCCCTTGCATTCAAATTTTCTTGAATGCTGAAATCAAACCCACTTCCACCACTTCTGTTGGCAGCTCCATCCACACGCTCACCATCCTCTGACTGAAGATATTCCCATTCAGGATACCTCAAATATTTCACCTTTCATCCTTAACCTATGACCTCAGTGGAAAAAGCCTGCTTCCATTTGTGCTTTGTATACCTCTATTGAATCTTTCCCCACTCTCCTGCACTCCGGGGAAAAAAGTCCTAACCTATTCAATGCTTCCCTTTATCTTATTTCCCCAACAGCCAGCACTATCCTTGTAAGTTTTCTCGATACTCTTTCAAACTTATTTATATGCTTCCTGTCAGAAGGTGATCAGAACTACATAAAACTGCTTCTCTTGAATGTTGTAATAGAAGCTACACTCACCACTTGGTCTAACGCTTCAAACATATCCTGTAGAGACTGCTGGAATTTCTGGACAAAATCAGAAGTGCAGCTCCAAGGAATCATTTGCATTTGCTTGAGAGGGCAGATACTTTTCTTCTTAAGTTTACGCTTTATCTGAAGGTTGCACAATATGCGTCAGAAGTTTCATCTGGGACTATGAAATGCTTCCAGAATGCAAGTCAGGCTCAGTTTTCTGTCTCTGTCACTGAGCTACTGGTGATTTTGTGTGGATTTCACAGAATTGGAGAACTTTGCAAAGCCAAAGTCAAAATTGTGTTTATTGTCATATGGACAAGTACAATAAAAGCATGTAACAGTATCACAGGTGTTCAGTTAGGCAGCATCAGTGGAAGTGAATAAACAGTTGACATTTCAGGCTGTGACCCTTCATCTGGACATCTGGATTAAGGGTATTGGCCTGGAATATCAACTGTTTATTCATCTCCATAGATGCTGCCTGTCTTTCTGAGCTATTCCAGCATTTTGTGTGCATTGCTCAAGATTTCCAGCATCTTCAGAATCTCTTATCATATCAAGGAAAACATCAAGAAGGAAGTATAGAAGCCTCAGGACCCACATCGCCAGATTCAGGAACAATTATGACCCCTCAGCCATCAAGCTCTTGAACCAAGGATAACTCAACCGGAAACCGGGAATAACTTAACTCAGCTTCACTCTCCCTATCACTGAAATGTTCCCAGAACCTATGAACTTACTTTCAAGGACTCTTCATCTCATGTTCTCGATATTTGTTGCTTATTTATTATATAGGCATCCGTCAGTCTCATGAGACCATGGATTTGCGCCTTGGAAGGTCTCCAGGGCACAGGCCTGGGCAAGGTTGTATGGAAGTCCAGCAGTTGCCCATGCCGCAAGTCTCCCCTCTCCACGACACTGATGTTGTCCAAGGGAAGGGCATTAGGACCCATACAGCTTGGCACCGGTGTAGTCGCAGAGCAATATGTGGTTAAGTGCCTTGCTCAAGGACACAACACGCTGCCTCAGCCAAGGCTCAAATTAGCGACCTTCAAATCACTAGGCGAACACCTTAACCACTTGGTCCCGTGCCAACTGCTTATGTATTATTATTATTATTATTTTGTATTTGCATAGTTTGTTGTCTTTTGCATATTGATTGTTCGTCTATCCTGTTGGGTGCAGTCCTACATTGATTCAAATATGTATTTTTGGATTTATTGTAAATGCCAGCAGGAAAATTAATCTCAGGGAAGATTTACTAGAATGTTACCTGGGTTTCATCACCTAAGTTACAGAGAAAGGTTGAACAAGTTGGGTCTTTATTTTTTTGAGTGTAGAAGGTTGAGGGGGGATTTGATAGAGGTATTTAAAATTATAAGGGGGATAAATAGAGTTGATGTGGATAGGCTTTTTCCATTGAGAGTAGAGGAGATTCAAACAAGAGGACATGAGTTGAGAGTTAAAGGGCAAAAGTTTAGGGGTAACATGAGGGGGAATTTCTCAGAGAGTGGTAGCTGTGTGGAACGAGCTTCCAGCAGAAGTGGTTGAGGCAGGTTCGATGTTGTCGTTTAAAGTTAAATTAGATAGCTATATGGACAGGAAAGGAATGGAAGGTTATGGGCTGAGTGCAGGTCGGTGCGACTAGGTGAGAGTAAGAGTTCAGCATGGACTAGAAGGGCCGAGATGGCTTGTTTCCATGCTATAATTGTTATATGGTTATATGGTAATATACACAGTATATACTTACATAATAAATTTACTTTGAACTTTGAACTAAAGTTCAAAGTTTGAACTAAACACACATTTTTCTTTCAAGGAGAACATAAAAATGAGCATTTTAGCACAAACTTGCCAAAGTGACCACAGAGTTGTCAAGCTGTAGTAATTAGGAATTTGCCAATTGGTTCAAGAAATGAATGGTGGAAGGGAAGTAACCAATTTACAATATAGTAGGAGAAATGTTATTAAAGGATGATAAAATTACAATGAGAAATTAGCTGCATGGCAAAAGTAATGTCATTCACACTAAATAGTGAGGAGAATTGGATTACAATGTTTGATAAATTTACCAGAACATCAGAGTTAAAATATGAAGCAATAGCTTTCCATTTGCTGTGCCTGCATTAAATTGTGACTTAAGTTCTGAATTGTTATTTCATTTGAGTAAAGTTCAGCAATTATTTAAAGTGTTTCAAATTTTTGATGGGGTTTAGACTGGGCCATTGATTTTCCTCTTTGATTGATTATCACAGATCAAGTGTGCAAGTTGGGTTAGTTTTTTTTCTCTGTAATTATTCTTACATTTAGGAAGAAGGAAATATTATACTTTCTGGAAATTAATTATGCTACCAAAGACCAGAATCAATAAATATCTAACATTTTACATATATACTTGCTGCTTGCAGTGATAGAGTTAGAATTATAGTCTGACAGATTGAAGTAATACAAGAAGTTTGTGCAAGACGTAGTCAGAAAGTGAGAACGGGCAATTTTACGGCTGAATCTAGTAGCACTGCAAAATTCACAGAGCGCAGAACATAGAGCATAAAAAATATTATAAAATAGAACATGTACAGCACAGTACAGGTCCTTCAGCCCACAATGTTGTGCTGACCTTTTAACATACTCGAAGATCAAACTCGGGGTGGTGGAGCTACGTTTCTACTAAAGGAGGTGTAAGGTGTCTTTCCCTCTGCTAGCCTACAGTTCACCCATGGGTGGGGTGTAGCACCTCTTTACCCCCCAATCATGGGCATATGAAGCTATAGTGGATGGTCATATGAGCAGATGCATATCACAGTCCTGGTTATACAACCACTGACGGCAACCAAACACAAACAATCCCAAAAGAATCCCAAATACTGGCTGGGCTCACATATCTGGTAAAGCCATTGCCCAGAAGAAGGCAATAGCAAACCACTTCTGTAGAAAAATTTGTCAAGAACAATCATGGTCATGAGATCATGATCGCCCACGTCACACAACATGGCACAAAATTATAATGAAAATCAATCTCACCCTTCTCTCCCACATAGTCCTCCATTTTTCTATTATCCCTGTGCCTATCTAAGAGTCTCCTGAATCTAACTGCTTCTCCAACCACTCCTAGTATGGTGTTTTACTCTTTGCTTACAATATTTACCATTGACATCTATGCCTCTTGTCATCATGTACACCTCTACCAAGTCACCTGTCATTCTCCTTCACTCCAGTCATGTCAGGAATCACACAATTACTTTTATGTTACCATCCTATAATTCTTTCTCACTTACTTTAATAGGGTAATATATCTTCTTTCAAATTTCTGTAAATTTATTATCAGAATGCGTATATATCACAATATACAATCCTGACATTCATTTTTGCAGGCATTCACATTAGAACAAATAAAAACCTCTACACAAAGACAGACAATCAATGACAAATTGTGCAAATTCAAAAAGAACGAACAATAATAATAAATAATATTGAGAACATGAGTTCTGGAGTCCTTGTAAGTGAGTTTGTAGATTGTGTAATCAATTCATTGTTGAGCTGAGTGACGTTATCTACTCTAGTTCAGGTGCCTGATGGCTGAGAGGTAATAATTGTTCCTGAAGCTGGTACTGTGAAACTTAATGCTCCAGTACCTCCTTCCTGCAGCAGCAAGAAGACAGCATGTTCTGGATGGTGGGAGTCCTTGATGATGGATGCTGCTTTCCTGTGACAACGCTTCAAGTAGATGTGCTGTGAAGGCTATTTATTGAAACTTATGTCATCTTCATAACAAAATTGACTTATCTTTGCTGTGACTTGTGATGTATCATATCATATAGATACCACCTACGATAAAATAGACTCTCATATGAATGTTTCCTGAGACCTAATTCTTTGCTCAACTTTGTGGGGTCACGGACACTGCACAGCTCTGCCCACCACAGGAGATGTAGCCTGAAGAATGTGTTGTCTACCACTGAGGAACCCCACCATCCAGGCTATGCCCCCCTCTTACGGCCACTGTTGGGAGGAGGTACTGCAGCCTAAAATACCTCATCACCAGTTTCAGGAACAGCTACTCCCCTCCACCCTGCCCTGGACTTTGTCTGTAACTGTGATGCAACATTCAGCAGTCAGTATATGTTAACTGCCTTGATATACTAATGTATGGCATGATCTGTCTGTGTGGAATAATCTTTCACTGTATCTCAGTACATGTGACAATATAAACCAATATTAAAACCAAATGAAAGCTGTTTGGAGCAGGCAGTGAAGAGATGGACCTTCGCTGGATCAGTAATGACCAGATTGAATCATGGGATGGCATGCAGGGGCCAAGTGATTCATTGCCTCTCTTTGTAAACCAGATACATCATCTTCAGAATGAATATCCGCTTTTCCTATGATACTTCTTGCATTGACACTTGTCACATCTTTTGATTCCTAACTTTGTCCGAGGTCTTACCAACATCTGTCTCCACAACCTCTCCATGAACTGTTCTGGCGCTCTGGTTCCCATCCTCCCGCAAATCTAGTTTAAATCCTATTGTGCAGCATTAACAAACCTTCCTGCTAGGATATTAGTCCACCCTCCAGTTCTGTTGTAAACCATTCCTTCCGTACAGGTCTCACCTTCTGTGAAATGCCTTTCAGTATTTGATAAGTTTCAATTAGATACTCTGTCCACCTTCTAAACTCCAGTGCATAAAGCCTGGAGCCATGAAATGCTCCTCATATGTTAACTCTTACTCCTGGGATCAGGAATCTCCTCTGGACTCTGTCCAAAGCAAGCAGATCCTTTCTTAGATAAGGATCGAAGGATCCAAAACTTCTCATAGTACTCCAAGTGCAGTCTGGCTAATTCGGTACAAAGACTCAGCATTACATCCTCGGTTTTATATTCTAGTTCTCTTGAAATGAATGCTAACATTGCATTTACTTTCTTCATCACTGACTCAACCTGCAAATTGACCTTTAGGGAATTTTTTCATGATGACTCTCAAGTTCCTATGTTGAGCTACTAAGTCCCATCTCTGACACGCAATGGCCACAATGATAGATTCCTTCTGTACCTAATAGACTGACCATTGGGTGTATGTCAGTGGTCTTCTGCTGCTCAAGCCCATCTGCTACATGTTGTGCATTCAGAGATGCTCTTCCACACACCACTGTTGTAACATGTGGTTACCTGAGTTACTGTCACCTTCCTGTCATCTTGAACCAGTCTGGCCTTTCCCCTCCATCCTCTTTCATTAACAAGGCACTTTTAGCCACAGAACTGCTGCTCACTGGATGCAATTTTTTGTTTCTCGCACTATTTCCTGTAAACTCTAGAAAGTGCTGTGTGTGAAAATCCCAGATCAGCAGTTTCTGAGATACTCAAACCACCCCGTCTGGCACCAGCAATCATTCCACAGTCAAAGTTACTTAGATCACATTTCTTCTCCTTTCTGGTGTTTGGTCTGAACAACAAATAAACCTCTTGGCCTAGTCTGTAGGTTTTCATGCACCGAGTTGCTGCCACAAGATCGGCTGTTGAGATGTTTTCATTAATGAGCCAGTATGCAAGTATACCTAATAAAGTGGCCCAGGCGTGTTCATGGAGAAACTGACCAGATTCAAAATTTAGCCTTCCAACTGTTTCTTTCATCAGTTTAGTGAGGTCATCATAGATACTTCCTGTATTTATCATCCACTCACAATTATTATTTCCCTGGTTACAATCAAACACACCAGTGGGATTGGGTCATATTATCATAGATGAGGTAGATTTTCTTGAAGGCCGTTAGTGAAGCATAAGGATTTTTATAATAATCTGGTACTTTATCCTTGCAAGTAATTATTTCATATTTTAATTCCATTTATTTAATTAGTTGAATCTCAGTTCCCTAGCTACCATGCTGAAACTTGGATTCATATATCAGGTTCTATGTCCCAGTTCTCCGAATACTAATTCAAAATCAACTCCTGGCACTTGGTGCTAATTTTCAACAAAAGTCCCCATCTTGGACAGAATTCAATTTACAGAACAGCTTCAATTTACACTGTAACAAAAACAGAAAATGCTGGAAATACTCAGTCGTCTGCCACATATGCCTTCCTGCTCTGAATTTTGCAATGTTTTGGACTTTTGTCGTGCCAGCAACAAATCTTTAGATGAACTCAGTGTATCTGTGGAGGGAGGTAGACAGTTTTGCCATTTCTGGCCAAGGCCCTTCTTCGGGATTGGAAAGAAAGAAGAGACAGAAGGAAAAGTGTGGCTTATCTTTCCTCCCTCCCCTCAACTGGATCCACCTACCACACACCAGCTTTATCTCCACCTCTTCCCTCGGCAGCACAGTGCAATGTAGGCCCTTTGGCCCACAATACCGAGACATCTTTTTAACCTTCTCTTAGATAAACCTAACCCTTTCCTCCCACATAGCCCTCCAGTTTTCTTTCATCCATGTCCCTAATGTATCTGACTCTAGCACTACCTCCTGTGTGTTCCAAGCACATACCACTCTTGGTGTAAAACGCTTTGCTCTGACATCCCTCCTATTCTTTCCTCCAAACACATTAAAATTATATCCCTCGTATTAGCCATTTTCACCTTGGAAAACTGGATTCTCCTCCAACTGGGATAATTTTGCTGCAACTTACAAGGTCTATAACCTCACTGCTACATTGCCTCACTTCTATAGACTCTGTGTCCTTCTCCCGAGTAGATACACATGCATTGCATGATTCCCTTTCAGATCCATGCATAGCTCACCATTTTGATCTTCAAGAAGACCCATTTTGTTCTTTGCTTTTCTTTTAGTCTTAATTTATCTGTAAAGTGAAGGATCCTCCTTCATTTCTTTCTGCTCGAGCAACCTCATGTCTTCTTTTAGCTCGCCTGATTTCCATCTTGTCTTCTCTTGCTTTTCTTACACTCCTCAAGTATTTCATTTGTTCCTTCCTTCCAAAAAACACTAAGCACCTCCTTCTTCTTCTTAATTAAGGCCACACTATCTCCAGCTGAAGGAATAGAATCTGGACCCTATCTCCTCCCCAGCAGAGGGGACAGACGCAACAAGGGGATAAAGAAAAGGATCATTCAAAGGAACTAGAATATCAAAGCAAAGATGTAATGCTGTGGGTATATAAGGTACCAGTCAGACTGTACTTGGAGTATTACGAGCAGTTTTAGGCCCCCTGTCTAAGAAAGGATGTGTATGCATTAGAGAGGGTTACAGGAGGCCCATGAGAGTGATTGCAGGAATGAAATCACGAGGAATTCTGCAAATGCTGGAAATTCAAGCAACACACATCAAAGTTGCTGGTGAACGCAGCAGGCCAGGCAGCATCTCTAGAAAGAGGTACAATCGACATTTTGGGCCGAGACCCTTCGTCAGGACTAGACGAAGGGTCTCAGCCCGAAACGTCAACTGGTCCTCTTCCTAAAGATGCTGCCTGGACTGCTGCGTTCACCAACAACTTTGATGTGTGTTGCAGGAATGAAATGGTTAGCATATGAGAAGTGTTTGATTTGCTCAGGACCTGTAATCACAGGAGTTTAGAAAGATGAGGGGGTATCTCCTTGAAACCTGTTGAATATTGAAAGGCCTAGATGGAGTAAAGGAGGTCTCCTGCAGTGGAGAAATTGGCACAGCATCAGAATAAAAGTGTGTCCCTTCAGAATACAGTTGAGGAGGAATTTCTATAGCCAGAGGATAGTGAATCTTGGGGATTCAATGCCACATATGACCATGGAGGCCAAATCGTTCAGTATATATAAAGCAATTGTTGATAGGTTCTTGATTAGTAAGAGCGTCAAGGGATATGGGGAGAAAGCAGGCAAATGGGGTTGAGAGGGGTAATATATCAGCCATTATGGAATGGCAGAGCAGACTTGATGGATCAAATTCCTTATCCTACTTTTGTGTCTCATAGTCTTATACCCCCTTCTTTAGCCCCTAGGTGGATCACTCATTGGATGCTATTGCAATGCCAACAGCACAACCTCTAACACATCGTAGACTCTGCATTATGTTAAACGGGGCAGAATGCGCTAATTTATTTCTAATTCCTGCCAATTAGCAAGTCTTCATTTATCAAGTGTTAATTTGGGCAGAAAGATTTATTGCGGGAACAGGCCTCATCTTGTAAATTTGCAATCTATTCTAGCAATTAAGCAAATACAAATGATATTGATTTACAGCATGAACTGTTATTGAACAGCCAATGTGACAAAGGTTATGGTGGGAAGGCAGGAGAATGGGGGTTGTGGGGGATAATAAATCAGATTTGATCAAATGGTGGAACAGACTCGAATGGCAGAATTGACTATTTATGCTCCTACATGTTATGGTCTTATTGTCCAATGGTAATTTAATGTTGATTGGCAATTGCAAATTATGCAAACCATAAATTAATTTTTATGACCGATATAAATGGGATATGGAAGTTACTGAGAGAAATAAACTGGCTGTTTGCCTTGACTTTGATCATATTAATTTGAACCCCTCAAGGAGCTTGTTGAAACATTTCCCGCAGTTATACACAAGTGACACAATGGTGAGATTTGTACCAGAGTCGTACACGAAGCAATTCATCCTGACAACCCTTGCAGAGGGCCTATCAAACTGCACATGAATCTAAGGAATTAAACGAAATGGAAATTATATGACTGCTTGTTTTATTATAACAGTGCCAGGAACATTATTGTCTCTTACAGAAACATGCACCTGTTAGGTCAACCTGTCAATCTCCAGGTCACGCCACTCAGCGACTAGTGCTATTATTATTTTATTTCAAGATACAACATGGAACAAGCTGTTCTGGCCCAACGAACCACGACGTCCAGCAATGCACCTATTTAACCCTGGCCTAATCATAGGACAATTTACAATGATCTACTAACAAGTATGCTTTTGGACTGTGGGAGGAAACCAGAGCACCTGGAGGAAACCCCATACAGCCATGAGAAGAACTTACAAACTCCTTACAGATGGTGCTGGAATTAAATTCTGAATGCTGAAGTTCTGTGCTGTAATAGCATTGCACTGATCGCTAAGCTACTGACTGTATGCTCTGGATCATAACTACATGTCCTGTGTGTGAGAGTATGTACCGTGTTTTGCACTCTGGTCCCCAGAGGAACGATATTTGATTTAGTTGTACGCATGTATACGGTGGAATGACAGTAAACTTGAACTTCGAATTCCTGGAAAACTGGAACCAATGCAGACAGCAGTCACGTTGAATAATGCAGCAGGCTTCAGGGTATTAATGGACTATCCCTTCTTACCATTTCATGGTTCACACCCAACAGGACCAAGGTCAAATTCAATATGTCATATGCACAAATACATGTCTGAGCAGGTGCAATGAAAAAAAAAACAGCATTATGGGCACAGTGCATATTCCAAGCATGAATCGCAAGAAAAACATCCATTAATCATAAATTAAACAACCTCTATGTGAAAGAACACAACTGGAACAAAAAAATAACATCTGCTTTAATCCAAATTGATTGCCACAGAAGAGTAGCAACAGGTGTGACACTATTACAACTTGGGCATCAGAGTTTGCAGTTCATTCCTGACATCCTCTGTAAGAAGTCTCTGTAGGTCCTTCTTGTGAACATGTGGGTTTCCTCCGGGTGCTCTGGTTACCTCCCACAATCCAAAGACAAACCACTAGTAGGTTAATTGGTCAGGGTTAGGGTTAAACTGGGGTTGTCAAGGGTTGCTGGGTGGTGTGTCTCACTGGCCAGAAGGGCATGTTCCATGCTGTATCTCTAAATAAAATAAATAAATAAACGGAAGGGCCCATAGTACAAGAGATGCTGCAGGTACTGGAAAACTTGAGAATATACAATTCAATTCAAATTAAAGTGGTAGAAGAACCCAACAGGTCAGGCAGCATCTATGGAAGGAAATCATTTTGGGCAGAATTCCTTCATCAGGCATCAAACTGGTCATCGTGATGCTAAACTCGAGAGGTTAGGACTAAGCCGGTTGGTTGAAGGGAAAATCTGTGCAGTGGGAGCAGGGAGGAAAATGTTGATGTTTCAGGTTGAAACTCTGCATCCAGAAATGATGTATCGGGTTTTCAGATTGCAACCTGAAACACTGACAATTCCTACACCCACCACCACAGATGCTGCCTGACCCACTGAGTTCCTCTAGCAGATAGTTTGCTGCCCCAGATTCCAGTATCCACAGTCTCTTGTGTGTCCAATATAAGCATTATGAACTGCTTTGTTCATAATCACTCATTAAACTTGAAGACTATAAGATCGGAACAGAATTAGCCCATTCGGCACACTGAGTCTGCTTTGCCATTTGCTCATGACTAATTTATTTTCGCTCTCAACCCCATTCTCCTCCTTTCTTCCCAGAATTTTTGAGGCCCTGACTAATCAAGAAACTAACAACCTCCACTTTAAATATACACAATGACTTGACCTCCAGAGCTGTCTGTGGTAATGAATTCTACAGATTTAACACGCTCTGCCTAAAGAAATTCCTCATTATCTATGTTCTAAGTGAACATACTTCTATTCTGAAGCTGTGCCCTCTAGTCCTAGACTGTTCTACGATTGAGAGCATCCTCTCTACATCACTCAAGTTTTTCAATATTTGGTGAGTTTCAATGAGATCTCCCCTCATTCCTCTAAATTTCACTAAGTACAGGCCCAGAGCTATCTACACATCACATACGTGACCCTTTCATTCCAACAATTATTCTCGTGAACCTCCACTGGATCTTCTCCTACACCAGCACATTCCTTCCTTCATAAGGAGTCCAAAATTGCTCACAATATTCCAAATGTGGACTGACCAATGTCTAATAAATTTTTAGCATCACATCCTTGCTTTTATAATCTAATTCTCTTGAAATGAATGCTAACATTGCATTTGCCTTCCCTACAACCAGCTCAACCAGTTAACTTTTCGGGAATATTACTATTAGACTTCCAAGTCCCTTTGTACCTCCAATTTCTGAATTTACTCCCTGTTTAGAAATAATCTACGTGTTTATTCCTTCTACCAAGGTGCATGACCATACATTCCTCACCATTGTGGCAGGTAATGATTCATGGCAATGGAAGCATAACAGCATTTCTTTCCCAGGGCAGAAAATAGAAGAACTCATCAGTCGAGCAGTATCGCTTGGGAGAAAGAACTTGTCAATCTTTCAGGTTGCAAACTTGCACACAGTTAGGAGGAAGAGCCCATTGTGCCCTAGAGCTGACAAAATGTATCTACTCTGACACCATTAACTGTTACACACTTCAAAAATGTTGCTCATCTTGCTTAAGGTTCAAAAGGGATCTCTCTTCTTCAGTCAAGATGAACCATCTCTACACAAAATGTTGACTGTCCGTTTTCCTCCACAGATGCTGCCCCGCCCTCTGAGATCCTCCAGCGGATTGTTTTTATTTTGCTTCATATTCCAGCCTTGCCTCTTCATTCTCTTTCAAAGTACAAAGATCAAAGTACATATATGTCACCATATACAACCCTGAGATTCATTTTCTAGTGGGCATTCACAGTAAGAAACAAAAAATAGCAATAAATATGGAAAACATGAGATGAAGAGTCATTGAAAGTGGGTGAGTGAAGTTCAGTGAAGTTATCCTCTCTGTTCAAGAGCTTGATGGCTGGAGAGCAGTAACTATTCCTGAACATGGTGGTGTGGATCCTGAGGCTCTTGTACCTTCTTCCTGATGGCAGCAGCAAGAAGCGAGCATATCCTGCATGGTGGGGGCTCTTGATGACGGATGATGCTTTCCTGCCACAGTGCTCCATGTACAGTAATTGTGCTCAATGGTGGAGTGGGCTTTACTTGTGATGGGCTGGGTCATATCCTTTACTTTTTGTAGAATATTCTGTTCAATCAAGGACATTGACGTTTCCATACCAGGCTGTGATGCAGCCAGTCAATACACTCTACACTGCACTTCTACAGAAATTTGTCAAAGTTTTTGATGACTTGCAAAATCTTCTCTCTTCAGTTTCAGGCATTATGTCTTCTGCTCTAAAATTTTCACTTTAACAAGCCTGGAGTTAAGACGAAAACAAAATTGTCTTTGATTGCCTGAGGGACTCAGTATCGAATTCACCATCTGAAAGCAAATCCCTCTTCCATTCTGCCTGAATCAAAACTGGCCAGTTCTGTCTGACATGTTAAATCATGTATTTTCTTTCTTGTATCATTTGGTTTCCTGGCAACAAGCCACTACCTTACCATGAGCAGCACATTATGCAGGCAAAAAAAAGTTAATCTGCTTTTAGCTGGTGCCTTGTTGCCACATTAAGTCGTCCAGACGCACCTCTGCCGAGGAATTCACCTTCCGAATCAGATTCAGGTTTACCATCACTGGCATATGTTGTGAAAAAAAGCAAAAAACAAATATTGAAGTGGTGCACATGGGTTCATTGTCCATTCAGAAATCTGATGGCAAAGGGGAAGAAGCTGTTCCTGAATCATTGAATGTGTATTTACAGGGTTTTGTATCTCCTCCTTGATAGCAATGGGAAGAAACAGGTCCTGGGTGATGGATACCTTTTTGAGGCATCGCCTTTTGAAGATGCCCACAATGCTGGGAGGCTAGTGCCCATGAAGGAACTGGTTGAGTTTGTAACTTGCTGCTGATGTTTCTGAACCCAGGAATTCGCCCCTCCGTACCCGACAGTGATGCAACCAGTTAAAATGCTCTCCACAGTGCATCTGTAACAACTTGCGAGAGTTGTTCTCCCCAGCTGCTGTCCTAGCTGTTCTAATGCCCAAAACTAATGTTGTATTTCTCGTCCGTAGTCCTGCTGATGGGACCCAGACTCTCACCAATGTTTGTTGATGCACTGTCGAAAGCATCCTATTCAGATGCTTCATGGCTTGGTATGACAAATAGCCTGCCAGTAACTGCAAGAAACTGCAGAGAGCTGTGGACACAGTTCAGCACATCATAGTCACTGGCCTCCCCTCTACGGACTCTCTCTACACGGTTTGGTATCCCATTAAAGCAGCCAGCATGAAGATCCCTCTACTGCAGGCATTCTCTCTTCTCCCCTCTCTCATTGGACAGAACACACAAGGATCACACACCACTAAGCTCAAGGACAACATCTATCCCCACTGTCCTCACAATCTATCTCATTGTGACCTTGAGATCTTGAAATTCCTTGTCTGCTTGCAGTGCACTTTCTCCGTATCTGTAAAACTTTATTCTCCACTCTTCAAAGTTCAACTGTCAAAATATTTTTTTTAATAAAGTACATCTGTGTCACCATATACTACCCTGAGTTTCATTCTCTTGTGGGCATACTCAATAAGTCCATAATAGAATTATAGCTGTAACAGAATCAATGAAAGACCACACCAACCATTGTGCAAAGATTTGCAAATACATAAAGATATTATAATAAATAAATAAACAATAAATATTGAGAACATGAAATGAAGAGTGAGCCCATAAGTTGTGGGAACATTTCATTGATGGGGTGTGAAGTTCTCTCCTTTGTTATTATTTGGCCTTATGCTACCTTATTTGCCTTATACAACCTCAATGTTGGAATGAATGTGTATGAACAGCAGATAAAAAAAGCTTTTTCACTGTATTTTAGTACGCATAATAATAATAAACCAATTTATTTCTTTACCCAATTCATTATTTACTCCTCCTTATATAGCTGCTGCCTGAGCTGCTAAGCATTTCCAGAATTCACACATAATGCCACAGGAACTCAGCAGATCAGGCAGCATCATGATAGGAAATGAACAGTTGACGCTTCAGATCAAGACCCTGAGGATTGTCACTGTAACGTCTGTTATTTTCTACCAAAATTTATGTATCAAAATTTCTAAGAAGCTATTATAATGTTAAATGAGATTTTAATTGCCTGTAATTCTGGTCACCCTTTTACAGCAAGGATGTGAAAACTGGAAAGGGTTCAGAAAAGGCTCACCTGGATGTTGTCTGGATTAGAAGAAATGAGCCAACATGAGAGTCTGGACAAACTTGAGCTGCTTTTGCTAAAGCGTCAGTGCCTGATAGAAGTTTATAAAATTATGGGAGTTAAACAGGTAATATCTTTGTCCCAGAATAGAAATGTCAAGTACGAGGTGACATGTATTTAAGGTGAGAAGTGGAAGGTTTCAAGGAGATAAAGTCCTAGTCATAGAACTGTACAGCACAGAAACAGGTCCTTCAGTTTATCTATTCCATGCAAAATTGTTATTCTTCCTGGTACATCAATCCAATCCAGGATTATAACCCTCCATACCCCTCCCATCCATCTACTCATCCAAATGTTTCTGAAATGTTGAAATTGAACCCGTATCCACCACTTCCAATGGCAGCTTGTTTCACACTCTTACCATCCTCTGAGTGAAGATGTTCCACTTCAGATACCCCTTAAATATTTCACCTTTGACGCTTAACCTATGACCTCTAGTTCTAGTCTCCCCAATCTTAGTGGAAAAACCATGCTTGCATTTGGAAGAGATGTGTGGAGAAAGTAGAATTTTTTATTTTTATATATTATGTTTGGTGGAGGAAGCAAACATGATAGAGAAGCAACACGCACAACACACTGGAGGAACTCAGCAGGTCGGGCAGCATCCGTGGAAATGAACAGTCAACGTTTCGGGCTGAGTCCCATCATCAGGACCCGTCGTCCTGTTGAAGGGTCTTGGCCCGAAACGTTGACTGTTCATTTCCACGGATGCTGCCCGACCTGCTGAGTTCCTCCAGCGTGTTGTGTCTGCTGCGAAACATGATAGAGACATTGAAGATGCTATTAGACTCATGAATGTATAGAAAATGCAGAGACATGTACCATATAGAGGGAGATTTAGTTTAATTCAACATTAACTTCAGTGCACACATCAAACAAAACTTCAAAAAAAACCCTAAGAAATTAGAGATACTGGATGTTCAAGCTTTTATTTTGAAATATAGCCCTGACAACTTTTATTTTGATAGCGTTGCCGCCTTTAAATTTGAAATTTAGTTGGACTGCATAAAGAGGGCAGCTATTTTTTTAGTATTGAAATGAATTGACTCTATTACTTACATCCTTCATATACATGAGGAGTAAAAGTCTTTCCGTTATAGAACATAGAATAGTACAGCATATTACAGGCTCTTCGGCCCACAATGTTGTGCTGACCCTCAAACCCTGCCTCCCATATAATCCCCCACCTGAAATTCCTCCATATACCTGTCTAGTAGTCTCTTAAACTTCACTAGTGTATCTGCCTCCACCACTGACTCAGGCAGTGCATTCCACGCACACCACTCTCTGAGTAAAAAACCTTCCTCTAATATCCCCCTTGAACTTCCCACCCCTTACCTTAAAGCCATGTCCTCTTGTATTGAGCAGTGGTGCCCTGGGGAAGAGGTGCTGGCTATCCACTCTATCTATTCCTCTTATTATCTTGTACACCTCTATCATGTCTCCTCTAATCCTCCTTCTCTCCAAAGAGTAAAGCCCTAGCTCCCTTAATCACTGATCATAAAATGTCTCTGTCTAAATGTGCAATGTGCAATTATAATAAATATTATGTACAACAGGATAGCCAATGTAACATAGAAATACAGTTGCGTCAGTATGAGTCAAGCAGTCTGATGGCCTGGTGGAAGAAGCTGTCCCGGAGCCTGTTGGTCCTGGCTTTTATGCTGTGGTACCGTTTCCCGGATGGTAGCAGCTATAACAGTTTGTGGTTATCAGTAAAACTCAAGTACATATACGCAATCCTGTGATGTCTTTCTTTCAATTGCACCATCAAAAACGTTGTCTTTTTACTCTTATTCTATTGTATATGTGATTGCTGCCCAAATAAAGCCCTTGGAGCTTGGATGAAGTATCCTGACTCCGGGGTTCAGTTGAGTCGAGTTTGGCTTACCACTGATTGTGTACTTCCTACTTTATCTGAAATAAAAACAGAATTCTCAGCATGGAGAGGTGCAGAGCAAGAGCATGAAAAAGGGCTTAGTATGGATGGACATTTCAGTCAGAATGAATGATTTGGGCTGAATGGCCTGTTTCATGCTGTACAACTTTATGACTTTATTTCAGACTGCATGCATACGTGAAGGGAGAAATGCATTCAGCTTTATAACTCTTCATCAGAAGGTTGAGGAATCAGGCTTTTTAAATCTTTTTATTTTATTTGGGGATATCCTTCGGTAACAGGCCCTTCTGGCCTAATGAGCCTACACTGCCCAATTACACCCATGTTGACTAATTAACCTACTAGCCCATACATCTTTGGAACACCTGGAGGAAACCCACCTGGGCATGAGGCGACAGTGGTAAGAATTGAACCCCGGTCGTTGGTGCTATAATATGATGTAGTAGCCCTTATGCTGCTGTGCTGCCTAGGGAATTTATTAACAAGTGCATGTTTGGTCATTAATAGATTTCTAATATTTCTGTAAGATTGTCATATTTGGGGAGAGGGGTGTAGCAGTGATAAGCTCCCACTACCCGTTATATGCTCCCAATGGCATGCACTTCAAACAGCCTCTGATAACCAGATCTAGTGCCCGGCCTTCATATGTGGCTTTGCTATTGAGCTCAGCGAAACCATTTCTACTGACATGAGAAGAAGAAAAAGTGGGTTCCTGGCGCCTTAAAGCCAGTTGCTTGGGCAGATGGGGTCATCAGCCACAGTTGGCAGCTCGTCTGGGAGAAGGTAAACACCGATCTCAAATTTCCACTGCCCTGTGCCTATACCCCTCACCACTAAGTACAATTAGAAGGAAATCTGCCACAAGAAAGGAACATCCAATATGAAAGACCCCACCACCCAGGCCATACTCTATCTTTATACTGTGTCAAATTAGCCTAAAGCTCCTCTGTTGCATGTCATCCATATCCTTGTATTCTCAGCATAGTCACCTGTCAGTCTACCTACTTTCACCACTATCCCCGGTGGTACACCCCATGAACACACCACTCTCTGTGTGAACGTAGAACATAGATTAGTACAGCACAGGACAGATTATTCGGCCCACAATGTTGTGCCAATCTTGATGCCAGTTTTTACAAAACGTTCTGCTGTTTGTCATCCATATCCCCCCATGTTCTCCACTGCTAGCCCAGGTAACCCATTCCAGGCATCAGCCATTCTCAGCATTAAATTCATGCCCTGCTTTAGACTCCTTTAAACTTTCCCCATCTCCAAGTCCTCTAGTACTTGACATTTTTAACCAGGGGATATATAGTCGGTCCGTGCCTCGCATAATGTTCTTTATATAAACTTCTGTCTGTAACGAGAGAGTTTTGGATGACAGTGAACCAAAGTGGAGAGTAAGGTCCAGAGATAACTCAGACTTGAAATAAACAAGACGACACAAACAAAAATCCAAGGGCAAAATCACAAGCAGTCATTCTAGGAAATGGAATTCCTACAATTGAGCACTAGATGCTCAGCATGAGGCTTTTAAGTACAGACTTTCCATTTAGGAATGTGGCAGGCAATAATTGGCAGTCTGTGACTTAAGGGGACAGCGGCAGCTAAGCATGCTGAAACTTGGATGCCTGGTGCTGTTCATTCAGGACCATGACACTGTCAGGTCTCTTCTCAGCCTCCGATGCTCAGGAGAAAACAACCCACAATTTCCACCCTCTCTTTATAGCTCATACCCTCTAATCCAAACAGCGTCTTGGCAACACACACAAAATGCTGGGGGAACTCAGGGGGCCAGGCAGCAGCTATGGAAAAGAGTACAGTCGATGTCTTGGGCCAAGACTCTTCAGCAGGAAATGTCTTGGCAACCTCCTTCTGCACACTTCAACACGAACTATGTTAGATACATGGGCTATAACCAAAGAAAAATTGGCTAGAGTCGCTTAGCACTTTGGTGCAAAGGTGTTTACTAGATGTGTCAAAAATCAAACTTACAAAACCTAGTGAAAATTTGTGATGAGAAAGATGCCAATATTTATAAAGTGATATCTACTAAAAATATAGTAGCCCATACTTATTCTTGTCCAGTGTGAAGTCCTGGCAGCCCCTATCTCTCTCTTTTACTGAGGGCAAAGAGCTCCTTTAATTTGGCACCAGGACATTCCATCTTTAATTTCCATCAAAGTTAATTTAAGACTACACATGAATTAGAATATGATTGTAGTTACAATCATATTACAAAACAAACTGAAGTATCAACTTTAAATACAGTATACAAACAACATATGCACGTTTACACATCCCCCTTACTAAAGAAATGGAATATTATGACGTATATTGCGGGAAACTAACCCAAGTGCATCAGCTCGGTTTAGTACCCAGCAGTGGAACAGCAGAATGCTCAACACAATTGCATACCCACAGTTAAGTACAAATAAAGAATAAAATTAAACCAAACCCTGATGTCTGTCTCTGAGTGTATGTAGCAATGGGTGAATTATGAGAATATACCAGGGAAGTGTGTACACTCAGCACAAAGACAGCAGAATGACAAGGCAGTGTTTGTGTGTGAGTGAATATGCATGTGTAAGGAATGTGTTTACCGAGTGCTCTCCATCACATTGTCATTTCATGGTATATTAAGGATGCACAGAACAAAAACGGGAGAAGACCAGAAACATGTGGAGTTCTCTTTTGGAATATTTACTTACAACAATCAATTCCAATCAAGCAAAAACATTTTAGTGGAATATAATCTGTTCTGAGTTAATTTCATTGCCAATAAACAGATTGAGAACTGCGGACTCTCAGAGCAAGAGCATCCAACAGAGGAGATTAATTTTGCTTTCTCTTTGTTCTTCCGTCTGTGAAACTCTGTGTACATTTACAGTGTGAGATTAATCTCAGTTAAAACAGATCTGACTATGCCACAATGTTAAACTCAAAGAGCCAAATTGAGATTGGGCAGGAAGATGAATTTAGTCCAAGCAATGTTGTATTGAAGAACACAGCAGGCTTAAGATATTGCACGATTCAGTGATACTCCTAGTTTTTGATGTTCTTAAGGGATAAAGCATCAATTTATCATAGCCATATCTCTCACTACCTACTAAGTGCTCCCAATAGTATGTGGATCAAATAGCCTCTGACAACCAAGTTCCTGACATTCATGTGTGGCCCAGCTAATAAGCCTGGCAGAACCAGTTCTACTGCCCGGACAAGGGGCAAAAGCAGGTTACTGGCACCTTAAAAACAGTCACTCTGGGCAGATAGTGCTCATTAGCATAGTTGGCAGCTCACCTAGAAGTAAAACTCTGATCTCAAATCTTCGTTGCCTTGTGGGTATACCCACTCATGGGGAAAGCTTCAGGAATAAATCCTGAGGACAAATACAGAGCTGGAATCCCTAAGGCAGTCCTACATTGATTTCAATGCTGACTGCTAACTCCTGTAACGCTGCTGGTGCAAACTGTAGTAGTCTCGGCCGTTTCTTTGGGTTCCCCCATGGTGAGAGGGAGCCTAATGCACGGGCAATAACTTGATCTCCATATCGTACTACCCTGGTTTGCATAGGCAGCTAAGATGCAGCATGTATGGTCAACCCTGATCAATGAGGGCCACTAAGATGTCTTCTGGTTTTGTATGTAATCCACATGGTGTGAAAATATTTGAAAATGTGGTGGGAAAGGTAGAGTTTAGAAGATTATGGAAAGAAAGGGCCTACCTTTCTCAAGTGTAAGGATGAAAAGCAAAGAACCATTTCAAGTGGTTAAATTGAGGCAAAGCAGAGAAGAGTTTACCTTGATGCTTCAACAATTCCATATGATGGACATTGTAACAACATTGGAAAAAATCTGAATTACAGTGAACTTGGAGAGAACTTCAAACCTCTTGGGACATGCATTCCCCAACAGTTATGCCACAGATTGAATAATAAAATGATGGAGTAATTATAGCATGGAAGGAAGCCAATCAGCCCATCAGATATATGCCATCTCCTGGAAGCACTACCCAATTTTTGTCACTACACCATAGAAAGCACCCTTCCTGGGTATATTAGAACTCAGTACGACAACTACTTTGCACATGACCGCGATCAGTTAAAGAGAGCTATGGACGAAGCTCAGCGTATCATAAAGGAGAATGAAATAATTGTAACAGTAAGGCTGAACAACAACTCCACCCACTGACCCATTCATCCCCATCAACATTATTTTATCATTTCCTGTCAGTCATCTTATATACAGACACTCCTGTATCTAGTGTCACTTTATGGACAAACAATCAGTCTATGTATATAAGCTATTTTATATATTTATTATTATTACCATCATCATCATCATTATTATTATGTTCTTTATTTTCTTGTGTTTTTTTTTGGGCTGCATCTGAGCCGGTGTGCTGATCTGAGGAGACAGGTGTGTAAGGCTCCCCTCTCCCCTTCTAACAACTTTCTACAGAGGCACCATCAAGTGTGTTCTGTCCAACTCATCACTGTGTGGTAATGCGTTAGACCACAAGACCCTAAAGAGGGCAATAAAACTGATGAGAGAATCGTCGGGGACCCTGTCACATCCATTTGTGACATTTACTGGGAGCGTTTCAGATGGAGGGCCCGAATCATTCTTCAGGATCCCTGCCACCCATCCCACAATCTCTTTGACCTACCACCATCAGGAAAGAGACGCAGGAGCATCAGGACTGAAACTGTCAGACTGGGTAACAGCTTCTTCCCTCAGGCTGTGAGACTAATGAAGACCCTGCCACCACAAAGGTCTCGTCACTAAGACAGTGAGCTGTTTACTGTCTATCGTTTACCTGTGCTGTACTTCACTGCATGAATTTTGAATTATATTTTAACTCATTTATGGCATAATATTTTGATTTATGTGCTGCGTATGATAGGTATATGTTTTATGGGTGCAATATGGGCCAGAGGGATGTTGTTTCATTTGATTGTATATATTTACAGTGAGGTGCCTGTATAGATGAATGATATGTTGGACAGTTTTGCCTACCTGTTGTAAACTCTTCCTGTGCACCACAGTGAAATTTCCATGCCATGCAGAGACGTAGATTGCAAGGCTGCTCTCCACTGCATATCTGTAAAATGACGTGGAAGTGGAACCCTCTTCAGCCTCCTCGGCAAGTAGAACAATTGATGAGCTTCCTTGACTGTGTAGGATGTGTTCTGGGATCATGACAGGTCGTGTGAGATGCACACTCCCAGGAGTTTGAAACTACTCAGTTTCCACTGCTGTGCCGCCAATGTAAAAAGGGCTGTGAAGTGGTGCGAGTTCTCCTGAAGTTAATTGCCATCTCCTTTGTCTTGCTGACATCGAGAAAGAGGTTATTTGTCAAAATAAATAACCAAAACAAAACAAATAACCAAGAGAAAGCAATATTCACAGAATAGGATGGTCAAAAGCAAATGAAAAGGTTCTTAGCAATTCCAGAATGAAGTATTATTGATTGAAAATGGTCTGAGTCATCATTGAGCAGAATTAAAAGGAACAGTGCAAAATGACCATGAAGCTGGCAGATGTCAAGCTGCATTGTGGACATCTGCAGATTTCTACAACATTCTACTCATGGTATGAACTATACTATATATATATTTTCTGTGTGGTTGTATTTTACTTCTATTCTTATATGTACTGTATCTGTACTCAACACAATGACAAAAAAAGTTGATTCTAATCTAATCTAATATGTGCTTGCTAACTTGTATGTGTGAGGACTTGAGCTCAAACCACGGTGCTGCCTGTTTACAGCCGCCAGAAGGGAAGTGTTGGAGGTGGTGAATGCCACAGCAGGCAGTGTGGTGCGGCGTCCAAGCTAGACTCGGTTCTGCCCCCAGTTTTTGCTCGGCAGAAGACAAGCAAAATTGTGGTCAACTGCAGATTTCTGCAACGTGCATGGCTCGGGTCTGGACATTTTTTTTCTGCGCGGTTGTATCTTACTAAATCTTTCTATGTTTGCTATCTTGTATGTGCTACGTGTGCTTTGTGCTGAGTGATTGTTGGTATTGTGTTTTGCACCTTGGCCCTGGAGCAGTGCTGTCTTGGCTGTATTCATGGGTATTCACGTATAGTTGAATGACGATTAAGCGTGAATTGAATTGAATTAAATCTAATGAGGAATACAGTGTGGAATAGGTCCTTCCAACCCTTCAAGCTGTGCTGCCAGCAACCCCCAATTTAACCCTACCCTAATCTGGAGACGATTCACAATGGTCAATTAACCTACGAGCCAGTACATCTTTGAAATGTGGGAGGGAACACACACATTACACGGGGGGGGGGCGACGTACAAACATTGCACGGGGAGGACACAAGGATTGACCTCAAAACTGTAAGAACATCACAATGCAACAGTGGTATAAACCAACTATCAATGTAGGTAGACGTTCAGCAAGGATCCATTCAATACATTCTGGAGGTCTCTTCCCTCCAAACAGCTCTCATTATCACTGGAAATAATTGTCATCATAAAGCAAACTGGCTTTAAGCATTTACCCAACACATGTACGAAACACTAAAATTGTATTTCAGATCCACACATTGCAATTAAATGTTTCATAATAGCTGAATGAAGCTACAGTTTTACAGAGTAATATTGATCATCAATATAACAACTGATAACTCATGTTATGTGTCAAAGGAGGACTGGTGACAAAGGAAAAAATTCTACCACAGATCTAACACTGATGCCTTACCCGTACTTCAACCTACCTGGATGGAATTTCAACAGAAATCTTTGATTTTTATATAATATATTTGAATATTTTTAAGTCAGAGGTAATAAGTTCCTTGATCCTTGAATCTTCATCAGCCAGATTCAAGGATCAAGAGGGAACTGGAATTAGTGTAATATCATCACAAGTAACAAGATACAGTGCAATTTGATTATTTATTTATTTATGTAGCGATACAGTGCAGAACAGGCCTTTCCGGCCCAACAAGCCTCACTGCACAGTAACCCATCTATTTAACCCTGCATTGATTAACTAACCTACTAATCCATATGCCTTTGAACTGTGGGAGGAAACCAGAGAACCCAGAGGAAACTAACGCAGTCATGGGGAGAATGTACAAACTCCTTACAGATAGAGCCGGAATTCAACTCTGAACCCCGACGCACCAAGCTGTAATAGCATTGTGCTAACCGTACACTACCATGGCAGTCAAAAAAGCGCATCTTGCATATTGTTCATACAGATAAGATCATTAAACAGGATATCAAAGAAATATATGCAAAAACAATAACAGTATATAGAATCAAGTGTGACAGTAACAAAGCAAGTGCAGTTCAGATAACTAGTCAGAGGTAAGGCCATGATGAGGTAAATTTGGAAGTCAAGAATCCATTTTATAGAACTAGGAAACTATTTATTAATCTTATAACAGTGGGATTTTAACCAGCGAGACTGGTTGCAATCAGTTGATGAGGTTACAATTCATTCAGATGTCATCTTGTTCAACAATAGAACAGGATTAAGGACTTGACTGGCCTACTCTTGCTCCTAATTTGGATGTTCATAGTCAATTCTGAAGTGAATGGGAAATCAGAAAAGATTTTGTCTTTCCATTTTTTGGGCATGTGAAAAAGCTGCTGCTCAAACATTTGTCCTACTTTCACTCATAGCTCGGGCAATTTTGGCCATGCTTTTTTCACAGCTCAGTGTCTTCTGAACATACTCAGAAAGAAAATGGCATTTCCAAACAGGCACAAAAGATTCTGCAGATGCTGGACATCCAGAGCAATACACACAGGATGCTGGAGAAACTCAGCAAACCAGGAAGCATCTATGGAAAGAGTAGGCTAGTCAACCCTTCAATCCTGCTCTGCCCAAAATATTGACTGTTCATTCATTTCCATAGATGCTGCCTGACCTGCTGAGTTTTTCTAGCATTTTGTAGTGTACTTCCACACAGATATCATTAGTGTACTCTTTCCCGTCTGCTATTTAAGTGGTATGTCTGTAAGTGGGGGAGTAATTTATTTGTGATAGGAAGTTGTAGCAGGGTTTTAGATCTAAAAAATTAATAATTCATGTTCATGAGTTATCTTTGCTTTGCAATGACTGAGAGAATTTTAGAATACACCATCACAGGACATATTAATCTGGTGTTAGCAGGCACAACAATTAATTTTTCTCTCTGTTACAGCAATTAAGAGTATGGATATGTCTCTCCTCAAGTGAGAAAGAGATGGGCCACATCTCTCTCCAGGAACGTGAGCACAGAATTGAAACTTGTGTTCACTGCTTTCCAGAGTACTGCCTTGCTAATGGTGCTGTCTTTTTGCTGAGGTATTAAATTGAGAACTAGTCTGCCTTTTACAGAGACTTATAACTTTCCCTGGTAGTCTGGCTGATGTTCAAGATTCAAGATTCAAGATTGTTTAATGTCAATTCCCGAAGTATATAGGAGAATGAAATAATTGTTATTGTGGATCAGATGCAGCACAAAAATAAACACAATAAGATAAAGAGCAGAATAATTAAAAAAACAACAATAAATATAAATACATAGGATATTTTATATACATAGGTACACGTTAGGCAGTTTTGACTACCTGTTGTAGAGCCTTCCTATGGAAGTGGTGGATTCAGGTTCAATTTCAACAATTAAGAGAAATTTCAGTAGGTCCATGGATGGGAGGGGTATGGAGAGCTGTGGTCTTGGTGCAGGTCAATGGAATTAGGCAGATTAATAGCTCAACATGGATTAGATGGACAAAAGGGCTCGTTTCTGTCCTGTAGAGTTTTATGACTCTATGGCTCTATTCTATGAAGACTCAAGAACAGTTTTTGTCCCATGATTAAAAGAATCTTGAAAGGACCAATGAAGGTAAACTTTTGATCTTTCAGTCTACCTCACTATAGTCCTTGCCCCTTATTTGTCTGCAGCACTGCTATTACGAGGAGTCAAGTTCATGCGTTTGGTAAGTGAGACAGAAGACACTGATTATGAATGAACACATTAACCTTTTACCCACAGACAAACAGTGAATCATTTGACCAGGCATCTAAGCGACACTAAAACTATGACTTAGAACATTCACTAACACTTCAAACGGGGTGTATGCGGTGTCAGGGAGGGGTAGCGCCTCTGGTGAGGGAACATGTTGCGTCCTTTTCAGGCGGTTTGTCCACCTTTAGTCCCCACCTGGCACTCAGCTCTCACCTGTGGCTCCCAGTAGCCACTAGCATGCGACACGACCACACCCCAGGCAACAGCTTCGACAAGCTGGCTAAACAAGGTGAGGGTAGCCGACGGGTCTCAAACCCTTGGTGAGATAGGGAGTTGTCTATCCAAACATGTGAAGACAGAGTCCGGTGGATTGAGCAGACGAAACCAATGGAAGGTCCAACGGTCAGGAAAGTGGTCTCTGCAAGCGTCATGGAATGTGTAGAGCACAATAAGACACAGAAGACGTCCTGGTCATCTCTCCCTCACGTCCTGCACAACTCTCCCTCACTGAAGTCCAAATCAAGCGCTAGTCTGGACACCATCATCATCATCACCCTCATGACTAATGGTGTCGAGGTCTTCATCGACGACGATGGACAGGCAACAACAGCAACACTTCAAACTCAATAGGTACTTTGTTAATTCTCTCCAAGTTACTACTACTACGATGTCGACTCAGGCCTAGGGGGCCGGCATCGGCCAAGGGCAAGGCAAGTTACACAACTACAAAATTAAACATTCAATGAACACACACTGAGTGAAATGTGCACATGGGCCCTTCAATACATACAGCACACTTCCCCAGTGATTTCCTTAGCACTTGTCGTGACCTCAATGTGAAAAGGAGCTGCTGCACCCAAAGAAAAAGCTTGCAAGTCTCTCATATATGCTGTTCTTACACCTCTGAGGCATCCAGTGCCATGGCACGCAGGGCAACCAATGAGAAAGAACTGCTGTATCCTTCAAATGGGCCACAGCAGAAGTGTTTTTTCCTTGTGGGCATAATCAATAAACCTATAGAATATTAACCACTTAGAATCAACGAAAGACTGCACAACTTGGACGTTCAGCTGGCATGTAGAAGACACCAAGCTGTGCAAATAAAAAAAAGAAATGATAATAAATATTGGGAACATGAGATGAAGAATCCTTAAATCTGACCCCACAGGTTCTGGGAGCATTTTGGTGATGGGGAGGATGAAGTTAAGTGAAATTATCCCTTTTTATGAAAGATCCTGATGGTTGACGAGTAATAACTGCTCTTGAATCTGGTGGTGTGAGTCCTGCGGCTCCTGTACCTTCTTCCTGATGGTAGCACCGAGTATAACCTGGATAGTGGGGATCCCTTGATGGTGGATACTGCTTTACTGCAAATGCATGTCATGTAGATGTGCTTAATGCTAAGGAGAGCTTTGCCCATAATGAACTGATCCAAATCCAGTACTTTTGTTAGAATTTTCTGTTCAAGGGCATTGGAGTTTCCATACCAGTCTGTGATGTAGCCTACGCATCTATAGAAGTTTGTCAATGTTTTAGATATCATGCCAAATCTCCACAAACACCTAAGGAAGCAGAGGTGCTATCAAAATATGTATCTTGGTATATATGACAGAAATAAACCAATTAAATTGGAAAATTCTTTTATCATATCACATGTACTAAGTAAGGTACAATGAAAAATGTGTTGTATAATGTTCAAACAGCTTAATTTATTAGAACAGTGCATTGAGGTGGTACAATGAAGAATAAAATAAGACTGTAAGATCATAAGATATAGGAGGAGAAGTAGGCCATTCGGCCCATCAAGTCTGCTCAGCTATTCAATCATGGTCTGATCCAATTCTTTCAGTCATCCCCACACCCCTGCCTTCTCCCCATATCCTTTGATGTACTGGCTAATCAAAAACTTATCTATTTCTGTCTTAAATGCACCCAATGACTTGGCCTCCACAGCCACTCATGGCAGCAAGTTCCACAGATTTACCACCTTCTGACTAAGGTAATTTCTCCGCATCTCTATTCTAAATGGATGTCCTTCAATTCTGAAGTTGTGCCCTCTTGTCCTAGACTCCCTTACCATGAGAAATAACTTTCCCATATCTAATCTGTTCAGGCTTTATAACATTTGGTTATTTCTATGAGATCCCTCCTCATTCTCCTGAACTCCAGGGAATACAGGCCAAGAGCTGCCAGACGTTCCTCATACGGTAACACTTTCATTCCTGGAATCATTCTTGTGAATCTTCTCTGAACCCTCTCCAATGTCAGTATATCCTTTTTAAAATAAGGAGCCCAAAACTGCACACAATACTCCAAGTGTGGACTCATGAGTGCCTTACAGAACCTCAACATCACATTCATGCTCTTATATTCTATACTTCTAAAATGAATGCCAACATTGTGCTTGCCTTCTTCACCACCAACTCAACCTGGAGGTTAACCTTAAGGGTATCTTGCACAAGGATTCCCAAGTTCCTTTGCATCTCTGTATTTTGAATTCTCTCCCCAACTAAATAATATTCTGCTCATTTATTTCTTCAACCAAAGTGCATGACCATACATTTTCCAACATTATATTTCATTTACCATTTCTTTGCCCATTCCCTAAATTATCTAAGTCTCTCTGCTGGCTCTCTGTTTCCTCAACACTATCCACTCCTCCACCTATCTTTGTATCATCGGCAAATTTAGCCACAAATCCATTAATCCCATAGTTCAAGTCATAGACATATATCATAAAAGGCAGTGGTCCCAACACTGACCCCTGGGGAACTTCACTGGTAACTGGCAGCAAGCCAGAATAGGATCCCTTTGTTCCCACTCTCTGTTTTCTGCTGATCAGCCAATGCTCCACCTATGCTAATAACCTCTCTGTAATTCCATGGGCTCTTATCTTACTAAGCAGCCTCATGTGTGGCACCTTGTCAAAAGCCTTGTGAAAATCCAAGTACAGCACACCTACTGCATCTCCTTTGTCTACCCTGCTTGTAATTTCCTCAAAAAATTGCAGTAGGTTAAATAACGGAGTAACATTTGCAATTTTCCAGTCATCCGGTACAATGCCAGAATCTATCGATTCTTGAAAGATCATTGTTAATGCCTCCACAATCTCTCCAGCTACTTCCTTCAGAACTCGAGAGTGAATTCCATCAGGTCCAGGAGATTTATCCACCCACAGACCATTAAGCTTCCTGAGCACCTTCTCAGTCGTAATTTTTACTGCACAAAATTCACTTCCCTGGCACTCTTGAATGTCCAGTATACTGCAAATATCTTCCACTGTGAAGACTGATGCAAAATATGCATTCAGTTCCTCTGCCATCTCTGCATCTCTCATTACAAGATCTCCAGCACCATCTTCTATTGGTCCTATACCTACCCTCAACTCTCTTTTACTCTATATATGCTTAAAAAAAGCTTTTAGTATCTTCTTTGTTATTAGTCACCAGCTTCCTTTCATAATTCATCTTTTCCTTCCTAATGACCTTCTTAGTTCCCTTCCATAAGGTTTTAAAAGCTTCCCAAGCCTTTATTTTCCCACTAGCTTTGGCTTCCTTGTATACCCTTTCTTTTCCTTTTACTTTGGCTCTGACTTCACTTGTCAGCCATGGTAGTGCCATTCTTCCATTCGAAAACTTCTTCTTATTTGAAATATATCTGTCTTGCACTTCCCTGATTTTTCGCAGAAGCTCCAGCCATTGCACCTCTGCTGTCCTTCCTGCTATTGTCCCTTTTCCAGTCAACTTTGGCCAGTTCCCCTCTCATGCCATTGTAATTTCCTTCATTTCACTGAAATACCAACACGTTGGAATTTAATTTCTCCTTCTCAAATTTCAAAGTGAACTCAATCGTATTGTGATCACTGTTCCCTAAGGGTTCCTTCACCTTAAGCTCTCTTATCACCTCCGGATCGTTGCAGAACACCAATCCAGTACAGCCGATCCCCTAGTGGGCTCAACAACAAGCTGTTCTAAAAAGCCATCCCTTAGACATTCTACAAATTCTCTCTCTTGAGGTCCAGTACTGGCTTAGTTTTCCCAATCCACTTTTATGTTAAAATCCCCAACGATTATCATGACATTGCCCTTTTCACATGCCTTTTCTATTTCCTGCTGTAATTTGTAATCCACATCCTGGCTGCTGTTTGGAGGTCCGTATACAACTGCCATTAGGGTCCTTTTCCCTTGCTATTTCTTAACTCAACCCGTAGAGACTCTACACCTTCTTATCCTATGTTATCCCTTTCTAATGATTTAATATTATTTCTTATACACAGGGTCACACCACCCCCTCTACCTACTAACCTATCTTTCCGATACACCGTACATTCAGCTCCCAATGGCAGCCATCCCTTAGCCAAGTTTCAGAGATGGTCACAACCTCATATTTGCCAATCTGTAGATGAATTTCAAGATCGTCCATTTTATTTCTTATGCGGTGTTCATTCAGATATAACATTTCCAGTCTAATACTTGTTGCTTTCCGTTTTACCTGCACCACACCTCTATTGCCCTGTAACGTATCCCACTGGCTGTGGTTATGCCTCATCTCCTGCCTGTCCTTTCTATCATCCCTGTTGCACACTATCTTTCATTTATTTCTGTTTTCCCCTTCCTCAGCTCTATCACCTCCACCAGAAGAAGCCCCAATGATCCAGGAACCTGAAGCCCTGCCCCTGACACTGGTCTCTTAGCCATGATCATGCTATTCTCGCGCTCGTTAGCACGTGGCACAGGCTGCCATCTTGAGATTACTACCCTGGAGGTCCTGCTTTTCAGCTTCCTAAGTGACACAGGTACAGAGAAAGTGCACTGTTGGTAGACAATAAGGTACAAGGTCATAGTGAGGTACATTGTGAGTTCAAGAGTCTGCCTTATCTTACCAAGGAACTGTTCTTTTATTTTATAACAGCAGGATATATAGAGACTATGTTTGAGTCTGGTGGTAAGTGCTTTTGTATCTTCTTCCCAATTGAAAAAGGGACTTAGGAGTCCTTGTGCATAACATCCTGAAGGTTAACTTGCAGGTTGAATCGGTGGTGAGGAAGTCAAATGCCATGTTAGCATTCATTTCAAGAGGTCTAGAATACAGGAGCAAGGATGTGATGCTGAGGCTTTATAAGGCACTGGTGAGGCCTCACCTTGAGGATTGTGAACAGTGTTGGGCCCCTCATCTTAGAAAAGATGTTCTGACATTGGAGAGGGTCCAGAGGAGGTTCACAAGGATGATTCCAGGAATGAAAGGGTTATCATACAAGGAACACTTGATGGCTCTGGGTCTGTACTCACTGGAATTTAGAAGGATGGGGGATCTCATTGAAACATTTCAAATTTTGAAAGGCCTTGACAGAGTAGATGTGGAAAGGATGCTTTCCGTGGTTGGAGAGTCTAGGACAAGAGGGCACAGACTCAGGATGGAGGGGTGTAAATTCAAAACAGAGATATGGAAAACTTTCTTTAGCCAGAGGATGGTAAATTTGTGGAATTTATTGCCACAAGCAGCTGTGGAGGCCAGGTTTTTGGGTGTATTTAAAGCAGAGATTGATAGGTTCTTGATTGGACACTGCATCAAAGGTTATGGGGAGAAGGCTGGGGAGTGGGGCTGAGGAGGAGATAGAGAAAAAAGGATCAGCCATGATTGAATGGTGGAGCAGACTCGATGGGCCAGTTGGCCTATGTCTTATGGTCTTATGGAAAAAGGTAGAAGTGAGAATGCATGGGGTGGATGGGGGTCTTTGATTATGCTAGCTGTTTTACAGAGGCAAGGAGAAGTGTAGAAAGAGTCCATGGAGAGGAGGTTAGTTTCTGTGATGTGCTGAGTTGTGTCTGCGCACTCTGCATTTTCTCATAGACTTGCACTGAGCAATTGTCAAACCAGGATGTGATGCATCTAGAGAGGATGCTTCCTGTGGTGAACGGATAAGAAATGGTGAGGGTCAGTGGGAGCATGCCAACTTCTTTAGCTTCCAGATGTGCTGGTGAGGTCTGTTGGCCATAGTGTTTACAAGGTTGGACAAGGACGTCTATTGGTGATGTTCACTCTTAGAAATTTGATGCTCTCAGCCTCTGTAACCTCAGCACCGTTGATGTAAACAGTAGCATGTGTACCTTCTCACTATTTCACAGTCAAGACAAAGTGCTAATCCCTCCTAAGGTGAAAACTAGACTCATCTATGTTTAATAATTAACATCACGGGAGCATTTGTATTTAAATACAGCTTATTCAACAAGAGAGACTTCAGAATGATAAATTGAACTAACAAAAAAGATGTAAATGACTAGTAATTTGTTCCCGTTTTGCAATTATGAGACAGAATGAATGATGAAACAATAAAATGGAGATATTTGATAGAGGAACGTTCCATCAATCTGCACTTTCTATGGATTATATCTGGGGATAGTCGTTAGCTTTGATCCGGGTTGATTGTCTGCCAAATAGCTGGTGAGGTTCAATTGCTGTCATTCTTGATTAAGCTTGTTGGAGAGAGGTTAAATCAAGAAGTCCCTGCAAGTAAACTTGGCTTCATTATGAACAACAAAGTCTCTCTCCGGTTTCCTTGTGTTTCCATCCTGAAGGAAGGCAGTTAATGCTTGATTTGTTGAGGCACTTTTGGGGAATAATTGTACTGTATATTTTTCCTGTGAGCTCTTAGTCTCTAGTAAAGTAAAATGCGACTGTGCAGTGTGATATGCGGGAAACACAGGGAGTTCTTGCATGTATATTTGATGTTCATTCAGGACAGTGGCACGTATATGACAGTCTATAAGACCATAAGACATAGCTGCACAATTAGGCCATTTGGCCCATTGACTCTGCCATTCCATCATGGATGATATATTATCCCTCTCAACCTTATTCTCCGGCCTTCTACCCATAACCTTTGACGGCCTCCACTTCAAATGTACCCAGTGCTTTGGCCTGCACATTTGTCTGTGGTAATGTATTCCACAGATTCATGATCCTCTGAAAGGACATCCTTCTATTTTGAGGATGTGCCCTCTGATCCTAGACTCCCCCACTATAGGAAACTTCCTCTCCACATCCACTCTGTCTAGGCTTTTCAATATTTGGTTGGTTTCAATGCGATCCCCCCTCATTCCTCTAAACTCCAGCAAATACTGGTCCAGAACCAACTCCTCATACATTATCCCTTTTATTCCTGTGATCATCCTTGTGAACCTCTTGTGAACCCTCTCAAATATCAACATATCCTTTATTATCAAAGGGGCCCAGAAGTCTCACAATACTCCAAGTGTATTCTGGCCAGTATCTACTAAAACCTCAGCTTCATAAGACCATAAAGCCATAAGACTAGGAGCATAATTAGGCTATTCAGCCTATTGAGTCTGCTGTGCCAAAAATTAATAACATTTTTACCACCCAGTCTCACCCTCTTGAACAGTAAGCTGCTGACTAGCAGGGCAGTACCTCACCCATTCACTTTCAGTGTGCAAAGCCAAGCCTGAGTCTAGGCAGTGGCATGAAAAGGGACAGGGAGCAGACAGGAATGTAAAGTTGGGTCATTGAGTCTTACAGACCTTTCCACCCACCAAATCTGTACTGACGCATTTATGTTGATCAGATTTATTCTCTCCACATTTCTAGCAACACTTGCCCAGATCTATCCTTCACCCAACTAATGGAACACTCCTTACACTTCAACAATGATCACTCTTCAGAATGTTCTACAGTGTCGATAACATTCTTGTAGTTGAGGTCTTGAAGGTTACTTTGGAAATCAGTTTTTCTTTTTGTCAGACTCAGTTTAGGTCTCTGCCATATTTGGAATGAACGGTGGACAGGCTTGTATACTGACAACAGCGTTCCTGTTCCTCTCTCACAATGGTTTTGTACATCATGGTCCGATGCCAAGCGATCTTTCATAAAAATCTTTGGAAAAGGCCAGTGATGTAACCATTGTTTCCAATGGACCCCATGGCACACATACACTGTTAAAGTCCATTATATTTCTGCCATATAGATGTTGCTACAGCTCACTATCGTCAACCTTCAAGGCCAGGGACCTCATAATAAAGCCCATGCAAGTAATTCCCAGCTCTGTCAGAGCCAGCTCAGCCAACCAAATGAGAAATGGATACACATTCATTTGGTTAATCTCACATATCTGCACAAACGTGCACACTCAGACATATACACACACAGAGACACACACTCACTTAAACACACACACACACAAACTCACAGAAATAGACAAACTGTCAGCAAACACAGACATACCAACACATACGTTAGCCACAGATGGATATAGACTGGTGCACTTGCACACTGACACACAAATATTCATATAAAAGTAATGAATAATTGCATGAAATCATACAATTAACTTGCATGCACAAACAAATGTACACTCACAAAGATTCATACAAGACAACTCACATAGTTACATGCATTTATAAGTACACACACACACACACACACACACACACACACACACACAGTTTGCAAATTCATTTTCGTATTATTCAGATGTCAATTTTTTCTTCCAGTGGAGATAATATCGACCCTTGCACATGCCACAAGACCTAACATTTTGTGCTGAGAGACTCTTCCATTTTCCCTCACTGCTCCATCTACATTGCTGAGACACATCGCTATATAAAAGATTGACACACAACATGTTTGTTGCATCCTGAAGGCATTCCTATAGTGGAAACAGAAATTACAGAGGAAGGCAGAAGATCTCTCACTGTCTGGTAAGAGGAGGGAGAGTGTAGGATCTTGCCTTGACAGAAAACCCCGCTTGCCTTTATTGTTCCAACTTCATTATGTGAAATTGCTATTTTATATAGAAGTCATTGATCAGAAGGGCAAGAGTGAGGGACGAAACATGTTTTAAGTTGCAGACTGGAAACGGAGTGGAGGGAGCACAGGGAATTGTCACGGTCCTGATCGGTTATTCCCTGGTTCTCTTTAAATTTCCTTTGTGTCACGATCGGAACCGTTGACTCCTTGTTTTCTTTTAATTCATTGTTTCCCCATGTTTCTTGGGCTCTGTAATTAAAGGCACTTGATTCTCAGCTGAACGGTCAGTATATAGTTTCCAGCTTTCAGCTTCTCAGTGCTAGACCGTTACCGGACGTCACCTTACGTCACCGACGCAAGTGCAAGCAAGTCACCTTGCCGAAGCGAGTCAAGTAAGCGAGTGCCAGTAAGTCACCTCTCCTCGCCAGAGCCAGCCCATTTGTTACCTTGCCTGAGTGACCACTAAGCTACCTCGCCGGAGCAGGTCCATCAAGTTAACCTGCCAGAGTGAGTCAAGAGCCGCTGTCTGTAGTTCCAGGGTGAGTCGAGACCTCTCCACTACTTGGAGCCACTTTGTGCCAAGATAAAGAACTGTCTATCGTTGTGTGGTTTTGTCCCTTAGTGTTCTCGCCTCCGCTGGGTAGGTCTGGCCGTTTGCCGCTACCTTGAGTTGGGAACTACCACTTTGTGTCCTCGCCTCTGCTGGGTAGGTCCGGCCGTTTGCTGCTACCCTGATTGGGGAACTGTCTCTTTGTGTTCTGTGTTCTGTGTCCTGCATCCAAGGAAGAGTCCTGGCTCTGTGTCCTGTATCCAAGGAAGAGTCCCGGCTCTGTGTCCTGCATCCAAGAAGATTCCCAGCTCTGTGTCCTGCATCCAATGAAGAGTCCTGGCTCTGTGTCCTGTATCCAAGGAAGAGTCCTGGCTCTGTGCTCCGATGTTCTGAGTTCCAAATCCAGACACCGATGTTCTGAATTCCAAGTCCAGGCTCCGATGTTCTGAGTTCCAAGTCCCAATCCCGAGTTCCCAGGCCAAGTCCAAGTTCAAGTCCAGGTCCCGAGTCCGGGTCCCAAGTCCCAGGCCCAGCCCAGGCCCTGAGTCCCAGTCTAAGACCAGGGTCTGAGCCCAACTCCAGCCACACATATTCCCGCTTCCACTTCATTCACTCCTTGATGTCTCTCTGTACATCCTTGCTTCCCTGCTTACCTAGTAACTATTAATAAAATCCATTTTTGTTAAAGCTACAAAATGTGTTTGTGTCCTGCATTTGGTTCCACCTGTGCTCCGCACTTCTGACAGAACGATCTAGCCAAACATGGACCCAGCAGACCCAAACACTGTTTTCCAAACTCTCGCTAGCCAAAATTCCCTACTGGAATTCCACCCAGAGTGCAATTTATAGAATTCTAGAAAATGACTCGAAGTTCCCAGGTATCAATTTAGAAAAAATTGTGCAATTACAATGACAGTTACAAAAGGTCAATGCGTTGTTATCCTGACAAAGGGTCTCAGCCAGAAAAGCTGAGGAAGACTGTACTTCTTCCTATAAATGCTGCCTGGTCTGCTGCGTTCCACCAGAATTTTATGTGTGTTGCTTGAATTTCCAGCATCTGCAGATTTCCTCGTGTTTGTGCTTTTGAGTCTGGTGCTCCTGGTGGGGATGCTACATAGCCTCCTCCCTGATGGGAGTGGGACCTATAGTCCATGAGCAGGATGCTGGGATCCTTCATGATAGATCCTCAGCAATATTGACACACAGGAACTTGAAACTGCTCCCCTGTTCCACTGCTAATCCCTTGAAGAGGACTGGTGTGTAATCCCACGATTTCTCCTTCCTGAAGTCCACAATCAATTCCTTGGTCTTAATGATGTTGAGTACAAGATTGCTGTTATAATATCATTCAACCAGCTGATTTATTTCACTACTGTATGACTGCTCGTCATCATCTGAGACTCTGCCAACAATTTTTGTGTTATTGGAAAATTTATAGGTGGCATTTCAACTGTGCCTAGCCACACAGTCATGGGTGTAGAGAGAGCAGAGCAGAGGGCGAAGCACACATCCCTGAGGTGTGCTGTTATTGATTGTTAGTGAGGAAGCGATGTTATTTCAGATCCGTTCTGACTGCAGTCTCCCAATGAGGAAGTCAAAGATCCAGTTGTAGAGGGAGGTACAGAGGCCCAGGTTTTGAAGCTTTTTGATGAGAACTGAGGGCATGATTGTGTTGAACATTGAGCAGTAATCATTAACAGCAGCCTGACGTAGTATTGCAGTTATCCAGGTGAACCAGGGCCAATTGGAGAGCCAGCGAGATGGCATCCACTGTAGACCTATTGTGGCAGTCCAAGTCCTTGCAAATTGCTGTAGGTACAAGTCCTTGCTGAAGCAGAAGTTAATTCTAGCCAAGATAAATCTCTCAAAGCACTTCTGCACCGTAGACATGAGTGCCACTGAGTGATAGTCATTGAGACAGCTCACCCTACTCTTCTTTGGCACTGGTATGATTGTCGCCCTTTTGAAGCAGGTTGGCATATCTGACTGTAGTAGGAAGAATTTGAAGATGTCTTGAACACTCCTGTCAATTGCCTTGCAAAGGTTTTCAATGCCCTACTAGGTACACTATCAGGGCCTGACACCTTACGAGGGTTCACCCTCATGGGAGATGTACTGATGTTGGCCTCTAAGACAGAGATCACAGGGTTGCCAGGGTTTCCACTTCAATAGCCCTAACGTGAGAAAAAATTAACCACCTTGTCTATGCCTTTCACAATCCTACATATACTTGTTAGGTTACCTTTACCCAATACAAGGTCTCCATCCTGTCATAGGTATTCAAATAGCATAAAGCAGCATAGCACAGTACAGTACAGGTCTTTTAACCTACTCCAAGTCCTCTCCCTCTCACATAGCTCTCCCTATTTTTTCATTCATGAGACCATCTAAGAGTCTCTTAAGTGTCACTAATGTACCCGTCTCTACCACCTCTTCTGGTAGCGTGTTCTACCCACCCACCACTCACTATGTAAAAATATGACTATGACACCCCCTGTATGTTACACTCAACATTTCAAGTTATGCCCCTTAATATTTGTCATTACCATCCTGGGAAAAAGTCTCTGGCTGTCCATTTGATCTATGTCTCATATCATCTTGTATATCTATAAGGTTACCTCTCATCCTCCTTCGCTCCAAAGAGAAAAGCCCTAACTCGCTCAACCTATCTTCATAAGATTTTAAGATATACTCTCTAATCCCAGCAGCATCCTGCTAACTCTACTTTGCACCCTCTCTAAAGCTTCCATATTCTTCCATAATGAGACGATGAGAACTGAACACACTTGCCAGTATGGCTCAATGGGAGTTTTATAAAGCAGCAATTTATACCTCAGCTCTTGAACTCATTCCCCTGACTAATGAAGGCCAACACAGCATAAGCCTTCTTATTCACCCTATCAACCTGCGCAGCAACATAGAGGGATCTATTGACGTGAACCTCAAGATACTCCTACATGCTTTTAAGGATTCTGCCATTAACCCTGGATTCTGCCTTCAACTTCAAACTTCCATTGTGAATCACAGTTTGAATTCCATTTGCTCATTCTCAGCTCTACTCTGCGTCTTATCAAGGTCCCATTGTAATCTCTGACAACCATCTACACTATCCACAACACCACCATCCTTTGTGTCATCTGCAGAGTTACAAAAATGCCCTTCTGCTTCCTCATGCAAGTCATTTATGAAGATCATAAAGGTTAGGGGTCCCAGAGCAGATCTCTGCGAAACACCATTTGCCATCAAAATCCAGCAGAATACATTACATCTCTAACTCCTACTACTACTCTGTGCCTTCTGAGGGCAAGTCAAGCTTCCCTGGATCTCAAGCATCCTCTTGAATGAACCTACAATGGGGAACTCTATCAAGTAACCCACTAAAATTCATATTCACCACATCCTCTGTTCTGCCTTCATTGAAATGATTTGTCATTTCCTCAAAGAACTCAATCAGAATCACAACCTGCCCCTCATTAGTCATGTTGAAATACTCTCAAATGGTTTCCTCACTACTGATATAAGATTAACTGCTCTATAATTCCAAGGGTTATCCCTGTTACCTTTCTTGAACAAAAGAATAGTATTTGCCACCATTCAATCACCTGTTACTACTCCTGTGGCCAGGGAGGATGTGAGGATCAGCACTAAAGGTGCAGCAGTCTCATCCCTCACTTCCTGTTAACTTGCAGTATAGCTCACCTGACTCTCACCTCACTCTGGTGCTCCTCCTCACTCCCCTTCTCTCATGGTCCACTTTCCTCTCCTATCAGATTCCTTCTTCTTCTTCAGCCCTTTAGCTTTCCCACATATCACCTCCCAGCTTCTCACTTCATCCTTCTCCCCTACCTTTCTCGTCGCCTGGCTTAGAAACATAGAGAAACATAGAAGCACAGAAAACCGACAACACAATACAGGCCCTTCGGCTCACAATGCTGTGCCAAACGTACATACTTCAGAAATTACTGAGGATTACCCATAGCCCTCTATTTTACTAAGCTACATGTGCCTATGCAGGAGTCTCTTCAAAGACCCTATCGTATCTGACTCCACCACCATTGCCGGCAGCCCATTCCACTCACTCACCACTCTCTGTATAAAAAGCTTACCTCTGAAATCTCCTCTGTACCTACTTCCAAGCACCTTAAAACTGTGCTCTCTTCTGTTAGCTACATCATCCCTGGGAAAAAGCCTCTAACTATTCAACATGATCAATGCCACTCTTCATCTTATACATCTCCATCAGGTTACCGCTCATCCTCCGTCGCTCCAAGGAGAAAAGCTCGAGTTCACTCAACCTATTCTCATAAGGCACGCTCCCCAATCCAGGCAACATCCTTGTAAATCTCCTCTGCACCCTTTCTACAGTTTCCACATCCTTCTTGTAGTGAGGTGACCAGAACTGAACACAATACTCCAAGTGGAGCCTGACCAGGGTCCAAAAAGCTGTAACATCACCTCACGGCTGTTAAACTCAATCCCACAATGGATGAAGGCCAGTACACCATATGACTTCTTAACCACAGAGTCAACCTGCACATCAGCTTTGAGTGTCCTATGGTTTCAGACCCCAAGATCCCTCTGAACCTCCACACTGCCAAGAGTCTTACCATTAATACTATATTTTGTCATCATATTTGACCTACCAAAGAGAACCAGCTCACACTTGAACTCCATCTGCCAATTCTCAGCCCAGTTTTGCATCCTATCAATGTCCCACTGTAGCTTCTGACAGCCCTCCACACTATCCACAAAAACCTCAACCATGGTGTCATCAGCAAATTTTTTTAATCCATCCGTACACTTCCTCATCCAGGTCGTTTATAAAAATCACAAAGAGAAGGGGTCCCAGAGCAGATCCCTGAGGCACTCCACTGGTCACCGAACTCCATGCAGAATATGACCCATCTACAAACACTCTTTGCCTTCTGTGAGCAAGCCGATTCTGGATCCACAAAGCAAGGTCCCCTTGAATCTCATGCCTCCTTACTTTTTCAATAAGCCTTGCATTGGGTAGCTTATCAAATGCCTTGCTGAAGTCCATCAACTCTACATCTACTGCTCTACCTTCATCAATGTGTTTAGTCACATACTCAAAAAATTCAATCAGGCTCATAAGGCACGACCTGCCTTTGACAAAGCCATGGTGACTATTCCTAATCATATTATGCCTCTCCAAATGTTCATTAGTCCTGCCTCTCAGGATCTTTTCCATCAACTTACCAACCACTGAAGTAAGACTCACTGGTCTATAATTTCCTGGGCTAACTCTACCCCATTTAGTAGCCTGGGGTATATCTCGTTCAGTCCTGCAGACTTATCCAACTTGATGTTTTCCAAAACCTCCAGCACTTACTTTTCCTTAATATCTATATGCTCAAAGTTTTCAACCTACTGTAAGTCATCCCTACAATTGCCAACATGAGGAAATCTGCAGATTCTGGAAATTCAAGCAACACACACAAAAAATGCTAGTGAACGCAGTCCTGACCAGTTCTGACGAAGGGTCTCGGCCTGAAACGTCGACTGTACCTCTTCCTATAGATGCTGCCTGGCCTGCTGCCTTCACCAGCACTTTTTGTGTGTGTTGCTACAATTGCCAAGCTCCTTTTCCATAGTGAATACTGAAGCAAAGTATTCATTACGTATCTCCGTTATCTCCTTCGGTTCCATAGACACGTTTCCACTGTCACACTCGATTGGTCCTATTCTCTTATGTCTTATCCTCTTGCTCTTCACATACTTGTAGAATGCCTTTGGGTTTTCCTTAATCCTCCTTGCCAAGGCCTTCTCATGGCCCCTTCTGGCTCTCCTAATTTCATTCTTAAGCTCCTTCTTGCTAGCCTTATCATCTTCTAGATCTCGATCATTACGTATTTTTTTAACTTTCCATAAAGTTTTTTATTCTTCTTGTCTAGATTTTCAACAGCCTTTGTACACCATGGTTCCAGTACCCTACCATCCTTTCTCTGTCTCATTGGAATGTACCAATGCAGAACACCACACAAATATCCCCTGAACATTTGCCACATTTCTACCGTACATTTCTCAGAACATCTGTTCCCAATTTATGTTTCCAAGTTCCTGCCTGATGGCTTCATATTTCCCCTTACTCCAATTAGATATTTTCCTAACTTATCTGTTCCTCTCCATCTCCAATGTTATGGTAAAGGAAATAGAATTGTGATCACTATGTTCAAAATGTTCTGCCACTGAGAGACCTAACACCTAACCAGATTCATTTTCCAATACCAGATCAAGTACAGCCTCTCCTCTTGTATGCTTATCTACATATTGTGTCAAGAAACCTTCCTGAACACACCTGACAAACTCCACCCCATCTAAACCCCTTGGTCTAGGGAGATGCCAATCAATATTTGGGAAATTAAAATCTCCAACGATAACCTAGTTATTATTACACCTTTCCAGAATCTGTTTCCCTATCTGCTCCTCAATGTCCCTGTTACTATCGGGCGGCCTATAAAAAACACCCAGTAGAGTTATTGACTCCTTCCTATTTCTAACTTCCACTCACAGAGACTCAGTAAACAATCCCTCCATGAATTCCTCCTTTTCAACAGCCATGACACTATCTCTGATCAGTAGTGCCATGCCTCCACCTCTTTTGCCTCCCTCCCTGTCCTTTCTGAATCATCTAAGTAACCATTCCTGCCCCTGAGCCATCCAAGTCTCTGTAATGGCCACAACATCATAGCTCCAAGTACTGATCCACGCACTAAGCTCATCCGCTTTGTTCATGGTGCTTTATGCATTAAAATAGACACATTTCAAACCATCAGTCTGAGCACATCCCTTCTCTGTCGCCTGCCTAGCCTCCCTCTTACACTGTCTCCAAGCTCTCTCTATTTGGCGCCAACAGCCCTGTCTTCATCTCTTCAGTTCAGTTCCCACCCACCAGCAATTCTAGTTTAAACACTCCCCAATAGCCTTAGTTATCCTCCCTGCCAGGATATTGGTCCCCCTTGGATTCAAGTCGTGCCTGCCCCAAAAGAGGTCCCAATGATACAGAAACCTGAATCCCTGTCCCCTGCTCCAATTCCTCAGCCATGCATTTATCTACCACCTTACTCTATTCCTATACTCACTAAGGCATCCTGAGATTGCTACCTTTGAGGTCCTGCTTCCCAATTTCTTTCCTAACTCCCTGTAGTCTGTTTTCAGGACCTCTTCCCTTTTCTTACCTATGTCGTTGGTACCAGTATGTACCACGATCTCTGGCTGTTCACCTTCCCACTTCAGGATATCGTTGACGCGATCAGAAACATCCCGGACCTGGCTTCATCTATCACCTTCCAGCTTGTACTCCTTCCCTTCCCTCACCTTCTTATTCTGGCTTCTTCCCCCTTCCATTCCAGACCTGATGAAGGGTCTCAGCCCGAAATCTTGACTGTTTACTATTTTTGAAAGATGCTGCCTAACTTATTGAGTTCCTCCAGCATTTTCAGTATGTTGCTGTGGATATCTGGCATCTGCAGAATTGCTCATGTTCCCGGATAACAGTTTCCCTGGCAACAAGGGTTTCAGGTGAAGAAAATCCCTGTAAGTGTGTGAGGGTTAGTTTTTGATTTATTTAGAGATACAGCATGGCAACAGACCCCTCCAGCTTGTGCCACCCAATTACACCCATGTAATCACTTAACTTCCTAACCCGTACGTATTTGGAATGTGGGAGGAAACTGGAACACCTGGAGAAAACCCATGCAGTCACAAGAGAACGTGCAAACTCCTTACAGACAGTGGCGGGAATTGAACCGGGATTGCTGGCGCTGCAATAATGTTATGCTAATCACTGCAGTTTTGTGACACCCTCCCGGTGAAGAATGTGGCCCTTTGATAATGGAAGCCCCTGGCGAGGAAGGTAGCAGGAAAAGAGTTCTCACTGATGAAGGAAGTCGCAGATGAAGAGTGTCTCATTGGACATTGGATCTCTTCACTTTTGCATCCAGGGGGTGGCCTCCTCATTTGGTAATCCAGGGACCTAACCATATCTATTGTACCTGAGTCCACCTCCACATTAAGCAGTTCATTTCAGGCATCTGCTACTCTTTGTGTGAAAAACCTGCCCGCTCATCTCCTTTGAACTTTCCCCTCTCACCTTAAATGTGTAGCCTCTAATATTAGACATTTCAACCCTGGAAACACAGAACACAGAGCAGTACAGCGCAGGAAAAGAACCTACAGCTCATGACGTTATGCTGAATTAAAATCAGTAATGAAACCCCTACTGAACACGTCCCTTCTGCCTACACAAGGTTTACTTATTTATTTAGAGATTGAGTGTCGAACAGGCCCTTCCAGCCCAATGAGCCACACCGCCTCACAACACACCTATTTAACCCTAGGTTATCACAGGGAAATTCACAAAGACCGATTAACCTACTGACTGGTACGTCTTTGGAATGTAGGAGGAAACCGGAGCACCCGGAGGAAACCTATGTGCTCATGGCGAGGATGTACAAACTCCTTACAGCTATCGCTGGAATTGAACTCCGAGCTCTGATACCCTGAGCTGTAATAGCTTCACACTAACCACTACACTACAATGCTGCTTTAACCACAGGCCCTACCCACTGTTGGATAGCTTCTATCCCTTCATACTCTGAACATCCCTGTGTCTATCTTGGACTCTCTTAAAAGCCTCTGTTGTATTTGTCTCAATTACCATTCCAGTCACCCACCACTCTGTGTAAAAAAATTGTTATGCAAATCTCCTTTGAACTTACTGTGAATGTGTTCTCTCTAGTATTGGACATTTCAGTGCTGCGGAAACTAATATTGGCTGTCTATTCATGCTTCTCATAAACTTATAATTTTCTATCAGATGCTGCTTCGTGCTCTATGATACAGTATATCAGCTCCAAGGACTGTTTTACTGCTTTGGGGAAGTGTTTAAATACTAGATTAAAATATCTATTCAGTTTGACAGGGTTGTACAGGTTAATGGGATTCAGCAGATAGATCCCAGTGAGCATATGACATTGATAACTTCTGGGTTTTTTGAATAATTTGTCTCAGGTTTTAATTGGCAAAATAAATTGACTTATTGACTTATTGCCCATTGCGCCTGCTGGTGCTTAGGCCATCCGAAGATTCTCCATCTCTTTCTGTCACACAGTTATGGAAGGATTCTTCATTGCTGTTTCCGTGGCAATTTACTTTTGATCAGTCAGGGTTGTTATTCCTGAACTGAACCTCAGGCCTATGAGAACCAGCGGACTACTCGTGGTATGTCCCCTGCCCTTTGACCTCTTTGGCAGGGAGTGACCCTCGAGAGCCGAAACATAAAGCCCCGACTGCAGTCGGGATAGCTCTCTGGGTCATTGAGGCACAGAAGCCTCCAAACCGTGACAAGGTTGTGGTTCTCTTGGAGGAAAATAAACTGAAATCAATACTAAATCAAGTGGAAAAGCAAGTAACTAATGGGTTCCTGAAATAGAAAATAGAACATAGAGCATAAAATACTGTAAGATGAAGAGTTTTGGCCTGAAATGTCGATTGTTTATTCATTTCCATAGACTTAGCTTGACCTGCTAAGTTCCTCCAGCATTTTGTGTGTGTTGCTCTGGATTTCCAGCATTTGTAGAATCTCTTGTGTTCATAATTTCCAGACACACAGTATGTCAGTCATAATAAACCTGATTCTGTGTTGATCTGCCACAACTGGTTGAATATCGGGTGTTCTTCCTGCTGGACCAACAAATTATCTCTGAGTTACTACAAAACCTATACATTTTCAGAGTGATTACACTGCCAGACATGTAATCGGGACATCACAAATTAAATTCCCATCATGACAGCTTGAGAAATTGAATTTGGTTGAAAGGAAGTTGAGGCATAAATGTTCCTTTGAATTAAAATGAACATGGGTCTTTTGGACATACAGAGTTGTGTCAAGTGATGTATATGCTGGGAGCCAGTAATGTTCAATTCCTATCTAACTTCTGAGTCAGAGGTATGGGTAAAGTTTGCCCACAGTCTGACATACAAACGCATTACCACGGGAGTTCTGCACAGGGAGGATGTTCCTCAATGTTCAGGTATTAAGTCAAGCTGCACAATAAATGTAATAGATATAAAAACATTCCATAGGAGGAGAAAAGTAAACTTTACTTATTTATTTATTCTTTTTATTTTTCCTTCCCCCACTCCTCCTCTTCTGTTCCCCAATCTGGTCTTTTACCTCTTCCCCCTCCCTATTACCACCCCCTAGGTCCTCTCCTCATTCCTATGGCCCAACCTTCTCTCCTATCAGATTTCTTCTTCTCCAGCCCTTTACCTTTCCCACCTATCTGGCCTCATCTATCACCTTCAAGCTAGCTTCCTGTCTCTTCACTCATCTTTTTATCCTGGCATCTTCCCCCTTCCTTCTCAGTCCTGAAGAAGAGTCTCAGCCTGAAACATCAACTGTTTATTCATTTCTATAGATGTTGCCCAACCTGCTGAGTTCCTCCAGTATTTTGTGCATGTTGCTTTGGATTTCCAGCATCTGCACAATCTCTTGTATTAAGGAAGTCTTCATGATGCCTCTTCCTTGTGCATTCCTTAATAAAGGAATCTATAAAGTAATTTGTAAGTGTCTATGAAAAAATGCCATCTTTTTGAAGTACATAGGTTGCTCTCCCAGGGCTAAAATCTAAAGTCATAAGTTTAAGTTCGCTAAATAAGTAATACTATAAATATCGACGTAGTTAATTAACATGTTTGAAAGTGTACAATCTTTTGAAAGTACTTGGCCTTTTACCCAAGGAGGGAAATGGCATAGGTTTAAGGTCAGAGGTGAGAGATTTCAAAAGGGATATCAGGAGCAACTTTTTCATACAAACGGTATTTAGAATAAGCTGCCCGAAATCGTGGTCGAGGTGGTCACAGAAGCAACATCTAAAAACCAGCTACACAGGTACATGGATCGTGATAAAGGAACTCGACCTGAAATGTTGACTCTTTATTCCCCTCCATAGATGCTGCTTGACCTGCTGAGAGTCACCAGCATTTTGTGTGTTTCACTCTAGATTTCCACAATCTTTTTTGTTTATTTATTGAGATACAGCACAGAATTGGCCCTTCCAGCCCTTCAAACCACAGCAATCTCCTGAATTTAATCCTATCCTAATTATGGGACAATTTACAATGACCAACTAACCTACCAACTGGTCGGTCTTTGGAATGTCAGAGCACCCAGAGGAAACGCAACTCCTTACAGGGAGTGATGGGAATTGAACACAGGTCATTGGTACTGCAAAGCGTTGTGCTAACCACTATGCTACTATGTCGCCCTATCTGCACTTGCAGAAGCTCTTCTGTATATGTTATGCACTACCTTGAGATTAATTTTCTTGCGGACGTTCACCAGAATAATGAAATGCAATAGACCTTTATGAAGAGCTGTACATAAACAGACAAAAACTGACAAACAACTAATGTGCAAAAGAAGACAAACTGTGGAAATAAAAGTAACACTGAGAACATGAGTTGTAAAGAGTCCTTAAAGGTGAATCTGTAGTTCCTAGGATAGGACAGTCTCCAACAGCACAGTCCTTTTTCATATCAAGCAGAAAATAGAAAAGATAGAAGCATGTGCCCGCAGGCTGAAGGGCAGTTTCTGTCCCAGTGCCATCAGAATGCTGAACAGACCTCTCAGATGGTAACAGACAAACTCATCATCCCCAGTCTACCTCACTGTGGCCCATGAACTTTCTTTTGAAATGTCACGTTTTGAATTCTGTTTTCTTTTTACTATCTTCATATATGGTTTGATTTCCAACTTCTAAGTCCAAACTAAATTTATTATCAAAGTACAATTATGTTACCACATACAACCTTGAGGTTTGTTTTCTTGTGGGCATTCACAGTAAATACAAGAAACACAATAGAATCAATGAAAGACCACACCCTACAAGGTGGACAAACACGCAAAATGCAAAAGACAAAAAAACTGTGCAAATTCAAAAAGAAAAAAAGGAAAGAAAAGAAACACTAATAAGTAAATGTAGTAAGTAATAAGTATTGAGAACATGAGATGAAGAATCTTTGAAAGTGAGTCTATAGCTTTTGGGATCAGTTCAGTGTTGGGGTGAGTGAAGTTGAGTGAAGTTATCCTCTGGTTTAGGAGCCTGATGGCTGAGGGGTAATATCTGTTCCTGAACCTAGTGGTGTGGGTCCTGTGGCTCCTGTACATTCTTCCTGACAGCATATTTCAAGAAATAGTTGAGAAAAATGTTGAAAATATCAAGACAAAATTCATTCATTGAGTATCTCTTGGCCAAGATTCTTAACACTATTAATCACACAGCTGAGATTTATCGATTTGCTTTTTTCTCATGTGATGAGTACGTAAGCCTTTTGTGCTGCTCCGCTTGCTGTGTGAATTTTATTAACAGATTCTAACAGAGATGAGAGGGAAAGTAAATTGAAGGTTACAGAACTGCTTGCTTCTGCTGTTCGCTTTCCTTGCCCAGGGCTGGCTGAAACATAGCCTCTCTCGCACTGCTTATTTTATTAATCACTTGCATTGTACATTGAAAAATAAAGTAAAAGGCATCGTCTGAATTAATAATCAGCAAAACTTATGGATATGCTGGGTGCAGTCCGCAAGTGTAGCCACATATTTCAGCACCGACGTACCCATAGTGCTCAGCAGAACAACAACAGCAAAACAAACCCCTTCCTCCCTCATACCAGACACCCACACAGGCAGTCCTCCAACCCCAAGGCAGGCTGCCAAGCCACCAGCAGGTTCATGGACAATGGGGGTTTGACTTCTCCAGCGGACTTCAGGCTAGCAGATCTAGGGCTTCAGCCACTGGGCTTCTATCGACCTTTGGGTTTAGATCTTCAGTATCGGCCACAGACTCGATGATCTGTACATTGAACTTGTGTCTCTGTGGGTTCTTACCCCAACCTCAGGTGTGCTTCTCTTTCTCTATCACTCCATATGTTGGTGTACAACAACAATTCACTGAGCACTCAACCCAGGAGACTTTGAAGAACAAAGGGGAAGAAAGATGACTGAAGGTAAGATTATACTTCTCTCTGTAGTTCTTGCTGCCTTGGGAAAGCAGCCAAAATAATCAAGGAACTCTCCCACCCTGGCTATTCCCTCTCTTCCTCACTCCCAGTAAATTCAGCAGAAGGTACTGAACCTTCAGAATGCATACCATTTGGTTCAGCACAGCTTCTATTTGGAAGAACTCAAAGGGTCAGGCAGCATTTGTAGAGGAAAATGAACAATCAAAGTTTCAGGTCCAGAGTCTTCATTTGGACTGAAAGCTAGCTAGAGATCGGCTGTATAAAAAGGTGATAAATACAAGAGATTCTGCAGATGCTGCAAATCTTCAGCAACATACACAAAATAGGGGGAAGTCCATTTTGAAAGGAGATGAGGATGAATTTCTTTAGCCAGAGTGGTGAATCTGTCATCTTCAGGGAGCGGTGTCTCAGAAAGGCAGCGTCCATTATTAAGGACCTCCAGCACCCTGGGGCATGCCCTTTTCCCACTGTTACCATCAGGTAGGAAGTACAGAAGCCTGAAGGCACACACTCAGTGATTCAAGAACAAACTTCTTCCCCTCCACCATCCGATTCCTAAATGGACATTGAACCCTTGGACACTACCTCAGTTTTTTTAATATACAGCACTTCTGTTTCTGGACTTTATTTTAATCTATTTAATATTCGTGTGCTGTAATTGATATATTGATTGATTGATTATAATTATTTTTTTTCTCTTCTACATTATGTATTGGATTGAACTGCTGCTGCTAAGTTAACAAATTTCATGTCAGATGCCAGTGATAATAAACCTGATTCTGATTCTGTGACATTCATTGACACAGGCAGTTGTGGAGTCCAGGTCAATGGGTATATTTAATTAAGACAGAGTCTGACAGATTCTTGATTAGTCAGGGCATGAAGGAATAAGGGGAGAAGGCAAGATATTGGGGCTGAGAGGGAAAATGGATCAGCCATGTTGAAATGGTGGAACAGACTCGATGGGCCAATTGGCCAAATTCTGCTCCTATATCTTAGTCTTCTGGAAACAGTCTTCCTCCTGACCATGGTGCACCCACAAAACAGATATCACAAACAGAGCACAAACCAATATATCATCATAAATAAGTCAATAACATATAATTAGATTAGATTAGATTATGAGGACATGCAGTCCTTTTTTATTGTCATTTAGTAATGCATGCATTAAGAAATGATACCATATTCCTCTGGTGTGATATCACAGAAACACAGAACAGACCAAGACTGAAAAACTGACAAAAAACACATAATCATAACATATAGCTACAACAGTACAAGCAATACCGTAACTTGATGAAGAACAGGCCTTGAGCATGGCAAAATAGTTCAAAGTTTCTCGGAAGTCTCACATTTCACGCAGACGGGAGAAGGAAGAAAACTCTCCCTGCCATAACCGACCACAATCCGACTCCAAGTTGTCCGAAAACTTTGAGCTCCGACCAGCCCTCCGACACCGAGCACCGAGCACCATCTCTGCTGAGCGCTTCAACCCCAGCCCCGGTCGCCAGCAGCAGGCAAAGCCGAGGATTTTGGGGCCTTCCCACCGGAGATTCTCAATCGCACAGTAGCAGCGGCAGCGAACCGGGCACTTCAGAAGTTTCTCCAGGTGTTCCTCCGTGCTCTCACAGCTGTCTCCATCAAATCAGGATTGTGCACGGCCCCTATTTAACACCAGAGAGGCTACGCGCTGCCATCTTCAACAATGCATTAGTGTGGAGCAGACTCATTGGGACAAATTGCCTAATTCTGCTCCTATATCTTATGGTCTAATTGTCTAAAATGCTGGAAGGAGCTCAGCAGGTCAGGCAGCATCTATGAAGCAGAATAAACAAACGTAAAGGGTGAAAGCTTTCCTTAATTTATCACATGTACATATATTGAAACATCAAAAGATACAGTGACATTTGTTATTTGCAACAAATCAGCAAGTATTGTGCTGGGACTGCCTACAAGTGTCACTGTGCTGCTGGCACCAAAATAACATACCCACAACTCATGAACCCTAACTGAACGTCTTTAGTTTATGGGAAGAAAATGGTAGAGCCAGAGGAAACTCGCATGGTCAAGGGAGAATGTACGATCTCCTTTGTGACGGGAGCTGACCCCGATCGCAGACTGCTGGGACTGAAAAGCGATTATGCAAACCTGTATGCTACAGTGCCACCATTGTTGTCGTACTATCAGGTCTGGAAAAGAAGAGGGCAGAAGCCAGAACATGAAGGTGGGGGATGGAGAAGGTGTATAAGTTGGCAGATAATAGGTGAGACCAGGTGTGGGGAAGGAGGAAAAAGTAAGAAACCAGGATATGATTAGGTGAAAGAGATAAAGTGCTGAAGAAGAGGGAAGTTAACAGGAGAAGAGAGTGGAATGTGGGAGAAAGGGAAGGGAGCAGGGCACCACGGGGAGGTGGTAAGCAGCTGAGGGGAAGGGAGAAGTGAGTGGGTAACCAGAATGGGGAATTGAAAAAAAGAGAGAGGAGGGGGCAGAAATTACCGGAATTTGGAGGAAGGGTGCAGAGGAGACTTACCAGGATGCTGCCTGATAAGAGAACTTGTCTTTTGAGGATAGATAAAGTGAGCTAGGACTTTTCTTTTTGTCAACATAAACGATCCTGAGATTCATTTTCTTGCAGGCATACACAAAAAGTCTATAGTAGAATAATAACCATGATTGAATCAACAAATGACTACACCAGCTTGGGATTTCAATCAGAGTGCAAAAGACAACAAACTGCGCAAATACAAAAAGAAAGAAATAATAATAATAATAATAATAATAAATAGATAAGTAACAAATATTGAGAACAGGAGATGAAGAGTTGTGGAAAGTGAATCCATATGTTGCAGGACAGTTTAGTAATGGGGCAAGTGAAGATTAGTGAATTTATCCCTTCTGGTTCAAGAGCCTGATGGTTAAGGGGTAATTACTGGACCATAAGATATAGGAATGTGGGCACGTGGCCAAGTGGTTAAGGCATTGGACTAGCGACCTGAATATCATGAGTTCGAGCCCCAGCCAAGGCAATGTGTTGTGTCCTTGAACAAGGCACTTAATCACACATTGCTCTGTGACGACACTGGTGCCAAGCTGTATGGGTCCTAATGCTCTTCCCTTGGACAACACTGGTGTCGTGGACAGGGCAGACTTGCAGCATGGGCAACTACTGGTCTTCCATAAAACCTTGCCCAGGCCTGTGCCCTGGAGAGTAATGGCTTTCCAGGCGCAGATCCATGGTCTTGCAAGACTAGCGGATGCCTTTTTAAGATATAGGAGCAGAATTAGGTCATTAGCCATTTCCCTCTCAGCCCCAATCCCCTAGCTTCTCCCTATATCCCTTCATGCCTTGACTAATCAAGAATCTACCAATCTCTGCATTAAAAATACCTAATGTCTTGGCTTCCACTGCCATCTGTGGCAAGGAATTCCACAGATTCACCTCTTTCCGTCTAAAGAAATTCCTCCTCATCTCAGTTCTAAATGTATGTCCCTCTATTCTCAGCCAATGCTCTATGGTCTTAGACTTCCTCACCATTGGAAATATCCGTTTCCACATCCACTCCATCGAGGCCTTTCAATATTTGATAGGTTTCAATGGGATCTCCTTTCATTCTTCTGAATTCCAATGAGTACAGGCCCAAAGCCATCAATTGGTCTGCATATGGAATTATTCTCATGAGTCTTCTCTAACCCATCTCCAATGTCAGCAGTTCCTTTCTTAGACAAAGGACCCAAAATTGCTCACAATCTCTTTGTGAGTCTCACCAGTGCCTTATAAGCCTCAGTATTATAATCTTGCTTTTAAATTCTATCGAGGCCTTCAGGAGCCCCATGGTTGTCAGGTAACAACTATTCCTGAACCTGATGGTATGGGAGCTAAGGATCAGTAGTCAGAGGAGAGCATGGTCAGGATAGTGTTGGTCCTTGATGATGGATGCTGGTTGATGATGGCAGTGCTCCTTGTAGATGTGATCAGTGGTGGGAAAGGCTTTGCCTGTAAAGGACTAGGCTGAATCCACTTCCTTTTGTGGACTTTTCTATTACTTGACATTGATGTTTCCTTTCAGGTCATGATGTAACTAGTCAGGATATTCTCCGCTCTGCATCGATTGAAATTGGTCAAAGTTTTAGATGGCATGTCAAAACTGTGTAAACTTCTAAAATACGAAAAGTGTGTTGCAATGCATTTATGTGCCGGTCCCAAGACAGAGCCTCTGATAGGATAAAGGTGAGGAGTTGAAAATTACTTGTCCTCTCCACCCTCCAATCTGCTAACGAGGACTGACTCATGGACCTCTGATTTCTTCAACCTGTAGTCAATAATCAGCTCATTGGTTTTGCTGACAGTGAATGAGGAGTTTGCCGTTGTGGCAGCATTGAACCAAGTTTTTTTTAATATAATTTTTATTGAGTTTTCAAAGTAAATACAAGAGAAAAAAAAATCTACCCTCCCCCTCCCCTTAACCCTCCCCCCCCCGATATATACTACTACCTAAAAAGAGAGAAAAAAAAGGAGAAAAAAAAAAGAACTGCTTGAATATTGGAAGGTTTCCACATGCTCCATGGGATTAAAAATAAATTTTATATATATTTGTTACTTTCCCCAAGGAACCAAGATCTTTATCATATCTAAAACCTTACTTAGCTTCTCAACTCTCATAGTTCCCTGGGGGATCATTTGAACTTCACCATGTTGCTATGTGTTTCCCTCCCAATCATCCAGGCAAAAAGGAAAAAAAAAGAGATAGATGAGATACAAAAAAAGAAAAAACAAAATACCCCCCCACTAATGTTGTGAATGAAAAGATACACAACACTACCCGCCTCCATTGTGCGGGTCGTGGCTATTACCACGTTTGCACACATGAATAACGTAGCGAGTGGTCAGTGTTTCTTCCAGCTCCCCCGTAACAAAAAATTGTATATATATAAAAAAGAAATTAATGTCATTATTCCCAGCTAGTATTCCTCAAATTTTAACCTTTCTTCCCCTCCTTCATATAATTAATAATATATTTATATATTCATCCGCCTAAAAATCCTCCTTGATCCAGTCTTCATCTTCAATCCATCTCGCTCCCCTGGGTTTGATCTTGTATCAAAGAATCTCGCACAAACTCCTCTGCTATCCGGTAATCGTCAAAAAATCTTTTTTCTCCACCAGTCAAAAAAATCTTCAAGGTTGCAGGATAACGCAATATAAATTGATAACCGTGATCCCATAGGGCTTTTTTCACTGGATTAAATTTCTTCCTTCTCTTCAAAAGTTCATAACTTATGTCAGGGTAGAAAGACATTTTCTTCCCTTCTATCATCAGTGGCCCTTTTCTCTTCTTGGCAGCTTGGGCAGCCACCTGAAGAATCCTTTCTTTGTCTTGAAATCTTAAGAATTTTATTAAAATTGATCGTGGATATTGGTCATCTTGTGGTTTTGGTCTTAGAGCTCTATGTACCCACTCAATTTCAATTGATCGGTCTTCCTCTTTCATTTGCAAGGTTTTCGGGATCCATCTTTGAAAAAATTCTATTGGATTATCTCCCTCTATACTAAGACCAACAATTTTAATATTATTATGTCTACTAAAATTTTCCAACACGTCCACTTTCTCCAAGAGTCAATTTCTTTCCGTGTTCCAGACGAGCACATCATTTTCTGTTTTTTCCACTCTATCGTTAATATGCTCCATTATTCTTTCCATCTTCTGAAGTTTCTTATCCATTTTATCCTGTCTCTTCATACTTTATCATAACAGATCTTCACGTCTCTAAGCTCTGTTCTTAATTTTCTTAGTTCAGCCGTTAATCGCAATAAAGCCTCTCTTATGTCTCCGTCGTCTCCTTTACTTCCAGTCTCTTCCAGTTCTTCCTCCTCTTCTTCATCTGTATTCTCTGCGGAATCCAATTCTAACTCTGAGTCACTTTCAGTAAGAGTGGCCGTTGGTTCTTGTAGTTTAAGTTGTGTCGATTTGCGCATGCGCATTTATGGCATCTTCTTCCGAGAGACTGCTACCACCGCCATTGCTCCCTGTTCTTCTATGACAGAGATAAAATGCATCTCCTCCGAAGGAGATCCAACCTGAATCCGAGGCTCCATCACTGCAGTAGGCCCTTTTTCCTTCCCATCTCGCGGCGACTTCACAACAACGGACTTCTTCTGTTGCGGTTTACGAGGCATATCGTAGAGTAGTCTTATGAAGTTTATAAGTAGTTTTCAGAAAGTATTTATTAACTTTACTTTGTTTAAATGGTACTTTGCTGATTTTTTACGAGAGAGCTGGATTTACACGTCTCAATCCCACGACATCACGTGACGCCCCCCTGAACCAAATTTTCAGTCTCTCTCCTGCATGCTGATTTGGCATCACCTTTGATTTGGCCAACGATATTGGTGTCCTCAGTAAACTTAAAAATTGTACTGGAGCTGTGCTTAGCCTCACAGTCACTGCCTCACTGGCAACAGATCAACCCTCAATCCCCTGCTGTTTGCCTACCAGGAGAACACTGGGGTCAATGGTGCTGTCATCTACCTGCTAAACAGAGCCTTCTCCCATTTGGATAAGCAGTGCTGCAATGGGAGGATCACGTTTTTGTTTTGATTTCTCAAGAGTCTGAATACCATACAGCCCTCATTGCTAGGGGAAAAGCTCCATTCAATGCCCATTGTCTCTTCCATTCTCTCCTGGATAATGGACTACCTGACTGGCAGACCACAGTTTGTGCAGCTTCAGAGCTGTGTGTCAGACATGGCAAAGAGCAGCACTGGGGCCCCACAGGGGACTGTATTGGCTCCCTTCCTGTTTACCCTGTATACCTCAGACTTTAGATACGATACTGTCGTGTCATCGGCAGAAATCCTCTGATGACTCAGCAATAGTTGAGTGTACAAAGGGAGGACAGGAGAATGAGTACAGGGCCCTGGTAGAGGACTTTATTAAATGGTGCAAGCTGAATCCTCTGCAGCTCAACAACAAAGGAGATGGTGATGGACTTGAGGAAGACTAGGCCTGCATTGCTCCCTGTTGCCATCAATGGTGAGGACGTAGACGTGGTGAGGACCCACAAGTACCTGGGCGTGCACCGTGATGACAGACTTGAGTGGAGCACCAACACAGAGGCTGTGTACATGAAGGGCCAGAGTTGCCTCTACTTCCTGATGAGATGGAGGTCCTTTGGAGCACACTGGCTTCTCTTTCACATATTCTACCAGTCTGTTAATGCCGGTACAATCTTCTATGTGATGGTGTGCTGGGGTAATGGCATCAATACGGGTGACGCTAACAGGCTCAATAAACTGATTAGATTATGAAGGCATGCAGTCCTCTTTTATTGTCATTTAGTAATGCATGCATTAAGAAATTATACAATATTTCCTCCGGTGTGATATCACAAAACACAGGACAGACGAAGACTAAAAAAACTGACAAAACCACATAATTATAACATATAGTTACAACAGTGCAACAATACCATAACTTGATGAAGAAGTCCTTGAGCACAGTAAAAAGTTCAAAGTCTCTCAAATGTCCCACATCTCATGCAGACGGGAGAAGGAAGAAAAACTCTCCCTGCCATGCCCGACCACAATCCGCCTCTGAGTCATCTGAAAACTTCGAGCCTCTGAATCAGCTCTCCGACACCGAGTACTGAGCGCCATCTCTGTCCGAACGATTCGACCTCAATCTCGGTCACCAACAGTCGGCAAAGCCGGGGATTTTGAGACCTTCCCTCCGGAAGATTCCCGACCGCACAGTAACGACAACAGTGAACGAGCGTTTCAGAAATTTCTCCAGATGTTCCTCTGTACTTTCACGTCCATCTTCATCAAATCAGAATTGTCCACGGCCCCTATATAACGGATACAATATCATTTTTCACCGGAGGGCTGTGCACACGCAGGGCGCTGCTCTCTCTCCTCCCACCATGATTATGAAGGGTGGTTCTGTTATAGGTGTCAAGCTGGACATACTGGAGACTGTGGTAGAACAAAGGACCCTACAGAAAATCCTGGCAATTCTGGACAATATTTCTCATGCTACCTTGGCTGAACCGTGGGGTACTTTAGTAATAGACTAAGGATATTTCCTGGTGGTGGCTGATGGAGTAGGAGCAATCTGCCTTTGCTCCAACTTTAATTATCTTACCATTTCCAACCTGTCTTGAAACTTCTTTTCTAAGTGCAATATTCTTTCATTATAGCTGGAAAGGGTGCCAGAGGTACTAAAAAAGATGATCTTCCTGCTTCTTTGGATTCTATTATGAGTTTGCTACTAACTCATTCACGAGAAGCCTCTGAGAAGTTTCAACAATTCAGCACTGAATTTAAACAAATAGAGAGTAAATTGGATTCTATTCAACAAACTCTTAATGAATACAATAAACATATTAAAAATAATGAGGAAATTTTGTCGGCTCTGGAAACGGAGGTGGATGAATTGCAGAGGCTTTGTGAAAAGCAATCAAAGTCCAACAAAAAGTTAAGAAAGAAGATTAACAACCTAGAAAATAGGAGTAGAAGGAACAACCTATGGGTTCTGGGGCTCAAAGAATTAATCAAAGGTAATCATCCTAAGGAATTTTTACAAACTTTTTGCAAGAATTATTTCCAGAGATTTTGATGTCTATGTCTATGATCGATCGAGTTCACAGATCTCCCGCATTTAGACCTCCTAACGATCGGAGACCAGGATCAGTAATAATCTGTTTTCAGGAATTTAAAACAAAGGAACTCGTAATTCTTGAATTTTGTCGAAGAGGCATGATTGACTCTAATGGTCGCAAGATTAGAATTGTCGAAGATTATTCGCCTGAGGTTATGCAGAAACGTGTTAAATTCAAAGAAGTTATGTCTGAGTTTTTTTAATAAGGGTTTCAAGCCTTCCCTTCGTTACCCAGCCTGACTAAGAATCATACTTCAAAACTGTTCTTTTGAATGGTTCCGCTCGGCTGTTGAAGCACAAAAGTTTTTTTAAAATCCGAAGCCTAAAGCCAAAGGCTAGCTGTTTAGTTTCTCCTGACATGAAGACATAAGATTATACTTTTAGTTCGCAAATCCCGTTGAAGGGGCATGATTGGTTATAGGGTGGAATATTAAGTTTCTCAAAGATTATTTACTTGAGGTTATGCAGGAATGTGCTAAGTTTAAACTCTGCTGGAATTTTTTTAGTAAGACTTTTAACCCATCTCTTGGCTACCCAGTTTGACTGAGAATCTCATTAAGATAGATCGTTTGAATGGTTTCGTTTGAATGCTGAAGCATAACGATTTTTTAAATTTGAAGGCTAACTGCTTAGTCCATTTTTCCATGAAGATTAATAAGATTAATGCTTAATGTCTTTCTGTATGAATAATTGTATCTTTTAAAACTCCCTGGTCTTCCTCAAACGAACAGATTTTGGTGTTTTAATACAACTTTATTAGCTGATAAGGAATTTTAAAAATTTCTATAGAAGCATATTATTTTGTTTTTTGAAGAGAATAAAAAGGAAGAGATGTCTAATCTTATTGTATGGGATACTTTCAAGGCCTATATTAGAGGACGAGTTATTTCTTATACTGTGAGCGTTAAGAATAAAGCTAATAAAGAAAGAATTGAATTAGCCTATCAATTGAAATAATTAGATCAAAAATATGCTATAGCCCCAGATCCTGTTCTATATAAAAGACGTGTTGAAGTTAAAACTAAATGTGATCTTCTGTTAACATACCCAATTGAAACTCAACTTCTTAAAGATAAGACATAATTTTACATTCATGGAGATAAATCAGCTAAGGTATTGGCCAACCAATTGAAAACCTCTGTAGTTAAATGACAAATTAAAGAAATTTGCAAAACTAACGGTGACAGGACAACTGATTACTCTGAAATAAACGATAACTTTAGAGAGTTCTATTCTAAACTTTATAGTTCTGATTCCCCTAAAGATAATACTGTAATGAATAATTTTCTAGATCAATTAAACATCCCTGCACTTTCTGCAAATAATTGCAAACAGATGGATCAACCCATTTCTTATGAAGAAATCGCTGAGGCTATACGTTCATTACACTTGGGTAAGTCTCCAGGTCCAGTTGGATTTTCTGGAGAATTTTACATGGCTTTTTCTTCTTTAATTACACCGCAGTTACACTTAGTCTTTTTGGATTCTTTCAAATTGGGTAGTTTACCTCAATCTTTTTATGAAGCTTCTGTTTCACTTATCCTAAAAAAGAACAAGGACCCAACTGAATGCTCTTCATGTAGACCAATTTCATTACTCAATGTTGATACTAAAATTCTTTCCAAAGTTCTGGCTTGTAGGATTGAAGATATTTTACCTTCTATTATTTCTGATGATCAGACTGGATTTATTAAAAACCGACATTCCCATTTTAATATATGCCATGTATTAAATGTTATTTACTCTCTTTCTCAGGAGATATTGGAATGTGTGATATCCTTAGATGCTGAGAAGGCCTTCAGTCAGGTTGAATGGAATTATTTATTTAAAACCTTAGAAAAAATTGATTTTGGACCAGATTTTATTCAATGGATTACATTACTTTATTTATCTCCTTCTGGTTGGGTTCTTACTAATTTTCAAAATTCCAAACCATTTAAACTTCACCGCGGAACTAAGCACGGCTCTCCATTGAGTCCTTTGCTTTTTGATTTAGCTTTAGAACCCCCTGCCATTGCTTTTTGAGAATCTAATGATACCTGGTATTTTAAGGAGAGGTATCACCCACAAAATCACTTTATGCTGATGATATACCGTTTTTTATCTCTAATGTTGAGACCTCGTTACCTTGCATACTTTATTTACTCTCCTGTTTTAGCCAGTTTTCAGGATATAAGTTGAACCTACATAAGAGTGAATTATTTGCATTAAATAATTTGTTATCAATTAATACTAATCTCCTTTTTAAAATTGTAAGGAATCAATTTACTTATTTGGGTTTAACAGTCATTAAGGATTACAAACACCTGTTTAAAGAAAACTTTCTTTCTTTATTGAACCATGTAAAAAATATATCATTAAATTGGTCACCTCTTTCAATATCGTTAATTGGACAAATTAATTCTATTAAAATGAATGTTCTACCTAAATTTATACATATTTTTCAGGCTTTACCCGTTCTTATTCCTAAATCTTTTTTTGACTCTCTTGAATCTATTTTATCCTCCTATATATGGAAAAATAAACATCCTCATTTAAATAAAGTTCATCTTCAAAAACCTAAAAAGTCTGGAGGTTTAGCCTTACCTAATTTTAGGTTTTATTACTGGGCAGTTAATATACGATATCTTACGTTTTGGCTATATTATATTAATCCTGTAGACTGTCCGGTATGGGTTTCTTTAGAAGCTAACTCTGTTAATACATTTTCTATTATTGGATCCTTTATTTGTAAGTAAACTAACTGATAATTTAATACTAAACATACTCTGAGGATCTGGATACAATTTAAAAAACATTTTGGTTTAATGAGATTTTCCCTTTCTAGTCCCATTTATTCTAATTTTTTTAAACCCTCCATGACTGATTTAGTTTTTAAAGAATGGGACAGGTTGAGTATTAAATATTTTTGGGACCTGTTTGTTGGAGGAAACCTTTTCTCATTTGAGCAATTGTTAGCTAAATATAGCTTACCCAAAACTCACTTTTTTAGATATCTACAAATCAGAGACTTTCTAAGATCTCAATTATGTACATTTCCTATAAGCTCAGATAAGAACATACTAGATGTAATTTTTAATTTGACACCTTTTCATAATGGTTCAATATCTAATATTTATGGTATGTTACTGGAGACAAGGAATGTTCCTTTAGACAAAATTAAGAACCTCTGGAACAAGACTTGCTGACGTCAATATCTGAGGAAACTTAGAACGAAATTTTTAAAGTGGTTAATACTTCATCGCTATGTGCTCGCCATTCCCTCATACAATTTAAGGTGGTACATAGAGTCCATATGACTAAAGATAAGCTATCTCGTTTTTATTCGGATATATCTCCCTACTGTGACAGATGTAATAATGGAGAAGCTTCATCAATTCATATGTTTTGGACTTGTCCATGTCTTGAAAAATATTGCAAGGAAGTATTTCAAACTTTTTCTTTACTTTTCAAAGTCAATTTTAAGCCTAGTCCTCTGACGGCCCTACTTGGTATTGTTGCAGGACAAGATATCAAGCTGAAGACATCTGATTTACATATTTTGGCCTTTAGCTCTCTTATAGCTAGGAGGGCGCTTTTGTTTAAATGGAAAGATGTTTCTCCCCCTACTCATACTTAGTGGTTATGCAACGTTATGTCATGCTTAGATTTAGAGAAGATTCATTGTTCATTTTCTGAATCTCGTCAAGACTTTCAAACATTGTGGGGACCCTTTTTGAATTATTTTCAAAACTTTCAAAAGCCTCAATTTGTTGTTTAAATTTATTATTAAGTTTTATTATACTAGAAGGTATTTTGCCTTTTTTTCTCCTTAATAAACAGCTTTGGTCTTGGTAGGGGTTAGACTCTTTATTTTGTAATAAATTAGGAAATTTCAATATAACTAATGACTAACTTATGAATATGGGGTAATGAGATTGTTATTATGGATAGATATAATGTAATTGGTAGTTTTTTCTTATCTTTTTTGAACTTTTACATATACTTTCTTGTACTCTGTATTCTTCTATGTAGAAACTAATAAAAATATTGAAAAGAGAAAAGTAATAGACTAAGACAATTATGCTGCTCCAAAGAGCGCTATATGAGATCATTCTTACCCTCGGCCATTGGGCTCTATAGTGAGTCAACCTATCACTGGGCAAGTGATGACCCCTCCTGTTAGACTGTTCGTGGTAACTCACTTTTTTATTCATTCTACTTCTTTTCTCATATCTATATCTGAGCACTTGTAATACTACTGTGACACTGTAATTTCCTTTGGGATCAATAAAGTATCTATCTATCTATTTATCAATTAGCCAGGAGCTTCGGGCAGATGGGAATCATCAGCCATGGTTGGCAGCTCACCTGGGAGAAGGAAAACTTTGATCTCAAATCTCTGTTGCCTTGGAGCTAGACCCACTCATGGGGAAGGCTTCAGGATAAAACCCCGAGTAAAAATCCAGAGCTTGCGACACCTGTGACACCGCTGGTGCCAAACTGTATGAACCTCTACCCTTCCTTTAGGTTCATCAGCTGCTTGGAGAGCGGCGCCTGCTACCTGGGCAGCAACTCACTCTCCATATGGTCCTGCCCTGGCTGGCGTTTCATGTAGACAGCTGGGATGCAATATCCATGGTCGATCCTGACCAACAGAGGCCTAAGAGGAGAGGAGCTCTGGTGACATGTTAGTCTAAAATCTGGACTTGAGTGTTGGGGGTCATGAGAGAAATGTGCGGAAGGTTGGTTCATTTTCGAGAAAATCAATAACACCATGACCTCAAATCATATTAATCAGTATAAGCTACCTAGATGGTAAATGTGTCTTTTGTTTAAAGGACTACGAGAATCAGTATAAACATTTTGAGACATAACTGTAAATTGTTTCCAAAACTAATATAAAACTGACGATGCCACGTCCCAGATTACACATTGGCACCTGCTCCTGAGAAGTTCGTATTGCCCGGTCTACTTGCCCTAGGGTCTTCTTATGACAAATCAGAGCACATTTGCATATTAATGTAACTTAAATCCTTTAATTTGCATATTTATATTTGCTCTTTCCTCATATTTACATATTTCTGATGTTTAATCTACTGTTGTGTTATCATTTCCCCTGGCTCTCAGAAACTGCAGATGTTTAGTTGCTTTTAGGAGTGCAAAATTTCATTACATGGCTGGCAGGATGTACCGTACATCAGGTGAGTGGGTGGGTCAACAGAGAGGGTGAATAAATTAGGATTTTGTAGCCTGGGGAAAAATACACACGCAGGGCAACAAATACTCTTTGGGTCTTAAATTCCTTTATCTGTTTTAGATGTTTTATTGCAAAAAGAGGGTATCAAAATAAAAAAAGACAAAGTAAATAAAAACAGTTCCCGCTATTACAATCTCAGTTTAACTTCAGACCACACCCTTGTTACGTACGCAGCATGAAAATAACTAAAACAAAATATACAAAACCAATACAGTAGTGGCAATTATTTGGCACACACATGTTTAACTTCCAAACCCGCATAGACAAGACCTTGAAATGAGTTCTCCTCCATTAATCCCTTGGTTCTGTAGGGTTTTCAAGGCTTCATTAAAACTGGGTAAACTTCCCGAATCTTTCAATAGAGCGTCAATCTCTCTAATATTAAAGAAGGATAAAGATCCTGCTCAATGTGCATCTTATAGACCAATATCTTTATTAAATGTTGATTCTAAAATTTTTTCTAAATTATTAGCAAACAGATTATAAAAAGTACTTCCTTTTATTATTTCGGAAGACCAAACGGGTTTCATTAAAGGTCGTTACTCTTTCTATAACATACGTACACTGTTAAATATTGTTTATACCCCCTCACAAAATGTTCCTGAGTTCGTTATCTCTTTAGATGCTGAGAAAGCTTTTGATAGAGTAGAATGGCCTTACTTATTTAAGGTGCTTGAAATGTTTAATTTTAGCTTGAAATTTATATCCTGGATCAAACTGTTATATCATTCTCCTGTAGCCTCGGTCCGTACTAACTCTTTAAGCTCACCCTTTTTCCCTCTTTTTCGAGGTACTCGACAAGGCTGTCCTCTTAGTCCCTTATTATTTGATATTGCATTAGAACCTCTTGCAATTGCCATTCGAGAATCTCCAAATATTACTGGGATAACTCGGGGCTTAAAGTCCCATAAAATATCACTCTATGCTGATGACTTACTTTTATATATTTCTAATCCTCAAAAATCCATCCCTGCTGTTTTAGATTTATTAGCACAATTTAGTCTTTTTTCAGGTTATAAATTAAATCTTAGTAAGAGTGAACTTTTCCCGATTAATAAACAATTTCCCTTATATCACAACTTTCCATTTAAATTGATTAATAATTATTTTTCATATCTTGGGATTAAAATTACTTGTAAACACAAAGATTTATTTAAGATTAATTTTTTACCCTTAATTGACCATATTACTCAACTTTCATCTAAATGGTTTCCATTATATTTAACTTTGATTGGTCGCATTAATGCAGTTAAGATGTTTTTTTCTGCCAAAATTTTTATATATATTTCAGGCATTACCGATTTTTGTTCCAAAATCTTTTTTTGATAACGTTGACTCAAAAATTTCTTCATTTATTTGGCAAAATAAAAACCCGAGACTGGGTAAAATACATTTACAGAAAGCTAAGAGAGACGGAGGTTTAGCATTACCTAACTTTAGATTCTATTATTGGGCAATTAATATTCGACATATGAAATTTTGGTTACTTGACCAGGATATACTATCCATTCCTAAATGGGTAGTATTGGAATTACAATCTGCTCAGGGCTATACACTTGGCTCTATTTTAGGTTCCTCTCTTCCCTTTGATTTGAAACGCCTCAAACAGGTCTCTAACCCGATAGTTAAATATACCTTACGTATTTGGTTTCAATTCAGAAAATTTTTTGATCTTAACCAATTTGGGCTAGCGATTCCTATTTTAGGTAACATATTTTTTCCTCCCTCTTTCACGGATCGTGCTTTTCAAATTTGGAAGTCTAAGGGTATTTCACGGTTTTTGGATTTATTTTTAGATGGCTCCCTTATGTCTTTTGAACAATTATCTAATAAATATAATTTATCAAGAATACATTTTTTTAGATATTTACAAGTTAGAAATTTCCTAAGTACTATACTTTCTTCCTTTCCAATGCTTCCTCCTACATATATTTTAGATACTATAATTAACCTTAATCCATGTCAGAAAGGTGCATCGGCTATGATGTATAATATTATTATGAAACTTAGGAAAGCTCCATTTGATAAGATTAGGGTAGATTGGGAACAGGAATTGGGCTCTATCATTTCCGTGGATGACTGGGGGCAGATTTTGCAATCAGTCAATACTTCCTCTATCTGTGCTAAACATTCTCTAATTCAATTTAAAGTTGTTCATAGAGCACATATGTCCAAAGATAAATTAGCTCGTTTTTATTCTTATATTAATCCTTTTTGTGATAGATGTCTAGGGCAGATAGCCTCTTTAACTCATATGTTTTGGTCTTGTCCTACTCTGGAAACTTTTTGGAGAGACATTTTTAATATTACCTCAAAGGTATTGAATATAGATATCTCTCCTCACCCGATTACTGCTACCTTTGGATTACCTAAAATTTCCAGTAATCTTTCTCCTTCAGCCCGTAGGATGATTGCATTTCTTACTTTAATGGCGAAAAGATGTATCTTACAACATTGGAAAGAGCTTATTGCTCCATCTACCTTTTTTTGGTTTTCTCAGACGATATTATGCTTGAATTTGGAGAAAATTAGAAGCAATCTTTATGATTCCTCACTTAAATTTGAACAGACCTGGAGATCTTTTATTCAATACTTTCATTTAATGTAATTTTTTTTCTTCCCCCTTTTGCTCCATATTTATATTCCCTTCTTGTTTTTCTCTACTGTTTTTTTAATGGAGGTTGGGTTTGAGGACATGATTTTAAGTCTTTTAACTCTACTTGTTTCCAAGTTAGCCCATTGCTTTGCTTTGCTTTTAGTTTAGTTGCATGGTGTTTTTTTTGGGGGGGGGTTTGTTTTTTTTCCCTCCTTTTTCTATTGATATATATATATATATATATATATATATATATATATATATATATAAAAATTAGTATACTATTATGTTACCTTATTATTTTATGTTTAAATTACATTGTTTGTATCATTTCTTTTCTGTTTTAATATCTCCTGTAATTTTATTATATTCTAACAGTGTATTAGTGCCTATATGGTTCACCTTTTGTATACTTATTCAATAAAAAGATTTAAAAAAAGAAAGAGTTCTCCTCGTTCACGCTAGTAAGCCAATTAAGGAACTTTGCAATCACACTATCCAGCGCTGATCAATTTACCCGTGAAAATCTTTCCTCACCAAACCTGGGAAAAGCATTCGAGCTTTGTCCTTTCTAGAACATGGCAACTCTTTGTTCTGCTCCACCCATGCAAAAAATGACATCACCGTTTTCTCTTAAAAGCATCTGCAGCTATTTTAGCATTACCGAGGTGAATACACAACTGCACTTCAACAAGAAATAAAAGCTATTCAACGGTCACCTGGTTACAATCTCCCCTGCATACCAGTAAGCGTCCTCGAATACTCGCTCACTGCAAAATTAATTTTAACCTCTTTAACAGTTTATCTGAATAGAAATGAAGTTAATCTGTGACACTGCTGCAGGGTTTATGGAGGCCACATCTCAAATTGACCTTGGTTTGAAATGTTGTGCTGTCCAGCATGTGCTATTTTACTCCTGCGTGGTGCAGCAACAGGAAGACTACCAGCATCTACTGATGACACAATGATTGAGGGTGTTGTGGATAGTGTGGAGGGCTGTCAGAGGTTATAGTGGGACATCGATAAGATGCAAAACTGGACTGAGAAGTGGCAGATGGAGTTCAACCCAGATAAGTGTGAGGTGGTTCATTTTGCTCGGTCAAATATGATAGCAGAATGTAGCATTAGTGGTAAGACTCTTGGCAGTGTGGAAAGTCAGAGGGATTTTGGGGTCTGAGCCCATAGGACACTCAAAGCAGCTGCGCAGGTTGACTCTGTGGTTAAGTAGGCATAAGGTGTATTGGCCTTCATCTATCGTGGAATTGAACTTAGGAGCCGAGAGGTAATGTTGCAGCTATATAGGACCCTGGTCAGACACCACTTGGGGTAGTATGCTCAGTTCTGGTCACTTGACTATAGGAAAGAGAAAGGGTGCAGAGGAGATTTACAAAAATGTTGCCTGTTTTGGGGAGCATGTCTTATGAGAGTAGGTTGAGTGAACTGGCCTTTTCTCCTTGGAGCGACGGAGGATGAAAGGTGACCTGATAGAGGTGTATGAGATGATGCGAGGCATTGATCGTGTGGATAGTCAGAGGCTTTCTCCCATGTCTGAAATGGCTAGCACGAGAGGGCACAGTTCTAAGGTGCTTGGAAGTAGGTACAGAGGAGATGTCAGGGGTAAACTTTTTACACAGAGAGTGGTGAGTGTGTGGAATGGGCTGCCGGTGACAGTGGAGGAGATGGATATGGTAGGGTCTTTTAAGATATTCCTGGATAAGTACATGGAGCTTAGAAAAATAGAGAGCTATGGGTAACCCTAGGTAATTTCTAAGGTAAGGACATGTTCAGCACAGCTTTGTGGGCCGAAGGGCCAGTATTGTGCTGTAGGCTTTCTATGTTTCTATGTTTCTATGTTTCTATCTGACCATGTATCAGCTGTCACAGCCGCTATGGTCTGAGTTCCAGAAATTTTGCTGTCAAGGCTAGGGTCGAGATTTTGTTCACCCTGTTCTCACACATCTTCTCCCAATATTACACCATTCTCTGAATCTTCAGAATCTGATTCATATCCCAGGGAAGGACTACCCTGAATTACAGGAGTTTGCACTCTCCTCTGAGGAACTGGGGTGGGGACATTCTCACAGGGCCTGATGACCCTCTTGACAGGCTCTCCCTCCAAAGGTTCCACAGTGTATGTGTTGTCTAGCACCTCTTCCACCCTGTAGACAGTTGACTTCCAAGCATCCTGGATCTTATTATGACCTTATGGTCTGTTCCAGAGGTAAACTAGCACATATACGTCAATATCGGGACAATGAATTTTATCCTCCTGTAAGGCAATGCGTTCTGCAGCCTCCTGTTCAGAGTACTCTTGCTCTGGCATAAGCATCACTCAGTTGTTTCTGGTGTATGGCTAACCAGTCATATTTCCTGTCTACAGACTGTTCTTGCCCCAGAGCATCCACTGGCAAGTGGGGATCAACACCAAACAGTAGGTAATAAGGGGAATACCCGGTGGTTGCGTGAGGCATCACATTGTATGCTTACACTAACTCGGGTAGATGCTCTGGCCACCTGCGTTTCTTTTTCAGAGGCAATGTACACAACGAATCATGCATCGTCCTGTTGAAACGCTCGCACTGCGCGTTGCCAGTAGGATGATGAGGTGTGGTACGGCTTTTCTTTACTCCGTATAGTTTGCAAAGCTCAGTTATGACATCACTTTCGAAGTTACGGCCCTGGTCAGAATGCAACCTCTCAGGGACACCGTACTTCATGAACCATTCCCTCAAGAGCACCTTTGCTGTGGTATCCGCCTTTTGATCCTGAGCTGGGAATGCATCGGTAAATTTTATAAAGCGTCTGTGACTACTAAAACATTCTCATGCCCATCAGCTGCCGGCTCAAGCACAGTCAAATCTACAGCAACAACTTCAAGTAGCCTAGAATCAAGAAATGATTTCATGGCGGGATGGATCTTAGGATGTGGCATTTTAGTTAAAACACAACATGGATAATTTTTGATCCACTGTGCCACATCGTCATGCATGCCCACCCAAAAACATCTGCTTCTCAACAAGTGCAGAGTATGCTCTATGCCTTGATGGCCCACAGACTCATGTACATACCCTAGCACTTTACTCCTCAAGCTGGTAGGTAGCAGAAGCTGATAACACTCCCCATTCTTCTCATCTTCAACTACACGGTACGGTAACCCCTTATGCTCCCCGATCCTGTCCCAATGCTTTAACAGAGCCAAAACTGGTTCAGGCAGAGTTCTCCGTTCCTTGCCATTCAGCTTTCTTTTTCTGTCCCATAAGTTTCTGAAGATGCTTAATACAGGGTCTTGCTGCTGAAAAGTGTGCAAATCCCCAGTAGAATAACCGGGGAAGGTTGGGATGTTTCCTTGCATCAAATCACATACATCATTAGTACCAGCTTCAAGAGCTCGAATTTGCTTAACCTTACAGCTTTTAAGACCAGCTGTAACCAGTACTAGGTCAAGAGCAGTGCTAGGATTGATCAGACTACAGATCGCCACAGACCCGTCAAACTCAACATCTCTGAGACAGGCTCAGGCTCTCCTGCAAATGGCTGCCTGGAGAGAGCATCAGCCCCAACCCAGACGATACTGGACATTAAAGTCAAACAGCTGTGAGATCCATCTCTGCTCAAGTGCTCCCAACTTGGCAGTTTTCAAATGGGATAACGGATTACTATCAATTATTACGGTGAATTTGAAACCCAATAAGTAACTACAAAACTTCTCTACTGTAGCCCACTTAAATGGAAGCAGCTCTAATTTCATGCTGCTATAATTCCTATCATTCTTTTCAGCATTTTTCATCGTTGACTTGCACATGCAATAACCCTCTTTGTCTCTCTCTGTTGCTGGTATAAAACAGCTCCTCGTCCGTGACTGCTTGCATCGGTCTCCACTATGAAAGGCTGTGTGAAATCGACAAAGCCGAGGATAGGTGAACTGGTCACTTTCTCTTCGAGCAAGTCAAAGGCAGTTTGACATTCTTCAGTCCGAGACTGTTTTAACAGCTGGTCTGATTTACTAGGCAACACTAGTCACAACCCTTCAATCTGAATGTACTCCCTCCACCACGACCCTCTGCTTTCTGCAGGCAAGCCAATTCTGAATCCACCTGGCTAAACTTCCCTGGATCCCATGCTTTCTGACTTTCTGAATAAGCCTACCGTGTGGAACCTTGTCAAATGCCTTACTAAAATCCATATAGATCACATCCACTGCACTACCCTCATCTATATGCCTGGTCACCTCCTCAAAGAACTCTATCAGGCATGTTAGACACGATCTGCCCTTCACAAAGCCATGCTGACTGTCCCTGATCAGACCATGATTCTCTAAATGCCCATAGATCCTATCTCTAAGAATAATTCCTGATGCTCTGCAGGGAAAGCAGGTTTTCTCAATGATAGACCTTGTGAGTGGTTATCACCAAATGGCAGTAGAGGAGCTTGATAGGCATACGACTGCTTTTTCAACCCCATTTGGTCTATATGAATATCTTCACATGCTGTCTGGGGTCTGCAATGGGCCAGCGACTTTTCAAAGACTCATTCAGACGATCATGAATGATTTAGTCTTCCAACTTATGCTGGTGTATCTGGATGATATTCTGGTGTATTCGCAGACTTTCCAGGAACTCTTGGAGAGGCTTGACACTGTGCTTCAGCGTCTCAAGGAGACTGGTCTGAGGATGAAATTAGAAAAATGTAATTTTCTGCAGTCAGAGGTTAAGTTCCTGGGGCACCAGATATCAGCCAAGGGGATAAGCAAAGATCCCGAGAGGATCTCGATTGTTCAGCAATGGCCAGTTCCATCTACAGTCAAAGACTTAAGATCATTTCTTGGCTTTTGTAGTTATCATAGGTTCACTGGGGGATTATCAAAGATTGCATGTCCTCTGCATGATGTAGTGAATTTGTGTCTTAGTACAGGGATTCCAGGTGAATACATAAGTGCACTTCAATAATAAAAAGTGATATACAACAGTGTCTATTGTGTACTGTATCTCAATAAGCTTTTATAAAAATCACTGACATATGTTGAAAAATTTGTTGTTCCATTATAGCAGTAAAGTGCAATACACCAAAAAAAAACTGTAGGTTACAATAATTGTCAGTTCCTCCAGTTGAACGTTGTCTTTTTGTGTATTTTCCCCCTAGCTGTCAGTCTGTGGTTTTGTATTGCCATGTGCTCTTATTTGTTTTCATGCCCCATGTGCTCCTGTCCCCACTCCTGCTCTACTCCGGCCCCAGCGTTACTGAGTACTCCAACTCTCACCTGTTTCTCATTATTATCTGTATTGCCGCCACCTGTGTCTCATTGTGCTCCACCTATCATCTGCCTCTCTGTTTATTGCTCAGTGTATTTCAAACCTGTTTCTTGCCAGATTGTGCCAGTGAATTCTCCTGAGCCTTTCCAGCATTCGTATCTGTACTCTGTCCATCTGAATATCGACTCTGCCTGTTTCCCGATTCTGGTTTTTGAATTTATCTGGATGTTTTGATCTCTGCCTGACCTTTGACGCCGACCTTGTTTGCACCTTAGGATTTGTTACTCAATTAATATCACTGTGTGCACAGTACTGCGTCTGCGATTGGATCCCTGCTCCAGCGTCCTGACAATAATAAGCAACTAAGTGTGTAAATAAACAAATAAACAGATCGATAAATAAATCACTAGATAGACAGATAGTGCAAAAAGGTATGAAGTAGTGAGGTAGTGTTCATGATTCATAGACCATTCAAAAATCTGATCACAGAGGGAAAGAAGCTGTTCTTAAAACATCAAGTGAGCATCTTCGAGTATCTGTACATCCTCCCTTATGAAGGCCTGTCCTGGATGGTGAATGTCTACAATGAAGAATGCCGTGTTTCTGAGGCACTATCTTTTGAAGTTGTCCTCTATGGTGGGGAGACTGGTGTCGGTGATGGAGTTGACTGAGTTTGCAACCCTCCACAGCCTCTTTCTATCCCATGCATTAGAGTGTCCATACCAAGCAGTGATGCAACGCCCCACGGTACGTCTGTAGAAATTTGCTGTGCCTTTGGCGACACACCAAATCTTCTCAAACTCCTAATGAAGTCTAACTGCTGGCGTGACTCTTTCATGATTGCATAGGTATGTTGGGCCCAGGATAGATCCTCTGCAATGACAAAGCACAGAAACCCTTTAATAACCTCTAATCCAGGCAGCATTTTGGTAAATCTCTTTTGTATCCTTTCAAATGCCTACCAATCCTTTCTGTAATTCAGTAATAAATCTGGCGGGAGCATAAGATAGACCACAAAACCATAAGACATAGGAGTAGAATTAGGCCATTCAGCCCATTGAGTCTGCTCTACCATTCCATCATGGCTGATTTATTAGCCCTCTCAGCCCCATTTTCCTGCCTTCTCCCTGTAACCTTTGAGGCTCTGACTAATCAAGAACTTATTAAACTCCGCTTTACATCCCCAATTACTTTGCCTGCAGAGTTGTCTGCAGCCATGAAGTCACGAGAAGATGAATTCATCTGGGTGAACAGTTTGAAAGACAAGCTTTTCAATGTTTCTCTGTCCATCTGACAGTAATAAACCAATTTACTATTTCCACTTCAAACGTGGGAGGAAAGTGGAGGACATGGGGGAGGGGTGAGGTCACAAGGGAGAATGTGCAGGCTCTACACAGACAGCACCAAAGTACAACGTAAAAAGTATATTCATTATCAAAGTATGTACACTATATACGACCTTCTAATTTGTCTCCTTACAGTCAGACACAAGGCAAACAAACCCTATAGAACCCATTAAAAAAGAAGACTGTCAAACACCACATGCACAGAAAAATAACACATCATGCTAACTATAAAAGTAAGCAAACGACTTTCAGAATTGAAGTTCATGAAAGGGAGTTGTGATCCAGATGTTTGAACCCAATAACTACAGTTCAATCCAGATGTTTGTATTGAACCCTGGTTACTGGAGCTGTGGGATAATGCCAGAGATGTGTTACACTGTGCTGACAGTTGTAAACTATCCTTCTTGGGTGTTAGAGATCTAAAATTTATTTGTCACACAGACATTGAAACATAAAAATATACAGCGCTGTGCCTAAACTGTCTGAGGAGGTGCTGGGACAGCCCACAAGTGTTACCATTTTTCCCATACCAACACAGTAGCTTACTAACCCTAACGCATATGTCATTGGAATGTGGGAGTATATTGGAACACTGGGAGGAAACCTGCACATTCAAGAGGAATAAATACAAACTCCTTGTAGACAGCGGCAGGAATTGAATCCCAATTGCTTGTGCTGTGAAGTGTTGCACTAATAACTAGGCTAGGCTGCCCTCAGTGTTGGAATGGGAGAACATTGTGCTGAAAGCCACGACACAATGCTGTGGCATGGAGCTGACAAATTTTCCTGGCAGAGTCTAGAAATGGTAGCAATACCCAGAGTTAAATATGGACAGTTCCTAACTGTCCAGAATTTTGTTTTGGGGACACGAGAAATCATGAATGCTGGAATCTGGATGAACACACTATTACAGTCCCGATGTAAGGTTTCAACATAAAATCTCATAATAGTCATACTTTATTGATCCCGAAGGAAATTGGTTTTCATTACAGTTGCACCATAAATAATTAAATAGTAATAAAACCATAAATAATTAAAAGTAATATGTAAATTATGCCAGGAAATAAGTCCAGGACCAGCCTATTGGCTCAGGGTGTCTGACCCTCCAAGGGAGGAGTTGTAAAGTTTGAGGGCCACAGGCAGAAATGACTTCCTATGACACTCTGTGCTGCATCTCGGTGGGATGAGTCTCTGGCTGAATGTACTCCTGTACCCAACCAGTCCATTATGTAGTGGATGGGAGACATTGTCCAAGATGGCATGCAACCTGGACAGCATCCTTCAATATTTCCTTTCACAGATGCTGCTCGACCCACGGAGTTTCTCCAGCAGGTTTTATGTTACCTTATTTTTTTTGACTTGGAGAAACACTATCAATTACATTCAACACATATTTTGCACATTGGTTATTTTGAATTTACTGAGTATGCCTGCAAGAAACAAATCTTAGGGTTGCATATGGCAACATATAATGTACTTTGATAATGAGCAGCACACAAAAATGCTGGAGGAACTCAGCAGGCCAGGCAGCAGCTATGGAAATGTACAGCCAACGTTTTGGGCTGAAACCCTTCAGCCGGACTGCAGAACGGTTTCAGCCCAAGATGTCGACTGTACTTTTTTTCTATAGATGCTGCCTGGCCTGCTGAGTTTCTCCAGCATTTTGTGTGTGTTGCTCCGATTTCCAGCATCTGCAGACTTTCTCTTGTTTGTGTTTTGCTAATGAATTGACTTTGAACAGAGAGGCTCAATATCGATGTCAAAGTCAAAAGTTCAGTTTATTGTCAAATGCGCGAGTACGTGTGCACAGGTACAATGAGAAGCTTACTTGTCGAGGCTTCACAGGCACATAATGTCATACCTGCATATAGTATATACAAGAAAAAACAAACATAAATTATGCACAACCTTTACAGGAAAGATCACAATTAGAACAGATACTAATAGTGCATAATGGTCATAGTGTTGAATACTGGGGTAATGGTTAGGTTTGTGAAGTTTGGTTTCAGAATCACAAGGTTAGAGAGAAGTAGTTGTTCCTGAACCTAGTTGTGTGGCACTTCAGCTTTTGTATCTGCCTGTGGCAGATGGAAGAAGATGGCATGGCTCAGTTGGGGTGGATCTTTTCTCTCGGATCTTTTTCTCTTGGGGTAGAACCTCCTTTAGATACTACTGATGTGGCAAGGGATGCACCCATGATGTATTGGGCTGAATGCACCATTCTCTGTAACTCCTTGCTTACCTGTGCACTCGAATTACTGTGTCAGACCATAATGCAACCAGTCAGGACACTTTCAACAGCGCATCTGCAGAAGTGTTTTTACTCTACTGATTGGATCATCCATTGTTCTTTAATACTCCAGAACTTGGTTAGATCAGAACTGCAGTTACTGACAGCCCTCTAGTGACATCAGTCTCCCATTTTAACAATTAGCTTAGAAAATCAGAACCTTGGACAACGCCTCATTTTATTAACGTGCATTTCAAAGTTCAAAGATCACAGTACATTTATTATTAAAGTATGCATACATTATACACCCTTGAGATTCATCTCTTTACAGGCAGCCGCAAAAGAAGCAAACCTCAAAAAATCCATTAAAAAAGACTGTCAAATACCCAGTTTGAAAGAGAGAGAAAACAAATCATGCAATCAATAAAAGTAAGCAAATAGCTTCAGACAGAAGTTTTAGGAAAGAGATGAAGCCAAGCATACTGCAGCTGGAGCAGGACATGGCCTCAGTTCATTGCAAAGTTGAGTAAGTATTGTGAGACTATCGATGCGAAGCCTGACATCACTGCTGCTGGAGCAGGCCACGGCTTCAGTTCAGTGTAGAGCTGAGTAAATGTGGAACAGCAAGCAGAACCAGCCATCGCCTTGGCCTTGATGCTATTCATCTGTCCTGGTGCTTAAGTCAGCCAAACATAATGTCTTTATTCACTCTCAGACCGCTCTGCAGCCTAAACCCTGCCATCATGTTTCGGCCCGTAACCCACCTTTCCAATTTGACCCAGTGCTTAAATTAATCAGACGCGGGGACTTCCCTAGCTCTAGGGGACATCACAATTCTGCCTTGAGTCTGATTCGATCCCGCCTCCACCTTCTCTTGCCTTGACAATAACTTCCCTGCGCCTCTGACTCTGCCACCGCACGCCTCTCCATTGTTAGTGGTGATCGTCATTAACAAGGTATTTGGTAGTTTTCTTTGTTTTGTGTATTGTTGACGATAAGTCGTCACTGGACATCATCAGGCCATCTTAATCTGAAACTTCATCCAGTTTAAACTTCTCAACAGAGTTTACTGACATGCTCACCTACCATGAAGAGTCAGCAAAGCCCGTCATGAATGTCATTGATTGAACTGCGTCAGCAATTTCAGAATGTTTGTCCATCAGCTGACAACATTTAATGAATTTTCTTAGTGAAATTATAGGTACTAGTGAGCTCTCACTGTACAGGGATGCTCTCAATGAAACAGAAAGTTCCAAATAAAAACTAACTACCTCCAAGTTGACAATTGAGTCCAGTACCCTTTTTTGCAGCATGGAGAGAGGGTGCTGTGCTTTTTGCATATTGGCTGTCAAATTCCTTTGCAAAGGTAGAATAAGTCATTGAGTCTGGGGAAGAAAGAAACTTCAGGTCATCCAAAGATTGTGAAAATTGCTACCTAATTATAGGTTCTATTGTTGCAGGGTCAGATTTATGACATTAAGTGGAGCAAGGTTCACTCTCATACGATTGAAAAGGTTATCAGAATTTCATCAATTCCTACCACTGCCTGTAAGGATTTTGTACGTTCTCCCTGTGACGCGTGTTTCATCCTAGTGCTTTGGGTTTCCTTGCACATTCCAAAGAATTACAGTAAGGTTAGTAAGTTATGGGCTTGTTATTATTGGCATCGGAAATGGGCGACACTTGTGGGCTTCTGCCAGCACAGCCTCGGACTGTGTTGGTCATCGGCACAAATGGCACATCTTACTGTGAATTTCAATATACGTGTGGTAAATAAACTAATCTTTAATCTAATTTTTAATCTTTAATCAGATTTATGTGATCACGAATTATGTACATAAATATGATCTGTCTTCATCACAGAGGAAAGCATTGCAAAACCAATGACAGAAGCTTTGGATCCCAGGAAATTAAAAGAGAATCTGATCAATTCAGTGACTTGTCATTAAGGGGATGTGACAATGTGCAGCAAGCACTGCATTCATTCAAAATGCAGGGACAAATTGTTCAGTTTTCATCAAGGCTTTTTCTTCTGAAGTACACTGGAAACACAGACTCGCATCAGCATACTTTTTTTTATTTCCGTGTTACTGGTTATTTTCCTGGTTCTGGTTATGTCATGACATATAGAGTCTTACTAGTCCTGCTGAGAGATCCTCATCGTGATTTACAAAGTGCATTAATGCGAACGAGACAGGTCTGGAGAAATGGATCCAATTTCTTCTGACTGTCATCAATCTGCAGTCTCTGAATGGAAGGCTGAGTCCGTGCCAGTAAAACAAATTTCCTCAAAACAATGTTAATAATTGGCTTCTCAGCACATTCAAATGATCATTTTTAAGAATGCTTAAGAGTAGCACAAGCGAATACCCTGTGCACGATGACTTGTTATGGAGATGAGGCAGACACAGAATCATTCTTTGATGACTGTGAGCCGTCGCCGTAATGTCATGACTGTGAAGGGCCTATAAATCATGAATGTCACATCCATCAGTGAATTGCAATCACTAGAAATTCTGCAGATGCTGCAAATCTAAAGCAGCATGCACAAAATACTGGAGGAACTCAACAGGTCAGGCAAATAATATAATGATAATATATCCATGGAAATAAATAAGTGGTCGATGTTTCAGGCCGAGACTCTTCCTCAGGACTGGAAAATAAGGGGGAAGATGCCAGAATAAAAAAGGTGGGAGAGGGGAAGGAGGATAGATAGAAGGTGAAAGGTGAAACCAGGAGGGAGGGAACGATAAAGGGCTGGACAGAAAGGTATCTGATAGGAGAAGAGAGTGAGGCAACACTTCATTTCATACTTCTGAAAAAGTAACCAGTTCATTGTCAAACCTCGAAGTTCAGGTACAGAGTTCTTTGAAAGTGCAGTCACAGTTAGACAGGGTGGTGAAGAAGGAGTTTGACATCCTGGTTTCCATCAGTCATCATACCGAGTATAGGGGTTGGGACATTGTACTGCAGTTGTACAAGACATCCATATACATCTGTATCTACCACTCCCAGGCGTGGAACAAGCTGCTAGTGGAATGGTGGATGCAGGTTCAATTTCAACTTTTAAGAAAAGTTTGGATGGGTACATGGATGTGAGGAGTATGGAGGGCTTCAGTACACATGCACGTCAATGGGCCTAGGCAGATAAACAGTTTGTCAGAGACTAGACAAGCTGAAGGCTTGTTTCTGTTCTGTAGTGTTCTAAGATTCCATGACATTGGTGAGACCATACTTGGAGCATTGTGTACGGCTTCAGTCGTCTAGTTACAAGAAAGACATCAGAGAACTGGAAGGAAATTTGTGAGGATACTGACAGGACTTGAGAGCCTAAATTAAAGGAAGAAGTCTGGTAAGATATAACTTTATTCCACAATACCATAAGACCATAGGATATGCCCTCAGTGGCCACTTCATTAGGCAGACCTGCATACCTGCTTGTTAATGCAAATATCTAATTAGCCATTCATGTGGCAGCAACTCAATGCATAAAAACATGCAGACATGCTTAAGAGGTTTAATTGTTGTTCAGACCAAACACCAGAATGGGGAAGAAATGTGATCTAAATGACTTTGACTGTGGAATGAAAAACCTACTCCTGACATCCCCTCAGAACCTATTTCCAAGCACCTTAAAACTATGCCTCCTCATGTTAGCCATTTCAGCCCTGGGAAAAAGCCTCTAGCTATCCACACGATCAATGCATCTCATCATCTTATACACCTTGAGGCCAGTTCATTGGCTATTTTTAACAGGGCGTTAGATATGGCCCTTGTGGCTAAAGGGATCAGGGGGTATGGAGGGAAGACTGGTACAGGGTTCTGAGTTGGATGATCAGCCATGATCATACTGAATGGCGGTGCAGGCTCGAAGGGCCGAATGGCCTACTCCTGCACCTATTTTCTATGTTTTACCTCCATCAAGTCACCTCTCATCCTCCGTCGCTCCAAGGAGAAAAGGCCAAGTGCACTCAACCTATTCTCATAAGGTGCACCCTCCAATCCAAGCAAGGCCAAGTGCACTCAACCTATTCTCATAAGGTACACCCTCCAATCCTTGTAAATCTCCTCTGCACCCTTTCTATAGTTTTCACATCCTTTCTGCAGTGAGGTGATCAGAACTGAGCACAGTACTCAAAGTGGTGTCTGATCAAGGTCTTATATAGTTGTAACACTACGTCACGGCTCTTGAACTCAATCCCATGGTTGATGAATCCCAACACACTATACACCTTCTTAACAACACTGTCAACCTGCACAGCAGCTTTGAGTATCCTGATGACACGGACCCCAAGATCTCTCAGATCCTCTCCACTACCAGGAGTCTTACCATTTATATTATATTCTGTTTTCAAATTGGACCTATCGAAATAAACCACTTCACACTTATCTGACAATAGACAATAGACAATAGGTGCAGGAGTAGGCCATTCAGCCCTTCGAGCCAACACCACCATTCACTGTGATCATGGCTGATCATCCACAGTCAGTACCCTTTTCCTGCCTTCTCCCCATATCCCTTCACTCCGCTATCTTTAAGAGCTCTATCTAACTCTTTTTGAAAGAATCCAGAGAATTGGCCTCCACTGTCTTCTGAGGCAGAACATTCCACAGAACCACAACTCTCCGGGTGAAAAAGTTTTTCCTCAACTCTGTTCTAAATTGTCTACCCCTTATTCTTAAACTGTGGCCTCTGGTTCTGGACTCCACCAACATCGGAAACATGTTTCCTGCCTCTAGCGTGTCCAATCCCTTAATAATCTTATATGTTTCAATCAGATCCCCTCTCATCCTTCTAAATTCCAGTGTATACAAGCCCACTCGCTCCAATCTTTCAACATATGACAGTCCCGCGATTCCGGGAATTAACCTCGTGAACCTATGCTGCACTCCCTCAATAGCTAGAATGTCATTCCTCAAATTTGGAGACCAAAACTGTACACAGTATTCCAGGTGTGGTCTCAGCAGGGCCCTGTACAACTGCAGAAGGACCTCTTTGCTCTTATACTTAATTCCCCTTGTTATGAAGGCCAGCATGCCATTAGCTTTCTTCACTGCCTACTGTACCTGCATGCTTACTTTCAGTGACTGATGAACAAGAACACCTAGATCTCGTTGTACTTCTTTCCCTAACTTGATACCATTCAGATAGTAACCTGACTTCCTGTTCTTGTGACCAAAGTGGATAACCTCACATTTATCCACATTAAACTGCATCTGCCCACTCACCCAACCTGTTCAAGTCACCCTGCATTCTCATAACATTTTCCTCACATTTCACACTGCCACCCAGCTTTGTGTCATCTGCAAATTTGCTAATGTTACTTTCAATCCCTTCATCTAAATCATTAATGTATATTGTAAATAGCTGCGGTCCCAGCACCGAGCCTTGTGGTACCCCACTAGTCACTGCCTGCCATTCTGAAAAGGACAAATTAATCCCTACTCTTTGTTTCCTGTCTGCCAACCAATTTTCTATCCATGTCAGTACCCTACCCCCAATACCATTTGCTCTGATTTTGCACACTAACCTCCTATGTGGGACTTTTATCAAAGACTTCCTGAAAGTCCAGGTACACTACATCCACTGGCTTTCCCATGTCCATTTTCATAGTTACATTCTCAAAAAATTCCAGAAGATTAGTCAAGCATGATTTCCCCTTCATAAATCCATGCTGACTTGGACCTATTCTGCCACTGCTCTCCAAATATGCCGCTATTACATCTTTTATAATTGATTCCAGCATCTTCCCCACCACTGATGTCAGACTAACTGGTCTATAATTGCCTGTTTTCTCTCTCCCTCCTTTCTTAAAAAGTGGAATAACATTAGCTACCCTCCAATCCGCAGGAACTGATCCTGAATCTATTGAACATTGGAAAGTGATTACCATATGTCCACGATTTCTAGAGCCACCTCCTTAAGTACCCTGGGATGCAGACCATCAGGCCCTGGGGATTTATCTACCTTCAGTCCCATCAGTTTACCCAACACATTTTGCACCTGATGCAACTTTCCTTCAGTTCCTCTGTTACCCTAGGTCCTCTGGCCACTATTACAACTGGGAGATTGTTTGTGTCTTCCCTAGTGATGACAGATCCAAAGTATCTGTTCAGCTCGTCTGCCATTTCCTTGTTCCCCATAATAATTTCACCCATTTCTGTCTTCAAGGGCCCAACTTTGGTCTTAACTAATTTTTTCCTTTTCACATACCTAAAGAATCTTTTACTATCATCCATTATATTTTTGGCTAGCTTACCTTCGTACCTCATCTTTTCCCCCCGTATTGCCTTTTTAGTTATCTTCTGTTGCTCCTTAAAAGACTCCCAATCCTCTGGCTTGCCACTCATCCTTGCTATGTTATACTTCCTCTCTTTTATTTTTACACTGTCCTTGACTTCCCTTGTCATCCATGGTCGCCCCTTACTCCCCTTAGAACCTTTCTTTTTCTTTGGAATGAACTGATCCTGCACCTTCTGTATTATTCCCAGAAATACCTGCCATTGTTATTCCACTGTCATCCCTGCTGGGGTATCTTTCCAGTCAATTTTTGCCAGCTCCTCCCTCATATGTCCATAGTCCCCTTTGTTCAACTGTAATACTGACACTTCCAATCTTCCCTTCTCCCTCTCAAATTGTAGATTGAAACTTATCATATTATGGTCACTACTTCCTAATGGCTCCTTTACTTCGAGTTCCTTTCAACATCTGGGTTGAAGTCCATCTGCCACTTCTCAGCCCAGTTCTGCATCCTTTTGATGTCCTGCTGTAACAACCCTCCAGACCATCCACAACACACCCATATTTTGTGGCATCAGCAAACTTATTAACCCACCCTTCTACTTCCTCATCCAGGTCATTTATAAAAATCACAAAGAGGAGGGGTCCCAGAACAGATCCCTGCGGAACACCACTGGTCACCAACCTCCATGCAGAGTATGAACCATCTACAGCCACTCTTCACCTTCTGTGGGCAAGCCAATTCTGGATCCACAAAGCAAGGTCTCCTTGGATTCCATGTCTCCTTACTTTCTGAAGGAGCCTGGCATGGGGAACCTTATCAAATGCCTTGTTGAAATCCATATACATGACATCCACTGCTCTACCTTCATTAATGTGTTTTATTACATTCTCAAAGAATTCAATCAGGCTTATAGGTTTTTTTTAAAAAAGAGGCACACTTTGGAGTACAAGTACTTGGTTGCTTAAGAGTGCTGTCGCATATGGACAAGATGGTGAAAGAGTCTTTAGCATCCTGACCCTCATCAGACAGGGCAATGAGCTTAGAATTTATGTTATAATTGTTGGTGAGGCCATATTTGGAATATTGTGTTCAGTTTTGGTTACCCTGTAATAGTAAGGTCACCCAGCTGGAAAGAGAGCAGAGGTTTACAAAGATATTGCTGGAACTTGAGTGGCTGAGGTATGGAGAGATTTTGAGCAGGTTGGAACTTTGTTAATTGAAGCACATGATAATCAGTGGTGATTTTATCGACGTGTATAAAATTATGAGGGGCATAGATATGGTGAATGTACAGTCTTTTTCCGCAGAGATGGGAATCAAGAAATAGAGGTGAAAGTGAGAGAGGAGAGGTTTATCAGAACCTAAGGGGATAATTTTTCAAACGGAGAATGGTCAGTTTATGGGTTGAGTGCCTGAGGGAGTGATTGACGCAGATACATTAAGAACATTTGAAAGATACTCGGATATTGAAGGGTGCAGGGTTTTAACTTTTTTTATGCACGGATGCCTCCCATTAACTAGGGGGCCAGTGGACCCATGGTTCGGAATCCCTGGGTTACAAGAATATAGATCAAACATGGTTTAGATGTGAATCTTGGTTGGCAGGCACTAGTTAGGCTGAGGGGCCTGTTTCTGTGCTGCATGACTCTAAAGCCTTACATTTAAAATACAGAGCAATCAACAAGTAAAATCCAGTGAGGTCATCAATGTAATTACATTGTCAACGACCTATGTAATCTCTGGGGAAAGGTGAAAGAAACAGACCAATTTGGTAGAAGGAAGAAGATATTTCTGCCTGAATCTCTTGAGGCAACAGGTCTTTGTTCTGTCTCTGATAATTTGACACAGTAGCTGACTCATGAACGAAGTGATGTTGGTTCCAACTAACAATGGATCCAATGTGAAAGGGACATGACACGTCAGCATGCATTGTGCAGAAGCCGATCTGGTTTCCAAGCTCGAATATGCTCAGGGAGATGAACCACTTCCTGATGTCCTGGTGTGACTAAAAATGCCAGCTGCTCACTTATGTAAGTTCCGGTCAAAATGGTGCTAGCAAACAATGGTTCCTCAGGTGACATCTTCCAATGTCGGATAGTCAATTATTTCACTTTTTCTACGACTTTTACCTTTTTTTAATCTTAATTGTGTTTCAGAAACTGTTGGAACCTGTGATTTGTTGAGGTTGCGGGTCTCCATGGGGCAGAAATGACCATGGATATTGTGTCCCAGCTGTGTAGATATGCAAGCTTGGGGAGTACGATATGGAGAGAAAGATGTTGCCCATGTAGCAAGCTCCCCCTCTCCACGCATCTCATGAACCCAAAGGAATGGAAGAGACCAACACAGTTTGGCACCAGCAGTGTTGCAGGAGTTGCCGGTCAGCATTGAATTCAATGTAGGACTGCTTTAGGGACTCCAGCTCTGGAATTTTCCACGGACGTTACTCCCGAAGCCTTTCCCACGAATGGGTGCAGCTGCAAGGCAACAGAGGTTTCAGATCAGAGTTTGCCTTCTCCTGGATGTGCTGCCAACCATGGCTGATAACGCCCATCTGCTCGAAGCAACTAGTTATAATGCATCAGTAACCTACTTTTGCCCCTTCTCCTGTCAGTAGAAACGGTTCTGCCGCATTTAATAGCTAAACCACACATCAAGACACTCAACTTGGTTGTCAGAGGATTTTTAAGGTGCACAGCATTGGGTGATTTGAATAGGTAGTGGGAGTTTGACCCCATTACATCCCCGGCTCTAACAACCTTAAGGGACCAGTCTGTGCCTTACGGTTTAGAGTTCAATCAAGTGATTCAGCACTCGACTGTGAACATGAGTTGTCCCATCAGCAGACCAGAAATGGGGTGTGGGTCCATGATCAACTCCATTTCTCACTGATCGGAGCATTGACGAAGTTTGAAAACATTGAGACAAATGCAGAAGAGGCCAAGTCGGCAGTCACTCTGCGCAGGTTGTGGGCCAAAGGCCAAAAGGCAGTGTGTTGGCAAATCGATCCCCATTGAAGGTACGGGAAGGAATGCATTCAATCTGTCACTCTCTTCAATGCTGACAGAGGATATTTTCAAAATTCTGAGACATATGAGATTAATGGTGTGGACTATAATTTATATTGGTCTCCTTCAGTTTTCCTGTGTTTTCTTCCTTGTTGCCAATTGATGGATGGGTGATATGTTACTTTTTTGGACAAGGCAGGGGTTGGGAATTTGAGAATTGGATCAGATGTTCTTCAGAAAATCAGATGTGATTTTCCTTGTGAGCAATCTGTTAGATTTTTGTGTGCGAGAGAGGTTGGGGTTTTGATGTAATTGTCACTGTTTTTTGCATGGGAGGAGCTGGGGTAAGGGATCTGATGTTTTAGCTGCTGTTAGTTTTTTTGTGCGAGGGAGGGATTAGGGGGGTTTGGGATTTGTGATTTCTGTTTCCCTTTCTTTTTTTGTGCTTGAGAGGGGTTGGTGTCTTTTCTTTCAGTGGCTTTCATAGCTTTTCTGTAATTCATGGCGATCTGGAGAAGACGAATCTCAGGGTTGTATTCGGCATGCATAAAAAAAAATAAAAATAAAGACATCCATTAGTCTTGCGAGACCATGGATCTGCACCTGGAAAGTCTTCACTCTCCAGGGCAAAGGCCTGGGCAAGGTTGTATGGAAGACCTGCAGTTGCCCATGCTGCAAGTCTCCCATGACACCAATGTTGTCCAAGCGAAGGGCATTAGGACCCATACAGCTTGGCACCAGTGTCGTCGCAGAGCAATGTGTGATTAAGTGTCTTGCTCAAGGACACAACACACGTTGCCTCGGCTGGGGCTTGAACTCAGGACCTTCAGGTCGCTAGTCCAATGCCTTAACCACTTGGCCACGTGCCCACACAAGCATGCATACTTTGATAATAAAATGAATCTTTCAGCTTTTGTTGGATCCTAATTCTTCAGTGATCCAAAATGTTCTTCGAAAGTAAAAAATGAGGCAAAAAACAGGGTCCTGAAGAAGAGTGTCAGCCCAAAACATTGACTGTTTACTCTTTTCCATAGATGCTACTTGACCTGCAGAGTTTCTCCAGCATTTTTTATGTGTTGAGTTGGATCTTCAGCATCTGCAGACTTTCTCATGTTTGTAAAACTTGTTGTTTATGATTGTTTTATTAAATGTTACAAAAATAGAAAACAAGCGGGAAAGAAGAACCAAGAGAAAAAAGCAAAAGCAGTCATAGTTCTCTGATACTCTGACCAGATAAACTACAAAAGACAGTTTGAAGTGGTGTGAACCCTACTACTAAAAACTGAGAATTTCCTGGCGGAGAATCTCACCTGGTCCCTCAACACCAGCTCCATAGCAAAAAAAGGCCGAGCAGCGTCCTTACTTTCTGCAAAGGCTGAAAAAAGTCCATCTCCCTCCCGCCATCCTCACCACATTCTACAGAGGTTGTATTGAGAGCATCCTGAGCAGCTGCATCACTGCCTGGTTCAGAAATTGCACCATCTCGGATCGCAAGACCCTGCAGCGGATAGTGAGGTCAGCTGAGAAGATCATCGGGGTCTCTCTTCCCGCCATCACAGACATTTACACCACACGCTGCATCCATAAAGCAAACAACATTATGAAGGACCCCACGCACCCCTCAGACAAACTCTTCTCCCTCCTGCCATCTGGCAAAAGGCACCGAAGCATTCGGGCTCTCACAACCAGACTATGTAGCAGTTTCTTCCCCCAAGCCATCAGACTCCTCAATACCCAGAGCCTGGACTGACACTAACCTACTGCCCTCTACTGTGCCTATTGTCTTGTTTATTATTTATTGTAAAGCCTGCACTGTTTTGTGCACCTTATGCAGTCCTGGATAGGTCTGTAGTCTAGTTTATTTTTTGCGTTGTTTTACGTAGTTCAGTGTAGGTTTTGCATTGTTTCATGTAGCACCATGGTCCTGAAAAACTTTATCTTGTTTTTACTGTGTACTGTACCAGCAGTTACGGTCAAAATAACAATAAAAAGTGACTTGACTTGACTTGACTTGACCTGACTTGAAAATATAGAAACAAATGCACCATAATTACTTGAAAAATACAAGCAAGCATAGAGTAGAAAAGTTAAACTACAAAAACAATACAAAATCATTTCTACATACTAATCCAACGCTCCTCAACTCATTATAGTGAATCCATTCTTGAACCTTCCAAGCCAGAATCTGTTGATATGGTCAAATAGAGAGCCCTCACAACTTTGTAAGACTGTGAATTGATATCCAAACCAGCAGGGGAATTGATTCTCATGTAAAATTAGCAGAAGAAGTCATCACTACTGCACAATAGTTTTCCTCACACTCTGTGTCAAGTGCCTAATCATAGATTGACCTTTCGATCGAAGGATCAATGCTGTCAATTCAATCAAAGAAACAGTTATTTGATGGTAGAGTGGTGGTTAATTCATAGTCAATTGATAGTTTAGTCAATAATGACAACTGAAGCTTTCTGTGGTATGCATTACAATGATGATCAAGTGGCTTCCACACCCAGGAATGAACATAGGACATATAACAGGTCACTTTGCAGGCTGAATCAGTGGTAAGGCAGGCAAGTGGAATATTAACATTCATTTTGAGAGGATTAAAATATAAAAGGAAGGTTGTAATGCTGAGGCCTTACTTCTTCTCTGTGGATTGTCACCTTGTCTTGTTGGAGAAGCTTCTGAGTCTCTGAGATCCTCAGAACGATGCTGTTGGAGCTTAGCCCTTGTAGGGTCACCCAGGGTGGGAACATCAAGAGGGAGGTACCAGACAAAGAGTGATCCAACCAAGACCTGAGTGGTGGAGCTGGTGGGAGAGCATGACACATTACAATGGCAATGAAGATGGGGATGATTGTAGCAGTGGAGGGTCCCCAGTCATCTGGCATTCCATGTGACAAGACCTTCTGCAAGGTCAAGGGCAGTATGGTAGCTGCCCGTGCATCAACTTCCTCACACTAAAAAAAAATCATCTACATGCATATTCTATTAGGCGAACAACCCCTTATGAGTACATTATACTTGAGTGATCGCACTACCAAGCCATTGGTCAGACCACACTTAGAGTATTGAGCAATTTTGGGCCCCTTTTCTAAGAAAAGATGTGCTGACATCGGAGAGGTGTAGAGAATGTTCAGAGGTTCCTTTATTATCATAGTATACAACTCTGAAATTCTTCTTCGTCAGATAACCACAAAACCAAGAAAGAAAAGAACGGCAGCACGATTATCAACCCCCAAATCCCCCCTCCCCGCACAAAAACGAACAAAAATGAAACAGACACATCAACCTCCAAATCCTCTTTCCCCCTCACAATAAAAACAAGAAAGATCGAACAAAAAACACAGGATATAAATATTATATAACTGAAAAAAATCTGCAGTCCAAGTCCACATCCTAAATGCAGAAAACCTGGGTAATGTTCTTTGAGCACAACGGCAGACTTTTCCCTTTGTGGTAGCAGAACAATCTCACCAGTGATCGAAAGGCAGTCTCTCCTCTGTGGTAACAGAGCAATCCCCCAACAATCAAAAGGCAATCTCCCCTCTCCAGCAGCAGGGCGATCTCACCAGTAAACAAAAGTCAGTCTCTGCAGGGCGATCTCACCAGTGATCAAAAGGCAGTCTTCCCTCTCTGTAGCAGAGCGATCCCACCAACGATTTAAAGGTAATCTCCCTTCTCCAGCAGCAGAGTGATCTCACCAGTGATCGAGAGGCAGGCAGCCAGGGTTCACCTTCCGCATTCGCCTCAATGTTTCAATCTCCCTCATCACTTTAGTGGACGAACAATGGAAGCTTTAATCAGTGTAACAGAGTGGAAACACACAGCTTTCTTGACACAGATCCTTTGCTTAATGGTATTGGTCCATGGTGTTAAAAAATGCGGTGAACCCCTGCTCTAAAACCTTCTTGGAGACACAGATCCCAGCTACCCATTATTAAAAATGTGAAGCTGACTCCCTGAGTATATAAACTTCCCAACTTAATGAATTTATCAGGCTATGATATGCTAAATGATTGTCACCATCTGGTCTGCAAGCTTCCTTGAACCAAACAACTTATCCAAGGTTTTTGTCTGTTTTTGAAACAAGCCAAATGAAATCACCTATTACCTTATACTGCACCTCTTCAGCTATAAAACAGGTACCATGAGCTAGAAGTCTGCTCTACAGACTCTGTGTCAGTTTTTAACTCAAACTGATTGCTGCTTGACATTTACATTTTAAGAACTAAAGACTGGTTCCCGTTTATGAAAAATATCTAAACAAAGAATATAGTTGGAAGTGTAACTTACAACTGTTTGATCTTTACAAATGGCAGCTTGTGTGCTTATAAAGTTAAGCTTGGCAAAAAAATAAAAAATATCAAGCCCCTGGACCAGGAAGTGAGTATTCATCACAAATGGTCCTGCCATTAACTTTATAGTCTTCCTTTACATTTGATCAAGGGAACTTCCATGGACGGAGTATTCTGCCTTTGGTCCATTTCCATTCTTCTGCCTCTTGTTCAACTCTTTCTCCACTTTTTTGTATTGGCTATCTCCCCTCCTTCTTTGCAGTTCAGACAGGAGCATAAGACATAGGTGAAGAATTAAGCTATTCAGCCGATTGAGTTTGCTCCACCATTCTACCATAGTTGATTTATTATTACTCTCAGCCCCATTCTCCTGCCTTCTTCCTGTTAACTTTGACACACTTATTAATCAAGAACCAGTCAACCTCTGTTTTAAACATACCCTATGACTTAGACTCCATAGCCTTCTGTGACAATGAATTCCACAGATTCACTACCCAGGTGAATGACCTTAACCTGAGACATCAACTGTCCATTGTATTACTCCAGATTCTCAGCATCAGCTGTCGCTTATGTCCACCATTTTCCCCTTCCATCCACACAGCTGGATAGAAATCCTTCTAGAAAAGATACAAGATGGAACTATGTTATTCAACAATGTGACAGAATATACCACTTTGAATCATAAAATGCAGAGCTTATAGCTCTTACATTCAGAGTCAGAGTACTGCAGCACAGAAACAGACCCTTCTTCCATCTTTTTGGAAATTAATACAAAGTGTATCAAGTTCTGACGTTTCTTTATTTCGATATCTTTAAATTCAGCCACCTACCATACTGTTAATAAGTTCTTTTGTTGGAATATAGATGTTCAGCACAAGCCATAATCCATGTAACTGCACAATTAGTTACTAGCAGTACATTCACTTTGATAAAGGACTGTAACAGGCTGGGTTGATCACAAATGGTCGGGAGATGTGGTAATAAGCGTACAAACACAACAAAGTAACTTAAGCTTAAGTTATTTTCAGAAAATAGATAGAACAAATAAACCACATAAAATACTACATAGCAAGTCACGAAGATTCTACAAGTCACGTAAGATTTCTGGGCTCATGATTCTTAGTCATCGCTTGATTGTTGTTGTCGGAGGAGTTCCAATTTCGACTCAGGAAAACCCTCACCCCTTGGTCCCAGGCACCTTTTCGAGATTCTGGTGAAATTCCAATGAAAACTTAAAAGCAGCTTCATATATTCACAAGTGTAAAGTCACCAAGAGACAGGCAAATCTTTTGTCCTCGTGCCATTAACACAGTCATCATAAATCAATTAGACATCTTAATGGTCACTCCTTGTTTACTGATCTCACACTGTCCAGAACACACGACATTCCTTATGCTTACAGAGTACATTAATGTTTACATATAAGCGAAAATCCCACGTTAATAAAAAATCAAGCTATCAAACCACTAACAGACATTCAGTAATTACTCCACAGAGCCCACATGCCTATGAGTTCAGAAAGAGTTAAGTTTCATCTGACCCGACAGATATTCATTCACCATTTTACAAAATCCATATACAAGAGCGATGTTCTCCTGAGGAGATTTTTCCTTAATGAAGAATGCCTGTTCATGATGTGGTTTAATGTGGGAAGGCTAATGAACGGGCAGCCACCACACTTCCCTCGACAGATCAAGATCAGGGTCCAGTGGCATGGAATGCAGACAACTGGGGGACTTTTTACTGCTACAGGCTTCCTCCACCTTCACTGCCGTTGTGATGTGCCACCTTCTGCCAGCTCCACCACTGAGGTTTTGATTGGATCACTCCTTGCCAAGAAGCTCCCCCTTGATCTTAGCACCATGAGTGACCCTTCAGCAGCTGTGCTCCAAATGGCATCGCTCTCAGGATCTCACAAGTGGCTCCACCACAACATGATCTATAAAGATGTTATATATGTCATGCTAGCCTCTTTATCCAATCCAGGAATCCATATCTTCTGCTTTTCAGACAGTTTTCTAATGTATCTAATTTTTTTTCTTAATTCTGAGCCAGGAGAATACTTGATAAGAGTGTGTGATTCTTTGTGTGGTAACAGTTTGAGTTGCTCAATCAGCAATGAACGAGTGGCACTTTCCAGATAGGGTAGGGCAAATTGTCATCTTTAACAGAAAATATAAAATCTCTTTCCCATTCCGGCTAGAACTTTTGTTTGAAGGTTCAAGATTCAAGATTGTTTAATGTCATTTCCTCTACACTGGTGTAAAGGAAAACAAAATATTTATTACTCCAGATCTGATGTAGCACAAAATAAAACCGAGAAATAAAGAACACAGTAATAATAATGAAAATAAACAATTAATATAAGTACTTAAGATAGTTTAAATGCATAAATTGATTGTGTACACATAAAGTGACTCTAGGTTTAACATAAGGTGACTGACAGGAAATAATAAAGTAGTGGTGGAGTTAGTGGATGGAGCTGTTGATCAGCCTGACTGTTTAAGGGAAGAAACTATATTTGAGTCTGGCCATCCTGGTTCCACTTGTCTAGAGATAACACTGTGTTTGGGGTTTCTGGAGTCCACCGTGCCTATGGTATATCCTGTCCATCGAAGCTGGGCTTTCAGAATCGTGGCCTCGATGCTAATGGTCTCTGCTCTGTCGAGGACTCCCAAGACTGTATCTCAGTCCTGCCAACAGATCCCTAGGATTGACCTCAGGCTACAGATGTGGAATCACTCTAGCTGTCTGAGGTGTTTTCTGTAGACAATCCATATTTCACACCCATAAAGGAGACTGCTATCAATGACAGCATTGTACACCTTGAGCTTTGTGGGTACTCGAATTTTGTGCCTGTTCAACACGTATGAATGCAGGCCGCTATGACTCAGGCTGGCTGGGTTTGAAAGTCCTGGCATTGATTTCCTTGTCCAGTGCAACATTTAAAAGCCATCTAGATATATACATGGATAGAAGAGGTTTAGAGGGCTATGGGCGAAATGAGTGCAAATGGGAATCGCTCACTGGTCAACACAGACAGCATAGATGAGTTGGGCTGAATGGACTTTTTACATGCTGTATGTCTCTGACCTCAAATTCCACCTGGATAGTCTGCAGCGCATTGACAAGAACATTGAACTCTTTGACTTCAGAGCAACCGTTCATCGTCTGCCTCATTTCTTTCTTCTCCTGATCTGCCTGGTTTTTCCTACAATCACCCCAGCCACCATGACCCTGTTTCTTTCCATTCCTCCACCCACTCTATTTGTCAATCACCTCACTCTCTACCCAGTGATTGTCACCCCATCACTGTTTCCATCTGCCCTCCCCAATTAGATGCCATGCTCCACCTACCTCTTTGATCACATTCAGCCATTGTTGACTTCAGTTATCACCTCCCAGCTTCAGTCACTATCTCTTTGTTCCCTTCCTTCATCTACCTATCACCCTTCCTGGTTCCATCACAGATTCCAATTACCGTGCACCTCTCCCCTAATGGTGCTCATTCTCAGCTCCTTTGTTTATCAGAATTCGGTTCTCGTAGAGCGTATTGTTCCTGCTCATCTCCATCCAACAGTCATCTCCTATCTTCACACTCCCCTCCTCTCAACTTGTTCCAAAACTTGGATCCACCTATCCCCTGCCAGTTCTTGTTCCATCTCTTCCTTTCACCTTTCTATACTGGCTATCACCCCTATGTCATTCAGTCTTGATGAACAGCCTTGATCCAAAACACCGATTGTCTATTTCCCTATATAGCTGCTGCCTGGCCCATTGAGTTCCTCTCACAGCTTGTGTGTTTCTTCTGAAGATTACTTTCACACTGACTACTCACCAATGTAGTGGCCCCTCAGTGGTTACTATATTAGGTATACCTGTACATCTGCTCATTAATGCAAATATCTAATCAGCCAATCATGTCACAGCAACTCAATGCAAAAAAGGCATGCAGACATAGTCAAGAGCTTCAGCTGTTGTTCAGACTAAACATCAGAATGGAGAAAGAAATATGATCGAAGTGACTTTGACTGTGCAGTGAATGTTTGTGTCAGACAGGGTGGCTTGCGCATCTCCTGAGATTTCTACACAAACAGTCTCCGGAGTTTACAGAAAATGTTGCAAAAATAAAAATATCTAGTGAGTGGCAGTTCTGTGGGCAAAAACACCTTGTTAATGAGAGAGGAGGTCAGAGGAGAATGGCCAGACTGGTTCAAGCTGACAACAAGGTGATAGGAACTCAAATAACCACATTTTACATCAGTGATGTGTAGAAGAGCATCTCTGAACACACAGCACATTGTACCTTGAAGTGGATGGGGCACAGCCGCAAAAGATCATGAACAGACACTTAGTGGCCACTCTATTAGGTACACCATTGCCTTTATATTTGTGGATGGCTCAGTTCTGCAATAGACAGTGCATCACCCAAACAGTATTTGCCACCAATCCCACTCTGAGTGTTCTAGCTGGGCTCAAAGAGCTACCTACACTTCGTATATTACAATGCAATTACATTTCAAAGTGACTCTTTAGGTCCGTGCATCTGAAGTTTGGAAATATGGTAAATATTTGGAAAAAGGAGGAGAAGTTGGTGGCGCGATGCAGCGTGTGCGGCCTCTCCGATGACTGACATCTGTAATCTGTCAAGTAGGGGACCGTACACAATCCTGATTTGATAGAGACAGACGTGAGAGTATGAAGGAACATCTGGAGAAACTTCTGAAATGCCCGCTTCGCTGCTGCTGCTACTGTGTGGTAACCGGAATCTCTGGAGGAGAAGGCCCCGAATCCTCGGCTTTGCTTGTTTCGGCGGCCGGGCCTAGGTCGAAAGTGCTCGGCAGAGGATGGCACTCAGGAGGCTGTATCGGAGGGGCTGGTTGGAGGCTCGAAGTTTTCGGATGGACGGACTCGGTGTCGGCTGTGGTCGGCTGCTTCCAATGCATCGGCAATTTGTCGGTGCCTGGAGGTTTATGGCAGGGAGTTTCTCCCTTTTGCCGCCTGCTATTGGGGGCTCAGGAGTCCCTCAGGATTTGAGACTTTTTTTCCCCTGCCCATAGTCTGTTCTTTATCAAATTATGTTATTGTTTTGCACTGCTGTACCTATATGTTATAATTATGTTGTTCTGTCAGTGTTAGTCTTTGGTTTGTCCTGTCTTCTGTGATATCACTCTGGGGGAACATTGTATCATTTCTTAATGCATGTATGCATTTCTAAATGACAATAAAAGAGGACTGAGTGTTCTCATAATCTAAAAAAAGTCAAATCTTTTTTCTTCTCAAAGCCTCCAAATAATCCTACTTACTTTTAAGATATTTGTTTCTTAAATTGAAGTAGTTATGAAAATTAAACTTTTTTGTTCTTAGATTTTCTTGCCTTTTTTTAAAAAAAAACTGTTATTAAGAAATAGAAGAGACTATCGCTGCAGAGGTCCTAGTTCATTAAAACATTGAGTTCACATTTATATTCTTGACAAGTATGACCTGCTAAGCCCTATGAGGGATTTTCAAAGGACTCAACAAAAATGCAATACTTGGCAATGTGACAATTTCTAAACTACATAATACAAGTCAAAAAGCAGTTCATATTGCCAGGATAACATCTAATCCCAATAAAATTTACAAATCTAAGTTCACCAATCTGTCTTATGATATTGATTAAACTCAGCAACAACAAAAAAAAGTATACAGCGTGTTTCTCAGCTGAGCAGAGGTGATGAATGCACAATTACTCCATTTATTTTGAGTTAAAATGCTCAGGAAAGGCTTAGTGTGTGGTTTTCCATTTCTGGTACAAATTCAACCCCAACTACAAAGACACAAACACTAATCCTGATTTCCAGTCCTAAAACAAGTGTTAAGTAAGTGCTGCATTATCAAAGGTGTCATCTTTCAGGAGAAGAGGGTCCTCAAAGACTTTTTAAGGTTAAGGGTGTAAGTATCACCAGCAATTTGTTTTGGTCCAGGCATATGGAAGTTATGGCCAAGAAAGCATGGCAGTGCATCTACTTCTAAACCACCTGGTTCAGGAACAGTATTACCCATTGAACCAGAGAGGATAACTTCACTCACCCCAACACTGATCCCACAATTGATGGACTCACTTTCAAGGACCCTTCATCTCATGTCCTTGATATCAATTTTATTTATTATTATTATTTTGTTTTATTTTTCTTCTTGTATTTGCACAGTTTGTTGTCTTATGCATGTTAGTTGCTTGTCTGTTTTATTGCTTGTGGTTCTTCACTGATTTTATTGAGTTTCTTCATATTTACTGGGAAAGCCTGCTAGAAAATGAATCAGGTTAGTATATGGCGACACATATACCTTGATAATAAATTTACTTTGAACTTTGAATACGAAGCTAAATTTGGCATAACCCTGACGGTTGATCAATTTTTCCCCCTGGGAGGGGGGGAGAAGATGGCGGCGTGACGGCAGCATGTGCGGCCACTTCGGTGGTGATGTCTGTTATCTGTCAAGTAGGGAACCGTGCACAACTCTGATTTGATAGAGATGGACTTGAGAGTACGGAGGAACATCTGGAAAACTTCTGAAATGCCCGCTTTGCTGCCGCTGCTACTGTATGGTAACCGGAATCTCCGGAGCGGAAGGCCCCAAAATCCTTGGCTTTGTGTTTTTCAGTGGCCGGGGAGAGGTCAAAGGCGCTTGCAGAGGATGGCACTTGGGAGGCTGTATCGGAGGGGCTGGTCGGAAGCTCGGAGTTTTCGGTCGGATGGACTCAGTGTCGGCTGTGGTCGGTGTTGTAGCGTGGATGAAATTACCGGAGAGACAGAGTCACTGGTAGATACAAAGCAGCTTCTTTATTCGACACAACAAGGTACAGCAGGCATCATACGGATGGAGACGCTTTCCGCAGAAAGGTCTGCTAGCTAAATGTGGGCTCGATATTTATATGCTAAACACAAAGGCAATCACTACTTAAAAAGTTACAGACAAAGCATAGACAATGCTTCCTATTGAAGCTACAGACAAAATCTCACACTATCCTTTCCTCCTGACGCCAACATGTCTGGGTTGGTATCTACAGCCTTTAGGAATGTAAGTTAAGTCTACAATACATTTATTTGGCATTTCCCGTGCTAACATAGAAGACAATTATTATTTATAGTGTATAGGTGATACTGCCTTCAAAACTATAGCATCAGGCACCAGAAGCATCTGGTATTTACACCTTTTAGGAAGCCCATTGTGGTGGACTCAATCCACAGTCCTTTGTCAAACAGTTAAAATAGAAGTCTGGTGGCCAAAGTCATTTAAGTGTTAACAAATCATCTACCCAAAAAGAATCCACTCTAACAGTCGGCTGCTTCCAAGGTATCGGCAAGTTGACGGTGACTGGAGGTTTATGGCAGGGAGTTTCTCCTTTTTACTGCCTGCTATCGGGGACTCGGGAGTCGATCGACACAGGACTTTGAGACTTTTTTTTACTGTGCCCATGGTTTGTTCTTCATCAAATTATGGTATTGCTTTGCACTGCTGTAACTATATGTTATAATTACGTGGTTCTGTCAGTGTCAGTCTTTGGTTTGTCCTGTTTTCCGTGATATCACTCCGGAGAAATATTGTATCATTTCTTAATGCATGTATGCATTTCTAAATGACAATAGAAGAGGACTGAGTGTTCTCATAATCTAATTTTTAATAATGGACCACAGAATGAATGAAAAAAGTACACAAAAAGATGGACAAATAGCCAACGTGCAAAAGAAGAAAAACTATGCAAATACAACAAAAGTAATAATGAATAAATAAATAATAAATAATATTGAGAATATGAGTTGAGAGTTCTTGAAAGTGAGTCCATAGAAATCATAGAAAACTTACAGCACAATACAAGCCCTTTGGCCCAAGATGCTATGCCGAACATGTACTTATTTTAGAAATTACCTAGAGTTACCCAGGTAGAATCAGTTCATTGTTGAAGTGAATGGAGTTGTCTATGCTGGTTAAGGAGTCTGATGTTTAAAGGATTATAGCTGCTCCTGAACTTGGTGGTGTGGGACCTAAGGCTCCTGTATCTCCATTCGGATGGCAGCAACAAGAAAGGAGTATGGCTTTGTATGTTGGAGTCCTTGATGAGGAAGCTGTTTTCTTGTGACATGCTACTTGTAGATATACTCAGTGGTAGGGAGGGCTTTTCTCATGATACACTACCTATTTTACTACCTCAATGTCCATACTTATAATTGGAAAGATCAGTCTAGATGGCTCACAATCAAAGCTTTTTGCTGTATCTGGCAATAATATGAAAATTGGAAGTTCTAATTCCAATTTCTCTTCTATGGACAGAGGTAATTTTAGGGCAACACCTCAAGCAAGAGAGGGCAAGATATCCCCAATGTTCTGTCAATAGTTAGCCTTTGCTGAGCATCACCGAAACAGATATTTGATCCTGAAGAAGGGTTTTGGCCCAAAGTGTCAACTATTTATTCATTTCCATAGATGATGCCTGACTTGCTGAGTTTCTCCAACATTTTGTGTACGTTGCTTTGGATTTTAGCATCTGCAGATTTTCCAGTATTTAGATATTTGATCAATGTTCTTTTGATGTCAGGAGAATGAGGGGTGATTCAATTGAAACACAAGATCCTTATTTGGAATGACAGGGGAGTTGTTGAGGTATTTCCAGTGATTGAAAGACCTTGAATGAGGGCACGTGGTTACAAGATTAGGAGATGGTCATCTGAGCTTGAGGGAGGATAGACTTTCTTCTGTCTGCCACTGGTCTCTGGAATCCTCTACCCCAGACTTCAGGTGTTTAAAACTTTGGATATGTCTACAGAGGGAGGACATGAATATTAGACTGAAGTCCAGGGAGTAGCACATAGAAAAAGATTATAAGACTAAAGAGAAAAATTAGGCTATTCAGTCCATCAAGTCTGGTCCACTATTTGATCATGGCCAATTTACTTTTCCTTTTAATTGCTTCTCCCTATAACCTTTAACACCCTGACTAATCAAGAATGTATCAACCTCCACTTTAAATATATCCAATGACTTGGCTGCCCCAGCTGTCTGTGTCAATAAAGTCCACAGTTTTATCACCCTGTGACTAAAGAAATTTATCTTCATCTCTGCTTGAAAGGGACATCATTTCTGAGGCTGTGCCCTCTGGTCCTAGACTACTCTACTTTTGGAAACATCTTTCAATGACCACTCTGTCTAGACCTTACAATATTCAGTAGGTTTCAATGAGATCCTCCGAATTCTTCTAAATTCCAGTGAGTACAGGCCCAGAGCCATCAAAGCACCCATATACACTAACCCCTTCATTCCTAGGATCATTTACATAAACCTCCTTTGGACCATCTTCAGTGAAGAACTGTGACCATGAGCAGACTGGTAAAGGCAGGAGAGGTTTGAGGGGGCAAATGGCTGTCTCCTGCTCCAACTTTCAAGTTTTTATCCTATTGCTCTTTGCAGGATCATACTATGTACAAGCTGATTATCACATCTCCAACACTAGAACCACAGCTGTCCTTTAAAAAAATACAACCCCGGTTTTGAACATCTTTGAGATGATTGAAGCAAATTAAGGATTTGGTATAGAAATATGAGTCATAGCATGTTTTAAGACTGGACAACATAATCACTTGTTGTGATTGTCAAATGTTTTCTACAACCATATAAAAATAGAGAAGCTATGAATATTTGATGCTGATCTTTCCCTTTCTGCCAATTTCCCCCATAATTGATAAATGTGTTAGTCTAACACAGGGTTTCCCGACCTGGAGTTCATGGACACCTTGCTTAATGGTGCTGGTCCATGGCATAAAAAATTTTGGGAACCCCTGGTCTAAAAAATACTTTGCAAGCCTGATTCACTTATTTATCAGTTGCACATCAAAACATACAGTGAACTGCATCATTTGCAACAATGACCAACACAGCGAAGAAGGTGCTGAGGGCAGGCCGCAAGCATCATCACACATTCTGACACCAACACAGCACGCCTACAGTGTTCAGCAGAACAACACAAGCAACAACAACAACAGCAGCAACAAAATAACACACCAGAATGCTGGAGGAATTCAGCCCCTTCTCTCCCTCCTTCCATCCCTCAACACAGACAGGACTCTAACTTCAGGACAGGCATGGATTCCAGCAGAGTGGTACCAGTGCGTTTCCAACGAGATGAAAATCACCCAGCTGTAAGACTCTCAGAAACCTACAGAGTTGAGGTGTGGCCATGCTCCTATTTATAATACGGTAGTGGTCTATCCTCTAATTTATTAAACCCATTTAAAACAATTCGATTCCACTTTACAAAATTCTCAGGCTTAAAGAGTTATGCAAATACATTCATCATTAATATGCTCACTTCAAGCACCATAGGGAATTACACTCAGTGGCCACTTTATTAGGGACACCTGCTCTTTAATGCAAATATCAAATCAGCCAATTATGTGGCAGCAACTCAATGCATAAAAGCGTGCAGACATGGTCAAGAGGTTCAGTTGTCGTTCAGACCAAATATCAGAATGGGGAAGAAATATGATCTAAGTGACTTTGACCTGGAATGATTGTTGGTGCTAGGTGGAGTGATTTGACTATCTAAGAAATTGCTGATCTCCTGGGATTTACATGCACAACAGTTTGCCAAGTTTACAAAGAATAATGCAAGAAACAAAAGCAAAAACAGTGAGCAGCAGTTCTGTGGGCAAAAATGCCTTGTTAATGAGAGAGATCAGAGGAGAATGGCTCAATTGGTTCAAGCTGACAGGAAGGCAACAGTAACTCAAATGACCGCATGTTACAACAATGCTGTGCAGAAGAGTATCTCTGAATACACAACACATTAAAACTTGAAGTAGATAGGCTACAGCTGCAGAAGGCCATGAACATTCACTTAGTGGCTACTTTATTAGCCACAGGAGGTAGATAATAAAGTGGCCACTGAGTTTAGAATGGAATGTGTAAGAGGGATGTTATTTGGTCCACTGAGTCCATTGCCATAAATCTGGCACCAGATTCAGTCAAGTTTATGGAGGCCAAATTTCTTCCATAATTCTGCAGACCTGCACTCCCAGACTGCTGAAGTATGTGAACAACACTGGCGTCTACCCAACCATTTGGAAGAGTGCCCAACAATGTCCTGTTCGCAGAGAAAACAAGGTTAATCCAATCTGCTTAATTACCACTTGGTCTATTCTCAGCCATCAGCAGAGGCAGGGAAGGTGGCACGGACAGAGCTATCAGGAAGCATTTATTTAACATTAACCTGCTCTGTGATACCCAGCTCGGCTTTTGTCAAGGCTCCAGGTTTCAGAAGAGAATCAACAAGCTGCACAACAGGGGAAAAACTGAGAATTCCTTTCTCAACAAGGTAACAGCTAACAATGTCTGAGTATTTTTTGCTCCTGGTTCTAGCTCTTGCATCTCCATATATGCAACATCCACCAGTTGTAGAGTCATGGAACTTTATGGCACAGAAAGATGCCATTTGGTCCATCTAGTCCACACTGACCCATGACTCCACCTACTCCTATCAACCTGCACAGGGGCCATAGCCCTCCATACCCCTCCCATCCACCTACCTATGTAAAATGTCTCTTAAACGCTGAAGTCAATCTTGCATCCACTACTTCCAATGGCAGCTCATTCCACAGTCTCACCAACCTCTGAGTGAACAAGCTCACCCTCAGTTTTCTGTGGCTATTTCACCGTTAGCCAGTAACTCAAGGTTACAAACAACCTTGTCTTCACAAACAAAATTCATACAGAATAATGGAATCCTGCAGCATAATCAACCCTTCAGCCCACCATTTGCAATTGACTCCTTGAAAGTCACGAATTAATCTCACTCTTTCTGATCTTCCTAACAATATGTCTTCAACTCTGCTACTGTTTGTGAGAAAACTGTATATGCTCCCCTTGACCATATGGGCTTTCTCCAAATGCTTCCGTTTCCTCCCACATCCAAAGTTCAAAAGTTGAAAGGAAGTTTATTATCAAGGTATATATATGTCACAATATACAAATCTGAGATTCGTTATCTTATGAGCATAATCAATAAATCCATACGAGAATAATAGGCATAATAGAACCAATGAAAGACTGAACCAACTTAGGCATCAAATCAGTATGCAAAAGTTAACAAAGAGTGGGATACGAAAAGAAAATAGTAATAATAATAATAATAGTTAATACGTAATAAAAATTGAGAAAATAAGATGAAGAGTCTTGAAAATGCATCCATAGGTTATGGGAATATTTCAAAGGATGGGGCAAATGAAGTTGAGTGAAGTTCTCCCCTTTGGTTTAAGAGCTGATGGCTGAGGGGTAATAACTGTTCCTGAAGCTGGTGGTGTGAGTCCTGAGACTCATGCACCTTGGGGAATGTATGGGGAGGTAGCTGGAAACATAGGTGCAGACTCATTGGGTCATAAAGGTCTGTTACCGTGCTGTATCTCTAAATAAAAGCTAAACACACAGAAAAAGTTGCGATTACTATCCTGACTGGTTGCAGTATGGTCTAGTAGGACAACTCAAGTGCATGAGAATGTTAGAAATTGCCAAGGGTAGTGGTATCTACAGAAGGTGCTGCCTCAAACAGATGACATCTATGTTGAAAGATCTCCACCATCTGGGCCGTGCCATCTTCTCATCACTTACTTTGAAATTCGAGTTCCTCTAGCATTTTGTGTGTGCTACTCTCGATTTCCAGCAGCTGCAGAATCTCTTGTCTTTAAAATTTCACAATAAATTTTAGTGATAATAAACTGGATTCCAATTTGTATTCTGTTCCAAGTGATTTTATGATCCCATAACTCTAATTTTCCCGAGCTGGCTAACCCAGGTACTTCAGCCTGCACAAAAAGAAATGGCGAAAAATTATCAGTCGCATCCTCAAGGAGTCTGAGGAAAATAGATTTCAACTAAATCATTCTTGCAAAACTGAAGGGAAATCTACTCAGGAAACAAGAACAGAAATCAATGAAAGAAGGTTCTGCTCTCAGCTATTTCCTTTTGGTCACCAAGGAGACTGCAGGTTTAGATTTGTGTAATTTAATCTCATACTGTGAGTTTAGCAGTTTATTGCGGGAGAGTGGGATAGCTAGGGCCATTAGAAATGGTTGATGCATGTCGTTTTTCAGAAGGTGTACTATTTCTCAAAAGATGTTTCCATTGACCAATAGTCTCCTCTGGGACAGAAAGCAGATGTTCTACATTGGAGTATTATTCCCAGACTTACATTTGTGTTCATAACCGTGTCGATAAAACCTCAAGTGGCTGGTGACTGAAAGCTTTCTCGTTGTTAGTCATAAATGAAAGGAGATGTTCTGAGGAATTTTCCCAGAAGAGTTTAATAGATGTGACACATTTTTTAAAAAAGAGCCCTAAATCAATAACCCTTGAATTATCATAATACATTGCTTTATAGCCATGCTCTCATCTCACTGCTGCCATTAGGAAGAAGGTACAGGACACTCAGGACTCACTCCACCAGGTTCAAGAACAGTTATTGCCCCTCATCCATCAGAACCAGAGGGGATAACTTCAGTCAACTTCACTCACCCCAACACTGAACTGTTCCCACAACCTAAGGACTCACTTTCAAGGTTCCTTCATCTCATGTTCTCCATATTTATTGCTTATTTATTTATTATTATTATAGTTTTTACTTTTTCTTAGCTCAAGCTCGTAAAACCAGCAGTATGGACATGGCAGGTATTCTGGTGGTGTGGCTAACTGTCCTGACGAAGGGTCTCGGCCTGAAATGCCAACTGTACCTCTTCCTAGAGATGCTGCCTGGCCTGCTGTGTTCACCAGCAACTTTGATGTGTGTTGCTTGAGTTTCCAGCATCTGCAGAATTCCTCTTGTTTGCATTTTTAAAATTATTATTATGGTTATTATATTATTACTTTTTGTCTTTCTTTTTGCATTTGCATAGGTTGTTGTCTTTTGCACACTGACTGTTCTGTTGGGTGTGGTCTTTCATTAACTCTCTTGTCTTTCTTGTATTTACTGTGAATGCCCATAAGAAGATGAATCTAAGGATTGTCGAGAGTAACATGTATTTATGCTAATAATAAACTTTCTTTGAATGTTGATAAGAAAAGTGCTGAGTAGGGTTTGAACTCATGATAAAATAACTACAAGGATGTTGCCAGGACCTGAGTCCTGAGGAGGGTTGTTACCATCGCTTTACAGTGCCATCAGTCACTGATCAGCATTTGATTCCCACCCATTCCCATTCTGACATGTCTATCCACGGCCTCCTCTACTGTAAAGATGAAACCACACTCAGGTTGGAGGAACAACACCTTATATTCCGTCTGGGTAGCCTCCAACCTGATGGCATGAACATCGACCTCTCTAACTTCCGCTAATGCCCCACCTCCCCCTCGTACCCCATCCGTTATTTATTTTTATACACACATTCTTTCTCTCACTCTCCTTTTTCTCCCTCTGTCCCTCTGACTATACCCCTTGCCCATCCTCTGGGTCCCCCCCACCCTTTGTCTTTCTCCCTGGGCCTCCTGTCCCATGATCCTCTCATATCCCCTTTTGCCTATCACCTGTCCAGCTCTTGGCTCCATCCCTCCCCCTCCTGTTTTCTCCTATCATTTTGGATCTCCCACTCCCCCTCCAACTTTCAAATCCTTTACTAACTCTTCCTTCAATTAGCCCTGACGAAGGGTCTCGGCCTGAAACGTTGACTGTACCTCTTCCTAGAGATGCTGCCTGGCCTGCTGCGTTCATCAGCAATTTGATGTGTGTTGCTTTGATTCCTGCCACTGTCTGTAAGGTGTTTGTTTGTTCTCACCATATCCACATGGGTTTTCTCCGGGTGTTCCAGTTTCTTCCCACATTCCAGAGGCGTATGGGTGAGAGCGAACGAGTTGCCATGTTGGCACCGAAAGCATGGCGAAATTTGTGAGCTGCCTCCAACACAATTAACATTTTGAGGTCAAATATTTGACAACAAATGAAGTTTCTTAACCCAAGATGTTCACTATCTGTTTCCTGGCCCAGTAAGTTCCTTTAACGTTTTGTTCATAAACACAAGAGATTCTGCAGATGCTGGAAATCCAGAGTAACGCACACAAAACGCTGAGGGAACTCAGCAGGTCAGGCAGGATCTAAGAAGGAGAGAAAATAACTGCTGATTCAGGCTGAGACCCTTCATTAGAACTGGAAAGAAAGGGAGAAGAAGCTTGAATAAGAAAAACTGGAAAGAGACTAAGGAGCGTGTGCTGGCAGGTGATAGGTGAAACCAGGTGTGGGTTTCCGGGCAATATTTTGTTTTCTGGGCCTGTCTAATGCATTGTTAATGGTTGAATGATGGGAGCTGCCGACTAGAAAAAAATCAGAAAGTAGGAAACTGCAATTATCAGTAGAGCTTTAGCAAAAACTGAAGATGATATCAAATATTCACAAAGCAGCAGATGACTTTGACAATTCAAACAAGGGCTTTTGTTTTTAAAGTTCAATGTCCAATGCAAGTTTATTATCAAAGTACATATATCATGTACAAAGGAGTATCACCGTCTTGCAGGCAGCCACAAAACAAAGAAACACAATGTAATCAGGGTGTCAAAGTTTACGGGGAGAAGGCGGGAGAGTGGTGTTGAGAAAGATAATAAATCGGCCATGATGAAATGGCAGAGCAGACTTAATGGACCAAATGGCCTAATTCTGCTCCTAAGTCTTATGGTCTAATCCATGGAAAAACCCACACATCAAAGAGTGACAAACATCCAATGAGCAAAAAAAGAACAAATTAGGTAAACAATATAAAAAAAGTAAACAAATAATACAGAGAACATGAACCACAGTGTTCCTGACTCTGGCTCTCTAGTCTGGATGTTGCTAATGGTTACTCATTACATACCAAGGACTTTAACCTCTAATGAATGCTGGAAGACATCCTTTCTGGAATGTATAAAAGAATAGTAATTGTAAATCTGCTTGTACTCTGTGTTAAAAAAAACACCTGTATTTACCTGGCTTTGACCTTGAGAATGAAACAGATAGACCCAGATCTTGTGTATTTCTGGATATCAGCTCCTGGGGAAATAGTTATACATTATTAAAGATGAATCATTTCAATTTTCTGACATCATTTTCAAACAGCTGAGAAAATAACATTGACCAGCTGTGGGAGACAACGTCTGAGTGGTTCAAATTAGATATTATAAAACAATACATAGCATCCACGTTAGGACAGCCAGTCCCAAAAACAGTTACTTTCCGAAAGCAGTAAGACTGTTCGTCACCTCCACTCACTAACACACCACATCACAGTCTCCACCACCGCTACTTTATCGTCCTTAGGTGTATTGGTATTTAATGCAATTACACATTTATCTGTATGCTTCGATGTATAAACACTGCGGCGGACAGGAAAGCTCTACAATAGATAGTCAAAACTGCCCAGCGCATCACTGGCACCAGCCTACCAACCATCAAGGACATGTATACAGAAAGGTGCCAGAAAAGGGCCAATAACATCATGAAGGCACCTAACCAACCTGCTTATGGACTGTTTTTGCCATCAAGGAAGAAGCTATGCAACGTCCTCACCAGTACCACCAGACACAAAAAACAGTTTCTTTCCTCAAGCAGTAAGATTGACGCACATCTCCGCCCACTAAATTCACCACTACTTTATTATTTCTTGCTAGTCACCGTAGGTACAGCCTAATTTAGGTTTATTTAATTTAATTTATTTAATTTAGATTTAGATTTATTTAATTTATTGTCTCCAAACAATTGATACTAGAGCGTACAATCATCACAGCGATATTTGATTCTGCGTTTCGCGCTCCCTGGAGTACAAATCGATAGTAAATATAGTAAAAATTTAAATTACAAATCATAAATAGAAACTAGAAAAGGGAAGGTAAGGTAGTGCAAAAAAAAACCAAGGGGCAGGTCCGGATATTTGGAGGGGATGGCCCAGATCCAGGTCAGGATCCGTTCAGCAGTCTTACCACAGTTGGAAAGAAGCTGTTTCCAAATCTGGCCATATGAGTCGTCAAGCTCCTGAGCCTTCTCCCAGAGGGAAGAGGGATGAAAAGTGTATTGGCTGGGTGGGTCGTGTCCTTGATTATCCTGGCAGCACTTCCCCAATAGTGTGCGGTGTAAAGTGAGTCCAAGGACGGAAGATTGGTTTGTGTGATGTGCTGGGCTGTGTTCACGATCTTCTGCAGCTTCTTCCGGTCTTGGACAAGAAAACTTCCATACCAGGTTGTGATGCACCCTAGAAGAATGCTTTCTACGGTGCATCTATAAAAATTAGTGAGTGTTTTAGGGGAAAGGCCAAATTTCTTTAGCTTTCTCAGGAAGCAAAGGCGCTGGTGGGCCTTCTTGGCAGTGAACTCCGCTTGGTTGGACCAAGTCAGGTCACTTGTGATATTGAGCCGAGGAACTTAAAGCTAATGTCACTTTATGAACATACAATCAATCTATGTATAAAAACTATCTTATGTTTTTATATTTGTTTGTATTTTTATTATTATTGTGTTCTTTAACTATTTTGTATTGCTGTGTTGCATCTGATCCGGAGTAACAATTATTTCATTCTCTGTTACACTTGTGTACAGGAAATGACAATTTTGATATTCTTGATTGGATATTTAGTTTGCTTTACCCAATTAACAATAAGATCACTAGCTCATAAATCATGTGCACAGAGAAATTGGTATGTCCTCTTTGCCCCTCAACAATTATTATTATAAGACCATAAGATCTTAAGACATTGGAGCAGAATTAGGCCCATTCAGTCTGCTCTATCATTCCATCATGGCTGATATATTATCCCTCTCTACCCAATTCTCCTGCCTTCTCCCTGTGATCTTTGACACCCTTACTAACCTCCACTTTAAATATACCCCCTTACTTGGCTTCTACATGATGCTCCATAAAAACATTCTGTTCAGATACATCACAGGTAGGTATGACAACTGCCCTCCTAAGATGACAGGAACATGTTGTCATGGTCTGATCCGTGAAGTCTGCATTCCGGTTCACGGTCCAGTCCGTGGACTCAGGACTCCGGGTCTTCCAGCTGTCCCTTGTTTCAGTTGGGTTAATCATAGGCAGCTGATTCCCATCTTGCGGCTTGGAATATAAGTAGCCTTGGGGTAAAGTGTGGGCTGCTGGTTTGTCTTGTCAAGATCCCCTGGGAGCAAACTGCTGGTGGAAGGCTAGATTGGCCACTTGCCACCTTTAGGCCATGTTGGAGAACTATCGCTTCATGGAACCTCGCTGTCGGTAGTCGGAGCTGTCTTTGCGATATGGATTCAGCTGTTTCCTGGGCCAGCTGAGTGGCTGCCAGCCACTCTGAGCTTGGTAGGGATCAGGCTGTTTCTGTAGCCAGTCGAGGTTGCTGGTCATAACTGTGACTTGGAGCAACCCCATTGCAGAGATAGAACTGTCTGTCGTTCTTCAGTGTCTGCCTCTTCTTGTCCTCGCCTCCATAGGGTAAGTCAGCCTGTTCTGCTGTTGCTCCGCGGGGGTATCTGTCTTGTCTTGTCTTGTCCTCACCTCTGTGGGGTAAATTGGGCTGTTCTGCTGTTACTGGATGGATGGACCTGTCCCACCTTAGTGTGGAGATAAAGTTGAGACCCGGCTTGTCTAAGGATAAGTCCCGGCTCTATGTCTATGTACTGTCCAGTCTCATGTTATTGTCATGATAAAGATGATTCCTGGCTTTTTGAAGGATAAGTCCTGGCTCTATGTTGATGTATGGTTCCCAGACTGTTTCTGAGCTCCTGCCTCTGAGTTATCAGCCTCTGCATTCCAAGACCCCAGCTCCCAGCCTCAAGACCCCAGCCATGTCCTGTCCTGTAGCCATAGAACCATAGAAACTACAGCACAGAAACAGGCCTTTTGGGCCTTCTTGGCTGTGCTGAACCATTTTCTGCCTAGTCCCATTGACCTGCACATGGATCATATCCCTCCATACACCTCCCATCCATGTATCTGTCCAATTTATTCTTAAATGTTAAAAAAGAACCTGCATTTACCACCTCGTCCGGCAGCTCATTCCATACTCCCACCACTCTCTGTGTGAAGAAGCCCCCCCTAATGTTCCCTTTAAACTTTCCCCCCTCAACCTTAACCCATGTCCTCTGTTTTTTTTTTCTCCCCTTGCCTCAGTGGAAAAAGCCTGCTTGCATTCACTCTATCTATTCCCATCATAATTTTATATACCTCTATCAAATCTCCCCTCATTCTTCTACGCTCCAGGGAATAAAGTCCTAACCTATTCAACCTTTCTCTGTAACTGAGTTTCTCAAGTCCCGGCAACATCCTTGTAAACCTTCTCTGCACTCTTTCAACCTTATTTATATCCTTCCTCTAATTTGGTGACCAAAACTGAACACAATACTCCAGATTCGGCCTCACCAATGCTTTATACAACCTTATCATAACATTCCAGCTCTTATACTCAATACTTTGATTAATAAAGGCCAATGTACCAAAAGCTCTCTTTACGACCCTATCTACCTGTGACGCCACTTTTAGGGAATTTTGTATCTTTATTCCCAGATCCCTCTGTTCTACTGCACTCCTCAGTGCCTTACCATTAACCCTGTATGTTCTACCTTGGTTTGTCCTTCCAATGTGCAATACCTCACACTTGTCTGTATTAAACTCCATCTGCCATTTTTCAGCCCATTTTTCCAACTGGTCCAAGTCCCTCTGTACGCTCTGAAAACCTTCCTCACTGTCTACTACACCTCCAATCTTTGTATCATCAGCAAATTTGCTGATCCAATTTACCACATTATCATCCAGATCATTGATATAGATGACAAATAACAATGGACCCAGCACGGATCCCTGTGGCACACCACTAGTCACAGGTCTCCACTCAGAGAAGCAATTCTCTACTACCACTCTTTGGCTTCTTCCATTGAGGCAATGTCTAATCCAATTTACCACCTCTCCATGTGTACCTAACGACTGAATTTTCCTAACTAACCTCCCATGCGGGACCTTGCCAAAGGCCTTACTGAAGTCCATGTAGACAATATCCACTGCCTTCCCTTCATCCACTTTCCTGGTAACCTCCTCAAAAAACTCCAATAGATTGGTCAAACATGACCTACCACACACAAAGCCATGTTGACTCTCCCTAATAAGTCCCTGTCTATCCAAATGTTTGTAGATTCTGTCTCTTAGTACTCCCTCCAAATAACCTACCTACTACCGTCGTTAAATTTACTGGCCTATAATTTCCCGGATTACTTTTCGATCCTTTTTTAAACAACGGACCAACATGAGCCACTCTCCAATCCTCCGGCACCTCACCTGTAGACAGCGACATTTTAAATATTTCTGCCAGGGCCCCTGCAATTTCAACACTAGTCTCCTTCAAGGTCCAAGGGAACACCCTGTCAGGTCCTGGGGATTTATCCACTTTAATTTTCCTCAGGACAGCAAGGACCTCCTCCTTTTCGATCTGTACAGTTTCCATGATCTCACTACTTGTTTCCCTTAATTCCATAGACTTCATGCCAGTTTCCTTAGTAAATACAGACGCAAAAAACCTATTTAAGATCTCCCCCATTTCCTTTGGTTCCGCACATAGCCGACCACTCTGATCTTCAAGAGGATTGTTTTGCACTGTATAAATCTCCATTTTGTTGGTGGGCTTTTTCTGTAGCTATATTGCAGAAACACATAAAAAAAATTAAAAAAGTGAGTCTGTAGGTTGTGGAATCATGTCAGAGTTGAGGTGAGTGAAGTTATCCACAATGGTTCATCAGCCTGATGGTTGTTGGGTAATAACTGCTCCTGAACCTGGTGGCTTGGGTGATAAGTCTCCCTTTCCTCCTGCATGGCTGTGGTAGTGAGAATAGGGCATGGATTCACACTAATCCTGCACTAATCCCACTTTTTTTTATTCCTCCCATATTTCTATCAACTCTCTTTACATATCAGCCATCAACCTGATGCTCAGGACAAGTAATAGGTGCTAATTAACCTGCCAATCTGTCTATCTCTGGAATATGGAAGAAAAGTGGAGCTCTCAGGAGAAACCCACACAGTCACATGGAGAAGGTGGAAACTCCATGCTGATAACATCAGAGCTCAGAACTGAACCCACTGCATCACTGCACTACCCACCTTTTAAGGAAAAACAACTGGACAAGATACAAAGATATGTTGTGGCATCATAGATAGATATGGTCATCATCATCATCATCAGGTGCCGTGCCCAGTTTGAGCTTTCACTGCCATGGCCCACATACTCCTGTTTCGGGTCAAGTGGATCAATTCATTGGTATTCATTTCCAGTTCTCTGGCTGCTGTCTCCATCATCATTTGTCTTTGTCTTCCTCTTGCTTTCTTCCCTTCAATCTTTCCCATAATTACCGTGCATTCTAACTCTTTCCTAATCACATGTCCAATGGAGTTACATTACCTTTTCATGATCTCATACATTATTTGTATTTTTGTGTTTGCTCTTTTCATGACATCCTTGTTAGCTATCGTTTCGTCCATGATATTCTTTGCATCCTCCTCAAAAACCACATCTCTGCTGCTACAATTCGATTCCTCATGTTATTAGATATTGTTCAACATTCTGAGCCATATAACATAACTGGATCAACATATCATTTCAGCGGTTTGTCATGCCTAGTTTAGTATTGATCAGTATACTCTTCATTCTCGTAAAGGTGCCTTTGCCATCCCTATTCTTCTTTTGATGTCCATGTCGCACCTGCCATCTGATGTCACCCAGCTTCCTAAGTAGCAAAGGTTCTGTACTTGTTTTATGTCTTCCCCGTTTATTCTTAGCCTGCAGATAGGATTCTCCTTCTTTTTGGTTATCACCATACCTTCTGTCTTATTTCATTTGATGGATAGACCCATTTTTGCACTTTCTTCAACAATTATATCAATTAAGTTTTGTCGTTCTTCCTCCGTACTTGCAGTTAACAGTGTCATCTTCATATCTGGAATTATTGATGTTTTCTCCACCAACTTTGATTCCTAACCAGCAGCTGTAAGAATAGATGGAGAAGTGAGTCAGTTTATGAAAATCAAGAGTGGCATTAGACAAGGGTGTGTTTTCTCCCCTGATTTATTTAATATGTACTGTGAAACACTATTACAAAAACTAAGATATGGTCATAAAGAGAGCTTTTGGCATGTTGGCCTTCATAAATGAGGGCAATCTGCAGAGAAGTTGGATGTTACGTTGAACATGTACAAGACAATAGTGAGGCCAAATTTGGAGTATTGTGGGCAGTTCTGACTACCTACCTAATGGAAAGATATCAATAAGTTTGAAAGAATACAGAGAAAACTTACAGCAGTGTTGCCAGAACTTGAGGAGATGTGTTACAGGAAAAGGTTGAACATAGAGCATAGAATGTTACAGCACAGTACAGGTCCTCTGGCCTATGATGTTGTGCTGATTTTTTAACTTATGCCAAGTTCAATCTAGCCCTTCCCTACTACATACACTCCATTCTTCTTATCATCCATGTTCCTATCTAAGAGTGTTAAATGTACCTTGTGTATCTGCCTCTATCACCACCTCTGGTAGGGCATTCCATGAACCCACCACTCACTATGGGGGGAAAAAAAACTACCTCCAACATTCCCCACCCACTCATATGTAATGAGATCATTCTCTGAAATGCTGGAGAATTAGAGTTCTTATTGAGATATACAAAATATTGGGAGGTATAGATAAGGTGAATGTATGCAGTCACTTCCCCTCAGGTTGGGTAAGACTAGAACTAGCAGTCATGAGTTAAGAGAGAAAGGTGAAATATTTAAGGGGATCCTGAGGGGGAACTTCTTCACTTAGTGGGTGGGGAGAGTGTGAAATCAGCTGCCAGCAGAAGTGGTGGATGTGGGCTCAATTGTAACATGCAAGGGAAATTTGTATAAGCACATGGATGAGAGTTTTGTGGAGGTCTGTGATCCAAATGCAGGTAGATGCCACTAAGCAGGAGATCATGTTGGTTCAGACTAGATGTATCATGGCGTGCGCTGGCAAGGACTGCAGCCAGTTATGGATGAACGACAGACTCCCACGTAGAGACGGAAACATGAGTTTATACATAGAAATTCCAACAGAGCATCGGTGGTTCAACTGAGCAAAACAATGTGATAAATCATTCCTAAAAACAAAGACCCCGTGATATGCTCTAATCAGGAGCCCACTTCAAATAATCACAGAATGTGAAAAACCTATGCCAGTCAAAATCATCAATATCAGATTTATTATCACCGGCATGTGTCATGAAATTTGTTAACAATTTTTTGACGAGGTTGAATAGAAAGCATCAAGGATTAATGACTCATTATGACAACAATTAACTAGAAACCTTAGGTGCCCAACAAAGAGACAAAGATCTCATTATGGGATGGGCCAAAAGGCCAGTTTCTGTGCTGTCATACCTGCTAAGTCTATGACTCTAAGTTTTTTTGTTTGCTTTTGAAATTTTGCATTGCAAAACAAGGTGAGTATGCCTTCAGCTTCCCTCATTGCAGGATCTTCAAGAAAGGGTTCCACAGGACCAAATTATTGTCTGGGTTCTGCATCCACAAATGACATCAGATAAAAAATCTTTCTATTCATGTTCCATTTCAGGTCTCCCTTGAAGAGAACATTAATGTGTTCTGACAGGGTCAGAGTTGGATGGAACCACTTGAGGATAATATCATCACTGTCACAATCAATCAAGTTATTCAGTGAACATCTCTTCAGCCACTTACAATACTTTTGTCTCTTTTTCTGCTGATTTGAAAGAGGGGGAGTCCTACCCGAGTGCAACCAATTACATCTGCGCCTTAGTTCAGCTAATAATGCCCCCACCACAAAAAGAAACCCTTGAATTATTCCCCTTGTGTTTTGAGAATGTAATCATAGCAACTTGCTTGATTAAGCAATGAAATTGCACACTGGAAATTGTCTGACTTCTTCCAGAGAACCATAAAGACTCAACACAGAAAGGTTGGATGCACTCATTGTTCAAGGACAATAGTCACGGTAAATTTACATTTATCCCATTCTATCTGTGTAAGCTTCCATCGAAAATGCAAATATATTTTGTCTGATTAAAAGAAATCTTTGCCTACAGCTCATTTGGCAAACTGTTATTTTCTTTACAACAGAGGGAAGCTATTTTAGCTCATTTAATGTTGGCTCGCAGAGCCCTTCTGTTTCCCCACTAATTTTCCCTGGAGTCTATTCTCCCCATGATCCTGTTAACCCTCAACCAAATTATGCTACTCTTGTACACACTGGGGGCAAGTTGCAGTAGCCAATTATCTAACTAACCTACACATCTTTGATGTGTGGAAGGAAGTGGAAGCACCTAGGGTAAAACTGAATTCGCAGCAAGAATGTTCAGTAATACATCTGTTGCCTCCACTTATAAACTTCCCAGCCTCTGTCACTGTTTCCACTCTTTCATCATCCACCTGTCAATCACTCCCTTCTCACCTGGATCCACCTATCACCTCCCAGTCTCTGTCACTATTTCCATCTATCCTTCCCCCATCTGTCAATCATCACGTCTCACCTGGATCCACCTATCATCTGCCAGTTCTTACTCCAGCCCTTCACCCATCTCTTCATACTGACCATCTCCCCTCAATCTTTCTAGACCCAATGAAAGGTCTTCACTCAAAAGGTGAGTCATAGAAAACTACAGCACAGAAACAGGCCTATCAGCCATCCAGTCTGTGCTAAACCATTTAAGCTGCCTAGTCCCATCGACCTGCAGTCAGACCATAGCCCTCCACACCTCTGCCATCCAAACTTCTCTTAAATGTTGAAATTGAGCTCACATGCAACACTTGTGCTGGCAGCTCATTCCACACTCTCAGAAACCTGTGACTGAAGAAGTTTCCCCTGAAGACTCTTTTAGCCTTAACCCATGACCTCTAATTGTAATCCCACTCAAAATCCTCATGGTTGACTGAAAAATTTGAGTGAAACCCACAGTCATATAAGAATAATTATTAACAATTATTAACACTTCCTTGAATTTGCTTATTTGGTTGTCTGGCATTTTTCTCTTTCTATTATCTACTATCTTTCAATCCACACAACTGGAATATTGCGGTCATTTCCAGTCGCCTCATTGTAAGAAGCTTTAAAGAGAGTGCAGAGATTTACCAGGATGCAGTCTGGATTAGAGAGCATCAGAATCAGAATCGGATTTAATATCACCAGCATATGTCGTGAAGCATGTCTTATGAGGAAAGGTTAAGTGAACTAGGGCTTTTCCCTTTGGAGTGAAGAAGGATAAGTGGCAGAAATGGAGATGTAAAAGATAAGAGGCATTGATAGTGGACAGCCAGAGATTTTTTCCCATCTGGCTAATATGATAGGGCATAATTTCAAGGTGTTTGGAGGGTAGTATGGGGGAGGATGTCAGAAGTGTGTGTTTTTTTACCCAGGGTTTGGTGGGTTGTGTGAAATGCACTGTTGGTGTTGGAGTCAGATACACTAGGGCCATTTAAGAGTTTGCTGCCCTCACTGATGTGTTGTAATATCAACCAGAGAGGCAGCAAAATTCCATTTCAAATGACATGAGAGTCAGGATTTAGTGTCCTAACTGGTTGGTTTTATTGGCGTGACATGGTGAATAAGGAGTGAAACTAAAATACAAAATATAGTGCCATTATCACGTTGTTCCATTCACATAAGTAAATATACTCAGTTAAATAAGAACTTATATTTACCTGCAAGAGGGTTAACTAAGACTCCAAGAAGTAAATACTACAGTTAAATAACATGTGTAAATGATTAGCATCTTGTGTCCAATTAAGTTAGTGTGTAATAAGCTGAAAAATAGCATTGTATTTCAGCAAAATCTTTTTGATATATTTAGATTAACTTCTAAACAATATAAAATCACCTTACAAGCAATGCTTCTGCTGGGGAAACAACAGGATGTCTTTGGATAGAAACTTCTTTTGCTGCCAACATAAACCTCTGGCCTACAACAGGAATTCTGCAGATGCTGGAAGTTCAAGAAACACACATCAAAGTTGCTGGTGAACGCAGCAGGCCAGGCAGCATCTCTAGGAAGAGGTACAGTCGGCGTTTCAGGCCGAGACCCTTCGTCAGGACTAACTGAAGGAAGAGTGAGTAAGAGATTTGAAAGTGGGAGGGGGAGATCCAAAATGATAGGAGAAGACCCCCCCCTTGTCTTTCTTCCTGGAGTTCCCCCCCCCTCCACCTCTTGTCTTTCTTCCCGGAGATCCTCCCCCACCTTGTCTTTCTTCCCGGACCTCCTGAACCATGATCCTCTTGTATCCCTTTTGCCCTCCCTCTCGTACCCCATCTGTTACTTATTTTTATACACACATTCTTTCTCTCTCTCTCCTTTTTCTCCCTCTGTCCCTCTGAATATACCCCTTGCCCATACTCTGGGTTCCCCCCCTTGTCTTTCTTCCCAGACCTCCTGTCCCATAATCTTCTCATATCCCTTTTGCCAATCACCTGTCCAGCTCTTGGCTCCATCCCTCCCCCTCCTGTCTTCTCCTATCATTTTGGATCTCCCCCTCCCCCTCCAACTTTCAAATCTCTTACTCACTCTTCCTTCAGTTAGTCCTGACGAAGGGTCTCGGCCTGAAGCGTCGACTGTACCTCTTCCTAGAGATGCTGCCTGGCCTGCTGCGTTCACCAGCAACTTTCACGTGTGTTCCTCTGGCCTACAATCTTTTCTACATACTATTTCCTTGCTGCTGAGGTGGGTTAATACACATCAGAAGCTGCTCATTAAAATAAAAGCTGAATGTGCTTGATCACCTGGAAAAGCATAAATGAATTGCCCAAATGACAGAACAAACAGACTCTTAGATAGGCACACACATCAAAATTGCAGGTGAACGCAGCAGGTCAGGCAGCACCAATAGGAAGAGGTACAGCTGACGTTTCAGGCCGAGACCCTTCGTCAGGACAAACTGAAAGAAGAGCTAGTAAGAGATTTGAAAGTGGGAGAGGGAGGGGGGGAATCCAAAATGATAGGAGAAGACAGGAGGGGGAGGGATGGAGCCAAGAGCTGGACAGTTGATTGGCAAAAGGGATATGAGAGGATCATGGGACAGGAGGCCCAGGGAGAAAGAAAAGGGGGAGGGGGGAAACCAGAGGATGGGCAAGGGGTATAGTAAGAGAGACAGAGGGAGAAAAAGGAGAGAGAAAAAGAATGTGTGTATATAAATGGGGTACGAGGGGGATTAGCGGAAGTTTGAGAAGTCAATGTTCATGCCATCAGGTTGGAGGCTACCCAGACGGAATATAAGGTGTTGTTCCTCCAACCTGAGTGTGGCTTCATCTTTACAGTAGAGGAGGCTGTGGATAGACATATCAGAATGGGAATGGGATGTGGAATTAAAATATGTGCCCTCTGGGAGATCCTGCTTTCTCTGGCGGACAGAGCGTAGGTGTTCAGTGAAACGATCTCCCAGTCTGCGTCAGGTCTCACCAATATTTAGAAGGCCACATCGGGAGCACCGGATAGGCACATGGATGATAGAAAACTGGAGAATAGAAAACTGGAGGACTATGTCAGAGAAATGTGTTAGATTGATCTTGGAGCAGGTTATGTTTTGGCACACCATCTTTGGCCGAAGGACTTAGACAATGCTGTGCTGTTCCCTGTTCTATGCTCTGAAGGGTCTTGACCAAAATACATCAGCTGTACATTTCCCTCCAGAGATGCTGCCTGGCCTGCTGCGTTCACCAGCAACTTTTGTGTGTTGCTTGAATTTTCAGCATCTGCAGATTTCCTGTTGTTTGGTGGGCCACTGGGCCACTGGATCTGTGAGTTGGTGCATCCACTCACTGTGCCATCTGTGCTGTCTATTTGTGCAGAAGCTGATGTGAAGGACATCTTTTCAGTTCCTTTTACTCTCCTTATGCTTCATAAAGTTCAGGTTCACCAGGTTCAGGAACAGTTACTACCCCTCAAACATTAGGGTCTTCAAACAGGGGATAACTTCACTCTTTCTATTGACCCATCATTGAAATTTTCCCACTACCGATGGACTCACATTCAATGGCTCTTCATCTCATGTTCTTGATATTTATTGCTTATTTATTTATTATTATTTCTTTCTTTTTGTATTTGAACAACTGTTATCTTCTGAACTCTGGTAGAACACCTGGGATAGTGAGGTCTTTTATTGATTATGTTATGGTTATTATAGTATAGATTTGTTGAGTATGCCCACAAGAAAATGAATCTCAGGGTTGTATATGGTGACATGTACAGTGCCTATAAAAAGTATTCAGCTCCCCTTGGAAGCTTTCATGTTTTATTGTTTTTCAACATTGAAATACAATGGATTTAGTTTGGCTTTTTTTGACACTGATCAACAGAAAAGGACTATTTTGTATCAAAGAGAAAACAGATCTCTACAAAGTGATCTAAATTAATTACAAATATAAAACAAAATAATTGATTGCATAAGTATTCAACCCCTTTAATATGACACACTAAATCATCATTAGTGTAGCCAATTAGTTTTAGAAGTCACATAATTAGTTAAATGGAGATTTGTTTTTAGAGACTTCTGAGCAGTCAAGATACTTCAATTGATTGAAGCAAAAATGCACCTGTATCTAGAAGGTCCAACTGCTGGTGAGTCAGTATCCTCGCAAAAACTACACCATTAAGATAAAAGAATAATCCAAGCAACTTCACAAAAATGTTATTGAAAAGCACAAGTCAGGAGATGGATACAAGAAAATCTCCAAGTCACTGAATATCACTTGGAGTACAGTTAAGTCAATCATCAAGAAATGGAAAGAATATGTCACAGCTGTAAATCTGCCTAGAGCTGGCCGTCCTCAAAAACTGAGTGACTGTACATGAGGCAGACGAGTGGGGGAGGCTACCACTAGACTTATGACAATTTTGGAGGAGTTACAAGGTTCAGAAGCTGAAGAGGAAGAGATTGCACATACAACTGTCACCCAGGTGCTTCCCCAGTCGCAGCTTTATGGGAGAGTAGCAAACAGTAAGTCATTGTTGAAAAAAACTCACATGAAATCTCAGCTAGAATTTGCCAGAAGGCATGTGGGAAATGCTGAAGACAGCTGGAAGAAGGTTCTGTGGTCTGATGAAAGCAAAATTGAGCTTTTTGGCCATCAGACTAAATGCTATGTTTGGTGTAAGACAGGCAATGCACATAAAAAAAAAAAAACACCATCCCTACCATGAAGCTTGCTGTGGGGATGCTTCACTGCAGCAGGCCTTGGAAGGCTTGTGAAGGTAGACGGTAATATGAATGCAGCAAAATATAGGGAAATCCTGGAGAAAAACCTGATGCAGTCTGCAAGGGAGCTGCAACTTACGAGAAGATTTGTTTTCCAGCAAGACAATGACCCTTGGCATAAAGCTAAAGCCACACAGGAATGGCTTATAAACAGCATAGTTAATGTCCTGGAGTGGCTAATCCAAGTCCAGATCACAATCTAATTGAGAATTTGTGGCTGGACTTGAAAAGGCTGTCCACTCACGATCCCCATGCAATCTGACAGAGCTTGAGCAGTTTCGTGAAGAGGAATGGGGAGAAATTGTTGTGTCAAGATAAGCAATGCTGTTCACACAGACTCGAAGCTGTGATTGCTGCCAAAAGTGTATCTCCTGAGTGTTGACTTGAAGGTGGTGAATACTTATGCAATCAATTATTTTGTGTTTTATATTTGTAATTAATTTAGATCACTTTGTACATATCTGCTGTCTTTTTGACACAAAAGAGTCTTTCTCTGTTGATTAGTGTGAAAAAGAAACAAATTAAATCTATTGTGATTCAATGCTGTAAAGCAATAAAACCTAAAACTTCCGGGAGTGGGGTTGAATACTTCTTACAGGTACTGTACTTTGATAATACATTGGTTTTAAAGTGTTCAGCAAATCTGAAGATATTCCTTCACTGACTCTCATTTTTCAAAAAGATCAAGATGTCAACCAAACCAAGTAATCAAATCCAAAAAGGTGGAACTATCTGGAATTATTTTTACAGGTTTCTGGTTTGCTTTCTTGAGATCTCTGGTATTTCAATAAAATCTGTGCTGAAGCTTTAAGTGTGATGGAAATGCAGGTATTTCCAGCACAGATATCATAGAAAATCTTTTTTAGAGTTCATGGAGTTATAGAGCATGGAAACAGACCCTTGGGTCCAATCAGTAGCCATAATCAAGATGCCTACACAAACTCTTTGTCCCCATAATACTCATATCCCTTTTCTCATTGCTACCATCAAGGAGCCTGAAGACCCACATTCAACAAACAGGAACAGCTTCTTCCCCTCTGCCATCAGATTTCTGAATGAATAATGAATCCATGTACCCTACCTCAATATTTGATCTCTTCTCACTACTTATTTTTATATATTTCTTATTACTTATTTTTTTATGTACTGCACTGTAGTGCTACTTCAAAACAACAAGTTTCATGCCAAATGTCAGTAATAATAAACCTAATTCTGATGCAGATTTTGAACATTCTTATCAAAATGCCTTTTAAAAGTTACTATTGCATCTGGCCGAAGCACTTTCTCTGGGAGCTCATTCCTCATAGATATACTGCCCTTTGTGGAAAGCAAGTTGCCAAGTCTTTTTATTAAATCACTCTCCTCTCAACTTAAACCTATATCCTCTGGCTCTGATTCCCCAACCTGATGTCACCAGGTACGGACATGGCCCAGGTATGGAGCGAGAGACACTGAAACGGGTCGATAGTTCATAGCCTTCAATGAACAGTGTAAAAGGGAAAATAAAACAATAAACACTAGGCCAAACAGGGCCATTAACTAAAACTCTCAAATGGAAAATGAAGCCGACACAGCGGCTGAAAACGACTAAGAATAAAACGAATACCGTCAGTCTTCAGAGTTAGTTGACTCGATAGTCCAATTTCTCAGGCAAAGCAGAATGGAGATAACGAAGCATAGCTATGTCCAAGTCTCAACAAATACTGCAACGGAATGGATGGAGTTAAATACTATCACAATGAAATGATAATATGCTGACCTGCATATTCAGGAGCGCAATTGCTGAATCTGCTGGGCTGCCGAATCCGTGGTTGTGACACCTGGGGGACAGACTGAGTGCGTTCACCTTCCCAAGCCCCTCATGATTTTATACCATTCCATAAAACCATCTTTTGTATAGAAGTGTACAAAATTATGATGGGTACAAGTAGAGTAAATGCAAGCAGGCTTTTCTACTGAGGTTGAGTGAGACTAGAACTGGAGGTCATGTGTTGAGGGTAAAAGGTGAAATATGCAAGAGGAAACTGGGGGGAACCTTCACTCAGCAGGTAGTGGGAGTGCGGAACCAGCTGCCAGTGGTTCAAATGCAATGTTTAAGAAAAGCTTGGATAGGTACATGGATGGGAGAGATATGGAGGGCTATGATCCGGGTGCAGATTGACGGGACCAGACAGAATAATAGTTTAGTATGGACTAGATGGGCTGCAGAGCCTGTTTCTCTGCTGTAGTGTTCAATGCTGTATGACACCACTCCATCTCCTATGCTCCAATGAATAAAGTCTTAGCCTTTCCAACCTCCCCCTGTAACCCAGTACCTCAAGCTCATGACAGCATCATTGTAAATTGATCCAGCACTTTTTACAGTGTAACAACATTCATTCATTTTGTGCCGTGTCATATGACGTGGCTGATCATGGTCTTGACCATGATTGCTCTTGTCAAATTTTTCTGCAGAAGTAGTTTGCCGTTGCCTCCTTCTGGGCAGTGTGTTTACAAGACAGGTGACCCCAGCCATTTTCAATACTCTTCAGAGATTGTCTGCCTGGTGTAAGTGGTCACATAATCAGGACTTGTGATATGCACCAGCTGTTCATACAACCATTCACCTCCTGTTTCCATGGCTTCACGAGACCCTAACCGGGGGGGGGGGGTGGTGGCACTAAGCAGGTGCCATACCTTGCCCAAGGGTAACCTGCAGGCTAGTGGAGCACAGGAGCACTTTACACCCCCTTTGGTACAGACGTATCCCAAGTCATCCATCCACAGTGTAATACCATCTTTTCTATAGCAGGAGAACTTTAACTGGCTTAAAACAAAAATGCAACCAATGACTGGCTTTTTAAATAACATTGGAAAGCATTTTACAAACCAGGAAATATGAATAAAGCAATCTAATGGAATGAAATGTAACAATCAATTTATGCACAGCAGTAGCTGCAAACAGCAACATGAAAATGATAACTTATTTTATTCCCATTAATATCTGCTAAGAAGTCAATATTATTTTATGTTTATAGACTTTGTCCTGCCTGATGGATCGTTCAATACATGGAGATTAAAACTGACCTTTAAGGGCTGATGGTATGTAAAATGAGGAATGATTGAATTGAGCTATAGAGTCGTAGAAAAGGGCCCTCCAGCCCACCATATCTAAACTTACCATCTAGTCTTTATCACCACAATATATGGTGACACTTGTGGGCAGCCCTAGAACATGTTTAGATTGTGGTTGGTCCCCAAACCTCTTCTTCTATTTCCTCATCTGACCTCTTACCTCTTCTCAACTACATATCACCTCCATCTGGTGCCCCTCCTCCTTCTTTTTCTGCAATTGTCCACTGTCCTCTCCTATCAGATTTCTTCCACTCCAGCCTTTTACCTTTTCTACCCAAATGGCTTCACCTATCACCTTCTAACTAGCCTCCTTCCTCTTCCTTTTCTTTTTTGTTCTGGGGTCTTCCCTTTTCCTTTCCAGTCCTAACGAAGCGTCTCAGTCCAAAACGTCAACTGTTTATTCATTTCCGTATGCTGCCTGACCTGCTGAGTTCTTCCAGCATTCTGTGTGTGTTGCTTAGGCTGTGTTGTTTGTTAACACAAGTGATGCATAGCACTCTATGTTTCGATGCACATGTGATAACTAAGTGAATCTGAACCTGGATGTGAATCTGAAGTCTTATCGATACTAAAATCTTATGGAAATCTGAGGGAGGTGAAGATGTTGAAACAAGAAAGGAGGCTTCACCTCAATAGAGAGTCAAGAACCAACCAGAGATATTCCATTCATTGTTAACATCCCACCTTCTCTCCCATTGAAAGCTGATGTTTTTTCTCATGTCCACTTCTGTTAAATGGTCCCAGACCTAAAATGTTAAGGAGGAACACACGCAAAACACTGGAAGCACTCAGCTGGTGAGGCAACACGAATGGAGGAATCCTTCAAGTGGCCAGTGACCCAGCTTCAGATCCACCGCTGTCTGTAAGGTGTAAGCATGTTCTCCCCATGACTGCGTAGGTTTCCTCAGGGAGTTCCGGTTTCCTTTCACATGTACAGGTTGGTAGGTAGATTAGTCACATGGGTGTAATTGGGCAGTGCAAGCTCAATGGGCCTGAAGGACTTGTTACTGTGCTGTATCTCTAAATAAAATAATGGGACAAACTCTTGGATGAAAGATAAGTTCTAGCTCATCCTATCAGGAAGAACTGTCCTGCGCTTTCCCACAGTACTAATGAGGGAGATCACTGAGCATCTTATCGCGTGAGAAGAATCCCAGACAGCACTAGGGTGTACAAACTCCTTCCAGACAGTGGAGCCTTTCTCAGACAAAGAGTGTAGCTAATATGCTGTCAACGAATGCTGGCCATTGATGAATAGGAACCAATATAAAGGTCAGTTATGCTACACACTTATTTTAGATATATTGCGCTTGAGTAAAATGGATTATAACAAGTTGTTAACAATGGTTCTTTTTAACCAGGCTGGTGTGAACTCAGTCTGCTCATGTTGTGGCTGATGTGTGCCCTGAATTTTAAAGCAAATAGATTTCTTCTGTAAATTGCTAATGCCAAAAGCATTAGCTTTGGACTGACATCTGACAAATCCTCAGTCTCCTCAGGAGAGCAATCACGCATTTAAGCTAATGCCGAAAGAGCTGGTAGTTAATTCATGTAATCCGGAATGATTGGCAAGTGCGTCAGAGATTCAGGCTTTGCCACAGTCTATATCAATTCCATCACTGCTGGTCAGAATGCTGAAATTCAACTTCTCGTCCTGCTAACACTTCAGGTTGTTCAATACACAGAAAAGGAGGAGGTGAAAGAATGGTTTGCATTGCACAAGCACAATTGCTGAGGTTTTACAAGGCATTGGTCGGACTATATGGAGTATTAGAGTCTTAGAAACATAGAAAAGTACAACAGAGAAACAAGCATTTTAGCCCATCCAGTCCATGCTGAACAATTTAAACTGCCTAGTCCCATTGACCTGCACCAGGACCATCGTCCTCTGTACCCCTCCCATCCACGTAGCTATCCAAACTTCTCTTCAATGTTGAGATTGAGCTTGCATGCATCACTTGTGCTGGCAGATCGTTCCACATTCTCACAGCCCTCTGAGTGAAGAAGTTTCCCCTCATGTTCCCCCTTAGACATTTCATCTTTCACCCTTAACCCATGACCTCTAGCTGTAGTCCCACCTATCCTCAATGCCTGCTTGCATTTACCCTATCAATACCTTCCATAATTTTGTATACCTCTATCAGATTTTCCCTCAATCTTCTACGTTTCAAGGAATAAATTTTGAAACTATTCAATCTTTCCTCCATTCCCAGCAACATCCTTATAAATTTTCTCTATTTTCTCTGTACTCTTGTGAGCAGTATTAGGTCTCTTTTCTAAAAAAAAAAGGCTGTGCTGGCATTGGACAGGGTCCAGAGGAGATTCGTAATATTTATTTGGAGATACAACAGGGTAACAGACCTTTCTGGCCCAACAAGCCTATGCCACTCACTCACACCTTAACCCTAACCCATGTAACCATTTAATCTACTCACCCATACAGCTTTGGAATGAGGGAGGATGATGGAGCACTCAAAGGACACACACGAGATCATGGGAAGAATGTGAAGATATTGGCATGAATTGAACCCGGTCGCTAGCGCTATAATAGTGTTATGCTAACAGCTACGCTACTGTGCTGCCCCATGAGAATGTCTACAAGTAGGAAAGGGTTAAGGTTTGGGGAGCATTTGATGGCTCTGAGTTTGTACTCGCTGGAGTTTAGAAGAATGAGGGTGTAACTCATTGAAACCTGTCAAATATTGGAAGGCTGGATAGAGTGGATGTGGAGAGGATGTTTCCTACAGTGGAGGAATCTAGGACCAGAGGGCACAGCCTCAATAGAGGGATGTACATTTAGGACAGAAAGTAGGAGGAATTTCTTTAGCCGGAGGGCTACAGATGGCAGTGAAGGCCAAGTCATTGGGTATATTTAAAATAGAGGTTGATAGTTTCTTGATTAGTAAGAGCATCAAAGGTTGTGGGTGAAGGCAGGAGAATGGGTTGAGAGAATCAGCCATGATGGGATGGGGGAGCAGACTTGATGGACTGAATGGCCTAATTTTCCTCCTGCATCTTATAGTCTTATTTACAGCTTTGGAACTTGCCAAAGAGATGAAGTCAATATAGGAAATGTAGCAGTTTGCAGAACAAGATGGTAGGGTCTCCCGGTGGTTACCCATTTCAGTATCATGTCAGTCTCAGTATCCCCTAACTCCAGGTTTTCTTACAGGAGGAAGGATCCTCTCCACACCCACCTCGTTAAGACCCCTCCAGGACCTAATATGTTTTAACCACATTTGGATTCAGATTCATTTATTCAGCACATGTACATCGAAACATACATTGAAATGTGTCTTTTGCGTTAATAACCGACACGCTCAATTGTGTGCTTGGGGCAGCCTGCAAGTGTTGCCACACATTTGGGCACCAACATAGCATACTTTCAATCTTCAGCAGAACAACACAGAACACAACAAAACTGAACAAAATGGAACGCAGCAAAACAAGCCCCGTTCCTCCTTTCCTCCCACGGACATACACAGTCCTCCAAACGGAAGATAGTCTGTATGCCTTGGCATCCTGCTTCCAACTTTAGATTCAGACGTGGACATACAGATGTTGGACCTTTGACTACCTAGCAAAACTGTAGGCATTTTTAGATTTGACCTTAAGTCAATACCGGAAATGGAGCAAACAGTTTGTAGAGCAAGATCACAGATTTCCCACTGGCTGCCCATTTCCATCCAACTTCCTATGATCTCCTCTACTGCCATGATGAGGCCAAACTCAGGTTGTAGTAGCAGCACATCATATTCCATCTGGGTAGCCTCCAACCTGCTGGCAGGGCCCTTGATTTCTCCAACTTCCACTAATTTCTCCTTTTTCCTCTATTCTCTCATTTTCCATTCCTCATTCTTGTCCCTACCTCGCCCCTTAATTTACCTCAGTTACCCATCACCTGCCACTGGTTCCCCTTGTCCTTCCCCTCCTTCCATGGTCCACTGTCCTCTCCTATCAGAATCAAAATCAGGTTTAACATCACCAGCATATATCATAAAATTTGTTAACCTAGCAGCAGCTGTACAATGCAATACATGATAATATACAGAAAAAAAAGTAAATCAGTTACACTAATTATATATATATTTAAAATCATTAAATTCAAAGTAATGCAAAAACAGAAATAATAAAAGTGAGATAGTGTTCATAGATTCCAATGTCCATTTAGGAACTGGATATTGGTTGGCAGGGGGTAGAAGCTGTTTCTGAATCACTGAGTGTGTGTCTTTAGGCTTCTGTACTTCCATCCTGATGGAAATGATGAGAAGAGGACATGCCCTCAGTGATGGGGGTCTTTAATAATAGACAGCGCCTTTCTGAGGCACCTCTCCTTGAAGATGTCATGGATACTACAGAGGCTTGTACGAGAGATGGAGATGACTAATTTTACAACTTTCTGTACGTTCTTTCAATCCTGTGCAGTCGCTCACCTTCCCCCCCACCCCCCCCCACCCAATACCAGACAGTGACACAGCCTGTCAAAATGCTCTCCATGTTACATCTGCAGGTCTTTGAGTGTTTTAGGTGACAAACCAAACCTCCTCAAACTCCTAATGAAATGTAGCTGCTGTCTTGCCTTTGTAGCTGCATCAATATGTTGGGAATAGGTTAGATCCTCAGAGATATTGACACTCAGGAACTTCAAATTGCTCAATCTTTTCACTTCCGATTCCTCTATGAGGATTGATTTCTGATCCTACATCTTCCCTTTTCTGAGGTAGATAATCAGCTCTTTGGACTTTCTGATCTTGGATGTAAGGATGTAGCTGCAAATCCCTTTCCTTCATCGCTTTACCTCTTCCACCTATCACCTCCCAGCTTCTTACTTCATTCTCCGTCCCCCAACCACATTCCCTTCACCCAGTCTTACCCATCACCTGCCAGCTTGCATTCACACCCCCCACCCCCCCCCCAAAACTTCTTATTCTGGCTTCTGCCCTCTTCCTTTCAGCTCCTGATGGAGGTTCTCAGCCAGAAATATCGACTGTATTCCCCTCGACAGATGCTACCTGACCTGCTGAGTTCCTCCAGCATTTTGTGTGTGTTACACAAAGAGTTATGTGATAATGATCTGATAATCTCTTTTTAAGTGCTGGATGATCTTGGCCAAGAAATTCACAGCATGCTTGTGGAGAAACGTTTATACAAATTCCATCAAACAAAACAACTTTTTCCTTGGGAGGTTTGGAAAGTGCTTCCATGACCAAAAGCATTTTCTTTCAGAAGAATGAAAGGGGATCTTATAGAAAGGTATAAAATATGAAAGAGTTAGATAGGGTAGAGGCAGGAAAGTTGTTTCCACTGGTCTGCAGGGTACTACTGCAGCATAACAGTTTGCATACACTTTTATTACTCAGGGCTTTAGAGTTAGAAACATAGAAAACCTACAGCACAATACAGGCCCTTCAACCCACAATGCTGTGCTGAACAAATACTTACTTTAGGAATCACCTGGGGTTACACATAGCTCTCTATTTTTATAACCTCCATGTACTTATCCAGGAGCCTCTTTTAAGAGACCCTATTGTATCCGCCTCTACCATAGTCATCGGCAGCCCAATCCAAGCACTCACCACTCTCTATATAAAATACTTACCCCTGACATCCCCTCTGTACCTTCTTCCAAGCACCTTATAACTGTGTCCTCTTGTGCTAGCCATTTCAGCCCTGGGAAAAAGCTCTGACTATCCACACAATCAATGCCTCTCATCTTATACACTTCTATCAGGTCACCTCACATCCTCCATGGCTCCAAGGAGAAAAGGCCAAGTTCACTCAACCTATTCTCGTAAGGCATTCTCCCCAATCCAGGCAACATCCTTGTAAATCTTCTCTGCAAGTTTTCTGTAGTTTCCACATCCTTCCTGCAGTGAGGTGACCAGAACTGAGCGCAGTACTCCAAGTGGGGTCTGACCAGGGTCCTATATAGCTGTATCATTAACTCTCAGCTCTTGAACTCAATCTCATGGTTGATGAAGGCCAATGCACCGTATGCCTTCTTAACCACAGAGTCAACCTGTGCAACAGTTAGGAGTTCAATTTGGCGCCCTCTGCAAGCAAGCTTGTATGATCCTTCCTGTGAACATATGTTTTCCCTGGGTGCCCTGGTTTCCTTCCACAGTCCAAAGATGTAGGCTGTTTGGTTATTGTAAATTGTACTGTGATTAGGCTAGGGTTAAATCAGTAGGCTGCTGAGTGGCTTGGCTCAAAGGGTCAGGAGAGCCTGTTCCACACAGTAACTCTAAATAAATAAATTTATAAAAGTGAGACAAAACTAGTGGAGATAGCCTTAAGATTCGAGCAGATAGATTTTAAGATGTATTTTTTATTTCATGACATATAGTATGGAATGGGCCCTTCAGGCCCCTTGAGCCACATTCATCTAGCAATCCTTTGATTTAATCCTAGCCACACTTAGAATGGAGATAAGGAGAAACTGCTTTTCCCAAAGAGCAACAAACCTTGAAATTCCTTGCCCAGCAAGACAGGGGAAGCTACCTTATTAAATATAGTTAAGACATAGTTAGATAGATTATTACATAGCCAGGGAATTAAGGGATAATTGGGAAAAGAAAGGTAGAGCTGAGTCCACAACAGTATCAACCATGATCTTATTGAATGGCAGAGCATGCTTTATGAGCCAAGTGGCCAATTCTTGCTCCCATTTCTTATAACCTTTTGTTTGAACAAGGCAAAGGAAAATTGAAGGTGCATCCATTTTCATCACAAGCCACTCATCATACTGAGCTTCAGTTTTATTTCTGAGTGGTGAACTAACTCATCTGTGCTCTAGAAATTAGACGTAGGCAACTTCCTTCAGTGAACCCGGCCAACTTCCTGATTATTTCTCCTTGGCAACACATGGAAGGCAGAGACAAAGTGTAACTCTTAGGGCTTTTTTCATCTCCAGCTTCTCTTCCCCACTGCCTGTTCTTGGTTCTAAAGCCACATTAGCACTTCTACATCATTCCTGCAGTTACAGTTTCAAGTGAGTCCTGAGGGCAGAGAAATAACAGAGAGAATTTACATCTATGGAAGAATACAGTCAACATTTAGGGCCGAGACCCTTTATTAGGTCCTAAGAACAGAGTGGCTATGCATTTTGCACATTACTGTGCTAATTTTATATATTGCACTGTTGCCACAAAAAAAGCAAATTTCATGACATGAATGATGATAATTCTGATTCAGATATAGGCCTCTATTGTGGACTGAAAGTGGGATGGGGTTGGGGAGAGTGGAATCAAGGTTAGGAAAAAGAGGAAGTAAGAGTGGTGGGAACGGGAAGCACCAGAGGGACGTTCTGTAATGATCAATAAACCAATTTTGTTTGGAATCAAATGAACTTCCCTAGTGTCTGAGGGCTAGGTATGTCAGCACCCAAGACACCCCTCCCATTTTGGCACACCTCCTCTCTCACTTGTCCCACATCCCTCCTGCGGCACTCCAACCTCGCCATTCCCAACATCCTTTCCACATTCCCAACAGATTTACAAACTTGCTCTCTGTTCCACATTAGCAAATACAGTACTGTGCAAAAGACTCGGGCACTGTGTGTGTGTTTGTTTCACAATACTGGATGTCATTTTAATTTTCTGCAATTGATGTTTGCACTGTACTGCTGTTGCAAAAAGCTCATTTTCTTGGCATTAATACCCTGGGAATGTCGCCTCTGACAATAAACTTGAACTTGGTTAAGCTATTACTTCAGTGTGATTTCCTTGTACTAACTCCACATTCCTTGACTTTCTTCATATGCAGAATTGCAAATCTTTTCAGAAGAGATATTTGCACTTTTAAGCATGAACAACACAAAATGCTGGAGGAATTTAACAGGCCAGGCAACGTCGAAAGAGATGCAGCTTGATCTCTTTAGTTCCGCCAGCATTTTGTACGTCACTGATAATTCTGGCATCTGTCCTCTCTTGTGCCTGTGTCAAAACATATATCTGTCCTCCTGTTCATTAAAGCAAATTTCTAATCAGCCAATCATGTGGCAGCCTCAGTGCATGCAGACATGGTCAAGTGGTTCAGTTGTTTTTCAGACCAAACCTTAAAATGAGGAAGAAATGTGACCTAAGTGACTTTGGCCATGGAATGATTGTTGGTGCCAGATGGAGTGGTTTGAGTATCTCAGAAACTACTGATTACCTAGCACTTTTACACACAAAACTCTCTAGAGTTTACAGAGAATGGCACAAAATAAAACAAAACAAAAACATCCAGTGAGCAGTAGCTCTGTGGCCAAAAGTATCTTGTTAATGAGAGAGGTCTGAGGAGAATGACCAAACTGGTTCAAGCTGACAGGAAGGCGACAGTAACACAAATAACCACACATTACAACAGTGACGTGCAGAAGAGCATCTCTGAATGCACAACACATCGAACCTTGAAGCTGATGGGCTGCAGCAGCAGAAGAACACAAACGTACACCCAGTGACACTTTATTAGAAACAGGAGGCTCATAATGAAGTAGCCACTGAGTGTAATATGCCAAAATATCAGCGGGAGTTTGGGGGAAGATGCTGTTGGACAAGTGTCCACAATTCCTTTGCAAACACTGTAGCTGCAGCAGCAATCTCAGATCTCCAAACAAAGCAGTCTCCAGTAAATGTGATTTCAAAAATGATCAATATGTCTTTAAATAACTCTGCTCAAATTGTCAGAGTGCCTTTATATGATGAATGTGCCTCAAGTTAACAGGAGACACTTGACATAATTCGACACTTAGATCTTCAATTTCCCCATTTGTTTTTTCCCCCTCAGACAGTTACTAAGGTAAACAGGAGATATGAGATTTAAACCAACAGTGAGCAAATACATTTATGATTCCTTATGACTCTTTGTCAAAAAATGTTTTTTTTTAATCTGCTGACAATTATTCTGAAATATTCCCAGGGATAGTGGAGAGATTATTCTAAGGTGTAAGGAAACTCAACACACTACATTAGGTAGATGGATTTTCAAATAACCATAAGGTTAATTGTGGTGCAACTTCTCTCTAAGGAATTTTAATGCCTTTATTTTACTGCCTACTTTGAATTAGTAAACTGAACAATGCAGTATTCTTATTTTAACCTGATTTAATTAACCTTTATTTCTTTGATGAGATAGAGGCTCAAATTCAGTCTGGCAATTGGATTAAAAGCAAAGGACAATTACAAATCGTCAAAGCTCTATAGGACTGGGAAACAAGAACAATTTCCGTATTCTTTCAAAGTTCAAAGTAAATTCATTATCAAAGCACATATGTGTCACTATATGCCACCCTGACATTCATTTTCTTGTGAACAGTCACAGTAGAACAAAGAAGTACAATAGAATCAATGAAAAACTACTGTACACATAAAGACTGGCAAACAACCAATGTTCAAAAGACAAACTGCTAGTACAAGATAAATAATAATAATAACTGAAAATAAGTAAGTAACTAATACTGAGAACATGAGTTGTAGAGTCCTTGAAAGTGAGTCCATAGGTAGTTCAGTGTTGAGGTGAGTGAAGATATCCACACTGGCTCAAGAGACTGATAGTTAAAGGGTTATAACTGTTCCTGAACCTGGTGGCATGGGATCAAAGGCTCTTGGACCTCTTGCTCAGTGGTAGTAGCAAGAAGAGAGATTGTCTTGGATGGTGGGGGTCTCTGATGGAAGCTGCTTTCTTGTGGCAGCGCTCCTTGGTGCGAAGCTCTGCCTGTGATGGGACTGGGCTGTATCCACCATTTTTTGTAGCCTTTTCTGTTGAAGCCAATGTTTGGAAATGTGGAAATCTCCCAAGTCCTCTTCCCTTGCTATGGATCCTTCAATTACCTTAAGCAACTTCAGCTAATCACATTTTAATCTTCTGGAGTTAAAACTATCAAACCTTAGGTTGAATAGGCTTTGGAAGATTCGAGATCAGAACCTAGTTTTGATCTCCTTATTTAAGAAGGATATTTTAATTTTATTGTATTTTATTAAGAGATATAGCATTGTTACAGGTACTTCTGGCCCAATTACACCCATGAGACCAATAAGCTACTAACTTGTATGGCCTTGGAACATAGGCGGAAATCGGAGCACCTGGAGGAAATCAACATGTTCATGAGTAGGACATACAAACTCCTCACAGAAAGTGGTGGAGTTGAACTGAGGCACTGTAAAAACATTATACAAACCGCTATGCTTCCATATCTTTGTATTGGAAGCAATTAGAGAAAGCTCAGTGGATTGACCCATAAATTGAAGACAAATTCATAGAGAGATACAGCACAGAAGCAGGCACTTGGACCACTGATAGTTCGGACACCAACCAACATTAATCCGCGCTTTACTCTTGTTTTGCATGCTATCCTTACAATGGCATAGATAATGTTCTTGACCCTGGTGATACATGCTTCTGCCTGGTGGGAGAAGGGAGAAGAATGAACATCTGGGGTAAATAGGGTCTTTGGTTTTGTTAACTGCTTTACTGAGGCAGGAAAAACTGCAGAGAGGGTCCATGGAGGGGAGGCGTTTACTATCTGTTGAGTTTTGTCCACAACTTTCTGCAAAAGCTGCAGAATTTGGAATATAAATTTTGTAAGATGTGATGACCAAAAAAAAAATGCTGTTGGATTTTTGTAAAGTTTCACCAACGTCCTTCATGGAAGGAAATTTGTCCCAAAACTGGTCTCGTATATGTTTGACTAGAGTCACAATGATGTGGTTGACTTGGGACTGTTTCTGGAAATGGACCAGAACACCACTCAACTCAAGGGGTAATCAGGGATATCGATAAATGGCAGTCTGAGCAGTGACATTCAGACAGCCGGACAGTCTCTGGTATTTCAATTTTCCATTGATTTACCTGATCTTCCACTACATGTGAACAAACCTACTTCTCTTCTTCACTTAAAGTCTTGCTTGTCGTTTTTTCTTTTACTAGCTTGAGGTCCACAAACTTTCACTCAGTAGACCTCATTGTGATTATTGTTTAAAACTTAATGAACAAATAGTTACCTCTTCTGTAACTGTTGCATTTCTTTTTGCACTCCTTCAGATTGCAGCACTGCACTGTGCATTATTCCACTCTTCCGTATTTGTCATTGTACTTAATATTATCATATATATTATTTATTCTGCAAGCAAGGTTTTCCTGGTGTAGATGACAATACACTGTTTTGAATGTGACCCAATTTCTTACCTTCTTCTTTTGCTTAACTACCTCCAACCTGAAACTCAACTCCCCCCTGCTGAGTGTTTCCAACGCTTTCTGTTTTTAATTTCAGGTTTGGTTTGTTGTTTAACACAAACCAGTTCTTCACTCAATATCTTCATAGAGTAATAGGCCATTCATCCTGTTGAGTCTGCTCAATGGCTCATTGCGACACTACATTGATTGGCCTTATCTCAAACGATAATGAGGTGGTCTGCAGGGAAGAAGTTATCTCTCTGACACAGTGGTGTCAAGAAAACAACCTCTCCCTCAATGTCGCAAAAACAAAGGAGCCTGTTGTGGATTACAGGAGGAATGGAGACATGCCAACCGCTATTGACATCAGTGGATTTGGGGTTGAGAGGGAAACAGCTTTAAGTTCCTCGGCAGCCACATCATCGAGGACCTCGTGGTCTGTACTCACCAGCTGTGTGGTGAAAAAGGCACAACAGCGCCTCTTTTACCTCAGACGGTTGAGGAAGTTTGGTACGGACCCCCAGATCCTAAGAACTTTCCACAGGGGCACAATTGAGAGCATCCTGACTGGCTGAATCACTGCCTGGTATGGGAACTGTACTTCCCTTAATCGCAGGACTCTGCAGAGAGTGGTGCAGACAGCCCAGCGTACCTGTAGTTGAGAACTTCCCACCATTCAGGTCATTTACAAGGACAGGTGTGTAAAAAGGGCCTGTAGGATCAATGGGGACCCAAGTCACTGCAATCACAATCTATTCGAGCTGCTACCATCCGGAAAATGATACCGCAGCATAAAAGCCAGGACCAACAGTCTCCGGGACAGCTTCTTTCACCAGGCCATCAGACTGATTAACTCATGCTGATTTGAGTGTACTCTATATTACATTGACTGTTCTATCTATTATAAATTATTATAAATTACTATGATTGCACATTGCACATTTGGATGGAGACGTAACATTAAGATTTTTACTCCTTGTGTTATGTGAAGGATGTAAGAAATAAAATCAATTCAATTCAATTCAATTATTAATCCCCTTAACCTCATTCTCCTGTCTTCTCCACATAGCCTTTGATGCGCCTACTAATCAAGAATATATCAGCCCCCTCTTTAAACATACCCAATGACCTGGCCTCAACAGCCATTTGTGGCAATGAATTCCATAGATTCACTACCCGCTAGCTAAAGAACTTCCTCCTTATTTCCGTCCTAAAAGGATGTCTCTCTATTCTGAGCCTGTGCCCCCTGGTTTGAGACTCCACCTCTAATAGGAAATCTCCTCTCCACATTTTAGGTCTTTCAATATTTGATAGGATTCGATGAGAACACCTCCCATTCTTTAAAATCTAGTGAGTACAGACCCAGAACCATCAAATGCTCCTCACATATTAACCCTTTCTTTCTCAGAATTATTCTCATGAATCTGGACCCTCTTCTGGACCCTCTTTCTCAGAATTATTCTCATGAATCTGGACCCTATTAGTGAGATACTAATCTGTACTAAGGAAGTGGTATAAAGATGGTGGGTATTCTTAGTGGGAGAAAAATAGATGATTCTCTTAAGAAAAGAACAATCTTGTGATATCATAGAGTCCAGTAGTCAATTTCATCTGGCCCTATAGATTAGCTTTAATGTATTTTTTGTGTGTGGAAGCTGTTATTAGATGCTTGATGAGATCTTAGCAAACCGGCAATACTGTTGGTTTTCCAAAATGAAGAACATAGTTTTAAAGATGGGTATTTCTAGAGAAGATGGATAACTGGCTGCATTTTAAAATTAGATCAGCAGGTCTGACAGAAACAGATGCTTTGATGAGATCTAAGAGCAGAGTTGGGGGAAACAGGAAAGAAGCAGAATAGTGTCAAAAACAGTCAGGCTTTGATTCTTCAACTGCAGAACACCGATAAAAAAAATCTCTGTTCAACTCAAAACAGGATTTGAAGGAAATGTCAAGAGAAGTCATAAAAGATAAATAAATGTAAACAAACGAAGAACACAGAGCATATGGCAGGGAAGGCTGAAGCCAGCAGTGAGTGATCGAAAAATAAGGATGATTTTTTTTAAATCTTACTAGCATGCTCAAAAAGTTAGAGTTCTCCCATCCATCCCACAGTCTCTTAATGCACCACCATCATGAATGCTGTGTGTTAATAGTACTGGAGGAAGATATATCTTGCATGAGAAAACCGTCAGGTCTATCCCCACCTTCATCCTCATCCAGGACACACACCAGAGGCACTGTGTTCAGCATTGTCAAAGACCCTCCCCATCCGTCCCACAATCTCATTGATGTGCTACCGCCTGGCAGTAACTTCCACACTATAAGACTGTTAGGCTGCGTACTGGCTCCTTCCCCCAGGCTGCTAGACTTCTGAACACACCACTACCACCCAGTATACATTATTTATGACAGCACCAGTACCATTATACTGTTATACATTGGTATACATGCTGCCCAACCTGCTGAGTTCCTCCAGCATTTGGACTGTGTTACTCTGAAATTCTTCCAGTGATTCCCTACTGTTCCATACCTCTCCACATCTTACACTGTCCCCACTCTCCCACTCCCTCACCAAGATCCACCAATCACCCGACAGCTCTTTGGTGGTATACATGTGTACAGCTAAATGACGATAAACTTGAACTAGAACTTGAACACAAAAGATTCTGCAGCTGCTGGAAATCCTGAGCAACACACACAACATGCTGGAAGAACACAGCAGATCAGGTGGCATCTATAGGTGGAAAATGGACTGTCAACGTTTCGGGTCAAGACCCTTCAGGAGGACTAGAAAGACAGAGGGGAAATAGAGAGTATAAAGAGTTGGAGGGAAGGGGTGGAACAAGAGCTAGCGGGTGATTGGTGGATCTAGGTGAGGGAGTGGGAGAGTGGGAACAATGTAAGATGTGGAGAGGTATGGAACAGCAGGGAATCACTGGAAGAAATTCTGAGTAACACAGTCAAAATGCTGGAGGGACTCAGCAGGTCAGGCGGCATTTATGGAGGGGAATAAACAGTCGACATTTCAGGCTGAGGCCCTTTATCAGGATTGGAAAGGAAAGGGAAAGATGCCAGAATAAGAAGGTGGGAGGAGGGAAAAGATTGCAAGGTAGAAGGTGATAGGTGAAGCCAGGGGAAGGGTAAGGTAGGTTGGTGGGGGAGGGGGAATGAACTGAGAAGCTGGGTGGTAATAAGTGGAAAAGGTAAAGGGCTGAAGAAGGAAGCCTATAGGACCATGAGAGAAAAGGAAGGAAGAGGAGAATCAGGGGAAGTGATAGACAAGTAAGATGAAGAGAAGGAATAGGAGGGGTGCCAGTGTGGGGAAAATTACTGAAAATTTAGATAATTCAATGTTCATGCCATCAGATTGGAAACTATCCATACGGGATGTGAGGTGTTGCTCCTGCAGCCTAAGAGTGGCCTCAACATGGCAGTAGAGGAGGCCATGGACCAACTTGGTGGAACAGGAATGAGAGCTGGAATTAAATGTTTGGCCACTAGGAACTGCTGCATCTAAATACTTAAAGGAGGAACATACAGAGATGTAAAGAGCAGCAGTAATGAGGTAGTTCCTTTGAAAGAATTGGTGCAGACTAGATGGGCTGAGTGGTAATGTTCCATATTGGTCACTGGGAGAAACCTCTGGATTTTCTGGGACACACACACATATGTGTCCCAGGAGGTATGGCCAGTTTTAAGTTGCAACAGTGAAAAACACTGACTTCACTCTCATTATTGTTACCAAGTCCAATCAGAATCAGGTGTAATATTACTGGTACATGTTATGAAATTTGTTTCATTGCAGCAGCAATTCAGTGCAATACCTAATAATAGAAAAAATCTGTGAATTACAGCTTTATATATCTATATAATTTTAAAATTAAATAAGTTGTGCAAACATAGAAATTTTAAGAAGTAGTGCGATAGTGTTCATGGGTTCAATGTCCGTTGAGAAATCAGATGGCAGATGAGAAGCTGTTCCTGAATCACTGAATGTGGGTCTTCAGGCTTCTGTACCTCCTACCTGATGGTAGCAGTGAGAAAAGGGCATGACCTGGGTGATGGACGTCCCAAATAATGAACGCCGCCTTTTTGAGACATCGCTCCCTGAGGATGTCTTGGATACTACAGAGGCTTGCCCATGATGGAACTAAGTTATATTTCCTCTTCAAACTGAACTTTCACAATTCAGTGATCTCTTCCATCTCCAGGACTGAAGCTCAGCGTAATAAACCTCAGAAATAACTTGGATGCATTGGGTGTAGTTTTGTGGCCATTGATATTATAATTGTACTACAGAGGCTCCTTCACATTATAATGTGCAGTATGATTGCAACCCTCTCACTTCAGATCAGCCCAAACATTCCCACTGTTGCTATAATATTTGGTGACTCTGCAAAATAAAATATAACCACTTTAATTCTAAATTCAACCGTGCCTGTGTATATAGAGAGCTAGGGCAGTTTCTGACACAAAAGCATATTAGTCACTAGATTAGATTAGTTTGTATCTGCCTCATATATATTGAAACATTGAAACGTGCAGTGAAATGCATTGTTTGCATCAATAAAGTCCAAGGATGTGCTGGCGACAGGCCACGTGCGTTGCCATGCTTCCAGCGCCAACATATCCTGCACACAATTTATTAATCCTAACCTGTATACAATACTTCGGAATGTGGGAGGAAAGTGGAGCACCCAGAGGAAACCCACACGGTCATGGAAAGAAGGTACAAATTTTGATTTGAAATTGAAACCAATTTACCAATCAGTGGCATACTAGGGTGTCACACTAAATTCTATGCTACTGAGCCACCCAGTAATAATATTATACTATTATAATTTCTTATTTTTAGAACCTTCTTTTATCCACTTCTGTTATAATCCATTTGGTAGCAGGGTGGAGTTATGTTTCTACCATAGGAGGTGTAAGTCATTCCTTCCCTCCACTAGCCTGCAGGTCACCCTTGGGCAAGGTGTATCAGCTGCTTTGCCCCCGATCGGGGTCACGTGAAGCCACGGGAGCAGGTGATGGTTGGCCATATGAGAAGTTAGTGTATGTCACAAGCCCTGGTAATGTGACCACTGACACCAGGCAGATAATCTCTGAAGAGTAGTGATAATGGCTCAGTTAAACATCTTGTTAAAACACTGCCCCGAAGAAGGCAATGGCAAGCCACTTACTATATGTGGAAAACTTTGCCAAGAACAGTCACGGTCATGGAAAAACCTGATTGTCCTCGTCATACAACAAGACATACATTCAATGATCTCTTCCAACATTCATAGATCAACATGAATGATGTTATACATTCCGCTCGTCATACATTCAATCCTGAATCACACTAGAGGCAGGAAACATGTTCCCGATGTTGGGGGAAGTCCAGAACCAGAGGCCACAGTTTAAGAATAAGGGGTAGACAATTTAGGATGGAGTTGAGGAAAAACTTTTTCACACAGATGGTTGTGGTTCTGGGGAATGCTCTGCCTTGGAGGCCAATTCTCTGGATTCTTTCAAAAAAGAGTTAGATAGAGCTCTTAAAGATAGCGGAGTGAAGGGATGTGGGGAGAAGGCAGGAAAAGGGTACTGATTGTGGATGATCAGCCATGATCACAGTGAATGGTGGTGCTGGCTTGAAGGGCTGAATGGCCTACTCCTGCTCCTATTGCCTATTGTCTATAAGACATAATGATAATGATGATTATAATTGAAGGATACATAGTTTTAAGGTGGTTGGAGGAAAGTATAGGGGAGATGTCAGAGGAAGTTTTTACAAAGAGAGTGGTGGTACGGGGAACACCCTGCTAGGGGTGATGGTAGATTTCAGGTACATTAGTGGCATTTAAGAAACTATTAGATAGGCACATGGATGATAGAAAAAAATGGAAGGCTATGTAGGAGGGAAGAGATAGATTGATCTTGGAGTAGGTTAAACCGCCAGCACAATATGATGGGCCGAAATGCCTGTACTTTGCTGTAGTGTTCTGTATTATATATTCTATTATGTCAGAGGGTCCTAAGAAAGAATGCAGCCAAATCCCGCAAGGTTAATCTATGCAGATGTAGATTTGGTGATATCTGAAGATAGTCTGGTTTTCTCCATACAGAGTAGGACATTACACAGAATATCTCTAATTCATCTGACAGGGATGCAACTTGGTCTTTGCTGTACTTTGGATTCAGCTGCAGAAGGTTATAATGATGAGATCTGCAAGTGCAACAACAGTATATATCACCCAGTGATAATATGCTTGAATATTGGCTTTCCAGTGAACTAATGCTCATGACAGTAATTGAGAAGATATGTAGCACCAATTATCTACACCGATCCTCCTTGGCCATTTGAAAAATTTATTAAGCAACTGAATTACGTAACTGGGGGAAACTTTAAAAAGCTGCGTCTAAAAACTTAAAGAAAGAAGAGACAGGGATGCTGCGAGTGGCAATAAAAAGATGGCTCTTTGGAAAGAATTGGAGGAGAGCGGATGGGCTGAGTGGTGATGTTCTATACAGCACAACCTCTGGCTCATTCTCCTTTGAAATTATAGATGAAGTAAGTTATACATTTGATGTGAGTATCTTTAGAAAAATTCAAAATACAAGTAATTTTGTTATCAAAGTATGTTTCTATATACTAGGTTGATATTCATTTTCTTGCAGGCATTTACAGGAAAATAAAAAATACAATAGAATTTATGAAAACTATACATAGATAAGGGATGGCAAACAACCAATGTGCAAAAGAAGACACTTTTATGCAGATAAAAATATATATACATTATTAATAATATAGAGAACATGAGTTGCAAAGAGCTTGAAAGTGAGTCTATAGATTGTGAAATCAGTTCAGTGCTGAGGTGAGTGAAATTATCCACGCTGGTTCAGGAGCCTGATGATTGAAAGGTAATAAATGTCTCTGAACCGGGTGATGAGGAACCTAATGCTCCTGTACCCCCTACCTGATGGTAGCAGCAAGAAGAGAGCAAGGCCCTGTATGTTGCTTTCTTGTAGCAGCGCTCTTTGTAAAAGTGTTCAATGGTGGGAAAGTTTATTTCTGTGATGGACCGGACTGTGTCCACCACCTCCTATAGGTTTTCCCATTCCTGGGCATGGTGTTTCCATACCAGGCCGTGATGCAGTCAGTTAGGATACTCTCCACTGTGCTATAGAAATTTGTCAGAGTTTCAGGTGACATGCTGAACCGGTGCAAACTTCTAAGAAAGGTTCACTAAATGACTAAATCACCCTAAACGAAGCTACAGAGTATCTTGGGAAGAATGAAAATTGTACGAATTGTGGACCCTAGGTTTTCTCATCGGTTAGTGGGTATTGTCATCCTTCTGTGTTCCTTGTGACTGAGATTTTGTCCACAAGTCGGAAGCTTAGTAGAACAGTACTTGCATATACTGTTCAGGATACGGCCCAGTAGAAACAATGGCAAACCAGTTCTGTAAAGAATTCGTCAGTGGTTGCGAATAAGACTATAACTGCCCACGTCATACAACATGGCACTTGATGATGATATGTCATACAAAAGCCTTATGTCCCGTTCTGTCCAAAGCACCATTCAGATTCATTTACCATGTGTAATTGAGACATACAGTGAAACAGCGTGATGTCAAAGACCTTTGCACAGCACTGTATTTGTCAATGTGGAGCGGAGAGCGAGTTTGAAAAACTGGCGGGAGCAAAGGGCATTGGGAATGGCGAGGGTGGAGCACTGTGGGAGAGGCGTGGGACAGGTGGCAGAAAAGGAGTGTCAGGGGCAGGGAGGGGCACAGGTGCAGACACACCCAGCCCTGATTCACCAGGCAAACTCATTCAATTCCAAACAGTTGGTTTGTTGATCATCACAGAATGTCTCTCTGGTGCTTCCTGTTTGCTCCCCTCTCCCTTTCCATTTTCCTAACCATGATTCCCCTCTTCCTTCCCCTAACCATGATTTTCGTCTCCCTGCCCCCTTTTCACTCGGTCCACAATAGACCCAAATCAGCATCAGGTTTATCATCACTCAAATGTCATGAAATTTGTTTTTTTGCTGCAGCAGTGTGGTGCAATGCATAAAATTACTGCAGTGCTGTGTAAAGGTCTTAGGCACTTTACCTACTGTATATATAAGTGCCTATGACTTTTGCACAGTACCACATATTTATCCCGGTTCTGGATTTTTCCTCAGTGTTTGCTCCTGAAGCCTTTCCCATCAGTGGGTATAGCAGCAAGTCAATGGAGACTTAAGATCAGAATTGTCCTTCTCCTAGATGAGCTGTCAACCACGGCTGATGAGCCCCCTTCTGCCTGAAGCAATTGGCTTTAAGATGCCTTTGCTCCTTCTCCTGCCCGTTGAAATGGTTCTGCCAGATTTAGTAGCTAATCAGACACAAAGGCCAGGAGCTGGACTTGATTGTCAAAAGCTATGGAGATGCATACCACTGGGAGCATTCAATAGGTAGTGAGAGGTCAGCCCCACTACTCCCCACCCCTCTAGCTCTGATATCTTTAAGGATTCTGTGTGTGTGTGTGTGTGTGTGTGTACACAAAAACTATATAAGGCCAGAATTTGGCCGCTTGGCCCATCGAGTCTGCTCTGACATATCATCATGGCTGATCCATTCTTCCTCTCAGCCCCAATCTCCTACCTTCTCCCCACATCCTTTCATGCCTTGATCATATAGTACCCTGAGATTCATTTTCTTGTGGGCATTCACAGAAGTACAAATAAACGCAGTAGAATCATCGAAACATTACACACAAAGATAAACAACCAATGTTCAAACATAACTAAAATCTGCAAATACAAAAAGAAAATAAAAAAGTAATAAATAATTTATAAAAATGAGTTGTAAAGACCCCAGAGGCGAATCCATAGATTGAGAAACCAGAATCATAATGATTCAGGATGAATCACAGTGCAATAGGTACTGATCAATTGTGTTGGCCCAAAACATCAGCTGTTTAGCCCTCTCCGTAGATGCTGTCTAATCTGCTGAATTCTTCCAGGCTTCTGTGTGTGTTACTCTGGATTTCCAACATCTGCAGAATATCTTGTGCTTATGACAGACAAATCTTTTCTATTTATTCTTCCAAAATATCTGATCTCTCAGAATATTCACTTCCCAGGCTTGGTCACTTTGCAACAAAGTCTCTCTAATGGCTTTCAGGTCAGAGCCATTTATTTCTATCTGTGCTGTCACATCATCCAGTATTTAATCTGAATGCCCGTTCATTCAGATATGGAGGATGATATTTCACCTCATCACTTTTCCTCAATCATTGCATTTGCTGGAGCAAATTTATGCCTGTAGATGTCTGAGGATCTAACCTGAACCCAACGTGTCAATGTAGCTATAAAGAAGGCAAGCCAACAGTTATATTTCATTAATAATTTCAGGAGATTTGGTACGTCACCTAAACCACTCACTAATTTCTACAGATGTACTGTGAAGAGCATTCTAACTGTCTGCATCACCTTCTGGTGTGGACGTGATGGTGGGGTTGCTACTGATCAGGATCAAAGTAAGCTGCAGAGAGTTATAAACTCTGTCAGCTGTTAGCTCCATCATTGACACTAGCCTCCATAGTATCCAGTACATCTTTCAGGAGTGCTGCCTCACAGTTGACATCAGGAAGGAGGGACAGGAGCCTGAAGGCACACATTCAGTGATTCAGGAACAGCTTCTTCCCCTTTGCCATCTGATTTCTGAAAGGGTATTGATTCCATAAGCACTACCTTACTACTTTTTCATTTTGACTTTTGCACTACTTATTTAATTAACTATTTAATATATATACTGTAATTCACAGCATTTTTCATTGTTATTTTATATTGCGCTGTACTACTGCCGCAAACACAATGAGTTTCACTACATATGCCAATGATATTAAACCTGATTCATATATTTACTGCATGCCGATTATTAGAAACATAGAAAACATATAGCACAATACAGGCCCTTTGGCCCACAATGCTGTGCCAAGCACGTACTTACTTTTGAAATTACCTAGGGTTACCCATGGGAAAAAGCCTCTGACTATCCACATGATCAATGCCTCTCATCATCTTATACACCTCTATCAGGTCACTTCTCATCCTCTGCTGCTCCTAGGAGGAAAGGTCGAGTTCTCTCAACCTATTCCCATAAGACATGCTCCCCAGTCCAGGCAACATCCTTGTAAATCTCCTCTGCACCCTTTCTATAATTTCCACATCCTTTCTGTAGTGAGGTGATCAGAACTGAGCACAGTCCTCCAAGTGGAGTCTGACCAAGGTCCTATATAGCTGTAACATTATAAACACAAAATAATCTGCAGATACTGTTGTTAAGGGAACACTCACAATGCGCTGGAGGAACTCAGCAGGTCAGTCAGCATCAGTTGAAAAGATTAGTCGATGTTTCGGGCCGAAACCCTTCGTCAGGGCTGAAGAAAGAACTTTGGGGAGGGTTTGAAGAATGCTGGTAGTTGAAAAAAAACAGTAATTTGAAAGACAAAGGGGTGGGGGAGGGGAAGCAGGGAGGTGATTGGCAGGAGAACAATGCGCAGTAGTAGAAGGAGGCGGAACTATGAGGGAGGTGATGTGAAATAGAGATAGAGGAAGGGAGGGGGAGGGAATTACCGGAAGTTGGAGAATTCTATGTCCACACCAAGGGGCTTGAGACTACCTAGACTGTATTCACTTCACTTGCAAATCTGTTGGGCTCATCTATTGCATCCGATGCTCCCGGTGCAGCCTCCTCTATATCGGTGAAACCCGACGCAGACTGGGGGACCGCTTCGTCAAGCACCTCCCTCCGTCCGCCACAACAGACAGAATCTCCCAGTAGCCACCCACTTCAACTCTTCTTCCCATTCTCTTTCAGATGCGCATTGTTCTCCTGCCAATCACCTCCCTGCTTCTCCTCCCCCACCCCTTTGTCTTTCAAATTACTGTTTTTTCCAACTACCAGCATTCTTCAAACCCTCCCCAAAGTTCTTCCTTCAGTCCTGACGAAGGGTTTCGGCCCGAAACGTCGACAAATCATTTTAAACGATGCTGACTGACTTGCTGAGTTCCTCCAGCGCATTGTGAGTGTAGCTGTAACATTACCTCTCGGTTCTTAAACTCAATCCGACGGTTGATGAAGGCCAATGCACCGTATGCTTTCTTAACCACAGAGCCAACCTGCGCAGCAGCTTTGAGTGTCCTATAGACTCGGACCCCAAGATCCCTTTGATCCTACACACTGCCAAGAGTCTTACCATTAATACTGCAACTTGCATAAGCACTCATAATGCTGGAGAAACTCAGCAAGTCAGGCAATATCTATTTAGGAGATAGAACAGTTAGTGTTTGAGCTGAGACCCCTTATCAGAACTGGAATGGAAGTGGAGAAAAGCTAGAATAAGAAGGCGGTGGTCTGGTGGGGAAGGAATACAGACAGGCAGGTAATATGTGCAGCCAGGTGAGTGGGAATGTTGGTGCGTGGAGGAGGAGGGAATGAAGTGAGAAAGTGGGAAGTGATGGGTGGAAGAAGTAACGAAGGATTCTGATTGGAGAGGACACTAGACTATGGGAGGAAGAGACAAAAGTGGGGAATCAAAGGGAGGTGACAGCCAGCTGAGGAAGAAGGGGTAAGAGCGGAACCTGAATGGGGAATGGAGAAAGAAGAGGGGGCAATTTCTGAAAGTTAGAGAATCCCTTGTGTATGTGACACCCTACCTCAATGCAAAGCTGTAGATTATTGATAAATCCATAGTTCTGCACCTTACAGCTTTTCAAGTGTTTGTCTCAATTTTTTTTTTGCCTGAAGATTCCAAATCCCCTCCAGCGCCAGTGGAAGTAAAGTTAGTGGTTCCTGGGGCAGATAATTCTCTACTAAGCTCTGTAACTGTCAGATAGGGTGTCCCACTTCTTTCTCATTAATGAGGTGGGATCTCAGTGATACTTATCGAAAATTGAAAGGCCTGGATATAGAGAAGATGTTTCCTATAGTGGGGAGTCTGGGACCAGAGGGCACTGCCTTAGAATAAAGGGATGTCCATTTAGCCAAAGTTTGATGAATCTGTGGAAGTTATTGCCACACGTGGGTGTGGAGGCATTATTGGCTGGGATTGATAGATTTTTTATTAGTCATGGCATGAAGAGATAAGGGAAGAAGGTAGGAGAAAGTGGGTGAGAGAGAAATGGATCCGCCATGGTGAAATGATGGAGCAGACTCAATGGGCCAACTGGCCTAATTCTGCTCCTGCATCTTATGGTCTTATGGTCATAACCATCTATGTAACCTTGTGCTTATCATTTTCTTTATTAAATCTGTTATAGATCTGGTGTTGTGTTATGATATGGTTTTCACAAAGAATCTTATAGTAAAAGATTTCGGAGGAAATCGTGATCAAACCATGGTATAGTTTCAATTTCATGGGGACAGCATGATAGCGTAGCCGCTGGTGTAATGGTGTAACGCCTTTACTACATCATTGATCCGTGTTCCATACCCACTGCTGTCTGTAAGGAGTTCATATGTTGTCTCCGTGACCACATTTATTTCCTCCAAGTACTCTGGTTTCCTCCCACATTCCAAAGATATACGGGTTAATTGGTCACATTGGTGTAATTGGCCAGTGTGGGCTCATTGGCCTGGAGAAGTATATAACTGTGCTGAAAGTCAAAATAAAAAGTAAATAACATGAACTCTTCATCTTTCACACAACTTTCTTGAATGGCAGGGGTAATCATCAGAGGAGAGTTTCCTGAATTTACTCACTAATTGCTTGGACTTGTCAGCATCATAACTTTGGCCTTGGAAATAGATTTTGATACTAAATCCCTCAGTCATATCACTCATTTTCCCCAAGTCAACATCCATCATTAAAAAGATATAACATATGATACAGAAGTCTTAGGTCCACCAGGTTCAGGAACAGTTATTTTCCTACGTCCTGAACCACCAGGAATAACTTTACTCACCATCGTGGATAACTTCATTTACCATTACACTAAACTGATTCTGTGACCTACGGACTCATTTTCAAAGACGCCTGACAACTCATCTTCTCAGTTTTATTTTCATGTACATAATATGCCTTCTTTTGCACATTTTTGTACCAACTTTGTTAGTCTTGTCTATGTATATTTTTTGTAAAAATCTATTTTCTTTCTTTTTTCAGGTAACTACCTACAAGAAAATGAATGTCAAGAAAGTTCGGGTAACATACATTGATAATAAATTTACTTCGAGCTTTGGAACTTAGAGTACTTCTTTAAAAAGTTCATATTGCTTTCAAATTGCTCATAGTTTTCTTTCTTGCTTCATTTGTATCTAACAATCCTTCTGCAGGAAGTAGTTGTGACATTTCTTCAAAGGCAAACAGATTAAATACACAACACCATAAAACCTCCATAAAATTCAGCTTTACCACTGCAAATATCACTTCTGATCCTTTCCCTTCAAGTTTAAACTTGAGCACAGTTTTATTCTCAGCATTGGTATTTCTGTGATCCTTGCATCTGAGGAGATTTGGTTTGGGTTATCTCGAATTTCTACAGATGCGCTCTCGAAAGTATCCTGGCAGGTTGTACCTCAGCTTGATATGGCAACTGCTCTGCTCTGGTCCGACTGACCCTGCAGAAAGTGGTAAACACTGCCCAGTCCATCACAGCTGCGTCACTTCCATCCATCCAGCCCAATTTCATGGTTCCATGCTTCAGGGTGGCTCATAGTCTCATTGGCAATTCCTGCCACCTTAACCATCCGCTTTACTCTCTTCTGAAAGAAGGTTCAAGAATTTGAAGAACAGCTTCTTTCCCACAACTATCAGGCATCTGAACACGTCACCTCTTCCAAGCCCTCTTCATCAGGACAGGAAAGGAAGGAGGCAGAAGATAGGGTTATTTTTCATATCTCCTTTTGAAGTGTCTCAGCCCAAATTGTGAGCTGTTTATTTCCTTCCATAGATGCTGTCTGACTTGTTGAGTTCCCCCAGCATTTTGTGTCATTGCTCAATATTTACAGCATCTGCAGAATCTCTAGTGTTTATTTGTTGCCGAGTTCTTCCAGCCTTTTGTGTGTGTTGCCCTTTCATGAAATTGCTCTGTGGAAGCAAGTTTTCACTTGAATTTCTCACAATATTTGTCTTTGGGATTCACAGGATGCTAGGATGCTGGCAAAGCAATGTTCACAGCTCATCTGCTGTGAACAATCATTTCTGAAGGCACCTGCAGCTTATTTCTGAGGGTACTTGAGAGTCAATCATATCGCCATGGTGTTGGCCTGAACATTAGCCTGACAATGTAAGAATTTCCTCTCCTTAAAGGCCTTTACATAGCAGTTCGGTACTTTTTTCTCACAACAACCCAACAGTTACATGGATACCATTATAATTGCACATCTTTATTATATTAGTTAAGGTTAATTCCCCCAGCTGCCACAATGGACTTTAAACCTACAGAATCATAAAATCGTGCAGCACAGAAAGAGGTAATTTATACACTTTAGTCCCATTTATCCTCTTTAGGGCCAAATTGTTGCATGCCTTTCTTATACAAGTACCTGTCCAGATACCTTTTAAACATAAGGCATTGACCATAAGACATAGGAGCAGAATTACACCATTTTGTCGATCATTTCTGCTCCACTATTCCATCAAGGCTAATTTATTATCCCGATCAATACCATTCTCTTGCCTTCTCACCGTAACCTTTGACACCATTAGAAATCAAGATCCTATCAAACTCTATTTTAAATATACCTAATGATTTGGTCTCTGCAGATATCTGTGGCAATGAATTCCACAAATTCACAAACCTCTGGTTAAAGAAATTCCTCTTCATCTCTGTTCTGAATGAACATCGCTCTATACTGAGGCAGTGCCCTCTGGTCCTAGACTTATCCACTGTAGGAAACAACCCCTCCACATGCACTCCGTCCAGCCCTTTCAATGATATCCTGCATTTTTTTTCATTCTTCTAAACTCCTGTGAGCACAGGCCCAGAGCCATCAAATGCTCCTGATGCATGAACCTCTCATCCCTGAGATTATTCTTGTGAATCTCCTTTGGACTCCCTCCAAAGCCAACACATTCTTTCTTAGATAAATGGCCCAAATCTGTTCACAATACTCCCAAATGCAGTCTGACCAGTGCCTTATAAAGACACAGCATTACATCCTTTCTTTTATATTCTAGTTCTTTCGAAATAAATCCCAACATTGCATTTGCCTTCCATACTATATTGACTCAGCCTACAAGTTGACCTTTAGTGAATCCTGCATGAAGACTCCCAAGTCCCTTTGCACCTCATATTTTTGAATTTTCAGCTCATTTAGTAAATAGTCTATGCCTTTATTGCTTCTTCTAAATAGCATGAGCACACATATCCCGACACTATACACATGAAATTTGGGAAGCCCTATATCTGCGTAGATTACCCAAGCATCTAAATTTTCATTCCAGAATTAAAACCACCCTAGTTTCACAATGGATTTGTTCAGTAACTTCAAAAAAATTTCAATAATTTGTCATCTTACCTTGGAAAGTGTGTGAAGTTTCCAGTCAGATGAATGTCTATAGAATTCTTTTTTATCTCAGCAATCTCTCTCATAATGGGACACCACTGTATCATGATGCTATTACAACTCAGAGCATCTGTGTTCAGAGTTCATTTCCAGCATACTCTGTAACGAAGTTTGTACGTTCTTCCCATATGCATGTGGGTTTGCTCCGGGTGCTCTGGTTTCCTCCCACATTTCAAAGATGTATGGGTTAATAGGTTATTTAGTCACATGGGTGTAATTAGGCAGCGCTGACTTATTGGTCTGGAAGGGCCCATTACTGTGCTGTATCTCTAAATAAATATAAATAAATAAAAACATGAACCAGTACAGAAGTCATTTTAATTCCGATTTACAAAGATGGAAAGCTTCCACCTTATCAGTTTTGAACTGGACTAAATTAAATCCTGATTTGGTGCAATGTAGGTGTTGGTAATTCATCTTCATGTGAGGAATGCTCAGGTCAATATGTTATAGAGATGTAATCGAGGGTTATTTGGAATTTTGAGATTCCCTGTCAATTGGTTTGCATATATTTCCATTTGTTTATTAATGAAATGAAACCCAATATGCTGCTTCAATCTGCAGACATGGCCTATTGCCTGGAAGCATTTTGATCACTGTGAAAACAGCTTCTGTAAATTGATTTTTTTCCCAACATTTGAAAGTTCTGTAACTGTGTATAAGCCTGTTGAAATGTCAAGGTTATGAAGAACAGTTATTTCACACGGCTCCACAAAAGAGATGTACACCTGCAGACAACTTCGTGCCAATGTGAATGAATTGCTTTTGGCGTAGGAATGAAGCCTATTAATGACAATGCTGAGGCAAGTTAAAATGCGGGTACTCTATAGAAGAGTAGAATGCACTGGAGACATATTCTCTCTCTCTCTCTCGCTCACACACACACACACATACACACATTCTCTCTCTCCTCTGTCTCTCAGATGTATTCTCATTTTCTCTCTCTCTCTCCCTCACATTCTCTTTCTCCTCCATCTGTCTGATGTATTCTCTCTCCTCTATCTCTCTGATGCTTTCTCATTTTCTCTCTCTCTCCTCCATCTCTCTGATATATTCTCTCTCTCTCTTTCAAATTCTCTCTCGCCATCTCTCTCTTCTCTCTCTGATGCATTCTCATTCTCTCTCACTCGTTCTCTCTCCCTCTCTCCCCCTCTTTCCCTCTCTCCTCTCTCTCTCTCCAGCTCTCTCCTCCATCTCTCTGATGCATTCTCATTCTCTCTCACTCGTTCTCTCTCCCTCTCTCCCCCTCTTTCCCTCTCTCCTCTCTCTCTCTCTCTCCAGCTCTCTCCTCCATCTCTCTATGCATTCTCATTCTCTCTCTCTCCCTCTCTCCCTCAAGATGAGCTACGAGGCTGCGAGTGACAAACACAAGGATGAGAAATTGCCCGCTCTCTTTGTCTCTGTCTCTTGACTGACTAGCTATCTGTCTATCTGTTTCTCTCCAAATTTCTAAAGATGAACAGCAAATTGAAGAGAAGTCCAGATACAAACACAGGAGATTCTGCAGATACTGGAAATCTTGAGCAACACACAGAATGCTGGAAGAACTCAACGGGTCAGGCAGCATCCTTGGAGTGGAATAAACAGTGATGCTTCAGGCTGAGACACTTCATCAGGACTGAAAAGAAGGGGGCAAAAACCAGAATAAGAATGTGGGGAGAGGCAAGTAATAGGTGAGGCCAGGTGGGTTTGAAGATAGGCTGGTGGGGGAGGGGATGTAGCGAGAAACTGGGAGGTGATTGGTGGAAAGGATAAAGTGCTGAAGAAGGAAGAATCTGATAGGAGAGGAGTGTGGACCATGAAAGAAAGGAAAAGATGAGTGGAATCAGAGGGAGGTGATAGACATGTGAGGAGAAGATAAAAGTTGAGAGGGGAACCAGAATGGGGAATGGAAAAAGAGAGAAGGGGGAAGAGGGGAGAAATGACCAGAAATTAGAGAAATCAATGTCCCTGCCATCAGGTCCGAGTCTACCCAGACAGAATATGAGGCGTTGCTCCTCCAACCTGATTTGGCCTCATCATGGCAGTAGAGGAGGTCATGGACCAACATGTCAGAATGGGAATGGGAAGTTTGAGTTGAAATGGATGGCCACTGGGAGATCCTGCCTTTCACAGCAGACATAGTGAAGGTGATTGATAAAGCAGCCCCCAATCTGCATCGAGTCTCACCCTTTTGTTTAAGAAGCTGCATCGGGACTCTGGATACAGTAAATGACCTTGAAGCACTCACAAGTGGAGTATCGCCTCAGTTGGAAGGATTACCTGGGGCCCAGGATGGTGGTGGGGTAAGAGGTGAAAGGGCAGATGTAGCACTTGTCATGCTTGCAGGGTCTGGAAAATTCCAGGGTTTGTTAAGATGATCAGTCTCCTAAACACTGCACATTCTAGTAAAAAAAATCTGATGTGATCTGTAACATACTGAGAAAATTATAATGAGGTTTATTATTATATTTACATGCCACTTAATACAATATTCTGTAAAATAAATGTATGGAATCATACAGAGGTCTCCTTGGTGTTTTGTGTTCTTTGTATTCTTTTTGTTGTTGAACCCATCACTCGTACTGGGGCATAGGCCACTGACAGCAGATCACCAGAGTCCTCTGTGCCAGGCCTCTCTTTCAAGCCCAGGTGTAGGCCATCTACACATCTTCTCGGGGAAGATCCTTCCTCTCCCTGGGATGAGCTCTTTCAAGCTTTTGTTTACATTTCTGTAGCACTGGGTTTTTATGGGATGAGGTTGCTGGCCCCCATGACCGCTTGGGACCGTCCATGGCAAAGTATGCTCAGAACATGGATAGATTTATAACCCTTTAATTACCTGCAAATCACATATAAACTCTATGCTTGGCTGGACTTTCATCTTGGATAACGTGTGGAGCAGTGGAATAAGTCAGCACAACATTGTGGGACAAAAGGTCTGTATGGTATTTGACAATTCTGTGTTCTAAAATAGAACCAAATGAGAGCATCATTGAAACTGTGGGAGGAACTGGGGTGCCACGTTAGCAGAGCAGCTATCCTGACACGATTACAGGTCGGAGGGTCAGAGTTCAGAGTTCAATTCTGGGGTACTCTGCAAGAACGTTTTCACGTTCTTCTGGTGTGTGATTGTGTTTCCTCCTGCTGCTCCAGTTTCCTCCACAGTAGAGCTACTAGGACATGATGTTTCAATCCCTATGGTAAGTCAGCACTCTCGACGTTGGCAGTGGGCTTGGAGTGGTGACAAGGAGGGAGGGTAGGTATGTCATCGGGGTCATCAGGTGGGCACCCTCCTTCTTTGACGTTTCGTTGATAAGCCCACGACATCTCCAGAGGGCTCAACGGTGCTACCTGGCGTCCCAGATACACCCCCCTCAGTTCCATACCCTCCTGTCTTCATCTTGCAGCCCACTTGCTGTCTTTGCTTTTAATCCAAATCCAATTGCTGCTTTCTTCTGCTGTGTTTGACAAAGACTTGATTGCTTGTTGGAGAGAGTGACCCCTCACCCCCATCTTCTTCAATAGACTGGTCGTAGATGTAGCAATGAATCCCCTGCATCCCACTTCTACAAGGAAAATTTTGGTCTTCCAGCCATTCTGGGCAGCTTCAGTTGCCAGTTCAGAGTACTTGATCTTTTTCCTCTCATAAGCTTCTTCAACACCATCTTCCCATGGTACTGTCAATTCCACAACATATGCCACCTTGGCTGTTGTGGACCACAGGACCATGTCTGGCCGGAGTGTTGTAGCCGCAATGTCTAGGGGAAACACAAGCTTTTTTTCCCAAGTCCACGTCCATTTTCCAATCCTGAGCAACCTGCAGAATGCTTACATCTTTTGATGTCATATGGTGCACTGAAGATTGGCCTGCTGGTACAAATCGTGTGATGTGGACATTGTTTGTGGGAGAGCATTTGTGGTGATTCGCCTCTGTTCCAAGATTGATGCCAGCTCACACATACACAGTTCAATAATGTACTGGTTAAGTAGGTTTATTGGTCGTTGTAAATTGTCCCGTGAGAAGGCTAGGGTTAACCGTTGGGCTGCTGGGCAGCATGGCTCAGTGGACCAGAAGTGCCTATTGCGTGCTGTATCTCTAAATAACAACAAATTAAATATAAACCTAGCAGGTCAGGCAGCATCTGTGGAGGCAAAAGATTTTAATGCAGTCTCTCAAGCAGAAACATTCACCATCCCTTTGCCTCTGCAGTTTCTGCCTGGCCTGCTGAGCTCCTCCAGCCTGCCTTGCTTTGGATTACATCATTTGTAGTTTTGTATCTATGAACACAGAGACGAGACAAGATGCTTCCATGCACTATTCCTGTTAGTGCCGCTGACATTTTTCCAACGTCAGACCTAGCTGGGTGGTACACTGATACAGCAGGAAAGATGCTGCCTCACAACCTGAGTTTGACCCTGACCCAGGATGCTGTCTGTGTGGAGTTTGCGTGTCCTTCCAGTGACAGTCTAATTGGTCATTGGCTTATCTTGCATGTGTGCGGGAGTATCCGGGTGGAGTGGATGGAGATGTGGGAAGAATTAAAGAAAGATTGAGATGAATATATGAATGTTGTAAATGGGAGATTATTGGTTGATAAAACTGATGAGCTGAATGGCCTGTTTCTGTGAAATCCCTCTACCTCCAGTTCTTCTATTACTTTGGATGCAACCTATGACTTGTAATTTGACTTGAGTGGCATAGTGTGCTAGATTGCCATGGATCCAATGCGCCCTTACCTACGCCCTCTAGTTCCTGATTCCCTAGTCCTGGGTGAAAAAAAATAGAGTATAATTATCCTCTCTAGGCCCCACATTGTTTTATACATCTCTACAAGACCAACCCTCATTCGACTATGCTCCACTGAAGTCCCAACATGCTCAGCCTCTCTCTATACCTCAATCCCTGGCATCCCGAAAACATCCGTGTAAAACTCTGTGTGCTCTTTCCAACTTTATGACGTCCTTTCTATAGCAGGGTGACATCATATTCCAAACAACACATTATCAATATCTAGTACAACTACAATATAACCTTTCATCTCCTGTACTCAATATTCTAATTGATGAAGACCATCATCCTGAAATCTTTCTTCACCATCCTGTTTACCTGTGACACCACCTTCAGGGAAACATGTGCTTCTACTCCTAGGTCCCTCTGTTCTAAACACTCCCCAGGGCGCAACATACTGTTATAAGGATTTACTCCTTCGTAATTATGATCAGTTAGGCACAGAGAGTATTTGTGTTTACTGACGAGTACCTTTATTGACTCAACTAAAAAGCACTTGGATTCACAAGCTAATTGACTGTGTGCATATCCACTAGGATTCCCTGACACTCCATGAATAGACAATGAAAAGGAAAGGTATTACTCAGGAAAGGACTCTCCGCTGGCTAGGTGTTTTTTTTCTGGTTCTGATCTATAGCCTCCACATGTCCAAAATGGGTTCCTAAACATCCGTGATGGTTGGACTCCAGAGAGCTGTCGCTCCTTTGCATTCAAAGTCTGTCATTTTTATTCCCTTCCCTCATCAGTTCAAATGTTGTAATTCAATCTTGTTGGCTGAAGGTCACCTGACCAACCTTGGTCACCTTCATATTGACTCTAGTTCTGGGTATAATCATTATTGTTCTATGGCCTTTGCTATCAGCCACATGCTGTTAGTTCTTTTCAACTCTTACTGGTTCAAATCAGTCAAACCGGGTGACCTAGACACTGTGACTAACAAGACTGAAGATCACTCTGATTGCTCCTGCTGTAAGCTTGCCACTTTACATAATAAGTAGTTACTTGTCTGAAATTGGTCTCGGGTTTAGCAGGTCATTAGCAGAAAAGTCCTTGTGTTCATATTCCATTGCTTTGATTAAATTATCCCAGAGCAAGAAGTCAGTTCAAACAGTTTACAAAATTGCCGTCTCCATTCCTGTTCACAGCTGTTTTACTTTCTGGCCAACAATACCTTTCACCGTGAAATGGCACTCACATACCTGAATTAAACTCCATTGCCATTCCTTGGTTCACTTACCCAGCTGATCAAGATTCTCCTGTAACTCCTGATAACCAGCTTAGTGGTAGCCTCCTCTACGTACCATGTTATCTCCTACTTTTTCCCACTTACCATGTCTTGATGTCATGTAAATAAGGGCTTCTTCTGTAACTCAGTATAAGACACCAACTCCTCTTTACAAATGAGAAGAATATGAGCAAAATCAACATGGCTGCATCACTGTCTGGAATGGAGGGCCGACTTCACAGGATCAGAAAAAACTGAAGAAAGCTGCAAACTCAGCCAGTTCCATCATGGGCACTAGCTTTCCCAGCATCGAGGATGTCTTCAAAAGACGATGCCACGTCCATCATTAACGATCCCCATCACCCAGGACATGCCCTCTTCTCATTGATACCATCAAGGAGGTGGTACAGGAGAATGAAGATGCACACTCAATGTTCTTGGAACAGCTTCTTTCCCTCTGGCATCAGATTTCTGAATAGAGAATCAACCAACAAAAATATTACTTCAATATTGTTTGTTGCTCTCTATTTGCAGTACTTATTTACAGTAATTTAATTTTAAAAAAATGTTTTATTTATTTTAACCAACGTTTCAATGACACTCAGTCATCTTCATTACAGCTGATGCCTAGGCATGTTTAGTCCGGTGGTATATAGATCCCCATCATCAGTCTCTCCAGATTGGTTAGTCCTCAACCAATCAGGTTTCCTTTGTCCCACCTTGATTACAATGAAATTCCAATTCTTCCTTAGAGCGGGACCTGCATCTTTGTTAATATTCTTTTTCTCTAGGTTTATTTCAATAGCTTCTGGAGCTTAGGTTGATGTATCTGTTTGGGTTACCCAGTGAAAATGTCGGTAACAAAGCACTGCATTCGCAATGGCCATAGGATTGACTTCGATGGCACAAAACTACTGTGCTGCCCCCATGGTATTCGGGACCACCTGGTGAAGGAAGATATTGAAATAAAACTAGAGAATTTTTGTTTTAAACAAAGTTGAAAGTCCCGCTCTAATTAAAAACTGGAATTCAATTGTAAACAAGGTGGGATAGCGGAAACATGATTGGTTGAGGTAGGGTAGATGACTGGGGTATGTATACCACTGGATTAGACATGCGGAGACATCATTCCTGTTGAAGATGGCAGAGTTTGTCATCGAAATTTTGGTTAAAGTCGATATTTGTGCCCAGCTGAAGGCCCGAGAAGGGTTTATTTGTCATATATGCCAGAAAGCACTTTTTCATAGTTTTTACTGTTTACTTAGTTTTTACTATTATGTATTGCAATATACTGCTGCTACAAAACAACACATTTCAAGACATATGTCAGTCAGTGATATTAACCTGATTCTGATTCTGAAAATGCATACACATCACCTAATGTCACTTTATGTCCATACAATCAATCTATGTACAACAGTTATGCGTACATTTTGATTTAAAGGAATGCTTTTATATTTATATTTATTTTCTTTTTGATTTTTATATCTGTTCCTTATGTCTATTGTGCTTTTTTAATATTGCTTTGGATCAGAAGTAACAATTATTTCATTCTCCTTTATATTCATGTGCTGAAGAATGACGATAAAAAATCTTGAATCTTAAAATGGGATGAACTTAGACAGGCAATGTGGTTGACTTGAATGAAATGAGCTGCAAGCTTGTTTCCTTGCCGTATAAATCTGTGAACCTATAACTGTAATAATCACACTGAAACACCAATACACCAATAGACATGCTGGAAGATATTGCATTGTATAGACTGTTACGTACCTGGTAACTGGGTTGCCAAACCAGCAGAAATGGATCACTCAGTTGGAGTCTGGATTACTAGAACTAAGAAAGTTTTATTAAAGAAACAAGCAACACAGTACTCTAATCAAAAGGATAATGAATGCAACAGTTCAGCAATGATAAACATACATGTACATAGAATTAAGATAACAGGATCAATCAAGCTCTATCGTTGTCTAGGGGTAAATGACCAGTTTCAAAGTGACGCAAAGTTCAGTTCAATTTAGTTCAGTTCAGTTCGCAGTAATCGCTGCCGTGGCGATGGACAGTGGGGGAAGGAGAGAGAGAGCAAAACGAATGAATATTCAAAAACGGCTTCCACACAGACCTTCGCAGTTAGCTTTCAGGCGAGTCCTTTGTGATGTCATCTGAGGTCACCGACCGTGACCCTTCCGTTTCCCGATACGATCGTTTCTCTGCGCTGAACCCGGCACCCAGGCAAGGGTGGACACACACCAGGTTCCCGCCGATTGTGCCTTTCCACCCTCTGCGTCTATGGCCTGGTCCCGCAACCGGCCTTCCAAAACTTCCCACTGACTTGTGAGAGACACACTGCTTCCAGGGTCTCGTTACCTCAGGTGTCGTGTGTGTCCTGCCTTAGCGAACCTGTCCCTTTCTATCCCCCTGCTGGGGCATCGCCTGTCCATCACTTCAAACAGTTCAGGGTTCAAAGGGGGAGCCGATCTTGACAGCTCTCCTTCCGTTACTCTCTCCCGTCCCTTCATTAACATCTCCAAATGCTGCTCCATTGTTTTCCTTATCTCTCTCTCTCTTGAAGACAGGTGGCAGACCAACTGCTGATCCCACTGGTGCCAGCACAGGACAGCTAACATCTAAATCTATGTGTATTCTCGTCACAAGACGTTCAGTGAAGATGGTCCAAATAGCCCTCCTGCCCATGGGTCTGGTCAGGAAACATGCAGGACCTGTTCTACTAACGCACATTAAAGTTGCTAGTGAACGCAGCAGGCCAGGCAGCATCTCTAGGAAGAGGTACAGTTGACGTTTCAGGCCGAGACCCTTCGTCAGGACTAAGTTAGTCCTGACGAAGGGTCTCGGCCTGAAACGTCGACTGTACCTCTTCCTAGAGATGCTGCCTGGCCTGCTGCGTTCACTAGCAACTTTGATGTGTGTTACTTGAATTTCCAGCATCTGCAGAATTCCTGTTGTTTGGACCTGTTCTACTGCCTGTTTCTGGGTGTGAACCACCCCAACCCTGCTTACACACATCTGCACATCACGGGAACCAGTCTCCCCTGTATAGACTCTGTCTACACTTCTCACTGCCTTGGTTAAAACAGACAGCTGAATCAAAGACCCTACCCACTTTGGACGTTCTTTTTTCCCATTAGTCAGAGTGTACAAAAACCTGAAAGCTTATACCAGTAGGCTCACGGACAGCTCTACCCTGCTATTCTAAGACCTTTGAATGGTTCCCTAGTACAATAAGTTTGTCTCTTGACCTCCTATTCTACCTTGTTATGATCTTGCAGCTTATTGTTTACCTGCACTGTACTTTCTTTGTAACTATAACTTTATTCTGCATTCTGCTATTGTTTTGCCTCATACTACCACCTTGCACAGTTTAGCGGTAGTGTAGCAGTTAGCGTGACGCTATTACAGTTCGGGGCGTTGGAGTTCAGAGTTCAATTCCAGCGTCCTCTTTAAGAAAGTTTATATGTTCTTTGCTGTGCACGTGGGTTTCATCCAGGCGTTCAGTTTCCTCTCAGTCTGAAGAAGTACCAGTTAGTTGGTTAATTGGTTATTGTAAATCATCCTGTGATTAGGTAGGTGGATTGCTGCGTAGGAATCCTGTGCTGCATTTCCAAATAAAATAAATAATGAAATGATCTGTGTTGACAGATTTTTCACTCTACCTCAGTACATGTGACAATAATAAACCAATTCCAGTTGCAAACCTATATGGACATTTGCACAGTCTTCTTTCCAGGAAACTGAATATGCATTGCCCTGGCAGATACTGCTGCTTTAGCAGACCCAAGAAAAGAAAAAAACTTGGCACTAAACAGAATCAGAATAAGGTTTAATATCACTGGCATATGTCATTAAATTTGTTGTTTTGCGGCAGTAGTAAATTGTAATACATAATAATAAAAATACTAAGTTAAAAAATACCATATACTAAAATTAAATGAAAGTAGTGCAAAATAAGAGCAAAGAATAAGAAAAAAATGAGGTAATGTACGAGTTCCTTTACAAAAAGCGCACACATTTTTTCCAGCTTTATTGTCTTGACTAGTTAAATATTTAATCCTCACATCTCAAGCCCTTCTTCTCCGCTGCGAAGACAGATGATGGATTGTGTCTGCACATGGAAACATGAAAGAGCACAGACCTACAACCTGACCCGAGTTAACATTCCCAGGAGGAGACTGGCTTTCATTGACAGAAATTCCCTTTTCACAGTACTGCCAGGGAATCTATGGGCGTGAAGCCTCTTAAGCTTACCACAAGGCTTGCTGTGTGAAGCCAGCCAACTATATTGTGTCTGTTCTGTGGTTCACAGGTTTTAGAGTGGAGTCGTTAAATCCAGCAAAAAAAAAGAACTGCTGGAGGAACTTAGCAGGTCAGGCAGCATGTATGGAGGCAGAACAATAGACCATAAAACAATACAGCACAGTACAGGTCCTTCAGCCCACAATCTTATGGAAATTTTTAAATACTTTATGATAAATCTAACCCTTCCCTTCCATATAGTCATCCATTTTTCTATCATCCGTGTGCCTATCAAAGAGTCTCTTAAATGTTGGGGTGTATGGGGTGTCAGGGAGGGGTAGCACCTCTGGTGGGGGAACATGTTACGTCCTTTTCAAGGCGGTTAGTCCACCTTTGGTCCCCACCTGGCACTCAGCTCTCACCTGTGGCTCCCCGTAGCTGTTTGCATGCGACAGCGGCCACACCCCGGGCAACGGCTTCGACAAGCCGGCTAAACCAGGTGAGGGTAGCCGACGGGTCTCAAACCCTCGGTGAGATAGGGAGTTGTCTATCCCAGCATGTGAAGACAGACTCCGGCGGATTGAGCGGACGAGACCAATGGAAGGTCCAACGGTCAAGAAGGCGGTCTCTGCAAGCGTCGTGGAACGTGTAGAGCAGGACAAGACACAGAAGACGTCCTGGTCATCCACTGCGCCTAGTCCCATCTCCAGCTGTCTCGACTCTGTCTTGCCACTGAATCCAGATGGGAATTGGGAAGAGAGAGTGAGGCTGACGCTGCACAACTCTCCCTCACTTAAATCCAAATCACGCGCTAGTCTCGACACCATCAATAATGGTGTCAAGGTCCTCATCGATGTACGATGGACGAACAACAACAACAACAATAAATGTCCCTAATGTATGTACATCTGCCACAGGGGCTGTCGACATTTTTTTATTCCATGAACCTCTTACATGAACCAAGGGGTCCATGGATTCCAGGCTGGGAACTCTTTCTCTACCACCACCCCAATAATTCTCTCTCCTCTAATTTCCCATACCGATCTGCTCCTATGTCTTTCTGAGGTGATGGTAAAGGTCAAGGAGAAATGGTTGATTATTTTAGTGATGCAGGGACTTAGTCCCAAATGTCAAACATTCTTTTGCCTCCACTGATGTTGCTTGACCTGCTGAGCTCTTCCCACAATTTGTTTTCCCGTCCTCATTCCAGCATCTACAGCCGCTTACATCACTTTTAACTCACACCATGATGTATCCAAAGCAGTGAATGGGTCATGTTTGCTAAATCTTCACAGACATGTTAATATGGAAAGAAGGTTCATATTCATCAGCCTGAGGTTCAGATCATAGCAACCTCTGTGGGTCAATGGGTCCAAATAAATGATCCTGACCCAAAATGTTGACTGTTAAAGTCAAGTTTATTGCCATAGGTCAATGAAAAACTTACTCCTAGCAGCATCACTAGCACATAGCATCAGAAAAGCAACATTCACAAGGTTCAAAAGTAAATTTAATATCAAGGTACATATATGTCACCATATACAAACCTGAGAGTCATCTTCTTGCAGGCATACTCAAGAGATCCATAATAGAATAATAATCATAATAGAATCAATGAAAGACCGCACCAACTTGGGCATTCAAACAGTGTGTAGAGGACAACAAACTGTATGAATACAAAAGAAAGGGAAGTAATATTAGTAAATGAACAATACTTGAAGATCTACACTGAACTATTTAGTAACAGGTCCTTTCCGTCCATTATCAGATTCCTGAACAGTCCATGAACACTGCCGTATTATTCCTTTCCTTCAGTATTAATTTAATTATTTTATAATTTCTAGTAATGTTATGTCTTTAAACACAAGAAATTCTTCAGAAAACATGAGATGAAAAGTCCCTGAAGGTGAGTCCATTGGTTATGGGGACATTTCAATGATGAGGCAAGGGAAGTTGAGTGAAGTAAAGAAAAACATAAATTACACATGAATTGTACATGGGTTTTTACAAGAAGGATCACTATTAGAACAAATGAAACAAAGTCCATTGGAGTGCAAAGTGGTCTAAATGGTCATTGTGGTGATGCACTCATGATGGTTGTGCGGGTTAAGACCATAAGACATAATTAAAATTAGAAAGATCATAAATAAGATCAGAAATAGGCCATTTGCCCATCAAGTCACTCCAGCAGTCAATCATGGCGGCGTAGTGATGTGCTACACACCGAACTAGAAATAACGACACGCAGTCTATAAGTCGCACTCGAGACTCGTTTATTCAAACTTCGCGGCACTGGCTTTTAAGCAGTTCCCTTCCAGCCCTCTCCAGATGGAAATGACGCCAGAGGTGCATTACAAAAGTCTCTCTCTGTGAGCCAGCTATTTTGTGAGCCGGTTTGCTTGTGTAGAAAGTGGGTCACCACATAACCCTCCCCAGAACCGGCGGTCCACCCCTGATGTCCACAGCCTGGATCAGTCTCTGTTTGGGAGGTCTGCCTCTGTGCCGCGGTGCCTGAACCTCGACCGGCTGCACCAAGTCCACATGGGCCGGTTCGAGTCGGTCCACTGTGAAAACCTCCTCTCTCCCCCCAATGTCCAGCACGAACGTGGATCCGATGTTACTGATCACTTTGAACGGCCCCTCGTACGGCCGCTGTAGCGGTGCCCGGTGTGCGCCCCTTCGTACGAATACAAACCTACAGTTCTGCAGGTCTTTTGGTACGCAGGTCGGGCTCTGTCCGTGCTGTGAAGTCGGTACAGGGGCCAGGTTGCCGAGCCTTTCGCGTAGTCTGTCCAGGACTGCTGCAGGTTCTTCCTCTTGCCCCCTTGGGGCTGATATGAACTCTCCTGGGACTACCAGGAGTGCGCCATACACCAGCTCGGCCGACGACGTGTGCAGTTCCTCTTTGGGTATTGTGCGGATTCCGAGCAGGACCCGGGGAAGCTCATCCACCCAGTTAGGCCCCTTCAGGCAGGCCATGAGAGCTGACTTCAGGAGACGGTGGAAACGCTCCACTAGTCCATTCGACTATGGGTGGCAGGCAGTTGTGTGGTGTAATTGTGTTTCCAACAGGCTGGCCACAGCCGACCAGAGGCTGGAGGCGAACTGGGCGCCTCTGTCGGAGGTAATGTGGGCCGGTATCCCGAAGCGTGCTACCTAGTTTGCAATCAGCGCTCGGGTGCAGGAATCAGCTGTGGTGTCGTTGAACGGGACCACCTCTGGCCATCTCATGAACCGATCTACCATAGTTAGGAGGTACCACGCTCCTTGCAACACTGGCAGGGGCCCCACGATATCCACATGAATGTGGTCGAACCTCCGGCGGGTGGGTTCGAACAGCTGCGGCGGGGCTTTGGTGTGCCGCTGCACCTTGGCCGTTTGGCACCGCGTGCATGTTTTGGCCCATTCGCTGACCTGTTTGCGAAGTCCGTGCCACACGAACTTGCTGGAGACCAGCCAGACAGTTGTCCTGATAGATGGGTGCGCCAAGCCATGTATGGAGTTGAAAACTCGCCGCCGCCAGGCTGCCGGGACAATGGGGCGAGGTTGGTCGGTAGCCATGTCACACAGGAGGGTCCTCTCACCTGGGCCTACGAGGAAGTCCTGCAGCTGCAAACCCGAGACTGCGGTCCTGTAGCTGGGCATCTCGTCATCTGCCTGCTGTGCCTCTGCCAGTGCTGCATAGTCCACTCCCTGGGACAGGGCCTGGATAGCTGTTCTGGAGAGTGCGTCCGCCACGGCGTTGTCCTTTCCCGAGACATGCTGGATATCCGTCGTGTTCTCGAAGATGTAGGACAGATGTCGCTGCTGGTGGGCCGACCTAATCAGGGAGCACTATGTATTAAATATATTTCCATAAGATCACAGACATCTATTTAATTAGGAGTTTGAGGAGATTTGGTATGTCACCAAAAACACTCGTAAATTTCTACAGATGTACCGTGGAGAATATTCTAACTGGCCGTATCACCATCTGGTATGGTAGAGTGACTACACAGGATTGAACTAAACCGCAGAGAGTTGTAAAATTAGCCAGCTCCATCGTGGGCACCAAAGTATCTCTGCAGCATCCACGGCATCTTCAAGGAGCAGTACCTCTAAAAGGCAACGTCCGTTATTAAGGACCCCCTTCACCAGGTTATTCAGTTTTTATTCTCTCTGTTATTATGTACTGCACTGTACTGTTGCCGCAAAGTTACCCAATTTCATGACATATTTCAGTGATATCAAATCTGATTCAGATTATGGTATAAGCTATTCTGCCCATTGAGCCTGCACTGTCATTCCATAATGGCTGAGTTATTATCCTTCTCAACCCCATTCTCCCGCCTTCTCCCCATAAACTTTTACATAGAACATAGAATAGTACAGCACAGTACAGGCCCTTCAGCCCACAATGTTGTGCCGACCCTCAAACCCTGCCTTCCATATAAGCCCCCACCTTAGATTCCTCCATATACCTGTCTAGTAGTCTCTTAAACTTCACTAGTGTATCTGCCTCCACCACTGACTCAGGCAGTGCATTCCACGCACCAACCACTCTCTGAGTAAAATAACCTTCCTCGAATATCTCCCTTGAACTTCCCACCCCTTACCTTAAAGCCATGTCCTCTTGTATTGAGCAGTGGTGCCCTGGGGAAGAGGCACTGGCTATCCACTCTATCTATTCCTCTTATTATCTTGTACACCTCTATCATGTCTCCTCTCATCCTCCTTCTCTCCAAAGAGTAAAGCCCTCTCTCTTAAAATCTCTGATTATAATGCATACTTTCTAAACCAGGCAGCATCCTGGTAAATCTCCTCTGTACCCTTTCCAATGCTTCCACATCCTTCCTATAGTGAGGAATATCTGGAAATATTTTGGGCTCTGCATTAGATTCAGCAGGAACATCCACAACTTTCCATTCAAGTACTTCTTTGTTTTTGGAGTACATCTATCCTGCACTTTCCTCATTTTTTCCCAGAAACTCATACCATTGCTGCTTTGGGGTCATCCCTGCCAACATCTCCTTCCAATTTACATTGCCCAACTCCTCTCTCTTACCACTGTAATTTCCTTTACCCCACATCAGACTTTCTCCCTATCAAATTTCAAGTTGAACTCAAGCATATTTTGATCACTGCCTCCTAATGGTTCTTCCACCTTAAGCTTCTTAATCATCTCCAGTTCATTACATAACACCCAATTCAGTATTGCTGGTCCCCTAGTTTGCTCAATGACAAACTGCTCGAAAAAGCCATCTCTTAAGCATTTAACCAACTCACTCTCTTGAGATCCATTACCAACCTGATTTTCCCAATCGAGCTGCATGTTCAAATCTCCCATGACTACCATAACATTGCCCTTTAGACATGTCATTTCTATTTCCCATTGAAATCAGTAATCCACATCCCAGCTACTCTTTGGAGGTCTGTATGTAACTGCCATCAGGGTCCTTTTACCCTTGCAGTTTCAAAACTCAACCAACAAGGATTCAACATCTTCTAATCCTATGTCACATCTTTTTAATGATTTGACGGCATTCTTTAACAGCAGAGCCATGTCACCACACCCCCACGCCTACTTCCTATCCCTCTAATACAACGCGTCACCTTGGACATTCAGATCCCAACTACAACGATCCTTTAGCCATGATTCAGTGATAGCCACAACATGGTACCTGACAAGGTGTAATAGTGAAAACAAGATCATCCATCTTCTTTCTTATACTCCGTGCACTGAGAGATAACACTCTGAGTACTGTATTTGAAACCCTTTTTGATTCTGCGTCCCTAATGCACAGATACTCCCCCTGCTTGCCACAATTTTATCCTGCAATCTGTCTGCCCTTCCTGACAGTCTGACTGCTCGCTATCTTTACATTTTTACCACCCGTCCTATCCTGAGTTACATAGAACATAGAATAGTACAGCACAGTACAGGTCCTTCGGCCCACAATGTTGTGCTGACCCTCAAACCCTGCCTCCCATACAAGACCCCACCTTAAATTCCTCCATATACCTGTCTAGTAGTCTCTTAAATTTCAGTAGTGTATCTGCCTCCACCACTGACTCAGGCAGTGCATTCCACGCACCAACCACTCTCTGAGTGAAAAAACCTTCCTCTAATATCCCCCTTTAACTTCCCACCCCTTACCTTAAAGCCATGTTCTCTTGTATTGAGCAGTCGTGCCCTGGGGAAGAGGCACTGGCTATCCACTCTATTTATTCCTCTTAATATCTTGTATACCTCTATCATGTCTCCTCTCATCCTCCTTCTCTCCAAAGAATAAACCCTAGCTCCCTTAATCTCTGATCAGAATCTATACTCTCAAAACCAGGCAGCATCCTGGTAAATCTCCTCTGTACCCGTTCCAATGCTTTCACATCCTTCCTATAGTGAGGTGCCCAGAAATGGACACAGTACTCCAAGTGTGGCCTAACCAGAGTTTTATAGAGCTGCATCACTACCTCGCGACTCTTAAACTCTATCCCTCGACTTATGAAAGCTAACACCTCATAAGCTTTCTAACTACCCTATCTAACAGTGAGGCAACCTTCAGGGATCTGTGGACATGTACCCCCAGATCCCACTGCTCCTACACTACCAAGTATCCTGCCATTTATTTTGTACTCTGCCTTGGAATTTGTCCTTCCAAAGTGTACCACCTCACACTTCTCCGGGTTGAACTCCATCTGCCACTTTTCAGCCCACTTCTGCATCCTATCAATGTCTCTCTGCAATTGTCTAAAATTGTCTACACTATCTACAACACCACCAACCTTTGCGTCATCTGCAAACTTCCCAACCCACCCTTCTACCCCCACATCCAGGTCGTTAATAAAAATCACGAAAAGTAGACGTTCCAGAACCGATCTTTCTGGGACACCACTAGTCACAACCCTCCAGTCTGAATGTACTCCCTCCACCACGGCTCTCTGCCTTCTGCAGGGAAGCCAATTCTGAATCCACCTGGCCAAACTTCCCTGGATCCCATGCCTTCTGACTTTTTGAATAAGCCTACCATGTGGAATCTTGTCAAATGCCTTACTAAAATCCATGTAGATCACACCCACTGCACTACCCTCATCTATATGCCTGGTCATCTGCTCAAAGAGCTCAATCAGGCTTGTTAGACATGATCTGCCCTTCACAAAGCCATGCTGACTGTCCCTGATCAGGCCATGATTCTCTAAATGCCCATAGATCCTACCTCTAAGAATCTTTTCCAACAGCTTTCCCACCACAGACGTAAGGCTCACTGGACTATAGTTACCCGGACTATCCCTACTATCTTTTTTGAACAAGGGGACAACATTGGCCTCCCTCCAATCCTCCGGTACCATTCTCGTGGACAATGAGGACATAAAGATCCTAGCCAGAGGCTCAGCAATCTCTTCCCTCACCTCATGGAGCAGCCTGGGGAATATTCCGTCAGGTCCCAGGGACTTATCCGTCCTAATGTATTTTAACAACTCCAACATCTCCTCTCCGTTAATATCAACATGCTCCAGAACATCAACCTCATTCATATTGTCCTCACTGTCATCAAGTTCCCTCTCATTGGTGAATACCAAAGAGAAGTATTCATTGAGGACCTCGCTCACTTCCACAGCCTCCAGGCACATCTTCCCACCTTTATCTCTAATCGGTCCTATCTTCACTCCTGTCATCCTTTTGTTTTTCACATAATTGAAGAATGTCTTGGGGGTTTTCCTTTACCCTATTCACCAAGGCCTTCTCATGCCCCCTTCTTGCTCTTCTCAGCCCCTTCTTAAGCTCCTTTCTTGCCACTTAATGTTCCTCAATTGACCCATCTGATCCTTGCTTCCTAAACCTCATGTATGCTGCCTTCTTCCACCTGACTAGATTTTCCACCTTACTTGTCACCCATGGTTCCTTCACCCTACCATTCTTTATCTTCCTCACCAGGACAAATTTATCCCTAACATCCTGCAAGAGGTCCCTAAACATCGACCGCATGTCCATAGTACATTTCCCTGCAAAAACATCATCCCAATTCACACCCGCAAGTTCTAGCCTTATAGCCTCATAATTTACCCTTGCCCAGTTAAAAATTTTCCTGTCCTGTCTGATTCTATCCTTTTCCATGATAATGTTAAAGGCCAGGGAGTGGTGGTCACTGTCCCCCAGATGCTCACCCATTGAGAGATCTGTGACCTGACTCGGTTCATTACCTAATATTAGATCTAGTATGGCATTTCTCCTAGTCGGCCTGTCAACATACTGTGACAGTAATCCGTCCTGGACACACTTAACAAACTCTGCCCCGTCCAAACCCTTGGAACTAATCAGGTGCCAATCAATATTAGGGAAGTTAAAGTCACCCATGATAACAACCCTGTTATTTTTGCACCTTTCCAAAATCTGCCTCCCAGTCTGCTCCTCTGTATCTCTGCTGCTACCAGGGGGCCTATAGAATACTCCCAATAGAGTAACTGCTCCCTTCCTGTTCCTGACTTCCACCCATACTGACTCAAAAGAGGATCCTGTTACATTACCCACCCTTTCTGTAGCTGTAATAGTATCCCTGACCAGTAATGCCACCCCTCCTCCCCTTTCTCCACCCTCTCTATCCCTTTAAAGCATTGGAACCCAGGAATATTGAGAATCCATTCCTGCCCTTGTGCCAGCCAAGTCTCTGTAATGGCCACTACTTATAAATCCATGTATATATCCAAACTCTAAGTTCATCACCTTTGTTCCTGTTGCTTCTTACATTGAAGTACACGCACTTTACCCTTATACCGTTCTACCTGTACACCCTTTAATCTGCTTCTCTTTCCTCAAAGCTCTCTGTATGTTAGATCTGGCTTTACTCCATGCACTTCTTTCACTGCTCTATCGCTCTGGGTCCCATCCCCCTCGCAAATTAATTTAAACCCTCCCGAACCATGCTAACAAACCTACCTGCAAGGATATTGCTCCCCCTCGAGTTCAGGTGCAACCCATCCAATCCGTACAGGTCCCACCTTCCCCAGAAGAGATCCTAATGATCCAAAAATCTAAAACCCTGCTCCCTGCACCAACTCCTCAGCCACGCATTCAACTACCATCTCCACCAAGTCATACCATTACTATCACGTAGCACTGGCAGCAATCCTGAGATCGCCACCCTTGAGGTCCTGTTCTTCAGCCTTCTGCCTAGTTCCCAAAACTCATACTTCAGGACCTCATCCCTCTTCCTGCCAATGTCGTTGGTACCAACATGTATCACGACATCTGGTTGTTTTCCCCCTCGTACCAGGATGTCGTGCACCCGGTCAGAGACATCCCGGACCCTGGCACCCGGGAGGCAACAAACACCCAGGAGCTCCTTCACTCTGGTTTCTATTCCCCTGCTAAATTAGTTTAAACTAATCAGGGAGGAGAAGATGGCGACGCTACGCAGTGCGCACGGCCGTTCCGAATGATATCGTATGGATGTTAACTAGGGGGCCGTGCACAATCCGGATTTGATGGAGACAGCCGTGAGAAGCACGGAGAAACACCTGGAGAAACTTCTGAAATGCCCACTTCGCTGCCGCTGCTACTGTGCGATCGAGAATCTCCGGAGGGGAAGGTCCCAAATCCTCGGCTTTACCTATTGCCTGTTGCCGGGGCCGGGGTCGAAGCGCTTGGCAGAGATGGTGCTCAGTGCTTGGTGTCGGAGAGCTCGGAGTTTCCGGATGGACTCGGAGTCGGACTGTGGTTGGATGCTGCATTGGCAAGTTTGCGGCGCTGGAGGTTCACCGTCTGCGTGAGATGATGGGACTTTCGAGAGACTTCGAGACTTTTTACCGGGCCCATGGTCTGTTCTTCATCAAATTACAGTATTGCTTTGCACTGTTGTAACTATATGTTATAATTAACGCAACACACATCAAAGTTGCTGGTGAACGCAGCAGGCCAGGCAGCATCTCTAGGAAGAGGTACAGTCGACGTTTCAGGCCGAGACCCTTCGTCAGGACTAACTGAAGGAAGAGTGAGTAAGGGATTTGAAAGTTGGAGGGGGAGGGGGAGATCCAAAATAATAGGAGAAGACAGGAGGGGGAGGGATGGAGCCAAGAGCTGGACAGGTGATAGGCAAAAGGGATATGAGAGGATCATGGGACTGGAGGTCCAGGAAGAAAGACACGGCTAAGTGCCAGGAGGGAGATCAGTGGGGAAAGATGGGGGGGACGAATGGACAAGGGAGTAAACAAGTGCTATACATGCCCTTACACTTCCTCCCTTAGGGTCATTCAGGGCCATTCAGGGCCCCAAACAGTCCTTCCAGGTGAGGCTACACTTCACCTGTGAGTCGGCTGGGGTGATATACTGCGTCCGGTGCTCTCGATGTGGCCTTTTATATATTGGCGAGACCCGACGCAGACTGGGAGACCGCTTTGCTGAACACCTACGCTCTGTCCGCCAGAGAAAGCAGGATCTCCCAGTGGCCACACACTTTAATTCCACATCCCATTCCCATTCTGACATGTCTATCCACGGCCTCCTCTATTGTAAAGATGAAGCCACACTCAGGTTGGAGGAACAACACCTTATATTCCGTCTGGGTAACCTCCAACCTGATGACATGAACATCGACTTCTCTAACTTCCGCTAATGACCCACCACCCCCTCGTACCCCATCTGTTACTTATTTTTATACACACATTCTTTCTCTCACTCTCCTTTTTCTCCCTCTGTCCCTCTGAATATACCCCTTGCCCATCCTCTGGTCCCCCCCCCACCTTGTCTTTCTTCCTGGACCTCCTGTCCCATGATCCTCTTGTATCCCTTTTGCCTATCACCTGTCCAGCTCTTGGCTCCATCCCTCCCCCTCCTGTCTTCTCCTATCATTTTGGATCTCCCCCTCCCCCTCCAACTTTCAAATCCCTTACTCACTCTTCCTTCAGTTAGTCCTGACGAAGGGTCTCGGCCTGAAACGTCGACTGCACCTCTTCCTAGAGATGCTGCCTGGCCTGCTGCATTCACCAGCAACTTTGATGTGTGTTGCTTGAATTTCCAGCATCTGCAGAATTTCTGTTGTATATGTTATAATTATGTGGTTTTCGTCAGTTTTTCAGTCAGTTCGTCATGTGTTTCTGTGATATCATTCTAGAGAAACGTTGTATCATTTCTTAATGCATGCATTACTAAATGACAATAAAAGAGGACTGCATGTCCTCATAATCTAAATCTAAACCCTTCCCAACAGCTTGAGGAAACCTGCCCATGAGATTATTGGACCTCTCGGGTTCTAGTGCTACCTGTCCCTTTTGTACCTTTCTCAGAAGAGATTCCGATGATCCAAGAAGCCCTGCCCCCCACACCAGTTTCTCAGTCGTGCATTTGTCTACCCTCACTGGTGTGTGGCACAAGCAGCTTTACAGAAATTACTACCCTGGAGTTTCTCAGCTTTCTCCCTAGCTCTCTAAATTCTTTCTTCAGGACCTCTTTGCTTTTCCTTCCTATGTCAATGGTTCCTTTACGTACCAAGAAATCTGGCTGCTGCCTTTCCCCCTCCAAAATGTTGTGGACTCGATCTGATGTGCTGCTGACACTGGCAGCTGGGAGGTAATCTACCATCTGGGTGTTCCATTTACATCCACAGAATCTCCTGTCTGTCCCCTATCACTACCACTCCCCTCTTCTCCTTCTTTCCTTTCTACACCATGGACCCGTACTCAAAGCCAGTAACCTGGTCTCCGTGGCATTCCTCTGGGAGGTCATTTCCCACAACAGTTTCCAAAATGCTATTATTTATTATTGAGGGGAATGGCCACAGGGGTGCTCTGCACTAACTGCCAATTCACCGTCCCATTCCTTCTCCTGACGGTTACCCAGCTAACCACCTCCTGCAACTTCAGGGTGACTACTTCCCTATAACTCTGATCGGAGATCTCCTCACTCTCCCGTACAAGTCAGAGGTCATCCAGCTGCTGCTCCAGATCTCCAACACGGTCTTCAAGGAGCCACAGCCGGATGTACTTCACGCAGATGTAGATCCCCCGAAGATGCTGGGTCTCCCAGGGCTCCAACATCGAGCATGAATGATGGACTCCTTGGTTAATGGCATGAAACAGGCAGGGAAACCCTGCTCTGTGGCTTTACAGAATCATAGAGCACTATTGCACTGAAATAGATCCTTTGTCCCATCTACTCCATGCCAAAGCATGTGAATCTTCTATCCCTGGAACTAATTTGGCAATCCTTGATCACACACCATCCATCATAGATGTTCCTGTCGCCTGTTATACTTGCAATTCTGTGAGGAAGTAAATCTACGAGGGGTGATTGATAAGTTTGTAGCCTAAGGTAGAAGGAGATGAGTTATTAACTTCAAGCTTTCTGCATAGTCACCCAAAGCATTGAACTGCACGTGCATGTAACAAGAGCTGTATAACTCATCACCTTCTACCTCAGGCCACAAACTTATCAATTACCCCTGCTGTGGACCACTTTCTGGAGGTGCAAGATGCGACTTCTACAAAGAAGAGATCCATATGCTCCACGGCCTCTGGACTAAGTGTGTAAACATAGGAGGGGACTATGTTGAAAACTAAGTGTGCTAGGTTTTCTAAAAATGAATCCTTCTACCTTAGGCCACAAACTTATCAACCACCCCTCGTATAATAGAAACTGAGTTTATTGCAGAGAGCAGCCTTGCAATCTTTCAAGTTAAATCAATCTCACTTTCTCGATTTGTCAACAAGTATTCAACCCAAAAGCCAAAAAACTAATCGAACCTTTGAGAAGATTTAAGAACTCTCATTGGAAAGAGACAGCCTGAAAGGGAAGAAAGAACAATATAATCGATTCCTTATCTCCCAGTGCTCCCAGTGTTCTGTGTTTTGATTCTCCCAGAGACAAGTAAGATCAGCACTTTTTATGAGTGTTTACTGCTCCTTGCGATTTCCCAATTATGAAGCTCAATTTATTTTTCTTCATGATGCACAGAATTTCCTGACAGTTCTGTGTCTTTATGTTGTAGTGACTACTAAAGCAGCTAAGATCTTTTTTAACTTGGTTCCTGAACCACTTTACAAAATATTTCAGAGGTAGTGAAGTACTATATACAATATTACAGTGGTTGTACAACACGTAAGAAGGAAACTTGGCTGAACAAGGCCTCTTACTGAGGTTGTGAAATCCAAGATGGCACCAGAACACGGAGACTTATTTGCAAGCTGCTCCCTGCAGATCCACTCATTATTATGTAATTACACTCACTGGCCTCTTTCATCTCTACCTGATAAAGTATGCTTGTGATCTTCTGCTTCTGCAGCCCATCCACTTCAAGGTTTGACGTGTCCATTCAGAGGTGAACTACTGCAGATCACTGTTGTAATGCTTTCCTGTCAGCTTTAACCAGTCTAGCCATTCTCCTCTGAACTCTCTCACGAGCAAAGCATTTTCACCACAAAATTATTGCTCATTGAATGTTATTTTGTTTTGTGGACTATTCCATGTAAACTCTCAGCAGGGGTTCCAAAACTGGTGTTCACTGACCCCCTCAGTTAATAATAAGGTTCCATGACATAGAAAAGGCTGGAAACTCCTGCTCTAAAGACTGTTGTGCCTGAAAATCCCAGGAGATCAGAAGTTTCTAAGATACCCCAATCACCTCATTTGGCATTAACCATCATTCCGTTGTCAAAGTCATCTTGATCACATTTCTTCCCCATTCTGATGTGTGTTCTGAACAACAATTGAATCTCTTGACCATGCCTGCTTGCTTTTATGCATTGAATTGCAGCTGCATGATTGGCTAACTAGATATTTGGATTAATAAGCAGGTGTACAGGTGTGCCCAATAAAGTGTTCACAGAGTATAAAATTGTAGTGAATGTAGAACATAGAAGAAGGGAACTTGGCCCAACAAGGATACAACAGTCTTTATGACTATAAAACCATATGACCATAAGATATAGGAGCAGAATTAGGCCATTTGGCCAATAGAGTCTGCTCTGCCATTTCATCATGACTGACCCAATTTTTGTCTCAGCCCAGTTTGCTGTGCCCAGTTTGAGCTTTGCTTGCCATGGCCCACACATTCCTGTTTCGGGTCAAGTGGATCAATTCATTGGTATTTATTTCCAGTTCTATTACTGCAGTCTCCATCATCATTTGTCTTTGTCTTCCTCTTGCTTTCTTCCCTTCAATCTTTCCCACAATTACCATGCATTCTAACTCCTCTTTCCTAATCACGCGTCCAATGAAGTTACGTTGCCTTTTCATGATCTCATACATTATTTCTCTTTTTGCGTTTGCTCTGTTCATGACATCCTCGTTAGATATTCGTTTTGTCCATGATATTCTTTGCATCCTCCTCAAAAGGCACATCTCTGTTGCTACAATTCATTTCCTCATGTTACTAGATATTGTCTAACATTCTGAGCCATATAACATAACTGGATAAACATAACTGGATAAACGTAATATTTCAGGTGAGTTGTCATGCCTAGTTTAGTATTGGTCAGTATACTCTTCATTCACGTAAAGGTGTCCTTTGCCATCCCTATTCTTCTTTTAATGTCCAAGTCGCACCTGCCATCTGATGTCACCCAGCTTCCTAAAAGTAGCAAAAGTTCTGTACTTGTTTTATGTATTCCCCGTTTATTCTCAGCCTGCAGATAGGATTCTCCTTCTTTTCAGATATCACCATACATTCTGTCTTTTTGCAATTGATAGATAGACCCATTTTTATACTTTCTTCAACAATTATATCAAGTAAGTTTTGTAGTTCTTCCTCCGTACATGCAATTAACACAGTGTCATCTGCATATCTGAAATTATTGATGTTTTCACCGCCAACTTTGATTCCCAAGATGTCTCTTATTTTTTGTAATATTGTTTCACTGTACACATTAAATAAATCAGGGGAGAAAACACACCCTTGTCTAATGACTCACTTGATTTTTGTAAACTGACTCACTTCTCGTCTATTCTTACAGCGGTAGTTTGTTCCCAGTACAGATTTCTGATTAGGCGTAGGTCTTTCGAATCTAGATCTAGAGTTTTCTGTAATATTTCAAATAACTTATTGTGTTTCACTTTATCAAATGCTTTTGTGTAGTCGATAAAGCAAACAAACAAATCTTTCTGCACTTGAATAGCTCGTTCTGATCACCAATATTGTGTTTCTTGTACCTTTGTCTTTCACAAAACCACATTGTTCTTTGCCTATTTCAGCTTGTATTTTACTTTTTAGCTCTTGTCATCAAAATTCTTAGAAGTATCTTGGTGATATGACTCATGAAACTTATGGTCCTATATAATTCACATTCTATTGCTCCAGCTTTCTTAGGGAGAGTGATAAGTACTGATTTTTTCATCTCTCCTGGTGTTATTCCAGTCTCATAAATGTCATTGATTAAATCAGTAAGTTTTTCAATTCCATAAGCTTCAAGGGCGATAATTTGTTCTATTACTAATTCATCAGGACTTGCTGCCTTTCCTTTCTTCATCTTATTTTTTGCATTACGAACTTCAGATTTTAAAATACTGGGACCTTCAACGTTTTTCTTAATTTCTGGTTTTTCACCTCGATCGTCTTCAAACAATTCCTGAATATACTCAGTCCACCTGTTCATAATCTCATCTTTTTCCATGATAATGGTACCGTCCTTTGCTTTCAAACATCCACCTGAAGAACAGAGGAGCTTTTTACCAGTGATATTCTTGATTTGTTGATGTAACCTTTTTGGATCAGTAATAGGGATTCATTCTATTTGCTCACATTCCTGGGTTTAACCATTCTTCTTTGGCTTTTTGACATAAGCTTTTAACTTTTTTATCTAAGGACTTATATTCTATAGGATTTGCTTTCTTCCATCTCCTTTCTTCCATTAGTTTTTTGATTTCATCTGTCATCCATTTATTCTTTGTGCTTTTTTCTTTTTTAGGAATCACTGGTTTTGCTGATTCTACCAAGACAACCTTTAGAGAGGTAAATTTCATTTCTACCTGATTGCTATCATCTTCAACAGATTCTATTTCTAGACTTTGAAATCTATTCCTTACTTCAACTGTAAATTTTTGTCTTAAGTTTTCTTCTTTAATTAATTGCTAGTAGTCAAGGCACTGTTCAGGTTTTTGCTTCTGAATTTTTAAATTTTTACTTTTACATAACATATTACTGGGTTATCGTCACTATTACAGTCTGCACCAGGATATGGTTTGCATTGAGTCACTGAGTTTCTAAATCTTTGGTTTATAGTAATGTAAGGGGTTTCTTCTTTTATGTTACTGTGTATGTTAATCAAAATGGCTTCTTTGTTATGTTAATCTTTTATGTTACTGCGTATGTTAATTAAAATGGCTTCTTGGTTATGTTAAATGCTGATAAAGTCTCTAGCTAGCACTTTGCTTGATTATAATATAGATAATAGAGCAAATGAACCAATGTGTGTCCATGTTATTCTTTCTTGGGGTGATATGGTCTCATATGGCTGGGAACCAGGGGGTTTTGGTGGGGCGTTGGAGGAGAGACCGTGAGGACGACGGACGTACGGGGAGAGCTCAGGTCGATCACGTTGGGTGATCCCGAGCTGCGAGTCGAAGGGGTCAGATTGGTCCTGAAGAGGTCCTGAGCTCCAACGTGTGCACGAAGAAATTGAACTTTGATAAGTCTGGTGGTGCCTTTTCCATTCCTTTTTTTGTATTGAACTTCTATTAATCTCATAGACTTAGTAATATCTATAAAGTGTAATCGGTAAAACGTACATTGTGTGCTGGCTGACAATTGATGTTTGAAGCTGAATCAGGTGGCATTTGTACAGCAACTGACGTAACCGGGAGACAAGGTTGGGCGGCGGGTGGGGTTTCCCCTAGATGAATACGAGCAAGTATAGCTGAGCATTACATTTGTGGGGGCAGACGTCTGGGTTTGGACTTTGGGTAAAGCTGTACAAGTCACCACGTTAAGTAGTGCGAAGATGGATCGAGATGAGATTGTAAGCTGGTGTGAGTTAGAGGACGTACCGGTGAATCATGCGTGCGTGTTAAGTGGGGTGGATTTCCGCATTTCGGGAGTTGTACTAGTGCGGGGGTTGAGTTTGATCAAAGGTACCGGGCATACTAAGTATACTAAATTTATTTTGAGTCCCATGGAGCATGTGGAAACCTTCCAATACCCAGGCGGTTCTTCTTTTTTTCTTTCTTTTCTTTTTAGATAGGACTATATATGGGTTAAGGGGTGGGGGGGAGGGTAGATATTATCTTTCCATGTATTCATTTTGAAAATTTAATAAAAATTATATTAAAAAAAAGGTATCAGGCAGGTAGAACTGGTAGCAAGAAGGTACGGTAAAGAAGTGGAATCTAGCTGGGTGTTGGTTCGTACGAGTGTTGATGTCATGATGTTGGAACTGCCAGTGACGGTCGGCATCCAGGGGAAGGGGGTCCGTGGGGCTTCCACACCCTCCCGGAGGAAGAAAATGAGGAGACACTGGAGGAGGAGCTAGATGAGACCCCAGGGGAGGTGCCAGTAGCCAGTGGTGGGGTGGTCAGAGTGGGAAGGCTTGGCCAGGCCCCGTCCCCCAGCTAGAGGTGAGACCTCCGAGTCAGCAGCCGCCATTACCTCCCTGGTGAGAAGGGCCGAGGGGCCCCACCCGAAGCTGAGAATTTTCTCAGGAGCCACGGCCACCCCAGAGGGGGAGGACGGTTATGAGGTATGGATTGAGAATATGTCCCCGTTGTTAGAGGAGTGGCCAGGTTCGGATGAGGAAAAGAGACAGCGATTGGTGGAAAGTTTGAGGGGAGGGGTGGCCGGTGTAGTCCGGGAGCTGAATGCTGAACAGCCCTCAGCTTCCCTGGCGGAGTATCTGGAAGCTTTGGAGGGAGCGTTTGGAATGTCAGGAGATCCCTGGGAACTTTTGGTGGAGTTTCACCACATGGGGCAGGGTAGAGGGGAAAAGCTCTCAGAATACATTTTTTGGCTGGAGAGAATGTTTACTGGGTTGCGGCACTGAGGGGTAGTGAAGGCGGACAAAGTGGCGAGGTTGAGGATGAGTCAGATATTTAGTGGTTCCCTGGAGGAGGATAACGTGGCTTGGAGTCTCCGGCAGTCCTATAAAAGGAGCCCCCCCTCCATCATTTGGGCAACTGATTAGAGAGGTGCCAGAGGAGGAGAGGGCTTTGGACCGGAAAAGGGGCTCAGGCCACCGGGGACAGTCCTCAGCAGTTCAGGAGGTGGTGGCTGGATTGAGAACCGAGAAACCCAAGGGGTCCCGGGGGGAAGGGACCCCCTACTTGAGGGGATGGACAGGGAGAGTACCCCCTTCGGGGGATGGTCCGCACCGTGGGCTGGGAGTGGGGGGGGATGTCCCGGGAGGAGAGGGGCGGCGGGTAGCATATGCTATAACTGTGGAAAAGAGGGGCATTTCCAGCGGCAATGTGAGTGGCCGGGGGTGGGGAAGCGGGTCACTTTCGGAAGGATTGTGAGAGACAAGGCACCCCGCGGAGGGAAAGCCCCAGGGCCACTAAGAAGGGAGAGGTGTCGGGAAACTTAGGGAGAGGCTCAGTGAGGGAACTGACTGAAGTCTCAGGAGGAAAACATTCCCAGAAATCAGCCATGGGACCCCCGAAAGCCCAAGCCCTTATTCCGGATGGATTGGTGGGACCCCATGCCAGCGTGTCCCTACGGATAGAGGGAATCTTTGCGAGCCATCCTTGACACAGGATTGCAGGTTACCTTACTGCACCGGTCGTTCTACAATAAATATCTGAAGCATTTGCCGGTAACCCTGTTAAATGCACTGGAGATTTGGGGCATAAGTGATGGTGATTCCCCATACGATAGGTACCTGTCAGTGAGATTGGAATTCTCGAAGGGCGATGTGGGAGAGTTGGAAACCCTTGAGACGCTGGTGTTGGTCTGTCCGGACCCGATGAAAACAGGTGGCACTGCCCTTCTGTTGGGGACTAATTCCCCTCTTGTGTGATGGCTCCTGGGAGCCTGTAAGGAGAAGGCGGGGGCAACTTTCTGGAGACCCTCTCGGTACACCCAGTGTTTCAAGTGGTGTTCGAAGAAGTGGGTGACCCCCAGGGGCTGGATTCTGAGTTCAAGTGAGGGACGGTGTGATGTACTCAGGCGAAGCCTAAAGTGATACGGCCAGGGGAGGTGGCACTAGTGATGGGGACCTCTAGATTTCCCGGAGTACTGGCGGGCGAGGCCCTGCTAGTAGACGGCCCAGACGACCTGGAAGGGGAGTCCTGGTTCCCGGCTGGACCTGAATTGCAGAGGCCCTCAGTTGTACAGTCACTCCGGATGGGGTGTTTGTAAGGAACACAACAGAGAGGGAGATCACCTTTAAGCGCGAGATGCCCCTCGCGCACCTGTTCCCGGTGACGGTGATGTCTAGCGCCCCCATGAGGCCCACTGGAGGAAAACTATTGGAGAACAGGGGGCGGCTGGCCGAGGAGGCCTTTAATTTTAAAGACTCTCCTGTACCGCTGGAGTGTAAGAGAAGGCTGGTGGAGAAGACGCTGAAGCTAGGGGATGTCTTTTCTCAGGGCGAGCTTGATGTAGGCTGCTCCAAGAGCACTCGTCACACTATCCGGGTGACAAATTACACCCCGTTTAGAGAAAGGTCGCGGTGGTTGGCCCCGGCTGACGTGGAAGATGTGTGGCAGCAGTTGCGGCAGTTGAAGGATGCAGGGATTATCAAGGAGACCCAGAGCCCCTATGCGTCCCCCGTAGTAGTGGCTATGAAAAAAAATGGGAAGGTATGCTAAGAGGATGCAGGGTGACTTGGATAGGTTAGGTGAGTGGGCAAATTCATGGCAGATGCAATTTAATGTGGATAATGTGAGGTTATCCACTTCGGTGGCAAAAACAGGAAAACAGATTATTATCTGAATGGTGGCCGATTAGGAAAAGGGGAGGTGCAACGAGTCCTGGGTGTCATTATACACCAGTCATTGAAAGTGGGCATGCAGGTACAGCAGGCGGTGAAAAAGGCGAATGGTATGCTGGCATTCATAGCAAGAGGATTCGAGTACAAGAGCAGGGAGGTACTACTGCAGTTGTACAAGGCCTTGGTGAGACCACACCTGGAGTATTGTGTGCAGTTTTGGTCCCCTAATCTGAGGAAAGACATTCTTGCCATAGAGGGAGTAGAAAGAAGGTTCACCAGATTGATTCCTGGGATGGCAGGACTTTCATATGATGAAAGATTGGATCGGCTAGGCTTATCCTCATTGGAATTTAGAAGATTGAGGGGGGATCTGATTGAAACGTATAAAATCCTAAAGGGATTGGACAGGCTAGATGCAGGAAGATTGTTCCCGATGTTGGGGAAGTCCAGAACGAGGGGCCACAGTTTGAGGATAAAGGGGAAACCTTCTAGGAACGAGATTAGAAAAAACTTCTTCACACAGAGAGTGGTGAATCTGTGGAATTCTTTGCCACAGGAAACAGTTGAGGCTAGTTCATTGGCTATATTTAAGAGGGAGTTAGATATAGCCCTTGTGGCTAAAGGGATCAGGGGGTATGGAGGGAAGGCTGGGGCGGGGTTCTGAGTTGTATGATCAGCCATGATCATACTGAATGGCGGTGCAGGCTCGAAGGGCCGAATGGCCTACTCCTGCACCTATTTTCTATGTTTCTATGTGCATGGACGATAGGACCCTGAACTGGCGCACTGTCCCCGACCAGTATACGGTCCCGAGGGTTGAAGATGCGTTGGCCTGTTTGAGTGGTGCACAATGGTTTAGTGTATTGGATTTGCGGAGTGGGTATTACCAGATTCCGATGAGTGAGGTCGATAAAGAGAGGACGTCCTTTATCTGCCCCCTGGGATTTTTTCAGTTCGAACGAATGCCTCAAGTCATATCGGGGTCCCCGGCCACCTCCCAGAGGCGCATGGAGAGGGGGATATGAACCTGCTCGAGGTGTTGGTGTATCTGGATGACCTGATAGTGTTTGGATCTACGTTGGAGGAACATGAGTAGAGGCTGCTGAAAGTGTTGAGTCGGCTGAAGGAGGAAGGGTTGAAACTTGCCCTAGATAAATGCCAGTTCTGTAAGCCGTCGGTTGGCTATGTCGGACACATAAGCTCGTGAAATGGAGTGGTCACTGATCCAGCTAAGATAGACGCAGTGACCACCTGGCCGAGACCCCAGAAGGTGAGCGCCCTGTGCTTGTTTTTGGGGCGCTGTGGGTATTACCGGCGATTCGTGAAAGGATACGCTAAAATGAGTCACCCATTGAACCAGCTGTTGTGTGGCTATCCACCTGTGGGGAGGAAGAGGAAGGGAGACCGAGAGCCGGAGGTAGGAGGATACTTGAACCCGGGGGAGCCTTTTGGATTGAGGTGGGATGCTCAATGTGAGGAGGCGTTCCAATCTCTGAACAGGGCGCTGACACAGGCCCTGGTGTTGGCTTTTGCCGATCCCCGGAAGCCGTATGTGCTACACACTGATGCCAGCCGAGAGGGTCTGGGGGCTGTCCTGTACCAGGAAAAGCGCAACGGATTGAGGCCGGTGGTGTTTGTCAGCTGAAGCTTGTCGCCATCTAAGAGAAACCATCCCACTCACAAGTTGGAGTTCCTGGCGCTGAAATGGACGGTGGTGAACAAGTTGAGCGACTCTCTATACAGGGCCCAGTTTGAGGTGAGAACTGACAACAACCCCTTCACTTACATCCTGACCTCGGCAAAGCTGGACGCTACTGGTCACCGGTGGATAGCGGCCTTGTCTGCCTATGAGTTCAGCCTGAAGTACTGGGCGGAGAGTCGGAACATCAATGCAGATGCTTTATCTCGTCGGGTGCATGAGGGATCGGGCACAGCTGAGGAGAAGGAGAGTGTCCCTGCCCCGGGAGTGAAGGCCATGTGTCAATTTGCCAGCGACGCTGAAGCAGGAACCCCGATGGGGCCGGATCGGGCAGTGGATCAATTGGGGGCAGATGATGATGCGCTACCCACTGTGTACCATAATTTGACTGCTCTGAGGAACAGGCAGTTGCTGGAGTTGAGCCCCCAGGAAGTGGGAGCGGCTCAGCGTGATGACCTGAGCATTGGCACGATCTGGTACGCGGTTAGACAGGGTGATATGGCTCAGGTGGAGAAGGTGAAGCACGCCTCCGTTCCACTACTACTGAAGGAGTGGCCCCGGTTGAAGCTGAAGAACCACGTCTTGTACCGGGTCACGTCGCCTCCGGACCACCCCCGGCGCTGGCAGCCGGTCATGCCTGAGAAGTATCGGAAGACTGTGCTCCAGGAACTACATGATGATTCCGGGCACTTGGGGGTGGAAAAGACCTATGGATTACTCAAGGACCGGTTTTACTGGCCCCAGGTGAGGAGGGAGGTGGAAGAATACTGTCAGACCTGTAGCCGTTGCGTCAGGAGGAAGACCTTGCCTGCGCAGGCGGCTCCGTTGTCCCATTTGCAGAGTGCGGGACCCATGGACCTGGTGTGTATGGATTTCCTGTCTATTGAGCCAGACACCAGCAACACCTCGAATGTCTTGGTCCTCACGGATCACTACACTAGATATGCGCAGGCGTTTCCTACTAAGGACCAGAAAGCGACTACAGTGGCAAAGATGTTATGGGAGAAATACTTTGTTCAATATGGCCTCCCCCGTGATTAGGGACGGGACTTCAAGAGCAGGCTTATCCATGAATTACTGGGTATGCTTGGGGTCGAGAAATCCAGGACCACTCCCTATCACCCGCAGGGTGATCCTCAGCCCGAGAGGTTTAACAGGACCCTGCTGGACATGCTCGGGACTCTCAGACATCCCACCTCTCCCGGAAGTTCCGGGAGTCTCCTGCATATTAATAGTGGCTCCCTGATGCCTGCAAATTGTATACAGTATCCTGGAAATCAATTTTTTGAGACCGAGCGCGACAACGACCACGAGAGAGAGAGAGAGAGAGAGAGAGCGAGAGAGAGAGCGCGCCATGGCAGAGTGTTCCAGAAAAAGAAAATGTAAAACGTACGTCACCCCAGACTACCCTAAAGTGTACCCCTGCCTAATAGGGGTCAAAATAATGACAGTGTTGCTCACTGCACTGTTTGCAACAGTGACTTCTCTAT